>NC_067250.2:280623680-281873680 GCF_019359855.2 Lolium perenne
TGTTCCATCTGGAAAATCGCTTTGTTAACTTCCTCCTCATGGTAAGGGGCTGTTAAAATAGCGTTCTCTTCCTGAGACACTTGGGGTATGTCATCTATTTGAGTCTCATCGAGAGTGAAAGAACTCTCAACCGGAGGACCAAATAGATTCTTATAATAATTAGTAATGTACAGTTTGAGTTGTTCATGGCCTTCAATTAAACCCTCATCTTGTACCAGAGATTGAATACGTTTTTTCCTGTGACGGCCATTGGCAATCCCATGAAAATATCTCGTATTAGAATCTCCTTCCAAGATGAATTGGGCTTTAGAGCGCTGGTACCATTTCAACTCTTCCTCCCGAAGAAGACTCGCTATCTGATTATTGGACTGCATTTTCAACTCCAGTTCAATACTCGATAACGGTCTCACTTCAGCGAGCGCTTCAAGCTCGTCAATGATATTCGATAAGCGAAGCTTCTCTTTTTTAAGAATACCAGCTGTATGACTAGCCCATCCAGAAAGGTGTTTGCGAAGAGCTCGCATCTTTTTATTCCACCTTATAATTGGATTACTGCCATATACCGGTCTTTCCCATACGTTCTTGACCATCTCATGAAACCCTTCCCGCTGTAACCATCCAAGTTCAAACTTAAATGTTTTTTTTGACAGCGGTTTTGGTAATCCGGTAGTTAAGAGTATAGGAGCATGATCCGACAATTTTTCAATACGTTCTAGCGCACGCACCGACACCAACGGGAATTTATCCTCCCAACTGGTGTCCATTAGTACGCGGTCTAGCTTCTCGTATGTTGGGTCAGGTAAACTGTTAGCCCACGTAAACTGTCGGCCAGTCATTTTAACCTCTCGCAAGTCTAAGCTATCAATGACAGCATTAAACAGGAAAGGCCAATGACCGGGAAAAGGGCCTTTACTTTTCTCATGGCGGAACCTCAGCAAATTAAAATCCCCCCCTATAAGAATAGGGTTAGGATCGTCCTTTGCAAGGTTCACAAGCTCACGTAAAAAGTCAGCCTTAAAATTGTCCTGGGCCGCCCCATACACGGAGACGAGACTCCAAATGAAGTTATCCGCCTTATTCCGAATAGTGAGCTTAATATGATACTCACCATCTGAATTAGCTAACACTTCCATGGAAACCGATCGTACTCCAATGAGTAATCCACCGGACCTACCTCTTGGTGGGCGAGAAAACCATTCAAAGTCCAATCCACCGGATAACCGGTTTAAGAAACTCTGAGAGTAATCCCGCTTCCCAGTCTCAGAAATAGCAATAAAATCTAAATTAAAATCTCTACAGCAATCAGCAATATGAGAGTGCTTAGCCAAGTCACGAAGACCTCTGCTATTCCTAAACATGCCATTCATTTAGAAACTGGTTTAGATTTTTTAGCTACTCCTGACCTATGTTTCTTCTTCTTTTCAGCGGAGTTCTTAGAAGACCGTCGAGAGGCTTTTAGGTCATAAAATGACTCTAGCCCCGATTGTTCTAAGTCCACCTCTGAAATACCACCTACTAGAGTAGAAAGGAGACGACCATCTGAGATGACATCGTCTTCCTCCTCCTCTAGAGAAGATAACTCAGCTCCTGTCGAGACCTTTGGAATTACCGTCAATCGGTCATATTCCAAATGCCTCAAGACATTAGCCGATATCGATATCTCCTCCGAAGTGTGACCCAAAGAAACACCTACACTACCCAACGTGGAAGAAATCTTGGAATCAGAAAATTTAGTAAAAGATGTAGAGGGGAGCTTCGTACCAGCCGCATCTAGGTTCTTAGCCGCCTGACGACGCATCGCCCTCTGCAACATGTCCTCATCCGTCACCCCAGCCCCGTCTTCTGCCGTCGCATATCGCCCACTCCTCCTCAGCATGGGCTGTGGACTAGGATGAGGCGGCGGGTGAGAAGGCTTTGGACCAGGCGGGGGTAACTGCGGCGAAGAACCGAGAAGCGTCGACGACCGAAGTAAGGAGGGAGATGGTGGTGTAGACCCTCCTTGACCTCGGTCTGAAGACGCATGCGGCTGGGTCCCCAGAGACGGTAGGGGAGAGGGCGGTGTAGACTCCCTCACCATCTCGGCAGAACCCAGCGGTGGCGGCGAGACGGCAGCGGCAGCCCCAACAGAAGGTGGCGGCGAAGAGACTACAGCCGCGTCCAGCTGAACGCGCGAGGGAGCATCCAAAGACGCGGTCGTCACCTCCATAGAGGGACCCGCCCCTTCAGCAGTCCCGCCCGCCTCCTGCACCTCTGGAAGATTAGGTGCAAAACGTGGCTGCACATCCATCTCCGCGGACGCCCCTGTCCTCGACGACAAAGACGGCAATGAAGCAGAAGTAGGCGTCGCGGCAGCAGGCCTCACGCCGTCCTCATCCGCTGCCCCTTCCGTCCGCCTCGCACTGCCCTCCAGGACCGGCGCTGTCTCCCGCGTGGCGTCCCCAGCCTGGACCCCGGAGTCCTCCACAAGCGGAGTAGCAGTCAGCAAGGTAGCAGCATCCACATGATCCAACGGTGGCGCCTCCAGCCGTGTGACAACCGCTGCCGCGACAGGGTCAGGATCGTCCGACACGATACCGGACAGCGGAGACACAGCCGTAGCATCCGCCGTCACAAGTGGCGAAGACGTCGAAGTTGACGACGACGACTGTGGACGCGTACGCCCCTGCATAAAGGTACGAACGCGAGAAGGCGAAACCGACCGAGTCGGCGCCGCCACCAGGGAGGGTGACGAGGCTCGCACTCTGGCTACAATCTCCTTTCCTCTCGGTGTGGACGGCGAGTGATTGTAGGGAGTGATCGCCCTCTGAACCACCGAAGCCGTACCACCATGCGAACTCCCAGTCCCTTGAGGGGCTGCATCGACATCCATCGCACCATCAACCTGCGCACCCAATGATTGATCCTGAACCAAGTCATCACCAAAACCATCGGCACCATCCTCACCACCCGCATCCTTCCAGAAGAAAGGTCTAAACCCAGGATCAGGGACATAATGGGGTGACTGTCTACGGAACCTCAGTCTATATCCATTGAGCTTAAGCGAGGCTACAACCTCCAGGCATGGAACATTCTCTTCATCTTTATCTTTCTCAAGCGTCGAAGGGTCTCTCAAGGCTATCAAAAGGCGAACAACCCCTTGACTTCTGAGGGAGACAAGGTCAACATCCAGAGTAGAACCAACAAGCGAACCAACTGCCCACAAGCCATGAAAATGCCGAACTGTATGTGGTACGCCATCTACATGAACCCATGCTGGCTCCATAACAAAGAGAGGAGACACATCCACTCGCCTCCAAGAAGAAACAGACAACTGCGATTTAACATTCGGAACCCCCATTTGCATACCATCAATCCTTGCCAAATCATCTGCTGAAGGGATAGCTACAAGATAGGCATTCGCCCCATGCGGCACCGCCTCCCACTTCCAATTAGCATGACCCGGGCACATACGAGCAAGCAAACCCTGAACGGCTGAAGGAGGCACCATCTCCCCAGACACCTGGACCATCGCCGTCGGCGCCCCCGACGGTAACAAATGTGGCTTGTGAACAGAGTCAGGTAGGTGTAAATTCAGCGTCGCATCATTACCACACCCCACTAGATATCCAACTGGCTTAGGAAGCTTTAGAACAGGGCATCGAACAGTGGGGTGAGCAGCATTATCACAGACTAGACAGTAGTGTGCCACCTTACAGTCCTTGGTGGTGTGCGTATTAACATCACACTTCCAACAACGAACATGCTTCTTCGCTTTAGCCGCCGGTGGTCCAGCTGCGGGAGTCGCGTTCATTGGCGGAGTGGAAACCACCGGTACCACCATAGGCACCACAGATTGGGGCGCTGCAGGAGGCGGCACTGGCAACTGTACAGCAACCGCCCCGTCCACCCCTGGCTGAGTAGGCGCCACAGGTGCCTTCTTCTTCTTCCTTTTTTTCGCTGCCGCCGTGGCTCCTTGCTGTTGATTTTGCGGCTGGGCCGGCACAGGTGGAGGCGGCGGATAGTTGAAGAACTGGCCCTGACCTTGATTGAACGGCAAAGGACCCCCGGGCGGGCGGAACTGTCCGGGATACGGGTACGCCTGCTGCTGCGGCGGCCGAAAGGGCATCGGTTGCTGGAACCCTTGCGGAGGTGCAGGTGATACCAGCTGACGGTCCAGCGCATAGAAATGGGAGGACTGCTTCATTGCAAGTCCATGATCTCCTACGTGAAATTGCTATCTCAAAGTCAACCGAGGAAGACCTTGTTTTCACACTGGAGGAAGGTTGCAGCATAGAGACGCAAGGCAAAATCCGTCACCTTGTTGTAAGCAGCAGGTGGACAAGAGACAAGGATGAATTCTGTGCACTGGACTTGTCTCACTTGCGATCTTTAACAGTATTTGGGAAGTGGGAATCATTTTTCTTATCCTATAAGAAGATGAGAATGCTTCGAGTGCTAGACCTGGAAGATACAGAGGGTATGAGAGATCACCACCTCCATGAAATTGGAAATTTTCTTCACTTGAACTACCTATCTCTACGAGGATGTCGTGGGATTTTACGGCTGCCAAATTCGTTTGGTAATCTGAGGTACCTGCAGACGCTGGATATCAGAGATACAGAAATAATCAAGCTGCCAGGAACAATTGTCAAGCTTCGGAAGTTGCAGTATGTTCGTGTGGGATCCATACCAGTCCATGATAAGGAAAAAAGAGGTAGTAAGGAAATCTTTGCAATTGGTTTGATCTTGTCATTTCTCTGCTTTCAACACACGGTTTCCTTCTTGAAATGGTGTCACCACCCCATTTTCCGTCTCGTATGCTTTGGCCGCCGTATGTGCAGCTTCAGCTGTTGCGTTTTGCCGGGGTATGCTTTGAGTGCTTTCACCAACTTGCTTGCTGGTATCATCGGGTTGCTGATTTTCTTAGCAATTCTCCCTGCCCACTTGTTAGTTCTTATTGGGGCCTTCCTATGGGTACTTATGGCATATGGTTTTGATGGGTTACCCGTCATCTTTATGCGTTTAAGTCCACGTGGTGTCAAATTTCCGCAAGGAATCCGGAAGCTAAAGGCCCTACGGACATTGGGTGCTATCAATATCAATGGAGCAAATGCCATTCTTTCAGAGCTCAAGTATCTCACTAAATTACGTAAACTAAGAGTGACCGGACTCAATAGGAAGAACTGTATCAACTTCTGCCGGGCCATTGACAACCACAAATGTCTGGAATCTTTGTTAGTCCAGACGGAGGGCGAGGTTGGTTTATCTGGCTGCTTGAATGGCGTGTCATCGCCTCCTGAAAATCTAGCCAGCCTCAAGTTGTATGGCAACCTGGTGGAATTACCACCATGGATCGAGGGGCTCCATAATCTCGTGAAGCTAGTGCTACGCAGCTCTAGGATATCCGATTATCCTGCTGCTATGCAACTCCTTGGAAAACTACCAAACCTGGCCACCCTACGCCTATGGTGTGAGTTCTGTGACAGTAAGGAGGTTCACCTGAGCTTTCGTCGGGGGTCATTCCCGCGTTTAGCGATGTTGGACATAACACTGGGCACCGAACATCACGATCTGATTTATAATTTATCGTCCGTAGTTAATCTCAAATCAGTGGAATTTGGAGAAGGAGCAACCCCTATGCTCGAGTTGGTACAGTTTCGTGGTTCGCCTACCAGAACCAACGTTGGGTTGTTTTCTGGTCTAGTATCTCTCCTAAGGCTCAAGGAATTTGCGCTAGACAATGATAACTACCGGCAAGAATTCGTTGATGAGTTGCGGTACCAGCTTGCCGAGAACACAAATCGGCCCGTTTTGAAGAGGTACAACCCTAATTCCAAGTAACAGTTCCTATGTTGATATGTCTGCGAATAATTGGCGGTTCTCTTGGAGCACAGAGTCTTGAGCAGTTCTAACATTTTTTGGTTCTACCTGACAATGACGATGTTTATAAGTCGCTCACTCGTTCAAGACATTGTGTGAAGATCGATCCCACGATCTGACTATAACTGGTTGGATTAGCGATGTGAGTGCTCACACGTTGTTCCCTTGACAGAGGTGTCGTTTTTCGAGAACATTTCCACGGTCTTGGTGTTTGTTAATAGCAGTGGTCATTTTTTGCTGCTCTGCTTCGTTCATCACTTCAGCATGACATCTAGGTCTCATGCCCTTTGTTTTTCTTCCCGTGATAATAATGTGCGTTTCCAGGATGGGTCTACGAATCCTGATTTCATGTCCACCTTGGTTTGATTTACCATGCATATTTTGCTGTACTATTTCTATGTTACCTTTGTTATTTCGTCTCCAAGATAATGATATTTGTATGAAGAGCAATGTTATTAATCCCTAAACATTATTACTGTTTATGGACAGTCATACAACAAGACATTTTTTTTTGTATTTTCCATCTGGTACTTTCACAAGTCTGAAAGAACATATCTCTGCCATTACGGTTTTGTGTGTTTGATAATAACATTTGTGATACCTTAATGTGTGTTAAGTGGTAGAGATCTTGATCTATATTGAATGTATGTTGATAAGAAAGAAGAAACATAAATGCTCCAGGCGGATAATTCGGGGCCGAATTATTTGCAAATATTCGTCCCCTCAAAAACGTCTAAGGATTTAAGAAAAAGAGCCACTGGATCCTCCCTAGATTATTGGCCGGATATTTCATGGCGACCTAGATATTCTGGTCCGGCTGGATAATCCGGCCCTCACTTAGGCCGGATAACCGGCCCCGGATTTCACCAATGGCTCGATTTTCTGAGGGGGTAAAAATATCCTTCTTATTCCCCAAGATGCTCGATTTGCTCAAGAATACCACCTCGAGCTGAGCCACTACAATCACTTGATCGCCTCCCTCAACCACCCTGATCTTTGGAGAATCGAAGGAGAAGACTCCAATCTACATCTTCACCAATGCGATTTGCTTTACCCCTCATTCACTTGATGACCCCTTTGCTAGTGTTTCCTTTGGAAATCCTAGTTGTTGTTTACTTCATTGATAACTTGTTGGTGTGTTGTAACAGCCTTGGGAGCCTCCAATTCACTTGTGGATACCTTCCCCATGAACCTTTTAAAGGTCCGGTTTCCACCTCGAGAAAATCCCTTAGTGAACAAGTGAGCTAGACTTCGTGACTTTGCTCACCGGAGAATATGGTGAGATCTTTGTGGAGTTGGTTTGACCTTCAAGGCAACCACACCCCTCGAAAGTAGACGTACTTCCCCTCAAAAGGAAGGAACTACGGGAATCATCTATTGTGTCTCCGCGTGTTTCATTCTCGGTTACCTCTATCCTTTATTGATTTGTTATATCTTGCTTAGTTGTGTATCTTGTCATCTAGGTAAATTCACATAGTTGCATATCTAGAGAATTTACCTTTGCGTCAAGCCTAAATTGAAAAAATAACTAAAAATTTGGTAGCCCCTATTCACCCCCCCTAGGCGCGGCATACAATCTTTTCAATTGGTATCAGAACCTCGGCTCTTATTTCGGGCTTACCCGCCTAAGAGTATGCCGAACAATGTGATTAAGAAAGGGGCCGATAAATCGGCTTCCATGGACGATCTCAAGTCTTTGGAAATATCCTTGAGATCCTCCATGAAATCTAATATGTTAGATATGAAGAAATATCTCTCAGATCTACTAGCGCTGAAAGTCCCTCTCATTATTCCCATCACGGAGGACAAGAACTCTTATTATAGGGGGATGCTTCGAATTCACCCTCTAGTAAAAAGGTCTTGGAAGGTGACAACCTAGACAATGTTAAAGTCTCTAGTACTTCTCCTAAAAAGGTTTAGGTGAGAAGGAGGCATACAATGTCATTGATTGGCGCTCTCCGGATCCTCCTGTCCCTGATGTCTACGCACGCTTCTATTCCTGTAGACATTGTTGGGCCTCCAAGAGCAGAGGTTTGTATAACAGCAACAAGTTTCCCTTAAGTGAATCACCCAAGGTTTATCGAACTCAGGGAGGTAGAGGTCAAAGATATCCCTCTCAAGCAACCCTGCAATTAAGATACAAGAAGTCTCTTGTGTCCCCAACACACCTAATACACTTGTCAGATGTATAGGTGCACTAGTTCGGCGAAGAGATAGTGAAATACAAGTAATATGAATGATTATAAGTAGTAATTGCAATCTAAAATAAAAATGGCAGCAAGCAAACATGTAGCAGAACTTGTTGGAAACGGTGTTTCAATGCTTAAAAACAAGGCCTAGGGATCATACTTTCACTAGTGGACACTCTCAACAATGATCACATAATTAAACAATTAGATAACTTCTCTTCACTTGTGCTACTCTGAATTACTCTCCTATTGGAATCACTAATCATCACGTAGTGGCTACAAAAGCTTCACTCAAAGTTCATCAAGTACTTGACAAATACCACTCATAGGGATATCCTCATCAAATCATAATCCAAGATAATACCGTTGCAATTTAGACCGAGTACTAACATAGCATACACACTGTCAACAATAGCTACTAAAGGGGGAATAGATCACATCAATACTATCATAGTAATAGTTAACTTCATAATCCACAAGAGATTACAATCATAGCCTACGCCAAGTATTACATGATGCACACGCTGTCCACTTTACATCATGGAGGAGGAATAGACTACTTTAATAACATCACTAGAGTAGCACATAGATTAATAGTGATACAAAGCTCATGATCACATAAAGATCACACCATGAGAGAGAGAGATGAACCACATAGCTACCGGTAGAGCCCTTAGCCTCGGGGGAGAACTACTCCCTCCTCATCATGGGAGACAGCAACAGCGATGAAGATGGCGATGGTGTCGATGGAGATGGATTCCGGGGGCACTTCCCCGTCCCGGCGGCGTGCCGGAACAGAGACTTCTGTCCCCCGAACTTGTCTTCGCGATGGCGGCGGCTACGGAATTCTTCGTGGAATATGACTTATTGTTTTAGGATTTTCGAAGACGGAGGAATATATAGGTGAAGAGGCAGCGTCGGGGGAGCCAGGGGGTGGGCTCCCCACCTAGCGGCGCGCCTGGGGTCCTGGCCGCGCCCCCCTATGGGGAGGAGGCCCTGGCCCCCCCCCCCCAGGCTTGTCCTTCTGGCTCCGTGTGTCACTCGGAAAAATAGGAGGTTTGGCTTTTGTTTCGTCCAATTCCGAGAATATTTCCTGTGTAGAATTTCTGAAACCAAAAATAGCAAAAAACAGGAACTAGCGCTTCGGCATCTTGTTAATAGGTTAGTTCTGGAAAATGCATAAAAATGATATAAAGTATGAATAAAACATGTAGGTATTGTCATAAAACTAGCATGGAACATAAGAAATTATAGATACGTTTGAGACGTATCAAACATCCCCAAACTTAGTTCCTACTCGCCCTCGAGTAGGTGAACGATAAAAAGGATAATTTTTGAAGTGACATGCTACCAACATGATCTTGATCAATACTATTGTAAAGCATATGAGATGAATGAAATGACTCAAAGCAATGGTCTATAGTTTGTTAACAAATAGATAATGACTAAACAACTGAATCATATAGCAAATACTTTTCATGAATAGTACTTTCAAGACAAGTATCAACAAGTCTTGCATAAGAGTTAACTCATAAAGCAATAGATTTTTAATAGAAGGTTTTGAAACAACACAAAGGAAGATTTAAGTTTCAGCAGTTGCTTCAACTTTCAACATGTATATCTCATGGATAATTGTCAACACAAAGTAATATGATGAGTGCAAATAAGCAAGTGTGTAAGAATCAATGCACACAGTTGACACAAGTGTTTGCTTCTAAGATAGAAAGAAGTAGGTAAACCGACTCAACATAAAGTAAAAGAAAGACCCTTCACAGAGGGAAGCAGGGATTACTCATGTGCTAGAGCTTTTTATTTTGAAAACATGGAAACAATTTTGTCAACGGTAGTAATAATTCATATGTGTTATGCATAAAACCTCCTATAAGTTGCAAGCCTCATGCATCGACTACTAATAGTGCCCGCTCCTTGTCCTAATTAGCTCGGATTTCCATGGATTATCATTGCATTACATATGTTTCAACCAAGTGTTACAAAGGGGTACCTCTATGCCGCCTGTACAAAGGTCCAAGGAGATAAATCGCATTTGATTTCTCGATTTTGATAGATCTCAACTTGAGGACATCCATACCGGGACAACATAGAAAAAAGATAATGGACTCCTCTTTTATGCTTTAAGCATTCAACAACAGATAATATTCTTATAAGAGATTTGAGGATTAATGTCCAAGCTGAAACTTCCACCATGATACATGGCTTTGGTTGGGGGCCCAATGTTCTTCTCTAACAATATGCATACTCAAACCATTTAACTCATGGCAAATGTCCCTTACTTCAGACAAGACGAACATGCATAGCAACTCACATGATATTCAACAAAGGTGTGACAGGTTGATGGCGTCCCCAGAAACATGGTTACCGCTCAACAAGCAACTTATAAGAAATAAGATAGATAAGCGACATATTCTTTACCACAATAGTTTTTAAGCTACTTTCCCATGAGCTATGTATTGCAAAGATAAGGAATGAAATTTTTAAAGGTAGCACTCAAGCAATTTACTTTGGAATGGCAGAAAAATACCACATAGTAGGTAGTTATGGTGGACACAAATGGCATAAGTTTTGGCTCAAGGTTTTGGATGCACGAGAAGCATTCTCTCTCAGTACAAGGCTTTGGCTAGCAAGGTTGTTTGAAGAAAACACAAGTATGAACTGGTACAGCAAAACTTACATAAGAACATATTGCAAGCATTATAAGACTCTACACTGTCTTCCTTGTTGTTCAAACACTTTTACCAGAAAATATCTAGACTTTAGAGAGACCAATCATGCAAACAAAATTTCAACAAGCTCTACGGTAGTTCTCCACTAATAGGTTCAAACTACATGATGCAAGAGCTTAAACATGATCTACTTGAGAACTCAAAACAATTGCCAAGTATCAAATTATTCAAGACAATATACCAAATACCACATGAAGCATTTTCTGTTTCCAACTAAATAGCAATAAATGCAGCAGCTTTTAACTTTTAACATGAACATTAAAAGTAAAACTAAGAACACCAGTGTTCAATATGAAAAAGCGGAGCGTGTCTCTCTAACACACAAGGAATGCTAGGATCCGAATTTATTCAAACACAAAAAAAAAGCACACAGACGCTCCAAGTAAAGCACATAAGATGTGACGAAATAAAAATATAGTTTCACTAGAGGTGACCTGATAAGTTGTTGATGAAGAAGGGGATGCCTTGGGTATCCCCAAGTTTAGACGCTTGAGTCTTCTTGAAATATGCAGGGATGAACCACGGGGGCATCCCCAAGCTTAGACTTTTCACTCTTCTTGATCACATTATATCATCCTCCTCTCTTGATCCTTGAAAACTTCCTTGACACCAAACTCAAAGCAATCTCATTAGAGGGTTAGTGCATAATCAAAAATTCACATGTTCAGCAAGGACACAATCATTTCCAACACTTCTGGACATTACCCAAGGCTACTAAAATTTAATGGAGCAAAGCAATCCACTCATACATAGTAAAGAGGCAATGCGAAATAAAAGGCAGAATCTATCAAAACAGAACAGTCTGTAAAGACGAATTTTTTCGAGACACTTAACATGCTCATATGAAGAAGCTCAAATTGAATGAAAGTTACGTACATATCTGAGGAATACTCACGATTTTTTACAGAATTTTTAGATTCTCCTACAGAGAGAAAAACGCAAATTCGTGACAGCTAAAAAATCTGTTCCTGCGCAGAAATCCAAATCTAGTATCAACTTTCTATCAAAGACTTTACTTGGCACAAAAACGAAATAAACATGATAAGGAGAGGTTGCTACAGTAGTAACAACTTCCAAGACACAACAAAATAGTAGCAAAATAAAAACATGGCTTATCTTCCAAGAAGTGCTTTCTTTATAGCCATTAAGATGGGCTCAGTAATTTTAATGATGCTCTTGCAAGAAATAAGAGTTGAAGCAAAAGAGAGCATCAAAAGCAAATAAGAAATACTTTTAAGTCTAACCCACTTCCTATGAAAAGGAATCTTGTAAATAAACAAGTCATGTAAGCATAATGCAATAAGCATAGGAAAACAAGACAAGCGCAACTTCAAGATTTTCAACATAAAGAGAGGAAACTTAATATTATTAAGATGCATATAACCATGTTTCCCTATCTCATAATAACTTTCAGTAGCATCATTGATGAAATCCACAATATAACCATCACTTAAAACATTTTTATCATGGTTCATATGCATAAAAGTATCATTATTTTTGGCAGAAGAAAAACTCTTCTCATTAATAGTAAGTGGAGCAGTATCATTATCAAGAATTTGAACATGGTAAACAAGTTGCATACTAAGGGAATGGTTTTTGGCAATCCCATCATAACTATGACAAGTTTCATAAGGATAATTATAACCTGTGTCATAGCCATCTCTATAACGATTATCTAAGCCCGAAGATATAATATCATCATTTTCACTAAAAGTAAAGGTCTCAAATATAGGATCTTCAAGCACAACATCCCCAAGCTTAGAGCTTTCAATATCACCGTTTGAGGGAACATGGATAGTGCTAACATCATTACTTTCATAATCGGTAACAAAGAGATTTTCAGTATCAAAAGTAGTGTGCTCTTCCAAATCATGATCACTAATATAGGTAAAGGGCATAGGAAGATCATTGTACTCAGATTCATTATCATAATAATCATTAGGAGCAACATACTTACGGTTACCTATCGTTATCTCATACGCGCGGGGATATGCCGTTACCTCTTTCTTTTTATTCCCCCCTCTTCTTCTTCTTTTCCCCTTTAGGAGGGAGAGGCTTGAAAGGAAACTTCTCCACATAACCTGGTTTATTATTAGAAACAATAGAAGAAACTTGGGAGGATTCCTCTCTTTCATTAATAAGAACAAAACACATATTAGTCCTGTCATATTTTTGTAAAGTCCCATCCTTTATAACTCTTTGTATGTAGGTGTTGGCATGGCAATTATTAACACAATAGAGATAACATCCATGCAACACACTATTCATATCAAGATCACTCATATCTAACAAAGAAATTTTTCTTGATAACTCTTCAGACCCCAAAAATAAAGTAAGTTCATCATGCTGATTATCAGTAATTTCATCATCACAATACAAATTTGCAGCACTCACGAGGTTCGAATTATCATTGGAGGAGCATTGGAAATTAAAATGACCCACTCTATGGCAAAGTTCACAAATAAAAGGATGGAGGTCACAAACTTTTTCACCAAGATCTTTTAGAGATTTGTACCACATTCTAGTTTTTTCATTCCTATGATGGATACAATATTCATCTTCGATTTGATTAATTCTACAAGGTCTATGCATTCCACAAAAATTAACATGCTTATAAGAAATAGTATTTTCAGAAGTTTGGGCATGTTTATTGCAATCATTAACAACAATTTCATTTTCCATGCAAGTGTCTTTGAAAGGTTCATGATACACGTCCCAATTTTCTTTAGGAACATTAATATGAGAAGCAAAGGTTCTACAACAATCAACAATAATTTGAGAATCAAGACCATAATTATCACTAAGCTTTTGAAAACCAGCAGTTTCAATGAAAGACTTAATGCATTCATATTCATAGTTTATACCTGATTCTTTACCTTTGTCGTTCTCCCAACCTTCAGTATTGCTTTGAATTCTTTCAAGAAGATCCCATCTAGCTTCAACCTCCTTGCTTGTGAAAGATCCCTCCAAACAGACATCTAGATAGTCCTTGTGGTGTCCTGAAAGCCTTGCATAAAAATTATTAATAATAACATTACGGGGGAGCTCATGAATGGGACATTTGAGCATTAGTGACTTCAATCACCCCCATGCTTGGAAAATACTCTCTCCATCACGAGGATAAAAGTTATAAATGTAATTCCTATCAACATGCACTTCATGAGGAGGATAAAATTTAGAATAAAAGAGAGGTACAATTTCCTCCCAACCAATAGATCGACCATTCTTCAGCATCTTATACCATTCATGACTACGCCCTTCAGAGATATAGAGAATAGCTTCCTCTTAACTTGGTCCTTTGAAATACCTGCACTCTCGAACAACTCGCATAATTCATGTATAAAGAGTAAATGATCACTAGGATGGACAGTCCCATCTCCAAAATAGCAATTGTTCATAGCAAGTTTAACAATTTTCATAGGTATCTTGAAAGGAATACTTTCATTGGGTGGTTTTAAAATATCACAAGCATCATTAGAGTTATCGCATATGGGAGATAAGGTATTATCAGAGCAAATTTTCTCCCCTAAAGTTGGGAAGCTAAAAAGATCATAAAAACTAGCTTCCCCAAGCTTAGACTTTTCCATAGCATTAGCAGTGATTGCGTTCATACTAATAACATTGCTACTAGCATGCAAATAAGGTTCCATAGGTTTTTTAATTTTCGCATCAAACAATTCATGTCTTAACTCAGAAAAAGATTAAAAAGCTCACAATTGTTTTCCATTATGCCTAACTAGTGAAAAATAAAAACAAGAAACAAAAAGAAGCAAATTGCAGAATCTAAAGGAAATAACTTCGAGCACTCACACACCGGCAACAGTGCTAGGAAATAGCTTAGTAGTCGGAGGATGTGAATACCTTTTACCTTACCTCCCCGGCAACGGCGCCAGAAAATAGCTTGATGTCTACGCACGCTTCTATTCCTGTAGACAGTGTTGGGCCTCCAAGAGCAGAGGTTTGTGGAACAGCAGCAAGTTTCTCTTAAGTGAATCACCCAAGGTTTATCGAACTCAGGGAGGTAGAGGTCAAAGATATCCCTCTCAAGCAACCCTGCAATTAAGATACAAGAAGTCTCTTGTGTCCCCAACACACCTAATACACTTGTCAGATGTATAGGTGCACTAGTTCGGCGAAGAGATAGTGAAATACAAGTAATATGAATGATTATAAGTAGTAATTGCAATCTGAAATAAAAATGGCAGCAAGCGAACATGTAGCAGAACTAGTTGGAAACAGTGTTTCAATGCTTAGAAACGAGGCCTAGGGATCATAATTTCACTAGTGGACACTCTCAACAATGATCACATAATTGAATAATTAGATAACTTCTCTTCACTTGTGCTACTCTGAATTACTCTCCTATTGGAATCACTAATCATCACGTAGTGGCTACAAAAGCTCCACTCAAAGTTCATCAAGTACTTGACAAACACCACTCATAGGGATATCCTCATCAAATCATAATCCAAGATGATACCGTTGCAATTTAGACCGAGTACTAACATAGCATACACACTGTCAACAGTAGCTACTAAAGGGGGAATATATCACATCAATACTATCATAGTAATAGTTAACTTCATAATCCACAAGAGATTACAATCATAGCCTACGCCAATTACTACATGATGCACACGCTGTCCACTTTAGATCATGGAGGAGGAATAGACTACTTTAATAACATCACTAGAGTAGCACATAGATTAATAGTGATACAAAGTTCATGGTCACATAAAGATCACACCATGGGAGAGAGAGATGAACCACATAGCTACCGGTAGAGCCCTTAGCCTCGGGGGAGAACTACTCCCTCCTCATCATGGGAGACAGCAACGGCGATGAAGATGGCGATGGTGTCGATGGAGATGGATTCCGGGGGCACTTCCATGTCCCGGCGGCGTGCCGGAACAGAGACTTCTGTGCCCCGAACTTGTCTTCGCGATGGCGGCGGCTACGGAACTCTTCGTGGAATATGACTTATTGTTTTAGGGTTTTCGAAGACGGAGGAATATTTAGGCGAAGAGGCAGCGTCGGGGGAGCCAGGGGGTGGGCTCCCCACCTGGCGGCGCGCCTGGGGTCCTGGTCGCGCCCCCCTATGGGGAGGAGGCCCTGGGCCTCCCCCGGGCTTGCCCTTCTGGCTCCGTGTGTCCCTCGGAAAAATAGGAGGTTTGGCTTTTGTTTCGTCCAATTCCGAGAATATGTCCTGTGTAGAATTTCTGAAACCAAAAACAGCAGAAAACAGGAACTGGCGCTTCGGCATCTTGTTAATAGGTTAGTTCCGGAAAATGCATAAAAATGATATAAAGTATGAATAAAACATGTAGGTATTGTCATAAAACTAGCCTGGAACATAAGAAATTATAGATACGTTTGAGACGTATCAGTCCCTCACCCTCATATAAACACTAGGGGTGATCCACCTAAGCTTAATGTTGCGGATTTTAATAGGTGGCAATTTGAGTTTTGCTCTCATGTGTGCAGTGCCTCCAATGAGCTTTGGAGAATCACTATTGAAGGGTACAAGCCTTTCAACACCGACAACTTGAATAGAAGAGAGGTGGTTGATAACCAACTCAACTCCGTCGCCTTGAACATGATTCAACAAGTTGTTGGGCAAAAGGACTTAGCTTATATTCGAAACTACACCACCACAAAGGAAGCTTGGGATGGTTTGTGTGAAATCTTTGTGGGAAGTGAAAGCATGAAGATGAACAAGTTTAGTGCCCTTCAGAACCAAGCTGAAGGTTTCATGAGGTTACCAAATAAAGATCATCAAGAGATGTATAGAAGGCTCCTATCCATTGTCGATGCCTTTGGTAATGTGGGTGTCAAATATATTGATGATTTTTGGATCAAGGATAAGTATATTGATGCCATGATGCCCTATGAACCCATTGATGTCTAGAGTCTTCTAGGGAGGGAAAGCTATGCTAAGTTAACCTCATATCAAGTGGTGCACGAGATGCAAGCGCTCAAGGTGGCTGAACAAAATGCTCAAGATTCTAGAAACCGTGCAATGGGGATGGCAAGAGGTACAAATCTTTCTTTGAATGTCAAGTGGTCGAAGATGTGGATAGTCAAGAACCATATAGGACCTCTTGGAGCATGAGCTATCCAGAAGACTTGGAATATCACTACAATAACCATATGGAATTCCATGCAAGAACCTTTTGGGTAGATCGATCCAAAGCAAAAGAAGACAACATCAAGAGGAACAACTCAAGCGGTTTCGAGAGCTCGGGCCCAAGATCAAGATCATGCTTCAATTGCGGTGACAAGTTCCACTTCATCACTGAATGCTGTAGTGACCTCACCCGGTAGGGTGCCGATCCCTATGCAATAGTGCTAGTCCCGGATCGAACTACTAGCACACACAGTTTAAGATGTAATATCAAATAGCAAAGGACAATATTACATCGCATGATCCAGAAAATAAAATAGTTCATTACAACTTGCATAGCTATCAACTAGCACTTATTCAGAGTTCACAACGGTAAACTAAAACTTAAAGCATAGAGCCATCTTTCTTCATGATGCCACATGCAGACATGTTGAGCGAAGACTCGTGATCCTAATCAACATTCCTTAATCGGAATACTAACCTGCAACATGAAAGGTTACAGCCACAAGGTTCAATACATTTTGGAATTGTATTGGAAAGTTCCACAAGGAGTAATAGGAAACCTATACTCTACATGCTTATTTGGCTAAGTTTAGTGTAGCCTCATTTGCAGAAAACCAATTTTCCCCTATCTTTTGAAAATAGTTTTTCATCATCTCATTATATTTTGTCACACCAAACCCTTTGTTCACCCACCAAATTTTAACTTAAGAAATTGGGATGAGAAGATTATCGATTAGTTTCAAAGTCTTGATGCTCAGAATTGTCCATAACCGAGGACATGGCTAAGTACTTAGTTTTGATACTCTCAAGAGGTTTGTGCACTTTACCCACAAGACTTGGCTATTCCTTCATCTGTACTAGTTAGGTGTGGCATGGAAGAGAAAAAGACTAGACAAAACTTTTCAGAAGCAATCCCTTAGGCCAGCACGGACGCGCTCCATCCTACAACACTACCACCCTCTGTTTGCCTAGCTGAGTTCTTGCAACTTAGTTGGTCAAGGTAGAGCCCATATTGCCGTGTGTGCACTGGAAGCTTCTCGACACTAAACGTCTCCAATCTCATTGTTCCTGGGCGGCGATCCACACCAATGTCTTCACTCCACTGACTTATCGTACCAATTTTGCCAGGTGGTTCATTAACTTAGTTGTTTTTAGTATCTCAAAAATATAGTTTTTGTATACATAGAAATACATGTGGAATCCCACGAAATCTAAGGAACAACTAAGCATTCTACACGTAGGGTGTTTCTTCTAAGGATAAACAAGGATATTCTAAATAAGTCATAGCATAGCATAGTATAAATCATATAAACCAAACCTATCATGCATACTACCAAAAACACTAGTGCATGGTAAAACCGTAGGACTATCATGAACAGGGTGGAACTTGTCTTTTTTAGTAGTTGAAGATCGTTCTCTTTTCTTTCAATCACAAGACATAGGTCTCTGTGCAAGCTACAGGATAAAAAGTAATGCAACATAAACATACACACCAAAGCAACATAAACATGCAAAACAAACAATGAGCTGCTTATAACTTTTAGTGTAGTCTTCATATATCTTAGAGATCAATGGAGAAGGAGTTTGTGGATGAGGCTGGATTGATATGGCTCGAGGGGGAGAATGGCTATTTCAAGGACTTAGAAAGAAGTAGGTATGGGAAAGGAGTTGGTATTGCACACAAGACATGATTTGGAAATGGCTAAGTCCCAAATGTGGTTTTCTAAAAAAGTTAGAGGGTGTCAAAGACTTACATAATAGTTCAATGTGATTCTTATGCTTGGGTTGAGAATTCAGATGGACAATTTCTATGTCATGAGGTTCATTTCTCTCATCATCTTGGTTTTCTCCCGAAGTCCCGTTCTTCTTGAATTCTCTTCAGACATCGTCTTCAACTCCTTGTGTTCTGTTCAACTTCTTCTCCATGGACTTGAGATAATATAGAAAGTGTCTATGAGGGTTTTGGTGAATAGGTATGATCATAACAATCACTTTAGCAAAAGTAAGAGCTCTCTTACGGTGATTGGCACGGAACCTTGGTTCCATCTAATCTAATTTCGGTTCCGTCTAATCTGATTTTTTGTGACCGTCGATTAAATCAAGTGATAACTACTATTTAACTGTTATCCCTTTGATGTATTTGGCACGGTCAAAACTATGATCATCAGTTTTGGAAGGAAATAAGTCTCGTGCCAGTTCCAACCAATCAAAAAGAATTCTCGTGCCCGTCCAGATCAAAAAAGAAAAATGTATGGTGCAAATCTTCTCCCAAAACTCCTCTCCGATGACCTCCTCCCAGGTCTCCGACGAGCTCACTCCATAGATCTCCGACCCAGGCTCCTCCGACTAACGATGCCGCTGTGCCCTGGCTCCGCCGCCCCGCCCGAGCGACGACGTCGTCATCCGGCCAGCCACCGCTGGCCTCCGATCCACACGCCACAACCAAATCGAACACCTCCGGCTCTTCAATTGCAGGATTGGACGTCAGTCCTCTGCGTCCAAGTCCGGTGGATTTTCGCCGCTGTCCTCAACGGTGGGATCGGGCCCCCAGCCTCAACAGCGGGGTCGTAGTCAGCGGCCACCGCGATCCTTGCCTGCGGGATCGGACGCCACTGCCGCAATGTTTTACCTAATTTTGTTTGACTATTTGAAATTTGATTCGATTCGCGCTTTGAATTATAGCATGGTTTTCCTTTGCTCTTGTAATAACCCAGAACATAGGAACAACGAAGGGTAGATTTAGGAATGGGATGTGCATTTCATCACAAAACGAGGGAAATTTTCGCGCCTTATTACAACTAAACCTAAGAGGGATCGAGGTTCTCTCTCATTTTGCAATTAGGGTTAGGCAATGTGAGTTAGTGAATTTCGACATGATCTCTTTTGTATCTTGTTGATTTGGGAGTTGATTTCATTTGACAAGTAATAATACATTGATAACATTAAACAATAAGCAATAATGATTATAGAAAATGAATTCATAATTCAAATACAACTTATAAATTCAAATGACTTTGGATTTCAAATTGAATTATAAATACAACAATTATTCAGAAATATAACCTAATAATAAAAGCAAAAGAGCTTCTTGTTGGTCTGTTTTTTATTATCCCTGATTTTCAGATGTAATTACAGGCATTGCTATCGGTAAGTAAAAAACGGTTCGCTATTTCTCGTTCGTCCGTTGCTGCTGGGCCTCGCTGTTTTCCTACCCGCACCTGATTCACCTAGCCCATAAAATCGCCCTGCTTCCTTAGGAGCGAAGCGGCGGTGGTGGAGCGGCAAGCCATGTCGTGCTCGGGCTCCCAGCCCCGGCGACCCCGCTTGTCTCGCGACCCCAGTCCCAAGCGCCTTCTCCTTCCACCGTGGACGCGCCTAACGAGGAGGACCATGAGGCGCCATCGTCCGAACAACAAGGAGGAGAAACCACATTACCACAACAGGCGGTGGACAACGCGCCTGGTCGCTGGCCAAGGTTAGGGGAGCCCAACCTCGCCGTACTCTATTTCTCTTGTCTCACTCCATGGATCTGATCCGCACTACTGGAAACAGGGCCTTTTGCACCGGTTGGTATGGGCCATATGCACCGGATGGCCAACCGGTGCAAACCATCCGATGCAAAAGGCTCCCCCTTTTGCACCGGTTCAGTTGCGAACCGGTGCTAAAGGGGTCACCACGTGGCAGGCTGTCGGACGCCCGAGCGAGGGGAGCTTTTGCACCGGTTCGTAATACGAACCGGTGCAAAAGGGTCTGTCGCGGCAGGAAAATGTCCCAAAACGCTGCCACGGTAGAACCCCGCTACCGTAGTTTTTTTTCGAATTATTTTTCGCTCCCTCTTTTTTTCCTTTTTTTCAGAATTTCTAATATTTTAGTTATTTCACAAGTTTAGTCTCTAACTACCCTTATCTCTAGTCTAATTACTTAGACGTGCTTAGACTTCCCGCTCGGTCACCCATCCTCCCACTACTATAGCACTAGCACGCTTAACTTCCAAGTTCCTTTCCATCCCGTATCCAAGTGCTTCGCGCGCATGTATGTGATAGTAGTATCATATCAATCCTATTAACATATCGATCGATGTCATATTTCTTTATTGTTCGAATTTCAAATAATTTTTTTAATAAACAAAAGTAATGATATAATAATAATCTTGAATAAATAAATAAACATTAACTTTATAATTTGTATTATTTTTAATTATTTTTAAATTTTTGTAATTTTTTTGCCAAACCTAAAACCTGAAAATTTGAAAACTTATAATTTGCAGAGTGTAATCTTTATGCAGGATGCAATTATGAATTTTAATTTTGAAAAATAAAAAATATATATAATCCTAAATTTCTAGAAAAAACTAAAATCTTCCTGCTTTCATATTTTCATTTTGAATTTTGAGAATCTAAAAGTTGGCTAACCGGGTAAACCCGGGTGAATTCGGATGTAACTTTTTACCAGGATTTTACCATGATTTTTTTGATATATTATACGGTTTTTTTCGACATCGTATGCAAAAGTTATTGCGGTTTTACCATTTTTCAAACTTTTTTTTGCAAAAAAAAGAGAAAATTCGAATTTCTTAATTTCTCCGAATAGTAGGTTGCTTAACATACAGGGATCTCAAAAGATTTTATTTTTTGAATTTTCTATCATTTTCTTTTCTATTTTACAGTGTTAAAAAAGGCGATCCACGGGGGGGGGGGGGGGTGTGGGGAGGTGCTTGGGGAGCAGAAAAACCTTTTGCACCGGTTCGTGTTACGAACCGATGCTAAAGGGTAGACCTTTTGCACCGGTTCGTAACACGAATCGGTGCAAAAGGGTTCGCGGCTGACGCCAACCCTTTTGCACCGGTTCGTGTTACGAACCGGTGCTAAAGGTCCCGCACGAACCGGTGCTAATGCCCCCTGGACGTCCAGACCGCATGAACCGGTGCTGATGACCCCTTTAGCACCGGTTCATGCCAAATCTGGTGCAAAAGCTCTTTGGAGGACAGGATAAAAGCCCTTATTTCTACTAGTGCCGGCAACTGACCTCCTCACGCCCTGGAGATCTTCCCGACGGGAAGACTGCGCCAATCTCGCTGGAGGCTAGGACCTACAGCTCCGGTGAAACCTGTTCGACTTCGGGCTATGATTCGGTGGCGCTCCTGTGTGGCTGGCAGAGCTACCTGGTCGACACATCCATCCAGATCTGTTCTTTATGCAGTGAAAATTAGCGACTTTATCATGGAGCAGTGCGTTGTTCTTTTCCCTGAAGTTGTGTGTATGCATGTAAAAATGACTATAACGAATAATTTTGTTCTCTGAATTGTGTGTTTATGGAGTAGCAATTGCAACAACAAAATATTGGAAGATGAGATGATAGAGAGAGAAAATGTCACTGATTTGTGAGAAAATTAGTCAACGCCAGAGAATAGAACGGGTAGAGAGAAGCTGCCGCCTAAGAAAAATTGTCTACGATGCAACGCGAGGCCACACTTCACTTGGGCTGAAACGCGATGCTCAAATGGCTAAATGAATGCATGCAGCTCATGGAGACTTTGGCGAGAGATGCGGTGGACAAGAGGAGAAAAGAGATGCCGTGGAGAAGCTACTCGACTGTAAAAGGAAAATGTCTGTCAAAATTTTTTTTTGTTCAGTTCTGGTTGTTTACTTATTCTATTCTATCTTTCATAATTTCCCATGTAAAAACCTAAAAATATTTAACCACCGGATGCTTTTCTTTCAATTTCGTCGTTGTGTATATTACATATATACCGCTTGAAAAAGTGCCGAACAAAATTACATGGTCTGTTAAAGCTGAACACAATTTGTGGTGGGAAAACGGGTGTCGGACCGCTGGTGCGTGGGGAAATTTTAAGGAAGGAGAGGCGAAGGCTCCGCCACCGAGCAAAAAAAGGCGGTGAGCCTAGGGCTGACGAGAAGGAATATATTAGATTAGAATAGAATAGATTAGATAAAATTATAAAAAATATTGTCGGGCAAAAATTGAATTGTGTATTACAATATTATGTGTGTACTATATATGTAAATTTGTTTGGATTTGTATCTTTAGAAATTTCAGGGTGGCGACCACCATCATTACAAGTGTGCTGTATTATAAGTCCGTGCAGCATGAGGCTCACAATATAATATTTCTAGGATCGGAAATGCCAACGGAACCAGGGTGCGCGCGCACCGAGTTATGAAAAATTCAAAAAAACGCAATTTAAAAGTTTCAAAAAAATTGAAATAATTTTTTGCATGTCCATATTATGTTGATACTTACTCGTGTAAGTTTTCACGAAAAAAAACGATTGTATGTGGCGTACACAAAAATGACAAAATGAAAATTCCCATTCTTGTGAGTAGTATAAATCCAAACATTATAGTGTCATTTGCATATTTTGTTATTTTTGTGTAGATCATATACAACATGAGTGATGTTTTGGCACATGGGAGCATATGCTCCCTTTATTTCAAAATGCTTGTTTGACACATTTTGAAATGTTAAAAAATTTGAAACAAAAATTTCGCACGTACATCTTAATGTGCTACGCGCTCGCAAAGTCGTTTCGTGAAAAAATGAATTGTTCGTGTGACGTGTGTAAAAAGACAAAATTTGGTTTTAAAACAAAGACTTGTCACAAGATAAATTTTCTCTTTTCACGTAGACTACAAAAAATATCATTTTTTCGTGAAACTTGGCGAGCACACATATATTATGGAGATGTACATGTAATTTTTTTTGTCTAAATTTTTTAACACTTGAAAATATATTTTTATGGTAGAGGGAGCATACGTACCCAGGAGCCGAATTGAGTTTCTGATATACAATAGTATTTTTTTCATGAAAACTTACACGAGTAAGTATCATAAATGCAAAATTTTATTTCAATTTTTTTAAATTTTAAATAACATTTTTTTCATTTTTTGAAAAACTAGGTGCATACACATCTAGGTTCCAAACGTGCATGTCATTCTCGGATTGCTTATATTGGCTATGAATAGGACAAAACGTGATCATCATCTACTATCGTGACAAAGAGGGAAAAACTATTAACACATACAATTAAAATTTCTTCCGGTGCAACGCACGGGCATATGTCCTAGTTATTACATAAACCAAAAAGCTCATAAGCAAAACTTGAGCTTTATTGATATCACAACACAACATACATTGTCTTTACAATATTCTTGATACAAGAATTAAAAAAGAATATACAGAAATAAAAAGGAAGATTACAATAGTTAATCCTAAACTAAAAACCTAGACTAATGACTTGGAAGTGATCTTCTATGATCATATTCACCTTCAAAACCTGCAAAACAACACAACAAACACTAGCCAGGGGTTAAGAGTTAGCAAATATTCAGTTCGGACAGAAACAAGTGTCATGCACACTTGTGCATGTCCAGAGACTTGGACAGCATCAGGATAAGAGCAACAGCAGACCAAACCTGAGCACACACCAGGGGCTCAAGTTTCAGCATATGAGCACACTGCTCATGTGTGCTGTGCAAGCAACAGCAAGGCCATGCACTGGCCTAGTCACCAAACCAAGCCAGGCTTGTGTGGCATGACAAGGAGAGAAGTAGAGATGGTATAAAAGGGCACAAACCCTAGAAACAGTGCATAGCCGACCAGATAAAGATTCACAAGGTAAGCAGAAGAAAGAATAGGCAGAGTTCATCGTGTTCTTGCTCAAGAACAGCACAACCCAACACATAACCCAACCAACCACCAGAAATCATGGTGACCTGAGAAGATCAACCAAGAACTGGAGGTGCAGGGATGTGACAAACAAACCAGAAGTCTGCATCAACAAAACATTTCACTCTAGGAGCTGAAACAAGGTATACCTAGTTCCTGGAAGGGATCCAGTGGATCCAATCCATAAATTATGTATGACATATGTCATAGGATTGAGCAGATGCTCAATGGGTAGCTCATCACTTGGTTTTCACCAAGGATCACTGGCAGTATATGATACGTCTCAAACGTATCTATAATTTCTTATGTTCAATGCTAGTTTTATGACAATACTCACATGTTTTATATACACTTTATATCATTTTGATGCATTTTCCGGCACTAACCTATTAACAAGATGCCGAAGCGTCAGTTCCTGTTTTCTGCTGTTTTTGGTTTCAGAAATCCTACACAGGAAATATTCTCGGAATTGGACGAAACAAAATCTCAGGGTCTTATTTTCCAAAGAGATTTCCAGAAGACCGAAGGAGATACGAAGTGGGGCCACGAGGTGGGGACACCACAAGGCAGAGCGGCCAAGGAGGGGCCCGCGCCGGCCTATGGTGTGGGCCCCTCGAGCGCTCCCCGACTCTGCCCTTCCGCCTACTTATACTCTCCGTCGCGAAAACCCTATTACCGAGAGCCACGATACGAGAAAAGTTCCAGAGACGCCGCCGCCAATCCCATCTCGGGGGATTCAGGAGATCGCCTCCGGCACCCTGCCGGAGAGGGGAATCATCACCCGGAGGACTCTACATCACCATGATCGCCTCCGGACTGATGTGTGAGTAGTTCATCCTTGGACTATGGGTCCATAGCAGTAGCTAGATGGTTGTCTTCTCCTCTTGTGCTATCATGTTAGATCTTGTGAGCTGCCTATCATGATCAAGATCATCTATTTGTAATGCTACATGTTGTGTTTGTTGGGATCCGATGAATATGGAACACTATGTCAAGTTGATTATCAATCTATCATATATGTGTTGTTGATACGTCTCAAACGTATCTATAATTTCTTATGTTCCATGCTACTTTTATGATGATACTCACATGTTTTATACACACTTTATGTCATTATTATGCATTTTCCGGCACTAACCTATTGACGAGATGCCGAAGAGCCAGTTGATGTTTTCTGCTGTTTTTGGTTTCAGAAATCCTACACAGGAAATATTCTCGGAATTGGACGAAACAAAATCTCAGGGTCTTATTTTTCCACGGAGCTTCCAGAAGACCGAAGATCTTACGAAGTGGGGCCACGAGGTGGCCAGAC
Source organism: Lolium perenne (assembly GCF_019359855.2). Taxonomy (NCBI): domain Eukaryota; kingdom Viridiplantae; phylum Streptophyta; class Magnoliopsida; order Poales; family Poaceae; genus Lolium; species Lolium perenne. The sequence goes on from NC_067250.2 coordinate 280,649,595, forward strand.
CATAAGGCGGCGCGGCCAAGGAGGGGCCCGCGCCGCCCTATGGTGTGGGCCCCTCGTCAGGCCCCCGACGCTGCCCTTCCTCCTATTTATTCCCTCCGTCGCGAAAACCCTTACCGAGAGCCACGATACGGAAAACCTTCCAGAGACGCCGCCACCGCGAATCCCATCTCGGGGGATTCAGGAGATCGCCTCCGGCACCCTGCCGGAGAGGGGAATCATCTCCCGGAGGACTCTTCATCGCCATGATCGCCTCCGGATCGATGTGTGAGTAGTTCACCCCTGGACTATGGGTCCATAGCAGTAGCTAGATGGTTGTCTTCTCCTCATTGTGCTATCATTGTAGATCTTGTGAGCTGCCTATCATGATCAAGATCATCTATTTGTAATGCTACATGTTGTGTTTGTTGGGATCCAATGAATATGGAATACTATGTCAAGTTTATTATCAATCTATCATATATGTGTTGTTTATGATCTTGCATGCTCTCCGTTGCTAGTAGAGGCTCTGGCCAAGTTGATACTTGTAACTCCAAGAGGGAGTATTTATGCTCGATAGTGGGTTCATGCCTCCATTAAATCTGGGACAAGGATGTGAGAAAGTTCTAAGGTTGTGGATGTGCTGTTGCCACTAGGGATAAAACATCGATGCTTTGTCTAAGGATATTTGTGTTGATTACATTACGCACCATACTTAATGCAATTGTCTGTTGTTTGCAACTTAATACTGGAAGGGGTGCGGATGCTAACCCGAAGGTGGACTTTTTAGGCATAGATGCATGCTGGATAGCGGTCTATGTACTTTGTCGTAATGCCCGATTGAATCTCACTTTACACATCATGATATGTATGTGCATTGTTATGCCCTCTCTATTTGTCAATTGCCCAACTGTAATTTGTTCACCCAACATGCTATTTCTTATTGGAGAGACACCACTAGTGAACTGTGGACCCCGGTCTAATTCTTTTACATCTGAATACAATCTACTGCAAACATTGTTCTTTACTGTTTTTCGCATACAAACATCATTTTCCACACCATACATTTAATCCTTTGTTTACAGCAAGCCGGTGAGATTGACAACCTCACTGTTAAGTTGGGGCAAAGTATTTAGATTGTGTTGTGCAGGTTTCACGTTGGCGCCGGAATTCCTGGTGTTGCGCCGCACTACACTCCGTCACCAACAACCTTCACGTGCTCCTTGACTCCTACTGGTTCGATAACCTTGGTTTCTTACTGAGGGAAAACTTGCTGCTGTACGCATCACACCTTCCTCTTGGGGTTCCCAACGGGCGTGTGCTTTACGCGTCATCAAGACTGTTTTCTGGCGCCGCTGCCGGGGAGATCAAGACACACTGCAAGGGGAGTCTCCCACTTCCAATCTCTTTACTTTGTTTTTGTCTTGCTTTACTTTATTTACTGTCTTGTTTGCGTTCTCTAATCAAAAACACACAAAATTAGTTACTTGCATTTACTTTATCTAGTTTGCTTTATTTACTATTACTAAAAATGAGTAATCCTGAAGTTGAAGTTCGTTCGTTTAAGCAACAAGGGGGAGAGAGTTTTAAAGATGCTTGGTATAGAATTATTGATGCTCATCATAGGTGCACTAAGAAACACTCCACTATTATCCTCCTTAGGAACTTTTATGTTGGTATCTCTAGCTGGAATAGATATGTTCTTGATACTCCTGCGGGAGGTAATTTCCTAGGCACTCCTGCTTTAGAAGCTAGTTGCATTTGCGAGAGTCTAGTTGGAATACCACCTGTTAATGAAGCTAAAATTGAAATCTCTCTTGAGGATGTTATGAAAAAGCTGGAGGCCATAGAGAAAAATCTTCCAAGTGTTGAAACTAAATTGGAAATATTAATTGATAACACTGATAAACTTGATTAAAACCTAAGTGGAATTAATGAGAGAATTGCCATTTTAGAAACTTGTGCTACTCATGATAATCAAACCCATAGGATTAATGAACTTGAAGAAGCTATGGGAACCTTGGGTTCAACTTTTTCTTCTCTTAAGTTTAAGGAGAAAGCTTATGTGGGTAAGGAGCAAAAGTTCATGTATGTCTCTAAGGTGCCTAAGCCAAAAAAACTATTATAGGCCTAAAATTGACAAAGCCCTTAGTACCACTATGGATGAGGGAGCATCTAAGATACTTATTGATGTTGATGCTTCATCTCTTGATAATACTTGATTTACACTTTCTGCGCCTAGCTGAAAGGCGTTAAAGAAAAGCGCTTATGGGAGACAACCCATTATTTTACTTCTGCACTTTTGTTTTATATTTGTGTCTTGGAAGTTGTTACTACTGTAGCAACCTCTCCTTATCTTTATTTTATTGCATTGTTGTGTGATACGTCTCAAACGTATCTATAATTTCTTATGTTCCATGCTACTTTTATGATGATACTCACATGTTTTATACACATTATATGTCATTATTATGCATTTTCCGGCACTAACCTATTAACGAGATGCCGAAGAGCCAGTTGCTGTTTTCTGCTGTTTTTGGTTTCAGAAATCCTAGTAAGGAAATATTCTCGGAATTGGACGAAATCGACGCCCAGGGTCCTATTTTTGGACGAAGCTTCCAGAACACCTAAGGGGAAAGGAAGTGGGGCCACGAGGTGGCCACACCACCAGGCGGCGCGGCCTGGGCCCTGGCCGCGCCAGCCTATGGTGTGGGCCCCTCGGGCACCCCCTTGACCTATCTCCTCCGCCTACTTAAAGCCTTCGTCGAGAAACCCCCAGTACCGAGAGCCACGATACGAGAAAACATACTGAGACGCCGCCGCCGCCAATCCCATCTCGGGGGATTCTGGAGATCACCTCCGGCACCCTGCCGGAGAGGGGAATCATCTCCCGGAGGACTCTACACCGCCATGGTCGCCTCGGGATTGATGAGTGCGTAGTTCACCCCTGGACTATGGGTCCATAGCTGTAGCTAGATGGTCGTCTTCTCCCCATTGTGCTTCATTGTCTGATCTTGTGAGCTGCCTATCATGATCAAGATCATCTATCTGTAATGCTACATGTGTGTTTGTTGGGATCCGATGAATAGAGAATACTATGTTATGTTGATTATCAATCTATCTATGTGTTGTTTATGATCTTGCATGCTCTCCGTTGCTAGTAGAGGCTCTGGCCAAGTCATTGCTTGTAACTCCAAGAGGGAGTATTTATGCTCGATAGTGGGTTCATGTCTCCGTGAATCTGGGGGAGTGACAGCAACCTCTAAGATTATGGATGTGCTGTTGCCACTAGGGATAAAACATTGATGCTATGTTCGAGGATATAGTTATTGATTACATTACGCACCATACTTAATGCAATTGTCTGTTGTTTACAACTTAATACCGGAAGGGGTTCGGATGATAACCTGAAAGTGGACTTTTTAGGCATAGATGCATGCTGGATAGCGGTCTATGTACTTTGTCGTAATGCCCAATTAAATCTCACAATACTCATCATGTCATGTATGTGCATTGTCATGTCCTCTCTATTTGTCAATTGCCCAACTGTAATTTCTTTACCCAATATGCTATTTCTTATGGGAGAGACACCTCTAGTGAACTGTGGACCCCGGTCCATTCTTTTACATCGAATACAATCTACTGCAATACTGTTTCTACTGTTCTCTGCAAACAATCATCATCCACACTATACATCTAATCCTTTGTTACAGCAAGCCGGTGAGATTGACAACCTCACTGTTTCGTTGGGGCAAAGTACTTTGGTTGTGTTGTGCAGGTTCCACGTTGGCGCCGGAATCCCTGGTGTTGCGCCGCACTACACTCCGTCACCAACAACCTTCAACGTGCTTCTTGACTCCTACTGGTTCGATTAAACCTTGGTTTCTTACTGAGGGAAAACTTGCTGCTGTACACATCATACCTTCCTCTTGGGGTTCCCAACGGACGGGTGCTTTACCGTCACAAGGAAGCTACTACGCCCACGTCAACTGTGCGCAAGCAGCTCTTTTTGTGGCACCGTTGCCGGGGAGATCAAGACACGCTGCAAGGGGAGTCTTCACAATCCAATCTCTTTACTTTGTTTTTGTCTTGCTTTATTTTATTTACTACTTTGTTTGCTGCATTATATCAAAATACAAAAAAATTAGTTGCTAGTTTTACTTTATTTATTGTCTTGCACTCTATATCAAAAACACACAAAAAATTAGTTACTTGTTTTACTTTACTTAATATCATGCATGTTTTTATTTCACTAGTTAGGCATAATGGAAAACAACAATAATATGAGAGATCTTTATGAACTTTATCTTGAATTAGGACATGATGTGTTTGAAGAGAGAATTAAAAAACCCATGGAACTTTATATGCATGCTAATGGGAATGTTATTACTATGAATGCTTTGAACACCATTGTTGCTAATGCTATGGAAAATTATAAGCTTGGGGAAGCTGGCTCTGATGAGCATGATCTTTTTAGTCCCCCAAACATTGAGGAGAAAATTTTCTTTTATGATTACAATATGCCTCCTATATATGATGATAGCCACTTTGTTGAATTTGCTCCCACTACAACTAATAAAATTGACTATGCTTATGTGGAGAGTAATAATTTTATGCATGAGACTCATGATAAGAATGCTTTATGTGATAGTTATATTGTTGAGTTTGCTCATGATACTACTGAAAGTTATTATGAGAGAGGAAAATATGGTTGTAGAAATTTTCATGTTACTAAAACACCTCTCTATGTGCTGAAATTTTTGAAGCTACACTTGTTCTATCTTCCTATGCTTGTTACTTTGCTCTTCATGAACTTGTTTATTTACAAGATTCCTTTTCATAGGAAGCATGTTAGGCTTAAATTTGTTTTGAATTTGCCTCTTGATGCTCTCTTTTCTTCAAATACTATTTCTTGCGAGTGCATCATTAAAACTGCTGAGCCCATCTTAATGGCTATAAAGAAAGAACTTCTTGGGAGATAACCCATGTGTTTATTTTACTACAGTATTTTTGTTTTATATTTGAGTCTTGGAAGTTGTTTACTACTGTAGCAACCTCTCCTTATCTTAGTTTTATTGCATTGTTGTGCCAAGTAAAGTCTCTAATAAAAGTATGATACTAGATTTGGATTACTGCGCAGAAATAGTTTTCTTTGCTGTCACGAATCTGGGGCTAATTCTCTGTAGGAAACTCAGAAAATTATGCCAATTTACGTGAGTGATCCTCAGATATGTACGCAACTTTCATTAGTTTTAAGTTTTTTCATTTGAGCAAGTCTGGTGCCTGTTAGAAATTCGTCTTTACGAACTGTTCTGTTTTGACAGATTCTGCCTTTTATTTTGCATTGCCTGTTTTGTCATGCTTGATGGATTTCTTTATTCCATTGACTTTCAGTAGCTTTGTGCAATGTCCAGAAGTATAAAGAATGATTGTGTCACCTCTGAATATGTGAATTTTAATTGTGCACTAACCCTCCAATGAGTTGCTTTAAGTTTGGTGTGGAGGAAGTTTTCAAGGATCAAGAGAGGAGGATGATATACACAATGATCAAGGAGAGTGAAAGCTCTAAGCTTGGGGATGCCCCGGTGGTTCACCCCAGCATATATCAAGAAGACTCAAGCGTCTAAGCTTGGGGATGCCCAAGGCATTCCCTTCTTCATCGACAACATTATCAGGTTCCTCCCCTGAAACTATATTTTTATTCCGTCACATCTTATGTACTTTGCTTGGAGCGTCTGTTTGTTTTTGTTTTTGTTTTGTTTGAATAAAATGGATCCCAAAATTCATTGTATGGGAGAGAGACACACTCCGCTGTAGCATATGGACAAGTATGTCCTTAGCTTTACTCATAGTATTCATGGCGAAGTTTCTTCTTCGTTAAATTGTTATATGGTTGGAATTGGAAAATGATATATGTGGTAATTGGTATAACACCTTGAATAATGTGATACTTGGCAATTGTTGTGCTCATGTTTAAGCTCTTGCATCATATACTTTGCACCTATTAATGAAGAAATACATAGAGCATGCTAAAATCTGATTTGCATGTTTGGTTTCTCTAAGGTCTAGATAATTTCTAGTATTGAGTTTGAACAACAAGGAAGACGGTATAGAGTCTTATAATGTTTACAATATGTCTTTTATGTGAGTCTTGCTGTACCGGTTCATCCTTGTGTTTGTTTCAAATAACCTTGCTAGCCTAAACCTTGTATCGAGAGGGAATACTTCTCATGCATCCAAAATCCTTGAGCCAACCGCTATGCCATTTGTGTCCACCATACCTACCTACCACATGGTATTTCTCCGCCATTCCAAAGTATATTGCTTGAGTGCTACCTTTAAAATTTCCATTCTCTACCTTTACAATATATAGCTCATGGGACAAATAGCTTAAAAACTATTGTGGTATTGAATATGTACTTATGCACTTTATCTCTTATTAAGTTGCTTGTTGTGCGATAACCATGTTCCTGGGGACGCCATAAATTATCCTTGTTGAATATCATGTGGGTTGCTATGCATGTCCGTATTGTCTGAAGTAAGAGAGATCTACCACCTTATGATTAAGCATGCATATTGTTAGAGAAGAACATTGGGCCGCTAACTAAAGCGATGATCCATGGTGGAAGTTTCAGTTTTGGACATATATCCTCAATCTCATATGAGAAAATTAATCGTTGTTACATGCTTATGCATTAAAGAGGAGTCCATTATCTGTTGTCTATGTTGTCCCGGTATGGATGTCTAAGTTGAGAATAATCAAAAGCGAGAAATCCAATGCGAGCTTTCTCCTTAGACCTTTGTACAGGCGACATAGAGGTACCCCATTGTGACACTTGGTTAAAACATGTGTATTGTGATGATCCGGTAGTCCAAGCTAATTAGGACAAGGTGCGGGCACTATTAGTATACTATGCATGAGGCTTGCAACTTGTAGGATATAACTTACATAACTCATATGCTTTATTACTACCGTTGACAAAATTGTTTCTTGTTTTCAAAATAAAAGCTCTAGCACAAATATAGCAATCGATGCTTTCCTCTTTGAAGGACCTTTCTTTTACTTTTATTGTTGAGTCAGTTCACCTATTTCTCTCCACCTCAAGAAGCAAACACTTGTGTGAACTGTGCATTGATTCCTACATACTTGCATATTGCACTTGTTATATTACTCTATGTTGACAATATCCATGAGATATACATGTTACAAGTTGAAAGCAACCGCTGAAACTTTATCTTCCTTTGTGTTGTTTCAATACTTTCTACTTTGAATTATTGCTTTATGAGTTAACTCTTATGCAAGACTTATTGATGCTTGTCTTTAAGTACTATTCATGAAAAGTCTTTGCTTTATGATTCAGTTGTTTACTCATGTCATTACCATTGTTTTGATCGCTGCATTCATTACATGTGCTTACAATAGTATGATCAAGATTATGTTGGTAGCATTGTCACTTAAGAAATTATCTTTATTATCGTTTACCTACTCGGGACGAGTAGGAACTAAGCTTGGGGATGCTTGATACATCTCAAACGTATCTATAATTTCTTATGTTCCATGCTACTTTTATGATGATACTCACATGTTTTATACACATTATATGTCATTATTATGCATTTTCCGGCACTAACCTATTAACGAGATGCCGAAGAGCCGATTCTTTGTTTCTGCTGTTTTTGGTTTCAGAAATCCTAGTAAGGAAATATTCTCGGAATTGGACGAAATCGACGCCCAGGGTCCTATTTTTGGACGAAGCTTCCAGAACACCTGAGGGGAAAGGAAGTGGGGCCACGAGGTGGCCACACCACCAGGCGGCGCGGCCTGGGCCCTGGCCGCGCCAGCCTATGGCGTGGGCCCCTCGGGCACCCCCTTGACCTATCTCCTCCGCCTACTTAAAGCCTTCGTCGAGAAACCCCCAGTACCGAGAGCCACGATACGAGAAAACATACTGAGACGTCGCCGCCGCCAATCCCATCTCGGGGGATTCTGGAGATCACCTCCGGCACCCTGCCGGAGAGGGGAATCATCTCCCGGAGGACTCTACACCGCCATGGTCGCCTCCGGATTGATGAGTGAGTAGTTCACCCCTGGACTATGGGTCCATAGCTGTAGCTAGATGGTCGTCTTCTCCCCATTGTGCTTCATTGTCTGATCTTGTGAGCTGCCTATCATGATCAAGATCATCTATCTGTAATGCTACATGTGTGTTTGTTGGGATCCGATGAATAGAGAATACTATATTATGTTGATTATCAATCTATCTATGTGTTGTTTATGATCTTGCATGCTCTTCGTTGCTAGTAGAGGCTCTGGCCAAGTCATTGCTTGTAACTCCAAGAGGGAGTATTTATGCTCGATAGTGGGTTCATGTCTCCGTGAATCTGGGGGAGTGACAGCAACCTCTAAGATTATGGATGTGCTGTTGCCACTAGGGATAAAACATTGATGCTATGTTCGAGGATATAGTTATTGATTACATTACGCACCATACTTAATGCAATTGTCTGTTGTTTACAACTTAATACCGGAAGGGGTTCGGATGATAACCTGAAAGTGGACTTTTTAGGCATAGATGCATGCTGGATAGCGGTCTATGTACTTTGTCGTAATGCCCAATTAAATCTCACAATACTCATCATGTCATGTATGTGCATTGTCATGCCCTCTCTATTTGTCAATTGCCCAACTGTAATTTGTTTACCCAATATGCTATTTCTTATGGGAGAGACACCTCTAGTGAACTGTGGACCCCGGTCCATTCTTTTACATTGAATACAATCTACTGCAATACTGTTTCTACTGTTCTCTGCAAACAATCATCATCCACACTATACATCTAATCCTTTGTTACAGCAAGCTGGTGAGATTGACAACCTCACTGTTTCGTTGGGGCAAAGTACTTTGGTTGTGTTGTGCAGGTTCCACGTTGGCGCCGAAATCCCTGGTGTTGCGCCGCACTACACTCCGTCACCAACAACCTTCAACGTGCTTCTTGACTCCTACTGGTTCGATTAAACCTTGGTTTCTTACTGAGGGAAAACTTGCTGCTGTACACATCATACCTTCCTCTTGGGGTTCCCAAAGGACGAGTGCTTTACCGTCACAAGGAAGCTACTACGCCCACGTCAACTGTGTGCAAGCATTGTGCCAAGTAAAGTCTTTGATAGTAAAGATGATACTAGATTTGGATTACTGCGCAGAAACAGAATTCTTACTGTCCCGAAATTGAGTAGCCCCGTCTGTAGGTAACTCAGAAAAAACTGCCAATTTACGTGCGTGATCCTCAGATATGTACGCAACTTTCATTAAATTTGAGCATTTTTATCTGAGCAAGTTAAGTGCCCCAGAAAAATTCGTCTTTACGTACTATTCTGTTTTGGCAGATTCTGCCTTTTATTTCGCATTGCCTGTTTTGCTATGTTTGATGGATTTCTTTGTTCCATTAACTTTCAGTAGCTTTGTGAAATGTCCAGAAGTGTTAAGAATGATTATGTCACCTCTGAACATGTGAATTTTTGATTATGCACTTACCCTCTAACGAGTTTGTTTTGAGTTTGGTGTGGAGGAAGTTTTCAAGGATCAAGAGAGGAGGATGATACAATATGATCAAGGAGAGTGAAAACTCTAATCTTGGGGATGCCCCCGTGGTTCATCCCTGCATATTTCAAGAAGACTCAAGCATCTAAGCTTGGGTATGCCCAAGGCATCCCCTTCTTCATCGACAACTTATCAGGTCACCTCTAGTGAAACTATATTTTTATTCCGTCACATCTTATGTGCTTTACTTGGAGCGTCTTTATGTTTTTATTTTCGTTTTTGTTTGAATAAAATCGGATCCTAGCATTCTTTATGTGGGAGAGAGACACGCTCCACTGTTGCATATGAACACATGTGTTATTAGCTTTACTCCTAATGTTCATGGCAAAGGTTGAAACTGCTTCGTTCATTGTTATATGGTTGGAATCAGAAAATGCTTCATGTGGTAATAGGAATAATGTCTAGAATAATTTGATACTTGGCAATTGTTGTGCTCAAATAGATCATGTTTAAGCTCTTGCATCATGTACTTTGCACCTACTAATGAAGAAACATCATAGAGCTTGTTGAAATTTGGTTTGCATGATTGGTCTCTCTAATTCTAGATATTTTCTGGTGAGGGTTTGAACAACAAGGAAGACAGTGTAGAGTCTTATAATGCTTGCAATATGTTCTTATGTAAGTTTTTCTGTACCGGTTCATACTTGAGTTTGCTTCAAACAACCTTGCTAGCCTAAGCCTTGTATTGAGAGGGAATACTTCTCGTGCATCCGAAATCCTTGAGCCAAAAACTATGCCATTTGTGTCCACCATACCTACCTACCTACTACATGGTATTTTTCTGCCATTCCAAGTAAATACTTCATGTGCTACCTTTAAAAAATTCAAAAGTTATTATCTCTTATTTGTGTCAATGTTTTATAGCTTATGAGGAAGTATGTGGTGTTTTATCTTTCAATCTTGTTGGGCAGACTTTCACCAATGGACTAGTGGCTTCATCCGCTTATCCAATAATTTTGCAAAAAGAGCTGGCGCGGGGTTCCCAGCCCCCAATTAATTAACTTTTATTAATAATTCTCTTCACATGTTTTGCTCTGATTCATCAGTAAGCAACTTAATTTTGCAAATAGACACTCCTCCATGGTATGAGATTGTTGGAAGGCACCCGAGGATTCGGTTAGCCATGGCTTTTGAAAGAAAAGGTTGGGAGGAGTGTCATCCAAAAATAAAATAAAAACACTAAAGTACATGTGTAAACAAAAGAGAAGAGGTTTGATCTACCTTGCTGGTAGAGATAACGTCCTTCATGGGAGCCGCTCTTTGAAAGTCTGTTTGATGAGGGCGTTAGAGTGCCCACTACCATTCGTTGACAACAACAAACACCTCTCAAAACTTTACTTTTATGCTCTCTATATGATTTCAAAACTTGAAAAGCTCTAGCACATGATTTCATCCCTGCTTCCCTCTGCGAAGGGCCTTTCTTTTACTTTATGTTGAGTCAGTTTACCTACTTCTTTCTATCTTATAAGCAAACACGTGTGTCAACCGTGTGCATTGATTCCTACATACTTGCTTATTTGCATTCATCATATTACTTTGTGTTGAAAATTATCCATGAGATAAACATGATTGAAGTTGAAAGCAACCGCAGAAACTTATATCTTCCTTTGCGTTGCTTCAAAACTTTCTACTAAGAATCTATTGCTTTATGAGTTAACTCTTATGCAAGTCTTATTGATGCTTGTCTTGAAAGTACTATTCATGAAAAGTCTTTGCTATATGATTCAGTTGTTTATTCACTGTCTTTACCATTGCTTCGAATCACTGCATTCATCTCATATGCTTTACAATAGTATTGATCAAGATTATGATAGCATGTCACTTCAGAAATTATCCTTGTTATCTTTTACCTACTCGAGGGCGAGTAGGAACTAAGCTTGGGGATGCTTGATACGTCTCAAACGTATCTATAATTTCTTATGTTCAATGCTACTTTTATGATGATACTCACATGTTTTATACACACTTTATGTCATTATTATGCATTTTCCGGCACTAACCTATTGACGAGATGCCGAAGAGCCAGTTGCTGTTTTCTGCAGTTTTTTGTTTCAGAAATCCTACAAAGGAAATATTCTCGGAATTGGACGAAATCAACGCCCAGTGTCTTATTTTTCCACGGAGCTTCCAGAAGACCGAAGAGCTTACGAAGTGGGGCCATGAGGTGGCCAGACCATAAGGCGGCGCGGCCAAGGAGGGGCCCGCGCTGCCCTATGGTGTGGGCCCCTCGTCAGGCCCCCAACGCTGCCCTTCCGCCTATTTATTCCCTCCGTCGCGAAAACCCTATTACCGAGAGCCACGATACGTAAAACCTTCCAGAGACGCCGCCACCGCGAATCTCATCTCGGGGGATTCAGGAGATCGACTCCGGCACCCTGCCGGAAAGGGGAATCATCTCCCGGAGGATTCTTCATCGCCATGATCGCCTCCGGATCGATGTGTGAGTAGCTCACCCCTGGACTATGGGTCAATAGCAGTAGCTATATGGTTGTCTTCTCCTCATTGTGCTATCATTGTAGATCTTGTGAGCTGCCTATCATGATCAAGATCATCTATTTGTAATGCTACATGTTGTGTTTGTTGGGATCCGATGAATATGGAATACTATGTCAATTTGATTATCAATCTATCATATATGTGTTGTTTATGATCTTGCATGCTCTCCGTTGCTAGTAGAGGCTCTGGCCAAGTTGATACTTGTAACTCCAAGAGGGAGTATTTATGCTCGATAGTGGGTTCATGCCTCCATAAAATCTGGGACAGTGACAGAAAGTTCTAAGGTTGTGGATGTGCTGTTGCCACTAGGGATAAAACATTGATGCTTTGTCTAAGGATATTTTTGTTGATTACATTACGCACCATACTTAATGCAATTGTCTGTTGTTTGCAACTTAATACTAGAAGGGGTGCGGATGCTAACCCGAAGGTGGACTTTTTAGGCATAGATGCATGCTGGATAGCGGTCTATGTAATTTGTCGTAATGCCCGATTGAATCTCACTTTACTCATCATGATATGTATGTGCATTGTTATGCCCTCTCTATTTGTCAATTGCCCAACTGTAATTTGTTCACCCAACATGCTATTTCTTATTGGAGAGACACCACTAGTGAACTGTGGACCCCGGTCCAATTCTTTTACATCTGAATACAATCTACTGCAAACATTGTTCTTTACTGTTCTTCGCATACAAACATCATTTTCCACACCATACATTTAATCCTTTGTTTACAGCAAGCCGGTGAGATTGACAACCTCACTGTTAAGCTGTGGCAAAGTATTTGGATTGTGTTGTGCAGGTTCCACGTTGGCGCCGGAATCCCTGGTGTTGCGCCGCACTACACTCCGTCACCAACAACCTTCACGTGCTCCTTGACTCCTACTGGTTCGATAACCTTGGTTTCTTACTGAGGGAATACTTGCTGCTGTACGCATCACACCTTCCTCTTGGGATTCCCAACGGGCGTGTGCTTTACGCGTCATCAGTTGTTTATGATCTTGCATGCTTTCCGTTGCTAGTAGAGGCTCTGGCCAAGTTGATACTTGTGACTCCAAGAGGGAGTATTTATGCTCGATAGTGGGTTCATGCCTCCATTGAATCTAGGAAAGTGTCAGAAAGTTCTAAGGTTGTGGATGTGCTGTTGCCACTAGGGATAAAACATCAATGCTTTGTCTAAGGATATTTGTGTTGATTACATTACGCACCATACTTAATGCAATTGTCTGTTGTTTGCAACTTAATACTGGAAGGGGTGCATATGCTAACCCGAAGGTGGACTTTTTAGGCATAGATGCATGCTGGATGGCGGTCTATGTTATTTGTCGTAATGCCCTAAGTAAATCTCATATTAGTCATCATGATAAGTATGTGCATTGTTATGCTTTCTCTATTTGTCAATTGCCCAACTGTAATTTGTTCACCCAACATGCTATTTCTTATTGGAGAGACACCACTAGTGAACTGTGGATCCCGGTCCATTCTTTTACATCTGAATACAATCTACTGCAATCATTGTTCTCTACTGTTCTTTGCAAACAAACATCATTCTCCACACCATACGTTTAATCCTTTGTTTACAGCAAGCCGGTGAGATTGACAACCTCACTGTTAAGTTGGGGCAAAGTATTTTGATTGTGTTGTGCAGGTTCCACGTTGGCGCCGGAATCCCTGGTGTTGCGCCGCACTACACTCCTCCACCAACAACCTTCACGTGGCCTTCATCTCCTACTGGTTCGATAACCTTGGTTTCTTACTGAGGGAAAACTTGCTGCTGCATGCATCACACCTTCCTCTTGGGGTCCCAGCGGACGTGTGCTTTACGCGTTATCAAGCTCTTTTCTGGCGCTTTTGCCGGGGAGATCAAGACAACTGCAAGGGGAGTCTCACACGTCCAATCTCTTTACTTTGTTATTTTCTTGCTTTACTTTACTTTATTTTCTGCTTTGTTTGTTTTCTTTATATCAAAAATACAAAAAAAATTAGTTACTTGCATTTACTTTATTTAATGTCTTGTTTGCTTTCTTTATATCAAAAACACACAAAAAATTAGTTACTTGCATTTACTTTATTTACCTTTTGTTTATTTCATCATGCTTACCTCTAAGTTCACTTTGAAAGATATACCATTAGGGCATGGGTCTATCATTGGAAGAGATAATATAGAAGAATTTTTCACTCACGTTAGTACAGTTAAAGATTTTGAAGATAGACACTTGGTAGAACTTGCTCCTACTTATGAAATTGCTACTGCCTCTTTAGTACACATGTTGGAAGCTAGATTTGTTAATCTTAACCCTATAATGCAACATATGTTTCTTACACTCTCTGATATGGAAGAAGGAGAGAAGAAAGATTTTGTTTTAGAAACCCTTCTTAAAGAATTTGGTGATGTAGCTAGAGAAGCTAGAAAAGTCTTTATTCAACATAAGATGCTTGGCTTTTATACCAATTTTGCAAATACCCTTGAAAAGATGGAAAAAGATATACTAAAATACACTAATAAAGTCAATTATGAGGGGGAGATTAAAGAACCAATACCTTGCAAGCTCTTAGGAATGCATGAGGCACTAGAAAAGAATTTTGATTGGATTGTTCCTGAAAGTTTATTTGAGGAGGATATTAAGCCTAAAAGTAATGAAAGAGGGGCCTCTGAAACTTACATAGATAAGATACAATGTATTGTTGAGAATACTTCATCTCTTGATAATACTTGAGTTACACTTTCTGCGCCTAACTGAAAGGTGTTAAAGAAAAGCGCTTATGGGAGACAACCCATTATTTTACTACAACAATTTTTGTTTTATATTTGAGTCTTGGAAGTTGTTACTACAGTAGCAACCTCTCCTTATCTTTATTTTATTGCATTGTTGTGCCAAGTAAAGTCTTTGATAGTAGAGTTGATACTAGATTTGGATTTATGCGCAGAAACAGATTTCTTGCTGTCACGAATTTGAGTAGATCTCTCTGTAGGTAACTCAGAAAAATCTGCAAAAAATCATGAGTAATCCTCAGATATGTACGCAACATTCATTAAATTTGAGCTTCTTCATCTGAGCATGTTAAGTGCCTCGCAAAAATTCTTCTTTACGGACTGTTCTGTTTTGAAAGATTCTGCCTTTTATTTCACATTGCCTCTTTTGCTATGTTGAATGGATTTTTCTGTTCCATTAACTTTCAGTAGCTTTGGGCAATGTCCAGAAGTGTTAAGAATGATGATGTTACCTCTGAACATGTGAATTTTTGATTATGCACTAACCCTCTAATGAGTTTGTTTTGAGTTTGGTGTGGAGGAAGTTTTGAAGGATCAAGAGAGGAGGATGATACAATATGATCAAGAAGAGTGAAAAGTCTAAGATTGGGGATTCCTCCGTGGTTCATCCCTGCATATTTCAAGAAGACTCAAGCATCTAAGCTTGGGGATGCCCAAGTGATAACCCACAAGTATAGGGGATCGCAACAGTCTTCGTGGGTAGTATTACCCAATTTATTGATTCGACACAAGGGGAGACAAAGAATAGTTGGAAGCCTTAACAGCGGAGTTGTCAATTCAGCTGCACCTAGAAACAGACTTGCTCGCAAGAGTTTATCAGTAGTAACAGTTTTATAGCAGTAGTAGTAGTGAAATAACAGCAGCAGAGTAGCAGAAACAGCAGGATTAAAATACTGTAGGCACAGGGATGGATAACGGGCGTTGCATGGATGAGAGAAACTCATGTAACAATCATAGCAGGGCATTTGCAGATAATAATAAAACGGTGTCGAAGTACAAAGCAATCAATAGGCATGTGTTCCAATTATAGTCGTACGTGCTCGCAATGAGAAACTTGCACAACATCTTTTGTCCTACCAGCCGGTGGCAGCCGGGCCTCAAGGGAATCTACTGGATATTAAGGTACTCCTTTTAATAGAGTACCGGAGCAAAGCATTAACACTCCGTGAACACATGTGATCCTCACGTCACTACCATCCCCTCCGGTTGTCCCGATTTCTGTCACTTTGGGGCCATTGGTTCCGGACAGCGACATGTGTATACAACTTGCAGGTAAGACCATAAACAATGAATATCATGATGAAATAATAACATGTTCAGATCTGAGATGATGGCACTCGGGCCCTAGTGACAAGCATTAAGCATAACAAGTTGCAACAATATCATCAAAGTACCAATTATGGACACTAGGCACTATACCCTAACAATCTAATGCTATTACATGACCAATCTCATCCAATCCCTACCATCCCCTTCAGCCTACAGCGGGGGAATTACTCACACATGGATGGGGGAAACATTGCTGGTTGATGGAGAGGTGTCGGTGGTGATGGCGGCGATGATCTCCTCCAATTCCCCGTCCCGGCGGAGTGCCAGAACGGAGACTTCTGGCTCCTGAGACGGAGTTTCGCGATGTGGCGGCGTTCTGGAGGCTTTCTGGCGACTTCGACTTCTCTCCGTGCGTTTTTAGGTCGAGGGCGATAAATAGTCCGAAGGAGGGCATCGGAGGCCAGCCGAGGGGGCCACACCACGTGGCCGCGCGGGCCCCCTGGGCCGCGCCGCCCTATGGTGTGGGGCCCTCGGGCCTCCACCTGACTTGTCCTTCTGGCTCCGTGAGTCCTCTGGGAAAATAGGGCCTTCTGTATAAATTCCGAGGTTTTTCCTGAAAGTTGGATTTCTGCACAAAAACGAGACACCAGAGCAGTTCTGCTGAAAACAGCGTTAGTCCGTGTTAGTTGCATCCAAAATACACAAATTAGAGGCAAAACAATAGCAAAAGTGTTCGGGAAAGTAGATACGTTTTGGACGTATCAACTCCCCCCAAGCTTAGCTTATTGCTTGTCCTCAAGCAATTCAGTTAACAACTGAGCGATAAAAGAACTTTCACGAACACATTTGCTCATATGATGTATATATTCTCATGCTATGGCTAATACTTAGGCAGTTCATAATGAGATGCCTGCAAATAAGATCATCTAACAGCTATGTCAATCATGGAGAGGTACCAACAATTAATAATAAGCATCATGAATCATGTATATAAGCAGGATTGCAATGTTCATAAGAGAGTATGATAAAGTGGTATCTCGCTTGCCTGTATTTGAATAGCAAAACATAAATGCTCAGGCACCTCTGAGGTTCATAGAAATACTAGAAATAGAGATTGTCAAAGATAAAAGCGTCAAAGTTATACCACAATCAAAACTATTTTGAGACAAGCATATTGTACTAAGAATGACAGTTGTGCTCTCAAGATAGTGCTCAAAGAAAGGATGGAGACACAACATAAAAATAAAAGATTGACCCTTCGCAGAGGGAAGCAGGGATTAACATGCGCTAGAGCTTTTCATTTTTAAAACAAGAGTAAAATTATTTTGAGAGGTGTTTGTTGTTGTCAACGAATGGTAATGAGTACACCAACTACCTCGCCAACCAGTCTTTCAAGAGCGGCTCCCATGAAGGACGTTATCTCTACCAACAAGGTAGATCATCCCTCTTCTCTTTTGTTTACACACGTATTTTAGTTTTATTATGGGTGACACTCCCCCCAACCTTTGCTTACACAAGCCATGGCTAACCGAATCCTCGGGTGCCTTCCATCAATCACATACCATGGAGGAGTGTCTATTTGCAAAATTAAGTTGCTTACTGATGAATCAGAGCAAAACATGTGAAGAGAATTATTAATGAAGTTTGATTAATCGGGGCTGGGAACCCCATTGCCAGCTCTTTTTGCAAAATTATTGGATAAGCGGATGTGCCACTAGTCCATTATGAAAGTCCGTCAAGAGTAAATGACAAGGTTGAAAGTTAAACACCACATACTTCCTCATGAGCTATGAAACATTAACACAAATTGAGAAGCATTTTGAAGGTTTTAAAGGTAGCGCATGAGAATTTACTTGGAATGGTTTGAAATGCCATGCATAGGTATTTATGGTGGACACTTTGGAACAACTTGGTTTTCAGGTGTTTGGAAGCACGAGCAGTGTTCCCGCTCAGTACAAATGAAGGCTAGCAATAGACTGGGGAGCGACAAATCAAGAGAGCAATAACTGTCATAATCATGCTTGCGGCAAAATAAATTAACGGAGGCATAAAAGTGATACAAGAACTCTGAAGTAAATTAAATCATCGAGGCTTAATTGACTTTTGCTCAGTCATATGCATGCGTGAGCATGTGCCAAGTCGATATAAATGGATTATTCAGAGGAGGATACCACAATGCCATACCTACTTATGAATAAAACAATGCAAGCAAACATCCATGACATGCTACTCATATTAATAAATTGGAGCTAAACATGAGAGATCATGAACTACTAGACTTTCTCAAATGACATATACCTCACATGAACCAACTAAGCATGCTCACATGGATGAGTATATGTACAAAAATGAAAACAAATAGAGTTCATACCAGCCTCTCACCACAATTCAATTGTCGTAGATCGTCATTATTGCCTTTCACTTGTGTAGCTTGGATAATATGAAATGAAAACCACACTCCAGCCACCGAAGACCATTGAACTCAAAATGAACTTTACAAACCAAAGAAGAACAGCAAATATTTTTGGTGTTTTCGAATTGGAAACAAGCGAACAAAGCAAAATCTTTTTGGATTTTCTTATAGCAAACCAACGATAGCAAATAAAGTAAGATAAATGCAAGAAACCAAAACAAACAAATGGTGAAGAGAAACAACAGAAATATTTTTGGTCTTTTTGGGTTTTAGGAAAGAAACAAAGTGAAAACAAGAAATGGCAAACTAGAAGAGTCACATAAACACAAAGTAGCAGAAATTCGTCAAACTTGACAGCAGTACAGTACTCGATTTTTAAGAAATTCTTCCACTGCTTAAATTGAAAAGTGTTCAACTAATTAAAGTTAGATAACAACCTGGGGAACATGCACAAAAATTGGCTTCGCAAAATAACGTTCTGGCTGTTTTTGAGAATTTTTATGGTGACAGTCCAGAATCTGTTTTCAGGCAGCACTTCCCCAAATATCATCTCCCTCTCATTAGGAAACCACTCAAAGAAGCAAAACAAGTATATACAAGTATCCAGCAATCATAATATGCAAAGAATGAGTGATGCCGGTATACCTCCCCCCAAGCTTAGGCTTTTGGCCTAAGTGGAGATCAACCCCAGCGAGGGTCGTTGTTCCTTGCCGGTGGATAATGCATGGCGTAGTCATAGTAAGGTTCATGTGCAGAAGAAAAGCGTGGAGGCTCCACATGCCCAATATGTTGATGCGAGGAACTTGCTGCATCAGATGATGAGTCGACGTGTTCCTCTCCCTCCGTGTTGTCTCTTGCATGGTGGCCTCCTCCTTCAATGTGTGCACTCAGCGCACCTTCTGTGACTGACCAATCATTCCTGGAATCAAGGTTAAATAGAACGGGCGCAGGCAATTTTACTAGTTTTTCAGTTTTCTTAGTTAATCTCCAAGTTTTCTTATAAAAAGTCATCTTGTACAACAGGTTACCCAAGTTAGATGAATTAGAAACAAATTCATGTTTAAACATGGAGGCTATGTCAAGTTTCTCTACGGAGAACGGAATATCAAGATGGTGAGGTTCTACACCATGCATAGCTAATAAACGAGAGGCGATGAGACCTCCACAAATTCCTCCCTTCTCACGGTTAGTAGCAAGTCTATAGGCTATCAAAGCACCCAAGTTATAAGTCCTATCACCTTGTAATGCAGCAGCTAAGAAGGCTAAATCCGGGATAGATAACTTACTTCTATTCTTTCTGGCAAGAACGCACTTGGTGATGAAATAAGCAAAGTAACGAATGGCTGGGAGTTGAATACTACTAATTTTACCACTATCCTCTGAGAAGCTCCTTTCATGACAAATCATCTTGTAGAGATTCAAGAACTCTTGCGGCGATCCCCTCATCTTTTCGCACGATCCCCATTGCGGTACTCTAATTGCTGCACAAAAATCACTGAATGGCAAGTTGACAGCTTTATTATAAATCTTATACTGAACCGTGGGGTTAGATCGCGACCAATTGAACTTAAAGTCCTGCACAACAGACATAGTTAATTTTGCATATTGGCTTGGTTCTCCATCAACAAAATCACTCAACCCTGCATGAAAAATTAGACTTTGAACATCTTCCAATATTCATGCGCTTCTCATGAAATCTACGCACGGGTAGTAAGAAGGGTATACTCCCTCTTCGCGGTTCACTCTCATGACTTGTTGTACCTCCAATTCTTGTTGATTCAGTTGATATCTATTCCACTCCATTTTCTGAAATTTTTCAACAATCATTATAAAATTTGATTTGGTGACATATAATCAAGGGGAACTACTATAGGAACTTGCTAGAGTACTAATCATGCATCAAAACTAGTTTTTACATCATAGAACAAGCATGCAAGCTCACTAAACATGTTACCTACAGCAGCAAAATATTTGAGATATACTCAACCAAACAAAATTCTACTTGGATCATTGGAGGAGTAACATACCAAGGAGCAAATGTGCCAAATTTCAGACATAAATCTGGGCTGAGCAAAGAGATCGAAAAATCCTAAGCTCTTGAGCAAAAACGCGAGTGAGAGGAAGCTGGTTCGAGTTTTTTGGGAGAGAGAAGATTCTGGGAGAAAGAGATGGCAAAGTGGGGCAAGGAGGGGCCCACACCACAGGGTGGCGCGCCCCCCTCCTTGGCCGCGCCGGCTGGTGGGGTGGCCCCCTGGGGTGCCCCACTGGTCCTCCCCAGGTGCTCCCAGGTGCCTCGTCGAAAAATAGGACCAACGGTATAATTTTTGTGAATTTTTGAAAACTTTGAAAAATGCACATTTCTGGGTATTAAGTTTATTATTACTGGCCAGGAATTTTTTTTGAAATCTCTAATTAACTAAAGAACTTTTCAAATCAAAAAGTGCTACAGCAAGTAAAACAAGTGGAGGAAGAAAGAGATGTTGTTTACCCCCTCTATGCATATAAAAAGTATTTGTTAACAAGGTTGATCAAGTCTTGCCACCAAATAAATTTTACATAACATATGAAGAAATAAACCTCAAATCAATCATGTTACCTTGTATTGTATTGATACGGATCCAATCATAAGAGTTTGATATTATTCTTTAGGCTCATATATTGGACAATCGATAGTTCCAACTTTGATAGTTCTCACATTAGAGATAGTATTAACTCCACATGCTTTCTCAATCCTCTTGGGAAAATAAACGGTATGTTCCTTATCATCAACATTGAAAGTAACCTTCCCTTTGTTGCAATCAATAACAGCCCCTGCGGTGTTAAGAAAAGGTCTCCCAAGAATAATAGACATATTATCATCTTCAGGCATTTCCAACACAACAAAATCAGTTAATATCAAGAAGTTAGTAGTAACTTGAACAGGAACATCCTCACATATACCAACAGGAATAGCAGTAGATTTATCAGCCATTTGCAAAGATATATCAGTAGGTATCAACTTATCTAAATAAAGTCTCTTATAGAGAGAAAAAGGCATAACACTAACACCGGCTCCCAAGTCACATAGAGCAGTTTTAACATAATTATTCTTAATAGAACAAGGAATAGTAGGTATACCTGGGTCGCCCAACTTCTTTGGAACTTTGCCATTGAAAGAGTAATTAGCAAGCATGGTGGAAATTTCCTCATTGGGGATTTTCCTTTTGTTAGTAACAATATCTTTCATATACTTTGAATAAGGAGGCAATTTAATAGCATCAGTCAAAGGGATTTGCAAGAATAAAGGTTTCATCCAATCACAGAATTTATTATAGTGTTCTTCTTCCTTTGATTTTAGTTTCTTAGCAGGAAAAGGCATTTGCTTTTGCACCCAAGGTTCTCTTTCATTACCGTGTTTCTTAGCAATAAAATCTTCTTTAGTATACTTTTTATTTTTAGCATGCTTTTCAGGTTCATCTTCAACTTCTTCTTTATCAGAAGCGTCATTCTTATCATTATCATTACCATTATCATGTTCATTACCACTTTCAGTTTCAGCATCGGAAATAGAAATACTATTAGGATCATTAACAGGTTCAGAGGATTCTACAACATTTTTATGTTTCTTCTTCTTTTTCTTAGAAGGAGCACTAGGTTCAATTCGTTGAGAATCTTGTTCAATTCTTTTGGGATGCCCTTCAGGATATAGAGGATCCTGGGTAGAGACACCGCCTCTAGTTGTTACTTCATAAGCATGTTTCTCTTTAGAATTATTTTTTAACAAGTCATTTTGAACTTTAGTGAGTTGATCAATTTGAGTTTGAACCATTTGAAAATGTTTAACAAGCATCTTAACATCATTGGAGGTTCTCTCCACAATATCATGCAAATTGCTAATAGCTTGAGAATTTTCCATTAGATGATTCTCTACTCTCATATTAAAATTTTCTTGCTTAACAATATAATTATCAAACTCATCTAAGCATTGAGCAGGCGGTTTTGAATACGGAATATCTTCCCTAGTAAAGCGTTGAAGGGAGTTTACCTCGATCATGGATGAAGGGGGAATTATCTCACATATATCTTCTATGGGAGGTAGATTCTTCACATCTTCAGATTTAATACCTTTTTCCTTGAGAGACTTCTTAGCTTCCCTCATATCTTCATCATTAAATTCAATTAAACCCCTCTTCTTCAATATTGGCGTTGGAGTTGGTTCAGGTATATTCCAATCATCATAATTCCGGCTTATTCTAGCCAATAATTCTTCAGCTTCGTCTGGAGTTCTTTTCCTGAAAACACAATCAGCACAACTATCCAAATATGCTCTAGATTCAATGGTTAGTCCACTATAAAATATATCAAGTAGATCATTCTTTTCTAAATCATGTCCAGGTCGAGCTCTGATAAGAGAACAAAATCTTGTCCAAGCCTCAGGCAATTTCTCTTCATCTCCCTGGTCAAACCTATAAATTTTCTGTAAAGCAATATGTTGAGCACTAGCAGGAAAGTATTTTCGAAAGAAAACATCACGCAAATCAGTTGGACTTTTAATAGAACCAGGAGGCAAATTATTATACCAAGTTTTAGCATCATCCTTTAATGAGAAAGGAAAAAAATTAGCGACAAAGTAAGTACGCATCTTGTCATCATCAGAAAACAAACTACTCATAGAAGAAAGTTCAATCATGTGTTCTACATCACTTTCTTTTTCAGTACCACAAAAGGGTGTTTTCTCTACAATAGCTATATGAGATAGATCAAGAGAAAAATCATAATCTTTATCCTTAATGCATATAGGAGATGTGGCAAATTCAGGATCAGGAGATAACTTATGTCTAACAGTATATTGTGCGAGAAACTTTTTAATTTTTCTTGCATCAGTAGTAGCATTGCATCTATTAATAAAATCATCATTAAGCTCCACATAATCCTCATCAGGATCATCACTAGAATAATCAAGTTCAGGTGAATTAACAGGTGCAGTAACATTAGGAGTTTCAGCATTTTCAATTTGTCTAGACCTAGCAATTGTAGCATCTAGAAAGGATCCCAATGAACCACTATCATCAAGCACAGCAGAAACATTATCAATATTATGAGAGTTTTCAGATTCAGCAGAACTACCAGCAAGTGAAGCTTGTGGCGGTGACACAAGTTGACTTATCACAGATGGTGAATCAAGTATAGCAGAGGTACTCAGAGTTGTACCTTTTCTTGTAGTGGATGGTAATATGGCGACTTTAGGATCGCGAGATTTACCCATGATGGAGAATTTGCAGCGAACAATATCAATCCAAGTGAACTTCCAAATAAAGCTATGCTCCCCGGCAACGGCGCCAGAAAACAGTCTTGATAACCCACAAGTATAGGGGATCGCAGCAGTCTTCGCGGGTAGTATTACCCAATTTATTGATTCGACACAAGGGGAGACAAAGAATACTTGGAAGCCGGAGTTGTCAATTCAGCTGCACCTAGAAACAGACTTGCTCGCAAGAGTTTATCAGTAGTAACAGTTTTATAGCAGTAGCAGTAGTGAAATAACAGCAGCAGAGTAGCAGAAACAGAAGTAGTAATTATAGTAAACAGCAGGATTAAAATACTGTAGGCACAGGGATGGATAACGGGCGTTGCATGGATGAGAG
Source organism: Lolium perenne (assembly GCF_019359855.2). Classification (NCBI taxonomy): domain Eukaryota; kingdom Viridiplantae; phylum Streptophyta; class Magnoliopsida; order Poales; family Poaceae; genus Lolium; species Lolium perenne. The sequence goes on from NC_067250.2 coordinate 280,673,745, forward strand.
AAACTCATGTAACAATCATAGCAGGGCATTTGCAGATAATAATAAAACGGTGTCGAAGTACAAAGCAATCAATAGGCATGTGTTCCAATTATAGTCGTACGTGCTCGCAATGAGAAACTTGCACAACATCTTTTGTCCTACCAGCCGGTGGCAGCCGGGCCTCAAGGGAATCTACTGGATATTAAGGTACTCCTTTTAATAGAGTACCGGAGCAAAGCATTAACACTCCGTGAACACATGTGATCCTCACGTCACTACCATCCCCTCCGGTTGTCCCGATTTCTGTCACTTTGGGGCCATTGGTTCCGGACAGCGACATGTGTATACAACTTGCAGGTAAGACCATAAACAATGAATATCATGATGAAATAATAACATGTTCAGATCTGAGATGATGGCACTCGGGCCCTAGTGACAAGCATTAAGCATAACAAGTTGCAACAATATCATCAAAGTACCAATTATGGACACTAGGCACTATACCCTAACAATCTAATGCTATTACATGACCAATCTCATCCAATCCCTACCATCCCCTTCAGCCTACAGCGGGGGAATTACTCACACATGGATGGGGGAAACATTGCTGGTTGATGGAGAGGTGTCGGTGGTGATGGCGGCGATGATCTCCTCCAATTCCCCGTCCCGGCGGAGTGCCAGAACGGAGACTTCTGGCTCCTGAGACGGAGTTTCGCGATGTGGCGGCGTTCTGGAGGCTTTCTGGCGACTTCGACTTCTCTCCGTGCGTATTTAGGTCGAGGGCGATAAATAGTCCGAAGGAGGGCGTCGGAGGCCAGCCGAGGGGGCCACACCACGTGGCCGCGCGGGCCCCCCTGGGCCGCGCCGCCCTATGGTGTGGGGCCCTCGGGCCTCCACCTGACTTGTCCTTCTGGATCCGTGAGTCCTCTGGGAAAATAGGGCCTTCTGTATAAATTCCGAGGTTTTCCTGAAAGTTGGATTTCTGCACAAAAACGATACACCAGAGCAGTTCTGTTGAAAACATCGTTAGTCCGTGTTAGTTGCATCCAAAATACACAAATTAGAGGCAAAACAATAGCAAAAGTGTTCGGGAAAGTAGATACGTTTTGGACGTATCACCAAGGCATCCCCTTCTTCGTCGACAACTTATCAGGTCACCTCTAGTGAAACTATATTTTTATTCTGTCACATCTTATGTGCTTTACTTGGAGCGTCCGTATGTTTTTATTTTTGTTTTTGTTTGAATAAAATCGGATCCTACCATTCCTTGTGTGGGAGAGAGACATGCTCCGCTTGTTCATATGAACACTGGTGTTCTTAACTTTACTTTTAATGTTCATGGCGAAGGTTGAAACTGCTTCGTTCATTGCTATTTGGTTGGAAACAGAAAATGCTTCATGTGGTAATTGGTATATTGTCTTCAATAATTTGATACTTGGCAATTGTTTTGCTCAAATAGATCATGTTTAAGCTCTTGCATCATGTAGATTGCACCTATTAGTGGAGAACTACTGTAGAGCTTGTTGAAATTTGGTTTGCATGATTGGTCTCTCTAAAAGTTTAGATATTTTCTTGTAAAGTGTTTGAACAACAAGGAAGACAGTGTACAGTATTATAATGCTTGCAATATGTTCTTATGTAAGTTTTGCTGTACCGGTTCATACTTGTGTTTGCTTCAAACAACCTTGCTAGCCAAAGCCTTGTACTGAGAGGGAATACTTCTCGTGCATCCAAAACCTTGTGCCAAAACCTATGCCATTTGTGTCCGCCATACCTACCTACTATGTTGTATTTCTCTGCCATTCCAAAGTAAATTACTTGCGTGCTACCTTTAAAATTTCATTCCTTGTCTTTGCAATATATAGCTCATGGGAAAATAGCCTTAAAAACTATTATGGTGAAGAATGTGTAGCTTATGTATCTTATTTCTTATAAGTTGCTTGTTGAGCGGTAACCATGTTTCTGGGGACGCCATCAACTATTACACCTTTGTTGAACATCATGTGAGTTGCTATGCATGTTCGTCTTGTCTGAAGTAAGGGTGATTTATCATGATTAAATGGTTTGAGTATGCATATTGTTAGAGAAGAACTTTGGGCCGCCAACCAAAGCCATGTATCATGGTGGAAGTTTCAGTTTGGACATTAATCCTCAATCTCTTATGAGAATATTATCTGTTGCTGAATGCTTATGCATTAAAGAGGAGTCCATTATCTGTTTTCTATGTTGTCCAGGTACGGATGTCCTCAAGTTGAGATCTATCAAAAACGAGAAATCAAATGCGATCTATCTCCTTGGACCTTTGTACAGGCGGCATAGAGGTACCCCTTTGTGACACTTGGTTGAAACATATGTAGTGCAATGATAATCCATGGAAATCCAAGCTAATTAGGACAAGGTGCGAGCACTATTGGTATTCGATGCATGAGGCTTGCAACTTATAGGATGTCTTATGCATAACACATATGAATTATTACTACCGTTGACAAAATTGTTTCTATGTTTTCAAAATAAAAGCTCTAGCACAAAAATAGTAATCCATGCTTCCCTCTGCGAAGGGCCTTTCTTTTACTTTATGTTGAGTCGGTTTACCTACTTCTTTCTACCTTAGAAGCAAACATTTGTGTCAACTGTGTGCATTGATTCCTACATACTTGCTTAGTTGCATTCATCATATTACTTTGTGTTGACAATTATCCATGAGATATACATGTTGAAGTTGAAAGCAACTGCTGAAACTTATACCTTCCTTTGTATTACTTCAAAACTTTCTACTAAGAATTTATTGCTTGATGAGTTAACTCCTATGCAAGTTTTATTGATGCTTGTCTTGAAAGTACTATTCATGAAAAGTCTTTGCTATATGATTCAGTTGTTTAGTCATTGTCTTTACCATTGCTTTGAATCACTTCATTCATCTCATATGCTTTACAATAGTATCGATCAAGATTATGATAACAGCATGTCACTTCAGAAATTATCCTTGTTATCGTTTACCTACTCGAGGGCGAGTAGGAACTAAGCTTGGGGATGCTTGATACGTCTTAAACGTCTCTATAATTTCTTATGTTACATGCTAGTTTTATGACAATACACACATGTTTTATATACACTTTATATCATTTTGATGCATTTTCCGGCACTAACCTATTAACAAGATGCCGAAGCGCCAGTTCCTGTTTTCTGCTATTTTTGGTTTCAGAAATCCTACACAGGAAATATTCTCGGAATTGGATGAAACAAAATCCCAGGGTCTTATTTTCCACGGAGCTTTCCAGAAGACCGAAGGAGATACGAAGTGGCGCCACGAGGTGGAGACACCACAAGGCGGCGCGGCCAAGGAGGGGCCTGCGCCGCCCTATGGTGTGGGCCCCTCGAGCGCCCCCCGACTCTGCCCTTCCGCCTACTTATACTCTCCGTCGCGAAAACCCTTTGACCGAGAGCCACGATACGAGAAAAGTTCCAGAGACGCCGCCACCGCCAATCCCATCTCGGGGGATTCATGAGATCGCCTCTGGCACCCTGCCGGAGAGGGGAATCATCACCCGGAGGACTCTACATCACCATGATCGCCTCCGGACTGATGTGTGAGTAGTTCATCCTTGGACTATGGGTCCATAGAAGTAGCTAGATGGTTCTCTTCTCCTCTTGTGCTATCATGTTAGATCTTGTGAGCTGCCTATCATGATCAAGATCATCTATTTGTAATGCTACATGTTGTGTTTGTGAGGATCCGATGAATATGAAATACTATGTCAAGTTGATTATCAATCTATCATATATGTGTTGTTTATGATCTTGCATGCTCTCCGTTGCTAGTAGAGGCTCTGGCCAAGTTGATACTTGTGACTCCAAGAGGGAGTATTTATGTTCGATAGTGGGTTCATGCCTCCAATGAATCTGGGACAGTGACAGAAAGTTCTAAGGTTGTGGATGTGATGTTGCTCCTAGGGATAAAACATCAATGCTTTGTCCAAGGATATTTGTGTTGATTACATTACGCACCATACTTAATGCAATTGTCTGTTGTTTGCAACTTAATACTGGAAGGGGTGCGGATGCTAACCCGAAGGTGGACTTTTTAGGCATAGATGTATGCTGGATAGCGGTCTATGTTATTTGTCGTAATGCCCTAAGTAAATCTCATATTAGTCATCATGATAAGTACGTGCATTGTTATGCTCTCTCTATTTGTCAATTGCCCAACTGTAATTTGTTCACCCAACATGCTATTTCTTATTGGAGAGACACCACTAGTGAACTGTGGACCCCGGTCCATTCTTTTACATCTGAATACAATCTACTGCAATCATTGTTCTCTACTGTTCTTTGCAAACAAACATCATTCTCCACACCATACGTTTAATCCTTTGTTTACAGCAAGCCGGTGAGATTGACAACCTCACTGTTAAGTTGGGGAAAAGTATTTTGATTGTGTTGTGCAGGTTCCACGTTGGCGCCGGAATCCCTGGTGTTGCGCCGCACTACACTTCTCCACCAACAACCTTCACGTGGCCTTCATCTCCTACTGGTTTGATAACCTTGGTTTCTTACTGAGGGAAAACTTGCTGTTGTACGCATCACACCTTCCTCTTGGGGTTCCCAACGGACGTGTGCTTTACGCGTTATCAGTATAGTAAGCCACTAAAATAGAAACCATCTAGATACAAATCTTGTGCACATAAGCTAGAGTTCATGCACAGATGCACACACTAGCAAGAACACATGCACAGACAGCACCAGTAGATGAATTTCAAGGAATAGCAGCTACCAAAGACTACACAGTAAGATCCTAAGAATGTAACCATCAGGAAAACCCTAGATATCTTCATAAGCAAGCATATTGGCATTCATATTGATTATGATTCCCAAATATGCAAACCAAGATGAGGAACCACGAACAGGGAAGACACCGGCGTTACGCCGACGAACACCACGAACAGCACAGCACCTGGGGACGACGGCACAGGCTCTGCGAGCACAGCACCCGCGCCAGGTCAGTCCCAGGCACGCGCTCACGACGACGACGAGGACGCCAGCTCGTCGGAGATGGTCAATCGCCGGAGGCGATTCTCCACGAGATCCAGAGAGGAGGCAATCTACCAGAGGAGGAAGAGATCGACGGAACCACGCGGACAGATCGATAGATCGTCGCGCAACGGTTAAGATGGTATAGGTGGCGACGTCAGGGGAGCTCGGAGGTGGCCGGAGCACGGCGGCGGCCATTGCGGCGACGTCATCGCCACGCGCGTCGCCAGATCTAGGGTTAGGTCACGAGTGAGAGAAGAGAGCGTGCGAGTGAGTGAGGTGGGCCGTAACGGTTCCACCGAAACGTTTTGGACAAGCCGTGGTGGGCTGTCGAAATGGGCCAAGTTAAATGGGCTGGCCCAATAGGGGCCAGAGGGGTATTTTAGTCTTTTCCATTTTGGAAAATAGCCTAGAATTTCACCAAATTTTAGTAAATAAAATATACCTCTAAAAATCCATGAAAAATTGGATTAGTAAATGAAATATTATTCTTAACAAGAATAAAATAAGAAATGGAATTTAGGAAACAAATTCAAATTTTGGAATTTCCTGAATTCAAATTAAAACTTGGAATTTTAAACTATTATTTCGTTGTATTTAAAAATCAAGGAAAAATCTCAAATAAGTTTAAATACTTGTTTTCAAATATTTCAAAATGAAATTGTATTATTCCAAGTCATTTCTATTAAAGAAAGATATTTTCCAAAGGAAAATATTCTATTCTTCTTATTCCAAAAATATAAAGGCAACTCTATTATTTCAAATTATTTTGAAATAAATAATGAATCATAAAAGTAAAGTGGTATTACTATGAACCATTTTTCTTTATGAGAACAAAGTGTTTCTACAAATAAAAGCAATTGCAAATTACTGCCAAAGGCGTAAATCTTAATTCAACCCTAGATTGTAATAAATAATTGGGATAAGGGATCCAACATAAAATAATAGATTCATGACTGCATTATTTGGATTTTATAACATTGTCCTTACCGGACAATGATGCTTCTTACAGAACCCGAGGTCCAGGTTCCGTCCACTGCATTAAACTGCACTATCTCGCAGTCCACGGGCAAGTTCACCCTTGCTCATACCAACTTGAGTATTTTCTATTACTTTACTGCAAAGCTATATACTTACCATTCCTGCATGGCAAATAAAATGTTACTTTTCCAATTATGAATATGACTATGTGGCTGGCAATGGAACCATGGTTGTGTTGATATGGTGGAGGTTCCATTGCATGGGTTATATTAACCTAGGAGTAATTACCAATGCCGTCCAGTGATTCTAGCGCCGTACATACTGCGTTAACCATAAGATCTATAATGGCTCTAGGGAAGCCAGCTGTATCTTTTCCCTCCTGCACGCCAACGGACTAGTTAGAGCCGCGGGGTGCTCGAGGCATTGCCGTAGGTTGGGATGGCCTTTTAAATCCCGATCCGTGTGGATGACTGGCTCTACCGTCTATGATGGATTGTCCAAAGTACACCGTGGGTAAAGCCGTATGATCGGGAGATGTCTACCGGGGGTGTACGGGTGGACAAAAGGGTGGGTTTCAGGGTCGCGGAGAAGGCGGTGTGGGCTTGGATTTTCATACGTGGCCTCACACCAAAGGAAGTGTGAACGGGGGCAAGTCCCTGCGGATGGCAAAAAGGATGGGATCTATTATGGGAAAAGTAACGCACCTCTGCAGAGTGTATCAAATTGAAGAAATGTTTATCAAAACATGCATTGACCTGCGATTTCCTGATCAATGGTCGTAGCTAGTGCATCAAACACCTTTTACTCTTTTGAACTTGTTGAGTACCTCTGTACTCACTTTCTTTCGACACCCTTGCTAGACTGTGATACGGAAGTGGAGGCCATCGCCGATGGAGCACCTGAAGGAGACTACGAGCTGGTCTACGAGGAACCTGATCTTACCGGAGGAGTTGAAGGAGTAGACTATGGGATAGTCTACGGATCTGACATGCATGAGGCGGAGGAGTAGTGATATACCCTAGTATCATAGAGCCGAGCAGCGTAGAACTTACCTAAATAAGTTGCTGAGCTCTTTCATATATAGATGTGAGTTGTAATCGTACTTAAGTAGTATCTTAGGGTGTTCTCATCGGACCTGTGAGAATACCAACTTGTTAAGGCAATGTTTGTAATAATAAATGGAGTGTTATGACCTGCAATGTTTCTGTTGTACCACTCTGATGGATATGGCAATTGTGAAGAAGTCCCTTCACAAAGATCATATCAACGACTTGTATACTACAACATGCAGTGGTATGCTGGGTCACCGCAGCTGGTATCAGAGCAAATGTTGCGACCTTAGGTTGGAAAAACCTAGTATAGGGAAGAAACCTGTAAGTGTCAAGTAGAAATAGTAAAGGATTCTCTAGAAATATGGTGATTATTCACATGAGAATAGTAAAACCATATCTTTTAGTGCGATAATTCTTTATTATAACTATTATGATACATCATCATTACTAATATTCTGCTTTTGTATACAGCCATAATGGCGTACACGTTTCCTAAGAGGACTTTGAGGAAGGTTGAGGGTTGGCTCGGTGATTATGATGGACCAATTACAGATCTCCTGCGTGGGATGCTGAAGGAACTTGATACGTCTCAAACGTATCTATAATTTCTTATGTTCCATGCTACTTTTATGATGATACTCACATGTTTTATACACACTTTATGTCATATTTATGCATTTTCCGGCACTAACCAATTGACAAGATGCCGAAGAGCCAGTTGCTGTTTTCTGCTATTTTTGGTTTCAGAAATCCTAGTAAGGAAATATTCTCAGAATTGGACGAAATCAACGCCCATGGGCTTATTTTTCCACGAAGCATCCAGAACACCGAAAGGGAAACGAAGTGGGGCGACGAGGCGCCGCCACACTAGGGCGGCGCGGCCCAAGGGGGGCCCGCACGGCCCTAGCGTGTGGGGCCCCTGTCAGCCCTCCAACTCTGCCCTTCCGCCTACTTAAAGTCTTCGTCGCGAATACCCCAGTACCGAGAGCCACGATACGGAAAACCTTCCAGAGATGCCGCCGCCGCCAATCCCATCTCGGGGGATTCAGGAGATCGCCTCCGGCACCCTACCGGAGAGGGGAATCATCTCCCGGAGGACTCTTCATCGCCATGATCACCTCCGGATTGATGTGTGAGTAGATCACCCCTGGACTATGGGTCCATAGCAGTAGCTAGATGGTTGTCTTCTCCTCATTGTGCTATCATTGTTGGATCTTGTGAGCTGCCTAACATGATCAAGATCATCTATCTGTAATGCTACATGTTGCGTTTGTTGGGATCCGATGAATATGGAATACTATGTTTTGTTGATTATCAATCTATCATCTATGTGTTGTTTATGATCTTGCATGCTCTCCGTTGCTAGTAGAGGCTGTGGCCAAGTTGATACTTGTAACTCCAAGTGGGAGTATTTATGCTCGATAGTGGGTTCATGCCTCCATTAAATCTGGGGCAGTGACAGAAAGTTCTAAGGTTGTGGATGTGCTGTTGCTACTAGGGATAAAACATCAATGCTATGTCTAAGGATGAATTTGTTGATTACATTACGCACCATACTTAATGCAATTGTCTGTCGTTTGCAACTTAATACTGGAAGGGGTTCGGATGATAACCTGAAGGTGGACTTTTTAGGCATAGATGCATGCTGGATAGCGGTCTATGTACTTTGTCGTAATGCCCAATTGAATTTCACACTACTCATCATAATATGTATGTGCATTGTCATGCCCTCTCTATTTGTCAATTGCCCAACTGTAATTTGTTCACCCAACATGCTTTATCTTATTGGAGAGACACCACTAGTGAACTGTGGACCCCGGTCCAATTCTTTTACATCGAATACAATCTACTGCAATACTTGTTCTTACTGTTCTTTGCAAACATCATCTTCCACACTATACATCTAATCCTTTGTTACAGCAAGCCGGTGAGATTGACAACCTCACTGTTAAGTTGGGGCAAAGTACTTGGATTGTGTTGTGCAGGTTCCACGTTGGCGCCGGAATCCCTGGGGTTGCGCCGCACTACACTCCACCATCAACAACCTTCAACGTGCTTCTTGGCTCCTACTGGTTCGATAACCTTGGTTTCTTACTGAGGGAAAACTTGCTGCTGTACGCATCACACCTTCTCCTTGGGGTTCCCAACGGGCGTGTGCTTGACGCGTCATCAAGACTGTTTTCTGGCGCCGTTGCCGGGGACCTGAAGAAAAGTTACACCACAGAGATCTCTAACTCCCACGTCAACTTTGCGCCAGCAACGTGTTTTCTGGCGCCGTTGCCGGGGAGATCAAGACACGCTACAAGGGGAGTCTCCCACTTCCAATCTCTTTACTTTGTTTTTGTCTTGCTTTACTTTACTTTATTTACTACTTTGTTTGCTTTCTTATATCAAAATACGAAAAAAATTAGTTGCTAGCTTTACTTTATTTACTATCTTGTTTGCGTTCTCTATATTAAGAACACAAAAAATTAGTTACTTGCATTTACTTTATCTAGTTTGCTTTATTTACTACTGCTAAAATGGGTACTCTTGAAAATACTAAGTTGTGAAACTTCACAAGCACAAATAATAATGATTTCCCATGCACACCTATTGCTCCACCTGCTACTACAGCAGAATTCTTTGAAATTAAACCTGCTTTACTGAATCTTGTTATGAGAGAGCAATTTTCCCGTGTTAGTTCTAATGATGCTGCTGCCCATCTTAATAATTTTGTTGAACTTTGTGAGATGCAAAAGTATAAGGATGTAGATGGCGACATTATAAAATTTAAATTGTTTCCTTTCTCCTTAAGAGGAAGAGCTAAAGATTGGTTGCTATCTTTGCCTAAGAATAGTATTGATTCATGGACTAAATGTAAGGATGCTTTCATTGGTAGATATTATCCTCCTGCTAAAATTATATCTTCGAGAAGTAGCATAATGAATTTTAAGCAATTGGATAATGATCATGTTGCTCAAGCATGGGAAAGAATGAAATCTTTGGTTAAAAATTGCCCTACCCATGGACTGACTACTTGGATGATCATCCAAACCTTTTATGCGGGATTGAATTTTTCTTCACGGAACCTATTGGATTCAGCTGCTGGAGGTACTTTTATGTCCATCACTCTAGGCGCCGCAACAAAGCTTCTTGATGATATGATGATTAATTACTCTGAATGGCACACGGAAAGAGCTCCACAAGGTAAGAAGGTAAATTCTGTTGAACAAACCTCCTCCTTGAGTGATAAGATTGATGCTATAATGTCTATGCTTGTGAATGGTAGATCTAATGTTGATCCTAATAATGTTCCGTTAGCTTCATTGGTTGCCCAAGAAGAATATGTTGATGTGAACTTCATTAAAAATAATAATTTCAACAACAATGCTTATCGGAATAATTCTAGTAACAACTACAGGCCATATCCTTCTCATAATAGTAATGGTTATGGTAATTCTTATGGGAATTCTTACAACAATAATAGGAGTGTACCCTCTGGTCTTGAAGCCATGCTTAAAGAATTTATTAGTACACAAACCGCTTTTAATAAATCTGTTGAAGAAAAGCTTGGTAAAATTGATATTCTTGCTTCTAAGGTTGATAGTCTTGCTGCTGATGTTGATCTTTTGAAATCGAAAGTTATGCCTAATGAAGATAAATATATTAAGTCATTTGCTACAGCAAACGCCATCCAAGTTCGAATTAATGAAAATATTAGATTGATGGCTGAATTGCGTGCTAGGTGGGAAAAAGAAGAAACTGTTAAAGAGAATAATGTATCTAAAGTTTGGACTATTACCACCACTAGTAATGATAATGCTTCACATGTTGCTACACCTCCTACTATCAATGGTAAAATAATTGGTGTTGGCAATGTTTCTACTCCTAATGCAATGCGAGCAAAACTGCCTGAAACTGCTAAAACTGCTGAAACTGCCTGTGATAAAACTGCTGAATTTTTTTTCAACATTGGGGACAATGATCCCATTGCTTTAGATCATAATGGTTTAGATTTTGATGATTTTTACATCTCTGAAGTTATAAAGATCTTACAAAAAACTTGTCAAAAGTCCTAATGCTAGTGCTATAAAATTGGCCTTTACAAAACATATTACAAATGCTCTCATAAAAGCTAGAGAAGATAAATTAAAACTTGAAACTTCTATTCCTAGGAAGTTAGAGGATGGTTGGGAGTCCATTATTAATATGAAGGTCAATGATTTTGATTGTAATGCTTTATGTGATCTTGGTGCAAGTATTTCCGCTATGCCTAAGAAAATCTATAATATGCTTGACTTGCCACCATTGAAAAATTGTTATTTGGATGTTAATCTTGCTGATACTTCTACAAAGAAACCTTTGGGGAGGATTGATAATGTTCGCATTACTGTTAACAATAACCTTGTCCCCGTTGATTTTGTTGTCTTGAATATTGAATGCAATGCATCTTGTCCCATTATAGTGAGAAGACCTTTTCTTCGAACTGTTGGTGCTACTATTGATATGAAGGAAGGTAATATTAAATATCAATTTCCTCTCAGGAAAGGTATGGAACACTTCCCTAGAAAGAGAATGAAGTTACCTTTTGATTCTATTATTAGAATAAACTATGATGTTGATGCTTCATCTCTTGATAACACTTGATACACACTTTCTGCGCCTAGCTGAAAGGCGTTAAAGAAAAGCGCTTATGGGAGACAACCCATGATTTTACTTCTGCACTTTTGTTTTATATTTGAGTCTTGGAAGTTGTTACTACTGTAGCAACCTCTTCTTATCTTAGCTTTATTGCATTGTTGTGACAAGTGAAGTCTCTAATAGAAAGTTGATACTAGATTTGGATTACTGCGCAGAAACAGTTTTCTTGCTGTCACGAAATTGAGTCACTACGTCTGTAGGTAACTCAGAAAAATATGCCAATTTATGTGCGTGATCCTGCAAGTCACGAAATTGTAGTCAACTTTCATTAGTTTTGAGTTTCCTCATTTGAGCAAGTCTGCTGCCCCAGACAAATTCGTCTTTACGGACTATTCTGTTTTGACAGATTCTGCCTTTTATTTCGCATTGCCTGTTTTGCTATGCTTGATGGATTTCTTTGTTCCATTGACTTTCAGTAGCTTTGTGCAATGTCCATAAGTGTTAAGAATGATTATGTCACCTCTGAACATGTGAATTTTTGATTATGCACTAACCCTCTAATGAGTTTGTTTCGAGTTTGGTGTGGAGGAAGTTTTCAAGGATCAAGAGAGGAGGATGATACAATATGATCAAGGAGAGTGAAAGCTCTAAGCTTGGGGATGTGATACGTCTCCGACGTATCGATAATTTCTTATATTCCATGCTTGTTTTATGACAATACCTACATGTTTTATACATACTTTATGATGATTTTATGCATTTTCCGGAACTAACCTATTGACGAGATGCCGCAGTGCCAGTTCCTGTTTTCTGTTGTTTTTGGTTTCAGAAATCCTAGTAAGGAAATATTCTCGGAATTGGACGAAATCAATGCCCAGAACCCTATTTTTCCCGGAAGCTTCCAGAGCACCGAAGGAGGGCCAGAGGGGGGCCAGGGGGGCCCCACCCCAGAAGGCGGCGCGGCCAGGGGGGTGGGCGCGCCACCCTATGGTGTGGCCCCACCAGGGCCCCTCTGACGCCGCCCTTCCGCCTACTTAAGGCCTCCGTCGCGAAAACCCTACAACGATCGATGAAACCCGCAGAAACCTTTCAGAGCCGCCGCCATCGCTAAGCCAAGATCTGGGGGACAGGAGTCTCTGTTCCGGCACGCCGCCGGGACGGGGAAGTGCCCCCGGAAGGCTTCTCCATCGACACCACCGCCATCTTCATCAACGCTGCTGTCTCCCATGAGGAGGGAGTAGTTCTCCATCGAGGCTAAGGGCTGTACCGGTAGCTATGTGGTCCATCTCTCTCTCTATGTACTTCAATACAATGATCTCATGAGCTGCCTTACATGATTGAGATTCATATGATGATGCTTGTAATCTAGATGTCGTTATGCTAGTCAAGTGAATTTTACTTATGTGATCTCCGGAGACTCCTTGTCCCACGTGTGTAAAGGTGATAGTGTGTGCACCGTGTGGGTCTCTTAGGCTATATTTCACAGAATACTTATTCGCTGTTATGGATAGCATAGTGAAGTGCTTATTTATATCCCTTTATGATTGCAATATGTTTTGTATCACTATTTATCTATGTGCTACTCTAGTGATGTTATTAAAGTACTCTATTCCTCCTTCATGATGTAATGGTGATAGTGTGTGCATCATGTAGCACTTGGCGTAGTTTATGATTATGATCTCTTGTAGATTATGAAGTTAACTATTACTATGATGGTATTAATGTGATCTATTCCTCCTCTCATAGTATGAAGGTGACAGTGTGCATGCTATGTTAGTACTTGGTATAATTACAATGATCTATCATGCACTCTAAGGTTAATTAAATATGAATATCGAATGTTGTGGAGCTTGTTAACTCCGGCATTGAGGTGCTCTTGTAGCCCTACACAAATAGCGGTGTTCATCATCCAACAAGAGAGTGTAGAGTGGTTTTATTATGTGATCGATATTGAGAGTGTCCACTAGTGAAAGTAGTATCCCTAGGCCTTGTTCCCAAATACTGCGATCTCCATTTATTTACTGTTCTGCTGCATGTTTACTTACTACACGCCAGCAAGCTATTTTCTGGTGCCGTTACTACTGCTCATATACATTCATACCACCTGTATTTCACTATCTCTTCGCCGAACTAGTGCACCTATACATCTAACAAGTGTATTAGGTGTGTTGGGGACACAAGAGACTTCTTGCTTTGTGGTTGCAGGGTTGCTTGAGAGGGATATCTTTGACCTCTTCCTCCCTGAGTTCGATAAACCTTGGGTGATCCACTTCAGGGAAACTTGCTGCTGTTCTACAAACCTCTGCTCTTGGAGGCCCAACACTGTCTACAGGAAAAGGAGGGGGCGTAGACATCAAGCACTTTTCTGGCGCCGTTGCCGGGGAGGAAAGGTAAAAGGCACTCACACTCCGGTCCCAGGTAACCAAACACTTTTCCGGTACCGTTGTGATTGCTCGAAGCTATTTCCTTTAGATCCTGCAATTGCATCTTTTTGTTTCTTGTTTACACTAGTTAGGCATAATGGACAACAATGAGCTTCTTATTCTATTTCCTGATTTAAGACATGGATGGTTTGATGCGGAAATTAAAAAACCCATGGAACATATTAGTATGAACGCTCTGAACACCATTGTTGCTAATGATATGGAAGAATCTAAGCTTGGGGAAGCTGGTTTTGATGAGCATGATATTTTTAGTCCCCCAAGCATTGAGGAGAAAATTTACTTTGATGATACTTTGCCTCCTATTTATGATGATTATGATGATAGTAGCCTTTTAGTGCCACCTACTATGGAGGATAAAATTGATTATGATTACAATATGCCTCCTATATTTGATAGCTACTTTGTTGAATTTGCTCCCACTACAATTAATAAGAATGACTATGCTTATGTTGGGAGTAGTAATTATTTTATGCATGAGACTCATGATAAGAATGCTATATGTGATAGTTATATTCTTGAGTTTGCTCATGATACTACTGAATATTATTATGAGAGAGGAAAATATGGTTGTAGAAATTTTCATGTTACTAAAACACCTCTCTATATGCTGAAAATCGTGAAGGTGCACTTATTTTATCTTTCTATGCTTGTTGCATTATGCTTCATGAATTTGTTCATTTACAAGATTCCTTTTCATAGGAAGTGGGTCAGGCTTAAATGTGTTTTGAATTTGCCTCTTGATGCTCTCTTTTGCTTCAAATACTATTTCTTGCGAGTGCATCATTAAAACTACTGAGCCCATCTTAATGGCTATAAAGAAAGAACTTCTTGGGAGATAACCCATGTGTTTATTTTACTACAGTATTTTTGTTTTATATTTGTGTCTTGGAAGTTGTTACTACTGTAGCAACCTCTCCTTATCTTAGTTTTATTGCATTGTTGTGCCAAGTAAAGTCTCTAATTGAGAGTTGATACTATATTTGGATTGCTACGCAGTAACAGATTTCTTGCTGTCACGAATTTGGGTTGAATTCTCTGTAGGTAACTCAGAAAATTATGCCAATTTACGTGAGTGATCCTCAGATATGTACGCAACTTTCATTCAATTTGAGCATTTTCATCTGAGCAAGTCTGGTGCCTCTAAAAAATTCGTCTTTATGGACTGTTCTGTTTTGACAGATTCTGCCTTTTATTTCACATTGTCTCTTTTGCTGTGTTGGATGGATTTCTTTGTTCCATTAACCTCCAGTAGCTTTGTGCAATGTCCAGAAGTGTTAAGAATGATTGTGTCACCTCTGAACATGTGAGTTTTTGATTATGCACTAACCCTCTAATGAGTTTGTTTCGGGTTTGGTGTGGAGGAAGTTTTCAAGGTCAAGAGAGGAGGATGATACAATATGATCAAGGAGAGTGAAAGCTCTAAGCTTGGGGATGCCCCGGTGGTTCACCCCTGCATATTTTAAGAAGACTCAAGCGTCTAAGCTTGGGGATGCCCAAGGCATCCCCTTCTACATCGACAACATTATCAGGTTCCTCTAGTGAAACTATATTTTTATTCCGTCACATCTTATGTACTTTACTTAGAGCGTCTGTTTGTTTTTGTTTTTATTTTGTTTGAATAAAGTTGGATCCTAGCATTGATTGTGTGGGAGAGAGACTGATGACCCACAAGTATAGGGGGTGTATCGTAGTATCTTCGATAAGTAAGAGTGTCGAACCCAACGAGGAGCAGAAGGTGTTGACAAGCAGTTTCGATGCAGGAATCACTGTAGATGCTCACAAAAAAGTATTCAGGGGGTTTTAATGTAACAGTTGAATAAAGTACGAGTAAGTAAAATGCGAGAGTAACAATTGCAGTGAGTGGCCCAATCCTTTTTAGCACAAAGGACAAGCCGGTTTGTTTACTTATAATGACCAAACGTTCCTGAGGACACACGGGATTTTAGTCTAGTGCTTTCGCTACATATGGCTAATTAATCTTCATTATTTTGATAAGTGTTGTGTGGGTGAACCTATGCTAATGTACCGCCCTTCCTAGGACTAATACATACTTGTGATTATACCCCTTGCAAGCATCCGCAACTACAAGAAAGTAATTAAGATAAATCTAACCACAGCCTTAAACTCTGAGATCCTGCTATCCCTCCTGCATCGATATACTAACGGGGGTTTAGGTTTCTGTCACTCCGGCAACCCCGCAATTAGCAAACGAATACAAGATGCATTCCCCTAGGCCCATGAAGGTGAAGTGTCATGTAGTCGACGTTCACATGACACCACTAGGAGAATAACACCACAACTTAAATATCATAACATTGAATATTACTCAACCATAGTTCACTACTAACATTTAGACTTCACCCATGTCCTCAAGAACTAAACGAACTACTCACGAGACATCATATGGAACATGATCAGAGGTGATATGATGATGAATAACAATCTGAACATAAACCTTGGTTCAATGGTTTCACTCAATAGCATCAACAACAAGTAGAAATCAATACCGGGAGAGTTTCCCCTATCAAACAATCAAGATCAAACCCAAATTGTTACAGCGGTGACGATGTGCAGCGGTGGAGACGGCGGTGATGATGATGAAGATGATGATGATGGTGATGGAGATGATGTCCAGCTCGATGACGATGACGATGGCGTCGATTTCCCCCTCCGGGAGGGAATTTCCCCGGCGGATCTCAGCCGCCGGAGAGCTCTTTTCTCTCTGGTGTTCTCCGCCCCACAGAGGCGGCTGTAACTCTTCGCGAGGTATCCTCTGTGGCTTAGGTCTTCGGGACGAAGGGTTTCGCGAAGAAAAGGAGGCGAAAGGGTCTGTGGGGCCCCCACACCACCAGGTGGCGCGGCCAGGCCATGGGCCGCGCCGGCCTGTGGTCTGGCCCCACCTTGGGCCTCCTCAGCTCCTCCTTCTGGCTTCCTTCGTCATCTTGAAAAGGATTTTTGGTATAATTTCTTTCCAAAGTTGATCTTCCGAAATATTGCATTCTGACGGTGCTTTTTCCAGCAGAATCCTGGCTCCGGTGCTTGATCCTCCAATAATGATGAAACATGCAAAATAGATGAAATAACATAAGTATTGTGTCCAAACAGGAAATATAACAATGAATAACAGCAAATTATGATATAAAATAGTGATGCAAATTGGACGTATCAACTCCCCCAAGCTTAGACTTCGCTTGTCCCCAAGCGAAACTGAACTCGGTAAACAGGACCACATGTTTATGGAGTGAAGAGTCGATAAATAAAATACGGACAAGAAGCATCATATTCATACACACAAATCATTCTAGTAAATAACTTCCTCATATAACTCAACTTGAAACAAGTATAAGGTAATCACAAATAAAGGTGCATAAGAAATCATAGTTGGTGATGGCAAACTTCGTTCTTGGTCGGAGAACAGTTAACAGGTTATACTTATCTATCGAGCAGCGCTCTTATGTTAAAGTTTATATGGCACAACTTGCATACTCAATCATAATAACCTCCTCATGATCATTGATAACTTGCAAAGCTACATTCATTCAGATAAAACTTGTACTAAACAAGGAAGAATAAAAGACATGATAAAGTAAATCACAATATAGATGGTTTGATCACAACAACTCAAATGCTTGCATAAGATGGAGGGAAATAGGTTTACTGACTCAACATAAAGTAAAAGATAGGCCCTTCGCAGAGGGAAGCAGGGATTAAATCATGTGCTAGAGCTTTTTCAGTTTTGAAATCATATAAAGAGAATGAAAGTAACATTTTGAGAGGTGTTTGTTGTTGTCAACGACTGGTAGCAGGTACTCTAACCCCCTTGCCAAACAGACCTCCAAAGAGCGGCTCCCATGAAGGATGTCATCTCTACCAGCAAGGTAGATCATCCCTCTTCTCTTTTGTTTACACATGTACTTTAGTTTATTTAATGATGACACTCCCCCCAACCTTTGCTTACACAAGCCATGGCTAACCGAATCCTCGGGTGCCTTCCAACAATTTCATACCATGGAGGAGTGTCTATTGCAAAATTAAGTTGCTTACTGATGAATCAGAGCAAAACATGAGAAGAGAATTATTAATGAAAGTTGATTAATTGGGGCTGGGAACCCCGTTGCCAGCTCTTTCTGCAAAATTATAGGATAAGTGGATGAAGCCACTAGTCCATTAGTGGAAGCTGCCTAACAAGACTGAAAGATAAAACACCACATACTTCCTCATGAGCTATAAAACATTGACACAAATAAGAAGTAATAAATTTTGAATTGTTTAAAGGTAGCACATGAAGTATTTACTTGGAATGGCAGAAAATACCATGTAGTAGGTAGTTATGGTGGACACAAATGGCATAGGTTTGGGTTCAGGTTTGGATGCACGAGAAGCATTCCCTCTCAGTACATGTCTTTGGCTAGCAAGGTTAATTAGCAAGCATAAGAGTTGATGGAAACAAACAAATATACATGTGATAGACATAATCATGCATTTTCCTTGTAAGCACAAACAATTTTAACTTCAGAATAATATGCTATGAGCTAACAAGAAAGAAAGACAATGAAGCAACTACATGTATTTCTCTTTTCTACTTAAACCTCAAAGTGTTGTTGCTACTGACCAATGCTAAGTTTGCCAAAACCAAATAGATTTATTCGATGCTCCCAAAGTGGTACCAATACTAAGAACAAGGTAAATCATAAAATAGAATTGCAACCTAAAATAAGATGTGCAATATGTAAATGATAAGACTTCTCATTAATATTTCATAACGATAACTCACACCAAGGGATACATAGACAACCAACTAAAGGAGAGATACTTCCATACTGCAACCCATCTTATATGATAACTTCCCTACTCATGATATGACACTACTTGATAGTAAAAAGTAAAAGGTAGTGATGATGTGATACCGCGGCACTCCCCCAAGCTTGGAATAAACCAAGGGGATGCCAATACCGATGATGAATTACTCCTTTGGCGATGGTGGTGATGAACTCCTCACAAGCTTCTCCACAAGCTCCTGAAGCTCATCAATCTTGTACATGAGGTTGCGGATCATCTCCGAATTGTGCTCGACGCGATTAAGGAGTACGTCCGACGGCGAGTCCTAATTCTTGGAGTTATTTCCCCAACCTTCAGCTTCAGGCTTCGTCCTTCCTGCAGTGTTAGAACGATCTATATCCCAATTGCTAGGCAATGCTGCCTTGGGAGTCCTTTCAATTTGATTATTGTAGATTAGATTGCGGAAGGGATGGTAAGTGCCTGAAGAAGATGTCTTTGGAGCTAGGTAATGACGTGGAACTCCTCCTCCGGTGCTAATCCGTGCGCTCTTCTTGGCGTTGAACGGGTTTGACACCACTCCGATGCTTGCAATGGTGGTGCGCGGGCGTACTTGCGGAACTTCTTCGACTTCTTCATCCTCCTTCACTTCTTCCTTCAACTCGGGGTCTTGAATACCTTCCTCCGAAGGCTCCTTGTCCTTGTTGTGGGAGACCATGGTGTTTCTAGATCAAAGACAAATCCTGGCAGAAACAGCTTGAAACAAAACACGTAGAGAAAACGATATACGGACCTCCAGGGGTCCGGGGGATTATATAGAATAAATTTTCTCAACAAACTGAAAGTACCAGGTCGAACCAGAGTCGGAAAGGGGCGATGAGGCGGCGTCACCATAGGGCGGCGCGGCCTGGCTGGGGCCCGCGCCGGCCTATGGGGGCACGCCCTCGTGCGTCTCCTCCACTCCGTTTCGATCTCGTAATTTTTCATATTTTCCAAAAACAGCAAAAATATTGTTCGGAAAGTAAATTGCGATCTTTTCATTACCAGTACTGTTACCTATTCAAAGTCGAGTTCTGGCGGACTGTCAATTTGTCCTTTGATGAAAGCCTCCGGTGTTTCCACTCGAATAATATCAACATCAACATTATAAGAATCACCTGAGATATAATGCTTGAGCCTTTGTCCATTCACCACTTGCGTGGCATTGCCTTGGAGAGAACTAATTTTAATTGCTCCTGAACGATACACCTCCTCAACAACATATGGTCCTTCCCATTTTGAGAGTAATTTCCCTGCAAAGAATCTGAGACGAGACCGATACAATAGGACTTTATCCCCAATATTAAATTCTCTTTTGATAATCCTTCTATCATGCCATTTTTTAACTTTCTCTTTAAAGAGTTTAGCATTTTCATAAGCTTCACTTCTCCATTCATCTAGAGAACTCAATTGCAGCAACCTCTTATTACCAGCTAGTTTAGGATCTTTATTTAATTCTCTGACAGCCCAATAAGCTTTGTGCTCTAATTCTAAAGGTAAATGACAAGCTTTTCCATAAACCATTTTATAAAGTGACATTCCCATGGGGTTTTTATAAGCAGTTCTATAAGCCCATAATGCTTCCTTCAATTTACTAGCCCAATTCTTTCTAGTTTTATTAACAGTCTTTTGCAAGATAGATTTAATTTCTCTATTTGATAGTTCTACTTGCCCACTAGTTTGAGGATGATAAGCAGAAGCAATTCTATGATTAATGCCATATTTGGCAAGAGTTTTTCTAAAACCACCATGAATAAAATGAGAACCTCCATCAGTCATAATATATCTAGGAACTCCAAATCGAGGAAAAATAATATCTAAAAGCATTCTTAAAGAGGTCTCACCATCAGCACTTTTTGTAGGTATGGCTTCCACCCATTTAGTAACATAATCAACAGCAACAAGTATATGAGTGTTACCTTCTGAAGAGGGAAAGGGTCCCATGAAGTCAAATCCCCAACAGTCGAATGGTTCAATAACAAGAGTATAATTCATAGGCATTTCATTGCGTCTGGAGATATTTCCAACTCTTTGGCATTCATCACAAGATAAAATAAACTTCCTTGCATCTTTGAAGAGAGTTGGCCAATAGAAACCTGATTGTGGAACCTTTGCGCGGTTCTTTCTCCGGCGTGATGTCCTCCATAAGCACTCCCATGACATTTACTCAATATTTCCTGCTGTTCATATTCGGGAACACATCTTCGCAGAATACCATCCACTCCTTCTTTATATAAGTGTGGGTCATCCCAGAAATAATGCCTCAAGTCATAAAAGAATTTCCTCCTTTGCTGAGCTGAAAAGGTCGGAGGCAAGTACTTGGAAACAATAAAGTTAGCATAATCAGCATACCAAGGACTGTCTCGCGAGCTCGCCTTTATTACAGCCAATTGTTCATTTGGAAAACTATCATTGACAGGAACAGGATCATAAGAAATATTTTCCAATCTAGACAAATTATCAGCAACAGGATTATCAGCACCTTTCCTATCTACAATATATAAATCAAATTCTTGCAACAGAAGCACCCATCTAATAAGCCTTGGCTTAGCATCTTTCTTTTGCATAAGGTATCTGATTGCAGCATGATCAGTATGAATAGTAACTTTTGAATCAACAATATAAGATCTAAACTTATCACAAGCAAAGACTACAGCTAACAATTCTTTTTCAGTAGTAGCATAATTTCTTTGAGCAGCATCAAGAGTTTTACTAGCATAATGAATAACATTCAATTTTTTATTTACTCGCTGTCCAAGAACAGCGCCTATAGCAAAATCACTAGCATCACACATATATTCAAATGGTAAGTTCCAATCAGGAGGTTCAACTATAGGAGCAGTTGTTAAGGCTTTCTTTAGAGTTTCAAAAGCTTCCTTACAATCATCACCAAAAACAAAAGGTACATCTTTTTGAAGAAGATTAGTAAGAGTCTTTGAAATCTTAGAGAAGTCTTTAATAAACCTCCTATAAAACCCAGCATGACCAAGAACACTACGAATACCTTTAACATCCCTAGGATAGGGCATCTTCTCTATTGCTTCAACTTTAGCTCTATCAACTTCAATACCTCTCTCGGAAATTTTATGTCCCAATACAATCCCTTCATTAACCATAAAGTGGCATTTCTCCCAATTAAGAACAAGGTTAGTTTCTTCACATCTCTGCAAAACTTTATCAAGGTTCCGCAAACAATTATCAAAAGAATTCCCATAGACAGAAAAATCATCCATGAATACCTCTACAATACTCTCGCAAAAACCATGAAAAATAGCAGACATGCATCTTTGAAAAGTAGCAGGAGCATTACATAAACCAAAAGCCATACGTCTATAAGCATAGGTTCCATAGGGACAAGTGAAAGTGGTTTTCTCTTGATCCTTAGTTTTAACAGCAATTTGTGAAAATCCAGAATAACCATCAAGAAAGCAAAAATGAGTATTTTTGGATAACCTTTCTAACATTTGATCAATAAAAGGCAAAGGATAATGATCTTTCTTAGTAACTTTATTAACTTTACGAAAATCAATGCACATTCTATAACCTACAACTACTCTTTGAGGTATGAGCTCATCATTATCATTGGGCACAACAGTCATTCCTCCTTTTTTAGGAACACAATGCACAGGACTAACCCATCTACTATCAGCAATAGGATATATAATACCAGCTTCAAGAAGTCGTAATACCTCATTTCTTACCACATCCTTCATCTTAGGAATTAGACGACGCTGAGGTTCAACAACAGGCTTCGCATCATCTTCCATATTAATGGCGTGTTGGCAAATAGAGGGAGAAATCCCCTTCAAGTCATCAAGAGTATAGCCAATAGCACCTCGGTGTTTCTTCAATATTTCCAATAGCCTTTCTTCTTCAAACTCTGTAAGCGTAGAACTAATAATAACAGGATATATTTTCTTATCATCAATATGAGCATATTTAAGATTATCAGGCAAAGGTTTTAAATCAAAGACAGGATCTTCCTTTGGTGGCGGTGTTGTACCCAAATCTTCTATCGGAAAATCATGCTTAAGAATAGGTTGGCGAAGAAAATTTTCATCAAGCTCATCTCTTTCTTTCCTAAAAACTTCACTCTCGCTATTCTCCAAATGTTGCTGCAAAGGATTATTAGGAACAAGAACAATAGATGCACACTGTTCCATTTTAAAATCATCATTAGGCGGATCAATTTTATAAGGAGTTTTGGTAAATTTAGAGAAGTTAAACTCATAAGATTCACCAGCAAATTTAGTCAAAATTTTCTCTTTCTTGCAATCTATAATAGCTCCACAAGTATTTAGAAAAGGTCTACCAAAAATGATAGGACAATAATCACTAGCAGCAGAACCAAGTACCAAAAAGTCAGCAGGATATTTAATCTTACCACATAGAACTTCCACATCTCGAACAATACCAATTGGAGAGATAGTTTCTCTATTAGCCAGCTGAATAACCACATCAATATCTTCAAGTTCACGAGAACCAATTTCGTGCATAATCTCCGTGTAAAGCTCATAAGGAATAGCACTAATACTTGCACCAATATCGCATAAACCATAATAGCAATGATCACTAATTCTAACAGAGAGCATAGGAACACTAGCTTTCCTAGACTTATTAGGATGTGAAACAATATTAGAAGCATCTTCACAAAAAATAATATGACCATCCTCTACATTTTCAGTCACAAGATCTTTAACTATTGCAACAGCAGGTTCAACTTTTATTTGTTCTTCAGGTTCTATAGGTTTCTTTTCACTTTTATGAACCGCACTATTTATAACAGAGTACTCCTTCATTTTAGCAGGGAAAGGAGTTTTTTCAATATAAGCTTCAGGAATAACATGATCCATAGTTTCAACTACAACACATTTATTTATAGATGAATCAATTTTATCTTTATACGGTTCATGAAACTTATCAAAATTCTTCTTAGGCAATTCATAATGAGAGGCAAAAGCTTTATAAAGATTTGCAGCAACTTGAGAATCAAGACCATAAGTAGCACTCATATTACGAAATTTATCAGTTTCCATAAAAGCTTCAATGCATTTGTAATCATAATCTATACCCGATTCTCTTTCTTTGTCGTTCTCCCATCCTTCAGTATTTTCCTAGATCCGATTAAGAAGGTCCCTTTTAAACTCTTCTTTGTTGCGCGTGAATGATCCAGAACAAGAAGTATCCAGCAAGGTCTTGTCTTCAAAAGAAAGTCTTGCATAGAAATTATCAATAATAACATTACCAGGAAGCTCATGAATGGGGCATTTGAGCATTAAAGACTTCAATCTCCCCCATGCTTGGGCAATACTCTCTCCATCATGAGGCCAAAAATTATATATGCGGTTCCGATCCTTATGAATTTCACTTGGAGGATAGAACTTAGAATAAAACCGGGGCACAATATCATTCCATTCAAGAGAATCCCCATTATCCAATAATTTATACCAATGCCCCGCTTTACCAGACAGCGATATAGAGAATAGTTTCTTCCTCACTTCATCCATAGCAATACCTGCACACTTGAATAAACCGCATAATTCATGTAAAAATAGTAAATGATCTCCAGGGTGGACAGTTCCATCTCCTGTATAACGGTTATCCACTACACGTTCAATAATTTTCATAGGTATTTTGTATGGTATCTCTTCCTCACCTGGCGCCTTATCCACTACCTTTGCAGTAGTAGTAGATTTTCCAAACAAACATTCGAGAGAAGATCTCTCCATAATGAATTATAGCAGCAGGCAGAAATAAAATCAGCACTAACAGTAAAAGTTTCCCTTACCAATTCCACTTACCAATAGCGCTTCACTCCCCGGCAACGGCGCCAGAAAATAGTCTTGATGACCCACAAGTATAGGGGGTGTATCGTAGTATCTTCGATAAGTAAGAGTGTCGAACCCAACGAGGAGCAGAAGGTGTTGACAAGCAGTTTCGATGCAGGAATCACTGTAGATGCTCACAAACAAGTATTCAGGGGGTTTTAATGTAACAGTTGAATAAAGTACGAGTAAGTAAAATGCGAGAGTAACAATTGCAGTGAGTGGCCCAATCCTTTTTAGCACAAAGGACAAGCCGGTTTGTTTACTTATAATGACCAAACGTTCCTGAGGACACACGGGATTTTAGTCTAGTGCTTTCGCTACATATGGCTAATTAATCTTCATTATTTTGATAAGTGTTGTGTGGGTGAACCTATGCTAATGTACCGCCCTTCCTAGGACTAATACATTCTTGTGATTATACCCCTTGCAAGCATCTGCAACTACAAGAAAGTAATTAAGATAAATCTAACCACAGCCTTAAACTCTGAGATCCTGCTATCCCTCCTGCATCGATATACTAACGGGGGTTTAGGTTTCTGTCACTCCGGCAACCCCGCAATTAGCAAACGAATACAAGATGCATTCCCCTAGGCCCATGAAGGTGAAGTGTCATGTAGTCGACGTTCACATGACACCACTAGGAGAATAACACCACAACTTAAATATCATAACATTGAATATTACTCAACCATAGTTCACTACTAACATTTAGACTTCACCCATGTCCTCAAGAACTAAACGAACTACTCACGAGACATCATATGGAACATGATCAGAGGTGATATGATGATGAATAACAATGTGAACATAAACCTTGGTTCAATGGTTTCACTCAATAGCATCAACAACAAGTAGAAATCAATACCGGGAGAGTTTCCCCTATCAAACAATCAAGATCAAACCCAAATTGTTACAGCGGTGACGATGTGCAGCGGTGGAGACGACGGTGATGATGATGAAGATGATGATGATGGTGATGGAGATGATGTCCAGCTCGATGACGATGACGATGGCGTCGATTTCCCCCTCCGGGAGGGAATTTCCCCGGCGGATCTCAGCCGCCGGAGAGCTCTTTTCTCTCTGGTGTTCTCCGCCCCGCAGAGGCGGCTGTAACTCTTCGCGAGGTATCCTCTGTGGCTTAGGTCTTCGGGACGAAGGGTTTCGCGAAGAAAAGGAGGCGAAAGGGTCTGTGGGGCCCCCACACCACCAGGTGGCGCGGCCAGGCCATGGGCCGCGCCGGCCTGTGGTCTGGCCCCACCTTGGGCCTCCTCAGCTCCTCCTTCTGGCTTCCTTCGTCATCTTGAAAAGGATTTTTGGTATAATTTCTTTCCACAGTTGATCTTCCGAAATATTGCATTCTGACGGTGCTTTTTCCAGCAGAATCCTGGCTCCGGTGCTTGATCCTCCAATAATGATGAAACATGCAAAATAGATGAAATAACATAAGTATTGTGTCCAAACATGAAATATAACAATGAATAACAGCAAATTATGATATAAAATAGTGATGCAAATTGGACGTATCAGAGACACGCTCCGCTGTTGCATATGGACAAATATGTCCTTAGCTTTACTCATAATATTCATGGCGAAGGTTGAACTGCTTCGTTAAATTGTTATATGGTTGGAAAAGGAAAATGCTATATGTGGTAATTGGTATAATATCTTGAATAATGTGATACTTGGCAATTGTTGTGCTCAGGTTTAAGCTCTTGCATCATATACTTTGCACCTATGAATAAAGAAATACATAGAGCTCGCTAAAATCTGGTTTGCATGTTTGGTTTCTCTAAGTCTAGATATTTTCTGGTGAGAGTTTGAACAACAAGGAAGACGGTATAGAGTCCTATAATGCTTTCAATATGTCTTTTATGTGAGTTTTGCTGTACCGGTTCATACTTGAGTTTGCTTCAAACAACCTTGCTAGCCTAAACCTTGTATCGAGAGGGAATACTTCTCATGCATCAAAAATCCTTGAGCCAAATACTATGCCACTTGTGTCCACCATACCTACCTACCACATGGTATTTCTCCGCCATTCCATAGTAAATTGCTTGAGTGCTACCTTTAAAATTTCCATTCTTTATCTTTGCAATATATAGCTCATGGGACAAATAGCTTAAAAACTATCGTGGTATTGAATATGTACTTATGCGTCTTATCTCTTATAAGTTGCTTGTTGAGCGATAACCATGTTTCTGGGGACGCCATCAACTATTTCTTTGTTGAATATCATGTGAGTTGCTATGCATGTTCGTCTTGTCTGAAGTAAGGGTGATTTATCATGATCAAATGGTTTGAGTATGCATATTATTAGAGAAGAACATTGGGCCGCTAACTAAAGCCATGACCCATGGTGGAAGTTTCAGTTTGGACAACAAACCTCACTCTCTTATGAGAATATTATCTGTTGATTGAATGCTTATGCATTAAAGAGGAGTCCATTATCTGTTGTCTATGTTGTCCCGGTATGGATGTCTAAGTTGAGAGTAATCAAAAGCGAGAAATCCAATGCGAGCTTTCTCCTTAGACCTTTGTACAGGCGGCATAGAGGTACCCCTTTGTGACACTTGGTTGAAACATGTGCTATGCTATGATAATCCATGTAAATCCAAGCTAATTAGGACAAGGTGCGGGCACTATTGGTATACTATGCATGAGGCTTGCAACTTGTAGGATATAATTTACATAACTCATATGCTTTATTACTACCGTTGACAAAATTGTTTCTTGTTTTCAAAATAAAAGCTCTAGCACAAATATAGCAATCCATGCTTCCCTCTGCGAAGGGCCTTTCTTCTACTTTTATGTTGAGTCAGTTTACCTATTTCCTTCCATCTTAGAAGCAAACACTTGTGTCAACTATGCATTGATTCTTACATGCTTGCTTATTGCACTTGTTATATTACTTTGTATTGACAACTATCCATGAGATATATATGTTACAAGTTGAAAGCAACTGCTGAAACTTATATCTTCCTTTGTGTTGCTTCAATGCTTTTACTTTGAATCTATTGTCTTATGAGTTAACTCTTATGCAAGACTTATTGATGCTTGTCTTGAAAGTACTATTCATGAAAAGTCTTTGCTATATGATTCAGTTGTTTAATCATTGTCTTTACCATTGCTTTGAATCGCTGCATTCATCTCATATACCTTGCAATAGTATGATTAAGATCATGTTGGTAGCATGTCACTTCAGAAATTATCTTTGTTATCGTTTACCTACTCGGGACGAGTAGGAACTAAGCTTGGGGATGCTGATACGTCTCCGACGTATCGATAATTTCTTATGTTCCATGCTTGTTTTATGACAATGCCTACATGTTTTATACATACTTTATGATGATTTTATGCGTTTTCCGGAACTAACCTATTGACGAGATGCCGCAGTGCCAGTTCCTGTTTTCTGCTGTTTTTGGTTTCAGAAATCCTAGTAAGGAAATATTCTTGGAATTGGACGAAATCAACGCCCAGAACCCTATTTTTCCCGGAAGCTTCCAGAGCACCGAAGGAGGGCCAGAGGGGGGCCATGGGGGCCCCTCCCCAAAAGGCGGCGCGGACAGGGGGGTGGGCACGCCACCCTATGGTGTGGCCCCACTAGGGCCCTTCTGACGCCGCCCTTCCGCCTACTTAAGGCCTCCGTCGCGAAAAACCTACAACGATCGACGAAACCCGTAGAAACCTTCAAGAGCCGCCGCCATCGCGAAGCCAAGATCTGGGGGACAGGAGTCTCTGTTCCGGCACGCCGCCGGGACGGGGAAGTGCCCCCGGAAGGCTTCTCCATCGACACCACCGCCATCTTCATCAACGCAGCTGTCTCCCATGAGGAGGGAGTAGTTCTCCATCGAGGCTAAGGGCTGTACCGGTAGCTATGTGGTTCATCTATCTCTCTATGTACTTCAATACAATGATCTCATGAGCTTCCTTACATGATTGAGATTCATATGATGATGCTTGTAATCTAGATGTCGTTATGCTAGTCAAGTGAATTTTACTTATGTGATCTCCGGAGACTCCTTGTCCCACGTGTGTAAAGGTGACAGTGTGTGCACCATGTGGGTCTCTTAGGCTATATTTCACAGAATACTTATTCACTGTTATGGATAGCATAGTGAAGTGCTTATTTATATCCCTTTATGATTGCAATATGTTTTGTATCACTATTTATCTATGTGCTACTCTAGTGATGTTATTAAAGTACTCTATTCCTCCTTCATGATGTAATGGTGACAGTGTGTGCATCATGTAGTACTTGGCGTAGTTTATGATTATGATCTCTTGTAGATTATGAAGTTAACTATTACTATGATGGTATTAATGTGATCTATTCCTCCTCTCATAGTATGAAGGTGACAGTGTGCATGCTATGTTAGTACTTGGTATAATTACAATGATCTATCATGCACTCTAAGGTTAATTAAATATGAATATCGAATGTTGTGGAGCTTGTTAACTCCGGCATTGAGGTGCTCTTGTAGCCCTACACAAATAGCGGTGTTCATCATCCAACAAGAGAGTGTAGAGTGGTTTTATTATGTGATCGATATTGAGAGTGTCCACTAGTGAAAGTAGTATCCCTAGGCCTTGTTCCCAAATATTGCGATCTCCGTTTATTTACTGTTCTGCTGTATGTTTACTTACTACACGCCAGCAAGCTATTTTCTGGTGCCGTTACTACTGCTCATATACATTCATACCACATGTATTTCACTATCTCTTCGCCGAACTAGTGCACCTATACATCTGACAAGTGTATTAGGTGTGTTGGGGACACAAGAGACTTCTTGCTTTGTGGTTGCAGGGTTGATTGAGAGGGATATCTTTGACCTCTTCCTCCCTGAGTTCGATAAACCTTGGGTGATCCACTTAAGGGAAACTTGCTGCTGTTCTACAAACCTCTGCTCTTGGAGGCCCAACACTGTCTACAGGAAAAGGAGGGGGCGTAGACATCAGGATGCCCCCATGGTTCATCCCTGCATATTTCAAGAAGACTCAAGCATCTAAGCTGGGGGATGCCGAAGGCATCCCCTTCTTCATCGACAACATTATCAGGTTCCTCTAGTGAAACTATATTTTTATTCGGCCACATCTTATGTGCTTTACTTGGAGCGTATGTTTGCTTTTATTTTTGTTTTGTTTGAATAAAATTGGATCCTAGCATTCATTGTGTGGGGGAGAGACACGCTCCGTTGTTGCTTATGAACACATATGTTCTTAGCTTTATCCTTAATGTTCATGGCGAAGGTTGAAACTGCTTCGTTAATTGTTATAAGGTTGGAAACGGGAAATGTTGCATGTGGTAGTGTATAATGAAATACGTGTAGATCATTGAGCTTTGATAACTTGATTCTTTGCAAACGTTTTGAGGTATTTAGATGGTAAGGCTTGCTGGATAAATAAGTTAAAATTAGTAGTGGATTGTTGTCTTTAATCTTGTGCCGTGATACGTCTCAAACGTATCTATAATTTCTTATGTTCCATGCTACTTTTATGATGATACTCACATGTTTTATACACATTATATGTCGTTATTATGCATTTTCCGGCAATAACCTATTAACGAGATGCCGAAGAGCCAGTTGCTGTTTTCTGCTGTTTTTGGTTTCAGAAATCCTAGTAAGGAAATATTCTCGGAATTGGACGAAATCAATGCCCAGGATCTTATTTTTCCACGAAGCTTCCAGAAGTCCGAAAGGGAAACGAAGTGGGGCGACGAGGCGGCGACACACCAGAGCGGCGCGGCCCAGGCCCTGGCCGCGCCGGCCTGTTGTGTGGGCCCCTCGTGTCGCCCCTAAACCTACCTCTTCGCCTATAAGAAGCCTTCGTCGATAATAGTTCCAGTACCGAGAGCCACGATACGGCAAATCTTCCAGAGATGCCGCCGCAGCCAATCCCATCTCGGGGGATTCAGGAGATCGCCTCCGGCACCCTGCCGGAGAGGGGAATCATCTCCCGGAGGACTCTTCACCGCCATGGTCGCCTCCGGATTGATGTGTGAGTAGTTCACCCCTGGACTATGGGTCCATAGCAGTAGCTAGATGGTCGTCTTCTCCTAATTGTGCTATCATTGTTGGATCTTGTGAGCTGCCTAACATGATCAAGATCATCTATCTGTAATGCTACATGTTGCGTTTGTTGGGATCCGATGAATATGGAATACTATGCTATGTTGATAAATCAATCTATCATCTATGTGTTGTTTATGATCTTGCATGCTCTCCGTTGCTAGTAGAGGCCCTGGCCAAGTCGTTACTTGTAACTCCAAGAGGGAGTAATTATGCTCGATAGTGGGTTCATGCCTCCATTAAATCTGGGGGAGTGACAGCAACCTCTAAGGTTGTGGATGTGCTGTTGCCACTAGGGATAAAACATCAATGCTATATCTAAGGATGTATTTGTTGATTATATTACGCACCATACTTAATGCAATTGTCTGTTGTTTGCAATTTAATACTGGAGGGGGTTCGGATGATAACCTGAAGGTGGACTTTTTAGGCATAGATGCATGCTGGATAGCGGTCTATGTACTTTGTCGTAATGCCCAATTAAATCTCACACTAGTCATCATAACATGTATGTGCATTGTTATGCTCTCTTTATTTTTCAATTGCCCAACTGTAATTTGTTCACCCAACATGCTTATTCTTATCGGAGAGACACCACTAGTGAACTGTGGACCCCAGTCCAATTCTTCTTTACATCGAATACAATCTACTGCAATACTTGTTCTATTGTTCTCTGCAAACAATCATCTTCCACACTATACATCTAATCCTTTGTTACAGCAAGCCGGTGAGATTGACAACCTCACTGTTAAGTTGGGGCAAAGTACTTGGATTGTGTTGTGCAGGTTCCATGTTGGCGCCGGAATCCCTGGTGTTGCACCGCACTACACTCCGCCATCAACAACCTTCAACGTGCTTCTTGGCTCCTACTGGTTCGATAAACTTTGGTTTCTTACTGAGGGAAAACTTGCTGCTGTACACATCATACCTTCCTCTTGGGGTTCCCAACGGACGAGTGCTTTACCGTCACAAGGAAGCTACTACGCCCACATCAACTGTACGCTAGCATGCCGTACTACAAACTCTACTTAAATAGTTGAAGGTGTAGTTGAACTTGATAGCTTTCCATGTCTAAGAGTTCATCGTAATAACTAAGTTGCGCTGAAGGTCGAGGGAGCTAGCGGGGTACTTGTACCGCCGTGAACGGCCCTCCTTGGAGTAAATTTTAATCATGCTCTTAATGTTGAACCTGCTAGTTGTTTGCAATAAGCTTGTGAGTTCTTTTTGACTAATGTTAAGCTACGATTTTGGCACTTCCACCATCCAAATTTGCTATCCTCTTCGGTACTGTGCATTGCCTTTTGCTCACATTGAGAATTGTGCATACTTCGCCAGTACATCCAAACCCGTGGGAGGACTTTTTCTTGTTCTCCTACACATAAGCCCATACATCTCCTCAAAACAGCCACCATACCTACCTACCACAGCATCTCCATAGCTGTTCCGAGATATATTGCCATGCAACTTCCATTTTACATTACATTACATGTTGTCATTTATCATTTATACATTGCTTTGCATGATTCTATACAGCTGATGTGTGGTTTACCCATGTTACGCTAGATCATTGCACATCCTGCTACACTGGCAGAGGCATACAGTTTCATACATCATGTTTCATTATGAGTTATTTGTACCAAAAAGTGTGTTGTCTTATTAGGATGTTGCCCCTAAAAGTGAAAAGAGCCATGGAGGCCATCAAAAAGAGAAAAAGAAAAAAGAGAAAAATATAGAAAAGAAAAAGAAAAAAAAGAAAGAAAAAAGGGGGCAGCATTACTACCATTTATCCACACTTGTGCTCATGTTTTAGCACCTGCAGTATTCATAGTCATCATTTGTGCTCATGTTTAGCACCTATACTCCATATGAGAGAGTTTTCATGTTTTACTAGTATAACTAGGTGGGGAATTTACACTATAGAACTTGGGTTGTATATTCCAATGATGAGCTTCCTCAAAAGTGCTCTAGGTCTTCGTGAGCAACCAAGTTGGATGCACCCCCACTAGTTCCATTGGAGAGCTTTCATACACATATAGCTCTATGTGCATCCATTGCATGGCAATCACTACTCCTTGCATAGCTTCGATCATAAGACTTCCTCTTGTCTAATGATCACTTATAGCTTTGTAAGACTTTCTTCCATTTCGCCTTCCAAACCCCCATTAACGTTCTGTTGTCGTCAGAAACCCACCGGCGGGCAGCGACAGGCAACACCGTAGAGCCGGGAACAACCTAGGGCTGCGGCTGGCCGAGGTCCCTCCGAGCGACGGCCCGCAAAGCCTTCTGGTCACACGTCCGATGCTGATGCAAGGGCGTGCCACCTGACCTATACCTGGTCAGGAAGGTGATGGAGATGCCTCGCTTTGTTTCCTGCATGGCATACACGTAAACATTAAATACGAGCCTCGATCGGCTCTCAGGTTATCCTGTGAATCGGCTCAGGGAGCCGATCCACCCATGATTCGTACGAGGTGCACGAATATATGGTGGTCCTGCTTGATCAAGATAAAGCTAATGAGATCTACGACGATTTAGGGTTTTCACCGCATAATCGGATCATCCTACTCAGGATTGGGCCTCGCGGCCACGCACGGTGATCGTAAGCCGATCCTAGACAAGGCCTAAAAACCAACACGAGGTTGATCCCCGGAACATCCTGTCTAGGACTAGCAAACGACACCCTACGTGCCGCTGGATCCTCCAGCCCCTTGTAAGGCCTAACTATTGCAGATATTAAACTAATCCTTGATGAACAAGGAGCAACCGTAACGGATCAGATCTACTAAATAAAGATCAAGCGGGGTGCCGCCCCTACACCTAAGATAGGTGTAAGGGCGGCTAGACATGCAAGGGTTGCACTACGATAGCATGTTACACGAAGAACTATGCTAACCCTAACACATCTATGATAACTACGTTGCTCGCCATCAACAAGGCTTCAGTACGAGCAACGCATGAACAACTTGGAGCTTGTGCTGCCTAGATCGCAAGATGCGATCTAGGCAGCATGTTGCTTACCGGTAGAAACCCTCAAGACGAAGGAGTTGGCGATGCGCCGAGATTGATTTGTTGGTTGAACGTTGGTTGTTGTTTTTTCCATAAACCCTAGATACATATTTATAGTCCAGGGGACTTTCTAATTTAGACGTGCACCTAACCGTGCACGGGTAAAACTCTATCTAAGATACGATCTATTATATTACAGATATATGGGCAATCCAGCCCAACTTTGCATATAAGGCCGATCTACGTATTTTCTCCGTATATAATCTTCAAGCCCATCTTGATCGTGGCCCACCTCTGACTTGGTCAAATTCTGGTGATAACACATGCCCCCCTGGTTTTGGAATTATCAATTCCAAAATCACTCTGTTTTTATCTTTTTTCTTCGTCGGGTCATGTCATGGCAGAGCAAAACCGTCGCAGCATTCTTCATCATGATGCCCTGTCTCCTCAACTATTCCGCGTGATTGGACCGTTGTCTTTGGGCACCGCCTCCTCGGAAACTGCTGTGGCATTGAATTTTTTTACCATAGCCCCTTTATTTAACCGCTCTGAGCAGTTTGCCACTTCATCATCCTGCTCTGTTCCGGCCATCGGCACCCAAAAGAAAAACCCCAATCTCCCATAGCCATGCCTTCCTCTTCCTCCTCTTCCTCGTCGGTCTTTTATGACTCCTCCCCCTCCCACGAGCCGACGCCGGAGTGGGGCTCGTTGGCGGCGCACGACATTCTCGCCCCAACGTCGTGGGACAAGGAGGAACACGATTCCTCCATCTGGTCTGAGGATGACAAATCCCTGACCGACGGGGAGGGCGACCTTCAATTCCTCGTCGAAGGGGAAGAAGAGGCGGAGAGCGAGGACGACCGCTTCTCCTGGGACGATTTCACCTCTTCCGAGGAAGAGGCGGAGGAGGAGGACGACGATGACGACTCCCTTGAAGGTTACCCACCAGCGAAGCGCCTCCGCACTTGGTGGGATGACAACAGCGAGGACGACGATGAGGAAGATGAAGCCCCCGTAGAAGGCTACGGAAGCTCCGATGAGGAACCTCTCAGCAGCTGCGCCGGAGGCAGCGACGACGAGGGCAGCAACGGCCCCTAGATTAGGGATCAGTAGTAGTAGTTGGCTTTTGCCCTCTTCTCCCTTGAGCAATCAGCCCTTTCTTTGTAAGGAATCCCCCTATTAATGAAGAAAAATCCCTTAATTAATTTCGCTTCTTTGTCAACCTTGCCGATTGTCGAATGGAGCTGCCATACAAGGAGCCGATAGCAGAACATCGGCTCATATTGCAATCCGAGGTCAAACTGTTGCCTAATCAGGTTGAATTCCCCAGCAACCATTAGGAGATTCGTCTCATATATCCGGATTTCTGGCCTGAACCGATTCTGTTAACTTGCTAATCTAAGCTTATTCCTCTAGAGTCGATATCAGTGTATCGGCTTTGTTATTCTGAAGTTGATGCCCGTGCATCGGCTGCATTTGCATACTGTTCTCTCCATACGTTTTCTCAAGCCGATGCCTGCGCATCGGCTGTGATTTTTTTTTTGTTACTGGCCGATTTCAAATCAGCCCCCACATCTTACTGTCCATCATCCCACATGCTTGGGAAATACTTCTTGAGGTGTTGACCATTGACAGCTACTGGGAACTTCTCGCCGCTCAACTCTTCCAGCATGTATGCATTACCCTTCAAGGCCTGGACAACTTTGTACGGACCGTGCCAATTAGGAGACCATTTGCCATATGCCTTGTCCCTGGTTCCCAACGGCAACACAGCTTCCCATACTAGATCACCAATTTGGAACTCTTTTGGTCTAACCTTTTTATTGTAGGCACGAGCCACCCTGGCTTTGTTCTCCTTAATCTTTTCCAACGACCAAAGCCTAAGCTCTGTTGCGTCCTCAATAGTGTCGCTCATCAAAGTTGCATATTCTTCAGCTGTCAGATCATTCTGAAACGTGACACGTCTTGATCCAGCCGTAATTTCCCAAGGCAATACGGCTTCCTGTCCATAGACGAGCTGGTACGGCGAAGTCTTTATAGCTCCATGGCACGACATGCGGTAGGCCCATAATGCTTCTGACAACTTCTCATGCCAATCCCTAGGGTTCTCGTCAATTTTCCTCTTGATCAGCTTGATTAGACTCTGATTGGACGCTTCAGCCTGCCCATTAGCTTGAGCATAGTATGGGGATGATCGGATCAGTTTAATCCCCATGTCATCGCAGAACTTCCTGAATTCTTTAGAAACAAAGACCGAACCTCCATCGGTCGTGATAGTTTGGGGAATCCCGAACCTATGAATGACGTGTTGTTTCACAAATTTGATCACATCTTCTGATTTCACCTTCTTCATAGGGACGGCTTCCACCCACTTGGTGAAGTAATCTGTGATAACCAAAATCCATTCGTGTTTTTTGCTCGACGCCGGATGGATTTTGCCGATCATATCCATGCCCCACCCCCGAAACGGCCAAGGCTTGATGATAGGGTTCATGTCTGATGCTGGTACCATCTGAATCTTTCCGAACATCTGACACGCTTGGCACCCCTTGTAATAATTGAAGCAATCCTCAAGCATGGTGGGCCAGTAAAAGCCTGATCGTCTGATCAGCCACTTCATCTTATGAGCCGACTGATGCGTTCCACAGGCGCCTTCATGCACCTCGTGTAAGAGCCAATTAGACTCAGTCGGTCCCAGGCACTTGAGTAGCAACCCTTCCAACGTCCTGTAGAACATGTCGTCTCCTATGAGGACATACTTCATGGCTTTGTATCTTATCCGCTTAGGTGCCCCCCGAGCCGAATCTTTTAAATAATTGAAGATTTCGGCTCTCCAATCATCCTGTTCCAGGAATTGTATCTGAACTTCTAACCCGTCAGCTGTATCTATGTAGCCTGACGCCATTTGTGCGAGATTGTTGGCCTCGGCATTTTGGGATCTTGGGACCCAATTAAAGTTGATGTACCGAAACTGTGTCATCAACTCACGGCATTCCGCCCAATATGGGAAAAGCGATTCACTTTCGCATTTATATTCATCTGTGAGCTGGTTAATCACCAACTTTGAGTCCCCAAAAAGTTCTACCGCTTCTGCTCCGGCCTCCAGTAGCAACTCCATTCCCTTACGCATTGCCTCATATTCTGCTACGTTGTTGGTGCAAGGGGTAGTTAATCTGATGGAGAAGGAGTATTCTGCCCCCCGAGGCGATACGAGCAGAATGCCGATGCCACAACCATCGTCACAAACCGATCCATCGAAGAACATAGCCCATGCACGTATAGATAGTGCTGCTATATTGGTACTGATCCGTTCAGCGATAAGATCGGCCAACGCTTGTCCCTTGACTGCTTTCGCAGGCTGATACCGGAGATCGAACTCTGACAACGCAAACATCCACTTACCAAGTCGGCCTTTCAGAACAGGGGCCGACAACATGTGCTTGACAACATCTGACTTGCATATGACGATGATCTCTGCCGTCAAAAGGATGTGATGGAGCTTGGTGCAGGTAAAGAACAGGCAAAGGCAAAGTTTCTCGACCTCAGGATATCTTGTCTCCGCGTCCAGCATCCTCCTGCTGAGGTAGAAAACGACCTTCTCAACGCCCTCATAGAGTTGCACCACTACCGAAGCGATGGATGTGTCAGTTACTGACAAGTAGATGTAGAACGGCCGGTCTTGCTGGGGTGGAACTAGCACAGGCGGCGGCGTCAGATACCGCTTAATCTCGTCAAACGCCTGTTGCTGTTCTGCCCCCCAGTGGAACTCGTCGTCAGATTTAGTTTTCACCAGCGCCATTAACGGCTCGATTCGCCCTGACAGATTAGAGATGAATCGCCGGACGAAATTGATTTTGCCGATGAGACGTTGGAGCTCCTTCTTCGTGGTTGGCGGCTGCATGGTACGCACCGCCTCCTGACTTTTCAGGCCGATCTCAATTCCCCGTTCATGAACTAGAAAACCTAGGAACTGACCAGCCGTCACGCCAAAGGCACACTTCTTCGGATTCATTCTCAGTCCGAATTTCCGAGTTCGGTCTAGGACGCGCCGTAAATCATCCAAGTGTCCCTCCATGGAGACAGATTTGACTACCACGTCGTCGATATAGATCTCCACCAACTTTCCGATCAGATCATGAAATATATAATTCATGGCTCGTTGGTACGTTGCACCAGCATTCTTCAACCCAAAGGTCATGACCACATATTCAAACAAGCCTACTGCCCCTGGCACTCTGAATGCGGTCTTGTGTATATCTTCTGGAGCCATGAAGATCTGGTTATAGCCGGCGTTGCCATCCATGAAGCTCAACACCTTGTGGCCAGCAGCGGCGTTTATCAACGTTTCTGCTACAGGCATCGGATACTCGTCCTTTGGAGTGGCTCTGTTGAGATCTCGGAAATCGATGGCCACACGCCATCGACCGTCCTTCTTCTCTACAGGAACGATACTGGAGATCCACTCAGCATATCTGCACGGCCTGATGAATCCGGCGGCCAACATTTTCTCGATCTCTTTCTTGACTTCTTCCAGAATTTCGGCCCTCATCTGACGTGCTCGTTGTTGGAACGGCCGAAATCCTTTCTTAAGGGGGAGCCGATGTTCAATGATGCTCCTGTCCAACCCAGGCATCTCCGTGTAATCCCATGCAAAGCAATCTGGGTATTCTCTTAACAGAGCTATCATCTGTCCCCTGAGCTGTGGATCTAGCTTCTTGCTGATAAAAGTCGGTCGCGGCTTATCCCCAGGACCAATGTCGACTTCCTCCAGCTCGTCAGCCGATGTAAACCCATACCCTAGCTTTCCGTCCCCTGTGAGCTCGACGCCATATACTGGGAGAGCAGGTGGTACGGATGATACAGGCCGATCGCTAGAATCGGCTTCCATCTTGATCATCACCAGGATCTTTCGGCAGTGTCAGAGCCGATCGCGTGGAGCAGTTTCTTCCTTATCTTCGCTGCGAGAGCAGTCGCCCTCGCCTCTACCCTCATCAGGGGGGTGCCCCAGTCCTATCATGTTGATGTTGAACGAGTATCTTGGCTGGCATCTCCCAGGGTAAGTGTCGTTAACCCTGTCAACGGCGCATGACGGTGAGTTAGGCACTTCTGGTGTCGCCAATGTGAATAACGACGGTGGACGGGACTGAAGTGGCACTTTTCCTTGGTAGGTCCCGAGAGCTGGCTCTGGTAGAGAGTGCTGATGCTTCATGACCTCCTTGATCATCCGAACGGCGACATGCTCCAAAGTATTCACCAGGCTCTCAGAATGGCGATGCAACGAGTGAGTCACCATGCCGCTAATCTCCTGGCGCACGGCCCTGGTTCGTCCTTCTGACGGGACGGATAGGTCCACTCCATCGAGCGCGCCTTCCGGTGAGAACCCGTTCCACCTGATGCCATGTGAACGGGTTCTATGATATGAGCCGATGAGGTCGGCTTCGAGGATGACTTTGATCTCGTCATACTTCTTCTTGAGCTCGTCGGTCAGATCCTCGTATGTGACTGGCGTGCCATCCGCCATCTCAGATGTAGATGGCGATGTGGTTGATGTAGAAGCTCGTCCCACCGGGCGTGCCAGAATGTGTTGTCGTCAGAAACCCACCAGCGGGCAGCGACAGGCAACACCGTAGAGCCGGGAACAACCTAGGGCTGCGGCTGGCCGAGGTCCCTCCGAGCGACGGCCCGCAAAGCCTTCTGGTCACACGTCCGATGCTGATGCAAGGGTGTGCCACCTGACCTATACCTGGTCAGGAAGGTGATGGAGATGCCTCGCTTAGTTTCCTGCATGGCATACACGTAAACATTAAATACGAGCCTCGATCGGCTCTCAGGTTATCCTGTGAATCGGCTCATGGAGCCGATCCACCCATGATTCGTACGAGGTGCACGAATATATGGTGGTCCTGCTTGATCAAGATAAAGCTAATGAGATCTACGACGATTTAGGGTTTTCACCGCATAATCGGATCATCCTACTTAGGATTGGGCCTCGCGGCCACGCACGGTGATCGTAAGCCGATCCTAGACAAGGCCTAAAAACCAACACGAGGTTGATCCCCAGAACATCCTGTCTAGGACTAGCAAACGACACCCTACGTGCCGCTGGATCCTCCAGCCCCTTGTAAGGCCTAACTATTGCAGATATTAAACTAATCCTTGATGAACAAGGAGCAACCGTAACGGATCAGATCTACTAAATAAAGATCAAGCGGGGTGCCGCCCCTACACCTAAGATAGGTGTAAGGGAGGCTAGACATGCAAGGGTTGCACTACGATAGCATGTTACACGAAGAACTATGCTAACCCTAACACATCTATGATAACTACGTTGCTCGCCATCAACAAGGCTTCAGTACGAGCAACGCATGAACAACGTGGAGCTTGTGCTGCCTAGATCGCAAGATGCGATCTAGGCAGCATGTTGCTTACCGGTAGAAACCCTCAAGACGAAGGAGTTGGCGATGCGCCGAGATTGATTTGTTGGTTGAATGTTGGTTGTTGTTTTTTCCATAAACCCTAGATACATATTTATAGTCCAAGGGACTTTCTAATTTAGACGTGCACCTAACCGTGCACGGGTAAAACTCTATCTAAGATACGATCTATTATATTATAGATATATGGGCAATCCAGCCCAACTTTGCATATAAGGCCGATCTACGTATTTTCTCCGTATATAATCTTCAAGCCCATCTTGATCGTGGCCCACCTCTGACTTGGTCAAATTCTGGTGATAACACATTCTTTATGCCATAACATCCTGGTGCTATTACCAAATGCTTGCGCTCACCGGTTGAGTAGACTTCGAAACAGTTGATTCATGACGTTCATGTTTATGTTTACTTGACTGAATCCTTCTTATGTTGTGAAAATTTACTTGATGCTTGGAATGAAGGATAGAACTTCTACGCTGAATACATAACACATCTTTAATGAACTTTGTACGGTTTCATGTCTTTGAAGCAATAGTTCATGAAAACTTCTAGCTTATTTAACTCTTTCATTATCATCTTTTATATCAATATAGACATTTTCTTTGAGTGATTTGATCTCAGTTCTTGTGCTTACAATAGTATTGATCAAGATTATGTTGGTAGCATGTCACTTCAGAAATTATCTTTGTTATCGTTTACCTACTCGAGGACGAGTAGGAACTAAGCTTGGGGATGCTTGATACGTCTCAAACGTATCTATAATTTCTTATGTTCCATGCTACTTTTATGATGATACTCACATGTTTTATACACACTTTATGTCATATTTATGCATTTTCCGGCACTAACCTATTGACAAGATGCCGAAGAGCCAGTTGCTGTTTTCTGCTGTTTTTGGTTTCAGAAATCCTAGTAAGGAAATATTCTCGGAATTGGACGAATCAACGCCTAGGGGCTTATTTTTCCACGAAGCTTCCAGAACACCGAAAGGGAAACGAAGTGGGGCGACGAGGCGCCGCCACACTAGGGCGGCGCGGCTCAAGGGGGGCTCGCGCGGCCCTAGCGTGTGGGGCCCCCGTCAGACCTCCAACTCCGCCCTTCCGCCTACTTAAAGTCTTCGTCGCGAATACCCCAGTACCGAGAGCCACGATACGGAAAACCTTCCAGAGACGCCGCCGCCACCAATCCCATCTCGGGGGATTCAGGAGATCGCCTCCGGCACCCTGCCGGAGAGGGGAATCATCTCCCGGAGGACTCTTCATCGCCATGATCGCCTCCGGATTGATGTGTGAGTAGTTCACCCCTGGACTATGGGTCCATAGCAGTAGCTAGATGGTTGTCTTCTCCTCATTGTGCTATCATTGTTGGATCTTGTGAGTTGCCTAACATGATCAAGATCATCTATCTATAATGCTACATGTTGCGTTTGTTGGGATCCGATGAATATGGAATACTATGTTATGTTGATTATCAATCTATCATCTATGTGTTGTTTATGATCTTGCATGCTCTCCGTTGCTAGTAGAGGCTCTAGCCAAGTTGATACTTGTAACTCCAAGAGGGAGTATTTATGCTCGATAGTGGGTTCATGCCTCCATTAAATCTGGGACAGTGACAGAAAGTTCTAAGGTTATGGATGTGATGTTGCTACTAGGGATAAAACATCAATGCTATGTCTAAGGATGTATTTGTTGATTACATTACGCACCATACTTAATGCAATTGTCTGTTGTTTGCAACTTAATACTGGAAGGGGTTCGGATGATAACCTGAAGGTGGACTTTTTAGGCATAGATGCATGCTGGATAGCGGTCTATGTACTTTGTCGTAATGCCCAATTGAATTTCACACTACTCATCATAATATGTATGTGCATTGTCATGCCCTCTCTATTTTTCAATTGCCCAAGTGTAATTTGTTCACCCAACATGCTTTCTCTTATTGGAGAGACACCACTAGTGAACTGTGGACCCTGGTCCAATTCTTTTACATCGAATACAATCTACTGCAATACTTGTTCTTACTGTTCTTTGCAAACATCCACACTATACATCTAATCCTTTGTTACAGCAAGCCGGTGAGATTGACAACCTCACTGTTAATTTGGGGCAAAGTACTT
Source organism: Lolium perenne (assembly GCF_019359855.2). Classification (NCBI taxonomy): domain Eukaryota; kingdom Viridiplantae; phylum Streptophyta; class Magnoliopsida; order Poales; family Poaceae; genus Lolium; species Lolium perenne. The sequence goes on from NC_067250.2 coordinate 280,716,122, forward strand.
GGATTGTGTTGTGCAGGTTCCACGTTGGCGCCGGAATCCCTGGTGTTGCGCCGCACTACACTCCGCCATCAACAACCTTCAACGTGCTTCTTGGCTCCTACTGGTTCGATAACCTTGGTTTCTTACTGAGGGAAAACTTGCTGCTGTACGCATCACACCTTCCTCTTGGGGTTCCCAACGGGCGTGTGCTTGATGCGTCATCAGAACTCCATTGTGAAACACGGATACCTGTTCTCAAGTATACCTATTATGACAGAGAGATCCTAGCCAAGTGTAGGGTTTCAGTCCAACTACCGATGCAACTGATGACGAGTCGTATAATGCCATACGGAGAAGCCAAAACCATCACCACAGCCTATCACATGGCCCTATTCAAGGCAATCCTTGAGATAAGGCAGCATAAATCAGTTGAACTGCTATGTTCAGAATATTCTCATATACCTCATGCCGAGGAAGATGAGGATCCCACACTGAATCATCTGGTGTTGGCACACAGAAGTCCTGAAGCTGCAGCAAAGCACATGGACAGCTGTAAGTCTTTATTGACCACGATGTACCTTTTACACATGAAGATGGTGGGAGATATTGACCACATGCTAGCTGAGTTCACGGACCCTGATAAAGTCCAAGCTCGGATGCGTGATCTGAGGGCACAACCACAACACACTACACCTTTCTTTAGCCTAAACAGCTATGCAGATTTGAGTGACCAGTTGCCCAAGAGAGACCCACTCACACCCAATTTTGTCCCACACTACCCGCATGTGTCAGCGTCGTATGAATCTGGATATGGGGGAGATGATTCCAGAAACCTAAACTGCTCGGAGTCACCAATCGAGAATTTGACTGGTTGGCGTTTCGGGGAACCATTTGGTGATGAAGGAGAACCCATCACTTGTGATACTGAGGATGAAGGAGGCGAGGTTAACCAAGATGTTAACCAAAGCTTTGGGCAGGAAGAGAAAGATACCAACTCCATTTCTTTAGATCTGGAGATGGGACTACCCAAGACATCCCAGTACGAGGTAGGTGAGAGTTCTGGAGTGAAGAAGAAGAAGAAGAAAAATAAGATGAGAGGGCAAGTGAATAGAAATCCTCCATGGATGGAAGAAGAAGGTGAGTTGTATCCTACTGGGGATACATACGAGTCACTGTCCAGTTACTTTGGCATGACAGATCTTTGTCTCGGCACTTCGTCCGATTCAGATTACATACCTACTGGAAGGACCTTCGTTCCAGACAGTGTTCGGAAGACGAATCGTTGTACCGGATGGACCCCAGGAATATACGCGGAGGCGAGTTATGATGATGAGGAGTAGAGCTCCAAGGAAGAATAAAGTAGTATAGGTGGTATTGTACTAGAACGTATTTTAAATTCCGTTGGCTTGGGCTTGAAGCCAAATAAGTGGTTATATATGTACCACATGTAATATATGTGTGTATGTTATGTAATATACATTGTATATACATAATAAATGTTTGTTTTGGATTTGCTTCTTGATTTCATTGTGTGACTAGTTCTGGGCAATGAGTTGAGCTCAGTAAACATTTGCATGGTGTAATTATGAGTAATCGCTCTTTGTTACAGGACTAGGGGGAAATGGCGTTAGTTGAAACCGAAGATGCTCGGAGAGAGCGGGAGGCGAGAGAAAAAGAGGAGGCCGATGCAACAGCGAGAGCAGAGAATGCACCACCACCACCACACCCAATGATGCATCCGGACTTCCAACAATACATGAGAGCAATGGAAGAAGATAGGAGGAGGTACCAGGAAAGTCAAAGCAAGAACATGCAAGATTTCTTTACCCAAGTCATCACCGATAGGGGTAATGAAGGCAAAGGAGTAACCTTATCAGACTTCCAAAATGCAAGACACTACCTTTTGCATCAGCTCCAGAAACAATGGATGCAGAAGACTGGCTCATGGATACGGAATGGAAGTTGAAGACCGTTGGATGCAACGATGAGGAGAAGATTCGGTATGCTACTTACCTGCTGTCTGGACCAGCAGCATCATGGTGGGAGAACCTAGTGGCAGTACACCCTCCAGAGAAGGTGTTCACCTGGGAGGAATTCAAGAAGAAGTTCCGGGATGCTCATGTTCCGGAAAGTGTGGTAGAGTTAAAGAAGAGAGAGTTTGACGAATTACGTCAGAACACTGCACCCGTTATACAGTATGTTCGAGATTTCAACAGGCTGTCAAGGTATGCACCTGAGGAAGTTGACTCTGATGAGAAAAGGAAGAAGCGATTCATGAAAGTCATGAATCCATACATGAAGATGCAACTGAGGTTGGCACGGACTGCTGAATTCCAGGAACTGGTTGACTCGGCAATCACTTTCGAGGATGACTATAGGCAGGTCCAAGAGGATAGGAGGAAGAAGGCTCGTATCGAGCCAAGGAAGTACCCAGTCAGCAAACCAATACCTGACCGGAGTTTTAAACCCCGATTCCAACCTACTGGTAATCAATACAACCGGGGAGGTCAGAGTCAGAACCCAAATAACCAGATCATCTATCACAGTTGTGGACAGAAAGGTCATGGGCAGAAGGATTGTCAGAAACCCAGGATCATATGTTATGGTTGTGGGAAGGAGGGACACATCAAGCCAGAGTGTCCAAACAAGGCGTCGTGGAGTGGACAAAGCTCAGGAGGACGAGGTGGAAGTAACAACAACAACAACAACAACAACAACAACAACAACAACAACAACAACAACAACAACAACAACAACAACAACAACAACAACAACAACAACCGCAGCAACAACAACAACAACAACAAGAGGGGCAAGCCGTATGGAAAGTTGAATTGCACAACTTTGGAGCAAGCGGAAGAGTCGGATCAAACAGTCTTAGGTACGCTCAGCATTCTTACTCATCCTGGCAAAGTCTTATTTGATACTGGAGCAACCACATCATTTCTTCCACTGGAATTTGTGGAAAAATTCGGGCTTAGATGTTCTAAGTTAGAAACCCCTATAACTGTCCTATCTGCGGGGGGGGGGGGGCGATTTTAGTAAACCACGTGAAAGAAGCACAGGTCATAACCATATGTGACTGTGTGTATTTCGCGGACCTATTCATCATTTCCATGAAGGACATATTAGTCATCCTAGGGATGGACTGGTTGACGGAGAATGGAGCAGTGATCAACTGTGGAAACAAAACCGTATCACTTCGCAATTCAATTGGAGGTCAAATAGTTTTCCAAGGAGACAAATACACTCAGTTGGAGATAGGATTGGAGCTTAATGGTCTGAAGGAGGTGAGGATTGAAGATATCCCCATAGTAAATGAATTTCCAGATGTATTTCCTAAGGAACTACCGGGAATGCCACCCGATAGAGAGATAGAGTTCACAATCGATCTGATTCCAGGCACATCACCAATAGCTCAACCACCATATAAGATGGGACCAAAGGAGTTAGTGGAACTGAAAGCTCAAATAGATGAACTGGAACAGAAGGGATTTATCCAAGAAAGTGTGTCACCATGGGGTACACCAGTCATTTTTGTGGATAAAAGAGATGGTGGAAAGAGAATGTGTGGAGATTACAGGAATCTTAACAATGTAACAATCAAGAACAAGTACCCTTTACCGAGGATACAAGACCTTTTTGATCAAGTTCAAGGAGCTGGAGTATTCTCGAAGATAGATTTAAGGTCAGGATACCATCAAATCAAGATCAAGAAGGGGGATGTGCCTAAAACAGCGTTTGTATCAAGGTATGGACACCATGAATACTTGGTTGTACCATTTGGACTAACAAATGCACCAGCTATTTTCATGAATTTGATGAACAAGATATTCATGAAGTACTTGGATAAGTTCGTGATAGTGTTCATAGATGATATTCTAATCTATTCCAAAGATAAAGAAGAACATGCCAAGCATTTGAAGATAGTTCTGCAAATTTTGAGAGAACATCAGCTTTATGCAAAGTTCAGTAAGTGCAAATTTTGGTTAGAAAGTGTTGAATTTCTTGGACACGTCATAACCAAAGAAGGAATAGCGGTGAATCCAAGCAAGGTTCAGTCCGTATTGGAATGGAAGTCACCTAAAAATGCTAAGGAAATACGAGGATTCCTTGGTATGGCAGGCTATTATCGGAGGTTCATAGAAGGATTTTCGAAGATTGCAGGACCTATGACCAAGTTACTCAAGAAAAACACCCCATTTATGTGGACCGATGAATGTGAAACAAGTTTTCAAACACTCAAGGAGAAGTTGACCACAACACCGGTGTTAGCAGTTCCTGAACCAGGAAAGGATTACACGGTGTATTTTGATGCATCCAAGAATGGACTTGGATGTGTTCTTATGCAAGATCGGAAAGTAATAGCTTATGGATCAAGAGAGTTAAAACTACATGAACATAACTACCCAGTACATGATCTAGAGTTGGCAGCAGTTGTTTATGCTCTAAAGAGTTGGAGACAATTTTTGTATGGATCCAAATGTGAGTTATACACAGATCATAAGAGTTTGAAATATTTCTTCACTCAGAAGGAATTAAACATGAGACAAAAGAGATGGTTAGAGTTGATTAAGGATTATGACCTTACAATCAATTACACACCAGGCAAGGCTAATGTAGTAGCAGATGCCTTAAGCAGAAAGAGTACGGAAAATCAACCTACGGAATGGGAGATTCCAAAAGAACTTCGGAAAGAGCTAGAGGAAGCCCACATTTTATTTATTCAAGGTGATACCATGGGAAGTATAGCAACCATGAGGATCATGGATGAGATGTATTCAGACTTAAAGTATGAGATTATTCGAAAACAAGCGGATGATCTATTCATCCAAGAAGAAATCAAAAGGATTGGAGAAGGTAGACCATCGGAATTCAATCTCGGGGAGTTTGATTCACTATACTTTCAGAAAAGAATATGTGTACCGGATGATCCAGAAGTGAAGTCAATCATATTAAAGGAAGCACATGAAACCCCTTATTCAATACATCCGGGAAGTACTAAAATGTATATGGATTTGAAAGAGATGTTCTGGTGGAACAACATGAAAGGAGAGATAGCTCAATATGTCTCAGAATGCCATACATGTCAACGAGTGAAGGCAGAACATCAAAGTCCTGCTGGATTACTCAAACCACTAGAGATACCAGAGTGGAAATGGGATGAAATCGGAATGGATTTTGTTAGTGGTCTACCAATGACTAGTAAAAGGAAGGATATGATATGGGTAATAGTGGATAGACTTACCAAGAGTGCTCATTTCATAGCTGTAAATCAAAAGGATACTTCGGAAAAGCTTGTGGATATATATGTTAAAGAAATAGTTAGCAAGCATGGAGTACCAAAGAAGATAGTTTCAGATAGAGGTTCGATTTTCACATCAGCATTTTGGAAACAACTCCAAGAAGCTTTTGGATCCAAGTTGGATTTCAGTACAGCATATCATCCACAAACCGGAGGACAAACCGAAAGAACCAATCAGATACTTGAAGACATGCTTAGAGCTTGTGCTCTAAACTTTGGAGGCTCATGGGAGGACCATCTACCATTGGCGGAATTCTCATATAACAATAGTTATCAGAGTAGCATCCAGATGGCACCGTATGAAGCATTGTACGGGAGGAAGTGTAGATCCCCAATTTGTTGGTTTGAAGCCGGAGAGAACAAGGAGTTTACACCGGACTACATCAAGGAGAGACAATGAGTCATCGAGGTGATCCGGGATAGACTCAAAATAGCTCAAAGTCGTCAAAAGAGTTATGCCGACCAAAGGAGAAGAGTTTGGGAACCAAACGTAGGAGACATGGTATATTTGAAGGTTAGCCCAATGAAAGGACTCAAGAGGTTCGGAGTAAAAGGAAAGTTAAGTCCTCGATATATAGGACCATTCAAGATACTCAGTCAAAATCGAGGAACAACTTTTGAGTTGGAATTACCCGAGCAACTAAGTCTGGTTCATAATGTATTTCATGTATCACAACTCAGAAAGTGTTTGAAGGCACCAGATGACCCCATCACACATGAAGAAATAGAGTTGCAATCTGATCTAACGTATGTGGAGAAGCCTGAAAAGATATTGGAAGTACAGTGGAAGAAGTTAAGGAATAGAGCAATAAAATACTGCAAGATCCAACGGCAACATCACCCTGAACGAGAAGCAACATGGGAGACGGAAGAAGAGCTCAGGAAGTCTTACCCCGAGCTATTCAGGTACCAATCTTAACTTCGGGACGAAGTTTCTGTTAAGGGGGAGAGGTTGTAATAACCCAGAACATAGGAACAACGAAGGGTAGATTTAGGAATGGGATGTGCATTTCATCGCAAAACGAGGGAAATTTTCGCGCCTTATTGCAACTAAACCTAAGAGGGATCGAGGTTCTCTCTCATTTTGCAATTAGGGTTAGGCAATGTGAGTTAGTGAATTTCGACATGATCTCTTTTGTATCTTGTTGATTTGGGAGTTGATTTCATTTGACAAGTAATAATACATTGATAAGATTAAACAATAAGCAATAATGATTATAGAAAATGAATTCACAATTCAAATACAACTTATAAATTCAAATGACTTTGGATTTCAAATTGAATTATAAATACAACAATTATTCAGAAATATAATTATTACATAAACCAAAAAGCTCATAAGCAAAACTTGAGCTTTATTGATATCACAACACAACATACATTGTCTTTACAATATTCTTGATACAAGAATTAAAAAAGAATATACAGAAATAAAAAGGAAGATTACAATAGTTGATCCTAAACTAAAAACCTAGACTAATGACTTGGAAGTGATCTTCTATGATCATATTCACCTTCAAAACCTGCAAAACAACACAACAGACACTAGCCAGGGGTTAAGAGTTAGCAAATATTCAGTTTGGACAGAAACAAGTGTCATGCACACTTGTGCATGTCCAGAGACTTGGACAGCATCAGGATAAGAGCAACAGCAGACCAAACCTGAGCACACACACCAGGGGCTCAAGTTTCAGCATATGAGCACACTGCTCATGTGTGCTGTGCAAGCAACAGCAAGGCCATGCACTGGCCTAGTCACCAAACCAAGCTAGACTTGTGTGGCATGGCAAGGAGAGAAGTAGAGATGGTATAAAAGGGCACAAACCCTAGAAGCTGTGCATAGTCGACCAGATAAAGATTCACAAGGTAAGCAGAAGAAACAATAGGCAAAGTTCATCCCGTTCTTGCTCAAGAACAGCACAACCCAACACATAACCCAACCAACCACCAGAAATCATGGTGACCTGAGAAGATCAACCAAGAACTGGAGGTGCAAGGCTGTGACAAACAAACCAGAAGTCTGCATCAACAAAAGATTTCACTCTAGGAGATGGAACAAGGTATACCTAGTTCCTGGAAGGGATCCAGTGGATCCAATCCATAAATTATGCATGACATATGTCATGGGATTGAGCAGATGCTCAATGGGTAGCTCATCACTTAGTTTTCACCAAGGATCACTGGCAGTATAGTAAGCCACTAAAACAGAAACCATCTAGATACAAATCTTGTGCACAGAAGCTAGAGTTCATGCACAGATGCACACACTAGCAAGAACACATGCACATACAACACCAGTAGATGAATTGCAAGGAATAGCAGCTACCAAAGACTACACAGTAAGATCCCAAGCATGTAACCATCAGGAAAACCCTAGATATCTTCATAAGCAAGCATATTGGCATTCATATTGATTATGATTCCCAAATATGCAAACCAAGATGAGGAACCAACAAGATCTAGCCAACTATGTGAGCAACCAGTCAGTAGCAAGGCTACTGAGGTCACAACAAACATAGAACCATCCAAAGTAAAGCCAAATAATAAAGCATCACTATCCAGTAATGGATTCAGACTCCATTTGCTTTCCAATTAATCATGAAAAGTCAAATCATACACAACAAGTCATTTAATCATTACTGCATAAGCAGTTCATCAATAATTAATCCATCCAGGCATGAATACATAACAAATCCATGCAATACTTTAACAGTAGCACAATGTGAGGCAACACAAGCACATGTCACTGCATCCTAGCTACTGGATCAAGTCCAGAAGGCTATGGAGAGCAGCAGCACATACACACAGTAGCATAAGCATGCTTGAGTAGCAACATCAGTAAGCAAACCAAGCCACTGACATTTAATTGATCAAATGGATCAATTGAATCAAGTCAAGCAACACAGAGAGTCTAGTCAACAGAAATTATTGATCCAATGGATCATTGGATCATACAGAAGGCACAGAAGCACCTCACAAGCATCATAGGCATCACAAGTGTCACAGAGATGCATAGCAGTACACCTAGACAAGCAAGCATAGGATGCCAGTAAGCACAAGCAAGCTCATAATCATGTATAGCATGGCATAGCAATTCATGGCATTATAGGAGCTGTAAGCAAGCAACACAAGACATGAACAACAAGCATCACACACTGGCCAGTAAACAAAGTTTGGTGAATTGGCCAGGGCTTGCAGAGAAGAAGAGGATGATTAGGTAGTAGTAGCAAGGCCTGTATGATCATAGAATCATCAGGAGGGCGAAGAGCAAGAGGTAGAAGAAGCACAGAGGCATGGGAGGCGCACATACATGGCATGGAGAAGGAGGAGTTGCAGAAGCACCTTACCCGCGCCTGGAGGCAGAAGCTATGGCATGGCGAGGCAGTGCCCGCGCGGCCATAACAGCTGCAAAGCCAGGGAAAACGCCGGCGTTACGCCGACGAACACCACGAACAACACAACACCTAGGGACGACGGCACAGGCGCTGCGAGCATAGCACCCGCGCCAGGTCAGTCCCAGGTACGCGCTCACGACGACGACGAGGACGCCAGCTCGTCGGAGATGGTCAATCGCCGGAGGCGATTCTCCACAAGATCCAGAGAGGAGGCGATCTGCCAGAGGAGGAAGAGATCGACGGAACCACGCGGACAGATCGATAGATCGTCGCGCGGCGGTTCAGATGGTATAGGTGGCGACGTTAGGGGAGCTCGGAGGTGGCCGGAGTACGGCGGCGGCCATGGTGGCGACGTCATCGCCACGCGCGTCGCCAGAGCTAGGGTTAGGTCACGAGTGAGAGAAGAGAGCGTGCGAGTGAGTGAGGTGGGCCGTAACGGTTCCACCGAACCGTTTTGGACAAGCCGTGGTGGGCTATCCAAATGGGCCAAGTTAAATGGGTTGGCCCAATAGGGGCCAGAGGGGTATTTTAGTCTTTTCCATTTTGGAAAATAGCCTAGAACTTCACCAAATTTTAGTAAATAAAATATACCTCTAAAAATCCATGAAAAATTGGATTAGTAAATGAAAAATTATTCTTAACAAGAATAAAATAAGAAATGTAATTTAGGAAACAAATTAAAATTTTGGAATTTCCTGAATTTAAATTAAAACTTGGAATTTTAAACTATTATTTCCTTGTATTTAAAAATCAAGGAAAAATCTCAAATAAGTTCAAATACTTGTTTTCAAATATTTCAAAATGAAATTCTATTATTCCAAGTCATTTGTATTAAAGAAAGATATTTTCCAAAGGAAAATATTCTATTCTTCTTATTCCAAAAATATAAAGGAAACTCTATTATTTCAAATTGTTTTGAAATAAATAATGAATCACAAAAGTAAAGTGGTATTACTATGAACCATTTTTATTTATGAGAACAAAATGTTTTTACAAATAAAAGAAATTGCAAATTACTGCCAAAGGCGTAAATCTTAATTCAACCCTAGATTGTAATAAATAATTGGGATAAGGGATCCAACATAAATAATAGATTCATGACTGCATTATTTGGATTTTATAACATTGTCCTTACCGGACAATGATGCTTCTTAGAGAACCCGAGGTCCAGATTCCGTCCACTGCATTGAACTGCACTATCTCGCAGTCCACAGGCAAGTTCACCCTTGCTCATACCAACTTGAGTATTTTCTATTACTTTACTGCAAAGCTATATACTTACCATTCCTGCATGGCAAATAAAATGTTACTTTTCCAATTATGAATATGACTATGTGGCTGGCAATGGAACCATGGTTGTGTTGATATGATGGAGGTTCCATTGCATGGGTTATATTAACCTAGGAGTAATTACCAATGTCGTCCAGTGATTCTAGCGTCGTACATACCGCGTTAACCATAAGATCTATAATGGCTCTAGGGAAGCCAGCTGTATCTTTTCCCTCCTGCATGCCAACAGACTGGTTAGAGCTGCGGGGTGCTGGAGGCACTACCGTAGGTTGGGATGGCCTTTTAAATCCCCATCCGTGTGGATGACTGGCTCTACCGTCTATGAGGGATTGTCCAAAGTACACCGTGGGTAAAGCCGTATGACCGGGAGATGTCTACCGGGGGTGTACCGGTGGACAAAAGGGTGGGTTTGCAGGGTCGCGGAGAAGGCGGTTTGGGCTTGGATTTTCATACCTGGCCTCACACCAAAGGAAGTGTGAACGGGGGCAAGTCCCTGCGGATGGCAAAAAGGATGGGATCTCTTATGGGAAAAGTAACGCACCTCTGCAGAGTGTATCAAATTGTGGATGTCACTCCTTGTTCCGGGAAGGGAACTGCGAACGTGGCAGGAAAGGAACTCCACGAAGTTCTGGTTAACCTGTGAAGACTGACGGGCATAGTTTTTATAATAAAAGCAACCTTTTGAAGAAATGTTTATCAAAACATGCATTGACCTGCGATTTCCTGATCAATGGTCGTAGCTAGTGCATCAAACACCTTTTACTCTTTTGAACTTGCTGAGTACCTCTGTACTCACTTTCTTTCGACACCCTTGCTAGACTGTGATACAGAAGTGGAGACCATCGCCGATGGAGCACCGGAAGGAGACTACGAGCTGGTCTACGAGGAACCTGATCTTACCGGAGGAGTTGAAGGAGTAGACTCTGGGATAGTCTACGGACCCGACATGCATGAGGCGGAGGAGTAGTGATATACCCTAGTATCATAGAGCCGAGCATCGTAGAACTTACCTAAATAAGTTGCTGAGTTCTTTCATATATAGATGTGAGTTGTAATCGTACTTAAGTAGTATCTTAGGGTGTTCTCATCGGACCTGTGAGAATACCAACTTGTTAAGGCAATGTTTGTAATAATAAATGGAGTGTTATGACCTGCAATGTTTCTGTTGTACCGCTCTGAGGGATATAGCAATTGTGAAGAAGTCCCTTCACAAAGATCATATCAACGACTTGTATACTACAACATGCAGTGGTATGCTGGGTCACCGCAACTCTGACCATCAACAATACTCTCAAATTTGTAGTGCTGAAAGAGATACATATACCTCATTAGCTGCATCAGTTTTTCTGCAGAGCTTCTGCATAAAGGAGTTTGAGTACCGTTGTCTCTTTATTTTCTTCTGCGCCAACATTCATAGTATTGGCATTTACATATTCTAGTTTACTATCCGTTATCTACCAAACATGTCCCTGCGTGTGTACCATGATAATTGCATGGTAATGCAAACCAGTTCTGAACCGGATCCTGCTGGATCACAACTTACAAGTGCTGAATTTTCCAGTTTTTACTGATAACTGAAATATCAGTACACCCTTCACATCATCACAAAGTAAAGTAGTGGATAGTGACGGCTAAATTTAGAAGGGCAATCGGTATTTCTTAATGATCATACACACCAAGTTATCTACCCAATCAGCAACGATCAATTACACTAGTGGAAAACGGGGCTATAGGCCCGGTTCATTTGGGCCTTTAGTCCCGGTTTTGAAACCGGGACCAATTAGGCGGGACTAAAGGTCCCCCCTTTAGTCCCGGTTGTAAAACAAATCGGAACTAAAGGTCCCGCCACGTGGGCTGCTGGCGCGCGTCGAGGAAAAAACCTTTAGTCCCGGTTTGTAACACGAACCGGGACTAAAGGTTATTTCGTTATTTTTTTTCTATTTGGTTCCCAATTATTTTTCGCTCCTCTTTTTTTTCCTATTTTTTCAGAATTTCTAGTATTTCAGTTATTTAACTAGTTTACTTTCTAACTCCACTTAATCTCTAACTACGCTTAATCTCTAGTCAAATTACTTACCCGTGGTCCAACTTCCCGCTCGGTCACCCATCCTCCCACTACTCCAGCACTAGCACGCTTAAGTTCCAAGTTCCTTTCCGATCCCGCTTCCAAGTGCTTCGCGCGCATGTTGTGATACTAGTATCATATCAATCCTATTAACATGTTGGTCGACGTCACACTTATATTTATTATTCGAATTCCAAATAATTATTTTAATAAAAAAACTAATAACGTAATAACATGATGTGGTAATGCTATTATAATTATAATTTTTTAAATTTGTATTATAATTGTTTTTTTAATTTATTATTTTTTAATATTTTTTTGCCAAACTTGAAAATTTGAAAATCTAAAAAATTGGCTAACTTTATGGTTAAGTAATAGTAATCTTTATGCATGATGTAATTATTATTTTAAAAAAATTTAAAAAATAAAATTCAGAATTTCTGACAAAAACTAAAATCTTCCTGCTTTCATATTTTCATTTGGAATTTTGAGAATCTAAAAATTGGCTAACCGGGTAAACCTGGGTGAATTTGGATGTAACTTTTTCCAAGGATTTTTTTGATATATTATACGTTTTTTTTCGACGTCGTATGCAAAAGTTATTGCGGTTTTACCATTTTTCAAAACATTTTTGCAAAAAAAGTGAAAGTTCAAATTTGTTAATTTTCCCTAATAGTAGGTTGCATAACATACAAGAATCTGAAAACATTTTATTTTTTGAATTTTGTATCATTTTCTTTTCTATTTTACAGTATTAAAAAGGCGATCCACGGGGGGGGGGGGGGGGGGTGTGTGGAGGTGCATGGGGAGGCAAAAAACCCTTTAGTCCCGGTTCGTAATACGAACCGGGACTAAAGGGTAGACCTTTAGTCCCGGTTGGTAATACGAACCTTTTGCCCCATAGACCACCCTTTAGTCCCGGATTGTATTACCAACCGGGACTAAAGGGTTTTCATGATGAACCGGGACCAATACCCCCATTGGTCCCGGTTTGGTTCAAAACGGGGAATAAAGGTTGGGACGAAATGCCTCTTTTCCACTAGTGTTAGCACTGGTCCCTGGAGTTTGCGGTCTAGCCTGACAGTACTAGTTCTTGTTCTTTGCATGGAAACTGATTAATAGCTAGCCTGGGTTATTAAACGTGGATATCATGTGCATAGTTGTTGGAAACAAGGCTCGGATGCATAGTACATGCCCACTATTTTGTGGACATTACAAGTTGTAGATGCTCCAGTTTGCAAGATTGTCCGTGAGGTTTCGTTATAGTAAGTGTATACACTTTAGCTTTTCCGTGATTGTGTTAAGTGGTGATGGTATACGGTGACTTGACACTTGGTTTTTAATAAAGGAAGCCGTGTGCATCTATTGATGCAGAGGCTGGGCTATGCTCCTTTATCGGAAAAAAGTATATACTATATGACTTTCAACAGTTCATCAATTGACTTTAAAGTCCTTTTTTCTTAATTGTCTTCGTTAATCCTGAGACTCATAGTCCCAGAGTGTATTTTCAGGTTCTTTGAACCTTGATGCAGGACCCGAGAAGGAGGGAGTGTGACACTTCGAGTATAGATGGCATACCTGTCAAAAAGGCCAAGTCTGATGATAACATCTGCAAGATTAGAGTTAGCCTTGCCCACAAGTTGAAAGAGCTTTTTTTCCCATTGTGAAGTCCGCAGTCTTCACCTTTTATCCATGTTGTCATGGATGGCTTCGTAACCTAATTGCCATCACGTGATAATATAGTGCATGTTCAGTGTTACAAAAGTGGATTAAGCGCTAAGCACTTTAGCCGCCATTATTCTGTCTGGGCAGCTACTAACATAAGAGGCCAGAGAGACTATCTTGGATGTCGTAGCAAGGAGCTGAACTAGGGAACTTCTTTGTTCGCCAGTGTTGGTGCACACAAGTCCGAAATCTGTATCCTCGTTGTAATTTTACATTGTTCAAATAGTGAGTGGACATGTAAAGCTAGTAAACTTTGGTGTTGATGAATTGATACTTTGGAATGTAGATTTATATGCATTATGATATTCTACTTCTATTTTAAATGTTGTGGGTGTGAAGTACTGCAATGAAGCTGTAACGATCCTTGCCACTGGCGTCACGCACAGGGATTCAGATCATCACTTTAGATACCACATGGATACAATCAGAAGAGAATTCAAGGGAGAAGAGCACATAAGAAGGGAAAGTAGCAACTGCTACAGCTCAGTTCATCATCGATAATCCTAGATACTCTACACTCCACATTACATATGGACCTCTCCCACAACACTGGACACGCCCAGGTTTGGGTCGGCCTTGGTCTAGTGGGCCTCGGAGTTGAGTCTGACCTCTTAGTCGACCCAGGCTAGGCCCAATACATGGCATAGATCGGGTACATGACATACTCCCCCGCTTGAAAGTCGGCTTGCCCCCAAGCCGATGGAAAATTGCCGCCGGGGTCCCATGGAAGATCCAAGTCCGCTCTGATACCAAATGTAACGATCCTTGCCGCTGGCGTCACGCACAGGGATTCAGATCATCACTTTAGATACCACATGGATACAATCAGAAGAGAATTCAAGGTAGAAGAGCACAGGGGAAGGAAAAGTAGCAACTGCTACAGCTCAGTTCATCATCGATAACCCTAGATACTCTACACTCCACATTACATATGGACCTCTCCCACAACACTGGACACGCCCAGGTTTGGGTCGACCTTCGTCCAGTGGGCCTCAGAGTTGAGTCTGACCTCTTAGTCGACCCTGGCTAGGCCCAATACATGGCACTGATCGGGTACATGGCAGAAGCTTGTCTAAATGGCAATGTGCAATCCGAGCTTCTGTTCCTGAAGGACCTGTCGACCTTCACTTTCGGGAAGGGCAAGTGAAGGGTTGGGCATTACCAAGACGCATATACTTCAACGGCGAGAGCCCTGCCATGCCTCCACCAAATTCGTACCCAGTGTTTCCAAGCTCCTATCCTTGATTGAAGAAGACATCAATTCTTATTATGTCTATTGGCGTCTTAGCAATGGTGGCATTCTTGCACAATCATTTTGTGTTGGATAAATACTGCAGAAAGTCCCCACCCATTGGTAGTTGACGGCTGACATGCTGAGTTTGTGACAAGTTTAGGTTGTATGCTCCCAATAAAATCTGGAGCATGTGTGTTTTAGGATATGGAGCTTAGGCATAAGAATGTGCATATCAACTCGCATCTTCTGCAGACACATCACGAGGTACAAATATTTTGAACACCATGGTTTGTTACAAATGTACCGAATAAACACGAAAATTTATAAGAGAATAAATGTACCAACATAGATTTCTTTTACTCGTTCGATCCTTTTGATAAGTAAAAAGTGAAGTAGATGTCACTAAGAACACGTCCGTCCACTCTAGCAAAGACACATGTTGACTCGTTCATGGTGATGACCTATCTTCGTCCAAGGCTCTCGGCCCAACATCAGGTAGCCTGAAGGGGCAACAACACTTCACGAATCTTCGTGTGGTTCGGACGGATCCTGGCAAAAAGCATAGATAGTATTAAGATCAACATAAAAATGATGCAGGTAAAAACACTACTCGACTATCGTGTGCCTGTCACCCCAATTCACACCGCCGGCAAGCGCCATTCACCCAGCAGGTGTTTCGTGACGATGACGCACTCTTCTTCGCCAACAAATCGCCACTACCGCCTCGGAAAAAATCTGCTAACCAAGAAAAGCTCCCCCTCAAAGGTCGATTAGCTGCCTTCGACTGGTATCTTGTTTTATATTACCCAAGAAAAAATAGCGCGCTATAACAAAATAGCGTCGGCAGAAAAATACGCTAATAGCATGCTATAGCGCGCTATAGCGCCAAAATGATGTAGCGTGGCATGTTCAGAAACGCTATAGCGTGCTATTAGCGCCGAAATAGCGCGCTATTTTTTCCATGATATTACCCAGTCAGGAGCATTGTTCATCTTTCTACTTACAAATCCAATACATTAAAGAAACAAATAATGAACCCCAAGAATTACTTCTGGTCGGTAGATCAACTGCGGAGGATTAAACATTGTGTGCAAAACTATGATCCCCAAATGCAAAATTTGGAGACAACACAACAACAAAAAAATACTCCTAGATAACTTAACTTAACAGGAAAACAGAATCACCTTAGCAATCACATGACCTTCATTTTGTGCCAACATTTACCACCTTTTTCTCTGGTTTGTGGCTGCAAAATATCCATCTTAGAGGAAACCAACCAGTCCATTTATCCTAGCACCAGAATTCCATTTATCCTAACAATGGAAATGCCACAACCGCACTTGAGTAATCAAACAAATGGCCACCACTGCCAAACAAGAAAATGGCACACAGCTTCATTAATTGAAGTTCAAGACAAAGTATAAAGTGAATCTTACATCCAACCAAAGGATGCAGTGCCTTCGCCTGAAACGTGAGAACAATTTATTGTCCATAACTCTACAGTTTCATGAGCTTGTATCTCCCAGATACGCTCAACATTAAATCCAGTGTTGGAAACTAGAACAAAACGAAAATCTTAGACCAAAAATAATACTACCTCTATCCATTTTTAAATGTCAAAAGTTTGTCTAAATTCGAATGTATCTAGACATTTTTTAAACATAGATACATCCAAATTTATATAAATCACTGGACATCTATTAATGAACGGAGGGAGTAATGGGTATACATCGAGTATGGTATGTTCATATTCTATACTCAGGTACCTGGCAAGGACCATAGCGAGAAACATATTTCAATTTCCCCAGTGACATCAAGAACAAATACATCTACAGGAGGAGGACAACCTTACCTGGATCTGAAGTTGAGCCGCCGCCTGCCGCTCCTTTCTCGCCTAGCTCTAGACGGGTGACAGCCACCCAACGCCGCCGCCGCTCCTCTCCTCGCCGGCCACGACCAACGCCACCGCCGCTCCTCCCCTTGCCGGCCCGGCCGTGTTGATCCAAGTTGATAAAGAACGCCACCGCCGCTCCTCTCCTAGCCGGCCCGGCCGTGTTGATCCAGGTTGATAAAGAACGCCGCCGCCTCTGCCGCTTCCCTCCGTTGCGGGGATCGCCAGGAGAGAATGATTGAGAGATTGAGAGGATGAGAGCAACGGTGATATCTACATATATTTCGTTCATGAGAGATTGATGGTAGGTTTAAGATCTATGCACAAATGCTCAATTATTTGTTGCTTTAAGATTAGTGTAGTTTCATCCGTTGCCTTGGCCACTTAAAAAGATGTCCGTCTTTTATAATATTCGCAAAATATACTTAAGGTTTCGGTCCCACAAATTTTTGGTTCCCGGTCTCATATTTTTGGTTCCGTCACTTTGGTTCTGTCTATTTAGCACCGTTAGATCGAGGTGGATGGAGGGTTATTAAAAATACCAACCACCATAAAACTTGTAAATACTATTTGCTTTACAAAAAAAAAACCATAGCTGTAAATTGAAAAGGCAAAATGCAGGAGTAAGGAAACAAGTCCTTGACTTTTTCAATTGAAAAAACAACTTGGTGTAGAGGCGATGGGGGCGCACATACATGAGTTTAAACAGGCATTACTCGAGTAAGCTAGCTCTTGATTGGGACTTGTTGTACAGAGTCACTAGGTATGACTGTAGATCTTAATAGCAACATTACAGGCCTAAGCTAACAATTACTACTAGCATAAGAGATGTAAGCATGGAAGTGAAGACGCAACCCAGAATGTTTTCCTTCCAAATTAACCACAGAATTGAATTACACGCACTCGCTGATGCACGTCTTGTTCACGCAGACTAAACACGATAAATCATTCGGACACTTAACACGATACATAATTAAGCAAGCATGACTCCTAATGAACACGAGTGGTAGCTAGATCCACCGGCTTCAACACAACACATCGATCATGCACGCACGAGCTCAGTTCTTGGTCACCGCCATCCACCCGAAGAACCCGTGCACGAGCGCGAAGAGACCCACCACCAGCAGTCCCAGGGGCGAGCCCGCGCCGTGCCCGGCGTGGTCGGCGTGGCAGCCGGTGCGGTAGAGGAGCCCGTCCTCGAAGGCGACGACGGCGAGGACGGACGCGGCGAAGGAGAAGGCCACAGCGGCGAGGAGCTTCGCGCGCAGCCAGAACCTCGTCCACCGGGAGGCGACGGCGCCGAGCCCCTCGTGGTCGGCGTCGAAGTACTTGGCGCACGCGAACTCGGCGGCCCGAGCGGCGGCGGCCTTGGCGGTGCAGAGGTCTGTCCAGACCATGAAGAGGAGCAGGCCGGCGGAGAAGGCGATGAGGACGAGGTGGGAGCGGGCGAGGACGAAGCGGCGGTAGAGGTCCCAGCCGCAGTTGTTGTCGGCGGGGCTCGCCGGGACCGCGCTGAAGGTGCTGCCCAGGAGGAAGACCATGAACACCACCTTGGCCTGCGTCGTCGCGACGATTTTGAACATGGCCATGGCGCTCGCTGCTTGCTACGGATTGATGGGGAAGAAGCTGGGAAGGGGCTGGCTAAAAGAAAAGGAGAGAGGCTGAATATTTGAAATTTGAACTCGATCCGACGTATCTCTCTGCTCCATCTACTGTAAAGCTTGATAGCTTTTCTATCTGCATTCTGCAACCCAACCAGGACGCGGTCAATTGACCCCTTTTGCGTGCGAACTGAATAAAGCAGTCAGTCGATCCACAAGCAGAGAGAAAAGAAACTGATCCCACCGCGCGCAGTGTCAGTTTGGACAAAGGCGAACTTGCAGGCTTGCAGCGGAGGAAAAGAATGCAGGGGAGAAAAATATACTTTGTGTATAAATATTTTCCACCATTTACTTTACTATATCAGTTCTAAAATGTCCTTACAATTTAACCGGTGTATACTTTAACATTTTATGGAAGTAATCTAAGCTATCCTTGTATGCAATTTGAAAGATCATTTAAGCATCACGTTGATAATGTAAGTAAATCATGATTATTATTTGGACCACAACAAATGTGTTTTTGTAACTACACATCTGATTAATATCAAGATTAAAAAATAATAGCTAATGTCACATGATTAAAAGTGACATAATAAGTTATGGGTAATACATTAATTTCATGAACTTATGTTAACCATGCACACATCACAAACATGGTCATCAATATCGTGGTTTTGTAAATGACACAATCAACGAGAAGTTATATTTATTTAGCACACATAACATCAAAATGGCTACAAGATCATATTATGCCTATCACATAACATGAATACATATAAAACTAGAGGCTTAATTATTAAACACTTTTGGCATAACCATATACACCTTTTCCATCTTCAACCTCCCAAAAACAATTCATGTCTCGATGAATTGAGAGTTAACATAATAGCCTTTAATATGTACTACAAGAAAAGTTCCAAAGAAGTATGGTGCCAGAGAATGATCATCAAAATATATAAATTCAAAAGAGATAGAAACAGTTGAGCTATCTGCACTAACATATAAACATATATCATGCTAGTTTGTTTTCCATATTTTTTAAAAATAATAGTTGAATGATGTTAAGATAGCAATATATATAATTGGTGCTTTTCAAAACAATGATAAACCAGGACATGCATTGTTCTCTCAAATGATACATACATCCATATTATCTATAAGGAAATCAATTTCAAGCATTGAAATCTTACTACAGGGAGAAAAAGACTCCATTCACATAGAACGTGACTAAGCTCAAAGAGAATATTAATTACAAGAAGTTGTTGTCGCACCAAATTCTTCTCGATGATGCACCGCTAGAAAGTCTAGTAGCCATTCGCCACTAGATACTTCATTTGGATACCACACTCGCTTGGTTCCAGATCGGGTCTACAGGGTGAGCCACGCAGGTGCTGCTTGTAGAACACGGGCTCCACCACGCTACTGGTGTAGGCTAGGCCAGATCAGCCCGGCCTAGGCCATCGCATGCTAGATCCCAACGGATCCTCGCACACATTATCTAATCAAACAGGGTGTCTAGCCCCTTGCCCGCGAGACACAGGTCATCCCGACCATGGACAACGCATGCTAGATCTCATCATATCCCAACACACATCGCCTAATCAGTCATGGTGTGTAGGCCCTTGCCAACGAGTCGTAGATTTACCCTGTCCTGGCCGACCCAAACTAGATCTAACAGACCCTCGCACACATCGAGTAATCAGCCAGTGTGCGTAGCCTCTTGCCCAATCCAAGCCAATGTAGGAAAGATCCCATCACATCCGCGCACACATCACCAAATTGGGCAGGCTGCGTGGCCCCTTTCCCACGAGTTGAAAATGGTAGCCAGCCCTACAAGCAATGATGGACTATTAGACTTTGTGGAAATCCCTGCCGCCCACATCATCAGAAGGCGCGTCGACAACAGCCTCCGGAGTCGGCTAGGAAAAATAGGAGCAGAGAGGTGGCGGAGATCTAGTGTTGTTGCTCCCTACATCGTCAAGAGGACGGCGAGACGAGGTGAGTTTTTAGGAGTGGTTACTCTAGACTAGGTGACACTATGTTTTATAGAGAAAGAAATTAATATAGACATTTAATATTGCATGTAATTAAATAATAAGCGCTTAAGGTGATGTAGATGTGTTACACACTCGGGAACCTCCATAGAGAAATGCAATCATACGTAGTATTGGGAAAATAATTCGTAACTAGAGCTTTCAGAACTTTTATGTATGTGTATTAAGGAGTTTTAATTTGTACTAGATCCCTTTTGAGTGCCCCTTGGTGCAGGAATGTTAGGTAAAACGTTGATGAGGCAAATAGGTTGATGGCACAACAAGAGGTGTAGAGACACAAAGAGTAAGCATAATCACACTTGTGCCGGCAAGGCAAGTAGTATTATATGATTTTGTAGAAGCAAACAAGAGATAATTAAAATATTGCTTGCGTATTTGCGTGGTCCAGTGTGCTAGTTGAGTAGAAAGAAATATGCTCAAGAGACCAGAACTGCTCAGTTATTTAAGGAAAACTAGGCGAAAACCTAAACAACGGCAATGCCACACCTTGAGCACCATACGACATACAAGACACCATCAAGGCAAACCACATAACACACAAGCAGAGAACCCGAGCATTGTTCCGCTTCCAAGGTGCACACTGAAAACCATCGCATTGATATGATTTGCCATGAGCATTTTTGCCAACCTCGACGACGCCGGAGAGGAACGCCATGCCCAGAAAAAGAGTACATGTGCCCATATCTAACATGCGATCCAATACCAACGGGCTCCTATGACGACCCTCGCAATTAGAGAGTGATGCTACATGTTACCATCACCGTACACCTCCATGAACTTATGTTAACCATCTACAAATGACAAACATGGCATTATGGTAGTTTTGTAAATGACATAATCAACCACAAGTTATATTTTATTTAGTACCCATAACTTTTAAATGGCTACAAAACCATATTATTACTATCAAATAACATAAATACACATACAACTAGAGGATTAATTATTAAACACTTTCGTATAATAAAGTTGTTGTCCTCGCATTTCCGAGGGCCGATGTGCTAGTTATTTATAATAAAATCAATGTCAAGCACTAAAATCTTACTACACGGAAAAAACATCGCCATTTACATAGAACGTGCCTTAATTATGGAGAATAGCACTTCTAGTTGTTGTCGCACCACCTTCTTCTCGATGATGCACCACAAAAACGTCTACTAGCCCTCCGCCACCAGATATTGCATTTGGACACCACACTCGCTTGGTCCAACATTGGGCCCACGGGGTGAACCACACAGGTGCTACTTGTAGCACCCTAGGCTAGGCCAGATCAGCCCGGCCTAGGCCAGTGCAGCTAGATCCCACCGGATCCCCGCACACATCGTCTAATTAGGCAGGATGTGCAGTCCCTTACCCGCGAGGCATAGATCATCCTGATGATGGACAACTCATGCTAGATCCCATCAAATCCCCACACACATCGCCTAATCAGGTAGGATGTGTAGGCCCTTGCCTAAGACTCGCAGATTTGCCCGGCCCTGGGTGACATATGCTAGATCCAATAGACCCTCGCCACACATCGACTTATCAGGCAGCGTGCATAGCCCCTTGCCCACGAGTCGCAGCTTAGCCCAACCCAATACAGGCAAGATCCCATCAGATTCGCGGACCCATCACCAAATCGGGAAAGGTGCATAGCCCCTTTCCAGGGAGTTGAAAATGGTCGTTGCCCCTCCAAACGTTGATTTGTTATCGGACTTTGTGGAAATTCCCTCCTCCCCCATCATCAGCAGGCGTGTGGACAACAACCTCCGGAATAGGCGAGGAGCATTATGAGTGGATGAGGGAGGTGGTGTAGATCTAGTGTTGTTGTCCCGCGCCGCTAGGAGGAGGCGATGCAAAGGGAGTTTTTAAGAGTGGTTTCTCTAGATCGACTTGGTAACACTATGTTTTATAAATAGAGATATTAATATAGATCCCTTTTGAGTGCCCCTCGGTGCATGGATGTTAGGCAGAACGTTTGATGAGGCAAATAGGTTGATGGCACAACGAGAGGTGTAGAGAGACAAAGAGTATACATAATTACGCTCGTGCCCGCAAGGCAAGTAGTCTTATATCATTTTGAAGAAGCAAACACGAGATAATTAAAATGTTGCTTGCGTATTTGCGTGGTCCAGTTTGCTAGTTGAGTAGAAAGAAATATGCTCAAGAGACCTGAGCTGCTCGGTTATTTAAGGTAAACTAGTCGAAAACCTAAACAACGGCAATGCCACACCTAGAGCGCCATACGACATACAAGACACCATCAAGCCAAACCACTTAACACACAAGCAGAGCACCCGAGCATTGTTTCGCTTCCAAGGTGCACATTGGAAACCATCGCATTGATATGATTTGCCATGAGCATTTTTGCCAATGTCAACGACGCCGGAGAGGAACGCCATGCCCAGAAAAAGAGTACATGTGCCCCTATCTAAACATGCGAGCCAATACCAACGGGCTCCTATGACGGCCCTCGCAATTAGAGAGTAATGATGCATGTTACCATCACCGTACACCTCCATGAACTTATGTTAACCATCTACAAATGACAAACAAGGCATTATGGTAGTTTTGTAAATGACATAATCAACCACAAGTTATATTTTATTTATTACCCATAACTTTTAA
The DNA here is from genome assembly GCF_019359855.2 of Lolium perenne. Taxonomy (NCBI): domain Eukaryota; kingdom Viridiplantae; phylum Streptophyta; class Magnoliopsida; order Poales; family Poaceae; genus Lolium; species Lolium perenne. The sequence goes on from NC_067250.2 coordinate 280,739,271, forward strand.
ATGGCTACAAAACCATATTATTACTATCAAATAACATGAATACACATACAACTAGAGGCTTAATTATTAAACACTTTCGCATAATAAAGTTGTTGTCCTCGCATTTGCGAGGGCTGATATACTAGTTATTTATAACAAAATCAATGTCAAGCACTGAAATCTTACTACACGGAAAAAACATCGTCATTTACATAGAACGTGCCTTAATTATGGAGAATAACACTTTCGGTTGTTGTCGCACCACCTTCTTCTCGATGATGCACCACAGGAACGTCTACAGGCCCTCTTCCACCAGATATTGTATTTGGACACCACACTCGGCGGGGTGAGGCACGCAGGTGCTACTTGTAACACCCTAGGCTAGGCCAGATCAGCCCGGCCTAGGCCAGTGCATCTAGATCCCATCGGATCCCCGCACGCATCGTCTAATTAATTAGGCAGGATGTGCAATCCCTTACCCGTGAGGCACAGATCATCCTGGCGACGAACAACTCATGCTAGATCCCATCAAATCCCCGCACACATTGCATAATCAGGTAGGATGTGTAGGCCCTTTCCTAAGACTCGCAGATTTTCTCAGCCTTGGCCGACGTATGCTAGATCCAATAGACCCTCTGACGAGGGATCACCTCGGCAATGCCTACGTATTGTAGACTAGGGTTTCGGGAGAGAGCGACGATGGAGATTCCGGGAGCGAGATTAGGCACACGACGTACCCAGCTTCGGGTCCCCTCGGTGGAGGATCCCTACGTGCTGCTAGCAATCCAGTATATGATCATAGATGTGTTTACAGGGTGCCGCCGTAGGCGGAGCTATGTTGTCTATCTATTGTCTATCTGTTGGCCTATCTGTTCTCCCCCTTATTTCGGGTGCCCTGGCTAGCTTTATATATGCAACCAGCTTAGGATTTTACAAGAGTCCTAGTCGACTACTTCTTCGGGTTGCCTTGTTGGGCCTTCTCCATATTGGGCCGAGCCGATCCAGGTATACCAATAATAGGTACCCGAAGGGTATACCCATGTCAGTAGCCCCCGAGTGTCTAGGGAAGTCGAAGGCTTGCGTAGAGACTCCAAGCATAATCATCTCCAAAGGCGAGGTCCCTGTCGTAGATCATGTGTAGCGTAGATGATGTCGACGATTCTTAAAATTATTTTTTTATCGGGTGCGCGGCAGCGCTCCCGATGGGAGTAGCCCCGAGTCTATGGGTAAGTGCTTGCACTTAGGCATAGACTCAAGTTGTACTACTCGATGAAGAACTTAACTATATTTCTGGTGGACTTGATGAAATCCATGTGCTCCCGATGGGAGTAGGCTCCACTCGAGTCGTAGAATCGAGTTGAGTCTACAAACCTTGATTGTCATAGATGCTGTCGAAGTTATTTTTCGATCGGGTGCGCGGCCAGCGCTCCCGATGGGAGTAGCCCCCGAGGCTACAACCAAGTGTTTGCACTTGGGTGTAGGCTCAACTTGCTTTTAATCGACACCCCAATTTTTCCTCTTTCTTGTATCTTATCGGGAGGGTGAACAATACTCTCGATAAGAGTAGCCCCCGAGCCTATGGGCAGGTGCTTGCACCTAGGCATAGGCTCGAGTTGTACTACTCGATAAAAAACTTGGCACAACCCCTCTTTTTATCGACTCCAGGCCGTTGCTATTTTTATTTGACATCCATATCTATATTGTACAGGGATAATGGTAATTGGGGCTAGTTCATCTGACGGATCAGGTACTAGTTAACTGCTCTAGTGGCAATCCGCAAAAACCTACTTCAAGATCACGTCCCTGGACATGATCTCGGGATACTGGTGCTAACTCGACAGGTGCCGCTTAAGGTCTTACCATCTGTCGAGCCCCAGTCATATTTTATCGGGTCCACAGCGCGTCCGCTGGGATATTTCTTCACATCTGTTGATGTGGAAAAAAGTAGCAGAGCGCAGTCTTTGGCGATGCCACGCCACACAGGACGGACCCGGGGTCTTACCTTCGCAGAGTTTTGCGGCATTCAGAGATTATTCGCGACTTTGGCGCTCTGAGAATATTTTGTCAAGTGCCTTGTTCGGCTGATGCAATGACCCATTTTGCGGGTTCTTCTATTTTTCTCTCGGGCTTGATGAGACAGCTGAATATATTGGTTATTCTATATTGTCGGGTACATCACCGATGCTCTTGCTCGGAACAATATAACGAGTCAATAAACCCGAAGATTTGTCCACCTTTTTTTTTGGGTTCCTCCTTGATGAAAATTTCGTCGAGTTCCTCCTTCAGGAAAATTTCTTCGGGTCCTCTTTGAGGACAATTCTTCGGGTCCTCCCTGTGGACAATTCTTCGTGTCCTCTTTGAAGATAATTCTTCGAGACCTCCTTGAGGATAATTCTTCGGGACCTATTCTTTCTTGAAGACAATTTCGTCGGGTTCTCTCTTATATACTTTGAATTTTGCTTTCTCCTGCACAAATAAATAAACTTTTTCTATCTTTCCCTTGACTCTCTTTTTCGCATGCGGTGTCAGATGCTCAGATTCGATGATATGTAAAGTGAATATGTGCCACGCAGCCCCCAACTGTCGGTTGCGATGAAAGTAAATGATAATCAACTTTGTGCAAAATAAAAGAACACTTAGCTTTTTGGACATGACGAAGTCGATGCATGATGAAGTCTTTGAGTGTAGATAAGAAATCTAGCCAAAGTAGAAACCACCAAATAGCAAAAGTGGATGTCGCGAAATTGTTGATGAAGAAATAGCCGAGCCCTCGAGCGTTGCTAAGGTGATGTCATGATTGTTGTGTCGCAGTCGTGACCCGAGGCGAAATCGTTGTCGAGCCCCCGAGCGTTAGGCGTGACGTCGAAATAAGTTGATGGAGTCGCGGCGTCATGTTTGGTGAAGCCATTTAAGATAAAGCCATAGACAATAATATACGAAGATGAATCCCAGATGAAGTATTTTAGATGAATCCATATTGAAGATGCCATTAAATATAGAGCATATATTGAAGATAAATCCGTCGATATCATAGAGGATGAATTCATTGGCCCGAAGAATCCAGTAATAATCATAGAAGATGAATCCGCTGATATCATAGAAGATTAATCCATTGATCCGAAGAAAATAGTTCTAATAATAACCATAGAAGATGAATCCATTGTCCCGGAAACGCATCGGGTAATATTGTATAAGAGTGAACCAATAACAACCCGAAGAGAAACAATCCAGCAAGCCGAAGAAGATAAATCCATTGTTCCGAAGAAGATAAATCCACTAAGTCGAAGAAAATAATTCCACTGAGCCGAAGAAAATAATTCCACTGAGCCGGAGAAAATAATTCCACTGAGCCGGAGAAGATATATCCAGAGCCGAAGAAAATAAATTCACCAAGTAACCGAATATATCTTTTTATCGGGTGCGGCGGAGTCGACGTGGAAGTAGGTCGTCCGGCAGATGGAGTCGACGAAGCGGACGCAGCCGATGAAGTGGAGCAGGTCATCCGACGGATGAAGTAATCAGCCTAGAGGAGTGAATCGTTGAATTCGCGGCGGGCGAGCCCCCGAGCGAGGCGAGTGCGCTATGTCAAGTCCGCGATAGGCGAGTAGTCGGAGCTTATTCCGATCTGCAGTTATATTATGACGCAAGAAGTGCGCGCAAATAGTACGATCCGAAAAATATTTGGCGAAATAAATTTTGCGTAATTGAAATATAGCACCTGGTACTTGTATTGGATGGCGAATTTGCGACAGTAGATCTACGACGGGCGACGTTGGTGAGGACATCCATATTAATGGTGGCACACTTCCGTAATAATATTTTATTGGCCGGTGATTTTGTACAACCAAAGATGATTTTGGCCCCATGGCGTTGAATCCTGCAATTGCAATTTTATTCATGCCAAGCGGCTGATGGTGAAGCCGATCTTTGATCCGATCTTGTAAACGGAAATAACATATACGTATAGTTAGTTCAGAAATAGAATAAACAGCTAGTAATCAATGAGATAGTAATCAACGAGAGAGAGTAAAATCAATAAATAATCCCTCAGCTTCAAATCCACATGCACTTGACCATGCATGTATTGTTTCAAGACTTCACTTCCCCGTATACGCATGAGCTGCTCCAGGCGACGTGTTTTCTTTCCCTACTTCTGTTCGGTATAGCACCAACCATTGAGTATGGCATCAAAATTTGATCATGAACTTGACGGTGCAAAACGAGAGGTCGCCGCTGCCAGGATTTTCTTCTACTCCGTAGTTGATTTGCCGTGCACGCGGCAGTGTTGTTGTCGAAGGTTAAGGGATCCGCACATGACGTGTGCGGGTAGTTCATCGGATTAGATCTAAAATTTCCGATTTTCCGATCTCCTTGATGACGCTGCCGATGAACTCGAAATTTCGAGGGTTGTTGATGATGAAGTGTCCCGCCCGGATAACGAAATCCAATCGTCGCGATCCCCACAGACGGCGCCAATTGACGAGGGATCACCTCGGCAATGCCTACGTATTGTAGACTAGGGTTTCGGGAGAGAGCGACGATGGAGATTCCGGGAGCGAGATTAGGCACACGACGTACCTAGCTTCGGGTCCCCTCGGTGGAGGATCCCTACGTGCTGCTAGCAATCCAGTATATGATCATAGATGTGTTTACAGGGTGCCGCCGTAGGCGGAGCTATGTTGTCTATCTATTGTCTATCTGTTGGCCTATCTGTTGTCCCCCTTATTTCGGGTGCCCTGGCTAGCTTTATATATGCAACCAGCTTAGGGTTTTACAAGAGTCCTAGTCGACTACTTCTTCGGGTTGCCTTGTTGGGCCTTCTCCATATTGGGCCGAGCCGATCCAGGTATACCAATAATGGGTACCCGAAGGGTATACCCATGTCACCCTCGCACACATCGACTTATCAGGCAGCATGCGTAGCCCCTTTCCCATGAGTCACAAATCAGCCTAGCCCAACACAATACAGGCAAGATCCCATAAGATCCGAGAACACATCACCAAATCAGGCAAGGTGCATAGCCCCTTTCCCGCGAGTTGAAAATGGTTGCTGCCCCTGCATGCAAACGTTGATTTGTTATCGGACTTTGTGGAAATTCCCTCCTCCCCCATCAACGGCAGGCGTGTGGACAACAACCTAGTGTTGTTATCCTGGGCCGCTAGGAGGAGACGATGCAAAGGGAGTTTTTAAGAGTGGTTTCTCTAGATCGACTTGGTAACACTATCTTTTATAGAGAGATATTAATATAGATCCCTTTTGAGTGCCCCTCGGTGCATGGATATTAGGCAGAATGTTTGATGAGGCAAATAGGTTGATGGCACAATGAGAGGTGTAGAGAGACAAAGAGTATACATAATAACGCTTCTGCCCGCAAGGCAAGTAGTCTTATATCATTTTTAAGAAGCAAACACGAGATAATTAAAATGTTGTTGTTAAGAAGTGAGCCTAGCTCACTTGGTTAGGGAAGTGGTTGTACAACCCAGCCACCCAGGTTCAAGTCCCCAGGGACGCGAATTTAGGTTCTTATTATTTAAAAACAAAATCACTGTAGGGGCTTCCCCTACCGTATTCCTTTCAAAAAAAATTAAAATGTTGTTTGCGTATTTGCGTGGTCCAGTTTGCTAGTTGAGTAGAAAGAAATATGCTCAAGAGACCTGAGCTGATCGGTTATTTAAGGAAAACTAGCCAAAAACCTAAACAACGGCAATGCCACACATGGAGCACCATACGACATACAAGACAACATCAAGCCAAACCATTTAACACACAAGCAGAGCACCCAAGCATTGTTTCGCTCCCAAGGTGCACACGGAAAACCATCGCATTGATATGATTTGTCATGATCATTTTTGCCAACCTCGACGACGCAAGAGAGGAATGCCATACCCATAAAAAGAGTACATGTGCCCTATCTGAACATGCGAGCCAATATCAATGGGCTCATATGACGGCCCTTGCAATTAGACAGTGATGCCGCATGTTACCATCACCGCACACCTCCATGAACTTATGTTAACCATCTACAAATGACAAATGAACTTATGTTAACCATCTACAAATGACAAATGAACTTATGTTAACCATCTACAAATGACAATCATGGCATTATGATTGTTTTGTAAATGACATTATATTTTATTTAGCACCCATAACTTTTAAATGGCTACAAAACCATATTATTCCTACCAAATAACATGAATACACATAAAACTAGAGGCTTAATTATTAAACACTTTCATGTAATAAAGATGTTGTCCTCGCATATGCGAGGGCCGATGTGCTAGTTATCTATAAAAAAAAATCAATGTCAAGCATTTACTACACGGAAAAAAAACATCGACATTTACATAGAACGTGCCTTAATTACGGAGAATAGCACTTCCGGTTGTTGTCGCACCACCTTCTTTTCGATGATGCACCACAAGAATGTCTACGGGCCCTCCGCCACTAGATACTGCATTTTGACACCACACTCGCTTGGTTCAACATTGGGCACGCGGGGTGAGCCACGCAGGTGCTACTTGTAGCACCCTAGGCTAGGCCCGATCAGCCCGGCCTAGGCTAGTGCAGCTAGACCCCATCGGATCCCCGCACACATCATCTAGTTCATGGGCGGAGCCACCACCGGGTCAAGGAGGGTCGGTCGACCCGGCTAAGAAATTGGGGAAAAATGATCGACCCTAAAGGCATCTTCAACGGGGCATCGCATTTCGGACGCCTAAAAGTGGTTGCGAGCGTCCGTTTGCGTCGCCCCGCGGACATATTTTGTTTGGGCGTCCGTTTGCGTCTGGGTGTGCCCCCATCGGGGCAACCCATTTTTTTAAGATTTGCAACATATATAGAAAGCATAGAAACCTAGTACATTCAAACTATACAAAGTAGTTCTAGAAGCCTAGACTACTTGCTGCCTCACGGGCCGGCCCCGTCGTTGCGTCGCTCCCTCGTGCGGCCGTTAGGGCTCGGTGCGCTGCCGCGTTCTCTAGCAGGCACTGCCGCAGCCTCGCGTTGGCGGCGTCGTCCTTAAGCGTCTTGAAGGACTCGACTTTATTCCCCTGCTCCGCCGCCTTCTCCTCCGGGGTAGGCGCATCAGGATCATCGGAAGACCATGATATGTCGGAGTCGGAGTCCTCTGCGGCTGCGACGGCCGCTACCCTGCGCTGTTCCATCTTAGCATCGACCGCTGCATGGGCCGCCCGCTCCTCCTTTGCTTCCTTCTCCGCTTCAGCCAGGGCCTCGACGTCCCTGACCAGGTCGAGGAGGTCGGTGCTGTCGTCGCCGTTCCGGCGGCCCGCCGCCTTTCCCCGCCGGCCGGTCGCCGCCTTTCCCCGCCGCCGCCTTCGTCTCCAGTCGCCTCCCCCTGCTCAATGCCTCAGCTCGTCCCCATCTCCGACTCCAATCGCCTGGCCTCTGCTCGGACGGTCGGCCCTGCCCGGCTGCCCCTGCTCAGCGCCTCAGCTTGGCCCCATCTCCGACTCCAATCGCCTGGCCTCTGCTCGGCCGGTCGGCCCTGCCCGGCTGCCCCCAGCTCGGCTCGTCCCTGGCTTCCTTCGATAGACGCTGACGAGGAGGCAACTTAATGGTATGATACTATCTTATCAAAATGTAGCTCTATTTTGGTGTTCTTGGTTTCGACCCCCCTCAGTTCAATTCCTGGCTCCGCCACTGATCTAGTTAGGCAGGGTGTGTATACCCTTGCCCACGAGGCTGAGATCATCCTGGCGATGGACAACTCATGCTAGATCCAATCAAACCCCCGCACACATCGCCAAATCAGGTAGGATGTGTAGGCCCTTGCCTAAGACTCGCAGATTTGCCTGGCCCTAGCTGACATATGCTAGATCCAATAGACCCTCGCCACACATCGACTTATCAGGCAGCGTGCATAGCCCCTTGCCCACAAGTCGCAAATCAGCTTAGCCCAACCCAATACAGGCAAGATCCCATCAGATTCGCGGACACATCACCAAATCGGGCAAGGTGCATAGCCCTTTCCAGGGAGTTGAAAATGGTCGTTGCCCCTCCAAACATTGATTTGTTATCGGACTTTGTGGAAATTCCCTCGTCCCCCATCATCAGCAGGCGTGTGGACAACAACCTCCGGAGTAGGCGAGGAGCATTATGAGTGGATGAGGGAGGTGGTAGAGATCTAGTGTTGTTGTCCTGCGCCGCTAGGAGGAGGCGATGCAAGGGGAGTTTTTAAGAGTGGTTTCTCTAGATGGACTTGGTAACTGTTGCGGTCAGAAACCCACCGGCGAGCAGCGACGGGCAACACAGTAGAGCCGGGAGGCTCCCAGGACTGCGGCTGGCCCTGGTCCCTCCGAGCGACGGCCCGCAAAGACTCGGCACGCACGTCCGATGCTGGTGCAAGGGCGTGCCACCTGACCTATACCTGGTCAGGAAGGTGATGGATGTGCCTCGCTTAGTTTCCTGCAGGGCATACACGTAAACATTAAATACGAGCCTCGATCGGCTCTCAGGTTGTCCTGTGAATCGGCTCAAAGAGCCGATCCACCCATGATCCGTACGAGGTGTACGAATATATGGTGGTCCTGCTTGATCAAAATAAAGCTAAAACGACCTACTACGATTTAGGGTTTTCACCACATAATCGGAACATCCTACTCGTGATTGAGCCTGGCGGCCACGCACGGTGATCGTAAACCGACCCTAGACAAGGCCTAAAAACCAACACGAAGTTGATCCCCGGAACATCCTGTCTAGGGCTAGCAAACTACACCCTACGTGCCACTGGATCCTTCAACCCGTTTGTAAGGCCTAACTATGCGGATATTAAACTAATCCTTGAAGAACAAGGAGCAATCATAACGGATCGGATCTACTAAATAATGATCAAGCGGGGTGCCGCCCTTACACCTAAGATAGGTGTAAGGGCGGCTAGACGTCTAAGGGTTGCACGACGACAGCATATGATACGATGAACAATGCTAACCCTAACACGTCTAAGATAACTACGTTGCTCGCCATCAACAAGGCTTCAGCACGAGCAACGCATGAACAGCGAATAAACACGTGCTGCCTAGATCGCAAGATGCGATCTAGGCAGCATGATGCTTACCCGGAAGAAACCCTCGAGACAAGGGAGTTGGCGATGCGCCTAGATTGGTTTGTGGTGAACGTGATTATTGTTTATTTCATAAACCCTAGATACATATTTATAGTCCGTAGACTTTCTAACGTGGGAATAATCCCAACCGGGCACGAGCCAAACTCTATCTAACCGACACGTATCCTACTATATTACAGATACACGGGCAAACTAGCCCAAACTTTGCATATAAGGCCGATTCATGTATTTCTTCCATGTATATCCTTCAAGCCCATCTTTAATCGCGGCCCACCTCTGATCCGGTCAAATTCTGGTGATAACACATGCCCCCTGGTTTTGGAAATGACAATTCCAAAATCACTCTGCTTTTTCTTCGTCGGGTCATGTCGTGGCAGAGTAGAACCGTCGCAGTATCCTTCATCATGATGCCTTGCCTCTTCCACTTCTCCGCGTGACCTGGCAATTTTTTTTTTGTTGGGCACCACTTCCTCGGAAACTGCTGTGGCATTGAATCTCCACTATACCCCCTTTTATTTAACCGCTCCAAACAGTTTGCTTCTTCATCCCCTTCGCATTAGCACTCCAAAAGCCCTCCTGCGCCACCATGTCTTCTTCCTCCTCTGCCTCATCGGGTCTTTCCACCCAATCCTCCTCCTCCCGCGAGCCGACGCCGGAGTGGGACCCGGAGGAGGCCCATGCGGCCAACATCCGCCACGCCATCGAAGCCGGGGAGGAGTCCAGTCACGATTTCTCCGTCTGGTCTGAGGACGACAAGTCCTCGGCCGACGGGGAAAGTGACCTCCGCTTCCTTGCCGACGGGGAAACGGAGGAGGAGAGCGATGACGATCGCTTCTCCTGTGATGACTTCACCTCCCCCGAGGAGGAGGAGGAGGAGAAGGAGGAGGAGGACGATACCTCCTCCGACGAACCACCGGCCAAGCGCTTCTGCCCCTGGCCGGGGAACCTCAGCGACTTCGACAGCGACGACGACGACGCTGACGAGGAGGACGAGGATAACGAGGGCCCTGCCGGCGGCCGCTGCAGCAGCGACGACGAGCCCGTCGGGAGTAGCGCCGACAGCGGCGACGACGGCGACGACGAGGGCAGCGACGTCCCGTAGATAGGACCCTTAGCATAGGATCAGTAGTAGTAGATGGGGCAATGTATCCCCTAGTACTTCCTTTTGAGAGCAATCAGCTCTTTATGTAAGAAATCCTATTTATCAATGAAGAATTTCCCCCAGTTTGATTTTGCCGATTTCCTTTAAGCTAATTTAGCCGATTTCCCCTCATACTGACTTTGCCAATTGTTCACTTAGCCAATGCTCAATGAGCCGATGGCAACGCATCGGTTCTTCACAATCTATCCTCCAACTCTTCGACTGATGACTTTGAGATCTGGTGGATAATGTGAGACCCTTGCCTTCAAGAGAGCCCTTAAATTCCTCCCACCAGCTCCAGTGATCCTCTTCTGCAAGAACTCACCATTTTTGAAGAAGGTTGCGACGAAGGACCAGCCGATGACACCCCAATCGGCTTCTAAAAACAGAGCATCTACCAGGCCAGCTGCCCCCCGAGCCTCAGTCAAGGCGAGAATAGCGATGAGGATGCACAGATCAGACAAAGGGCTTTGAACTCAGGTAATTCTGAGAGAGCCACCATGCAGAGCCAGCCAAACTTGCCCCCATCGATCGCCTCTTCTTCCGTTGAAAGCCGATATTGTAGACGAAACACCAACGGCTTAATGAGCAAAAGGCTGCCTTGCATGCCAAAACTGACGCTTCTGACAGTACTGCTGAACTGGCGCAAAGGGTTGGAAGTCCTCGAAGAGAAAGTTCGGGCACCAAAATCGGCTCATTGCAGCTGAGGAAGCTCTCATTGTTCACTCCCTCAAGGAAGCAGAAGGCCTCGAAGCTGAACTGAAGACCGACTTGGTGAAAATCCGCGTCTTGAACACGCAGCGGGTAGATCCTGTGTAATTGTACTAGAGTCGATGGCTGTGCATCGGCTTTGTTTCTTAGCTCTAAAGTCGATGTCCGTGCATCGGCTGTATACCATGAGATTTTTTTTACTGGCCGATTTTTCTATCGGCCCCCAATATTTCACTGCACATGTATCGCACTTGTTCATCTGATTAGGTGCCCCCCGAGCCGAATCTGCCAGGTAACTGCGGATATCGGCTCTGTAGTTAGCCAAGGCACTATATTTGAACGTCGGCTCCGTTAGGACTAATGTTGACTCCCATCAGCCGACGTAAAACCGCTGCCCATTAGATCGACGTTGAACACAGGCAGAACGTGTGGTGAGGATAATTTTGGCCGATTGCTGGAATCGGCCTCCATGTTGATTGAATCGCTCAATGAAGGTTTTGCAATGTTCCTCCATAGATCTTTGGGGCCGATCCCAAGGATCGGCCTCGCCACGTTTGTCCATAGGTTTGTTCTTGCTATACGGTCAGGCCGGTGGATAAGACCAGCCTAACCCCGTCCTTCGTCACGTCGATGCGCTCGCAGTCGTCCAAATTGATGCCTGAGAGTGGCTCTTGGCCTGTTGTCTCCCAAGCGTTCATGCCAGCCGTTGAAATCTCGGCTGAGTCATCTGCATGGACGACCTCTACTTCATCTCCATCCCACTGTATTACGCATTGGTGCATCGTGGATGGAATGCAACAGTTGGCGTGGATCCAATCTCTTCCTAGCAGGACAGCATAGGTGCTCTTGCTATCGACAATAAAGAACGTCGTAGGGATGGTTTTCCTTCCTACGGTCAGATCCACGTTCAGAACACCTTGTGCGTCAGACGCTTGGCCGTTGAAATCGCTCAGTGTCACGTTGGTCTTGATCAGATCCGAGCTAGAGCGTCCCAACCGACGTAGCATGGAGTATGGCATAATGTTGACTGCCGCTCCGGTGTCCACCAGCATCTTGTTGACAGGCTGCCCATTGATATAACCTCGCAAGTACAGGGCCTTCAGATGTCTGTAGCTTCTTTCTCGTGGCTTCTCAAAGATAACTGGCCGTGGGCCGCAGTCAAGTTGTGCCACAGGTGCTTCGTCTAATCCTGGAGCACTAAACTCCGTCGGAAGGATGAACACCATGTTTGTGCCAGCCGATGTTTCATCATCGGCTTTCTTTTGTCTGGGGCGCCACTCTTTCCTTTGTGGCCGACCTTCTTCGTCCAGGGTTCGCTGAATTTTAGCGGCCAGATCAGGCCGCGCCTTCCTCAACGTGTGCAGGTATAACCTTTCGGCTTCCTCCAAACCACGTAGTCGCTGAACCCTACGCTTTTGGGAACGGCTGAGTCCATCAGGGCACCACCTTGGCCGGTGGTACTTATCTTCTTCTTCTTCATCATCGTCTTCCAAATCCTCGAGATCTTCCACCCGAGAGGACTCAGCGTGCTTGTTCCGAGGCGGGAGAGGCCCTAGACGTTTGAACACGGACACGTTAGCTGCATCCTTCCTCTTCTGTCTACATTACGGGCGATTTGCCGATTGTAGGCAATCGGCTCATTCCTGAATCCCAGCGATTATGCGAAGAAGGGACAGTCCCAGTGCCTATCCTCGTCGTCTTGCTCTCTTGACTTTTCCTTGGCGTGGCGCTCATATCTCTCCTCGTCGCGATCATGCCGACGATGTCTCCTGGCGTCCCTAGCCAGACGATCTCTTTCATCATCGTCGTTGGGTCGTCGGCGTTGGTCATATTGACTCACATACTTGTTGAGGAGGTGATCAGAGAGAGGTCGCTGATATCTCACATTCCTCACTTCTCCCTCTGTGATGTAGCGCTTGCCATCGTGACGGAGCCGATCGCGTGGAACGGCTTCCTCTGTGTCCTTGCTACGAGAGCAGCTGCCCTCGTCTCCGTCCTTACCAGAGTGGTGTCCAGGTCCTACCATGTTGATGTTGAACGAGAATCCTGGCTAGCACCCTCCAGGGTAAGTACACTCCACCATGTTAACGGCGGGGAAGGGGTGTGTGTCGACTTTCATGGCGTCATGGCTGAAAATTAGACGCCCTTGTTCTATCGCCATTTGAACCTGCTGCCGCCACACCCTGCAGTCGTTGGTGGCATGGGTGAACGTGTTATGCCACTTGCAGTATGGCTTTCCGTTCACCTCCTGCGCCGTGGGGATCTTGTGGCCTTCGGGTACCTTTAGCTGCTTCTCCTTAAGTAAGAGGTCGAAAATTTGCTCAGCTTTGGTAACGTCGAAGTCAAACCCTCTTGGAGGACCTTGTGGCTTAACCCACTTGCAGGACACGGGGCTTGCCCCCCGAGTCCATTCAGCCACTGCTACCTCTTGATCTCCCGCAGAGCCTTCGTCTTCATCTGCCTCAACCAGGACCACCGCACGCTTGAATTTATCCTGGTATACATCTGGGTGGCGCTGTTCATATACTGACAGCTTCTGCACCATGTGCGCCAGTGAAGGGTAGTCTGCTTGGGAGGCCACGTCCTTGATCGGTGATGCGAGACCCACCACCGCCAACTCGACTGCTTCTTTTTCAGTGACACGAGCCGAATAGCATCGGTTCCTAACGGTCCTGAAGCGCTGGACGTATTCTGACACTGTTTCTCCGCGCTTCTGTCGTACTTGTGCTAAATCGGCAATGCCAGCCTCGGAAGCCTCTGAGTGATACTGCATGTGGAACTGCTCTTCCAACTGCTTCCAAGTCCGGACTGAGTTTGGTGGCAGCGATGTGTACCACCCGAAAGCCGATCCTGTGAGGGACTGTGCGAAGAACCTCACACGCAGCTCATCTGATGCTGAGATCGTGCCCAGCTGTGCCAAATATCGGCTCACATGCTCGATGGAGCTGGAACCATCTGATCCATTAAACTTGGAGAAATCAGGGAGCCGATATTTGGGTGGTAGCGGGATCAACTCGTACTCGTTGGGGTACGGCTTGGAATAGCCGATTGTCCTCCTTTTCGGCACCATGCCGAACTGGTCTCTCAGGATTGTACTGATCTGATCCGCGGTGCTGGCTGCAGGAGTCGAACTCTGAAGATTCGCCGGAGTGGCATACTTAGCCAGCCATGCTTGCTTTTCCAGCTCTGAGCCAACTGCAGGAGCTGAGCTCTGGAGGTTTGTCGGAGTGGCATACTTAGCTAGCCATGTCTGCTTCTCAAGATCTGTTCCCGAAGTTCCTCCTGCTGTTCCAGAAGTCCCTGCTGTTGCAGTCTAGTTTGTGAGTGCCCAGCTACTGCAGTCTGGCACGTATGTGCACGTGTATCCGTGAGGGATCTCCTTAGGCGCCTCATGCAAGAACAGGTGGTCACTAGGGTCACCACCGATCTTGTAGACGACGTATGCCGGTGAATTCGGCACTTCTGGTGCTGCCAACGCGAATGGCAGCGGTGGACGGGACTGGAGTGGCATCTCTCCTTGGTAAGTCCCTAGAGCTGGTCCTGACGGAGAGTACTGATGCCTCATGATTTCCTGGATCACCCGAAGAGCGACACGCTCCAAAGTGTTCACCAGGCTCTCAGAATGGCGGTGTAGCGAATGAGCTACCATGAAGTTAATCTCCTGACGCAGAGACCTGGTGCGTTCTTCTGACGGGGCGGACAGGTCCACTCCATCGAGCGCGCCTTCAGGTGAGAACCCTTTCCACCTGATGCCATGTGAGCGGGTTCTGTGAAAAGAGCCGATGAGGTCGGCCTCGAGGATTGCTTTGACCTCGTCATACTTCTTCTTGAGCTCCTCGGTCAGATCCTCGTACGTGACTGGGGTGCCTTCCGCCATCTCAGATGTAGATGGCGATGCGGTTGATGTCGAAGACGGTCCCACTGGGCGTGCCAGAATGTGTTGCGGTCAGAAACCCACCGGCGAGCAGCGACGGGCAACACAGTAGAGCCGGGAGGCTCCCAGGACTGCGGCTGGCCCTGGTCCCTCCGAGCGACGGCCCGCAAAGACTCGGCACGCACGTCCGATGCTGGTGCAAGGGCGTGCCACCTGACCTATACCTGGTCAGGAAGGTGATGGATGTGCCTCGCTTAGTTTCCTGCAGGGCATACACGTAAACATTAAATACGAGCCTCGATCGGCTCTCAGGTTGTCCTGTGAATCGGCTCAAAGAGCCGATCCACCCATGATCCGTACGAGGTATACGAATATATGGTGGTCCTGCTTGATCAAAATAAAGCTAAAACGACCTACTACGATTTAGGGTTTTCACCACATAATCGGAACATCCTACTCGTGATTGAGCCTGGCGGCCACGCACGGTGATCGTAAACCGACCCTAGACAAGGCCTAAAAACCAACACGAAGTTGATCCCCGGAACATCCTGTCTAGGGCTAGCAAACTACACCCTACGTGCCACTGGATCCTTCAACCCGTTTGTAAGGCCTAACTATGCGGATATTAAACTAATCCTTGAAGAACAAGGAGCAATCATAACGGATCGAATCTACTAAATAATGATCAAGCGGGGTGCCGCCCTTACACCTAAGATAGGTGTAAGGGCGGCTAGACGTCTAAGGGTTGCACGACGACAGCATATGATACGATGAACAATGCTAACCCTAACACGTCTAAGATAACTACGTTGCTCGCCATCAACAAGGCTTCAGCACGAGCAACGCATGAACAACGAATAAACACGTGCTGCCTAGATCGCAAGATGCGATCTAGGCAGCATGATGCTTACCCGGAAGAAACCCTCGAGACAAGGGAGTTGGCGATGCGCCTAGATTGGTTTGTGGTGAACGTGATTGTTGTTTATTTCATAAACCCTAGATACATATTTATAGTCCGTAGACTTTCTAACGTGGGAATAATCCCAACCGGGCACGAGCCAAACTCTATCTAACCGACACGTATCCTACTATATTACAGATACACGGGCAAACTAGCCCAAACTTTGCATATAAGACCGATTCATGTATTTCTTCCATGTATATCCTTCAAGCCCATCTTTAATCGCGGCCCACCTCTGATCCGGTCAAATTCTGGTGATAACAGTAACACTATGCTTTATAGATAGAGATATTAATATAGACATTTAGTGATGTATGTAATTAATCAATTGGTTCTTTTGGTGATGTTTGTGTGTTACACACTCGGTAACCTAAGATAGCAATATATATAATTGGTGATTTTCAAAAGAAGGATAAACCACGACATGTATTGTGCTCTAAAATGATACATACATCAATATTATTATCTATAACAAAATCAATGTCAAGCATTGAAATCTTACTACACGGAAAAATGATGAGATTCACATAGAATGTGCCTTAATTATGGAGAATATCACTTCGGTCGTTGTCGCGCCACCTTCTTATTGATGATGGACCACAATAACGTCTAGGAGCCCTCTTCCACCAGATACTCCATTTGGACACCACACTCGCTTGGTCGCAGATTGGGCCAGCAGAGTGAGCCATGCATGTGTTACTTGTACCACCCCGGGCGCCACCACGCTATTGTGTTGTAGGCTAGGACAGATCAGCCCGGCCTAGGCCAGCGCAGTGTAGATCCCATCGGAACCTAGCACACATCGCCTAATCGGGTAGGGTGCGTAGCCGCTTGCCCGCGAGACGCAGATCATCGTGACCATGGAACACGCATGCCAGATCCCATCATATCCCTACACACAACACCTAATCAGTCAGGGCGTGTATGCCCTTGCCAACAAGTCGCAGATCCGCCCTGTCCTGGCTAACACTGGCTAGATCCAGCAGATCCTCGCACACATCGACTAATCAGACAGCTTGCGCAACCCTGTGCCCACGAGTCATAGATCTGTCGAGGCAAGATCCCCCCACACACACACATCACCAAATCGGGCAGGGTGGGTAGCCCCTTTCCCACGAGTTGAAAATGGTCACCACCCCACCAACCGTTGATCGGCTATCAGACTTTGTGGGAATCCTTGCTGCCCCATCATCAGCAGGCGCATGTACAACAGCCTCCGGAGTCGGCAAGGAAAAACTAGGAGTGCATGAGGGATGCGGCGGAGATCTTGTGTTGTTGCCCCCTACGCCGCCATGAGGAAGGATACATGTGGGGAGTTTTTAGGAGTGGTTTCTCCAGACTTGGTAACACTATGTTTTATAGAGAACGAAATTAATACAGACATTTAGTGTTGCATGGAATTAATCAATTGGTGATTAAGGTGATGTAGATGTGTTACACACTTGGGAACCTCCATAGAGCAATGTAATCATACGTAGTATTGGGAAAGAATATCCATAACTAGAGCTTTCAGAACTTTTATGTATGTGATTTAAAGATAACTAATTTATACTAGATCTTTTTTGTGTGTCCCTCGGTGCATGGCTGTTAGGGAGAAATCGGTTGATGGCACAGCGAAAGGCGTAGAGAGAGAAATAGTGAGCATAAATACACTTTCACAGGCAAGGCAAATAATCTTGTATAATTTTGAAAAGGCAAACAAGTAATAACTAGAATGTTGCCTGGACATTTGCCACTATGCTAGTTGAGTAATTAAGTGATCAAGAGACCTGGACTGCTCAGTTATTTAAGGAAAACTAGGCAAAAACCCAAACAATGGCAAAGCCACACCTAGATCACCATACGATATAGAAGACACCGTTAACGCACACCTCCACGAAAAACGGGGCCATGTGACCAAAAACATCTCAAATAACAATGCCCTCAAGAGGGAACACGACGTGAATAGCGCCGCTATTGTTCGATCTAATAGAGAAAATATAGGGTTTCCGTCGGAGCATGTTGAGAAATGAGGTCAGAGCTGCAAATCGACGTCTCCAACAAGGTAACGGCGCCCACTCTGGCCACATGGCGTAGAGTTTGTTTTTTCTAGGAGATTCACTTGTCCTGAAGACAACTTTAACAATTTGTAACTTCTGAGAGATTTCGTTGTTTTCATAAGAAATTAACATATCATTGACTATGTGACTTTGTACGTGGTGATATTAAAAAAAGTAGTACATAGATTTCAACTTACACGTAGATTATCGGAAATACACTTTTGATTCTATGTGCATATGTTCCTGCCACTCGAAAAAACATTTCAAAATATTTTTAAAAATTAAACAAAAATTTCACGCACACATGTCGACATTGTAGGTGTGCACGCCAATTTTCGTGGAAAACCGACATTTTTTATGTCTTGTGTAAAAATAATAATATTCTTTTTCGAAGCTATTCACACCAAATTTTGCATTTTTTACACATGACAAAAACAATATCGGATTTTTATGAAACGAGTACATAGAACATTGAAATGTGCATGAGACATTTTTATTAGAAATTTTGGACATTTTAAAAATTTGTTTGAAACTCATTTTGAAATATGGGAGCATCTATTCATTGGTGCAAAAACGCCTTGTCTTATAGATTATGAAATCTAATGGTTCTGAATCCGTCATTTAAAAGTGGGACCACACAGATTCGTGGAGACAATATGTATTTACTTATACCAGTGGAATAACCAATTTTTGGCGAGATACTGCTGTAAAGAACCAATTTCAGCGTTGTCCTAGCTTACTCATGTCATGTTTGTTTAAAGTTCTTGATTGGTACTTGTTGTAGAGAGTCACTATGACTGTAACTAGCTCTTTGTCGAAAAAATGACTAACTAGCTGGATCTTGATTACAACATTACAAGACTAAGCTAACAAACAACCCAGAATGTTTTCCTCACGAATTAACCACAGAATCGAACTAGCAAACTACCGCTGATGTGGCAGGCACTTCGTTCATAAGTAAACGCACGAAGACGCTGATGTCTTCCGCACAGAGAGCCGGCCGGACACATGATCTGGAGACTGAACGCCTCTAATACGATGCCTAATTAGGCAAGAATGATTCCTAATCAACACGGGTACTATTAGCTAGAAGATCCGCGTTCACCGGCTGCAAGACGACAGACCGATCATGCATGCACGCACGGCCGGCTAGTTCTTGGTCGCCGCCACCCACGCGAAGACCCCGTGCAGGAGCGCGAAGAGACCCATCATGAGCACTCCCAGGGGCGAGCCCGAGCCGTGCCCAGCCATGTCGGCGCGGCAGCCGGTGCGGTAGCGGAACCCGTCCTGGAAGGCGACGACGGCGAGGACCGACGCGGCGAAGGAGAGGGCCACGGCGAGGAGGAGCGACCCGCGCAGCCAGCGGCTCCTCCACAGGCCGGCGACGGGGACGAGTTCCTCGTACTGGTCGGCGTCGAAGGCCCTGGCGCCTGCGTAGGCGGCGGCGGCCTCGGCGATGCGGAGCTCGGACAGGACCGTGACGAGGAGGATGAAGGCGGTGAAGGCGACGAGGGCGAGGAAGTGCTGGGCGAGGACGACGCGGGCGTAGAGGTCCCAGCCGCAGGCGGTGGCGGGGTTGGTCGGGACCGCGCGGAAGGGATTTCCCAGGAGGAAGACCGTGAACAGCACCTTGAGCTGCTCCTTTGCAACGCTTTCGAACATCGCCATGGCGCTGGCTGCTCTCGCCGGCTCTGGCTGCTTTGTGGTGCTGGTTGGATTGATGCGGAAGGAGGAGCTGGGAAGGGTGTGACTAGAAGAGAAGGAGCGAGGTTGAAGATTCAAGTTTGAACTTTGTCCTACGGATGGTGCTACCGTATCTCTCTGCTCCATGTACTGTAAAGCTTGGTATCTTTTTCTTGTGGACCGGCGGTCAATTGCCTCCTTCAGTTTTGACCGGTTTGGCCAAAGCCATAGCTTGACCGGTTGGACCGCTGGGCGCTGGCCAAAGCCTCCATTGCCAATTTTGGTTTGGCGCCAACCGCCAAAGAGTAGACAGGGATAGAGACACGGCCATGCATGCTTTCGACCAACAGGGAAGAGACTACAATGCAGGATAACGTGGCCATGTGACGACTGACGAGTGACGACTGGGAGGAATGGTTTGATCGATTTTTACACTCTTTGATGCAAATTAGAGGTAACTAGTCATGAACCCGTGCCCCGCACGGGCTAGATATTTTAATTGAAAATACAGTAATATTTGAAGATATACCAGAAGGAATTGTATTCTTACACTGGATTAACAAAACATGACAGCATCTCACAACTCGTGGTTTTTTGCACCCGAGTGATAATCATCCTGTAGAAATACAAAAAACGTGGTCATAACCACATGCTTGGTTAAAGCTATATGTACAGCCATATCCTATAACAGGAGAGTTATTTCAAGGAGATTTCAACCCGGAAAAAGGTTAATCTACATAATATTAACTATCACAATATCATCATTGAACAAATTATAATTTTCTTAAAAGTAAAATAAACACAGGCGAAAAGAAGGTTCAAAAATTCAAATAAAACATGAGAAATTTGTCACTGGAAGTTCAGCTGAGATATACAATATACTAAGAAATTGAAAGGTGGTCTTTGACGCTGAGATATACAATATACTAAGAACTTGAAAGGAGGCCAGTTCAGGATATTATCGTGAAGGCACACTGCCCATTTCAGGTACGAACTTATTTTCCCCGTATAGCACACATTCTACAAAACCTATGAGGGAAAGAGTAGTATAAGTTTCCTTAGTCTCACAAATAGGAGGCATGTATGCTCCACATATTAAATCATCTCATTTAGATACTTTTTATGCTGGTTCCGAGTTTATTTCCTATCATATTGCTGGGTATATATTCAGGTTAACAGAAGCTGAAGAAATAATTACAGTCTAACAATAAGAAAAATTGGGCAGGAGAAGATCTATCGGTGAAGTTTGCAACATACAGCCAACAGTGTGTCCACCAAATATTTACATGAACATGTATAATTGTCCATTCATAGAAGTCTGAAAACCAAAAGCGCGTAAATAATAGGAGCTTAGCACATAAGGTATAATATGTGTACCGCAATATTCTGTAACGGAATTAGGCAATAGAAACCAAAAGGATATAGCAACAGAAACAATTTGAACTGGACCTGCTCCTCGGACCACTACAGCCTAATTCGTAAATCCCTCAAAGCTATGAAAAAAAAATTCTTTGCTTATGAGTACCTGGAATGTGTAAACCAAAACACTGCCACAAAAATGAGTAAAACTGAATACACACGCATAGGTATTGGAGGCTCACCAGGGAAAACCTGGAGAATTTCATTAAGATTCAAACTGGAAACTACATGCATAATCTAATGGTGCATACATAATTGATGAATAATACGTTAATACCGTTAAGCAAATTCATATAATGAAGAGAACTATAAATGATATAGACTCTGATTGGCAAGAAGTTATGACCGTGGTGAATTAATTGCCTGCAATACACGATTCTCATGGATTTCTATTCATATTGGAAGATCACATGGACATAAAACGCCATGTAAGCATCAATGAAAAAATTGCTTTATACTCACCCGGCCCGTATATCAGGCGATTTATTGATCCTATTAGTTAACTTTTTTTAGAGATCTCTTAATTCACTTCTAAGTCATGACTGATGACGTATCTGGTGATCTCTTCTACTCCATCTGTCCCATGAAATTTGTTTTATTGTCAAAATTTATGTGTATATCTAGATGCTATCTAGTGTCTAGATACGTCTAAATTTAGACAAATCTCAAACAACTTTCATGGGACGGATGGAGTATCGGAAAAAAAAGGAAGAAAGACAGACCCATTCATGTTAAGACATCCAACTGAAAAATCAATGAAGGTAACAACTTCCCCAGCAGGATTTGCGCATGTGTCCATGTGAGACCAGGTAGAGAGAGAGAGATGACTGTTACCTTTAGCCAAACGCCAAGATTTGTGCAGTGACCACCGTCTTAAAACTGGAGCCGGTAGCTCGGCCGAGCGCAATTATGTATTCAACATTCGATTCTGCACTTACAGGACAGAGATCAGAACAGATGTGGCATGTGAAGCCAGGAGGACCGATGCGTGATCCTTAATTTCATGCATAGACCGATCAAGGAGATGATCCAGCTTTCGACGGCCATTGAGGCAATTAAAGCGATCAAGCCACTCGATCCTAACAGGAGATGATGGCTGTGACGGCCTTAGCTCCTGCTATCGATCGAGGCGACGTCGCCTGTGCACTCGCCGGACCCGATCGACTGCCCTTTTTCTAACGCGATAGATCCCGGCTAGATGAAGATGCGTGTAGGTCTTTGTGAAAACTACGGTTCTGTGCACTTCTAGGACTCTTGGCATGCGGGAATAAACTTTTCGGACGGTCGGATTAGATCCTGAACATACAATTTAGATCGTACGGTTATTTTTAGTGATTTCTTGAGGATTAACGTGGTGCCTTAATGGGAGTCTCCAATTAGTAAATATAAGATTGCATCATTAGTACAACAACTTGTTCTAGACGTGTATTTTTATAGAACTTCCAAAGTGTGTTCCCGCTGTACCAAATGTGGCCCTCGACATGCACCGGTGGTACAAGTGTTCTCTGCAGCTGACACGCCTCCTACCCATGGTGGAAGATGAGTTTGCAAAATGATCCTCGCGATGTTTCCTGAATTTTCAGGATGCAATACAAGGTTAACATAGTAGCAGAATTCCGGTCAAGCTCTCCCTCTGTTTTGGTAGATCCCCTCTCAACCCTACCTTCATCGACGGTGGAAATCGTGGCGACCACGGCGGCGACGCATCTTCAAATTCGTGCTAAACTGAAACTAATCCTCAATTACTACACCAATGTTGCTACCGCCAGCAATGGAACACAAGCATTGATTCATTCAACATCGAAGTGTCCATAAAAAAAACGAAACTTTTCTGATCAACTAAAATTGTCGGTGAAATAGGGCACCCACCATAACTATCAGAACCTATTTCAAATGGTTCCCCTAGCACAATAATGAAGTTTTTGACTCCTCTTGCGCTTCTAATTGTTTGCAGATGACGTAGAACTTGAGGGCGACGTCAATGGCCGCGGCGATCGCTCGACGGAGAAGAAGTAGAGAAGCAAAGAAGAAAGTGTGTACCGTACTGTGGAGGTTCTTCACTCCACTGTCGCCGGGGAGGATCATCGTCCATCGAGAGCTACGACGAGCCAGAGCTCCGCCACCGCCTTCGAAATCGACACCTCGCCAACGTCCTCGTCCAAGCAAAAAAGGCACCTAATGCGTGATTCGTGCGGTCCGGACAAGGAAATAGAGAGAGAGAGAGAACGAGGACCATTTTGCAAAATTGATGTGGCTGCCCTATGGGAAGGGCCTCTATGCTATTTCATGATTCCTTTGTGCTCCTACGAAAACAACCATTTCCCGCATAGACAAGGACTTGTGTCGCCTCCGAATTCAATCGTATGAACTATGCACCCACCTGTCGTACCACGGGAACACACTTTGGAAGATGTTGTATGAAAATTGCATGTCAAGGACAAGTTGTTGTACTATGGTGTAATTATCTCTGCAAATTACTGTATTTTCTCATCCTAACCACTAAACTAGTAAGTACCACATGAGCAGAGAAAACATGCATATGGTTTATGAGTGGCTTTACGGAAATACTATGCCGTCGAAGCATTTTTTTTCGATAAAGGGAATATATTAATATCGATAGATACCAATTACACCCAGCCTCTGCAACAACGCACCACCCTAATGGCACTACGGATGCACACAGCCAAAAAAAGAAAAAGAAAACTAAGAAACAAAAGTCCCGCTACAGTATCTCGGTCCTAACAACAGCAATACATCCACCACCATGACAACACCTGATTTGCAGACTCTCCAAAAAACGACGCCTCCAAGAAGGGAACAGTGCTCCAACACCGTCGTCGCCCGATCAAATATCTTAGGTTTTCACCCTGAAGATAGTCCCCACTCTCGAAACAATGCCGTCGAAGCATGAGCGGACCGATCCCCGGCACTACGGGCGAACCTGTAGTATGTGCCGGAGTCCCTATTTTGGGACGAGCTCTTTCGAGAGGAACATGAAGTCAAGAGCCAATACGGTGGAATGGTAGAATGCACAAAGCGACGCCAACTCTTACCAATAGCCTCCATCTATGTGGGAGACACCGCGGTCAAGTCCCAAGTAGTACCCAAACTCAAACTTGAAGAGCAGTGGCCCACCTTGGAGGATTTATCAAAACATGCCGGCATCATCAAGAAAAAAACCGAGGAGTTTAGCGATTGGAATATTGTTTTGTGAGGAACAACGATTTGAATTAACAGTTCAAATATAGTTTGAATGGAACTATGTTTGTTTAAATCAAGTTAAATTTGGCCTTTGTTTACATTTATGTGTGGTTTAAAAAAATAAAAATGATGTCCTTTTGTGGGTGCCATTGGGGGAACCCGTCCCAGCCGTCTGGATATGGTGTTCGGACGTCCCCAAACAGACCCGTTGCGGCAATTTTCAGGTGAATGCTTTTACGACTACAAGTAACTAAATTTTGAAATGGGAAAGATCACATATGTCCCCAATCTTGTGTTGTGATTGAACTTTGGATCAGTACAAGGAATTTTAGAAGTGAAACTCTAAGTGGAGAGGATGTAGGTTTCATTTAATTTAAGAATACATAAATTTTCTTAAAATATATTCTAAATCAATTGCCAAAAGCTATTTAAGCGACTTTCCAAAGGTAAGGCTCTTACTTGTTTTGTTTTCTAGACGCCTTGAAATATGCTCAATAAAACCTCGAAGTAGTCGTTGGTGTATTTTAGTGGCCATGGAGCACAAGTAACTGTGTGCAACCTTGTGAATGCTGATCTTCTTGAAGGTTGCAGGTGACTTATGCTCAGGAATGCTAAATCTCCTTTACGGTATTATTATTCCTTTTTTTTTTGGAGCAAACGCTGGCTATTCATTAAGAAGAAAGGAAAATGATCCAGTTTATGAGGAAAACCGGATCGAAAACCATACAAACTTGAGTACCTCCGACATGCGGACTACTCCCAAAGTCTAAAACAACAACACAACAAGATCGACCAACTTGTCAACGACAAAAAGCTACCTATTCGACAATTCGACACGAAGTTGCAAGAACCGCATCCATCATGCAATCTCAACCGCCTTCTTCTTGGCGCCGACCTTGTTGCCCTTGGGCTTTTTCACCTTGTCCACATTCTTCACAAGGGAGCCAAGCATCGCGATGGAGCGAGGCGACAAAGGGGTCTTAAACTTGTCAATGAAGGCCGCAAGGACGTTGTCATCGAACGCAGCGTTTTCTTTCAAGATGCCCAAAACACGCGCGAGCAACTCTTGAGTTGTAGCATCCTTCCGTGATTGCTTCTGCTTCTCGATGAGACCACTTCGACGAGGCGTGGTGGCCACCTCCTTAGGAGAACGGGCTCTCCTAGAGGGCGGCGAAGCAAGGATAGGCGGAGGCGCAGGCCAAAAAATCGATGACAAGAAGACATTGAGCTTGTCGGCAGCGGGATCCCCGGGATCAACTTGGATGTCCTCCGCATGAACTGTTTCAGGAACAACGACACTGAGGGATCTCCACCGAAGGCTCACACAAGGGCGACAAGAGCGCCAGCTTTTTCGAAGCCAAGTTGGCCAAGAAATCCTTATTTTACCGTCAATATTTTCAACGTATCAAATTCGTTTTCTTTTCTGGAGGATGTGTAAAGATTTAAGCTTGGATGAAGTTGATGCCTTCAATTTGCTTCATTGCTTTTCTTGAAGATTCTCACAACCTCAACCCCAATTTATTGTCCATTGTTTTGCATTCTTCTTAATTCCACCTGATTAGTGGAAACCCTCCTAATAAAATACTAGTATCTTCTTAAGAAAAGGAACCATAGCTGCACACTGGAAAAAAAAGGTAGGACAAGTCCTCTTTCTTTCCAATTGAAAAACCAGTTTGTTGGAGAGACGATGGTGCTGTGCACATACATGAGTTGCACAGAGCCCCTATGGCTGCAGCTAGCTAACTCTGTATTCCAACATTACATGACTAAGCTAACAATTACTACAGTAGCATAAGAGAACATGAGCCAGCCGGCCACACATGCATACTCAGTGAAGGAAGAGGAAGTGAAGACGCGACGACAACCCAGAATGTTTTCCTCACGAATTAACCACAGAATCGAATTGGCAACATGTCTTTTCCACAGGAAAAATGAAGGCACTTGCTCATAAGTACTAGTAGACGTCTCTTCCAGAGAGAGGGCTGGACACATGATCTATTGATAAGACTAGTCACAATGGGAAGTATCATGCACTAGTATCATGCACATGATACTAGTTTATGATACTAACCTCCCAATGCATAGTATCATAAGATAATGTCATTATATCATTATATTTAATGTTTTGTACAATCTCAATGCAAATGTGTGTACATGATGTGTCTGCCATTAAGTTTTCTAGTTTTACGTGCTATGATACTGTATCATATCATGATACCACTCTCATCTCTCACCTCATTAATTGATGTGTCACATCAGATTTTTGCCAACATGGCATACATGATACTCTGAGGAGACTAAACGCCTCTAACAAGATACCTAATTAAGCACGCACGGTCCCTGAATCCTGATTAACATTAAATAAGAGCTAGATCCACATCCAGCGGCTTCAATTCAACGAAAGGCATCGATCAACGATCGTGGACGGCCGGCCCGTAGCTAGTTCTGGGTCACCGCCGCCCACGCGAGGTGCCCGTGCCATGACCACCACTCCCATGCCGTGCGCTCCCGTGGGCGAGCCCAGGCCGTGGTAGGCGCCGCAGCCGGCCCGGTGGAGGAAGCCCATCTCGAAGGTGTCTTCGGCGAGGATGGACGCGGCGAAGGAGAGCGCAACGCCGAGGAGCAGCATCCCGCGCAGCGCGCGCCTCTTTCACCCGGCGGCGGCGGCGCGGGCCGCGGTCCTGACCGCGAGGAGGAGCGTGCCGGCGGCGAGGGCGGTGAGGACGAGGTAGTGGTAGGTGCGCACGACGCGGGGGTAGAGATCGGCCCCGCACTCGTTGGCGGTGCTCGCCGGGATCGCGCGGAAGGTGTTGGCGTAGAGGAAGACGTACAAGAGGCAGTTGAGCCCCGCCGTTGCGACGCACTCGAACATCCCCATGGCGCTCGCTGCTTGCTACTGGTAGGGAGAGGGAGGGGAGGGCGAGGGGTGGAGCGCAACGGCTGGCTTTGGGGTGCTGGTGGGATTGGTGGGCATGGCCCATGGGGAAGAAGGGCTAATAGAGGGAGAGAGGCCGAGGGTGTGTTTGGTAGCCTGTGTCATTAGAGAAAGACATTCCCACCTGAGACAAGCTGACCTCACACAAGGTGAGCTGAGATTTTAGGCCATGTTTGGTAGCTCGGGTGTGCTCGTCCATGATGAGACAAGATGTTGTTTGGTGAAACAAGCTCAGCTCACCCCATACACGGTTTTACAGAAACAAGCAATTTGCAAAGAGGTCTGAATTTTTACAGAAAGAACCTTGAACAGAAAAATAAAAAGCAATCAAGTGACAACTCTCTCCATGAATCGACCGGCTGTGCTTGGTCGTCGGCGCTAGACGGCGGCGCGAGGCGGCGCTGGATGGCACTAGACGGTGGCGCGAGGCGACGTTAGGCGGCAGCACCGGAGCTTGGTGCTTGGTGCGGCAGAGGGCTTCGTGCCCGATGAGGCGGTCCAGGCCAGTGGAGGCCGTGGCGGCGGCGGAGCTTGGGGCTTGGGGCGGGCTAGACCAGTGGAGTGCCATCGGGCGGCGGAGGTTGGTGCTCGGGGCGGCCAGACCAGTGGAGGGCCGTGCGGCGGCGGTTGGTGCTCGAGGCGGCGGGGCTTCGTGCTTGGTGCGGGAGGGTCGTGGGGCAGCGGAGCTTGCGGGCGGCGAAGGGCGACGGTGGGAGGAAGGCCGTGGGGCAGGAGGTCGCCGGCGCGAACTGCTGCCCGGCGTCTGCCGTTGCTTTGCTTTTGCTCTACCGACGGAAGAGGAGACGAGCGATGGGGGAAATGAAGGAGAAAAAAATGGTGGGGTGAGGGTCTGGGGGATGCCACGGGACCCGCTACAGTATACTGCGGGATGAGCTCAGCCCGGCCGAGTTGTGAAGCTCGATTTGAGCTTCTCAATCCGGCCTGGCTGAGAGGCATTTTCTGCATGAGGTGGGTAGTGTTGTGATGACCCGATCCAGTTTAACAAACAAGAAATGGTTAGCTGAGCTAGATTGGATGAGAATATCTAGGTTGGACCGATCTACCAAACACACCCTGAATGAGTGGAGTATTTGAATTTGAACTGATCCGACGTATCTCATGTACTATACTACTGTACTACTGTAAAGCTTTGCTATGTATAGCACACGCAGGAGCCGGTCAAATGTCTCTAGCAACATGAAAAACACGCAGTGTCAGTTTGGTCAAAAGCATACTTGCAGTCTTGCAGCACAGGAAAAGAACGCAGGGGAGTGGTTTGGACCTTGAGTCAAACGGTAATGCAGGATCACACTGGTGGCCAGGTAACAAGCTTGAGCAATGGTTGGATCTTGAGTAGAATTCTTTCGTTTTTTCTCTTGTATCAAACAATCTTGGATCTAAATTCCTTTTATTTTCTAGGTCTGACCACTAGGAGCATCTCTAAGACGTGATGTAAAAATACATCACCAACAACAGTTTTACATCACATGTTTTTGTATGTTTCCAGTTTATACAAAATTGCTAGATTCAGGTGCGTAAAATACATCACATGTGCAACTCCACGTGATGTAAAATATAGCACCATACTAGTATCTCATCTTCACAATTGCATTGCAAATAGTAATCCAAATTTACTCTTAGGACATCTCTAACGGGGCGACGGAAACGGGCGGTCGAAAAATGAGTTTGCGCCCTACTCCACCGGCCCGACGCATAGTGACCGGGCCGTCCGTGGAGACGCAAACGCGGTGGCGGACGTTTCGTCAAGGCCCCCTGGCAGCGACCCAGGCTCGATGCGTTTTCTTAGGCGCGCCTGTGACTGGCACCGAGGCGTCGCTTCCGCAGTCTCCGCCATGTTAATGGCGATGCCTCGCGTACCGAGCGGCCGCTGTTCACCTCTGCGAACGAAGTAATGGTGATGTCACGCGTGCCGCGCCCCTTGCCTACCTCCAGCGTATATAAAGGGGCCCGTGCATCTCATATCCTCCCACGCAAAATCCTAGCGCCGCACAACCTCCATCGTAGCACCGCCTCCACACAGTCCTTCCGCCTTTGCCATGACCTATGTCGGGCGTGGCCAGGCTACTGCACCTCCACCTCCGACTTCACCTCTCCCGGTCAAGAGCTCCGAGTAGTTGGAGGACGATGAAAGCATGGACAACATCCTCGACATGGCCAGGCACGCGAGATTCATAGCTGATGCCGAGCGGGAAGCAGAGGAGTGATACGTCTCCGACGTATCGATAATTTCTTATGTTCCATGCCACATTATTGATGATATCTACATGTTTTATGCATACTTTATGTCATATTTATGCATTTTCCGGCACTAACCTATTAACGAGATGCCGAAGAGCCAGTTGCTGTTTTCTGCTGTTTTTGGTTTCAGAAATCCTAGTAAGGAAATATTCTCGGAATTGGACGAAATCAACGCCCAGGGGCCTATTTTCACACGAAGCTTCCAGAAGACCGAAGATGATACGAAGTGGGGCCACGAGCTGGCGACACACTAGGGCGGCGCGGCCCAAGCCCTGGCCGCGCCGGCCTACTGTGTGGGGCCCTCGTGTGGCCCCCTGACCTATCTCCTCCGCCTATTTAAAGCCTTCGTCGCGAAACCCCCAGTACCGAGAGCCACGATACGGAAAACCTTCCAGAGACGTCGCCGCCGCCAATCCCATCTCGGGGGATTCAGGAGATCGCCTCCGGCACCCTGCCGGAAAGGGGAATCATCTCCCGGAGGACTCTTCACCGCCATGGTCGCCTCCGGAGTGATGAGTGAGTAGTTCACCCCTGGACTATGGGTCCATAGCAGTAGCTAGATGGTCGTCTTCTCCTAATTATGCTTCATTGTCGGGTCTTGTGAGCTGCCTAACATGATCAAGATCATCTATCTGTAATGCTATATGTTGTGTTTGTTGGGATCCGATGGATAGAGAATACTATGCTATGTTGATTATCAATCTATTACCTATGTGTTGTTTATGATCTTGCATGCTCTCCGTTATTAGTAGAGGCTCTGGCCAAGTTTTTGCTAGTAACTCCAAGAGGGAGTATTTATGCTCGATAGTGGGTTCATGCCTCCATTAAATCTGGGACAGTGACAGAAAGTTCTAAGGTTGTGGATGTGTTGTTGCCACTAGGGATAAAACATTGATGCTATGTCCGAGGATGTAGTTATTGATTACATTACGCACCATACTTAATGCAATTGTCTGTTGTTTTCAACTTAATATTGGAAGGGGTTCGGATGATAACCTGAAGGTGGACTTTTTAGGCATAGATGCATGCTGGATAGCGGTCTATGTACTTTGTCGTAATGCCCAATTAAATCTCACAATACTCATCATATCATGTATGTGCATTGTCATGCCCTCTCTATTTGTCAATTGCCCAACTGTAATTTGTTCACCCAACATGCTATTTATCTTATGGGAGAGACACCTCTAGTGAACTGTGGACCCCGGTCCATTCTTTTAATCGAATACAATCTACTGCAATACTTGTTCTACTGTTTTCTGCAAACAATCATCATCCACACTATACATCTAATCCTTTGTTACAGCAAGCCGGTGAGATTGACAACCTCACTGTTTCGTTGGGGCAAAGTACTTTGGTTGTGTTGTGCAGGTTCCACGTTGGCGCCGGAATCCCTGGTGTTGCGCCGCACTACACTTCGCCGCCATCAACCTTCAACGTGCTTCTTGGCTCCTACTGGTTCGATAAACCTTGGTTTCTTACTGAGGGAAAACTTGCCGCTGTACGCATCACACCTTCCTCTTGGGGTTCCCAACGGTCGCGTGTTATACGCGTATCAAGATTGTTTTCTGGCGCCGTCGCCGGGGAGATCAAGACACGCTGCAAGGGGAGTCTCCACTTCCAATCTCTTTACTTTGTTTTTGTCTTGCTTTACTTTTATTTACTACTTTGTTTGCTGCATTATATCAAAATACAAAAAAATTAGTTGCTAGTTTTACTTTATTTACTATCTTGTTTGCATTCTCCATATTAAAAACACAAAAAAAATAGTTACTTGCATTTACTTTATCTAGTTTGCTTTATTTACTATTGCTAAAATGGGTACTCCTGAAAATACTAAGTTATGTGACTTCACAACCACAAATAATAATGATTTCTTATGCACACCTATTGCTCCACCTACAGCAGAATTCTTTGAAATTAAACCTGCTTTACTGAATCTTGTTATGAGAGAGCAATTTTCTGGTGTTAGTTCTAATGATGCTGCTGCTCATCATAATAATTTTGTTGAACTTTGTGAAATGCAAAAGTATAAGGATGTAGATGGTGACATTATAAAATTAAAATTTTTTCCTTTCTCATTAAGAGGAAGAGCTAAAGATTGGTTGCTATCTCTGTCTAAGAATAGTATTGATTCATGGACTAAATGCAAGGATGCTTTTATTGGTAGATATTATCCCCCTGCTAAAATTATATCTTTGAGGAGTAGCATAATGAATTTTAAACAATTGGATAATGAGCATGTTGCACAAGCTTGGGAAAGAATGAAATCTTTGGTTAAAAATTGCCCAACCCATGGACTGACTACTTGGATTATCATCCAAACCTTTTATGCAGGACTGAATTTTTCTTCGCGGAACCTATTGGATTCAGCTGCTGGAGGTACCTTTATGTCCATCACTCTTGGGGAAGCAATAAAGCTTCTTGATAATATGATGATTAATTACTCTGAATGGCACACGGAAAGAGCTCCACAAGGTAAGAAGGTAAATTCTGTCGAAGAAACCACTTCCTTGAGTGATAAGATTGATGCTATTATGTCTATGCTTGTGAATGGTAGGACTAATGTTGATCCTAATAATGTTCTGTTAGCTTCATTGGTTGCTCAAGAAGAACATGTTGATGTAAACTACATTAAAAATAATGATTTCAACAACAATGCTTATCGGAACAATTCTAGTAACAACTATAGGCCATATCCTTATAATAATGGTAACGCTTATGGTAATTCTTATGGGAATTCTTACAACAATAATAGTAACACTGTAACAACCCAAAAATTTCAAAACAAACAAATTGAATTTTCCCTAGTTCCAAATTTTGGAACCAACAAAAACTTTTATTAAAATAAGATTGATACATATAGACCTTGTTTAAATCTTGTGTTTTGCCATGATGAGTGTTATTATGCTTATGTGCTAAACCCTAAAACCCCAAAGTGATCAAGTGAAGATCACCAATCAAATAAAATACAAGAAAAATAATTCAAATAAGAAAAACCTTAAACCCTAATCTTCTCCAAAATTCATTTTGGATATATTTTGAGAAACACAAAATAAAATAAAAGACCTATGGGGACATATAGCCCTAATAGGTAAATCTTGAACCCTATCTTTATTAATTATGCTAAATGGTGGTGAACCTTTGAGAACCCCACAAAACCCTAAACCTCACCCCTCTTCTCACCACCCTAGTTAAAATGAAATAAAAAGAGAATTAAATAAGAAAAAGGTATATGTGCCTATGGCTATTTTTCTAAAATTTTACCCTAAGCCTTTCTACTTTGCTTAGAGGTTTGGAAAACCTTCTTACACCTTACCTAGTACCTATCAAACCAAATCCAAGTGGTTTCCAAAGAAAATAAAAAGAAACTAAAAATGCCATAGAGGCATATGTAAGAAAAGTGCAAATTTGTGAATTTGAGAAGTTTGACCCTAAGACTCGTTGTGAATGGATGGATCACTTCCATATACCATTTCAACACTCAACAACATCAAATGGGCCAAGAACACTCAAATCAAAAATCAAATTAAACATATGCATAGAAGCATATGTGCCACATAGCCATTTCACCAAACTTTGACCTATGACTCTAAACCTTGACCAAATGGTGTGAGACCATCTCCAAACCTAATATAACCCTAAATTGACCCTAACCCATGTCCAAGTAAAGCAAGGTGAACCCTTTTCAAAAATAATAAAACTTAACACATCACCTCTTATGTGTTATGGCCAATTTTGCAAATCTTTGACCAAGACCTTTTGAAATGGTTTCAATGGTTGGAAAATGTTTCTAAACCAATAAGAATCACATTAGAGTCAACATAAGTCAATCAAATGGAGAGAAATCAAATGGTGAGAAAATCCCATTCTCACTCACTTACACATAGAACCAAATTTGCAAATCTTCAACCAAGGCCACCAATGCTTGATCCTTTGTTTGTAAAACTCTTATATATGATAAACAAACACAATTGCATCAAAGAAACCAGAATCCAATCAAAGGAAATCTCAAATTCAATTCACATATGATAATGGTCATATGTCACTTTTATATTTTCTTCCCCACTTTGCACCCCTGGTTTTGACTTTTCTTCAACCAAACTTGGTCAACTCTGACCATGTCATCCAAGACCATGTCAAGATCAACAACTTTCATGTTGACCACCATACCTCATGTTGACCAGGTTGACCAGAATAAGATTGCCAAGTGGAGACTTTGGATTAAAGAGAAGATGAGCCACCTTTTTGAATTCTTGCAAACCTTCACCAAAATGAACCCCACCACCACCATTCCATCTCTATGAATATATGATTGAGATCCACCAAAGGAATTTCAAAATTTTGAAAACTTTTCTCTTTCGGCCATATCAACAAACACCTTGTGGGCAGCACTTAGAATTTTGCCCATACTGAAATTTGGCATGGACTTGGTCCAACCCTGGCCCTCCTCAGATGCTCTGGCACCTCCTCTCACCTTTCAACACCAGTGCCACCACTTGCCTGCCCTGGCATTGGACTCTCTTTGACCAGAACACCACCATGCCGGCCTCATGTCACTCCCCATGCTCTTCCACTCTCCTCTCACATCCACCTCCCCTCACCTTGTCAATCGATTTCCCCTGACCCTCCTGAAGCTGCCCCTGCAAGCCCTTGACCAAGTTGACGTCGCCACCGGCCAGAAACTGACGTGAACCGACGCGCCCAGAGACGCCCACGCGCGCCAGGACACGCACGATGACGTCCCGGAGCGCGACAGGACGCCGCCGTGCCCCGTCGACTCAGTGCTCCCCTCGACCTCTCCTTTCACCTGCAGCCTCACCTCGACGTCAGCTACCTCACGGACAACGCCGCTTGGACGCGCACGCCCTGTAGCCGTCGTCATGGACGACGACCATCCGCCGCAGTACCCTGGCGTCCGATGACGATAACGACGCGACCATTCCTTCCCCTGCCGCGCCACGACGCTCGTCAGCTCTGCCATGACGTCGCCCACACTCCGAGCCCACTCCTTGCCCCTTCGTCGCCCTGGAACGACGACGTCGTCGACGACCTTGCCCGCACCCTCGCAGCACCCCTGGCCTCTATAAAAGCCGGCTCCCCCTGGACGATTTCACCACACCCTCGCGTTCCTCTCTCACCACTGAGCCTCCTCGTCCCCTCCTCTCGCTCAATTACTCACCGGAGCCCTCCAATTCATCGCCGGAGCCCGCGGCGGAGCTGAGATCACCGCCGTCGATTGCGGCCACCATTGGAGACGCCGCCGGTGCCATCTGCTTCCCCTTCGTCGACAACCTCGCCGTAGCTCAACTCCGACCGTCGCCGCGCCGCCGGTGAGCCTCCCACCCCCCACCGTCGCCGCGCCAGTGAGCTCTCTCGTCGCTGTCGACGATGAACTCCAACCGTTCGATCCAGTTCTAATCGGGCGGGCCACGTAAATCGTACCGCTTCGGCTGGTTAAGTGGCGCTGACAGTGGACCCCACTGTCAGGCGGCCCGCGAGCATCGCCAGCGTATCTGGGCCGGCCCATTTAGTTTCCCGCCCCCTGTTTAAATTCAAACTAGTTTATTTCTTTTCCTTTTAAATTGCAATCTGATGCTAGATTCAAAATTTAATAGATCCAAATCTACTGAGCCAAATTCAACAAATTTTATATCTTTGGAAAGCTCATCAAAAACTCTATCCAATGCCACTGGATTCAAACCTAGATCTGTTATAGAATTAAAGTGAGAAAATAAACAAGGCAGGTACTTTTCTGCCTAAGAATAATTATTAAAAATCAACCATAAATGAATTTGAGGTGTTTCCACCTCTCATAATTCACTTTTCACAAACTCTAATTGTTTATGTAAAAATATGATATAGGTTCTGTGTATGATCATGGCCTAGTTTAAAGAGTGGCCATATGGCTAGTTCTAGGTCATTTAAATTTAGGCAAGGTAATTTATTTAAAATGTATGAGAGATTCCCTCTCATTTAAATCTAGTCTCAACTAATTCAACATGAGGTAGATACCATGGTTAATTAAATCTCATACTGAATTAGTTGATGATTTAAATCTTTACTATGTGTTATTAAAATGCATGAGGCGCACCACCTCATTTAAAGTAGGTTCAAAATTAGGATTCAAATCTATGAGGTATAGCACCTCATTTAAATCATCTTACCAAGTGGCCTAAAGTAATGTGATGACCCTGGTTGCTTGGTCTCATAATTGCTCACTTAACAATATTAAATGTTTGCCTTAGTAGCTTTTTAAATTGTTCCAACCAATTTATTAAATCTTATGGGAGTGTTTCTCTCATTTAAATCTTGTCATGAACAATTCAAAATGAGGTAGAGACTCTGGTCATTTAGGTCTCATATGAATTGTTGATGATATTTAAATCATTACTATGATGGTATTAAATTGCATGAGGTATGGCACCTCATTTAAATCTTTTTCTCAAATGATAAGTGTGAAGAGGTTGACTTTGGTCAACCTAGGTCATATATTATTCATAAGAGAAATTAAAATCTTAATAAGATAATGAGAGGAAAATACTTTTCCTAAATAAGAAAACAACACAGTTACCCACTTAATAGTAATGAGTGATGCTAGTCTACTTATGTAAATTTTATGAGGTATTTCACTTCATTTAAATCTTGTCCCAAGTATTTTCATATGAAGTTTGAACCCCTGGTCAAATACTCTCACATGAAATACTTGGAGATTTTAAATCATAATAGGCCTTATTAAATGGTATGAGGTATCCCTACCTCATTTAAATCATTTTCTCAAATGATGATGATGAATGGTTGACTTAGGTCAACATAAATTCATGTGTGATGGTTTGAGAAATTAAATCTTAAGAAGATTCAATAAGAGGAAATTATTCCTCAAGAACTATATGGAAACTATCATTTACATATAAAATGAGAGGAAATTATTCTTCCCCAAAGCAATACCACCAATGCACCAAATTGTATTAATTGTGTGCATAGAATAGTTTGTGTGAATATATGTGATGTTTGGAATAGCCAATGAATTGTTTGGTGATTGTATCCTCGTATTCGTATTTTAGACGCTAGTACCGAGGAGTATCAAGAGGAGGAGGAAGTCTACTTTCAAGGAGAGGAAGACCACTTTGATCAGTACACCACTCAAGGCAAGCTAGTATTCTTGCATGCTATTACCAATGCAAGCTATGTTTTTTTTTGAAAGCTATTACCAATGCAAGCTAACACCCTTGCAAGCTAATAGTCTTGCAAAGTGCAAAGCTCTACTAGAGCAAGGCACACCCACCACTACTTTTTACTTTATGCTTATGATCCTATTTCCCAGTTTTATTCTTACAAGCTTTGGTTTTTGATTATTTATAACTTGCTTTTATAGTTAACTTTGGTCTAGAAATAGAGTACTACAAGAGTATCAAAATTAGCCTAGCAAGCTCCAAGATATTTAGCATCCCTCAGACTAGTTGCTAGTGCTCAATATCAGTAATTGACTACTCTAGATGGGAACTTGTGAAATGAAAAGACTTTGAAAACCTTGGAATGATGAGTCATTCTATTGAAAGATTTTGAAGGTGAATATGACTGGTGAATGACTTGGTGAATTTTACAAAAACTGATGGTTGGGTTTGGATGCGATACCATTCCAATTTTGCAAGTACCCCCACAATACCTGATATGGGTAGGGCTTAACTAGAAGTTTATGTATCTTAGTATGGGTTCCCTCTAAACAAGCGTCATCGGGGTTATGCTTTGGAGGCTGCCTCTACAAAAGTGAAGTGATGTGATATGACGTGAAATGAGGTGAATGTCCGGCCCAAGCCCTGTGCAGTTCCCAGGCTGACAGTTTGTCTTCACTGGGAGGCCAAGCTCATGGGGAGAGATGCCTATACTAGGATATGTAAGTGAAAGGTTATGGTTGGTAGTCCGCACACGGAGTGTGGTAAATCAGGGCCGATTAACCCCGACGGATTATTGCAAATGTTGTGGCACAAGTGTACGACCTCTGCAGAGTGTAGATCTATTCGAATAGCCGCGTCCACGGTTATGGACGGTTGGAAAGGCCATACTGTTCCGTCATCAGACTATTTTTCAAAATGTGACATGTGAAGGGTGATTTTGAACTTGAAAAGTTGAATGGTGCCTTGTGATTTGAATTGAAAGGTGACTTGACTTTGAATCACAACTGAGTTGTGGGAATGACACTAATGTTCCCACTTGAGTTAGTTGAGCAAATGAAGGTTTTTGATTATTAAAATGTTTATGAAATAAAACTGTCTTTCTGCAAATGAAACTAGAGCTTAGCATCCCCTTCTATAGTTGATAGTGTTTACCTTAGTATTAGTTTGCGAGTACTTTAAAGTACTCATGGCTTTGTCCCTGGCTATTCAAATGGCCAGACTATGAAGAGGAGTACCGGAACCCGGAAGAAGGACCGCAGGACGTCTACGACAACTAGGATCACTCCTGACGTCAACAGTTGCCTGTGGAATAGATGGACTACTACTACGCTACTTCGCTTCCGCTATGTGTTTTGTAATTGATCAATAGATCAACTAGTATTGTAATGAGACTGGATCATGTGATCCCGTGTTGTAAGACAATTATGCGTTGTAATGAATGATGTGTTGTGATATTAATCTATTATGTCTCGCAAAAACGATATTCCTGGGATTGCGATGAATGGCATAATAGGCATCTGGACTTAAAAATCCGGGTGTTGACAAGTTGGTATCAGAGCCATTGTTGACCTTAGGAGACCCTAGTTAGAATGGACGTTCTGTAAAACTTAGTTTCACAACCAAAGAAGTGAATATTTGTGAAAAACTTATTCTCACCCTTAACCTTGAAATCTTTTTTTTAAAATGAGAATTTCATGCTCTACTTTTTCCTTGAAGCACCTCAGGACTTCAGGCAGTACAAAACCCGCAGGGATTTGGACAACGCCCTCGCCTCTCGCCAAGCACCTCACCCGTGAAGACGAAGAAACCCCCCCCTGAAGAGTAGTATCACCCAAGCACTTAAGTAGGTGTGAGTTGTATCAGGATCCCCCTTGTATCGTAGAGCGATGAATGGTTCTTCAAACCAACGGTGTGTTAGATTTGTAATGTATGATGCTTGGTATGAATGAAAAAGTGTTGTCGGTGTTACCCCTGCAACACTACTCAAAATTTCAATTTGTGAACTTTTAAAAATTTAACAAAACCAACCATAGAAATTTCCCTCTTATCTTATCATCTACCTCAATGTTCAGATGGCCCCACCAACCCGCAACGCCACCCAGGATGCCATGATGCAACTGTTGCAGACAATGATGGCAGACCGGGAAGCCGAGAGAGTTGAACGCCAAGCCAACATTGCTGCACTGCAGCAGCTTGCTCAGAACAACAACGGCCATGGAAACCATGATCACCCAGGATCAAAGCTAAAGAACTTCCAGAACACCAACCCTCCGGTATTCAACAAGACTGAAGAGCCCCTCGATGCTGATGACTGGCTCCAGACCATGGAGAACAACCTCGAAGTTGCGCAAGTTGAAGCCGCAGAGAAAGTGCTGTTTGCCACCCATTATCTGGCAGGACCAGCCAGAGCTTGGTGGACCAGCACCCGTGCCATGAATGCAGGACAGATGATGACCTGGGAAGACTTCAAGATTAAGTTTAGCAAATACCATGTGCCCCAAGGACTGATCAAAAAGATGAGAGACGAGTTCCGTGAACTCAAGCAAGGAAGAATGTCCGTGGTGGAATACCGCGACAGGTTTCTTACTCTGTCAAGGTACGCCCCGGATGAGACCGACACCAATGAGAAGCGAAAGGAAAGATTTCTGAACGGACTGCACGACGAGATGCAAACTGTGTTAGTGAACATTCCGTTCGCTGACTTAGAAGCCCTGGTAGACTCAGCCATACAGATGGAAGGAAAGCTGCATCAGGCCAACGAAAACCGCAAGAGAAGAATGATGAACCAGAGTGGACCCCACCATAACCAGAAGTATCGAAATAACTCCTCTGGAGGATTCACCCCAAGATACAACAAGCCCCCTGCCCAGAATTATCGCCCCAACTACACCAACAACAACGGAGGACCCCCGAAGCACGGAGGGAACAACAACAACAACAACAACCGCCCCAACAACAGCAACAACAATGGAAACAACAACAACCCCAATACCGCCCCGAGGACTGGAAGCAATGCTACCCCCGTCAACCCCAAAGACAAGTCCACCGTCAACTGCTATGAATGTGGAGTTGTGGGTCACTTCTCCAAGGAGTGCCCCAAGAAGCTTGCCAGGATTGCCGCCAATACCGCAGCACCTGCTCAACAACAGCGCCGCTTTGCTGGAAGAAGGAACGAGAACAACAACAACGGACGTTTCTACCACATGACTGCCACTGAAGCTCAGGAAGCACCCCAGACAATGCCAAGTATGTCCTCCTGTTATTAAAATGCTCAATCTCTCTTAGGAACCTAACTTTTCTTAAAATCTCGGGACGAGATTTGTTTAAGGGGGAAGGGTTTGTAACAACCCAAAAATTTCAAAACAAACAAATTGAATTTTCCCTAGTTCCAAATTTTGGAACCAACAAAAACTTTTATTAAAATAAGATTGATACATATAGACCTTGTTTAAATCTTGTGTTTTGCCATGATGAGTGTTATTATGCTTATGTGCTAAACCCTAAAACCCCAAAGTGATCAAGTGAAGATCACCAATCAAATAAAATACAAGAAAAATAATTCAAATAAGAAAAACCTTAAACCCTAATCTTCTCCAAAATTCATTTTGGATATATTTTGAGAAACACAAAATAAAATAAAAGACCTATGGGGACATATAGCCCTAATAGGTAAATCTTGAACCCTATCTTTATTAATTATGCTAAATGGTGGTGAACCTTTGAGAACCCCACAAAACCCTAAACCTCACCCCTCTTCTCACCACCCTAGTTAAAATGAAATAAAAAGAGAATTAAATAAGAAAAAGGTATATGTGCCTATGGCTATTTTTCTAAAATTTTACCCTAAGCCTTTCTACTTTGCTTAGAGGTTTGGAAAACCTTCTTACACCTTACCTAGTACCTATCAAACCAAATCCAAGTGGTTTCCAAAGAAAATAAAAAGAAACTAAAAATGCCATAGAGGCATATGTAAGAAAAGTGCAAATTTGTGAATTTGAGAAGTTTGACCCTAAGACTCGTTGTGAATGGATGGATCACTTCCATATACCATTTCAACACTCAACAACATCAAATGGGCCAAGAACACTCAAATCAAAAATCAAATTAAACATATGCATAGAAGCATATGTGCCACATAGCCATTTCACCAAACTTTGACCTATGACTCTAAACCTTGACCAAATGGTGTGAGACCATCTCCAAACCTAATATAACCCTAAATTGACCCTAACCCATGTCCAAGTAAAGCAAGGTGAACCCTTTTCAAAAATAATAAAACTTAACACATCACCTCTTATGTGTTATGGCCAATTTTGCAAATCTTTGACCAAGACCTTTTGAAATGGTTTCAATGGTTGGAAAATGTTTCTAAACCAATAAGAATCACATTAGAGTCAACATAAGTCAATCAAATGGAGAGAAATCAAATGGTGAGAAAATCCCATTCTCACTCACTTACACATAGAACCAAATTTGCAAATCTTCAACCAAGGCCACCAATGCTTGATCCTTTGTTTGTAAAACTCTTATATATGATAAACAAACACAATTGCATCAAAGAAACCAGAATCCAATCAAAGGAAATCTCAAATTCAATTCACATATGATAATGGTCATATGTCACTTTTATATTTTCTTCCCCACTTTGCACCCCTGGTTTTGACTTTTCTTCAACCAAACTTGGTCAACTCTGACCATGTCATCCAAGACCATGTCAAGATCAACAACTTTCATGTTGACCACCATACCTCATGTTGACCAGGTTGACCAGAATAAGATTGCCAAGTGGAGACTTTGGATTAAAGAGAAGATGAGCCACCTTTTTGAATTCTTGCAAACCTTCACCAAAATGAACCCCACCACCACCATTCCATCTCTATGAATATATGATTGAGATCCACCAAAGGAATTTCAAAATTTTGAAAACTTTTCTCTTTCGGCCATATCAACAAACACCTTGTGGGCAGCACTTAGAATTTTGCCCATACTGAAATTTGGCATGGACTTGGTCCAACCCTGGCCCTCCTCAGATGCTCTGGCACCTCCTCTCACCTTTCAACACCAGTGCCACCACTTGCCTGCCCTGGCATTGGACTCTCTTTGACCAGAACACCACCATGCCGGCCTCATGTCACTCCCCATGCTCTTCCACTCTCCTCTCACATCCACCTCCCCTCACCTTGTCAATCGATTTCCCCTGACCCTCCTGAAGCTGCCCCTGCAAGCCCTTGACCAAGTTGACGTCGCCACCGGCCAGAAACTGACGTGAACCGACGC
Source organism: Lolium perenne (assembly GCF_019359855.2). Taxonomy (NCBI): domain Eukaryota; kingdom Viridiplantae; phylum Streptophyta; class Magnoliopsida; order Poales; family Poaceae; genus Lolium; species Lolium perenne. The sequence goes on from NC_067250.2 coordinate 280,781,008, forward strand.
GCCCAGAGACGCCCACGCGCGCCAGGACACGCACGATGACGTCCCGGAGCGCGACAGGACGCCGCCGTGCCCCGTCGACTCAGTGCTCCCCTCGACCTCTCCTTTCACCTGCAGCCTCACCTCGACGTCAGCTACCTCACGGACAACGCCGCTTGGACGCGCACGCCCTGTAGCCGTCGTCATGGACGACGACCATCCGCCGCAGCATTCCTGGCGTCCGATGACGATAACGACGCGACCATTCCTTCCCCTGCCGCGCCACGACGCTCGTCAGCTCTGCCATGACGTCGCCCACACTCCGAGCCCACTCCTTGCCCCTTCGTCGCCCTGGAACGACGACGTCGTCGACGACCTTGCCCGCACCCTCGCAGCACCCCTGGCCTCTATAAAAGCCGGCTCCCCCTGGACGATTTCACCACACCCTCGCGTTCCTCTCTCACCACTGAGCCTCCTCGTCCCCTCCTCTCGCTCAATTACTCACCGGAGCCCTCCAATTCATCGCCGGAGCCCGCGGCGGAGCTGAGATCACCGCCGTCGATTGCGGCCACCATTGGAGACGCCGCCGGTGCCATCTGCTTCCCCTTCGTCGACAACCTCGCCGTAGCTCAACTCCGACCGTCGCCGCGCCGCCGGTGAGCCTCCCACCCCCCACCGTCGCCGCGCCAGTGAGCTCTCTCGTCGCTGTCGACGATGAACTCCAACCGTTCGATCCAGTTCTAATCGGGCGGGCCACGTAAATCGTACCGCTTCGGCTGGTTAAGTGGCGCTGACAGTGGACCCCACTGTCAGGCGGCCCGCGAGCATCGCCAGCGTATCTGGGCCGGCCCATTTAGTTTCCCGCCCCCTGTTTAAATTCAAACTAGTTTATTTCTTTTCCTTTTAAATTGCAATCTGATGCTAGATTCAAAATTTAATAGATCCAAATCTACTGAGCCAAATTCAACAAATTTTATATCTTTGGAAAGCTCATCAAAAACTCTATCCAATGCCACTGGATTCAAACCTAGATCTGTTATAGAATTAAAGTGAGAAAATAAACAAGGCAGGTACTTTTCTGCCTAAGAATAATTATTAAAAATCAACCATAAATGAATTTGAGGTGTTTCCACCTCTCATAATTCACTTTTCACAAACTCTAATTGTTTATGTAAAAATATGATATAGGTTCTGTGTATGATCATGGCCTAGTTTAAAGAGTGGCCATATGGCTAGTTCTAGGTCATTTAAATTTAGGCAAGGTAATTTATTTAAAATGTATGAGAGATTCCCTCTCATTTAAATCTAGTCTCAACTAATTCAACATGAGGTAGATACCATGGTTAATTAAATCTCATACTGAATTAGTTGATGATTTAAATCTTTACTATGTGTTATTAAAATGCATGAGGCGCACCACCTCATTTAAAGTAGGTTCAAAATTAGGATTCAAATCTATGAGGTATAGCACCTCATTTAAATCATCTTACCAAGTGGCCTAAAGTAATGTGATGACCCTGGTTGCTTGGTCTCATAATTGCTCACTTAACAATATTAAATGTTTGCCTTAGTAGCTTTTTAAATTGTTCCAACCAATTTATTAAATCTTATGGGAGTGTTTCTCTCATTTAAATCTTGTCATGAACAATTCAAAATGAGGTAGAGACTCTGGTCATTTAGGTCTCATATGAATTGTTGATGATATTTAAATCATTACTATGATGGTATTAAATTGCATGAGGTATGGCACCTCATTTAAATCTTTTTCTCAAATGATAAGTGTGAAGAGGTTGACTTTGGTCAACCTAGGTCATATATTATTCATAAGAGAAATTAAAATCTTAATAAGATAATGAGAGGAAAATACTTTTCCTAAATAAGAAAACAACACAGTTACCCACTTAATAGTAATGAGTGATGCTAGTCTACTTATGTAAATTTTATGAGGTATTTCACTTCATTTAAATCTTGTCCCAAGTATTTTCATATGAAGTTTGAACCCCTGGTCAAATACTCTCACATGAAATACTTGGAGATTTTAAATCATAATAGGCCTTATTAAATGGTATGAGGTATCCCTACCTCATTTAAATCATTTTCTCAAATGATGATGATGAATGGTTGACTTAGGTCAACATAAATTCATGTGTGATGGTTTGAGAAATTAAATCTTAAGAAGATTCAATAAGAGGAAATTATTCCTCAAGAACTATATGGAAACTATCATTTACATATAAAATGAGAGGAAATTATTCTTCCCCAAAGCAATACCACCAATGCACCAAATTGTATTAATTGTGTGCATAGAATAGTTTGTGTGAATATATGTGATGTTTGGAATAGCCAATGAATTGTTTGGTGATTGTATCCTCGTATTCGTATTTTAGATGCTAGTACCGAGGAGTATCAAGAGGAGGAGGAAGTCTACTTTCAAGGAGAGGAAGACCACTTTGATCAGTACACCACTCAAGGCAAGCTAGTATTCTTGCATGCTATTACCAATGCAAGCTATGTTTTTTTTTGAAAGCTATTACCAATGCAAGCTAACACCCTTGCAAGCTAATAGTCTTGCAAAGTGCAAAGCTCTACTAGAGCAAGGCACACCCACCACTACTTTTTACTTTATGCTTATGATCCTATTTCCCAGTTTTATTCTTACAAGCTTTGGTTTTTGATTATTTATAACTTGCTTTTATAGTTAACTTTGGTCTAGAAATAGAGTACTACAAGAGTATCAAAATTAGCCTAGCAAGCTCCAAGATATTTAGCATCCCTCAGGACTAGTTGCTAGTGCTCAATATCAGAATTGACTACTCTAGATGGGAACTTGTGAAATGAAAAGACTTTGAAAACCTTGGAATGATGAGTCATTCTATTGAAAGATTTTGAAGGTGAATATGACTGGTGAATGACTTGGTGAATTTTACAAAAACTGATGGTTGGGTTTGGATGCGATACCATTCCAATTTTGCAAGTACCCCCACAATACCTGATATGGGTAGGGCTTAACTAGAAGTTTATGTATCTTAGTATGGGTTCCCTCTAAACAAGCGTCATCGGGGTTATGCTGGAGGCTGCCTCTACAAAAGTGAAGTGATGTGATATGACGTGAAATGAGGTGAATGTCCGGCCCAAGCCCTGTGCAGTTCCCAGGCTGACAGTTTGTCTTCACTGGGAGGCCAAGCTCATGGGGAGAGATGCCTATACTAGGATATGTAAGTGAAAGGTTATGGTTGGTAGTCCGCACACGGAGTGTGGTAAATCAGGGCCAGTTAACCCTGACGGATTATTGCAAATGTTGTGGCACAAGTGTACGACCTCTGCAGAGTGTAGATCTATTCGAATAGCCGCGTCCACGGTTATGGACGGTTGGAAAGGCCATACTGTTCCGTCATCAGACTATTTTTCAAAATGTGACATGTGAAGGGTGATTTTGAACTTGAAAAGTTGAATGGTGCCTTGTGATTTGAATTGAAAGGTGACTTGACTTTGAATCACAACTGAGTTGTGGGAATGACACTAATGTTCCCACTTGAGTTAGTTGAGCAAATGAAGGTTTTTGATTATTAAAATGTTTATGAAATAAAACTGTCTTTCTGCAAATGAAACTAGAGCTTAGCATCCCCTTCTATAGTTGATAGTGTTTACCTTAGTATTAGTTTGCGAGTACTTTAAAGTACTCATGGCTTTGTCCCTGGCTATTCAAATGGCCAGACTATGAAGAGGAGTACCGGAACCCGGAAGAAGGACCGCAGGACGTCTACGACAACTAGGATCACTCCTGACGTCAACAGTTGCCTGTGGAATAGATGGACTACTACTACGCTACTTCGCTTCCGCTATGTGTTTTGTAATTGATCAATAGATCAACTAGTATTGTAATGAGACTGGATCATGTGATCCCGTGTTGTAAGACAATTATGCGTTGTAATGAATGATGTGTTGTGATATTAATCTATTATGTCTCGCAAAAACGATATTCCTGGGATTGCGATGAATGGCATAATAGGCATCTGGACTTAAAAATCCGGGTGTTGACAAACACACCCCCTGGACTTGAAGCTATGCTTAAAGAATTTATTAGTACACAAACTGCTTTTAACAAATCTGTTGAAGAAAAGCTTGGGAAAATTGATATACTTGCTTCTAAAGTCGATAGTCTTGCTGCTGATGTTGATCTTTTGAAATCGAAAGTTATGCCTAATGAAAATCATAATAATAAAATTGTTACTACAGCAAATGCCATCCAAGTTAGAATTAATGAGAATATAAGATTGATGGCCGAATTGCGTGCTAGGTGGGAAAAAGAAGAAAATGAAAAAGGAGATAATATAGCTAAAGTTTGGACTATTACCACCACTAGTAATGCTAATGCTCCACATGTTGCTGCACCTCCTACTATTAATGGTAAAATAATTTGTGTTGGCAATGTTTCCACTTCTAATGCAAAGCGCGAAAAACTGCACAAATCGCTAAAACTGCTAAACCGCTCTCGATAAAACTGCTGAAATTTTTTCCAACATTGGGGACAATGATCCCATTGCTTTAGATTATAATGGTTTGGATTTTGATGATTGCCACATCTCCGAAGTTATAAAGTTCTTACAAAAACTTGCTAAGAGTCCTAATGCTAGTGCTATAAATTTGGCTTTCACGAAATATATTACAAATGCTCTCATAAAAGCTAGAGAAGAGAAATTAAATCGCGGAACTTCTATTCCTAGGAAGCTAGAGGATGGTTGGGAGCCCATCATTAAGATGAAGGTCAATGACTTCGATTGTAATGCTTTATGTGATCTTGGTGCAAGTATTTCCGTTATGCCTAAGAAAATCTATAATATGCTTGACTTGTCACCATTGAAAAATTGTTATTTGGATGTTAATCTTGCTGATAACTCTACAAAGAGACCTTTGGGGAGAGTTGATAATGTTCGCATTACCGTTAACAATAACCTTGTCCCCGTTGATTTTGTTGTCTTGGATATTGAATGCAATGCATCTTGTCCCATTATATTGGGAAGACCTTTTCTTCGAACTGTTGGTGCTATCATTGATATGAAGGAAGGTAATATTAAATATCGATTTCCTCTCAAGAAAGGTATGGAACACTTCCCTAGAAAGAGAATGAAGTTACCTTTTGATTCTATCATTAGAAAAAATTATGATGTTAATGCTTCGTCTCTTGATAATACTTGATATACACTTTCTGCGCCTAGCTGAAAGGCGTTAAAGAAAAGCGCTTATGGGAGACAACCCATGTTTTTACTACAGTACCTTTATTTTATATTTGAGTCTTGGAAGTTATTACTACTGTAGCAACCTCTCCTTATCTTAGTTTTGTGCATTGTTGTACCAAGTAAAGTCGTTGATAGTAAGGTTCATACTAGATTTGGATTACTGCGCAGAAACAGATTTCTTTGCTGTCACGAATCTGAGCCTAATTCTCTGTAGGTAACTAAGAAAATTATGCCAATTTACGTGAGTGATCCTCAGATATGTACGCAATTTTCATTCAATTTGAGCATTTTCATTTGAGCAAGTCTGGTGCCTCTTAGAAATTCGTCTTTACGAACTGTTCTGTTTTGATAGATTCTGCCTTTTATTTAGCATTGCATGTTTTGCTATGCTTGATGGATTTTTCGATTCCATTAACTTTCAGTAGCTTTGTGCAATGTCCAGAAGTGTTAAGAATGATTGTGTCACCTCTGAACATGTAAATTTTAATTGTGCACTAACCCTCTAATGAGTTGTTTTGAGTTTGGTGTGGAGGAAGTTTTCAAGGATCAAGAGAGGGAGATGATACAATATGATCAAGGAGAGTGAAAGCTCTAAGCTTGGGGATGCCCCGGTGGTTCACCCCTGCATATTTCAATAAGACTCAAGCGTAGCTTGGGGATTCCCAAGGCATCCCCTTCTTCATCGACAACATTATCAGGTTCCTCTAGTGAAACTATATTTTTATTCCATCACATCTTATGCACTTTGCTTGGAGAATCGGTTTGTTTTTGTTTTTGTTTTGTTTGAATAAAATGGATCCTAGCATTCATTGTGTGGGAGAGAGACACGCTCCGCTGTTACATATGGACAAATATGTCCTTAGGCTTTACTCATAATATTCATGGCGAAGGTTGAATCTTCTTCGTTAAATTGTTATATGGTTGGAATCAGGAAATGCTACATGTAGTAATTGCTATAATGTCTTGGATAATGTGATACTTGGCAATTGTTGTGCTCATGTTTAAGCTCTTGCATCATATACTTTGCACCTATTAATGAAGAAATACATAGAGCTTGCTAAAATTTGGTTTGCATAATTGGTCTCTCTAAGGTCTAGATAATTTCTAGTATTGAGTTTGAACAACAAGGAATACGGTGTAGAGTCTTATAATGTTTACAATATGTATTTTATGTGAGTTTTGCTGCACCGGTTCATCCTTGTGTTTGGTTCAAATAGCCTTGCTAGCCTAAGCCTTGTATCGAGAGGGAATACTTCTCATGCATCCAAGATCCTTGAGCCAACCACTATGCCATTTGTGTCCACCATACCTACCTACTACATGGTATTTCTCCGCCATTCCAAAGTAAATTGCTTGAGTGCTACCTTTAAACAATTCAAAATTTATCACCTCTGATTTGTGTCAATGTTTTATAGCTCATGAGGAAGTATGTGGTGTTTTTCTTTCAATCTTGTTGGGCAACTTTCACCAATTAACTAGTGGCTTCATCCGCTTATCCAATAATTTTGCAAAAAGAGCTGGCAATGGGATTCCCAGTCCCAAATTAATTAACAAAAAAAAATAGACACTCCTCCATGGTATGTGATTGTTGGACGGCACCCGAAGGATTCGGTTAGCCATGGCTTGAGAAATCAAAGGTGGGGAGGAGTGTCATCATAATAAAACTAAAATAAAAAGACACTCCTTCATGGTATGAGATTGTTGGCAGGCACCCGAGGATTCGGTTAGCCATGGTTTTTGAAAGAAAGGTTGGAAGGAGTGCCACACAAAAACAAAAATAAAATGGGAGCCGCTCTTTGAAGGTTTGTCTGGCAAGGGGGATTAGAGTGCCCACTACCATTCGTTGACAACAACAAACACCTCTCAAAATTTTACTTTTATTGCTCTCTATATGTTTTCAAAATCAAAGCTCTAGCACAAATATAGCAATCAATGCTTCCCTCTGCGAAGGGCCTTTCTTTTACTTTTTATGTTGAGTCAGTTCACCTATTTCTCTCCACCTCAAGAAGCAAACACTTGTGTGAACTGTGCATTGATTCCTACATACTTGCATATTGCACTTGTTATATTACTTTACATTGACAATATCCATGAGATATACATGTTACAAGTTGAAAGCAACCGCTGAAACTTAATCTTCCTTTGTGTTGCTTCAATGCTTTTACTTTGAATTATTGCTTTATGAGTTAACTCTTATGTAAGACTTATTGATGCTTGTCTTCAAGTACTATTCATGAAAAGTCTTTGCTATATGATTCATTTGTTTACTCATGTCATTTACCATTGTTTGGATCGCTGCATTCATTACATATGCTTACAATAGTATGATCAAGGTTATGATGGCATGTCACTCCAGAAATTATCTTTGTTATCGTTTACCTGCTCGGGACGAGCAGAAACTAAGCTTGGGGATGCTGATACGTCTCCGACGTATCGATAATTTCTTATGTTCCATGCCACATTATTGATGATATCTACATGTTTTATGCATACTTTATGTCATATTTATGCATTTTCCGGCACTAACCTATTAACGAGATGCCAAAGAGCCGATTCTTTGTTTTTGCTGTTTTTGGTTTCAGAAATCCTAGTAAGGAAATATTCTCGGAATTGGACGAAATCAACGCCCAGTGACCTATTTTCACACGAAGCTTCCAGAAGACCGAAGATGATACGAAGTGGGGCCACGAGCTGGCGACACACTAGGGCGGCGCGGCCCAAGCCCTGGCCGCGCCGGCCTACTGTGTGGGGCCCTCGTGTGGCCCCCTGACCTATCTCCTCCGCCTACTTAAAGCCTTCGTCGCGAAACCCCCAGTACCGAGAGCCACGATACGGAAAACCTTCCAGAGACGCCGCCGCCGCCAATCCCATCTCGGGGGATTCAGGAGATCGCCTCCGGCACCCTGCCGGAGAGGGGAATCATCTCCCGAAGGACTCTTCACCGCCATGGTCGCCTCCGGAGTGATGAGTGAGTAGTTCACCCCTGGACTATGGGTCCATAGCAGTAGCTAGATGGTCGTCTTCTCCTAATTATGCTTCATTGTCGGGTCTTGTGAGCTGCCTAACATGATCAAGATCATCTATCTGTAATGCTATATGTTGTGTTTGTTGGGATCCGATGGATAGAGAATACTATGCTATGTTGATTATCAATCTATTACCTATGTGTTGTTTATGACCTTGCATGCTCTCCGTTATTAGTAGAGGTTCTGGCCAAGTTTTTGCTAGTAACTCCAAGAGGGAGTATTTATGCTCGATAGTGGGTTCATGCCTCCATTAAATCTGGGACAGTGACAGAAAGTTCTAAGGTTGTGGATGTGCTGTTGCCACTAGGGATAAAACATTGATGCTATGTCCGAGGATGTAGTTATTGATTACATTACGCACCATACTTAATGCAATTATCTGTTGTTTTCAACTTAATACTGGAAGGGGTTCGGATGATAACCTGAAGGTGGACTTTTTAGGCATAGATGCATGCTGGATAGCGGTCTATGTACTTTGTCGTAATGCCCAATTAAATCTCACAATACTCATCATATCATGTATGTGCATTGTCATGCCCTCTCTATTTGTCAATTGCCCAACTGTAATTTGTTCACCCAACATGCTATTTATCTTATGGGAGAGACACCTCTAGTGAACTGTGGACCCCGGTTCATTCTTTTAATCGAATACAATCTACTGCAATACTTGTTCTACTGTTTTCTGCAAACAATCATCATCCACACTATACATCTAATCCTTTGTTACAGCAAGCCGGTGAGATTGACAACCTCACTGTTTCGTTGGGGCAAAGTACTTTGGTTGTGTTGTGCAGGTTCCACGTTGGCGCCGGAATCCCTGGTGTTGCGCCGCACTACACTTCGCCGCCATCAATCTTCAACGTGCTTCTTGGCTCCTACTGGTTCGATAAACCTTGGTTTCTTACTGAGGGAAAACTTGCCGCTGTACGCATCACACCTTCCTCTTGGGGTTCCCAACGGTCGCGTGCTGTACGCGTATCAAGGAGGAGCGAGCAGCCCACGCGGTGCCACAGGGAGGTGGCCGCCGCAGAGGACGACTCCTCCGACATCGATTGGTCCTTTGATGACCCTAATGAGCCTACCCTGGAGGAGAGACGGCGGAGCAGAGGGTGTTAGTCGACTCCTTCGAGACGCTCAAGAAGGCCGAGGATGCCGCGGACGAGGCGCTGCGGTAGCGCCTGCTAGAGGACGCGGCGGCTGACCGGCCGTACGGTGGGGGCGGCGGAGAAGCAGAGGAGGGAGGGACGCAACGACGGAGCCGAGCCGTCGGGTAGCAAGTAGCCTAGGGCTTGTATTTCCTTAGTTTGTACTACATTATGCTTTTTTACTTAGTGAATGAAAAATATTATTGGAAAAAAATGGGTCGTCCCGCTGGAAATACACCCAGACGCAAACGGACGCGCTATCAAAGTATCTTCACATGACGACGCAAAAAATTGGTGTGATCACTTTTGGGAGTCCGATATGCATCGCCATGTAAGAAATGCCCTTGAATTTATCCAAATCACTTTGAATAAGGCACTAGCTATACATGTACATGCTAATCAATACAGAATTGAGCAAAAGAGCGAGCTGGCCGCTCAATCGATTCCGCACAAACGGTTGAGCAAACGAGCTAGCCCTTCTCAACGGCTAGACATCACATGCACTCTAGAATTTTCTACTTTACTTATACGTATAGTTGGGATAGACAATCATATACCCTACAAACCCAATCGAGGTGTTCAATTGATGATACGCTTTAGAGATTTCTATGAAGACACTTAAATGTACTAAAATGGATCATAAGTATATACATGTCCACTTCTAAAGCGTGACATATATACTAATCAACAATACTAATATTTTACCTAGGATCTCAATAGGCTCGGCCCAATGAAAGTTTTTTAAGCTGAAAACCATTGTAATATATTGTTTAGATTTAATGAAAGAAAGTTTGCAATAATAAGTATTAAAATGTTAACATATATTTGACAACGACTTGTAAAAAATAAGGAAGTTTAGTATAAATCAAGAAAACACATTCTCATAAAAACTAAGATTCGAATGATGCATAAAAATGTAAGGAATCTATGTGGATTCAAGATCAATGTAACATTCAGATATGAGAAAGGGAAGAAGCAGAAAATCTCCCTAGAAAATTAGACACATTATTTGTCATGACCCATGCACTACACGATGGACCAAGCATTGAGGCACAAAAACTGCCGGCATAAGCAGCTTATGGAGGCAGCCAGCCTGTCGGGACAATTTCTTCGCCGGCAGATGAATCTGCCCGCTATAAACCCGACGGCAAATAGTTGTGCCGGCAGATAAAGTTGTACCGGCAGATAACTTGTCTCTGTGCATTTCTGTGCCGGCAGATAGGCTACCCCGGCAGTTTGGGTGCCACAAAAATATGTACCGGCAGATAGATTGCCGGAAATTTTGGTACCGGCAGTTAATTTGCCAGAAACATGTGTACCGGCAGTCAAATTGCCAGGACTTGATGTACCAGCAGTTTACTAGACAAAATATACATTTGGTAACATTTGTAGCCCACTTCCAATATTGGTTGGCTAAGCCAAGTACAAAATCATACATAGATCATTTCAGCAAATAAAATCAGGTCACCACTAGTCTGATCCAACATAGTGCATACATCAATCCACCAACGTACAGTGCAGCATACATAAATAGAGGCGGCTAGACCACCAAGAGTGCATACATCTTCAGTAGTGCAAGATACATAGTTTTTTTAAGACAGATCAGCAAGAGAACAAAACGAGATCTCTAATTCAGCCACCAGCTAGAGTGTCATCACAACCTTGCATGGTACCAACTAGTTTCCATTCCTGTTGACCTGAAATAAATGAAAAGGGTATAAGTCATGATGAAATACAAAAGAAGAAGCAAGCAAATTTGCTATTGCTCTAACTGAAGAAATATTGCCTCAATATCTTGGGCAAATGTGCTACTGCACGCACACACATCTGGACACAACGCACACATACACAACCTAGGTCAACGCACTAAGACACACTAACACACACGGGCATACAACAGCACTTCATTTGCATATAATTATAGTAGCATGAATTCAACAACATAAAACCAAATTTCTGGGATAATATAACAAAAGGGAAATAACACATCATCTAGCCGAAACTTGAGAATATAAAAGATACTTTCAACACATAGAGATGAACTTCAGTTGTACATAATATTGTTCATAGCAAAGTAGCTTCTTTGCAAATGTAGCAACAAAACATAAGTCATTCTTCTAGACTAAGGCTGCTATTGATCTACTCAATGAGTATGCATGCGTCTGGTCTGTGCGTGGGTGAGAATGTGCTACTGCTAGATGTACATAGCAAGTATCAACAACACCCATCTCAAAAGGCAAGTATCAAAAACAAGTACATAGCAAGTATCAACAACAAGTACAGAACTAGTATCAACAACAAGTACAGAGCATTTTATGAATGTGCTATTTCCATTCCTGTTAACCTGAAATAAATGTGCTACTGCTCTAACTGAAGAAATATTTGCCATTTAGTACCTGCTCTCGATCTGGAGCTGTGGTAGGCTTATCCGTGGATTTTTTGGCTTCCTCCATCTGCATAGACAAAATCTATAATCAATACACAATAATTAACCTCCATATGCACATTTAGTACAATAAGAAGATGACAAGATATGGATTTTTTTCAGAACTGGAAACATACATGCTTGTGGATCCGCACAATGGATCTGCCTTGAGCTTGTGCCATGGTAGTGATATTGCCAATAGGACGAGGTAGCAGAGCATCCCTTTTGATTATGTAGTTGATGACAACTTCACAACATTCAAGACCTAGCTCCCTTCCCCCTACCATCTTCTTTCGGTCAGTTGATAGAATGGTGGCTTTTGCCACAGGGATAGTGTGGTCACGAAAAACGCTGTACAAGATCACTTCTTTCCCTTGCTGGTCAAAATGAGGAAACAAAATGAGATAGATACACACAATACACACAAAATGATGTGGTCAAACAGAAAAGTGAGATAGAAACAAAATGAGAAAGAAACAACACCTGCTTGTTTTTCTGTGTAACTGCATCTTCCCTCTGCGACTTTTTGCGCATCTCAGCATCTTTCTTCTGCAAGGCCTCTGCTTCCTTCCACTTTTTCTGCAACAGCTCCGCTTCCTTCTTCTTCTGCAGAAGCTCTCCTTCATTCTTCTTCTGCAACACCTCCGCTTCCTTCTTCTTCTGCAAAAGTTGTGCTTCCTTCTTCTTCTGCGGTAGCTGAACTTCTGCGTGCTTCTTCTCAAATTGTTCCTGAGCTCTTCTTCGACTCTTGCTTCCTCATCATCATGTATGTTGTCACGGTCAACAGCATAGGATTCACCATAACTATCTTGAGGGATGTCATGTTCTATTTCAATATTCTGCAGAATTAGGTAGGTCAATGTTAGTATCCTCGATAGATCAACCAAGTTTAACAGAAAAGGTACAATAAATGCAAAGAATTGTGCGATCAACCTTTGTTTTAGTATTTCCGACAATAGTTTGCGCCATCATCCACTTCAGTAGGTCAATTTCTTCCACAAGGCCATTTATCTTGGATTTGGTTTCTTCCCGAATCTCTTCTGCTTCCTCCCTTAGAACATCAGCAGCCGCCATGCCTCCTTGGTCTCTTCCTCTGTGATACGTCTCCAACGTATCTATAATTTCTGAGGTTCCATGCTAGTTTGATGACAATACCTACATGTTTTGTTCACACTTTATAATGATTTATGCATTTTTCGGGACTAACCTATTAACAAGATGCCGAGGTGCGAGTTCCTGTTTTCTGCTGTTTTTTGTTCCAGAAAAGCTGTTCGGGAAATATTCTCGGAATTGGACAAAACGAAAGCCAAACCTCTTATTTCACCGAGACGGACCCAGAACACCGAAGGAGAGACGGAGAGGGGGCCCACAGCCTCCAGACCACCAGGTGGCACGGCCTAGGAGGGGGGCGCGCCCAGGTGTGGTGTGGACCCCTCGGGACCCCTCCGACGCCGCCCTTTCGCCTATATATTCCTCGCGACGCGAAAACCCTATAACAATCAATCATATTCCAGAAAGACTCCAAGGGCGCCGCCGCCATCGTGAAACCAAGATTCGGGGGACAGAATCTCTATTCCGGCACGCCGCCGGGACCGGAAAGTGCCCCCGGAAGCCATCTCCATCGACGCCACCGCCTCCATCATGCTCCGTGAGTAGTTCCCACATGGACTACGGGTTCTAGCAGTAGCTAGTTGGTACTCTCTCTCCCATGTACTTCAATACAATGATCTCATGAGCTGCCTTACATGATTGAGATCCATCTGATGTAATCGGTGTTGTGTTTGTTGGGATCCGATGAATTGTTACATTATGATCAGTCTATCTATAAAGTTTGTGAAGTTATTGTTGCTGTAATCTTGTTGTGTTTAATGCTTGTCACTAGTGCACGAGTGGCATGATCTTAGATTTAAGCTCTATAATTATTGCTTAGATTGTATCTATAAGTTGTTTGCACATGTCTATGTCCGGAACCCGAGGCCCCAGAGTGACAGCAACTGAGATAACTGGAGGGGATGACTTAGATATGAGATCACATGTTTTCACCAAGTGTTAATGCTTTGCTCCGGTGCTCTATTAAAAGGAGTACCTTAATTACCAGTAGATTCCCTTGAGGCCCGGCTGCCACCGGCTGGTAGGACAAAAGATGTTATGCAAGTTTCTCATTGCGAGCACGTATGACTATATATGGAAAACATGCCTACATGATTAATAAATTGATGTTCTATCTTAATGCTATTTCAATCCTATCAATTGTCCAACTGTAATTTGTTCACCCAACACTTGTCACTTGTTATTGGAGAGTTACCACTAGTGTAGATAGCTGGGAACCCCGGTCCATCTTTCATCATCATATACTCGGTCCTATATGACATTGGAAGTAGTATCAACTATTTTCTGGTGTCATTGCCTCCGTGTTACTGCTCTTTCTGTTTTGTATTCTTTGTTACTATTGCTCTCATATTACTGCTGCTTTCACATCACCCCTGTTACTAGTGCTTTTCCAGGTGCAGCTGAATTGACAACTCAGTTGTTAAGGCTTAAAAGTATTCTTTGTCTCCCCTTGTGTCGAATCAATAAATTTGGGTTTTACTTCCCTCGAAGACTGTTGCGGTCCCCTATACTTGTGGGCTATCAAGACTATTTTCTGGCGCCGTTGCCGGGGAGGCATAGCTCTACTCATAAGTTCACCTGGGGAGTACACTCTACCTCTCTCTCTGTTTTTATTTTATTTTATTTTGTTTTGCTTAGTTTACTTTTGTCTAGTTTGTTTTTGCTTAGTTTATTTCTGTCTAGTATTATTTTGCTTAGTTTACTTTTGTCTAGTTTGTTTTTGTCTTGTTTTATTTTTCTTATATACCCAAAAATCCATAAAAATTTGAAAAACCGAAAAATTAAAAACTGTTGTTATGGAAGAACTCATACCCATTACTGAGCTTATAGAATTATATAAGAATTATAGAGAATCAAGAAAGGGTGAAGACATGAGTGCTGTGTTAAAAAAATTGAATATAATTGCTAAAATCTTGCTTAAACGCCATGATACAAATTGTTGCTCTAAACAGGATACTAAACATCTTAAATTCCAATGTGGCTTTAGTGAAGAAGTTTTAATTATGAACTACAATTGGAATAACTATATTCTTTTTGGGTTCGAAGAGGTAGAACAATTTGTTTTATTTATGGGAGCCTCTGAGATAGAATCCTTCATGGCTAAAAATTATGAAACTTGTGTTGCTTGTAAGGACGTTAAAGATTATGTCTCTTCTATCCTTAATTTTTGCATAGAAAGTTACAGCGATAATCCTTATATCATTGATTATAAAGAGAGACTCATTAATGCAGAAGAATGCACTCACAATTTGCAGAAACCTATGGAAGAACAAATTGATGAACCTGAGAGCTCATTGGATGAAAAAGAGGATGAGAGTGATGAACAAAAGGAGGAAGAATGGATTAGCTACCCATGCCAACCTTCTAATGAGAGTAACTCTTTATCTCTTACACTATTTGATTGTCCTACATGCTTACCAAAGGAGGATGAATGTTATGTTCCTGTGGATTCTCTTGAAATATTCCCTATGAGTAAAACTTGTGAGAATAATTATGCTACTGTTATCTATGATAATCCATGCTATTTTGATAAATCTTATGATAATACTTTATTTGCGCCTGATATCGAAATGCATGGTACTAAAGAGTTTTGCTTGGCAAATATTTATGATAAAGCTCTAGATGATGGTCCTATGTTACTTGATAATATTAATTGTACTACTAATAAAAATAGGATTGGAGAGATCTTGACTTTATCTAGGAGTCCCATATCTTTTGAGATTGATCAATCATCTTGTTGTAGGTTTGTACTTTGTACAACCGTAGGGCAGCTAAAACATGTCTCTTCACGGAAGTACGCGACAAGAGGCCACACAGGAACCGTAGTGGTATTTGCTTGTGGCTGATTTTTTTTACCTGTAACCCAACTTGTAATTCAAATACACAAATCACAGTGCAAGTAAAACCAATTCTTCTCTGAAGGACTAGTGTCACGGGACACGACAATCTGCCGTTGGACTTTGTAATCTTACGTTGATTTTATTGTCAAAATTAGGCTCTGAAGCCGTGTCAGTGTGTTTGACGTAAATTGGACCGACATGTTTGCAGTAGTAAAACTTATCATCTGATTTTGACATTGGCCGGCTGAATGCTCACGGGTGTTTGTACGTTGCTCCCAGGAATCGTTTTGCTGCGACTAGCTAGTGTGAAACTAGGCTTGATCATTTTTATAGCTCTTCTCACCTGATAGCCGGCCAATTAGAATATACGCAATTTGCATGAATTTGACACTCTTTTCGCTCAACATATCAATTTGTGATGCGATCTTACAACATGTCACGTCAGTAAGCAAAATCAATAATGGCCCCAAAGACCCCAGAAAAGACAAATCATATCTGGCCATGGATGAACACCACTAGTCCCCTATAAATACCCTCCAAATCTCTTCCATATGCACCACACCCACACAACTACAGCTCCATCACCTGTCCTATCGCTAACTAGCTACTCACGCGCGTAGTCTAGATCGAGCAATGGCGGCATCCAAGACAAGCATGATCGTGGCGGTGGTGGTCGTGGCCGCGCTGTGCCTGGGCGGCGTGCGGCCGGCAGAGGCGTGTAACGGCCACCCGTGCCCCTCTCCGGCGGGACACTGCCCGGTGAACGCGGTGAAGCTGGCGGTGTGCGCCGACGTGCTGGACGGGCTGATCCACGTGGTGCTGGGGCCGCAGCCGGCCAAGCAGCCCTGCTGCTCCCTCATCTCCGGCCTCGTCGACCTGGACGCCGCCGCCTGCGTTTGCCTCGCCATCAACGCAAACGTCCTCGGCATCAACCTCGACATCGATGTCGACCTCACGCTGCTGCTAAACTACTGCGGCTGCAAGGTGCCCAAGGGCTTCACCTGCGCCTGATCAGTCAGTCATCAAGCAGCCTACCAAGCTAGTGTACCCTCTATTGTTCATACAGTACGTATCTACGTACGTATACCCCCTGTGTTAATTTCGAGGTTGTGTGTGTCGCTGCGTGCGTTGTAAAAGCGACATTTTCCTGGAATAAAAAGGTCTACGTTCAGCGTGTTTCTCTTTTTCGTTTTGCAAATGATGTTGAGGCGATTCAAGAAAACCAATCTAGAGTTTCTTCCTTAGCACCGGCGACATCCCTAGTCCGCCCTACCTTTCAGTGGCCTTGGGGATTTGGACGTGCGGCAGACCACAACCTCTCGCTGGTGGAGGTTTCAATTGTTCTTTTTTTTTGTAGTGAAAAAACTTCCTACCCGGCGTCTCCCAACCCTAGGCTACACGGGGGCAACCCGCACCGCCGGCCTCGAGCCCCTCCCACCCTCGGCCCCCTCTCCTCCGCCGCTGGCAGAAGTCCCGTTGGGTAAAGTTTGGGCGGTGACGGGGCCTCACCCTTGCGCGACGGATGTCCCGCAACGAAGTGTTGCGGGGCTCCGGCTACGGCCGCATCTCGTCAATGACAATGGATGTGATGCTATCCTTCGCGTTGGAGGCATCCATGCGGTGACGGACTGGAACTCGACGCTCGCTCGCGTGCCAGATATAGATCCACCGTTGCAGGCAGACTCGTTGTCGCGTGTAGGTGTCGGTTGCTCGGCATCGTGGTGGTGTCGGCGGCCGGCCGGGTGGCGGCGGGTTGGATTCTCGACATCCTGCCCCCGTGACGGCTGTGGTGAGACAGTGGTCGGCACCTCCTGCTCTGATGACGACAGAGATCACCTCTTGACGGCGAGAAGGCCCAAAGGCGGATCCTTGCTCCGCATATCCGACGGGCTTGGGGTTGACGACAGTGCCGGGTAGAAATCCCTTCATAAGCTGATGACGGCGACGCCCACGGGCTCCTTCACCTTGTTGGAGGCGACGTCATGGCTCTGCCTGTTCTTCCCTCCCTAGAGCACCAGGGGAAACCTTGATTCGGTCTTCGAACCAGGCGGTGTTAGCGGGGCTGTGTCGTTTCCTTCTTGGAGGTGTAGCCTAGGTGGTTCGGGGAGTCCTCGGTGCACCAGTTCGAGTCATTGGTGGTTGACAGAGCATGGGCTTTCGAGGCGCTATGTACACCATTGCTGCACTTCTCGTTCAATGCCTACTTTTGTCTAGTTCAGCCTCGTTGTTAACTCGCCGAATCTAGGCACTTATGGGCGGGCGGGGCATTGGCATGTACCATCCTGGAGTTGAAGTCGCCCCCTCCCCTCGAAGTTCCCTTTGTTGGTCGTGACGCGTCCTAGTAGCTTAGTGCATCGCCTCCTCGAGACCGTGCAAAGCGAGTTTGTCTTCCGCCTGGTGTGGGTTGTGTTGTAAACCATGTGAGCCATGTTTGTATCGTGTAGCCATTATTTGCCGCTTTTCATCCATCTTGGCCTCTTCTTCTATGATATATGATACACCTTCCAGGGTGTAGTCTCGAAAAAAGGTATTTGCAGTGTCTTGTTTTGGGCGGTGAGGTGGCGGCTACGCTCCAAAGTTAGAATAAGGTCCTTCCATTGCCTTATCCTCATTCCGGTAGTGCGCCTAGCACTGGAGGAGGACGTGTGGAGTTGTCTTCTCGTTGGATCTCCTTTGATCCGTTTGGTGTTCGTGTTAGTTGGTGTGGTTGCAAGCGTGACCATTCTGACTTATGATTCTTTTCTTTAGGCCATGGTTGTTGCTTTGCTACACTAGCTTTTTGAGGTTTAAGCACGATGACTTTTCGTCTGTCTATTACAGCAAGCTCTACTACGATAAGCTTTGCTTTGCTCTAGTAAGGAAGGTGTGAGGATGGTGGTGTGACTTCGGCTCGCTCTAGTGCTTGTAGTGTTCAGTAGGTGATGTAAGAATCTATTTGTAATTATTATACTTTTAGAGCTCTTTTCTGGTGCTTCTCTGGTTGATGATTATTAATAGATGCAAGGATATTTTACAAAAAAAACATGTAGTACTACTTCTGCTCCAATAAAAAGCGACATTCTCCTCTAATAGAAAGATATACAGTATATTTTTTACCGGTAAATAGGAACTTTGTTGAGCTTGATGAGTTACATGTAACATGTCTATTGCGGTCTAGATCCTGAAGAATAGCTTCAGGTCTAGAACCTAACCGTAGAGGCACAATTATCAGCACAACAATGTACTGTATTTGTAATTTGTATCTCGGCAATCTTCTTTATTCAGTCTTGGAATTGAAGCTTCATTATTCATGTGCGTTACATCTTTGCTATATCCCGAGCGCCTGACAATGTTCCCAGAGCGTCTCCGCCGACCGACGGAGCGTGCTTTCTTCGTCGGCGGTGAGCTCCAGCTCCGCCGCGACCCCGAGCACGCCGCCCCTGCCGAGCCTTGCCGGGAGGCTGAGGAAGACCTCGTGATCGTTGCCGGGGATGAACCCCTTGGCGAGCAGCGAGACCGGGTGGACGCGCCGCTGGTCGCGGAGGAGCGACCGGGCAAGGCTGGCCACCGAGTAGCCAATGGCCCACGACGCGTACCCCTTCAGCCCGATCACCTCGCGCGCGCCGCCCACCACGGCCCGACGAATCCCCTCCAGGGCCTCCTCATCGAAGGACGAAGACGACGACGCGTGGGTCTTCTGGAGGTAGCTCAGCACCGGCATGCCGCCGACGCTGATGCTCGACCACAGCGCCACCGCGGCGCCTCCATGCTCGCCGACCATATACGCATGCACGTCCTGCGCGCCCACGCCGAGGTGGTCGGCGAGGAGGCGGCGGAGCCTGGAGGAGTCGAGGTTCGTGCCGGAGCCGATCACACGGCTCGCGGGGAAACCCGACAGCTTCCACGCCGCGTACGCGAGCACGTCCACGGGGTTCGACACGACGAGCAGCAGCGAGTCCGGCGACCCCTCCGCCAGCGCCGGCACGACCTCCCGCAGCACGGCCACGTTCTTGCGCAGCAACTCCACGCCACGGTGGCCCACTGGGCGCGCCCCGGGCAGCGTGACGATGATCAGGTCGGAGCCTCTGGTGAGCGCGAGGACGTCGGTGCCGGCGACGATGCGGACGCGCGGGAGGAACGCCGCGGCGTGCTGCAGGTCCAGCATCTCGCCGCGGACCCTGCCGGCGTCGGCGTCCACGAGGGCGATCTCGTCGGCGAGACCCTGCGTGAGGATCGTCTGCGCGATGGCCATGCCCACGTCTCCCGCGCCGATGACCGAGACCTTTGTTGTCCGCCGCCGGCGCTGGGTCCCTTCTCCATTGTCGCAGCCGGATGATGGCACCTGGCGGAAGAAGCCGGCGCCGAAGTTGACGTCGAAGCCGAGCTCGGACAGCGAGGACGCCTCCTTCTTCATGCTCATGGTGTGTGCTGTCGCTCGGGTTGTGTTGATAATTGGGTTAGTCTTGCATGCATGCTAGTTGTAGCTGATAGAGAGCCCTACTTATAGTCTTATACTAGTTGCTGGATGGATGCAACTCTCTGTCTCTCCCTCTCTTTTTCTCCCTCTTCTTTTTGTCTTTCTGAAAAGCTAACCTAGGAAGCAATTTATGTTGACCAAAATAAATATGTGACTTTACAATACCGTAGAAACTCCTGCCGGTTTTGACCCATGGTTCGTTCTTCATTGGAGAATAAAGGCAGTTGAGAGATGATAGTTGGTTGGGTGAGAGTGAGTGTTAGATCTTCCAGAGGAAAAAGTATCAGAAAGTTGGAGATCTGCTTATCGTGCATGCCCTTTTCCGTGCAAGTAGCCGTTTTCTTCTTATTTTTAGAAATATATAAGCTCATGCTATTCGAAAGTAGACATTTGCTGAACCCACAGATTTGTATGAACTCAGCGACCAATTCTAGGCATATTTTTTATGTTATTAGCAGCTGATTTGTGGATCTAAAAAAAAAGCTGATTTGTGTTTCGGTCTTGTTGTTTGGGTTGGTTGGTTTGACAGCTGACACCTTTTAAGGCTTTTCGAAAACTTGTACAAGTTTTCACTTTTAAGATATACGTTTTCCAAATAAGTTTTCACTACAACATTTTTTTGGAAAACTTGTACAAATGCATTCCCAAGATGTAAGAAAATGATTAGGATAATATTAACTAGTCCCATGGTGTCATGGTGGTAGTGATCCACAGCATCCGCCACCGTTGGATAATCTAGTACAACATGTATGGACGGTCGCACAGCTAAGTGTTGAATATAATTGTCTAGTCCTCTTTCATCAGATTGATCCTTTGGTTGAACTGGCTAGAGCATGTAATTTCACATGCTAGTATAAAAAAATGTAATTCCACATGGTATCTGGGCTACGAGGTCCTAAGTTTAAATCCTAGCCAGCGCAGTATTTAAAATAAATATTTGCGGACTCTCTAAAAAGAAATCGTTCAAGGATACACGTCTAAGACCCGTGCGAGATTTGTTTAGAAAAAAAAATCACCGGCATAGACTTGAGGAGAGGTGTTGAATACAATTGGCTAATCCTTGGTCTTTTGGTTAAACTGGTTAGAGCATACAATTTCAAACTAAATACATTAACAATTGCTTCTTATTGAGAAGTTTGTCAACCCATGCGGTCGCCAGGTACACTACAGTCGCAGAGGAGGCTGACGAAGTGGCAGGGTGCAACCTGCAAGGACACGTATGGAATTGAGACGTTCAGAATTTGAAAAGCTTTCAATGTGAACACATCGCAGCGGCTATGTCTACGTACAGCACCACAACAGCGACGTCTAAGTATGGCCTCGCAACCGCTATGTCTACGTATGACATCGCAACG
The DNA here is from genome assembly GCF_019359855.2 of Lolium perenne. Taxonomy (NCBI): domain Eukaryota; kingdom Viridiplantae; phylum Streptophyta; class Magnoliopsida; order Poales; family Poaceae; genus Lolium; species Lolium perenne. Next base: position 280,802,578 of record NC_067250.2, read on the forward strand.
GCTACGTCTACGAACGGCTACGTCTACGTATGGCCCTCCCAGTCATCCTTGATGCACTCCGCTGCGACGAACGAGGGCAGATACGGGTCCGGCTTGAGAACCTCGGCCGAGCTGCAGGAAGTGGAATAGTGGATAGCGCAGAGCAGGCCGGACGCGAAAACGGCCCCGGCACGGCGAGTACATGGACATGAAGAGCGGCGATTTTACAAGCGGAATTATATCCATTGTATGTTGTTGCTTTAAGAGCATCTCCAGTCGTGTCGTTTAAAGCATCCCAAAAGCAATTTGGAGCGTCGGACAAAAAAACGGTTTCAGCCGTGTTTTCTGAAGCCCAATTTTATCTGGCACGTCCCGATACGGTGTCCGGCGCTCCGTCCCCCATCCCACAGGGGACGCACCGGACACGCCGGATACAGCGAAAAGCGAGGCGAAGCTACGCGGAGCCGACGCGTCAGCGGCTCGGAAGGCTAAAACCTCGTCGCCTACCTTTGGTCAAGCGACGTTAATGGCGTCCCTGTTTTCCCAGGCGACGCACTGACGCGTCTCGTCGTGCATGGCCGCGTGGCCGTCCGCGCCGGCGTTATTGCATGCAACCACCCGCTGCCGCCGCTGTACATTAAGACGCCCTGCAGTTCGTCCCCCAATTTCTCACCGCTCCCAAACCTTCTCGTCGCCGCCGCCTCCCCCCTTCCAGATCTTCTCCTCGCCGCTCCAAAAATGTCGAGCTCGTCCTCCCGCAAGATCGCCACGGCGAACGGCTTCGGCAGCGGCAGCCTAACCGTGGCGGAGGCGTGGGCGCTGTACCACGCCCGATATCTAGTCCCGCCGGACATGCGGCTGCCAAGCAGCGGCGGCTGGAAGATGGCCGTGAACGGCATTGGCGTCCCGTCGCCGCCGAAGCCGGGCACGGACCAATGGAGGGACGACATCAAGGCCCGGCGGGCTCAACTCACCGCCGAGGAGCAGTTGGATCCGACGTGGGCGGCCAACAACAACGACGACTGGTGGAAGACATACTTCAAGGCGAAGTACGACGTCGAGATGCACAGCACCCACGGGGCGTTTGAAAGTGCATGGAGCCCCCATGTGTGGTTTTGGTAATTAATGACAATCCCTATGGACTAATGTTTGCTTTGAGTTATATTTGTAGGAGTTGTCCATAGGCAATTCTTGAACCATATGTTGGCTTCAAGGTTGCAATAAGAAAAAAGTGATGAAGTATATCAAGTGTCAAGTATGTCTTGAAGATGAAGATGAAGTGTGCCCTCAAGTTACTTCAAGATATCAACATGATGAAGAATGAAGAATGAAGTGCAAGTTCAAGATGAGCCAACTCGAAGAGTTCATAAGCTTGAAGCTTGCCATGGAGAAATTGAAGTGCTAGTTCAAGATGAGCCATCTCGAAGAGATCCTTTGATTGACTCTTGTCATACATATGGTGATCATGGATATGTGATGTTGCGCCGAAGAAGAAGCTCTCCCATGGTGGTTTATGGGGGAGCAATCTACAAGACTTCGTCAAGCAAGCACAAGCAAGAAAGGCGTTCCATCTTGTTGCGGTCAAGATCGTCATCATCGAGCTCAAGTGGAATGCGCAAGGTTAAGGTTTGCTCTTGATAGGGTTTCTTTCTCACCGATCCCATGGTGTAGTTGGAGACCGGTTTATAGTTTAGTTGCTGTTCTATCAAGAGGGCTCTCGAGTGAGTAACTCGATCGTATCGTTCGGAGAGAGCTCAAACCTTTGCATCCTTGCATCATCTTTCTTGGTTGTTATTTGGATCTTATCCATGTGATGTTTTAGAGCTTGTGTTTACTCTCGTGACAAGCTCTAGTTCATCGAAAACGGATTTTGCATAGATCAATTGTCGCGTTTTCGAGTTTGGTGATTTTCTCGGTTTCTCATGTTGAGGTATTGCACCTTGATACGTCTCCGACGTATCGATAATTTCTTATGTTCCATGCTTGTTTTATGACAATACCTACATGTTTTGTTCACACTTTATATCGTTTTGATGCGTTTTCCGGAACTAACCTATTAACGAGATGCCGAAGTGCCAGTTGTTGTTTTCTGCTGTTTTTGATTTCAGAAATCCTACAAAGGAAATATTCTCGGAATCGGACGAAATTAATTCCCACGATCTTATAATTCCACGAAGCTTCCAGAAAGTCAAAGGGGGACCAGAGGGGGGCCCTGGGGGCCCCACACGACATGGCGGCGCGGCCACCAGGGGGGGCGCGCCCCCCTACTGTGTGGGCCCCCCGTGGCCCTTCCGACTCCGCCTCTTCGCCTATAAGATGCCTCGTGACCTAAATCTTCGACACGATCGACGAAACCCGCAAAAACCTTTCAGAGCCGCTGCCATCGCGAAGCCAAGATCTGGGGGACAGGAGTCTCTGTTCCGGCACGCCGCCGGGACGGGGAAGTGCCCCTGGAAGGCTCCTCCATCAACACCACCGCCATCTTCATCACCGCTGATGTCTCCCATGAGGAGGGAGTAGTTCTCCATCGAGGCTAAGGGTTGTACCGGTAGCTATGTGGTTCATCTCTCTCCCTATGTACTTCAATACAATAATCTCATGAGCTGCCTTACATGATTGAGATTCATATGATGATGATTGTAATCTAGATGTCATTATGCTAGTCAAGTGGGTTTTACTTATGTGATCTCCGGAGACTCCTTGTCCCACGTGTGTAAAGGTGACAGTGTGTGCACCGTGTGGGTCTCTTAGGCTATATTTCACAGAATACTTATTCACTGTTATGAATGGCATAGTGAAGTGCTTATTTATATCTCTTTATGATTGCAATGTGTTTTGTATCACAATTTATCTGCATGCTACTCTAGTGATGTTATTAAAGTAGTTTTATTCCTCCTGCACGGTGTAATGGTGACAGTGTGTGCATCCGTGTTAGTACTTGGCGTAGGCTATGATTGTGATCTCTTGTAGATTATGAAGTTAACTATTGCTATGATGGTATTGATGTGATCTATTCCTCCTTTCGTAGTGTGAAGGTGACAGTGTGCATGCTATGTTAGTACTTGGTTTGGTTATGTTGATCTGTCATGCACTCTAAGGTTATTTAAATATGAACATCGAATATAGTGGAGCTTGTTAACTCCGGCATTGAGGGTTCGTGTAATCCCACACAGTTAGTGGTGTTCATCATCCAACAAGAGGGTGTAGAGTTTAGCATCTATCTATTTATTCTGTTATGTGATCAATGTTGAGAGTGTCCACTAGTGAAAGTATGATCCCTAGGCCTTGTTTCCAATACTGTTATCGCTGCTTGTTTACTGTTTTACTGCATCTGTACTGTCCGCAATATTACCACCATCAACCACACGCCAGCAAGCACTTTTCTGGCACTGTTACTACTGCTTATATTTATTCATACCACCTGTATTTCACTATCTCTTCGCCGAACTAGTGCACCTATTAGGTGTATTGGGGACTGATACGTCTCCGACGTATCGATAATTTCTTATGTTCCATGCCACATTATTGATGTTATCTACATGTTTTATGCACACTTTATGTCATATTCGTGCATTTTCTGGAACTAACCTATTAACAAGATGCCGAAGTGCCGATTCTTTGTTTCTGCTGTTTTTGGTTTCAGAAATCCTAGTAACGAAATATTCTCGGAATTGGACGAAATCAACGCCCAGGGTCCTATTTTTCCACGAAGCTTCCAGAAGACCGAAGAGGAGACGAAGTGGGGCCACGAGGCGCCCAAACCCTAGGGCGGCGCGGCCTGCCCCTGGCCGCGCGGCCCTATGGTGTGGGCCCCCCGTGCCGCCTCCTGACCTGCCCTTCCGCCTACTTAAAGCCTCCGTGACGAAACCCCCAGTACCGAGAGCCACGATACGGAAAACCTTACTGAGACGCCGCCACCGCCGATCCCATCTCGGGGGATCCAGGAGATCGCCTCCGGCACCCTGCCGGAGAGGGGATTCATCTCCCGGAGGACTCTACACCGCCATGGTCGCCTCCGGAGTGATGAGTGAGTAGTCTACCCCTGGACTATGGGTCCATAGCAGTAGCTAGATGGTTGTCTTCTCCCCATTGTGCTATCATTGTTGGATCTTGTGAGCTGCCTAACATGATCAAGATCATCTATCTGTAATTCTATATGTTGCGTTTGTTGGGATCCGATGAATAGAGAATACTTGTTATGTTGATTATCAAAGTTATATCTACGTGTTGTTTATGATCTTGCATGCTTTCCGTTACTAGTAGATGCTCTGGCCAAGTAGATGCTTGTAACTCCAAGAGGGAGTACTTATGCTCGATAGTGGGTTCATGCCTGCATTGACACCTGGGATAGTGACAGAAAGTTCTAAGGTTGTGTTGTGCTGTTGCCACTAGGGATAAAACATTGATGCTATGTCTAAGGATGTAGTTGTTGATTACATTACGCACCATACTTAATGCAATTGTCTGTTGCTTTGCAACTTAATACTGGAGGGGGGTCGGATGATAACCTGAAGGTGGACTTTTTAGGCATAGATGCAGTTGGATGGCGGTCTATGTACTTTGTCGTAATGCCCAATTAAATCTCACTATACTCATCATGATATGTATGTGCATGGTCATGCTCTCTTTATTTGTCAATTGCCCAACTGTAATTTGTTCACCCAACATGCTGTTCGTCTTATGGGAGAGACACCTCTAATGAACTGTGGACCCCGGTCCAATTCTCTTTACTGAAATACAATCTACTGCAATACTTGTTCTACTGTTTTCTGCAAACAATCATCTTCCACACAATACGGTTAATCCTTTGTTACAGCAAGCCGGTGAGATTGACAACCTCACTGTTTCGTTGGGGCAAAGTACTTTGGTTGTGTTGTGCAGGTTCCACGTTGGCGCCGGAATCCCTGGTGTTGCGCCGCACTACATCCCGCCGCCATCAACCTTCAACGTGCTTCTTGACTCCTACTGGTCCGATTAAACCTTGGTTTCTTACTGAGGGAAACTTGCCGCTGTGCGCATCACACCTTCCTCTTGGGGTTCCCAACGGACGTGCCAACCACACGCATCAAGCAAATTTCTGGCGCCGTTGCCGGGGAGATCAAGACACGTTGCAAGGGGAGTCTCCACATCGCAATCTCTTTACTTTGTTTTTGTCTTGCTTTATTTTATTTACTACTTTGTTTGCTGCATTATATCAAAATACAAAAAAATTAGTTGCTAGTTTTACTATATTTACTATCTTGTTCTCCATATTAAAAACACAAAAAAAATTAGTTACTTGTTTTACTTTACTTAATATCATGCATGTTTTTATTTCACTAGTTAAGCATAATGGAAAACAACAAAAATATGAGAGATCTTTATGAACTTTATCTTGAATTAGGACATGATGTGTTTGAAGAGAGAATTAAAAAACCCATGGAACTTTATATGCATGTTAATGGGAATGTTATTACTATGAATGCTTTGAACACCATTGTTGCTAATGCTATGGAAAATTCTAAGCTTGGGGAAGCTGGCTCTGATGAGCATGATCTTTTTAGTTCCCCAAGCATTGAGGAGAAAATTTTCTTTTATGATTACAATATGCCTCCTATATATGATGATAGCCACTTTGTTGAATTTGCTCCCACTACAACTAATAAAATTGATTATGCTTATGTGGAGAGTAATAATTTTATGCATGAGACTCATGATAAGAATGCTTTATGTGATAGTTATATTGTTGAGTTTGCTTATGATAATACTGAAAGTTATTATGAGAGAGGAAAATATGGTTGTAGAAATCTTCATGTTACTAAAATGCCTCTCTATATGCTGAAATTTTTGAAGCTACACTTGTTTTATCTTCCTATGCTTGTCACTTTGCTCTTCATGAACTTGTTTATTTACAAGATTCCTATGCATAGGAAGCATGTTAGACTTAAATGTGTTTTGAATTTGCCGCTTGATGCTCTCTTTTGCTTCAAATACTACTTCTTGCGAGTGCATCATTAAAACTGCTGAGCCCATCTTAATGGCTATAAAGAAAGCACTTCTTGGGAGATAACCCATGTGTTATTTTGCTACAGTACTTTGTTTTTATTTTGTGTCTTGGAAGTTGTTTACTACTGTAGCAACCTCTCCTTATCTTAGTTTTGTGTTTTGTTGTGCCAAGTTAAGCCGTTGATAGAAAAGTAAGTACTAGATTTGGATTACTGCGCAGTTCCAGATTTCTTTGCTGTCACGAATCTGGGCAAAATCCCTCTGTAGGTAACTCAGAAAATTATGCCAATTTACGTGAGTGATCCTCAGATATGTACGCAACTTTCATTCAATTTGAGCATTTTCATTTGAGCAAGTCTGGTGCCATTTTAAAATTCGTCAATACGAACTGTTCTGTTTTGACAGATTCTGCCTTTTATTTCGCATTGCCTCTTTTGCTATGTTGGATGAATTTCTTTGATCCACTAATGTCCAGTAGCATTATGCAATGTCCAGAAGTGTTAAGAATGATTGTGTCACCTCTGAATATGTCAATTTATATTGTGCACTAACCCTCTAATGAGTTGTTTCGAGTTTGGTGTGGAGGAAGTTTTCAAGGATCAAGAGAGGAGTATGATGCAACATGATCAAGGAGAGTGAAAGCTCTAAGCTTGGGGATGCCTCGGTGGTTCACCCCTGCATATATTAAGAAGACTCAAGCGTCTAAGCTTGGGGATGCCCAAGGCATCCCCTTCTTCATCGACAACATTATCAGGTTCCTCCCTGAAACTATATTTTTATTCCATCACATCTTATGTGCTTTTTCTTGGAGCGTCGGTTTGTTTTTGTTTTTTGTTTTGTTTGAATAAAATGGATCCTAGCATTCACTTTATGGGAGAGAGACACGCTCTGCTGTAGCATATGGACAAGTATGTCCTTGGTTTCTACTCATAGTATTCATGGCGAAGTTTCTCCTTCGTTAAATTGTTATATGGTTGGAATTGAAAAATGATACATGTAGTAATTGCTATAAATGTCTTGGGTAATGTGATACTTGGCAATTGTTGTGCTCATGATTAAGCTCTTGCATCATATGCTTTGCACCCATTAATGAAGAAATACATAGAGCATGCTAAAATTTGGTTTGCATATTTGGTTTCTCTAAGGTCTAGATAATTTCTAGTATTGAGTTTGAACAACAAGGAAGACGATGTAGATTCTTATAATGTTTTCAATATGTCTTTTATGTGAGTTTTGCTGCACCGGTTCATCCTTGTGTTTGTTTCAAATAAACCTTGCTAGCCTAAACCTTGTATCGAGAGGGAATACTTCTCATGCATCCAAAATACTTGAGCCAACCACTATGCCATTTGTGTCCACCATACCTACCTACTACATGGTATTTTCCGCCATTCCAAAGTAAATTGCTTGAGTGCTACCTTTAAAATTCCATTCTTCACCTTTGCAATATATAGCTCATGGGACAAATAGCTTAAAAACTATTGTGGTATTGAATATGTAATTATGCACTTTATCTCTTATTAAGTTGCTTGTTGTGCGATAACCATGTTTACTGGGGACGCCATCAACTATTCATTGTTGAATTTCATGTGAGTTGCTATGCATGTTCGTCTTGTCTGAAGTAAGAGCGATCTACCACCTTATGGTTAAGCATGCATATGTTAGAGAAGAACATTGGGCCGCTAACTAAAGCCATGATCCATGGTGGAAGTTTCAGTTTTGGACATATATCCTCAATCTCAAATGAGAAAATTATTAATTGTTGTTACATGCTTATGCATAAAAGAGGAGTCCATTATCTGTTGTCTATGTTGTCCCGATATGGATGTCTAAGTTGAAGAATAATCAATAGCGAGAAATCCAATGCGAGCTTTCTCCTTAGACCTTTGTACAGGCGGCATAGAGGTACCCCTTTGTGACACTTGGTAAAAACAGTGCATTGTGATGATCCGGTAGTCCAAGCTAATTAGGACAAGGTGCGGGCACTATTAGTATACTATGCATGAGGCTTGCAACTTGTAGGATATAATTTACATAACTCATATGCTTTATTACTACCGTTGACAAAATTGTTTCATGTTTTCAAAATCAAAGCTCCAAAGACAAATATAGCAATCGATGCTTTTCCTCTATGGAGGACCATTCTTTTACTTTCAATGTTGAGTCAGTTCACCTATTTCTCTCCACCTCAAGAAGCAAACACTTGTGTGAACTATGCATTGATTCCTACATACTTGCTTATTGCACTTATTATATTACTCTATGTTGACAATATCCACGAGATATACATGTTACAAGTTGAAAGCAACCGCTGAAACTTAATCTTCTTTTGTGTTGCTTCAATGCTTTTACTTTGAATTATTGCTTTATGAGTTAACTCTTATGCAAGACTTATTGATGCTTGTCTTGAAGTGCTATTCATGAAAAGTCTTTGCTTTATGATTCACTTGTTTACTCATGTCATATACATTGTTTTGATCGCTGCATTCACTACATATGCTTTACAAATAGTATGATCAAGATTATGATGGCATGTCACTTCAGAAATTATCTGTGTTATCGTTTTACCTGCTCGGGACGAGCAGAACTAAGCTTGGGGATGCTGATACGTCTCCGACGTATCGATAATTTCTTATGTTCCATGCCACATTATTGATGTTATCTACATGTTTTATGCACACTTTATGTCATATTCGTGCATTTTCTGGAACTAACCTATTAACAAGATGCCGAAGTGCCGATTCTTTGTTTCTGCTGTTTTTGGTTTCAGAAATCCTAGTAACGAAATATTCTCGGAATTGGACGAAATCAACGCCCAGGGTCCTATTTTTCCACGAAGCTTCCAGAAGACCGAAGAGGAGACGAAGTGGGGCCACGAGGCGCCCAAACCCTAGGGCGGCGCGGCCTGCCCCCTGGCCGCGCGGCCCTATGGTGTGGGCCCCCCGTGCCGCCTCCTGACCTGCCCTTCCGCCTACTTAAAGCCTCCGTGACGAAACCCCCAGTACCGAGAGCCACGATACGGAAAACCTTACTGAGACGCCGCCACCGCCGATCCCATCTCGGGGGATCCAGGAGATCGCCTCCGGCACCCTACCGGAGAGGGGATTCATCTCCCGGAGGACTCTACACCGCCATGGTCGCCTCCGGAGTGATGAGTGAGTAGTCTACCCCTGGACTATGGGTCCATAGCAGTAGCTAGATGGTTGTCTTCTCCCCATTGTGCTATCATTGTTGGATCTTGTGAGCTGCCTAACATGATCAAGATCATCTATCTGTAATTCTATATGTTGCGTTTGTTGGGATCCGATGAATAGAGAATACTTGTTATGTTGATTATCAAAGTTATATCTACGTGTTGTTTATGATCTTGCATGCTTTCCGTTACTAGTAGATGCTCTGGCCAAGTAGATGCTTGTAACTCCAAGAGGGAGTACTTATGCTCGATAGTGGGTTCATGCTCGCATTGACACAGGACAGTGATGAAAGTTCTAAGGTTGTGTTGTGGTGTTGCCACTAGGGATAAAACATTGATGCTATGTCTAAGGATGTAGTTGTTGATTACATTACGCACCATACTTAATGCAATTGTCTGTTGCTTTGCAACTTAATACTGGAGGGGGTTCGGATGATAACCTGAAGGTGGACTTTTTAGGCATAGATGCAGTTGGATGGCGGTCTATGTACTTTGTCGTAATGCCCAATTAAATCTCACTATACTCATCATGATATGTATGTGCATGGTCATGCTCTCTTTATTTGTCAATTGCCCAACTGTAATTTGTTCACCCAACATGCTGTTCGTCTTATGGGAGAGACACCTCTAGTGAACTGTGGACCCCGGTCCAATTCTCTTTACTGAAATACAATCTACTGCAATACTTGTTCTACTGTTTTCTGCAAACAATCATCTTCCACACAATACGGTTAATCCTTTGTTACAGCAAGCCGGTGAGATTGACAACCTCACTGTTTCGTTGGGGCAAAGTACTTTGGTTGTGTTGTGCAGGTTCCACGTTGGCGCCGGAATCCCTGGTGTTGCGCCGCACTACATCCCGCCGCCATCAACCTTCAACGTGCTTCTTGACTCCTACTGGTCCGATTAAACCTTGGTTTCTTACTGAGGGAAACTTGCCGCTGTGCGCATCACACCTTCCTCTTGGGGTTCCCAACGGACGTGCCAACCACACGCATCAGGGACACAAGAGACTTCTTGCTTTGTGGTTGCAGGGTTGCATGAGAGGGATATCTTTGACCTCTTCCTCCCTGAGTTCGATAAACCTTGGGTGATCCACTTAAGGGAAACTTGCTGCTGTTCTACAAACCTCTGCTCTTGGAGGCCCAACACTGTCTACAGGAAAAGGAGGGGACGTAGACATCAAGCTATTTTCTGGCGCCGTTGCCGGGGAGGAAAGGTAAAAGGTACTCACACTCCGGATCTCGGGTACTAAGCTATTTTCCGGCGCCGTTGTAAGTACTCAAAGCTATTTCCTTTAGATCCTGCAATTGCATCTTTTTGTTTCTTGTTTACACTAGTTAGGCATAATGGAAAACAACAAAAATATGAGAGATCTTTATGAACTTTATCTTGAATTAGGACATGATGTGTTTGAAGAGAGAATTAAAAAACCCATGGAACTTTATATGCATGCTAATGGGAATGTTATTAATATGAATGCTTTGAACACTATTGTTGCTAATGCTATGGAAAATTCTAAGCTTGGGGAGGTCGGTTTTGATGAAAATGATCTTTTTAGTCCCCCGGGCATTGAGGAGGAAATTTACTTTGATGATACTTTGCCTCCTATTTATGATGATTATAATGATAGTAGTCTTTTGGTTCCGCCTGTTATGGAGGATAAATTTGATTATGATCACAATATGCCTCCTATATTTGATGATAGCTACTATGTTGAATTTGCTCCCACTACAATTAATAAGAATGACTATGCTTATGTGGAGAGTAATGATACTTTTATGCATGAGACTCATGATAAGAATGCTTTATGTGATAGTTATATTGTTGAGTTTGCTCATGATGCTACTGAAAGTTATTATGAGAGAGAAAAATATGGTTGTAGAAATTTTCATGTTACTAAAACACCTCTCTATGTGCTGAAATTTTTGAAACTATGATGTCTACGGGAGCTTCTATTCTTGTAGACAGTGTTGGGCCTCCAAGAGCAGAGGTTTGTAGAACAGCAGCAAGTTTCCCTTAAGTGGATCACCCAAGGTTTATCGATCTCAGGGAGGAAGAGGTCAAAGATATCCCTCTCATGCAACCCTGCAACCACAAAGCAAGAAGTCTCTTGTGTCCCCAACACACCTAATAGGTGCACTAGTTCGGCGAAGAGATAGTGAAATACAGGTGGTATAAATAAGTAGTAGCAACGGCACCAGAAAAGTGCTTTGCCCAAGACAGTGAACAAGCAGTAGTAACGCAGCAGTAGTAACGCAGTAAAACAGTAAACAAGCAGCGATAGCAGTATTTAGAAACAAGGCCTAGGGATCAGACTTTCACTAGTGGACACTCTCAACATTGATCACATAACAGAATAGATAAATGCATACTCTACACTCTTGTTGGATGATGAACACATTGCGTAGGATTACACGAACCCTCAATGCCGGAGTTAACAAGCTCCACAATTCAATGTTCATATTTAAATAACCTTAGAGTGCATGAAAGATCAATTCGACTAAACCAAGTACTAACATAGTATGCACACTGTCACCTTCACACTATGTAGGAGGAATAGATCACATCAATACCATCATAGCAATAGTTAACTTCATAATCTACAAGAGATCATAATCATAGCATACGCCAAGTACTAACACGGATGCACACACTGTCACCATTACACCGTGTAGGAGGAATAAAACTACTTTAATAACATTGCTAGAGTAGCACATAGATAAATTGTGATACAAAACACATTGCAATCATAAAGAGATATAAATAAGCACTTCACTATGCCATTCATAACAGTGAATAAGTATTCTGTGAAATATAGCCTAAGAGACCCACACGGTGCACACACTGTCACCTTTACACACGTGGGACAAGGAGTCTCCGGAGATCACATAAGTAAAATTCACTTGACTAGCATAACGACATCTAGATTACAATCATCATCATATGGATCTCAATCATGTAAGGCGGCTCATGAGATCATTGTATTGAAGTACATAGAGAGAGAGATGAACCACATAGCTACCGGTACAGCCCCGAGCCTCGATGGAGAACTACTCCCTCCTCATGGGAGACAGCAGCGTTGATGAAGATGGCGGTGGTGATGATGGAGAAGCCTTCCGGGGGCACTTCCCCGCTCCGGCAGCGTGCCGGAACAGAGACTCCTGTCCCCCAGATCTTGGCTTCGCGATGGCGGCGGCTACAGAAGGTTTCTGTGGGTTTCGTCGATCGTGATAGGGTTTTCGCGACGGAGGCTTTAAATAGGCGGAAGGGCAGCCTCGGAGGGGGCCTGGGGCCACCACACCATAGGGCGGCGCGGCCCCCCCTCTGGCCGCGCCAGGGTGGCGTGTGGGGCCCCCAGGGCTTCCCTCTGGCGGCTCTCGGGTGTTCTGGAAGCTTCGTCCAATTATAAGACTCTGGGCGTTGATTTCGTCCGATTCCGAGAATATTTCCTTACTAGGATTTCTGAAAACAAAAACAGCAGAAAACAGGAACTGGCACTGCGGCATCTCGTCAATAGGTTAGTTCCGGAAAACGCATAAATATGACATAAAGTATGCATAAAACATGTAGATATCATCAATAATGTGGCATGGAACATAAGAAATTATCGATACGTCGGAGACGTATCAAACTACACTTGTTTTATCTTCCTGATCTTGTCACTTTGCTCTTCATGAATTTATTTGTGTACAAGATTCCTTTTCATAGGAAGCATGTTAGGCTTAAATGTGCTTTGAATTTGCCTCTTGATGCTCTCTTTTTGCTTCAAATACTATTTCTTGCGAGTGCATCATTAAAATTGCTGAGCCCATCTTAATGGCTATAAAGAAAGAACTTCTTGGGAGATAACCCATGTGTTATTTTGCTACAGTACTTTGTTTTATATTTGTGTCTTGAAAGTTGTTTACTACTGTAGCAACCTCTCCTTATCTTAGTTTTATTGCATTGTTGTGCCAAGTGAAGTCTCTAATAGAAGGTTGATACTAGATTTGGATTTCTGCGCAGAAACAGATTTCTATCTGTCACGACTCTGGGATGTTTTCTCTGTAGGTAACTCAGAAAAATATGCCAATTTACGTGCGTGTTCCTCAGATAGGTACGCAACTTTCATTAGTTTTGAGTTTTCTCATCTGAGCAAGTCTGGTGCCTCGTAAAAATTCGTCTTTACGGACTGTTCTGTTTTGACAGATTCTGCCTTTTATTTCGCATTGTCTGTTTTGCTGTGTTGGATGGATTTCTTTGTTCCATTACCATCCAGTAGCTTTGAGCAATGTCCAGAAGTGTTAAGAATGATTGTGTCACCTCTTAACATGTGAGTTTTTGATTATGCACTAACCCTCTAATGAGTTTGTTTCGAGTTTGGTGTGAAGGAAGTTTTCAAGGGTCAAGAGAGGAGGATGATATACTACGATCAAGAAGGGTGAAAAGTCTAAGCTTGGAGATGCCCCGGCGGTTCATCCCTGCATATTTCAAGAAGACTCAAGCATCTAAGCTTGGGGATGCCCAAGGCATCCCCTTCTTCATCGACAAATTATCAGGTTCCTTCTCTTGAAACTATATTTTTATTCGGTCACATCTTATGTACTTTACTTGGAGCGTCTGTGTGCTTTTGTTTTTGTTTTTGTTTGAATAAATGCTTGTGTGGGAGAGGGACACGCTCCGCTGGTTCATATGAACACATGTGTTCTTAGCTTTTAATGTTCATGGCGAAGGTTGAAACTGCTTCGTTAATTGTTATATGGTTGGAAATAGAAAATGCTACATGTGGTAATTGGTATAATGTCTTGAATAATTTGATACTTGGCAATTGTTGTGCTCATGATTAAGCTCTTGCATCATATAATTTGCACCTATTAATGAATAACTACATAGAGCTTGTAAAATTTGGTTTGCATGATTGATCTCTAGAGTCTAGATATTTTCTGGTTGAGGTGTTTGAACAACAAGGAGACAATGTAAAATCTTATAATAGCTACAATATGTGCATATGTGAGCTTTGCTGCACCTTTTATACTTGAGTTTGCTTCAAACAACCTTGCTAGCCTAGCCTTGTATTGAGAGGAATTCTTCTCATGCATCCAAATCCATGAGCCAATTACTATGCCATTTGTGTCCACCATACCTACCTACCACATGGTATTTCTCCGCCATTCCAAAGTAAATTACTTGAGTGCTACCTTTAAAATTTCTATTCTTTAACTTTGCAATATATAGCTCATGGGACAAAATAGCTTAAAAACTATCGTGGTGAAGAATATGTACTTATGTGTCTTATTTCTTAGTAAGTTGCTTGTTGTGCGGTAACCATGTTTTCTGGGGACGCCATCAACTCTTTTACCTTTGTTGAATATCATGTGAGTTGCTATGCATGTTCGTCTTGTCTGAAGTAAGGGCGGTTTTCACAATCAAATGGTTTGAGCATGCATACTGTTAGAGAAGAACATTGGGCCGCTAACTAAAGCCATGATTCATGGTGGAAGTTTCAGTGTGGACAGCTAATCCCCAATCTCTTATGAGAATAATAATTGTTGTTAAATGCTTATGCATTAAAGAGGATTCCATTATCTGTTGTCTATGTTGTCCCGGTATGGATGTCTAAGTTGAGAATAATCAAAAGCGAGAAATCCAATGCGAGTTTTCTCCTTAGACCTTTGTACAGGCGGCATAGAGGTACCCCTTTGTGACACTTGGTTGAAACATATGCTATGCAATGATAATCCGTGTTAACCCAAGCTAATTAGGACAAGGTGCGAGCACTATTAGTATACTATGCATGAGGCTTGCAACTTATAAGATGTCTTATACATAACTCATATGCTTTATTACTACCGTTGACAAAATTGTTTCTTGTTTTCAAAATGAAAAGCTCTAGCACAAATATAGTAATCAATGCTTCCCTCTGTGAAGGGCCTATCTTCTACTTTATTGTTGAGTCAGTTTGCCTATTCTTTCTATCTTAGAAGCAAACACTTGTATCAACCGTGTGCATTGATTCTTACATGTTTACTTATTGCACTTGTTATATTGCTTTGTGTTGACAATTATCCTTGAGATATACATGTTAAAGTTGAAAGCAACCGCTGAAACTTTTATCTCCTTTGTGTTGCTTCAATGCTTCTACTTTGAATTTATTGCTTTATGAGTAACTCTTATGCAAGTCTTATTGATGCTTGTCTTGAAAGTACTATTCATGAAAAGTCTTTGCTATATGGTT
Organism: Lolium perenne; assembly: GCF_019359855.2. Classification (NCBI taxonomy): domain Eukaryota; kingdom Viridiplantae; phylum Streptophyta; class Magnoliopsida; order Poales; family Poaceae; genus Lolium; species Lolium perenne. The sequence continues at coordinate 280,817,952 of NC_067250.2, forward strand.
CAATTGTTTACTCATGTCATTTACTTTGTTTTGATCGCTGCATTCATTACATATGCTTTACAATAGTATGATTAAGATTATGTTGGTAGCATGTCACTTCAGAAATTATCTTTGTTATCGTTTACCTACTCGGGACGAGTAGGAACTAAGCTTGGGGATGCTGATACGTCTCCGACGTATCGATAATTTCTTATGTTCCATGCTTGTTTTATGACAATACCTACATGTTTTGTTCACACTTTATATCGTTTTGATGCGTTTTCCGGAACTAACCTATTGACGAGATGCCGAAGTGCCAGTTGCTGTTTTCTGCTGTTTTTGATTTCAGAAATCCTACAGAAGAAATATTCTCGGAATCGGACGAAATTAATTCCCACGATCTTATAATTCCACGAAGCTTCCAGAAAGTCAAAGGGGGACCAGAGGGGGGCCCTGGGGGCCCCACACGACATGGCGGCGCGGCCACCAGGGGGGGGCGCGCCCCCCTACTGTGTGGGCCCCCCCGTGGCCCTTCCGACTCCGCCTCTTCGCCTATAAGATGCCTCGTGACCTAAATCTTCGACACGATCGATGAAACCCGCAAAAACCTTCCAGAGCCGCCGTCATCGCGAAGCCAAGATCTGGGGGACAGGAGTCTCTGTTCCGGCACGCCGCCGGGACGGGGAAGTGCCCCCGGAAGGCTCCTCCATCAACACCACCGCCATCTTCATCACCGCTGATGTCTCCCATGAGGAGGGAGTAGTTCTCCATCGAGGCTAAGGGCTGTACCGGTAGCTATGTAGTTCATCTCTCTCCCTATGTACTTCAATACAATAATCTCATGAGCTGCCTTACATGATTGAGATTCATATGATGATGATTGTAATCTAGATGTCATTATGCTAGTCAAGTGGGTTTTACTTATGTGATCTCTGGAGACTCCTTGTCCCACGTGTGTAAAGGTGACAGTGTGTGCACCGTGTGGGTCTCTTAGGCTATATTTCACAGAATACTTATTCACTGTTATGAATGGCATAGTGAAGTGCTTATTTATATCTCTTTATGATTGCAATGTGTTTTGTATCACAATTTATCTGCATGCTACTCTAGTGATGTTATTAAAGTAGTTTTATTCCTCCTGCACGGTGTAATGGTGACAGTGTGTGCATCCGTGTTAGTACTTGGCGTAGGCTATGATTGTGATCTCTTGTAGATTATGAAGTTAACTATTGCTATGATGGTATTGATGTGATCTATTCCTCCTTTCGTAGTGTGAAGGTGACAGTGTGCATGCTATGTTAGTACTTGGTTTGGTTATGTTGATCTGTCATGCACTCTAAGGTTATTTAAATATGAACATCGAATATTGTGGAGCTTGTTAACTCCGGCATTGAGGGTTCGTGTAATCCTACACAGTTAGTGGTGTTCATCATCCAACAAGAGGGTGTAGAGTTTAGCATCTATCTATTTATTCTGTTATGTGATCAATGTTGAGAGTGTCCACTAGTGAAAGTATGATCCCTAGGCCTTGTTTCCAATACTGTTATCGCTGCTTGTTTACTGTTTTACTGCATCTGTACTGTCCGCAATATTACCACCATCAACCACACGCCAGCAAGCACTTTTCTGGCACTGTTACTACTGCTTATATTTATTCATACCACCTGTATTTCACTATCTCTTCGCCGAACTAGTGCACCTATTAGGTGTGTTGGGGACACAAGAGACTTCTTGCTTTGTGGTTGCAGGGTTGCATGAGAGGGATATCTTTGACCTCTTCCTCCCTGAGTTCGATAAACCTTGGGTGATCCACTTAAGGGAAACTTGCTGTTGTTCTACAAACCTCTGCTCTTGGAGGCCCAACACTGTCTACAGGAAAAGGAGGGGACGTAGACATCACACCTCTAAAAATCATAGAAAATCACCCCCCACTGATTTCCATATTTGGAGACCGGTTTATAGTTTAGTTGCCGTTCTATCAAGAGGGCTCTCGAGTGAGTAACTCGATCGTATCGTTCGGAGAGAGCTCAAACCTTTGCATCCTTGCATCATCTTTCTTGGTTGTTATTTGGATCTTATCCATGTGATGTTTTAGAGCTTGTGTTTACTCTCGTGACAAGCTCTAGTTCATCGAAAACGGATTTTGCATAGATCACTTGTCGCGTTTTCGAGTTTGGTGATTTTCTCAGTTTCTCATGTTGAGGTATTGCACCTCTAAAAATCATAGAAAATCACCCCCCACTGATTTCCATTTTTGTTGGGTAGCTCTTGTTGTCCTCTTTCCAACAAAATTGGTTTCATCTCGTTTGGATTCTCCAATCTCAAGATATTTGCATTTCCATATTTGAGTTTAAAAGAAAGAAGAAAAAGAGAAGAAAAGGAAAGAAGAGGAGGGGTGGTCGCCGGCGGTGGTGCGGGCGGTACCACCGGCCACGCAGCGGCCGGAGCCTCCGGGCTTGGTACCGCCCGTGGTACCGGGGAGCCAATTGTGGCTCAGTACATGTGCCAGGGAGGTTGGAGCCCCGGCGGTACCTTGGCCGGTACCCCGGCCGGAGGCTCCGGCCTCCCCTCCCGGCCCTCGCGCCCCAGGCCTCGCCCTGGCCACGTGGCCCGCTCCTACTCGCCGCGCTGCTTGACCATGGCCGGTAGTACCGGCCCTACCTGGCCGGTACCTCCGGCCTCCCCCTCCCAGCCCACAGCAGCCTCCAACGGGCAGATTTTTTGGGGGTCTCTTTTTAATCCCCCCTTCTCTCTCACCTTGGTACTTCTTCTTCAACCTTTGTCTCTCCACCATTGTTGCATCTTGAGAGGTCCTCCTCTTCCCCAATCCCTCCATGATTCTTGCTCAAATTTGAGGAAAAGAGAGAGGTGGTCTAGATCTATATCTGCACCAATCAAATTCCCCTCTTTGTGAGGGAATCTCTAGATCTAGATCTTGGAGAGAAATTTTGTGTTCCTCTTCTTATATTGTTCTTCCTCTCTTATTCCCCCAATAGCTTTAGTAGCTTTGTTGGAATTTGAGAGTGGAGGATTTGGACATCTTTGTGGTGTTCTTGCCATTGCATTTGGTGCATCGGTTTGAGTTCTCCTCGGTGATTTGTGGAGGTGAAAGCAAGAAAGTTGTTACTCTTGGGTTCTTGGAACCCTAGACGGATTCTAGGCCTTTGTGGCGATTTGTTGGGAGCTTCCAATTAAGTTGTGGATGTGTGCCCCAATCTTTGTGTAAGGCCCGGTTTCCGCCTCGAAGGAAATCCCTTAGTGGAACCGTGACCTAGGCCTTTGTGGCGAGGGTCACCGGAGATTTAGGTGAGGCGCCTTCGTGGCGTTCGGTGTGTGGTGTGAGTACCGCATCTTGGGGTGAGGCCTTTGTGGCGTTGGTGTGCATCGAGCAACCACACCTCAAGGTGAGCCTCTTGTGGCGTTCGGGAGCACTAAGCAACCGCACCTCTCCACCGGAGATTAGCACTCGCAAGAGTGTGAACTCCAGGATAAATCATCGTCTCCCGCGTGCCTCGGTTATCTCTATACCCGAGCTCTTTACTTATGCACTTTACCTTGTGATAGCCATCGTGCTTGAAGTTATATATATCTTGCTATCAAATACTTGCTTGTATTGCTTAGCATAAGTTGTTGGTGCACATAGGTGAACCATTTCTTAGAATAAGTTGTTGGTGCACATAGGTGAACAATAGTATATAGGCTTTGGGCTTGACAAAGTAAACGCTAGTTTTATTCCGCATTTGTTAAGCCCATCTCGTAAAAGTTTTAAATCGCCTATTCACCCCCCTCTAGGCGACATCCGTGTCCTTTCAGTGTTCCGGGGCGCACCCTCGAAAACGTCATCCGCGGCATCCGCAACGGCGCTCCAAGGTTGGAGACGCCGTCATCACCGCCACCGTCTCCTCGAGGAGGACCAGCGCAATGGCAGCCGAGGAGGACGACGTACTCGTCCTCCTCGAACTCTTCTTCCTCAGGACCGTCCCGATCGACGCCGACCTCGTCGTACCGCTCGACGCCCTACATCGTCCCCAAACGCGAGGTGAAGGAGGAGCCGGCGACGCCCGTCAACACGAGACGTGGCGGCAGCGGCAGCGGCAGCCGGCGGCAGCAAGAGAGGCGCGGCGGCGCCGTCCTCATCCCGAAGCCGGAGGTGAAGGAGGAGCCGGAGGAAGCGGCGCAAGCGGCGCTGCTGGCGGAGTACGAACGGCAGCAGCGACGACCCCGAGGACTGCCCAGGGCTGCGGGCGGCGTGCTTGGCGTCCATGAACGACAAGGACGCCTGGAGGGGCGACCTCGACATGGCGATCGCCATGTCCATCCGCGACTCCGACAAGCCGCTCGTCGACCTCACCGACGACGGCGAGACAGGACCAAGCGGCTTGGTGAAGGACAAGCCCGTCGACGAGCGCGTCAAGCAGGAGGTTGTCACTGACGACATGTACAACTTCCAGCAGTACTACGACGCCTCCGGCCGCCGCAAGTACTTCTAGATTAGGTTTAGTTTAAATTTAGTCAAATTTTGTTCAAATCTATGTAAGTTTGGATGAATCTAATCGAATCTCGCTTAAGTTTAAAATTTCCAAAATTTTGTTTGGGGGACGCGACTGGGGAGCGACATCCTCCAAACACGGCACGAACGAAACACGTCCCCTAAACGCTCAATCCGACGCGTTTTGAGGGACGGTTTGGGGGACGCGACTGGAGATGCTCTAAATCCAGTTACTACTTTTACCACAAAAATAAGTCCAGTTACTACAGTGAGCATTTTGACATTTATCTAATATAAAACTAATAACTAAACCATAAGTGAAATTTTTATGAAATTGGACTAATACATGGGTAACGTTGTGAAATATTTTGGCAAAAAATGAAACTGTTGACGTCATTGTGGTATATTTCACAAAATAATCATGTTTTAATTATGTTTCAGTTTTATTTCACAATTTTGTGAGAGAATTGGGTCATCACATGGCTGATGTCACCGTTGATGTCCCTGATGTAGGTACTGTTGCCTTTAAAAAGAGGTTTTCGCATGAAGGAGGTGTTGTAGAGGATATGGCCCGTGGGGCTCGTGTACACTAGATTGGTTGCCCGGACCCGTTTCTCGTATCCTATGGGTCAACAAACGGCCAATTAGTTACCCGGCCCGTATCAAAATCTCGGGCCGCATGCTTCTTAAAGCACATTTTCCCCTGCACGCGGATTCCGCCGTTTCCAGTGAGCCAAGCTCGGATTGGGAGAAAAGGGAAAACATGCGCCCCGCCCGTGTAAGCTCGATGATGGCGGGAGCACGTGCACATCTCTGAAAAGACGGGGGAGAAATTTGGTCACCTCCCACCGATTTGAACCATATATGCAACAAACTTGACAAACCTTTGGTGCAAAGTAGGAAGAGATAAGGACTGATTGGATCCCATGTCTTATCCCCTAGATCGGACAATCGACAAAGGGAGTTCCCCATCAACCCGGACCGCATAACGAACACTCATGACACATCTCATGACCATTTCAATCCACTTAGGTGTGAAACCCAACTTCCCAAGACAGCCATGTAGATAATCCTATTCCACACGATCGTATACTTTGATCATATCAATATTCAGGGTAAAGTAAGGTCTTTTTCGTGTTGTCTTATGATTGTATGGAGGCATTCGTAAGCAATCATTGCATTGCCAGTGATCAATCTGTTAATATCTATGGATCGACTAGTGTAGATCTAAACGAATAGTATCTATCTATGTAACATAAAGTGTTCATGTTCTGAGAGAGGGAGAGAGAGATGTACATGTACCGTGGGTTTACCTTCTCGTTTGGAGGAGGAACTCGCCGATCTGGACATGGCGAGGACGGCGGTGCGTTGGGCGAGGTGGTGGTGGTGCTTCCCGTCGGCACTGCACTACCCTGATCGGTGGGCTGTCTGGTGGGGCGAGTGGCAGCTCCGGGTAACCTCGTGCCTTGTGCCACTGGCTCCCACCACTCTATATAGTGCAGGCGACAGGGGCCCACCAACCAGGGAACGGTTGGGCGCCCCCGATCAGGGCGCGGTCAAAGGGTACGTCGAGCCGTTGGGCTCGAACGTGGTGGAGATCAACCTAACATTCTCCCCTTTGATCTCAACTTTACTTTTAACTTTATACTTTTATTTTATTCGTTTCATTTTGGATCAGTCCATAGGGCATGTTTCATCGTCACAGCTCTATTGCCGATAGAATCAGACAGCCACCATACACTTCTCTGTTTTGAAACAAATTCTTTTACTTTTGGGCCTCTTATGATCCAGGATAGGTAAGACTTTTCCTTAAACCCATGCCGGCTACGTGCTCCTTGAACACGCTGGGTGGTAAGCCTTTCGTTAGCGGATCCGCAAGCATATCTTTTGTCCTTATATGCTCGAGACTTATAGTTTGATCCTGGACCTTGTGTTTCACAACATAATACTTAACCTCAATCGGTTTCATAGCTGTACTAGACTTGTTGTTGTGAGCATAAAATACTGCGGCCTCATTGTCGCAGTACACCTTTAGTGGTTTGTCAATACAATCTACCACTTTCAAGTCGGGTATAATTTTCTTTAACCATAATGCCTGCCCCGTGGCTTCATAACATGCTATAAATTCTGCATACATCGTGGATGATGCAACTATCGTCTGTTTGGAGCTTCTCCACGAAATAGCTCCCCCTGCGAGGGTGAATACATATCCAGATGTGGATTTTTATCATCTTTATCCCCCGCAAAATCTGCATCTGAATACCCTCTTATTTCAAGGGAATCAGATCTTCTGTATGTTAGCATGTAGTTTTTTGTGCCTTTCACATAACGCAATGCCTTCTTTACCATTTTCCAGTGTTCAAAACCTGGATTTTCTTGATATCTACCGAGTACTCCGGTGATAAATGCTAAGTCAGGGCGAGTGCACACTTGTGCATACTGTAGGCTTCCAATGGCCGAAGCATATGGAACCGCTTTCATTTGATCGAGCTCGTATTGATTTTGGGGACTTTGATGTTTCCCAAAACTGTCGCCCTTGACTATAGGGGCAGGTGTGGCACTGCACTTATGCATATTATAATACTTAGAATCTTTTCTAAATAAGCCTTTTGCGATAGTCCTAATACTCCATTGTTTCTATCTCGGTGAATTTCTATGCCCAAAACATATGACGCTTCACCAAGATCTTTCATATTTTCTTTAAATCCAAATATCTTAATTGTTTCATTAAACTTTAGATACCACTGTCTGGAGGCTTGCTTTAATCCATAAATGGATTTCTTTAGGCGGCATCCCATTTCTTCCTTGCCTTCCATGATAAAACCCTTGGGTTGTTTCATGTAGACATTTTCTTCTAAATCTCAGTTTAGAAATGCCGTCTTTACATCCATTTGATGCAACTCTAAATCAAAATGTGCAACTAGTGCCATGATGATTCTGAAGGAATCCTTACATGAGACCGGAGAAAATGTCTCATTGTAATATATCCCTTCTCTTTGTGTAAATCCATTTGCCTATAGCTGTTATTCTTCCCTTTCATGCTCAACAAATGGTTCATTCGGCTCCTGACGGATAGGTTCCGAATTTTCACTCACCGTTGTCATGGGTGGAGTTACAACAGGCGCTTGCACCACAATCGCAGGGATCGTCGGTACATGTGCACATGGTAGCGCAAAAAATGGATTCTGAGTCATCGGATTAGGTGCATGCACCCTCTTCTCCTCAAGATCAATTTTCCGAGCTACCATGCTCCCCCTCATCATTTCGTCCTCTAAGAAGACAACATGTCTCATTTCCACAAACTTTGTGTATTTCTCTGGGCAGTAGAAACGATAACCTTTTAACTTTTCAGGATAGCCAATAAAATGGCAGCTGACTGTTTTGGTATCTAACTTTGCGATGTTTGGATTAAATACTTTGGCCTCAGCAGGGCTCCCCCACACTTTCAGGTGGTTTAGAGAAGGCACTCTCCCTGTCCATAGCTCATACGGCGTTTTGGGCACCGATTTGCTTGGTACTCTGTTTAGAATGTGAATAGCGGTTTTTAACGCCTTAATCCACAATCCCAATGGTAGGGTGGAATAGCTCATCATACTGCGCACCATATCCATAAGGGTACGGTTGCGCCTTTCAGCTACCCCATTCTGCTGAGATTCGCCCGTCATCGAGTACTGGGCGACTATTCCAGTCTCCTGTAGGAACCTTGCAAAAGGTCCAGGGACTTGGCCATATGGAGTATGTCGACCGTAGTACTCCCCTCCACGATCAGACCTGACTATCTTTATTCTTTTATCATGCTGAATTTCAACTTCAGCTTTGAATATTTTGAATTTATCCAACGCTTCTGTTCTTTCTTTTATTGGATAAATATAACCATATCGGGAGTAATCATCCGTGAATGTTATGAACGAATCATAGCCATCCACACTTTTTCACAGTGTTGATGTGCTTCGATTTGCATCCTTTTAAATTTGCTTTATAAATTTTCCTTTAATGCAATCGATGCACTGTTCTATGTCTGAGAATTCTAATGGAGGAAAAATATCATTTTTAACGACGAGTCTTTCTATTCCCCCCCTCGAAATATGGCCTAAACGACAATGCCATATTTCGACGATTCATCAGTTATTTTCTTTTCTTTTGTTCTTTGTCCAACGCGGACAACACTTTTTCACTCACATTACACACAAACAACACCCAAATTTAAAAGGATGATGCTCACATAAGCATTATTACACCATATGGCACACTTGCCATGTCCTTCCTATCCATGTGTACTTTTCTGTCACCAGTTGCTTCAGCAGCTGGGTCGCACATATCTTTGAAGAACCAGTGAACTGGCTCTTTATTCTTTCAAGATACTCCCCTACGGAATCACACTCTGCAATTGAGCCCACAATAGCGTTCTCAATTGTATTCTTTACAAATGGCACTTAGCCACCTTTTATACTGCCATGCAGCATCATCATTCTTGTCATTTCTGACTGGATCTTTGGTCTGACCGACTGTGGGAACCCAGTCCACCTCAGCACAAATCGACCTTCTTTTCTCCATTTAGTGTAGTTGTCACCTTTGAGGGTTGGAACATCCTTGATGCAGCTCATCAAGTAGTACCCTCCTTTAAACCATAATGAAATGAGATCATAGCAACAATTGCACGCAATAATCCAACGTTGGTCAAAATTAGAACATACAACTGTTTGTGCAATCTATATCACCGTTGAGCAGAAAATAGAGATAAATGCACACCTTATTGCAACAAATCATGATCATGTCATTAATAACGTTGGTTAAAATGACATATCATAATTGTTTCAACAATCACTTTTAAGCAACTTTTTAAATTTTAATCATCACTTTTGCATTTTTCCAAACTGAAAATGCATGTTAACTATTTGCAGCGGAAACTTTGAAGTCAAACTTTAAACTTTTCAGTCTGTTACTTTTTAATTCCCCAAAACAAATATCTCGTTGGTTCAATTTGCTCAGGGAAAAACTTGACAAAAAATGTTTCTTTTACTATATGCAGCGGAAACTTTGACTTTAAACTATTAACTTTCAAACTTTTCAGAGGCATAAATTTCACTTTATAATTTCTGAACAAATATTTCGTTGGTCCTATTTATTCAGAAAAAACTAGACAAAATTTGGCCAAAAATTTGACCCAAAACTGCCTAAAAATGCCTCTATAATAAATAAAACTGTAAAAAACTGCTGTTACTGTTGAGGCCCACGCGGCCCGCGGCCCGCTCGGCCTGCTCGCATTGAGAGGCACGCAGCCACGCGGCGCCCACGCTGCCGAAACCGCGGCACCGACGTGGCGGCCCGCACGCGGCTTCGCTGCGGCCTTTACGCGGCTTTGGACGCGGCCCGAACGTGGCCTCGCACGCCGCTTCCACACGGCCCAAGCACGCGTCGCCCACGATGGATCCCGGCCGTCGGATCTATCCGACGGCCAGCCTTGTTCGGGCCGTATAAAATAGGGCGGCCAACGGCCAAACCCTAACCCTAGCTCACTTTTCCCCTTCGGTCACCTTCTCTCGCCCCGCGCGCCTCCTCTCCGGCGGGCGGCGACGGCGACGGCGCCTTCTCGCGCTCGCCTAGCTCGCCGGCGGCGGGTGGCGGGGGCCCCGACTCCCCGAGCCTCTGTACACACCGGCGGCGGCGGCGGGGCTACTCCTCCCGCGCGCCTGCCCCGCCCCTTTCTGTTCTCTGGCGGCGACGTGGAGGATGAACCTCCCGCGCGCGCGGCCCATGGCGGCTCGCCGGCGACGGCGTGCCCGCCCCTTTTTCTTTTTCCACCTTCCCTTGGCCACCTGCTCCATCTCACCACCAAAACACGACGGTCCGGCGGCACAGACGAGCGGCGGCGCTCCCCTGGCCCTCTTGCCGGCGGTGCGTGCACCCGAGGGTGGGCGCACCCCCGTCAAGCGGCGCAGAGTGGTGGTGCCTTTGCCGGCGGCCGCGCAGTAACAGCACAACAGCCGGTGTCCTGTCGGCAGTGGCGGCGCTGTGCCCCACTGCCCGTGTTCTTTCTCACCGACGACCCCAAAAGCCCTTGCTTCTCAAGAAATTTTGCCCCTCTTTATCACTGTTAGGGTTAGGGTTCGGTGTTCGCGTCGATCTAGGGTTTTTTCTTTCTTTTCTACCGATTAGGATCTAGCACTAGAAGCTCTGATACCAATGTTAATATCTATGGATCGACTAGTGTAGATCTAAACGAATAGTATCTATCTATGTAACATAAAGTGTTCATGTTCTGAGAGAGGGAGAGAGAGATGTACATGTACCGTGGGTTTACCTTCTCGTTTGGAGGAGGAACTCGCCGATCTGGACATGGCGAGGACGGCGGTGCGTTGGGCGAGGTGGTGGTGGTGCTTCCCGTCGGCACTGCACTACCCTGATCGGTGGGTTGTCTGGTGGGGCGAGTGGCAGCTCCGGGTAACCTCGTGCCTTGTGCCACTGGCTCCCACCACTCTATATAGTGCAGGCGACAGGGGCCCACCAACCAGGGAACGGTTGGGCGCCCCCGATCAGGGCGCGGTCAAAGGGTACGTCGAGCCGTTGGGCTCGAACGTGGTGGAGATCAACCTAACACAATCTACCCAGTACAAAAGTGATTTGATGTTCAGAAATGACCACAACTAGTATCAACTTCAACCTATTGACAACTACCTTGGATGCAATCTTGTACAACACGTTAGATAAACTGATAGGAAGGAAGTTTTTCAGGTGTTCCGGATTATTCACCTTGGGATCAACACGATTACTGAGTCACAGAAGCCAGTAGGAATTTCTTCACCTAACCGCGGAGCAAATATCATTCTTTAGCCGGTCTCAATGTTCCTGGTAAAGCAAAGGCGCGAAGCCATTTGGGCCTGACGCTTAAGTTGGTCCCATCTAAAAAAGAGCAATCCTAAGGTTTCAGTAACTCATAATGCATGTCATGCATTACCTTAGATTGGATAGCATCAAGGACAATAGAAGAATTACAAGGTTTAGACGTGAAGAGGTTGCCATATAACTTCTCGATCATACCTTTAATTTCGGATAGCTCCTCGCAGCGAGTCCTATCCTCATGGACTAGGGCTCAGATCTTCTTTGTGCGACAATGAGGAGATGCACATGCATGAAAGCATGACATGTTTCCATGTCCCTCCTTCAACCGGGTCCTCCTATTTGAGGCTTTTAGCATCAGCGATGCGACGGACGCACGAGCGACAGCGTGGTGGGCCAAGGCCGAGCAAGAGTGTCTTGTTCCTCCCACGGTCATCTTCTCCCTCAGACCACACCGAACCTCTCATCCACTCCGCCTCCTCGACCCCCCTCTCCAACGCCGGTCGGACCTCCTGCTGTCGCCACCCGCGGTGTCTCGCCGCACCACCCTCCTCCATCTGCCGCCCACCGCCCGTCCGTCACCGCCCTTACCTACCTCTAAACCCACCCACCTCCCCCAACTCCGCGAACCCCTGCTCCCAAAGCCCCAAGAACGGATGTCAGCGAGCACCCCGCACCCGCACCTGAAACCCTAAGTACCATTCCTCACCTCCGCTGGAGACGCCGCAGCCAGCCGCGTCGACCCCATCTCCGGCGAGGTCCTTTCCTCGCCTCCGACGGCGATACCGCGGCCAACCGCGGCCATTCAACACGTGAACGCTGGCGAGCCATAACTTGGCCCAATCTTGTGCGCGCATGGGCTTGAACCGTTTTTGCTTTTTTGTGAAATAGACGATCGCGCCAACTCGGCCCAACTCAGCGACTCAGAAATTGGGCCTTATTAGTTGGAGCGACTCAGCCCAACCCCTATACATAACATAACCCTAATCCCCTCACCGGTTCTTTCATTTTCCCTCCCACCTCCCACCTCCCAGCGCCGCCGCCACCTCTCCCTCGCGGCGCCCCAACTCCGTCCGCCTCCTCCTCTCCGCCACCAGCAGCCATGGCGACCGAGCTCGCGTACGCCCCACCAATGAAGGCCGGCAAGGAGGGCTTCCAGGGCACGCAGGAGGTGCAGCACAGGATCCGCATCACCCTCTCCTCCAAGAGCGTCAAGAACCTCGAGAAGGGTAACCATCTTCGTCCGCTCTCCGCCATCGACTCTTCGTCCTCTTCTCGTTTCTGATCCGATGTTTGCTCTTGTGTCGCGACAGTCTGCGCCGATCTGGTGAAGGGAGCCAAGGACAAGAGCCTCAAGGTCAAGGGCCCCGTGAGGATGCCCACCAAGGTGCTCAACATCACCACCAGGAAGTCCCCCTGTGGAGAAGGTGATGCCTCTAGTCCTCTCGTGGTTCGCGCTGTTTGATTTCCATTTACAAACATAAACCCAGCAATATTTATAGAAAATAATGGGTTACACTGTTATAACCAAGGAAAATTACACCGTTGAAGTGCTGGCCATTGAACTTCTTAAGTAAACCTATATCTTTACTGATCAAACACGGTCGATACTTCCTTTTGTATGAGCTCGATGCTTAGCCGGGGAGATAGTCTCGGAAGTACTTCCTCTTAAATGAGGCGTCAGAAGGCATTTAACGCACTTTGGATTGTTCTTTGCATCTGCTCCCGTAAAAATCGGGATGTTAAGTTTCATGATAATGTGGTGCATGATAATTGTCACAATAAATTGTTTTTTAAAGGTCATTACCTTTTTTTATATTGTTGCAGTCATGTTTCATTTCTGTTATTTCCTTTTTTTGAAAGCTTTTTACCATCTGGAATGATGAAAGTTAGCCAAATCATATTATGATGTGCTCCTCTATATCCTTTTATCTGTGCCTTTGGCGAAGTTTTCTCTTTGCCAGGCACAAGAAAAGATGCAGAGTTGAAGTTTGCATTAATGATGATAAAATAGAGATCGGTAACTTACTGACTGGAAACTTGCATGGACCTGGATAAAGTGTTCCCATAACTTGAGATTTTATTCATATGTTTTCTTGTCTGGGTGGTAAAATTTGTACCTTGGGATTGAAAATAATAGGAAAATAAGCCAACATTGCAGCAAATGGATGGATGGCAGCTTCCAACCATATGACTGAGTTGTTGTAATGATGATGTGCTGAGCAAATGATGTGAAACATTTAGATCACTGAGGCCTTCCTGGTCCTTGGATGTCTCTAAAATCGAGCTTTTTAAAACTGATGCTTAGCATGCCATCGCTGTACTGTTTTGTCCTTGTGTATCTAGTGATGTGTGTGGTTAGTTCTGGTTAGTTTTTGGATACTTCAGTTCTATGATTGGCTGGTCAAATGATGATAAACCAAATTATTTCTGAGATTTTCTTTGAGGTATTACAAATCGAGCTTTTTAAAACTGATGATCAGCCTTTCTAATGCTTTGTATTTTCAAAACTTTTGTGCCTGCTAGTTATGTCCATTGCAATTGACTTGTTCGTGGATATTTGGAATTTACTTGTATATTATTGGTTACCACTATGATGTGATGATTACTTGTTCTTGTTCTGCAAATAGGATTTCTTGTCATTAGTTGTTGAACATCTCATTTGATAACAGAATGAAGCTGATGTACTTGTGGTTGGGCTGAGCATATTATGATGATTCCATATGTTCTCTTTTGATACATTTGATGTTTTAAAATGGAGCTTTTTAAACTTATACACAGCCTGTCACAAATCAGTCATTTCTAACTGCAATTATGTGAAGTTGCGATTACAAACTGAAAATACAAACTTCACTCTTCTTGGTAATCAGGTACTAACACCTGGGATCGGTTCGAGATGCGGGTGCACAAGAGGGTGATTGACCTTGTCAGCTCCCCTGATGTTGTCAAGCAGATCACTTCAATCACCATCGAGCCCGGCGTTGAGGTGGAAGTGACCATCAGCGACCAGTAGAATGCTACCACCCCCAGCTTCTTGTATCTGTTTACAAGTGTGGAGAGAAACAAGATATGTTTGAAACTTTGTAGTATGGGAAAACTGGATTTTATATGACTAGGTTCTTTGCATTCTGCTTCTGAGTACCTGTTGTCTAAGTTACCGTCATCAATTTTCATCGTGTTGCGAGTTGCGTATTTCCACTCGGAAGAATCCCCTCTGATCCATTGGAAGTTTCGTTGTTTTTCAAATTTGAACTAAAACGACAACACTTATTATGGATTGAGGGACTACTATTTATTGGCATATGTTCATAAGGTTCTGCTATATTCAGCCTATCACCTGCTCTTATAACCGCAATGGATGGTTGATAGAAGCAATTCCTTTGACATACAAATAAGCAGAAGTTTATCCAGATTCATTTCTAGTTTTCCATCATTGTTTTTTTAGGCCACTGCCCCATTCCATCTCCATAGAAAATGACAAGAAGTAAGAGCAGCAGTTTGTGAGTCCATCATTGTTTGTATGTGTTGAAACTGACAGGAGGCTTTGGAGATCTCTTCTCTGGTACTATATAGTGAGTTTAATTAAAGATTAGCTAATAAAATTTATTTATTGTAATTCCGTATTATTTTCATTGATCGTGTTTTATAATCCAGGGAAATGAGTTCTCATATACCATGATCTATTCAAATTTAATTTTAAACAAGTATTTCAATCTATTAACTCTGCCATTGATATTTATATGTGATCAAGCACCTTATTTTATCGAGTTATGTTCATAATGCTAGTACACTAAATATTTCTATCAGCATGAAAGAGGCGAATAGTGTTGAATCTATCCTTGGATATACAACAACTGCAGTTCTCTCAGGCAATACTTATCAACTCTGGCCTGTTTCATTTCATTATATTCATCCCTCAAGGTACAGTAAACTGTTTTCAAAATTTTATCATCTGTGTAATGTTGCCATGCTTCGTATGTACATTTGGTGCAAACTTTATAAATGCATTCCTGTTGGATGCATTTGGACTCTAGTATTCTCATGGGACAGTGTATACTTAAGTTGATTAGTAGGCAACTTGTGTTGTAGGTTTCTGTATGTAAAACAGAATCATATTATGGAATATTAGAGCATTCTAGGTCCTAAAACTATTTCTGTGGTCTCATGTCGGTCCTAGAACTTTGAAATTTGCCATCCTGGGACCATATGATGATTTTCGACGTTTGAGAACCTATGTAAGACTAGGAAAACAGTTCGAGGACCTATAATGCACTTTACTCATTTTAGAATGTCGAGTACCCTATTAAAAGCTTTTGCAAAATCTACAGATCGAGTTGCCGTTTGGATGTACAAAATTTGCATTTGGCAGCTGGCACTATAATGTGTTGTGACATAATCACGTTTGACTCTAATCTAAGCTTCCTTTTATTTTAAAGTTGGGTTTAAGCTAACTTGTTTCAGTTAGCTGGCATTATTTATATTGTAGGTTATTGATTATGGACTTTAGGCAAAGTCGTGCATTAAAGATCATGCAAATTAAAGTGTGTCTTATATTTTAGAATATAGGAAGTATGTTAAATAAGAGTTGGTCGTTGTCATTCATCCGCCCTCTCATTTGAGTTCCATCTCCCCCAAAAGGGAAGGCAATAAAGAAATGAAATAAATGTTTGTCTTTGATTGCAAGGAAAAAGCTTTACCGAATGAGTTGGTTGATTAGATCATGTTAAAATGTTGCCTAAAATTTGTCTAGATTCACCCCAACACCAATTGATTTCGAACGGAAGAAGTACTAAATCAAAGTTGGTGGCGGTCAATCATCCCACCTCTCTGCCCCCACATCTTCTCATAAAAAATAAGGCAATAAGTGCAAGAAAAAATAATAATAAAATATCATTTGTTTTATGTTCAGGAAGAAAAGAAGTACCCAACAAAGTTTCAAAACATGGATAGACAATGTTTATATTTTGAAATAATAAACATTTAAAACATATATATGGACTCATGGTGGTCGGTCGTTTTTTCACACACGCTAGCTAGTACAAGACGTCATGAAATGCCTCCTCGTATCATATTTTTCGAATATTTTCTCTTTGTGTAGCCACACCCAAGGATTTAACTAGTCATTTTTACCTCCTCGTTGTCTAGGATTACGGGCCTGTTTGGTTTCCAGCCACACTTTGCCAAGCCAAAGTTTGGCAATTTGGCATGTGTTTGGTTCTTGCCACACTTTAGAGCTGCCACACTTTACTATTCATATGGCCCACTTGTCATAGAGTGAATTTTTTGCCAACTTTTGCCACACTTTGTGGCTCCAAAATCATAGCCACACTTTTGTGGCTGCCACACTTGCCAAAGTTAGGCTTGGCAAAGTATGGCTGGGAACCAAACAGGCCCTACGTAACAAACTTGATTAACTTACCTAATTTTAACCGTTCAAACATAAGAAAATACCATACATACCATTAGAAGCTTTATTCAAGTACAAATGCAATGGTATAATGTTTAGGACGCCCTTAACTAGCCAAATAACGACTAAAGTTATAACATTGACGAATCAATACAAGTTTGACCAACAATTTGTACTTTCTACTAATAACTTGCATGTTAAATAGTGCAAAGATGTCAAGTATTTATGGCTGATATCTCTGATCACCTATGCCCACTAATACATCTACACACTTCTCTATTTCTCTTTCTCCCACTTGTTCATTGAGATGTACGCTGCGCATGGGATCTGTGTAACCAGTCCTGTGTGCTGCCGTACATTGGAAGGGAGCGCACCACGTGTGCTCTCTTCCCTTGTTAAGAAACTGAAAAACCGTTTCCTGCATACTGCATGCCACAGGAGGAGCAGCAGACTCGATCGTCTGCTCGCTCGCTCGTCAAAAGCAGAGACGAGGGCGCACTCCGTCGCCGCCCTCCTGCGGCTCCGGTTGTCTTCACTCGCCCCCTCCTTCTCCGCCGTAGCCGTCTCCTGCTCGCTCCGCCGTCGCGCTCTCCTGCTCGCCTCCGCCGTCGCGCTCTCCTACGCCGCCGCCTGGACCGCCTCTGCTCTTGCCCCCTCGCTCCTCGAAGGGGAGAGTCAGAGAGAGACAGAGAGCCAGAGGGGGCGTATCTTCCTACATCAACAATGGTGGTATGTGCTCCACTTATCCTCTCACCCGCTTCCCAGTTTTACGCCCCCTGATTCAAAGCTTCCGTTCTTTTAGGACAGAGAATCGCAACGTATCCTAAATTTTCTACGCCAGGAATCTTTCTAAGAGTTCTTTCGCACCGCATTTAGTTCCCGTTGATTGACTCGAAACAATCGGAAAGATTCGTTCTTTGTTTCTCATAGGGCAATCAGGTTTTTGTGGTTTTGCTTGATCGAAAAAAACATGTTTCCCCACTTCCTCGATGTGTCCTGGAACCAGTTAGCTGTATGCAATCTAGCATCAGAGCATGGCCAAAATACAGAGATTAGAAAGCACCAGCGGATGGACAGAGAAACCGCATGGCCACCAGGCTATGTTCCTACGGTCTCCTCACTTCTGATGCAGATGCGTACATACTGCTAGATAACGTTGGGCCGGAATTAGCTGGCATCAGCTGAAACTAGATAACATCTCATGCATTCGAGCAGTTAATTTTGACCTTAAAGTATCGTTTTTTAAAATTGTCCATGTGGTACAAAGTATCAACAAGTCGTACTGCACCCGTGTCTTTTTTGGTTAACCTTTGCTCCAGGCGACACTCTCATGTGTATTTTTTTTTAATGGTCTGTTCAGTCTGATATATGTTTTCCAAATATTATTTGATGCATTATGGACCCTAGAGGCTGTGCTGATTTTTTCCTTTGGGATTTCGACCGTCGTTTCGTATGTTGTTCATGACCAACACACTCACACACAGTGATCAGACATAAGCATTTAGCAGGTCGGGACTCTTTTAACAAGGAATTATGCGGTTTTAGTTTTATGGCCCACCTATATGTTCCAAAATTCTTACTTCACTGGCACTACGTATCTTGCATTTAAGTAGTTAATTTTGACCGCAAAGTGCCATTTTATCTATTTGATACAAGGTGTCATCCAGCTGTAATGCAGTAGTGTCTTGCTTGATAGTCTTATGCCAGTGGACACAATGTGGCAAACCTGGTTAACCTGATCGCCTTCTTAGATTTACGAACCTGGTCGCTTTCCTCCCATAAAAGCTCTGTTATGCATAATGTGTTCTACTATTTCAGAGAAAAGCTAGCATACTTCAGTTAGTTAGGCATCCCTTAATGAAACTCAAACTCTTCTCTTCTGGCTATTTTAGCCCCCCTGATTCAGAAGGTTCTTTCAGTTAGTTAGGCATTCCTATAACCATAACTTAAACTATTTCTAACTGTACAAATGTATTGCGCATTAGCCTAATGTTTTGTTGTGACCAGGGTGGTGGGGGTTTGTTCAATAAAAAATATGGACTTTTCTTCTTTCTATTTAATGCTTCATAGACTCTAGAACTGTATCTTGCTGTTCTGATTTCAGTTTGTGAGATCTTGTGGTTGTTCTGGTCTTACAAACAACAACAACATCAAAGCCTTTTTCCCAAGCAAGTTGGGGTAGGCTACATATGAAACCCAACACAAATAAAAGGAAGCCAAAACATGAAATTGTTCTGGTCTTACGGTGCAATTAATTTTTTTCCTTTGTGTAATTTTCTTCTCTACTATTCTATTGCTGGTGATTTTCTTTTAATATTGATCCAAGGCGTGCTTAACTCGTGGTACAGGATAGCGATGATAGTTTTGAGTGGGAAAGTGATGGTGACGCTGAACCCTCATCAGCCCCGGCCTTGAGGAACATGGATGCTGCTGGTCCATCAACTTTGGTACACCAGGTAGTAACTGACAGAAAATTTTATCTTTCAGCACAAGAGCTAGTCATGACTTGTTATTATAATGATCTTACTGTGATATTTGTTCATCTGCCTGTCTAAAGGATCCTAATGGGCGGGCTAATGGGGAAGCACCACCTAATTCTTTATCTATTTGATACAAGGTGTCATCCAGCCGTAATGCAGTAGTGTCTTTTTGATAGTCTTATGCCAGTGGACACAATGTGGCATACCTGGTTAACCTGATCGCCTTCTTAGATTTACGAACCTGGTCGCTTTCCTCCCATAAAAGCTCTGTTATGCATAATGTGTTCTACTATTTCAGAGAAAAGCTAGCATACTTCAGTTAGTTAGGCATCCCTTAATGAAACTCAAACTCTTCTCTTCTGGCTATTTTAGCCCCCCTGATTCAGAAGGTTCTTTCAGTTAGTTAGGCATTCCTATAACCATAACTTAAACTATTTATAACTGTACAAATGTATTGCGCATTAGCCTAATGTTTTGTTGTGACCAGGGTGGTGGGGGTTTGTTCAATAAAAAATATGGACTTTTCTTTCTATTTAATGCTTCATAGACTCTAGAACTGAATCTTGCTGTTCTGATTTCAGTTTGTGAGATCTTGTGGTTGTTCTGGTCTTACAAACAACAACAACATCAAAGCCTTTTTCCCAAGCAAGTTGGGGTAGGCTACATATGAAACCCAGCACAAATAAAAGGAAGCCAAAACATGAAATTGTTCTGGTCTTACGGTGCAATTAATTTTTTTCCTTTGTGTAATTTTCTTCTCTACGATTCTATTGCTGGTGATTTTCTTTTAATATTGATCCAAGGCGTGCTTAACTCGTGGTACAGGATAGCGATGATAGTTTTGAGTGGGAAAGTGATGGTGACGCTGAACCCTCATCAGCCCCGGCCTTGAGGAACATGGATGCTGCTGGTCCATCAACTTTGGTACACCAGGTAGTAACTGACAGAAAATTTTATCTTTCAGCACAAGAGCTAGTCATGACTTGTTATTATAATGATCTTACTGTGATATTTGTTCATCTGCCTGTCTAAAGGATCCTAATGGGCGGGCTAATGGGGAAGCACCACCTAATTCTTTAGTTGAGGGATATGTGGGAATGGGTTTCACAATAGAGATGGTCGTGAAGGGCATTAAACAGATTGGTAATAGTAAAAGTAATAAATTCATTTCATTTGTCATACGTGTTTACAACTTCTGTTTCAGCCGAGTATTTTCTTTCAGGGTACAGTGATTCAAATGCATTGCTTGAGCTACTTCTCACATATAAGGTACTTTTTTTTACAAGGTACTTGTATATGTGCTTATGTTATTTAATTTATCCTATAATTCTTTTGCTCCATGGTCGCAAGGATTGCATATTACAATTGGTCATATGAAATGCAGGCAATTGGAGATGAGGCTGCGGGTAATTGCTCTACTTCTGGTCTCATCTCCCAGAGTGTTGAAGATGATGATGATTTTGATTTTGAAAACTGGGATGGAGATGACGATGCTGATGGGAGAGAACCCAACTCTGATGATTCTGGTCATGAGGTAGATGATTCCCTATCATTAGTTCAGGAACTGGAATTTTTTTGTTCATATAAATGCTGATGCCTGTGACATCTTTGCCATGCATACCTTTTTTTAGAACATGAAGCTTATATCGAAATGTCAGCAAAATTACAGTCAAGGTGAATACACATTGCTAGAAACTCAGGAACTTGGTCAAGCCAGACACACACCGGATTAGTAAGGGATGCAGATTTTGCAGCTATATGTACCGGATTAGCATCCCAAGCCTATAGATCATTGTCTAGTTTTCCCAAGGGTTTTTTCTTGATAGCAAGTACGTCTGGGCCTACAAAATTTACATCGATTGCTTCAACATCCCATTTGGAACCATCATGAGAGATTAACTTAGCCATTTGAATTACTTCTGCCCCAGCTGGTTTAAAAGGAGGTTTGCCACCAACAACATCAGGGATCCATCTGTCTTGCCAAGCATTAGTCCACCCCCAGTTCTCCTAGTAAGTCCAAACTCCAGAGTCTTTCGACCCTTAAGGATTGCTCTCCAGGTGTGGGAAGATCCCCATTTGTGAAATATTTGCCCTTAGAACTCTAGCACATAGAGAGTTTGGGTTGGTAATAAGCCACCAACCTTGCTTGCCAAGCATTGCAATATCGAACACATACCATCAGCATATTTAGGTTGATCAATTTCAGAACATTTACGCCAATGCATTTTCCTTTTGTCACCATCTCCTCCCTACAAGTAGCAAGCCATAGCTGAAGAGAGGTGTTTACATGTTGTTTTGGAAAGAGCAAAACAGCTCATTGAGTATGTTGGGATTGATTGAGCCACAGTTTTAAGAAACACCTCTCGCCTGCCAAACTCAGCTTCTTTTCACACCCGCCACTAAGTAAAGAAAACACCGAGGTACACACCTTCTCAGAGGCCTCTGTAGTGCTTCTTCCAAGGCAGCAGGGAGACCTACTTATTTTTCTTCAAGGGCCTCACAATCAATATCGAGGATATGAAGAAATTCAGTTTTGCGATGCATACCAGAGAAATCTTTTATCACATGTATGCTGATACATGTGAAATCTTTGCCATGCATACCTTGAACACCCTTTTTCTTATCTTTTGATCTCTTTGTTTGTTTTGCTCCCAGCCTTTCATCAGTGTAGAACTGCATTTTGAAGTTTGATCACTTGTGTTGTTTACATAAAGTTCTCATCGTGTTAAATTTTTATCGTGTAAGAGTGCAATATATTGAGAAGTGAGGTTAAATACCATCAATCTATACCTCTCACAGAGTAATCAAACAAACTCGAAAAGAATATAACTGAGTGTGCTATTGTCCTGCTTGTCTTTGATTGAGATGAATAAAATGAATAGTTCTATTTACACTCCACTCACATTCCTTTCAATTCTTACGCATTTGAATATAAGTTGCAGCTTGTATGCATTTTGCTTAATCACTGATACACTCACCCATCAACACCATCATATGAAGCTACAGATTTGGACATGTGCCTTCAGTTTATTCCAGCACAACCTGAAGTGCTTCCTATTGCTAGTGTAGGTAGTTATTTCAAGTGTAAGGCGACTAGGCGAGGAGCATTTGTGTTCATGCATACATTTAGTATTCTATTTGCTCAAACAGCACTGGAGAATAACAAGTTGAGTTCCTAAATTATGTCATCGATTTAATTCTCGATCAGTCTTGGTTACTGCTCTGTGTATTCCGTGATCTCTCCCCCTCTTTCGTATCACTAGTCACTTAGCATTAAAAAGGAAGTAAGATGTAGCTAGTCATTTCTAATCTCTGGTTTTGTTTTGCTTTTGCGCAGGATTTTCCACAAGAGATGTCAGAGAAGGACAACAAGATAAAGTCCTTAGTAAACATGGGTTTTGCTGAAGATGAAGCAAATAGGGCTATTACCAGATGTGGTATGTTTTTTTTTTTTAAATTGCTACCTTGTGATCATGCTTCCATGGAAAAAACACCTTATGTTGTATATTTTGGTTAAAACTAACTAGGTGTGGATGCCTCTGTGTGTCTATTAGTCGATTCGATCTATGCATCCCAAGCTGCAGGAAATTGTAGTTATATGAATCAATCTGAATATGAGGTAACTATTGGTTTGACTGCACATTTGAATAACAAAACTATTTCCTCGTTTAACTTGATGTAATGACACTGGAAATTTGTGTATAATTTGGCAGGTTACTGATAGGGGCTTTGATTCCTTTGGAGTGAGAAAGAAAGCAAGATTGATGGAGGAGAGCAAGAAAAAAATGAAACATTATGGAAGTGGAGCACAAGGAAGTCGCTCCTCCTTGGATGGTAACCATGGTGAACTAATGTGGCTCCCACATCCGATGGTTGGATTCAACCTACCTACTGATAGGCTACGGTCAGTGACAAGAAGTCTTCCTAAACAAGCTAGTGGCCCACCTTACTTCTACTATGAAAATATGGCTAGAGCTCCAAAAAATGTATGGAAGGAAATTTCCAGATCCCTGTATGACATAGAACCTGAGTTTGTGGATTCTAGATTCTTCTGTGCAGCTGCTCGGGAAAGTGGCTATGTCCATAATTTGCCGATTGAGAAAAGGTCACCTCTCCGTCCTCTCCCTCCAAAGACCATATTTGAGGCCTTTCCTCATTATAAGAAGTGGTGGCCTACCTGGGACCACAGAGAGCAGCTCAATTGCTTTGAGACCCGTGTGGCAAGTCCAAAACAGATAAAAAAGATCGAATGTGCTCTTGTAAGGTCAAGTAATCCACCACCTCTAACAGTTCAGAAGTATGTAATGGACCAGTGCAGAGAATGGAACCTTGTTTGGGTTGGAAAGAACAAGGTTGCCCCTCTAGAGCAAGATGAGATGGAATATTTACACGGTTTTCCAAGAAACCATACGAGAGGAGTGGCCAGTAGAAAGAGGTACAAGTGTCTTGGTGATTCTTTCCAAGTTGATACTGTCGGCTACCACTTGTCGGTGTTGAAGGACATGTATCCGAATGGTGTTAATGTGCTATCCTTATTCACCGGTATTGGAGGAGGAGAGGTAGCTTTGCACAGGCTTGGAATCCACATGAAAACAGTGATATCTGTTGAGATAAGTGAAGATAACAGGAGGATTCTGAGGGGTTGGTGGGATCAGACACAAACTGGCACGCTAATTGAGATTGCTGATGTGAAGTCTCTCACTAATGATAGAATTGCATCATTTATTGGTAGATTTGGTCGATTTGACTTGGTGATAGGGGGCCTGGAGTGTGAGCAACCTGCTTTATTCTACCACTATTGTAGAATCTTGAAAGCCGTCAAGTCAGCTACGGCAAGGATGTAGCTGAAGCTATTCCCGTATCAGTCGAAAGGATCTTGTTTCCTGGCCGTCATTATGTGAGTATTCTTCTGCTTGCTGTGTATAGTTTGTTTTGATCCTAGTCATAGTAGATATATCGGTTAATACTTGATAGTTGTTCTATCCTGTGTGTATGGTTTGTTTTGATCCTAGTGATAATGGATGTTGGTTGATATTTCTAGGTTTGAGTGATACAGGTTTTATCATTAACGTGTGATGCCACGGTTTTTTTTTTCTCCAAAAAGGAGGTTGAACCCCAGCCTCTGCATCAAAAAGATGCATACGGCCTTTATTATAATTTATTCAACAAAGGTCTGACAAAATATACATCAACAGCCCGAAGCCACCACTCAACACCTACAAACCTGACAATGATGGGAAGATCATGCCATCAGGGCCTTGTGCCCTCACACACAAACAACGCCCCACCAGCTAGGTACCAGGTGCATCACCGAGTCACCCTATAGCAAACTGGGAGCACACTTACGGTCCAGCAGACCCTCAACGTGATGTTCCAGAAGTCTCCACCACCGTCGTACCGTCGACCCATCTCTAGGGCAGAGATGGCGTTTCTTTTTGGCGCATAGGGTCAACTTGTTCCTCTGTACTTCCAGTGAAAAGTGAGGAGGATGACCAAGTAGATAGACTAGTTAATACATAGTTACTGGTACCATTTAGCAACAGACGCCATATTTTCGATCATTCCTGTAATATTGGTGCCTTTTTCCACACTACAGTGTGATGGCTTGATAATAGACTGAAGACCCTGTTTGACATGTCCAGGAATTCTAGCTATACATTCTCCCATTGTCAAAGAACGTATATGTAACTTGACAACATACATTTCTTTCGCGAAAGAAGCCATAGCTTGCATTTCAGGACCACTTGGTTCCTGTCTACCATCTAGCCAAAAAGAAACGCCATCTGTGTGCTGATTCAGAACAATGCATCTGTTCTTACAACTTTGCTTGCTGTGCTCTGTTCTCCAGCCAAACATTGGCTTCCTTTTCACTGCTGTAGGTCACTACAGATAGCCATCTTAGTTTAAAAAAAGAATATAAGCATCTTATGCGTGTCTTAATTCGTGAACCAATGAGGTGGTGAGCTGAATTTCTGAGCTACCTGTTTCTGTCAGTACCAGCTTGTTCCTTTCCCTGCAGTCCAGGTCAAATCACATAGTTTTTCACAAAGAATTGGAGCATTGCATCTCCTGCTAGTAATTTTTTTGCAGGGGAGCAGTGATCAATCCTCTGCATTCTGGCACACTTGATAACGGCAACTGAATATTCAGTATTTTTTTTCTTTGTTGGCAAATTAGCTCTGAGATTGTATTTGGTTATGTGCATCGCACAATGTAGAGTCCTGGAGGATGATCTTTCCATTATCTGGGAAAAGAACTCCGAGATTATGTGGTCTGATGTCTATGTTCTGAAGAAAATTGCTGCCACTGAAACATGGTATTCTTCTATGACGTTGACAAGTCGTCTTTGCACTTTTTGGAGCATAAGGTTGATAACTTATTCCTCCGCACTTCAAGTGCAAATCGAGGAGGATAACCAAGTAGATTGGGTATTTAATACGGTAGATGGTAGCATTTAGGAACATACACCATGTTTTGGACCATTCCTAGGCTATTGGTGCCTTTTACTCCACTGGAGTGGGATGCCTTGATAGTAGACACAAGTCTTCTTTGACATGTCATTACCACAATCTGGTATAGGTCTGGGAGCGCATGCTATGTTGTCGTCTCATAGAAACATTCTGCCACTGCCAAAGAACTTATCTTTCACTTGAGAACTTGTATTTCGTTGGTGAAGGGAGCCTTTGCTTGTTGTCATATCAAATATTTTACTCCAAAGAAGCAACATTTTAGTCGCCTTGGGATTGTCATCATCTGTTTTATCTTCTACAGTGGAGGTTGTTACACGATTTGATATGTGTCACCTGAACGTAGGCGTGCTGCTTTGGTATTTGTACACTTTCTTCAGTTTTGATGTTGAAAATTTGTTGTCGACTGCAAGATGTTAACAGTGATATGCTTCGCTTCAATGTCAGGTCAAATTCAATGATGTATCTTGTTCTTAATATTTAAATAAAAACATTTTAGTGTAGAATTGCACATGAACCATTTGCCTTTCTAACATGCTGAGGTTTGAGAATTCCAGATTGACGGACAAGTTTGGTGTGCATAGCATATACGCCTTCATGTTTTATACCTTTATATGGAACAAGTCCACTCCCCCTCAACGGGCGTGTAGTCCCAAAAAATATCCAGATCGTCCACTTTACACTAGCCAACTATCAAAATCAGTGCAACCTGCCTCCTCGCTCCGAACCACATTGTTTTGGGCTTTGTCCTGGCGTGGCATGTATCTTGTGTTCTTGATATGTTGCATTGATATGGAGCCAGTAGATCTTGATTACAATTTTTTTCAAAAGTGTGTCCCAGTAGTCACTAGTCATAGTCATTCTCTTCCATGATTCCATCCTCCTCTGCCTACCTTCAGTTCTTCATATCTATTTTTCTGCTCAAGCCTAAGCGAGTGGGTATGAAGTGGACATGTTCAGACTAAGGTTGCAGTGTGTCTCAGTCAAGAGTAATTATCAACTAGTAGATGATTATCTTTATGACATACAAGACATTCCTTATTCAGGATACATGTGCATTGGATCAAAGGCTAGTTACTAATAGATTGCCTGTGCTCTTGCTTAAGATTGCCATAGCTTCGTTCTCGTTCTTGATCTACCCATTTTGGCATGTGCTCCACGCTGATCAGATTGTTAACGTTGGAGTTCAATGCATGCTCAGATAATATTGAACTGTCGCTTCTATTTCTTAAATTAAAGATGGCCTAACTGTTGACTGTATTGTTTTTTCAGACTTGGTTGCTATTGCTGAGCGGATGGCTACTGTGAAACACAAGATACTGGTTTTGTCAGGAAAGGGAGGCGTTGGAAAGAGCACGCTTTCCAGCCCAGCTGTCATTTGCCCCAGCTGAAAAGGACTTTCAGGTTGGCCTTCTTGATATAGATATATGCGGCCTTAGCATCCCAAAAATGTTAGGCCTTGAAGGCCAGGATATTCATCAGAGCAATCTTGGCTGGTCGCCCATCTATGTTGAGTCAAACCTTGGTGTCATGTCGATTGATTTCATGCTGCCTAACCCTGATGATCAAATAGTTCCATAAGGATGTTGACTGGGAGGAGATTGACTATCTTGTAGTGGATGCTCTCCCTGGAACATCTGATGAGCACATCTCAATTGTCCAGTACGTATCTACAAGCCACAGGAGTTGATGGTGCGATAATTGTTACGACTCCACAGCAAGTGTCTCTGATTGACGTCAAGAAGGAAATCAACTTCTGCAAGAAGGTTGGCGTGCCAGTGTTGGGTGTTGTGGAGAACATGAGTGGCTTGAGACAGCCATTTTCAGATCTCGAATTCATGAAGCCAGGTGCTGCAGGGGAGACAGATGCCACAGAATTGGTGATGAACTATATCAAGGAGACACTCCCGAGCTTTTGTCGGTTGCCGCGTGCAGCGAGGTGTTTGACAGCAGCAGGGTTGGCGCGGAGAAGATGTGCATTGAAATTGGAGTCCCTTTTCTTGGTAAGGTGCCGATGGATCAGCAGCTGTGCAAGGCAGTCGAGGAAGGGAGGTCATGCTTCGTTGATCAGAGGTGCAGTGCCATTGCACTGGCTCTTGAAAGCATAATCGACAAGCTGATCAAAACCAATCGAGGAGATGTTGTTTGACCTGCTGGAGAAGTAGTAAACGGTGGATGTTACAGTGATGTCTGGCAACTCTCATTGTACGGAGTACCACTGTTTGTCCAAATATCTCAAAGAAAAGTCACAGCAGTAGTTCTGCAACAAAAGACTAAAGCATACAGCATATCTGGCTACATGCTGCAAATATCAACAATCTGGAGGCCGCCATTCTATAGTTCGTGATTCAGTATATCAGTTGATGGCAATGATGTAGTACCAAACTGACACAGCAAGCCAAAGACTATAAATTTGGGGATCACCTTGCCGGACACAATCTCGGGCGCATTGAAAGAAAGTGATAGGTTCATCATCTCATCTCCTATGATATTCTAGTTATTGGAGTAGTGAACTACAAACTCTACTGAAGATGCTTCAAGTAAAAGAGAGCTGCATGCTAAGTTGCTAACGAACAATGATCGGCTCAGTGGCCACAGACGTCAGACATACATAACAATCAGAGGGAATCCCTGTCCAGAGTGATGGGCTCACTGCAGCTGTTAGGCCACGCGATGATGCCAAGCTCGTTAAGGACTTCCTTCTCGCTGAACAAGCCGATCGAGCGCAGCTTCACCGCCTCCTTGCTCCGCCAGGCGCCGCCGTTCTGCCGCGCGATGAGCACGGCACATCACATGGTGTCATAATTTTCGATGAGCGCAACGTGGCGGGCGCTCAGGAACGTCCCGCCGCGGCTCCCCCACGCCGCGCCCACGCCGTCGTCGGTCTTCTGGACCTTTCTGATCGCGTCGTTTATTGTTGACGGCGCCCGCCTCACGCTCCCGCCGTCGCTGCTATTTGAAGTGAAGGAAAACAAGAGAATTTGTTAGATTATCAACCCTGCTCACAAGAATGTATGAGTTAAAGACGGACGCTTACTCGGATGGCTCAGAAGGATCAGCACCGGACACCGCCAGGAGGTTGGAGGTTGGCCAGTAGGAGCACCAGCACCATTGTCGGAACCTTTGGAAGAGACATTGTTGATTGTTTAAGTCTGTATTGCTAGACGATTGAGCAATCTGGCTTGTTGTATAAGTCCATGAAGCAATGATGTAGGTGGTTCATGCCAACTGTATGCTGCATTCAGCAGTGAAGATGAAGGGAAGTGGGCACTACGGTGCAGTACTGGCTGATAGAGAAATGAGCAACTAACTTCTCTGGGGGCCAAAGGCCAGTACATATACAAGTGTGTAGTGTGCAGGAAACCCCTTATACACTGGGGATATACAGGAAAAGGGAAAAGGGGTCTATACATATCTAACACCCCCCTCAAACTCATGGTGGGTCAACAACACTGAGTTTGTAGAGAAAAAACCCATGTTGTGCTCTAGTCTGTGGCTTCGTGAAGAAATCCGCCAGCTGTAACTCCGAAGGCACATACTGAAGAGCGATAACCTCATCCTGCACAGCCGCGCGCGAAAAGAAAGCATCCACACCAATGTGCTTGCTGAGCTCATGTCGCACCGGGTCACGCGCAATGCTGATAGCACCAGTACTGTCAGACGAGAGAAGAGTCGGTGTAGCAGCAGCAGAGACACCAAAGTCCTCCAGTAACCAGCGTAACCACTTCACCTCTGCCGTCGCAGAAGCTATGGCTCGCAACTCGGCCTCTGTACTCGAGCGGGAAACAGCTGTCTGTTTCTTGGTCTTCCAGGCGATGAGAGAGCCACCAAGAAACACACAGTAAGCAGACAAGGACTTGCGATCCGTAGGATCACTAGCCCACGTAGCATCAGAGTAGGCCTGGAGCTGTAAGGAGCCGGAGCGAGGGAAGAATAGACGGCGAGAGATCGTGCCACGAAGATACCGTAGGACACGAAGGAGGTGACTGTAGTGGACCGAGGTGGGAGCTGAAACAAACTGACTCAGAATGTGGACTGGATAGGAAATATCTGGACGAGTCACAGCAAGATAGACAAGGCTCCCAACCAAGTGACGATAGCGTGTCGGGTCAGACAGTGGAATACCATCAGTAGGACGAAGCTGAACATTGAGCTCCATAGGAGTCTCAACGGTGCGGTCATCACCAAGAGCAGCACGAGTAAGGAGGTCATGTATATACTTCTCCTGGGAGATATAGAATCCATCGGAGGTGGAAGAGACCTCAATCCCAAGGAAGTAGCGAAGAGGACCAAGATCGGTCATGAGAAACTGCTCATGGAGACGAGCCTTAACAAAGGCAATATACTCAGAGTCGTCACCGGTGATGATCATGTCATCCACATAGAGCAGAAGAAGAGTCCGACCACGAGAAGATGTGTGGACAAACAGCGCTGAGTCATGATAACTGGGAGCGAAGCCAGCAGCAGTCACAACCGAGGCAAATCGCTCAAACCAGGCGCGAGGGGCCTGCTTAAGACCATAGAGAGAGCGCCGGAGACGGCAGGCCATGCCGTCAGGAATAGAGTAGCCAGGAGGTGGCTGCATGTAGACCTCCTCGCGTAGCTCGCCATTAAGAAAGGCGTTCTGAACATCAAGCTGAGAGACAGACCAACGACGAGCAGCGGCAACAGCAAGAAGGGTGCGAACAGTGGTCATGTGAGCCACAGGGGCGAAAGTCTCATCATAATCGCGCCCCTGCTCCTGCTGAAAACCGCGAGCCACAAGACGCGCTTTGTAGCGCTCAAGGGAACCATCAGAGCGGGTCTTGATCTTATAGACCCACTTGCACGTGATGGGACGAACAGAAGGAGGTGGGGTAACAACATCCCACGTGCCAGTGCGCTCCAGCGCAGCAATCTCCTCCGCCATCGCTAGCTGCCATTCGGGATGAGCAAGAGCATCCCGGTAAGAAGTGGGCTCAAGGGCAGCAGAGAGACCATAGTGAGTAGGGGAATAGCGGTTGGGGGCACGACGAGGCCGAGCACCAAGAGTAGGAGGCTCAGGCACCGAAGAGGACACACCGGAAGTAGAAGGCATGTCAGCAGAAGCATCAACATCACGAGGGCGACGAGTGTAGTGAAACGGAAAAGGAGAGAGAGGAGGAGCCGCCGTAGGCGAGGAAGGAGGCGTAGAGGCAGCAGACAGCGGTGAAGAGGGTGTAGAGGGAGGAGAGGGACTGGTGGGTGGAAACTGGGGCGGAGCGACAATGGGGGAATGAGAAGGAGTAGGAACTGGAGGCATAACAGGAGGAGAATCCGGAAAGACAAGAAAGGAGATGTCCTCCACAGAAAAGGAAGAGGAGGATGGACGCGGGTAGAAAGGACGGGACTCATCAAAGGTGACATCCCGAGAAATGCGCATCCGACGAGCAACAGGGTCCCAACACTTATAGCCCTTGTGCTCATGACTGTATCCAAGAAAGACACACTCAACCGATCGAGGCATCGGCTTCGTGCGTTCGCGTGGAGCAAGGAGGACATAGCAAACGCAACCAAATAAGCGGAGCACCGAATAATCAGGAGAACGACCAGTAAGACGTTCAATAGGAATACCACCCTGCAAGGCCGTGGAGGGCTGAAGGTTGATGAGATAGGTGGAAACAGCCACCGCTTCAGCCCAAAAATGAGGAGGAAGAGAGGCAGCGATCATCATCGCACGAGCTGTCTCAAGCAGGTGGCGATGCTTGCGCTCAGCCACGCCATTACGAGCGTGTGCGCCGGACATGAGAACTGGGCAAGAGTGCCCTGCTCAGCAAGAAAGCCACACAACAACTGGGAGATGTACTCGCCAGCGGAGTCAGCCCGAAAAACTCGAATAGGCGTGGAAAACTGAGTATGAACCATGGCAGCAAAACGCTTATATATCGAGAGCACCTCGCTACGAGAAATCATAAAGTAAATCCATGTGTGGCGAGAGAAGTCATCGATAAAAATAACATAGTAGCGATGGCCCCCCTTCGAGGCGAAAGGAGCCGGTCCCCATACATCAGAATGGACCAAATCAAAAGGACGCTGAGATACAGACGCACTAGTAGGATAAGGTAACTGAGTCTGTTTGCCAAGTCTACAACCCTGACAACCCTGAAGCGAAACATCTCCTGAGACAGACCCCAGAAGACCGCGACGAAGTAAAGACGACAAGCGAGAACCACAAAGGTGACCGAGTCGATGATGCCACTGCTGGAAGGAGGCGGTAGTGGAAGCAGCAAGCACACGGGGATCAGTGGGTGTAGTGGTGGCAGAGGGAACATGAAGCCAGTCAAGCTCCCAAAGTCCCTGGGAGTCACGGCGCCGAGGGCCAGCCCCAACTAGTGCCCTCGTGTGAGCATCCTGGACAGAACAAGAATCAACATCAAGGATAACCCGACAACCGAGAATCGATGGTGAGCAGCGGAAAACAAGTTCATGGTAAGACGGGGGACATGAGAGACATTGGGAACTGAAAAGGAGGAAGTAGAAAGAGTGCCACGACTAGCAACAGGAAGAGAAGTGCCATCGGCGATAAGAATATTAGCAGGAAAAGGAAGAGGGCGAAGCGAAGAAAGAGCGGAAGAATCGGGAGACATGTGGAAAGAAGCTCCGAGTCCAGAACCCACGAAGATGTACTGGCGTGTAGAGGAACCAGCCACAGCGGCAGCAGTGCCCGTCGGGGAAGAGCCGAGGAGGCAAGGAGGCGGCTGAAGCCTCGCAATGTCCTGCTCGGTGAAGCCAATGGTGGAGCGTGGAAGAGGGAGCACGAGGCACTCCCCGCTGCAGAAGCGATCGAGGCTCAAGGTGACCATGCCTCGACGGTAGTCGTAGAACCGATCGCGGCGAGGACGCCCTCCACCGCGAGGAGGACGACCGCCTCTAGCGGCGGCGGTGTGGGCAGAAGGGGCCCCGGACGAGAGGGCCCAGGTGCTGTAGGCGTCAGAACAGGGGATGGCGCAGCAAGGACAGTGGGTGCCCTAAGCAGACCAGCACCACGCAGACGAGTCTCCTCAGCTCGGAGCTCAGTCAACACCTCTGAGATAGGAACACGGCCTCGAGCAAACAGCTGAGCACGGCGGGGCTCAAACTCTGGGCGCAGGCGAGACAAGAACTCATGGATCCTCCTGAACTCCACATCTGACCGCACAGTCCGGCAACACTGGCAAGTACCACAGACAACACTGCTGAGGGAGTCAAGCTGGCGCCAAATCGCAGAACTCTGGGTGTGGAACTCATCAACAGTGGAGTCACCCTGCTGAAGGTCATGCTCCTGGCGCAGCACAGATAGAAAGAGAGAATCACCAGAAGGCTGATAGTGCTGACGAAGCTGGGACCACATGTCAGCAACAGTAGTAAGGTCCATGAACTCAGAAGCAAACTGCGGCTGAACACTCTGGGAGAGAACAGCAGCAGCCCTCGCATCCTCATCACACCACTGAGTAAAGACAGCAAGACTCTCTCGGTAGGAACCAAGCGCCTCTGAATAATCAAGTACCTGTTGCTCATATGCTTCATCAGCAGTGGTTTCGGCAGCCTTGGCCGTATCCTTGGCAGTCTGTGGAGCATCAGCAGCAAGGGCCTGTGGCACAGGCGGCGGGGTAGGAGGCACAGGAGCAATGGGGCGCGGCGGACAGGGGACCTCGCCGGTAAGAACGCCCCAAAGACGAAGACCGCGCATATGAATGCGCATGAAGCTAGCAAACTCCCCATAGTTAGTGCCATCAAAGATCACCGGGCACCGAGGAATGCTAACATAGCCTGTAGACGACGACGCCATGCTTTCTGATTTTTTTTTTTTTTTGGATTTTTTTTTTTGCAAGTCAAAGGAGAGAGAATATGGATCTCAGCTCTCACCAGCCCGATGCAGCAGCTGCTCACCAGCACGAACGGGACGGAGGCAGCGGTGCTCAAGCGGCGAGCCACCGGGGACGGGGCGGCGGCCGGAGCAAGCAGGTCGGCCGGAGTAGCAGCCACCAGGGACGGCGCGGCGGGTCGTGGCGCGGCCGGCTGCAGGCGAGCGAGCCAACCGGGCGACGGTGTCGCGGCCAGCACGGGGAGGCGGCAACGCGGCCGGCGAGCACGGGGCGGAGGCGAGCTAGGGCCGGGCGGAGGCGGCCGGGGACGGCTGCGGCGCGTCCGGCACGGGGAGAGCGGTGGCGCGGCCAGAACGGGAACGGCGACGGCACGTCCAGCACGGGGACGGCGGCGATGGTGGGCTACACGCGGAGCTGCAACGCGCGGGAAGGAGAGCAGAGCCTGTGCTCTGATACCATGATAGAGAAATGAGCAACTAACTTCTCTGGGGGCCAAAGGCCAGTACATATACAAGTGTGTAGTGTGCAGGAAACCCCTTATACACTGGGGATATACAGGAAAAGGGAAAAGGGGTCTATACATATCTAACACTGGCAAGCTAGTACTGGGCTGCTCACGAGAGAAGTTCCAGTGCTACGGATGGTCCTTGTAGATCATGCCACTGGTATGTTACATTTCACACTTTTGTTGGTTTGACTTAATTACCTGGTTATGTTTTCTCTTTTCAGACAATTTTTTTTTGCCAGATGGCTTCGTGACGTCTTATGTATGAGGCTGCTTTCGCATCTCCTTTGGGGTCATGTGATAAACTTTTGACTTTGAGTGATAGATAGAGATAGGACCTTTCTCAGTTTTTCACGTGAAGCACAGAGGAGAGAGATAGAATGGTTCAGTGAGGGAGAGAGAGGGGGTTGACCTAGCACAGCGTTTTGGCTCCCTGGACCAGTTTTTTTTATAAGGGCAGTATATTAATTTTAATTCAATAACTGATATCAAGTACTCCAATTAATGCGACCGTTGCATGCAACGATAGAGAAAGATGCACCATATGAATATGTATAATTATCCCAAAATATGAGAGCATTTTTACATAATTAATCTTCATATTTATTAGTTTGCTTTATTTTCTTGGTATGGAAGAGCGGAGTGTTTCCCCTTTTCCAAAAACGTGAGCAATAGTGTGGCACATGTCTTACCGCAATTAGGCTAGAGTGGTACAAGTGGTGTTTTCAGTGACTCCACGCGGGCATACACGTCGGGTTTCGTCGTAAACAATTGTAATTTGTTTATGTCAATTAATAAACCTCATGGTTCCTTTAAAAATTGTAGACAATTTCTCTCAAGCCAACTCCAAACGACTCAGATTTAATTGGCTTTGCTTCTTAGAAGGTGACTGGTTGCCTTTTTTGAAACGAGGGGATTGTTTTTTCTGGATAAATTAGTTTGTTATTTTTATTTAATCCCCATTTATAAATTTAATCTCCACCATTTGGACATCTCTAATGTGTATGCAACATGCAATTGTATTTATCAAAACCAATGTTGTCTAAAGTGGCTTAATGGTTTTGAAAAAACAATCAAACTATTTAGCAGCACTGGCATTTAGGATAGATACCAACATTTATTATTTCCTCAAGTCGGAGCCCGTTACTTCATCATTGATTCTTGATGAAGTCTCATAATTTGCTCTCGATAATTCACTATAGGATAACTTCATTTAATCACCACTTCAAGTGTTCATTATCACCAAACAAACACCAATTTCCAAGCATATGATCCATTCGATATGTTGGTTTTGAACTTGCGCTTCTCAATCTCGATGACCATCACCACTTTATGCTCTCCTCTCATGGGTTATATGAAATATTTATTTTGATGCAAACCCATGAAAAGATACCTAACTCGCATAGAAATACCAAGCACATAAATTATGAGTTAGTTCGTAAAGTGCAATTCACAATTGCTTATCATACCACTAGATCACATTTGAATCCACGCGGTACATCATTTATGCTTTGTGTGTTGATCAACCAGAATCCAATCTTTGCACTCTGTTTGGTCAACCTTGTATCTTTGCTTCACCTCTCATTACAAGATGTCTTGAAAACAATAGTGAACTCTTCACTCAATCCCATGCTCGCAAAAATCTCAACTTTCTCAAGGCCAATGTTGGGGTTCACCATGAGTCATGAAATGGTACTTCATGCTCTATCATGATCTCTTGATATGCATAATAAATTCTTCACTCGAATGCTTGCTTTAAGCCTTGATCAACCATAACTCAACATATGAGTCCATTTTGATATTGTATTGAAGCCATATCTTCAGTTCTTCTCTCTTATTGACCTTCTCATGATATTAATCCTTCATGGCTTAACTCATAAGCCAAAACACAACTTCTTTTGAGTTCCACAAATAACTCCATATTTATTGAACTTCGCTTGGATGCTTTGAAATTCTTCATATTTTCTTCTTTCTGAAGGGATTAGCTATTCTCACTACCAACCAACCTACTAACCGTAGTCTGGATTACCTTTTGTTTTGTTCGATTGATGTCCAAGGTATGCATTTGACTATTAACAATTGTTTCAGATTTTCCGCTTCCAAATTTTGTACGGTTGTTGGCCAAAATTGGAGGATAAAATTGTGCTCTACATCAGCTGCTTGGTCACAACTTGGACAGTTGAGCTTGACTGAAGACCAGCAGCTGCACATGGCTGGAGTAGTTGGCCCATGACAGGAGTTTGCACTGTTGTATTTGGGCCATGGCTGCTGTTTGTATGAGAACAAATGCAAGTATTGGTTGCGAATGAATTGCTGAACAAATGCAAGTAACAGTTCTGCAGATTATCCTAATGTGTCCGTGTCAGCCTTGTTACCCAACTCTCGTTCATCCAAATACAACCGATTTTCTTGCTCCGATGGTCCAAGCAGATGGCCAGTCAACAGATCAGAACATGAGCTTTACGTGTCATGGTTTATGCAGATTGTCCCAATGTATCCAGTGTCAGCCTTGTGATATTTTTATCTGGCTATCTTCAGTACAAGCCACAGGATCCCGTTATTCGCTGGATTATTGTCAAAGGAATGCATGTGCACATGTATGTTACAGTATGAGTAGCGGGTAAGTAACTTCTGAATTCGTTTCAACATAATTGCGGGAAGAATTAATGTGGATCGATTCAACATCTCATATTCTAATCATGTGGAGTACTGAACTACAGCAAGCTCTAGCTATTAGAGATACTTGAAAGAAAATAGAAGGAACAGTGATCGGCTCAATGTCCACAGATGACAGATGGAGGCACATACATAATCAGAGTTCAGAGGGAATCCCTTTTGATAGTGATGGGCTCACTGAAGTCGTTAGGCCAGGCGATGACGCCGAGCTCCTTGAGGACGTCCTCCTTGGTGAAGTAGCCCATGGAGCGCAGCTGCGCGGCCTCCTTGCTCCGCCAGGCTCCACCGTTCTGCGCCGAGATGAGCACCGCACAAGACATGGTCTTCCAGATGTGGACGGGCTCCCCGTGGTGCCCGTCCAGGATGAGGGAGATGATCCTCGAGCCAGCGTCCTCGTCGTGTGCCGCGCGAGCTGGAAGAAGCCGTCCAGGAGCGACTCCTTGCCGACGCGGCGGCGGAGGTCCTTGTGGCGGCTGACGACGCTGGCGTAGTACTAGCCGTCGTCGTCGCTCGTCGGCGTCGGGGGCGTCAGGCCGTGGAGGTCATCGGCCCAGGCGTGCCAGGCTCCGTCGTGGCTGGCGAACCGGGGGGACGTGGAGTTTGTCGCAGGGCGACGGTGATCTTATCGTAGCCGCGGCCTGCCAGGTGGAGGTGGCCAGTGCGCTCCGGTGCGGTGTCGCTGCCTCGCTGGTACCGGAAAGGATGAATGATGTGAAAATTGTAGAAAGGTACAAAGGGGATGTAGATTTGGAATACAAGATGGCACCAAATCCTAGTCTATCTCTATCCTAATATACACACGTATAGTCTAACAACTGAGACAGAGATATAGTGAGATTAGTTATAACGCTGCTCAAAACTCGAGAGGATCCACGCTAGACAACGCTAGACACCACCACCTCCACCATCAGGAGGCTAGCCAGCAGGAGCACCACCGCCATGATCGAAACTTTCTTTCAGCAGAAGCACCATTTCGGAAACAGAGGAAACAAACATTTCGGCCGCCGGCATCGAGCTCTTCGAGGCGGAGTCACAAACAAAAAAAAAAATAGTTGCAATTCAACTTGCAACTCATATGCACGAATCATGATGTTATTGAAAGGTGTAGCCCTTGATTGAGCACCAAGTAGTAGTAGTTGAGAACTAACAAAACCATTTCTTAATGGTAGCCACCTAGATTGCCTCTCCAGTCTCCAGTATGAGTAATGAGCCCATTAATGCTCCCCCCTCCCACATGATTTTCCCTTTTAAAAAAAGAAAGTCATCGCTTGAGATGATTCCACTCAAATATAAACAAGTTGCAGTAGGAGCAAGTAAGATCGTTCAGTCGCCTCCATTCTGCTCCTTTCCCCATTCTTCATCTCAAAGACAAAAGGAACATTTCTCCATTCTGCGCTAGCCATACCATACTAATAGCAGCACTGCCGCCGGAATTAGCGACTGATCTGCGGGCTGCGGCTGACAAGCTACAAATCCCATCTCCGTCAGTAGGCTCACCATGTCGTCCGCCTCCGCCATCGTCGCCCCTACGTGGAGCGGGCACCACCTGCTGAAGATCGACGGCTACTCCTTCACCAAGGACGTCCCCACCGGACAGAAGATCGAATCCCGCCCTTTCGACCTTGGCGGACATCGATGGCACATCGATTACTACCCCAACGGCTGCACCGCTGAGGATGCGGACTACATATCCCTGTTCCTTGTTCTCGAGGACAGTGTTTTCAAGGCGGTGAAGGCGCAACAGAAGTTCTCTTTCGCCGGCGAGGTCAAGGGCCAAGCTCCATCACTAGGATCATCCGTAACGGTAAACAACTACACTTGTCTGCAGGGCTGGGGGACTAGTAGTTTCGTCAAAAGGGAAGACCTGGAGGAGTCGGAGCATCTCCATGATGATTCTTTCACGGTCAGATGCGATATCGTCGTCATCAGCGATTACCAGGCTGAGGATCTGCCCGAGAGCACTCCTCCAACCTTCGTCTCTGTGGAACCATCTGACCTTCACCAGCACCTTGGCGACCTCCTTAGGAGCGAGAAGGGCGCCGACGTGGTTTTTGAGGTTGCTGGCGAGACCTTCGCAGCGCACCGGTGCCTGCTCGCCGCCCGGTCGCCGGTCTTCAGCGCAATGCTCTTTGGCGGCATGAAGGAGGGCAACACGGTGCACATACATGACATGGATGCCCAGGTGTTCAAGGCGTTGCTCAGCTTTGCGTACACGGACTCCTTAGCAGGGGAGACAGAGGAAAACGAAGAAGACGAAGAAGACGAGGCCATGTTCCAGCATTTGCTTGTTGCCGCGGACAGGTACAACATGGAGAGGCTGAAGAGTATCTGCGAGGATAAGCTATGCAAGCACATCGACGTGGACAAGGTGGGGATTATCCTGGAGCTGGCCGAGCAGCACCACTGCGACGGCCTAAGCAAAGCATGCTTAAGTTTTCTCGGCTCCCCGACAAACCTTCGAGCTTTTGTAGACAGTGACGGCTTCAATTGTCTGAGCAAGAGCTGCCCTTCTGTTATTAAGAAGCTGATTGCCATGTTGGCCTTTGTTTCGTGATGCCTGTTGCGCTAGCAATCAGAGTTCACCGGTTTGGAATATGTATCACAAGGTATTTCTGTTGCTATCAATGATGATGTGCTCCCTGGTAATCTAGACTTATTATTAGGTAGTTATCTTGGATTCTTGGTATATGGCTGTCAGATTATCTATCATAATTTTCCTAACTTTCTATTGAGATGCAGAATAGTACTATCATATTGTCACTTTTTTGTTTTGTTTCAGTGTTTTTATTTCATTACATATTTATCAGCAAGTACATTTCTTTTTTTTAAAGAAAGTACATTGCTATCAGGTAAATGTGAAGATTGAAGTCTGGGCATGCTCGTCTCTAGTTATTTTCTTTTTTCTTAGAATGATTTGAATCAGTAACACAAAACAGTTGTGCTCTATCTCTTATTCCAAGAATATGTCACAGAGTAGTTTCATCTCTGCTCTGATGTTTCTTTTTTTTTTGAAAATTTTAAATATATATATTAAGCAATAATATTTGGATTACAATCATTCCAGGCTGTCCTCGACACGCAGGTCGGGACCGAACCCGGCAACACGCCACAACTCAACTCTCTACGACTAAATTGACAAAGCCCATGCGCCACTTCATTACAACATCGATCAACTTTGGAAATCTGCACAAATCTGTCTAGAGGCTTCTTCCTCCTAAACTCTTTGACAATGATGCTCATTTCAGATCTGTTAGTGCTTTCTTTTCCTAGAGCTTCAGTTACTGCCAAGCAGTCAGATTCAACAATGATGTGTGAAGCAGTATTATCAATCGCAAGCTGAAGCCCATTGAGACAAGCAGTTGCTTCAGCGACCACCGCAGATCGACAATGAGGAATCAACCCCCACGCAGAACAGACGATGGTTCCCATAGAATCTCTAATCACCGCTCCCCACGAGCCATTGTTGGCATCAGACAGGAAGCTAGCATCAACATTACATTTTACCCAGCCCTCTTGGGGTTTCTCCTAGTACTTCACTTTGTTATCAGAGCTAACCAAAGATTCTTTTCTAGTGTCTTGATTTGGAAAAACAGAACCCTTTCCTTTCCTATCCACAGAACTACATCCTGCATTTAAACTTTGGGCAGTAGTTAAATAATTCTGAAGAAAAGAAATGGAGTTTTGAACAGATGCAAGGCCATCATCAAAAATAATGTTGTTTCGGTGATGCCAAGCTCTCCACCATAAGAACATCATCTTGCACCTCATGTCATGAGCAAGCCTGTCTAACAGAACAAGAACCCAGTCATTACCAGATTGGGCCAAAACTGGCTCAGGCGGCAGGTTCCACACTTTTTTAAGCCCCTGTCTTAGAGCAAGAGCCTTTGTGCAAACCATAGTTGCATGGTAACCTGTCTCGTCTTGCATACCACAAATCGAGCAAGTAGGGAGGATATTAGGAATTCTTCTAGCTCGATTTGCCTGCACAGCTAAACTGTTAGTAGCTAATTTCCAGGTAAATTTTTTTACCTTCGGAGGGGCCTTAGTATTCCATATCACCTTCCAAATATTCCTATCTCTATTTGTGCTATCACTCGAGCTAGGAGGCTCCGCAAGATTTAAATCTAGAGCCAGATTATAAGCACTCTTGACAGTAAACATGCCATGGTTCTCTAAAGTCCAAGAGATAAAATCTGTTTCATTGTAAGATGGTAATCTGATGCTTAGGACAATATCTTCATCATGTGGTAGAAAGGTACTTCTTACCAGCTCTTCTTTCCAAGTGTGGTTTTGGTGGTCAATAAGTTGAGACACTCTTCTTAATCTCGAATTATTTATATTGCATGAGATTTTTAGGTTCCATCTTGGAATCCAATTGTCCCTCCAAATCCTCACATTTTCCCCGTTACTGATTTGCCACATGGCACCTCTCTTCAGCAACTCCAGCCCATGCATAATTCCTTGCCATCCATGAGAGGTATTTTGGATGAACGCAATGTCCATTAAATCCCCATTTGGATAGTATTTTGCTTTCATTAATTTTGCGCATAAGCTGTCCGGATAAGCGGTCAACCTCCAGGCCTGCTTGGCTAATAAGGCTTGATTAAAAAGATGGAGGTCTTTAAACCCCATTCCTCCTTGACCTTTCCTTCTCGTAATTTTTTGCCAGCTCATCCAATGCATCCGTCTTCTTTCTTTTTCATCTCCCCACCAGAAATCTCTTGTTAGTTTCATCAACTCTTCATAGAGGCCATCCGAGAATTTAAAGACACTCATTAGATAGGTAGGTATAGCTTGGATCACCGACTTGATCAGCACATCCTTGGCTCCACTGGACGCATATTTTTCAGCATAGTCAGAGAATTTCCTTTTTAGCTTCTCTTTAACCGGCTGAAATTTACCATCTTTCATGCGCCCTTCTGGCACTGGCAAACCTAGGTACTTCTCCTCGAAGCCGACAGTTTGTATGTCCAGAATGTTAGCCACACATTGGCCTTCCTCCAACGTGCATTTGTTACCAATCAGCAAGGAGCACTTTTCAGAGCTTAGTAATTGGCCAGTTGCTCCTTCATATTTATTCAGAACAGTCTTGATTTTATTTGCTTGGTCTGAATTTTCTTCAAAAAATAAAAGACTATCATCAGCAAACAGTAAGTGAGAGATCATGGGCTTCTTCTGCAAACCTTAATTTCTTTTATTTGTCCCTCATCTACTTCCTTTTGTAATAGTCTTGAAAGTCCATCTGCAACAAATAAAAAGAGATACGGGGATAGAGGGTCACCCTGTCTCAACCCTCTAGATGGAGAGAATTTCTTGAGCAGCTCACCATTGAACCGAACAGAGTAGGTAACTGTTTTAACACAAGCCATAATCCAACTAATCCATTGATCCGCAAAACCAAGCTTACTCAGAACACCTAAGATAATTCTAATCAACACGGTCATAAGCTTTTGCCAAATCAAGCTTATAAGCACATAATTTACCTTTTTTATCTTGGCATTTTTGGAGAGAATGGATGCATTC
The DNA here is from genome assembly GCF_019359855.2 of Lolium perenne. Classification (NCBI taxonomy): domain Eukaryota; kingdom Viridiplantae; phylum Streptophyta; class Magnoliopsida; order Poales; family Poaceae; genus Lolium; species Lolium perenne. The sequence goes on from NC_067250.2 coordinate 280,860,138, forward strand.
AAAAGCAATCAAAGCATTGTCCGTGATCATTCTTCCTGGGATAAAAGCACTTTGATTTGGTGCAATTATATCTTGAAGAATCGGTCTCAGTCTATTCACCAAACATTTTGATACCACTTTGTAGATGACATTACATAAGCTAATTGGTCTGAAATCTCTAAGGAAAACATGGTTCTTCTTTTTTGGAATTAGGACAATAACCGTGTCATTGACACCTTCAGGCATACTTTTAGTTGCAAAGAAGTTTTTGACAGCCGCAATGATGTCTTCTTTAAAAATCGCCCAATGCCTTTGAAAAAACCTCGCTAGAAACCCGTCTTTGCCAGGGGCTTTCAGGGGTCCAATTTGGAATAACGCATTTGCAATCTCATCATCAGTGAATGTTGTGGGTATACTTCATGGGTGTACCATCGACAGTGCCTAGATCCGGCAAGCCCGGGTGGCCCACAGACGGTGATGAGGCATGTGGCCCATCGGGCGGCCCAGTTGCTGTTGATCATGAAGGAAGAAGTCCAGCCCAGGATCAGCAAGCCGGATCCGTACCGACATAGGAGTAACCCGGATCCATGGAGGCCCACGAGGAACCCGGATCCAGTACGACGTGTATGGGAGGCGGATCCGTGACGTGCACGGCAAGATATTGTACCGTAGCTAGGCTATCTGTAATCCGGCTAGGACTCTCCATGTAAACCCTAGATCCGTGCGCCTTTATAAGCCGGATCCCGGGAGCCCTAGAGGCACAACCACAACTCATTGTAACAACGCGAAAGCGCCAGATAATTCCAGACAAGCAGCAGTAGGCCCTGTCATCGTGCAGGTGTTCCGAAGCTGGGTAACTCGCGTACCACCGTCCCGTGTGCACTCCGCCCTATGGCCCCTACTTCTTCTCCCCCTCGTGAGGATCCCTCCTCCGGGGTACCGTCGATTAGGCAACGACAGTTGGCGCCCACCGTGGGGCCTGTGGCGTCTGGAGGCCGGAACCGGGAGGGTTCTGCCATGGGAAGCTACGACGACACCATCGCTGTGGGGCGCGTCCTTTACGCCGGGAATCTGCCTATCGTCCCTCCGGATGAGTGCTGGATTCCGGCTAGGGCAAACCCCGTCAAGCTCTCCATCGTCCCAATTGGCGGCATTCACATCTTCATCGGGGAAACCGTCGATTCCGACGGAAACCCACTGGTAAGTAACGCAGACGCGACCGCCGCAGAGCTGGACGCTGTCGCGAAGGTCCGATCTGAGATGCAGGAGCTTCCCAAGGAAGATTCCGCCTTGGATCTGGAAATTTCAAAGCCCACCCAATCCGCCCCTGAGCAGGAAACAAAGGTGGAAGACCAATGCAGATCCGCCTGGGTCTCCCAGGTGTTAGAAAAGCAGAGGTGCCACTTCGTACACTTCTTGGCCCATACCGCCGGAACCGCCCCTCAAGAAGACGGAGCTGGTCCTGAGCAGGTAGAGGCACCGGAAAACAGCGCAGATCCGGATCAGGCTCAGCCTGTCGGAGAAAGCGAAGCTCCGGTTGAAGAGTCGATTTTGGGCAATCTAAGCCCAATTTCCGGCGACACCCCGTCCATGGAATCTGATGACTTCGTCCGCAAGCTAGAGGAGTACGGTCTCGGCGATCAGCCTGAAGTCGACTCCGCCCAGCCTAAGCAGGTTCTCGCAACGGTAGCAGCGCTGGGACAAACTGGATCTGGAGACCAAGTCAGCCAATCTGACCCCCAACCATCCCAACAAGGATCACCAATGTCTCGGGTGCGACCCCAAAGGGATTCTTCCTCGGAGGAAATCCTGTCAGCAGAGGAGGTGGCCGCGCGTGCAGTTCTTAACACACCTATAACCCCGGGCGACGCCGCAGATCTGGAGGCTCTAGAGACCGCCAGAAAGGAAATGCTAGCTACAGCCAAGAGGCTCGCCGATACCGAAGCTGCGTTAAAGGTAGGAAGGGCAGATCATGCAGCCTGGCTGGAGAACTTCGACAGACAGGACCGCGAGATCACTGCCACACTCGAGCAGGTCAAGAACATGAGGGCTGAGTGGGAAGTAAAGATGATCTATGCGCAGGCGGAGGCCGATCGTATTGTTAGAGAAGCAATTCCGCCTCGCAGGATACCCTTCAATACGCCCGCAGATCACCAGCCGCTGGAAACTCCAAAGGACAACATGCAGAAAGCAGCGGAATTGCTGAAGAAGAAGGACGAAGAAGTTGACATCAACTATCTCCGCACACTTGTCGCTTCAGCAATGCAGCAGCAGAGCAAGGCAGATACTTCGCGCAGGTTGGAATCCAATCCGGATAACTGTGTATCTACCGCGCAGAAGGACGATGAATCGCACACCGGATCCTCGGAGCGCAGAAGAAGGGCCAGGGAGCACCCAAATCCGATCCCCGTTCCGTCACAGACGCCTCCGTCGGATCCAAGAAAGGGAAAGGATGCGATGTACTCTGGAAGAGACAAATACCGCAACCCCTCTCCTCCGCCCAACGGTTACCCGCGACCCCCTCGCCGCCGTAGTCCAGCCGGAAACACCAGGCCCATAGGGCATGGTGCGATTGTTATCCGCGACAACGTGCTGCCAAGAAACAGAAACAGGGAGCGCTCGCCGGAACCTCGCCGGAATCAGAACAATGTTCATGAGCCCGAGCCCAGGAGGAGTCGGAATGTAGACCGCGGTCCAGAGCCTCGCCGGAACCGTGATCCAGAGCCTCGTCGGAGCCGCGACCCACAACCTCGCCGGAGCCGGGACCCAGAGCCTCGTCGGAGCCGTGACCCGGAGCCTCGCCGGAACGACCAGGGCAGCCAGCGCCAAGGCGAAGGCAGCCACAGGAGCCGGAGTCAGCACCAGGAAGGCCGAGGAGATTCAGATGGCGGAAGCAAGAAGTCAGACCGCCCACCTCGCAGGTCTCCCTCACCACCACCTAGCGGTGGCGGCGGAGGTGGAGGCGGAGGCAATGGCCGGAGATCTCGCTCTCGCTCAAAGTCTCCTCGCCACGGCTCGCGCGACGCGCGGGACCGCCTTAACGAGTACAGAACCGACTACATTGGCCCGAAGTGCTTTGGCAGGATGATTCGAGAGGAACCAAAGCCAAGGATGAACCTCAAGCTACCCGGAAATCTGAAGCATTATGATGGCACCGAAAGGCCGGATACCTGGATCGAGGATTACTACAATGCTGTAACCTTCGCCGGAGGAACCCCTAACATCGCCTGCCGCATGCTCCAGTTGTACCTTGTAGGTCCAGCCCGGATCTGGCTCAGCGACCTCGAGAAGAACTCCATTTTTTGCTGGTTCGACCTGAAGAACGCTTTCGAGAAACACTTCAGGGGAACCTACAAGAGACCTGCCACAACAAGCGACCTACAGGCTTGCATCCAGAAGAAGGGCGAAACATCGAGGAATTTCCTCACCCGATGGTTGGCATGCAGAAACGAGTGCGAGAACGTTGACAACCGCACAGCAATGCACGCCTTCATTGGGGGCTTGCAGCGAGGAGGATTGCTGCGACACAAGCTAACTTGCTTGGTCAATGCAAATAAACTGACGTTGGATGACATGATCACCATCGCCAGCGATCACACTGCCGCCGATGACGACGCAGGCGGTGATCTCGCAGCTACAGCAATCCCCCTGCACCAACAAAAGAAGAACCGTGACAACGGCGGCAGCAGCAGCCATAAGCGCAAGAACCCTGATGACCAGAAGAGTGGCGGATCCGAGATGGTCGCCATGGCGTTTCAATGCGGAGGTCCAGGAGGCGGAAGAGGACGCGGACGCGGAGGCGGAGCCGGCAGGGGTCAACAGCATACCTCCGAGGTCACTGCTGCCGGATCCCGCGCACCGCAAACCTATGAGGAGTACAGAGACATGCCCTGCCTGGCCCATCTGGATCCGGTTACAGGGAAGTCCACTCATACCAACCGCAACTGCAAGTGGGTCAATGATCTAAAGAACGACCCAGAGGCCGGATACAAGCGCGCCCGGAAGCACCGCCCTCGCGGAAATGGTGGCAAGGGCAAGAACAAGGACAAAGAGGACGATAGTTCCGAGGCGATGGATGAGGATGATAACTCGCCGGATCCCAAGGCAGGATCCGCAGGAAAATCCAACCCATTCGACAAAAAGAGCGTGGGGGCTTACCACACTTTCCTCGGAACCCCGACAGTACGCGCCTCCAAGTCAGCTACCCGGATCCTGAACGCCATAGTTCCGGCTGTGCCGCAGTACGTCAGGTGGTCGGAAATCCCGTGCACATTTGACAGGAAGGATCACCCCGCTATTGTGCCAAAAGAATGCTACGCCTTGGTTGTAAGTCCCCGCATAGACGGGTATGACTTCTCCAAGTGCCTCATGGATGGCGGAGCCAGCTTGAACATCATGTACCTGGAGACTCTAGAGCGGATGAACCTCACCAAGGAACAGCTCAAACACAGCAACACTGAGTTTCATGGCGTGGTTCCGGGTAAGAAGGCGAACTCCCTAGGCAGCATCACACTTCCCGTGGCTTTTGGCGATGTTCATAATTTCCGCGAAGAGAAGATCACGTTTGAAGTTGTGCCCTTCAAGAGCTCCTACCACGTCATCTTCGGCAGGCCCACCTACCACAAGTTCCACGCAAGAGCGTGCTACATCTACAACAAGCTCAAGATTCCGGGTCCTAAAGGTATGATTACCGTATCCGGAGACTACAAAAAGGCTCATGAGTGCGAGTTAGGTGAAGCCGCCTTCGCAGAGTCTGTGATATCCGGAGAAGAGCTGAAAGGCTACAGAGCCGCGGTGGATCCGACTGAGATGCAGACCACCAAGAAGCAAATCTCCGAGCAGAAAACCTCCTTCAAGCCCGCGATAGAAACCAAGAAGCATGACCTCATCCCAGGTGACTCTTCCAAGCAGGTTTCAGTCGGAGCCAACATGGACCCCAAATAGGAAAGCGCGCTCGTCGAGTTCCTCCGCGCTAACATGGATATCTTCGCATGGCAACCTTCTGACATGTCCGGAGTACCTAGGGAACTCGCCGAGCACTACCTCAACATAAATCCGGGGGCCAAACCAGTAAAGCAAGCTATGCGACGCTTTGGAGATAAGAAGCGCCGCGCCATAGGAATGGAACTAGCAAAGTTACTAGAAGCAGGTTTTGTAATAGAAGTTATCCATACCGATTGGGTCGCGAATCCCGTCCTTGTACCCAAAAAGAACACTGAAATACTAAGAATGTGCATCGATTACTCTGGCTTGAACAAACATTGCCCGAAGGATCCGTTCCCCTTGCCGCGCATTGACCAAGTCATTGATTCGACGGCGGGGGCGGAACTTCTGTGTTTTCTTGATGCGTATTCCGGGTATCATCAGATCCGGATGAAGGAATCCGACCAAAAGGCGACTTCATTCATTACCCCGTTCGGTACTTACTGCTATGTTACTATGCCCTTTGGTTTGAAAAATGCAGGTGCTACCTACCAACGTACGATGCAGCGGTGCCTGAAGGACCAAATTGGCCGGAACGTGCACGCTTACGTCGACGACATCGCGGTCATGACCCGAAAAGGATCCGACTTGATCAGCGATCTCACGGAAACCTTCGACAACCTCCGCAGGTACAAGATGATGTTGAACCCGCTGAAGTGCGTCTTTGGCGTGCCAGCCGGAAAACTCCTTGGCTTCATAGTCTCTCACAGAGGCATTGAGGTTAACCCGGAAAAGATCAAGGCAATTCTGTGTATCAAAAGGCCAACTTGTCTCAAAGATGTGCAACGACTAACTGGTTGTGTTGCAGCAATCAGTAGGTTTGTTAGCCGTCTTGGCGAGAAGGCACTACCTCTGTACAAGCTGCTGAAGAAAACAGACAAATTTGTCTGGGATGACGCAGCCGATGCAGCTCTTCGAGGGTTGAAGGAAATACTTACCTCCCCTCCTATCTTGGCAGCTCCAGTAGAGTCAGAGCCAATGCTCCTTTATCTGGCAGCTACCAACAAAGTCATCAGCCTCGTCATCGTGGTGGAGCGAAAGGAAGAAGGTCATGAATATGACGTCCAAAGACCTGTCTACTACATTAGCGAGGTGCTGACGGAGTCAAAGCAAAGATACCCTCACTTTCAGAAGCTAGCCTACGGAGTGTTCCTAGGCAGCCGGAAGCTGAGGCACTACTTCCAAGAGCATCCAGTAACAGTCGTGAGCAAGGCTCCGCTGGCAACAATTCTCAACAACGCTGACGCAACAGGACGTACGGCTAAATGGGGCATCGAATTATCCGCCTTCGACATCGCTTACAAGCCAAGGACTGCGGTAAAATCCCAGGTTACGGCGATTTCGTTGCAGATTGGACAGAAGCTCCGGATGCAAGTCTGGAGCCGGAACCAGAGACATGGGTCATGCACTTCGACGGATCCAAGCAGCATCAAGGCTCAGGAGCCGGAGTCACCCTGAAGTCCCCTACCGGAGAAGAACTGCAGTATGTTCTGCAGATCCACTTCGAAGCTACTAATAACATGGCGGAATATGAGGCTCTACTACACGGTCTGCGCATCGCTAAGGAAATTGGGATCAAGCACATCATATGCTGCGGAGATTCCGACCTGGTGGCACAACAAGTAGCCGGAACCTGGAACGCCAGAAATTCCGTCATGGCGGCCTACAGAGACGAAGTTGACGAGATCGCCAAGTGCTTCCTCGGATACGAAGTCAAGTACGTCAGGAGAGACGATAACACAGCGGCAGATATGCTATCCAAGCTCGGATCCGGCAGGAAACAAATTCCGCCTGGCATTTTCTGGAGCATCTCCGGATACCCTCGATTAAGGGCGCTAACCCGGAAAACCCGCAGGTGGCAGTATCTCCGGCTAAGGAAGTGATGGCTATCACTCCGGCTTGGACACAGCCTTTCCTGGACTACCTCATCGATCGAAGTTGCCGAGGACGAGGTCCTCGCACGACAGATCGTCAGACGAGCAAGAACCTACACAATAGTTGATGGACAGCTCTACAAACGAAGTGCAGCAGGGGTATTTCTTAAATGCGTCTCCAATCAAGATGGCATTGAAATCCTCAGAGAGATCCATGCAGGGGACTGCGGGCATCACGCCGCTCCCAGATCACTCGTTGCAAAAGCTTTTCGGTTAGGTTTCTATTGGCTTACAGCTAAAGAAGATGCTGATAAAATAGTCAAGACCTGCCGAGGTTGTCAGTACTACGCTACTCAACCAAACGCTCCAGCCCAAGAGCTGAAGACCATACCTATCACCTGGACATTTGCGGTCTGGGGGCTCGATATGGTTGGTAAGTTAAAAAGATCATCTCCTGGCGGTTTTGAGTACCTCCTGGTCGCTGTTGACAAGTTCAGCAAATGGATCGAGGCTAAGCCAGTGAGAAAAGCCGATGGTGCTACGGCACTAAAATTCGTCTGCAGCCTCGTGATGAGATTCGGCATCCCACACAGCATAATCACAGATAATGGCACGAACTTCGCTCAAGGAGAATTAAGGGATTATTGTGAAACAATGGGGATACGACTGGACCTCGCATCTGTTGCTCATCCACAGTCCAATGGTCAGGTTGAAAGGGCTAACGGCCTAATATTATCAGGAATTAAACCACGCCTTGAAGGACCGCTGCGACGAGCAGCTGGAGCTTGGGCTGATGAGTTGGAAGCTGTTCTGTGGAGTTTACGAACTACCCCTAACAGATCAACAGGGTTTACCCCTTTTTTCCTGGTATACGGATCCGAAGCCGTGCTTCCCTCCGACATCATCCACGATTCACCGCGAGTTTCCGCCTACAATGAAGAAACAGCTGACGAGGCCAGACAGCTATCTGTGGACCTGATCGAGGAAGCTCGGAACTTAGCAGACCAGAGATCCGCCATCTACCAGCAAAAGCTCCGACGTTATCACAGTCGTCGAGTTCGGAAACGCTCCTTTATGGCAGGAGACCTGGTCCTCCGCCTTCGACAGGTGAAAGACCATAAGCTGCAATCTCCATGGGAAGGACCCTTCGTCGTTAGCAAAGTGCTTCATAACGGGTCGTACTACCTTGTTGATTTCCGCGAGTTAAGGGATAGACCTGCTAACTGGCACCGGAAACGCAAGCGTGAGGATCCGGATGACATCTACGATGAAACAGATCGCCCCTGGAATATCGCACAGCTACGTCCTTTCTACACTTAGCATATATTTTCCGAGTTCTAAACTCTGTAATAGTTATACATGATCAATGAAATAAAGCTTCTGGTTCACTCTTTGAGTCTTTTACCTCCTTTACTTGTTCATTTTAGATCGTGTATGTTTTTTCCGACTAAAACCGCAGAGCTGGATATTTCCGCCTAGGCGTGTATGAAAGTTGTGATTTTCAAAATCGTCCTTTAGGACGTACGCTTAAGTTTTCTGATTAAGTTGTTGTCTGTTGCGAACTCGTGGATTCCTAGTAGCGATTTCCGGCACCTATGCCTGGGGGCTTGTTTCCGCGGTTATGGACGGACTGCCATTGGGCTTCGTCGCCGCTGGCGAGCGTTTCCGGCTAAGGTTTTCCGGCTCGTGGAAGGTCAAGCGGGCAAGCCGGAAAATAACGAAGTCAGCACTTGCTTTCCGACGTAAAACGAAACATGCACGGATAGCAGGATAAGTGTTTCCGCCCCATGCATAATTGTTTCGTTCCTAGCTACTTAAGAATTTAAAGTCTTATTACAAACCCTCGCTGGGGCCAAAATGATGCAACTTGTTTCATTGTTTCAAACAGGAACTCTACTCGGAGTCCTCCTCTTCAGATTGCTGGTAGCTAGAGCCGTCGTCGCTGCCACCAGATCCGGCTTCAGAGTCGTCTCCAGAGTTTTCTCCGGAGTGCTCGCTGCTGGACCCGGATCCTTCCCCATAATACTCTGGCTCGCCTGCTTCCTCCTCTGCATCGGAAAAACCTTCGGGCAGATTGTGCTTGTTGTACCAGAACGAGTGATCCACTCGCCTGACAAACAGCTCTTCATAGCCTTCAGTTTCCGCGAGGAGGGCGCTCATGTCGGAACTCTCGGGGGCTCCGCGTGCAACTTGCGCCAGGTTGAGTGAGGGGAAGAAAGCCTTGCAGGTGGCCAGGACTAAGGAGGCGGCTCCGCGCGCTGAAGACTTTTGCCAGTCCTTGATGAACTCCGGCACCTGTCGCATAAGTTTGGTCATCGTATCGATGACTGTGGTTTTGGCCTTCTTTAGTGACAGAGCCGTGGCGATTCCGCGACAGGCTTCAAACAGTGCATCAATTGACATCCGCGCTTCATCGTAGGCCTCCATCCTCGTCAGGTTTGAATCTTTTGTCCACTCAAAGCCAAGGCTCGCTGTGGAAGAAAGAGGTTCAGTTCCGTCAGAGAAAACATGCAAGGTGGTCGGAGCAACGACGCGGAAAAATGCTTACGGAAGATAAGCTTGTCAATGGCTTCCGCCTCCGCTTCCAGGGCTTTGTTCTTGGCAATTGTGGAGATCACGCGGCCCTGGCTTTTCTCCAGCTTGTCAATCAGCTCCGCCTGCTCACGGGCATGCTTCTCGGAGAGCTCCTTCCTCGCCTCAGTCTCTTTGCTTGAAGATTCTTTCATGAAGTTTCTGAGGGACTCGTTCTCCGCCTCAAGCACCTTGACCTTGGCGGATAATTCATCAAGTGAGGAGTGCTTGGCAGTTTCTTCTGAAAGCAGAGTTGAACATATTATGCACCCTGAACAACTGTCAGCACAAAAAAGTGAAGATCCGGATCTCGTACCTTGAAGTCGGGTCTCAAGCAGCTGGATAGCCTTTCGGCTATTTTCCGCGTGTTGGCGCAGCCCCTCGATCTCCGTGATTTGCTCCAGCACGTGTATGCGCAAATCTTCGTGCAGTTTCCGCGTGGACTGAGCAGCAGAGAGTTAGTCGGATATTAAAATCTGGGGGGCTGGCGAAGATTTCAAAGACTTGGATAAAAATTTCAAATTTCCGCCTAACAGTACATTTTGAGAAAGCATCGGCTAATACATGTTACACGGAACTATATCACCCAATGCTTGGGGGCTAGTATTACCTGCCGCACTTCCTTGTGCTTGGCGAAAAATTCCTTCAGGCTGTCTTCCAGCTCGGCGAGATAACCCACCTCCTCCTCCGGCTTCCCCCATACCTTGTTCAGCATGGCGGAAACTTCCGCGTGACGCTCTGCAAGGGTAAGCTTTTGGAGGGACGGAGTTGGCTGGAGGCTGACTCGGGTCACATTGGTAACTTGGAGGAGCTTGACCTTTTGCTCTTGCTCTTCATCAGTAGGCCCCGCGAAAGCGGAACTTGGTTGATCTGGTGGAGGAATGGGTGAGGAGGTCCCCTGGGCGGAGTCGCCATGGTGGGCAGGGTCTTCAGGAAGGTCATCGAGATCAATGACGTCCTTCGGATCCGGCTTGCTGGCAGATGAAGCCTTGGGCGGAACTTCCACCTCAGGAGTGATAGGGAAAGAAGCCGGAGATGGTTTGGCTTTCTTCTTAATGACCCTTGGGGCCTTGGGAGGCTGGCTTCCGGAACTTCAGGAAAAACATACAAATATAAGAGCAAGTGTTAAACCAGAACTTGGGTCTCGGAAGAAAACGCTTACCCGGAAGGCTTGAAAAAGTGCTGGATAGCAGGCTGCCCTTTGTTGCTGGTATTAATCAGCGCGAGGCGCTTCTTTTCCGCCTCAGCTTTCCGGGTAGCCGCGATGCTGAGCGTTTCGCGGGGGCGTTTCGCGTAAGGGCTGGAAGGGGCTGGCTTCTTCCTCTTCGCGGGACGTGGAGCTTCAGGAGCTTCCGCCTCTGACGTGGCTTCCGGATCCGCGTGGCCGGTGGATGGGACTCGGAGGAGAGTTCCGAGCTCATTTTCCTCAAGCGCCTCGAGCTAGTTCAAAGTTACACTTAGCCAAAAGTTTGAAGAAAAACGATAAACCAAAGTCAAGACGACGTACCGCAGTTCCGGATCCCTCCGTGTGGATGTCTTTGTTGCATACGTGAACGTGGAGTTCACGTGGGATTTTGATGAGGACCCGGATCCTCTTGTCGATGGCGTCGGCGGAGAGATTATCCTTGGTGGCGCGCATTGGATCGTCGCGCCCTGTGTATTCAAACATCAGGCGGTCTCTATGTTGCAGCGGCTGGATCTGCTTCGTGAACCAGGAGAGGGTTAGGTCTTTCCCCGTCAGCCCCTCCTCCGTGAGCTTGCAGATCCGCCTGACAGCGCGGGTCAGCTGAGGCGAGTCGGAGAAGTGGGGACAGTGCGTCCATGACGGAAGCTCGGTGGCGGGGCAGTTCTTGAAAGGTGGTAGCTTCTTGTCGCTCGCGAGGTCGGAGACGTCCTTCAGATAGAAGAAACACCCAAACCAGTATCTCGCGGATTCGTGGCGGTCGGTGGGGGGGTAGACGCGGCCCGGGCGGATGATGAAGGTGACAGATCCGCAAGTCGCCAACTCGGAAGTTTGGCGGATCTTCTCCTTCTTGACAGAGAAATAGTATTGGAAGAGGGAAAGCTCTGGAGTTACCCGGAGGTGGCCTTCGCAGAGAGCGACGTGGTTGCTGATGGCGAGCACGCTGTTCGGAGATATGTTGTGGGGTTGGAGTCCATACGTCTTCAGAATCTCCTGGAAGAAATCCGAAGGCGGAAATGAAAATCCGCGCTCCACCAGTGCTTTCGTCAGCACCATCTCGTCGTCCCTTGGAGCCGGAGCTGGTTCATTTGGAACTGACCTCCAGCTTCCGGGTTGCAGGAAGCCCTCCGACTCGAGATTTTTCAATTCCATCTCGGTGGTGGTGCAGGGCCACCACTTTCCCTTAGCTTCGGAGTCGCGCTTCCGAGCTTTCGATTTCTTGGCAGCTTCTTCTGTTTGCTGCTCCGACTGGCCCGCCCCGGAGGTTTTCTCCGGGTGAGCGGAGGTCCCCTCAGTCTCCTTGCCGGAATCCTTTGAAGGATCCAGCCTGATTGGGACAAAGGGAGGAGGGGCGGAGGAGATTGGCGTCGCCATGATTGGCTCCGAGCTCGGAGGCGGAGTCGTTGAAGACATCTGAAGAAAAAGGTTGGCGGAAACTTTCCTTAGTCGGATCCCACATCGTCTTCCCCAAGTTCATCCCTACCAACTACGGCGCGAAAGTGGAGCTCGAAGGTTACCGTAATGGTGCGTGCGGTGGACGGAGCTGATCGGCGACGAGTTTTCCGTGCGGTGGCTCGCCGGAGTTAAGAACACGAAGAACACTGCGGCGGAGGGCTCGTTCCGGCGATGCTCCGGCGACTTTCCAGCAGGTTCCGGCGCGGCGGAGGAAGGGCTCACGGGCGGCGCTCGGCAGAAGGATGAATAGGGGGGTGAATGGGGTAAAGGGGTCGACGGCTGATATTTATAGGCTGAGGGGATAAGATTCGTGTTCCGCATCTTGTGGTCGGAACGCAAGCGTCGCGCCGTTGGATGCGTGACACGTGTCCCAAACCCTAGCGGTAAAAATGGCTAGAGATAAGTTACCGCGCGAATCGCGCAAAAATGGCGCCAGAATTGGCGGAACCGTTTGAGTCTTTTAAGATTCCGGGTAATTGCGTGAAGATAAGTTGGCTCTCGTTCGCGAGCAGGGAGTAACCCGGAAATGTTCTTTGGAACGTCGATGGATGAAGTCCCGTAGGATGAGAGCATTTTCCGGCTGTAAGTTGGAAAAAGAAGAAAATGCAAAGTTGGAGCTCTTCAAGTTTCTCCGCGTTGCCGACGATGCCGGAAACCTAAGGAACAAGCATGGCGGAAACTGCAGGCGAAACTCGGAGAACTCTGGGGGCTACTGTTGTGGGTATACTTCATGGGTGTACCATCGACAGTGCCTAGATCCGGCAAGCCCGGGTGGCCCACAGACGGTGATGAGGCATGTGGCCCAACGGGCGGCCCAGTTGCTGTTGATCATGAAGGAAGAAGTCCAGCCCAGGATCAGCAAGCCGGATCCGTACCGACATAGGAGTAACCCGGATCCATGGAGGCCCACGAGGAACCCGGATCCAGTACGACGTGTATGGGAGGCGGATCCGTGACGTGCACGGCAAGATATTGTACCGTAGCTAGGCTATCTGTAATCCGGTTAGGACTCTCCATGTAAACCCTAGATCCGTGCGCCTTTATAAGCCGGATCCCGGGAGCCCTAGAGGCACAACCACAACTCATTGTAACAACGCGAAAGCGCCAGATAATTCCAGACAAGCAGCAGTAGGCCCTGTCATCGTGCAGGTGTTCCGAAGCTGGGTAACTCGCGTACCACCGTCCCGTGTGCACTCCACCCTATGGCCCCTACTTCTTCTCCCCCTCGTGAGGATCCCTCCTCCGGGGTACCGTCGATTAGGCAACGACAGTGAAGGCAGCACATAATCTCTCATTAATGTCCTGTGAAATCTGGGGTTCAACATCATCCAAAATGATCTCCGGATTCACATTTTGGTCTGCTTTGTAAAGCTCCTAAAAAAAATTGTCGTCATCTCCTTCATTTGTGTTTTGTCATCTGTATTAGACCCATCAGATTTCTGAAGCTTTTCGATAATGTTATTTTTTGCTCTCCAAGTAGCTTTCCTGTGAAAGAACTTCGTGTTACGATCCCCTTAGTTTAGCCTGATAGAGAAATGAGCAACTAACTTCTCTGGGGGCCAAAGGCCAGTACATATACAAGTGTGTAGTGTGCAGGAAACCCCTTATACACTGGGGATATACAGGAAAAGGGAAAAGGGGTCTATACATATCTAACACCCCCCCTCAAACTCATGGTGGGTCAACAACACTGAGTTTGGAGAGAAAAAACCCATGTTGTGCTCTAGTCTGTGGCTTCGTGAAGAAATCCGCCAGCTGTAACTCCGAAGGCACATACTGAAGAGCGATAACCTCATCCTGCACAGCCGCGCGCGAAAAGAAAGCATCCACACCAATGTGCTTGCTGAGCTCATGTCGCACCGGGTCACGCGCAATGCTGATAGCACCAGTACTGTCAGACGAGAGAAGAGTCGGTGTAGCAGCAGCAGAGACACCAAAGTCCTCCAGTAACCAGCGTAACCACTTCACCTCTGCCGTCGCAGAAGCTATGGCTCGCAACTCGGCCTCTGTACTCGAGCGGGAAACAGCTGCCTGTTTCTTGGTCTTCCAGGCGATGAGAGAGCCACCAAGAAACACACAGTAAGCAGACAAGGACTTGCGATCCGTAGGATCACTAGCCCACGTAGCATCAGAGTAGGCCTGGAGCTGTAAGGAGCCGGAGCGAGGGAAGAATAGACGGCGAGAGATCGTGCCACGAAGATACCGTAGGACACGAAGGAGGTGACTGTAGTGGACCGAGGTGGGAGCTGAAACAAACTGACTCAGAATGTGGACTGGATAGGAAATATCTGGACGAGTCACAGCAAGATAGACAAGGCTCCCAACCAAGTGACGATAGCGTGTCGGGTCAGACAGTGGAATACCATCAGTAGGACGAAGCTGAACATTGAGCTCCATAGGAGTCTCAACGGTGCGGTCATCACCAAGAGCAGCACGAGTAAGGAGGTCCTGTATATACTTCTCCTGGGAGATATAGAATCCATCGGAGGTGGAAGAGACCTCAATCCCAAGGAAGTAGCGAAGAGGACCAAGATCGGTCATGAGAAACTGCTCATGGAGACGAGCCTTAACAAAGGCAATATACTCAGAGTCGTCACCGGTGATGATCATGTCATCCACATAGAGCAGAAGAAGAGTCCGACCACGAGAAGATGTGTGGACAAACAGCGCTGAGTCATGATAACTGGGAGCGAAGCCAGCAGCAGTCACAACCGAGGCAAATCGCTCAAACCAGGCGCGAGGGGCCTGCTTAAGACCATAGAGAGAGCGCCGGAGACGGCAGGCCATGCCGTCAGGAATAGAGTAGCCAGGAGGTGGCTGCATGTAGACCTCCTCGCGTAGCTCGCCATTAAGAAAGGCGTTCTGAACATCAAGCTGAGAGACAGACCAACGACGAGCAGCGGCAACAGCAAGAAGGGTGCGAACAGTGGTCATGTGAGCCACAGGGGCGAAAGTCTCATCATAATCGCGCCCCTGCTCCTGCTGAAAACCGCGAGCCACAAGACGCGCTTTGTAGCGCTCAAGGGAACCATCAGAGCGGGTCTTGATCTTATAGACCCACTTGCACGTGATGGGACGAACAGAAGGAGGTGGGGTAACAACATCCCACGTGCCAGTGCGCTCCAGCGCAGCAATCTCCTCCGCCATCGCTAGCTGCCATTCGGGATGAGCAAGAGCATCCCGGTAAGAAGTGGGCTCAAGGGCAGCAGAGAGACCATAGTGAGTAGGGGAATAGCGGTTGGGGGCACGACGAGGCCGAGCACCAAGAGTAGGAGGCTCAGGCACCGAAGAGGACACACCGGAAGTAGAAGGCATGTCAGCAGAAGCATCAACATCACGAGGGCGACGAGTGTAGTGAAACGGAAGAGGAGAGAGAGGAGGAGCCGCCGTAGGCGAGGAAGGAGGCATAGAGGCAGCAGACAGCGGTGAAGAGGGTGTAGAGGGAGAGAGGGACTGGTGGGTGGAAACTGGGGCGGAGCGACAATGGGGGAATGAGAAGGAGTAGGAACTGGAGGCATAACAGGAGGAGAATCCGGAAAGACAAGAAAGGAGATGTCCTCCACAGAAAAGGAAGAGGAGGATGGACGCGGGTAGAAAGGACGGGACTCATCAAAGGTGACATCCCGAGAAATGCGCATCCGACGAGCAACAGGGTCCCAACACTTATAGCCCTTGTGCTCATGACTGTATCCAAGAAAGACACACTCAACCGACTGAGCTGTCAGCTTCGTGCGTTCGCGTGGAGCAAGGAGGACATAGCAAACGCAACCAAATAAGCGGAGCACCGAATAATCAGGAGAACGACCAGTAAGACGCTCAATAGGAATACCACCCTGCAAGGCCGTGGAGGGCTGAAGGTTGATGAGATAGGTGGAAACAGCCACCGCTTCAGCCCAAAAATGAGGAGGAAGAGAGGCAGCGATCATCATCGCACGAGCCGTCTCAAGCAGGTGGCGATGCTTGCGCTCAGCCACGCCATTCTGAGCGTGTGCGCCCGGACATGAGAACTGGGCAAGAGTGCCCTGCTCAGCAAGAAAGCCACGCAACAACTGGGAGATGTACTCGCCAGCGGAGTCAGCCCGAAAAACTCGAATAGGCGTGGAAAACTGAGTATGAACCATGGCAGCAAAACGCTTATATATCGAGAGCACCTCGCTACGAGAAATCATAAAGTAAATCCATGTGTGGCGAGAGAAGTCATCGATAAAAATAACATAGTAGCGATGGCCCCCCTTCGAGGCGAAAGGAGCCGGTCCCCATACATCAGAATGGACCAAATCAAAAGGACGCTGAGATACAGACGCACTAGTAGGATAAGGTAACTGAGTCTGTTTGCCAAGTCTACAACCCTGACAACCCTGAAGCGAAACATCTCCTGAGACAGACCCCAGAAGACCGCGACGAAGTAAAGACGACAAGCGAGAACCACAAAGGTGACCGAGTCGATGATGCCACTGCTGGAAGGAGGCGGTAGTGGAAGCAGCAAGCACACGGGGATCAGTGGGTGTAGTGGTGGCAGAGGGAACATGAAGCCAGTCAAGCTCCCAAAGTCCCTGGGAGTCACGGCGCCGAGGGCCAGCCCCAACTAGTGCCCTCGTGTGAGCATCCTGGACAGAACAAGAATCAACATCAAGGATAACCCGACATCCAGAATCAGTAAGCTGAGCAGCGGAAAACAAGTTCATGGTAAGACGGGGGACATGAGAGACATTGGGAACTGAAAAGGAGGAAGTAGAAAGAGTGCCACGACTAGCAACAGGAAGAGAAGTGCCATCGGCAGTAAGAATATTAGCAGGAAAAGGAAGAGGGCGAAGCGAAGAAAGAGCGGAAGAATCAGGAGACATGTGGAAAGAAGCTCCGAGTCCGTAACCCACGAAGATGTACCTGACTGTGTAGAGGAACCAGCCACAGAGGCAGCAGTGCCCGTCGAGGAAGAGCCAGAGGAGGCAAGGAGGCGCTGAAGCCTCGCAATGTCCTGCTCGGTGAAGCCAATGGTGGAGGGCGTGGAAGAGGGAGCACGAGGCACTCCCCGCTGCTTCTGGAAGCAGTCAGGCTCAAGGTGACCATGCCTCTGACAGTAGTCGCAGAACCGATCGTGGCGAGGACGCCCTCCCCCGCGAGGAGGGCGCGCGCCTGTCGCTGCAGGCGGTGGGGGCAGCAGGGGCCCCGGACGAGTGGGCCCAGGTGCTGTAGGCGTCGGAAACGGGGATGGCGCAGCAAGGACGGTGGGTGCCCTAAGCGGACCAGCACCACGCGAGACGAGTCTCCTCAGCTCGGAGCTCGGTCAACACCTGCGAGATAGGAACACGGCCTCGAGCAAACAGCTGAGCACGGCGGGGCTCAAACTGCGGGCGCGGGCGAGACAAGAACTCATGGATCCTCCCGAACTCCACATCCGACCGCACGGTCCGGCAACAACGGCAAGTACCACGAGACAACACTGTGAGGAGTCAAGCTGGCGCCAAATCGCGAGAACTCGGGTGTGGAACTCATCAACGGTGGAGTCACCCTGCTGAAGGTCATGCTCTGGCGCAGCACGAGATAGAAAGAGAGAATCACCGTAAGGCTGATAGTGCGTGAAGCTGGGACCACATGTCAGCAACAGTAGTAAGGTCCATGAACTCAGAAGCAAACTGCGGCTGAACACTCTGGGAGAGAACAGCAGCAGCCCTCGCATCCTCATCACACCACTGAGTAAAGACAGCAAGACTCTCTCGGTAGGAACCAAGCGCCTCTGAATAATCAAGTACCTGCTGCTCATATGCTTCATCAGCAGTTGTTTCGGCAGCCTTGGCCGTATCCTTGGCAGTCTGTGGAGCATCAGCAGCAAGGGCCTGTGGCACATGCGGCGGGGTAGGAGGCACAGGAGCAATGGGGCGCGGCGGACAGGGGACCTCGCCGGTAAGAACGCCCCAAAGACGAAGACCGCGCATATGAATGCGCATGAAGCTAGCAAACTCCCCATAGTTAGTGCCATCAAAGATCCCCGGGCACCGTGGTATGCTAACATAGCCTGTAGACGACGACGCCATGCTTTCTGATTTTTTTTTTTTTTGGATTTTTTTTTTTTTGCAAGTCAAAGGAGAGAGAATATGGATCTCAGCTCTCAGCAGCCCGATGCAGCAGCTGCTCACCAGCACGAACGGGACGGAGGCAGCAGCTGCTCAAGCAGCAGGCCACCAGGGACGGGGCGGTGGCCGGAGCAGCAGGTCGGCCGGAGACGGGGCGGCGGCCGGAGCAGCAGGTCGGCCGGAGTAGCAGGCCACCAGGGACGGCGGCAGCAGGTCGTGGCGCGGCCGGCTGCGGGCAGGCGAGCCAACCAGGGGCGACGGTGTCGCGGCCAGCACGGGGAGGCGGCAACGCGTCCGGTGAGCATGGGGCGGAGGCGAGCTAGGGCCGGGCGGAGGCGGCCGGGGACGGCTGCGGCGCGTCCAGCACGGGGGAGGCGGTGGCGCGGCCAGAACGGGAACGGCGACGGCACGTCCAGCACGGGGACGGCGGCGATGGTGGGCTACACGCGGAGCTGCAACGCGCGGGAAGGAGAGCGAGCACGTGCTCGATACCATGATAGAGAAATGAGCAACTAACTTCTCTGGGGGCCAAAGGCCAGTACATATACAAGTGTGTAGTGTGCATGAAACCCCTTATACACTGGGGATATACAGGAAAAGGGAAAAGGGGTCTATACATATCTAACATAGCCAACTAATCCTTGATCTCTGTCTCCAGTACACTTCTTCCTGCTCCAGCAATTTATCGAGTTCTCTTTCAATTTCTCTCTTTTTCTCTTCTTCCTCAGTTTTATTTCTCATATTAATATTCTTCAGCTTCTTTCTTAACTTCCCAATTCTGCCATTTACCGACCCAACTGTCTTCTTTCCCCAAGCCTGCAAGCAATCCATTACACCAGAGAGATTTGATGCAACAGCACCCAGGTCTTTCGGCTTGGAGTGATTTCCCCACGCCGTTTTAACTTCTTCCACCAGAGATGCTTCAGATTCCCATACAGCTTCATATCTTCTAGGTTTAGCATCAACATTCATTATCTCCTCTTTGCAAAGGTCCAGGAGGATTGGACAATGATCTGACCGGGAAGAAGTAAGATGAGTAACATTACAATTTGGGTACAGATCAATCCAACTAGGCGTCGCTACAGCCCTATCCAATCTCACTTTAACATTATTTACACCTTTTTGTTTATTATCAAACGTCCAAGGTGTTCCTTTAAATCCTAAATCATGTAAGTCACAGTGAGAGAGAACTTCTCTAAAATCAAGCATTTGTTTTTCATTTCTCTTCTTTTTTGAAAGATGTTCACATTGCCACATGGCCTCATTAAAGTCACCTATCATAAGCCAAGGAAGGTTTAACATAGGTTTTAATTTTTTTACAATGTCCCACATTAGATGCCTCATGTGTGTTTTAGGTTCTCCATACACAAAAGTGCACCTCCACTTTATTTCACTTTTCAAATCGGTCACGATTACATCAATGATTCTATTATTAATTCCCTTCAGCTCTACTTCTATATTCTCATGCCAGAAGAGGGCTAGACCCCCCTTCCCTTCTTCATAGAAAGTCACTTTGAGGCCCAATCTCCAGCGCAGGCTTTCAACCACGTCAGTGCGCTTCTTTGTTTCCGACAAGAACACGAGCTGAGGCTTATGAGTGTGCACTAGGCGTTCAAGATCCTGAACTGTCCGGGAGTCGCCCACCTCCCGGGGGTTCCAAGCCAGGGCTCTCATTGCTTCTGACAGACGCTGTCATTAGCGCCTGTCAGTTGACTAGCGGCCCCATGGCTGGTTGCCTCCGAGTTTTCCTCCTCAGTTCCTCTGTCCTGTTGTTCCACCTCTTGGCTTCATTCCCCAGTCACCTTGTTGCGCTTGTTATCAGATCCCAACCTGATAATAAAGCTTTGCCCACCATCAGCTGTGCTTGTATCTTCCGACACCTGGCGCTTGCCAAGCACTTGGGTCTTCTTCTTCAGAAAAATAGCAACAGTCTTCTCAGCATCTCCCTTCAATTCTGCACACAAGCTCCCATCCTCTCTCAGACAATCTAGGATGGACGGCATCTTCATCGGTCCCAGCTTTGGCTGTTTTTCCTTCCTAGCCCAGCGTACCCTCTTGGTGGTCTCCACCGTTGCCTTTGTCACTTGGTCATCAGTGATCCCTACAGCAGGCCCATCCACAACCTGGAAGTTGTTGACAGCTTCAGCTAAAACATCTTGCACTAGCTGCGGCACGGCCTTGGTTCCTTCCTCTTCATGATGTCTTGCGTTGATGATTTTTCCCATGGAGTTAGTCTCAGGCGTAAGCTTCCATCCAGAGCTAGCGGAGAGAAGTGCAGGCTTCTTTTTATTTTTTTGTCATCAGCAGGTACATAGTAGCTATGATTTTCAGACATCCTAAATGGAGAGGCCCGCTATTCTTCACAGTACTTGATGATCTTCTCTTCCTCTGGCAGCATGCAAGCTCTCTCTTGATGCCCAAACAGACCACAAAAGAAACAGAAATGAGGAGCTCCTTCATATTTGACCTCATACCTCTTTGGCTTGCTTCCTTCCTTGCCAGAAATTGGGATCCACCTCCTGATTGGCATCTCAACATTGTGTTCAATCCTGATTCTGAGAAACGTGGCCCAGACATGACCGTGGTTATCTTTTCCTACTTCCCTCACCTTTCCCAGGAACTTTATTCCAATCTTCTCTCCCCATTCTTTTGTCATCATAGAAAAGGGCAGATCCAAGACTCTCACCCATATGGGCATAATATTGGAGTTCTTTTGTGGTACCCCCAATTAAATAACAGCCCTTCATTCGCGTCCATCCAATGGCTAAAAATGTTTCATACCACTGTCTAGAACCAGCCAGGTATGTTACATACCGACGCCAATTTTCGCATGTCAGGATAAAAAACCGTAGACAGGCCTGGCCCAATCGAGCTGAACCAAACACTAGTCCAGGCCCAACATCTGCCGATCGCAGTGGGTAAGGTGAGGCTCGTATCCCTCTCCGATGGAGAGGTGCCGCCGCCGCCGATCTCTCTCCGTCCCCAACTCCGGTGCCTCCGCCCTCGCACCCTCCAGCCAGCACAATGGCGTGATGTAGACCTACCCCCGTCCACGGCCCCTTCTCCAATACTCTCCCGGCGGCGGCGGCCTTGGCCCTTGGCCTCGGCGTGGCATCCTCGTCGCTTGCCCGTGACCAGCCAGGTTCATTCAACGCGTGGCACGGCGGCAACAGGAAAATATACAAGCGCGATAAGAGAAGCCCACAGTAAGCTCGTGCCGTCTCAAACGGCGCGGCCGGTGTTGGTTGGCGGTCCTGAATCCCGATGGTGGTCGGCGACGAGGTTCCTGCATGGGGGGTCATCAGGAAGGTGAACTGCGCAACGTGGATACGGCGTAGGGGCGGCGGTGCTAACCATCTCCTCGTGTTGTACGGCCGCTGCGGCATGGCCACGTCCCCTCTCATCCTCGACCTCTCTGCGTTTAACGTTAGGGCTTGCGCGCTTGCCTACGAACCCTGGTGAGCGGTCGTCCCCGTCCCCCGGTGCCTACTGCTACGTGTGACCAGGTCTCTGATCGTGTGCTTTATTTGCAGTTGTGTGTCGCAATGGGCGAGGATGAAGACGACACGCCCCGCGCCGTCCCTGTGCACCCGTCAGCAACAAGTTCGTCTGCGCCACCGTCAAAGGCTGCAGGTCAGTGCTCGTTGTTCTTGTGCATGCTTTGCTCTGCTTTATGCGACTGACTGCAAATCATTTGGAAATTGTGCTTCATGCCTTCACTACTACTGAGAGTACAATCAGTATGAGAGCATAGACATTCTGCAGACTTGCATTCATTTATGTATGTATGCGGTTGCCTGCAAACATTTGAAGTTTTGTTTCACTATACCGAAGGGAATAATCAGCAGTAGGAGAGCATACACATTCTTCAGGCTTCTGTTATCAGAAATTGAACCCTTTCATTTTCTCTTCTTGTATATCAATTCCAGTCTATTTGTCCTCTTTCTCAATCTTTATTTAAGCATGAAAACCCTATCTAGATAACACAACATTATATCACACTTGCAGGCTGTTCAACCTGTCTTTGAAGACTTCAGTATCAACCTTATTGCGTGTGGATTCTCCACCTCTCCAATCAGTTGGGCCTCATGGATGTGTTGCATTCAGTACTGACGATGCTAGTTTGCTACTGGTGGTGAGGTATCAGGCCATTCCATCTTCTTTTCTCTGGATGTATTTATAATATTATTACGCACATGACTTTCTTTTTGCTATTGCCTCAGTATCTATCACCTGCGGCTAGTTGTCAAGTCTCTTTTACTTGCGTAGCTTCGACATTCAGTTATGACATATTATACATACCCTGATCTGAATATCATTAGATTCTGAGTAATGACATGTAATATAAGGAATATATGCATCTTTGCTATGCGGAAAACTGAAACAAATTTCATTTGCAAGAATGTTTCTATGGGTTTGTGTGAATATGAGACGTTGAATGACTAGTTTTGCAAGATGGCATTTGGAATGTTGTTGCATCTCATTTCAATAAAAAGGTATACCACTTTGATCTAGAAAAGGAAGTTCTTTTGCTTGTAGTGACAAGTGGTATTTACTGAATGACATAATTGCCGGTATTTGGCACCTCACCGAACTTGTAGAAAGTTCTTTTGTCCATTGGTCTTGGAAACATGTGACTTGTATGGAATTGGTGGATTCATGGTTGAGAAGTTGAGATTGTTAGAACTAAATATCTAGCTAGCAATACTAAAGCAGGGCCAATTATATTTCTATTTCATGCTCTGTCAAGACACGCTACATTATAATTTTTCCATTCGTTGTAAAGTAGGGCCATTTCTTTTCTTGAAATTTTATTTGGAAGGTGTGGAGAACAACATAAGGAAAAAAAGAAAAATATACTGTCCAGTTGCAGCCCAAGATGATTCATACAATTGCATTGCATGCTGCTCTGTTCATAAGAAGGTATTTTGTGTTGAACTTAGGTGTTTATCCCCATGCTGTCATTGTATTTCAGTTTTTGATTGGAGGTGCTTTATACAGCAGAAAAAATATGGTAAAATAATTGCTATTGATGTCTGCACTGCAAATGGCGAGGTTTTTGGTCCTCACTATGCTGGTGTTATTTGGAGAAGTGCTTTTCACATAGACTATCCTGGTCTTGATAACAACAAAATGTGCCATGTGCCTAGCAGTAGTATCTTCAACTGTGCAAGGTCCACTTCAGATTGAGGTGAAAATGTGTATCGTTTTTTCTGGTTATCCCCTAAGCACAAGCAGGAGTGCAATCTCCATCTGCACGTGAAGGAGTTCATCGACGCGGCCCTTTGATGATGGAGGGCACCGATTTCTACAGTGACGTTGACGAAGACCTAAGAGGCAAGCACAAGTTTAAGACGTGGCGCGGCAAGATTGACGACGTACAGGTCTTCATAGCGCGGCATGATTGGATACATTCTTTCTCGTGTTTACTTCAGTTTGTAATATTTCATACTACATGTTTTTTATCGAGTTTGGTACTACTTGCGTTTAAATCAATTTGTCATTCTCTTTCATTGAGAAATCTGGCAGCTAAGTTATTTATCTTGTTTGATTCAGAAAATCTTGTCATTTAATAAACAAATTGGATACTCTTTATCCTTCTTTGGAATTTATTTATTTTTACTTTGGAAATAGTTCAATTGCAAATGGCACATGTGAGAACTTCACTTCTATAACATGTATTTATTTGCTCGATCAGATTAATGGTACTGATCTCAAAAAGGAGCAGGTTTATTTTGTCAAAAAGCATGTATGGAACATCAAACGAGCGGACTAAAAAATTGCAATCTAAAAATCAGTCTAGTCGATGTTTAAGTGTTGCTAGCCATGGCGATAATCCTGGAAAATGCTACACACTGACATACTTCCAGGGATATGAGTATCAGAGTAGCATGTGTGGTGAAACATATGGTCAGACTTCCGAAAGAGAATATATCGAAAATGGTTCAGTGCCAATGTATAACATGTATTTATTAACGGAGACATCCTCTATTCCATAGTGTATCCACTGAAAACAATGAGCAAAACATCAAAGTTTTCAATTCCAAGTGTATACCTGAAAATGTTGAAACCAAGACAGACAGGACAATCTTTCCAGAAGTAAGGTAGATGGTAGATTCAATAAGTACAGTTTCACATCCAGATCCTTGTCAGTCATGAAATGAACATCACTTCAGAGAAGGCTAAATTTAAACAGTAACTCGTATATAAGGATTAGATGACAATTCACATAGTATTGACCAAGGTGACGTAGACTTGGTTAAACATTCCAGTAAGGTTCAGATTGTACATGATATGTAGGTCTTGTTTCATCATGGGCTAGAGGTTTTCATTCAATCATCTTCACATCATGCAGGTGTCACCATACATCCAAAGATTGGGGTTTACAAATTGCAAGCACATACACAACAACTTCCCTAAACAAAGGTCCATAAACCAAGAGAGAGACCAGCAGCAATCTCACAAATCAAAACCACACTGCAATGTGTAACATCACTGCTACCATATCCCCCTTGATACAGAAAGCCCTTGTTACAGTAACTTGAGACTAACAAACACTTGAGAACCCCGTGAGGAGCAGCATCCATCCAGTCAATGTACATGAATGAAAAGGAGTTAATATATTAGCATCCATACATCAGCCTCTTAACTCTCTCATTATCAGTGCACAAATCATGGAGTAAACGAAACCGAACAACATTGATGCCCATAAATCTTACAGAAAGTTATAGTGCTACAGTTCCAAAAGAAATTGTTTCGCATACATAAAGGAAACCAAAAAAAATAATATTACCTATCAGTTGATACCTTTTTCCTCAAATCACAAACCACCTGTTATATGTATAAACAAAAGAGACGAGTAAGAGCCTATGGAGTTCTTTTTGGTTCACTTCTTTTTGATAGCCAGATTATATTAGCAGTTAGAAAAGGAACTTCAGAATATGCACAGAGGGGTTCTTTTTCAGTCCAGAAAATGAAAACAACAAATATCATAAAGCAAATGCGGCTCTACTGACCAATGGCATGTGCAGATAAACTTTCCTCCAATATTTCTATCTTCAGAGCGCATAACATAATTCAAACAAAAATAAATTCATAGGTTGACAACCTTACCCCGACAGATCATGCCAATGAGCTGCTTTGGCAACGTGGTCAGTTGGCTAAACAAGTGGTGTATGTGGATATGAAAATGCATTTAAAACATCAGAGAACCCATAAAGTAAAATACATGTCTAAAACCTTCCTCCATAGCAATGCCATATTGATCTATGGTAAATTTGGATGTTTATATTGATCATCTTGATGGTGCTGTCAATTCCTGAAACATGACTAGTCAGTGCTCAAGCTCATTTGTTATTGCTCTCTACATCAACATTCCTAATTTGTTAGTTCTACTGATAGCTTCACAAAGTGCAGAAATATGACCAACTTTATTGATGCCTGAGCACAATCTAATATTCATACTAGGAGCAACCGAAAAAATTAAAGAGATCAAAGTTTGGCAGCCTCTAGTAGTGTGCAACATCGATTGAAAAAGTAGAACCATATTCATTGGGCTGGCTGATTAGAGCAGAGAGTATGGAGTATTACTTCAGTCTTCAGATCAACAAGGAATAGAGCATTACGCAACCTAGACTCGGCGTCTCTCGAGTCTCGATGTTGCAGTGGCATCGACCTGGTGCCGGCGATGCAGGACCAGGGTCACCGGACCGAGCCGGTGAGTTGATGGCCGCGGCGCTCGCCCTCGATGCAGGAGGACGGGGTGTCGATGGCGGCGCCGATGATCGCTTTGGTGCAGGACGGCGGGGAGTCGCTGGCTGCGCTGTCGCCCTCGATGCAGGAGGACAGGGTCTCGATGGCGGCGCTGGAGGTCGCCTCGATGCAGGAAGACGAGGTCTGGATGCCGGCACCGGCGGTCGCCTCGATGCAGAAGGACGGGCTCTCTGTATGGACTATGGAGGACGACGACTGCATGTGGATGTTGGCAGCGGCGTTTGTGACGTACGCCTGGGCCAAACGGCCTCAGTAATTGTTTTATTCCATATCTATGTTTTCCTGGGCTGTTGGGCCTAATCTAAATCGCTTAATCTTGACCATTGCCTAAATCATACCTCTCCCTCTCTTGAGAGTGGTAAAAGGTACTGTAAAAGAAGCCAATATTGATTGGCACATCAACAGCTGCAGAGACACCATCATACTTCACCACAAGGAAAGCTTCATTGTTATACAGCCAAGGTCCTCCCTTCAGAATGTGCTTATAGTCCCCCTCTTTATCCAGCACGATCAAGAACTTCTTCTCTCCAATCCCCTTCTCTGTCATACCTCCCTGTAACTGCCATACCTGTCTCATCCGCGCAAACAAACCAGCGGTGTTAAAAATCCGCATGGTATTGTAACGCCCAACCACAATCCATGGTGTCTTGATCTTCTTCTTTGCCTCCTCAAAATCCACTACAAGCACATCTTCATCTTCAGGGGCATTTGCCACACTGATTTTCATATCAGGCTTCTTCCTTCCCCTATCAGCAGCAATGGCAGAGGCCATAAGCTTCTTCTCTGTTGCCACTGCACTAGCAGCAGCCAGCTGATGTGCTCCAGTGCGTGCAGTCATGGGCCTTGCCTCAGGAGTCTGGTTATCACCAGCACTGCTCGCGGCCTTTTCACCCATCTTCTTCTTCCCCGAAGCAATCTCAGTCCTCTTGTCCATCTGCTATCTCTGTGGCTTGTGAGTTTATTGTCTAACAGATTTTTGACCAGTGTCAATTGCCTTGCTCAGAGGCAATCGACCATCATAATGTTGGGCCAGGCGAGAGATAAATACTTTTGATTTGAACCAATACTCTTCCTTTTTTTAAGATATTTCATATCAGTTTTACCAGGTTTAGAATCATTGGCTGATTTGCAAATACTTTTTCTGTTACTTCAACCACCTTTATCAATAATGAGTTTTGATACTCTGCCATCGCTTGAATTGTTCATGGACGAGAAAGTATTTTCCATCGTGATTTTCTTCTCTATCCTAGTAATTTTTCCATCTCCACTAATGCAATCCATCGAGACAGTATCCTCTTTTATTTGAGTTTCAACTATTCGAGGTAAACACAGAAGGGGATCCGGACTTACCTTTGTCAACTCCGATTTCTTGCGATCCTTGCACAAGATCGCCATCGCCCGTTGTCTCAGGCTGTCTATTTCTGGGCAGAATCGCCCCTGATTCGTCTCCTTTTGCATCAGCGCAGGAGAGTTCATCTTGCTTGTGGCCGCTTTGTTCGCGATTTTCCTCGCTCGGAGGCGGAAATCCAGCCCTTCGAGGAGACCTCCTGGAGATCTCTCCACGAGCGTCGTATAACGCACCCAGGATCATGGGCCGTCGAGGGGCTTGACCACCGTGATGGCGGTGCTGGGGTTGATGGCCGTCGCCAGAGGCGACGCCTGTTGAGAACTTGAGATCCTGTCAGGACCCAGCGATCCTGCACAAGGAAGAAGAAAGAAGGAGCTCCGCTTGGCTCCAGATTGAACAGGAAGGTAAATTACTGAAAAATAAAGACAGGAAATAATTTGTTTTTATTTTGCTTGATCCTCCCAACCTCCCCACCTGCTGTTTATAACGCACAGCAGGCTCAAGCATTTTACAATATTGCCCTTGTCCTGTTTGAGGTACAGAACTTTAGGTTCAGGTTAAGTTGGTAAACAGGCAGAGGTTACCTTCAGATATTTGGGGTCCTGACACGGCTCCCTCCTTGAGTCAAGACTTCAAGGCTTGAAGCTCGGAAATGTTGCCTGTATGAATTGGGCATCCTCCCAGGTTGCTTCATCCGCTGATAGGTTTTCCCAATGTATCAACCATTGTGGCACAGCTATGTCATACTCTCCCGCGCTGCGAGGAACCTGTCGACGAGCAAGAACAGCCAGGGGGGCAGTTTTTATCTTACCGTCCGGAGTGACGAGTGGCAGAGTTGGGTTTGGAACTGCTCGTTTGCCCAGGTGCTTCTTCAGTTGGTTGACATGGAAAACGTCATGGAGGAGAGTTTTTGGTGGTAGTTGCAGTTGTTATGCGACCTGCCCGATCTTCTTCAGCACTCGGTATGGTCCATACCACTTGGATGTCAGCTTGAGAGCATTGCGCAGGCCAAGAGCTGTTTCTCTGTAGGGCTGCATTTTGAGGTAGACCATGTCACCTATTTCAAAGGTTCGTTCAGTCCTGTTCAGATCAGCAAACTTCTTCATTCTGTTTTGAGCTTGAGCCAAGTTTTGCTGGAGGTTCTTGATCATGTGATCCTTTTCAGCTAGGGTAACCTGGACTTCCGGTTCCACATTGCAAGGGATGGACAGAGTTTGAATGTGTGGTGGAGCATATTCATACAATGCTTCAAATGGGGACATCTTTATGGCCGTGTGGTAAGCACAGTTGTACCATAGTTCAGCCGTTGGCAGCCAGTCTGCCCATTTTTTGGGTTCTTTGAAGGCCATGCAGCGAAGGTATTGTTCCAGGCATTGGTTGACGCGTTCCGTCTGCCCATCTGTTTCTGGATGATGAGCTGTGGAGAATTTCAGGGAGACTTGCATTGCAGAGAATATCTCTTTCCAGATTATACTGGTGAAAACTGTGTCCCTGTCGCTGACAATCACAGAAGGAGGACCATGCAGTTTGAATATGTTATCAATGAATAGAGAAGCTACTTTGTGTGCAGTGTAAGGGTGTGCCAGAGGTAAGAAGTGAGCATATTTGGTTAGGCGGTCAACCACTACCAGGATGACATTATGGCCTCTTGACTTGGGTAGTCCTTCAACAAAATCAATGCTGATTTCAGACCATTTCATTTTGGGAATGTTCAGTGGGTTTAGGAGCCCCGGGTATTGCACCTTCTCAGTTTTTGATATTTGGCAGGTAGGGCACTCTGCTACTTGCTGTACCACAAACTGCTTGAGGTGTGGCCAATAGAACAGGTTCTTGAGCTTGTGTAGTGTTACTCTATTGCCAGAGTGGCCACCAAGAGGTGACGCGTGAAAGGCATCAAACAATCTTTGTCGGAGATCAGTGTTCTGTCCAATGTAGAGTTTGCCTTTGTAGCGAAGAATGCCATTTTGCAAGGAGAAATTGGGTTTGCAATCCTTGTTAATGGCAAGCTCTTGCAATAACTTGGTACATGCTTCATCATTTTCATACGAGAGGAAAATGTCTTCCGTCCAAGCAGGAATTGCTTGGGAGATGAGAGAACAAGAGTCATTGTCGGTTTGCTGGAACTGACGAGATAACGCATCGGCTGCTGTGTTTTCAGCTCCCTTTTTATACTCAATTTTGTAGTCAAACTCCAACAGCTTGAGCATGAGCTTGTGTTGCACACCTTCAATTAGCCTTTGGCTTCCAACGTATTTCAGACTCTTTTGATCAGTGCGGATGATCAGTTTGTTTCCCAAGAAATAATGGCGCCATTTCTTTAGTGACAACAGTATAGCCATAGCTTCTTTTTCATATATTGATAAGGCACTATTTACTGGACCAAGTCCCTTACTGAAGAAGGCCAATGGTTTCCCTTCCTGCATGATGACAGCTCCCACACCTGTAGCACATGCATCCGTTTCAAGAATGAATGGGTTCTGGAAGTTTGGCAATGCCAATAGGGGTGGTGTTGTCATGGCCTGCTTGAGTGTGTCAAAGGCTGACTGTTGTGCTTGTTCCCAGACAAAAGAATCCTTCTTGAGGGCTTGGTGCAGAGGTTGGCAGATTGTAGCGTATCCTTTGATGAAACGGCGGTAATAGCCTGTCAGACCGAGAAAACTCCGCAGCTTTTTTAGAGTTTTGGGTTCTGGCCAATTGATGATATCCTTGATCTTCTCTGGATCAGTAGCCACTCCTGCAGCTGAAATGATGTGGCCCAAGTACTCAACAGACGGTTGGCCGAAGGTGCACTTATTGAGCTTGGCTTTCAGGTTATGTAGTTGCAGAGTTTTGAGAACAAGCCATAGGTGCCTCCTGTGTTCCTGAGGAGTTTTGCTATAGACTAAGATATCATCGAAGAAGACCAACACGAAGCTTCTGATATATTTGGCAAAGATGGAGTTCATCAACTCTTGGAATGTTGCCGGTGCGTTGCTTAGTCCAAAGGGCATTACCAGGTATTCGTAATGACCGAGGTGTGTAGAGAAAGCCGTCTTGTGGATGTCATCATTTTTCATCCTTATTTGATGATAGCCGGACCGGAGGTCGAGCTTGGAAAATATTGTAGCACCATGAAGCTCGTCTAACAGATCCTCTATCACAGGAATTGGGAATCTGTTTTTGATAGTGAGATCATTAAGGCCCCTGTAATCAACACACAATCGCCAAGATTTGTCTTTCTTCTTCACTAATATGGCAGGGGAAGAGAAAGGACTATTACTCAATCTGATTTCTGAATTTTTGAGCATCTTCTGTATCAACTGCTCAATTGCATTCTTTTGGGAGTGAGACATGCGGTAAGGCCGAATGTTAGGTGGTTTAGCTCCTGGTATGAGTGGAATACTGTGGTCATAGGCTCTTTGAGGAGGAAGGCCACTTGGCTCTTGGAAAATGTCAGGAAATTGGTCCAGCAGATCTTGGAAATCTGCAGGTGTGACCTCCACTGTGGTCATGCATGTATTGTTGTCATCGTCTAGTGTTGGCACTAGGAGGTAACCAGTAGCCCCTTGCTCCAGCAATTTACTGCATTCATCGCTTGAGATGAACAAGTGGTCAACAGAGAGTATATGGTCTTGGAATGTGTGTGGCGTGTCCTCAATACTGATAGTAAGGGAACGTCCAATGAAGTCGAAAGTGACTGGGTTGTATTGTTTAAACCAGTTAACACCGAGAATAATGTCTGCTCCTTGGAGATCCAAAATTCTGAAATCTGTGTTGAGTTGCATGCCTTGAAGAGAAAACTGGCAGTTGTGTGCCACTGCCGTGCAAGCTAGCTGTCCACCTGCAGCTACTGTAACTGATCGGGGAGCTATGTCAGTCAGCCTGATGTTGTGTTTGATAGCAAAAGATTTGTCCATAAAGGTGTTTGTGCTCCCGGTGTCTGCTAGAGCAATTGCTTGAGAGCCTTTAATGTTGAGCAACAGGGAAATTGTGGAGTCACTAGGAATTCCAGCATATGCCGCAGCTGAGATTTGCATTGCCTTGTCATCTGGCTCCCTAGTTTGCAATTGGTTAGGTGCTTCTTCTACACCATCAGTTGCTGCTATCATTGCATTAACGTCATCCATATCATCTTCAGAGTCATATTGCATTGTTATTGCGTTGATGACTCGCTGCATTCCAGGACAGTTGTGTCCCGGCATGTAATTCTCAGGGCAATACCAACACTTTCTTGGGCCTCGTGGTCTGTCATTTGCGGGCCGGGGTCGATTTTCTCGTGCTTGGAATGGCCTGCCTTGTGGAGGAGCTGGAGCAGGTCGCTGATTCTGCGCTGCATTTGGGATTCTCCTTACTGGCGAGAGGAAGGCTTTTTCGTATTGGCGGGCATACCAATATGCCGACAACAAGTTGTCTGGTTTTTGGCATAGCACTTGATGCTTAATGTTGTCCTTCAAACCACTGACGAAGCGGTCGACGAAGAAATCAGCCGGAAGGTATGGACGGTTTCTCTTCATTGCTGTCATCCACTGCTCAAATGTGTCAATATAATTGTTGACAGAGTTGATTTGCTGCAGTTGTTGCATCTGGTCCATAGGATCAGTACTCACGGAATCAGGGAAACGGTCAATCAGTGCTTGGCAGAGGGCATCCCAGGTGACCGTACCGAGGTTGACATTTGAACTGTTTAACCATGTCTTCGCCTGACCGCGCACATGGGCAATTCCCCATTTTGCTCGCTGCTCTGTAGGAATGTTAGCTAAATTGAACAGATCATCACATTCAAGCATCCAAGCCCTGGGGTTGTTGCCGGAAAAGAGTGGAATTTCGATGTGTGGTGTGCGGATATGGATTTCTGAGTGTGTATCATTGTAGGAAGGTTGGCTTGTTCGGTCTCTATTTGGTGCGGGTGGCTGGTACGTCGGGTTGGTCGGTGTTGTGGTGATTGGCTGGGTTGTATGTGGGTAAGTAGTGGGCGGATACTGAGTGTGTGGAACGAGCTGGTATGCATAGTAGGGGCTGTGTGTCGGCATGTAACTGGTGTATGGTAGAGGTGGTGAGTTGGGTGGTGCGTAATACTGAGGTTGGGTGTTGGGGTTTGTGAGTTGGGAAAGGTGCATGATTTCTCCCGAGCTGGATGGAACAGAAGTGGTGATAGGGTTGGTTACCGTGTAGACGGGAGGGGGTAGTGTGGAGGTGTTGATGGGGAAGGTTGGGTGGGGTAATTGGGTTGGGGATAGTTGGCCGAAGTGGAGGGGCATGCTATACTGATGTAGGAATGTTGGGGGAATGTTGGCGGACGGAGGGGTGTAGGAAGGTGGCGTGGACAGTTCAGGAATTGGTGAAAGGGTGGAGGAAGGATGTGGCGGAGGTGTAGAAAATTGGTGGCTTTGGGTGGGGAGATGGGCAGGCATACCTTGTGCCGATGGAGGCGTGGTGGACGGTGGCGTAGGCGGTGGTGCCGTTGGCGTGGCCATCACTGTCGCCATGACGAGCTGCGTCAGCTTCGCGATCTCGGCGTGGATGTTGTCCAGCGCCTGCCGTGTGTCCAACCGCTGCTCCTCGAGGCGGCGGCTGATGCTGAGGACCTCGCGGGGGATGTGGTCCCGGATCGCTTCCTCATCCCGCGCCTGCTGTTCATCGGCGACGAATTTGGCTGCTGCTTCCTGCTCCATGGCGATTTTTTCTTGGGAGCGTGTGCGGATGATAGATGAGGACATGGATGGGCGGAGTGGGTGGGTGTGGCGGCGGCGTGGAGGAACAGGGGTTAGGGTTGGGAAGGTATGCAGAGGCTCGATGGCTCTGATGCCACGATGTCAGGACCCAGCGATCCTGCACAAGGAAGAAGAAAGAAGGAGCTCCGCTTGGCTCCAGATTGAACAGGAAGGTAAATTACTGAAAAATAAAGACAGGAAATAATTTGTTTTTATTTTGCTTGATCCTCGCAACCTCCCCACCTGCTGTTTATAACGCACAGCAGGCTCAAGCATTTTACAATATTGCCCTTGTCCTGTTTGAGGTACAGAACTTTAGGTTCAGGTTAAGTTGGTAAACAGGCAGAGGTTACCTTCATATATTTGGGGTCCTGACAGATCCGTACATTACGGACCCGCACTTATCTATGCTCTGATGTTTCTTGACTACATCTCCATGACTTAGCCTAATAAAGCAAAAGATATGCTATTTTCATCAGATAACTTGATATTAATTCACTGCATATATATGTTCCAACGAAGTAGTAATCCTTAGTGAACATGGTTTTTTTCTTCTACATTTTGATTGAGGCTCACACATTTGTATAGGACCGCTTTGTCCTTTAGTATTCACCGTGTGTGTTGTATATTAATAAATTCCTCACAATATACGAAATTTTTAGATAAAGGGAATATATTAATATCAAAAGATATCAATTACATCCAGCCTCTGCAACAACGCACCACCCTAATGGTACTACAGATACACACAGCCAAAAAAAGAAAAGAAAACTAAGAAACAAAAGTCCCGTCTCGGGCCTAACAACAGCAATACATCCACCACCAAGACAACACCTGAAATAAAGACTATCCAAAAGCAACGCCTCTAAGAAGGGAACAATGCTCTAACACCGTCGTCGTCCGATCAAAGATCTTAGGTTTTCACCCTGAAGATAGTCCCCGCTCTTAAAACAATGCCTCCAACAAGGTTATTGTCAGACACAACCAGTTAAGGCCAGATTTTGGGTTTTCACCCTGAAAGGTAGGACTCTGAACTTCACCTGTGAAAAACAAATGTGGGAGCAAACTAGACTGTTTATTTCCTTGTAGAGCCACAATAATTTTCCCGTGGCTTGAAATGTAACATTATTTTTAATTTTTTGTAGATATGTAGAAGAACATATTGCATGTTTCTACATTTTTCTAATTTCCTAATCATCATCTACGACATTTGAAAACCCCGCACCAACTAACGGATGAAGCTCGGTGATCAGGTGGGTACGTGAGCACGCATCCCTTGTCCGACACGTGTGTAACGCTGTTAAGTAAACCGTTAAGATAAGGTAACGTTGTTGATTCGAGCGAGGCTGTCCTCCGTTGCATGCGAACGACACATGTCCGCGGGCCCTACCCCCTACCCACCGCTTCTCTCCCCCTTATCTCTTTCCTTCGGCTCATTTCCCAATTCATCTCCCAGATCTTAGACTTCTCAAGACCTCCACGCTGATGGCTTCTGGCTCATGGCGCCGCATCGACGGGAGATGCCCATTCTCCTTTTTTTCTTGATGTATTTGCCTCTAAGTTTCTTGTCCTGCATGCATTTGCGATTTCTTGGTTTGCCGATTCCACCATCTCCAGATTTTTGTAGATGCACGCTAGAGTGCCAGTCCCATGCGGTTCCGCTAAAAAAGGTCAAAGCGGGTGACCATCGTCTTCAGTATCATCATGTTCCTGCTCGATTCAGGGTACAAACTATGACGGGGAACTATTCACCCCACGTGGTCCACAAGATACCGGGCAGAAAAAGTATTCACGCCGTGTGATCACCGTGAGGCAGAAAACCAATCTCAACGCTGATCCAACGATGGCTAGACCGTGCTCACGTACCCCTCTGATCACCAAATCCACTCTCCACCAACTAAAGCCCAGGAGCCAAAACTTTCTATCTTTCTCCTCTGTGTTTCACGCGAAGAAGCTCTGAGAAGGGTCGTCCATCAATATCTTGAGAGTCAAAAATTTGTCACATGACCCGCAAAAGGAGATGGGAAAGCAGTCTGAAACAAAGTCATCCGGCTGTGGACATTCAAACGGACAGAAGATCGACTTGGAAGATGAGAAAAAAAGTCAAAAACAGGTGAATCAAATTGACATAAGCGTGGAATTAATATTTACGATTGGCATGAACTACAAGGACGGTCCGTAGCACCAGTGTCATGAGCAGCCTAGTACCACTGGTCGTGCCCACTTCTGTTCATCGTCACATCGTCGGTACTGAATTGAATCTCACTCGATAATGGACAAAATTTAGACGGAAGGCTCGAAGTGAGCCCAACTTTAAATTAACGAAGCCATCAACCGACAAAATTTACACACGCCATCATCAAAGAGATCTATATTTCATCAAAGTCCAACCTTCTTATCATATTTATAAGGAAAATTCACTCAACACGGTCATAAACCTTGTGCATATCCAACTTAAGTAGTTAGTTATGCACAAGTCAAAAGAAACAAAAAAAACGCAAAAAAAAACATAGAAAAATAGAAAAAGACGCGGCATCATATAATGTAATAAGTTTTGATCAACTATCTAGCAACTAGCATATGCATCCTGGTGGCTTGTGTAGTTGACACATATGCTGGAGGTTGAGGGATCCAACCTCACGGTAAGCTTTACCTATTTTACTGGGCTGGCCCGGTTAGAAATTCTACTAAGCTTTAAGCTAAATCTCAGTTTACCCCGGGAGCCAAAATCCAAAGTTCCATTCTATCTTTCTCCTCCGTGCTTCCAGTGAAGAAGTTCTGAGAAGGGTCGTCCATCAGTACTATCTTGACAGTCAAAAGTTTGTCACATGGTCCGGGAAGGAGATGGGAAAGCAGTCTGAGACAAAAAGTCATAAACTACAAGGACGGAAAGATCGGCTTGAAATAAGAGAAAAAGCAGGTGAATCAAAATTGACATAAGCGTGAAATATTGCATACGGTTGGCATGAACTACAAGGACGGTCCGCAGCACCGGAACTTGTCTCGTGAGCAGCCTAGTACTACTGGTAGTGCCCACTTCCGTTCATGGTCACATCGTCGGTACTGAAATGTAGCATTCAGATGGCATGAACTACCTACACTGCTGCTTCCTGGGCTTCATATTTATAAGAAGTAGAGTAGTCGTCTAGCAACACAAACTCAAACAATCAACAATGTCGTCTCTTCCAAAGCTTTCGATGATGGTAGTGGTGCTCCTACTGGCCAGCCTCCCGATGGTGGTGGTGTCTAGCCCTAGCGTGCATCCTTCTGATCCGGCCGAGTAATCTAGCCTCCATCTTTTCCTACTCAATACAGCAATTTACTCATACGTTCTTGTGAACTGAACAGCGTTTTAGATCTCATTCTCTCTCTCTGTTTTCATTCCTTGCAGTACCAGCGACGCCGCACCGGAGCCGGAGCGTATTGGCCACCTTCACCTGGAAGGGCGCGGCTCCGACAAGATCACCGTCGCCCTGCATGGCGACAACCTTCACGTCCCCCGGTTCGCCACCCACGACGGAGCCTGGCACGCCTGGGCGGCCGACGAGCACCACGGCCTGACGCCGATGAGCCCCGAAGACGACAAGGACGACGACGGCTACTACGCCAGCGTGGTCAGCGGCCAGAAGCGCCTCAAGGACCTCCGCCGCCGCGTGGGCAAGGAGTCGCTCCTGGACGACTTGTTCCAGCTCGCGCGGGACACGGCAAGGACGATGGACGACAGATCGAGGGTCATCTCCCTGATCATGGGCGGGCGCCACGGGGAGCCCGCCGACATCTGGAAGACCATGTCCTGTGCGGTCCTCATCTCGGAGCAGAACGGCGGCGCCTGGCGGAGCAAGGAGGCGATGCAGCTGCGGTCCATGGGCTTCTTCACCAAGGAGGACGTCCTTAAGCAGCTCGGCGTCATCGCCTGGCCTAGCGACTGCAGCGAGCCCATCACTCTGAAAAGGGACTCCCTCTGATTCTTATGCATGTGGCCACTGAACCGATCCCAGCTCCTCAGCAGTTCCGGTTTCGTGGAAGTATCCTTTAGTTCAGTACTCCAGATGGTTAGAATATGAGCCGATCACTGTTCGTTAGCTTGCACTTCAGTGTTTTCTTTTGAGTATCTCTGATAGAGTTTGTAGTAGTTCAGTACTCTAGATGATTAGAATATCAACTGCTGAATCTATCCGTTTTCTTCCCAAAATTATGTCCAGTAAGGTGATTCTCCAGTTTATAATTTGTGTCTTGCTGTTACAGTTTAGTCGTATAGTATCGACATTAACTGATCTGCTGAACCACGAACTAGCGGGTGGCCCTTCCGTTAAAGGGTTGTAGCAGATAGTAACACACAGTGTATTACATGCTGAACTCTTTTGTTGCAACACTATACTGGAGGTTGCTTCCTCGAGATTTTTGGAAATTCATGTTCATTTCATGACTCTCAGTTAGAGTTTTTTTCGCTGAGGACTCATACTTGGAGTGGCGGGCTGTAAGTTTTGAATCACACAAATGGAAGATTAGATAGGTCATATATAGGTCAGGTAAAAGAGTTTGGGTGATACATGATGGGTGGCCAATGTGTTTGACCGAAGGACAAGTATGGGAGCTTTCGGTCTGCATGTGCTTTCTTTAGGGATGCTAGTTTTTTTTCTCTTGTGTTGTAAACAGAAATTAGTTACAAACTTAATAAAGATGAAAAAAGGAGATAAATAGTGGTATGTACAACTTTTCTTTACACCGAAAAATGACAGAAGTTAGTTAAGAATTTAAGATAGACAAAAGAGAGACATACTGATCCCTAATTTCACACCGCGAAATGCAAGACAATAATCAAGCGAATACCCGGGATCCCATGGCTTGTACTGAAGATAGCCAGACAAAAATATCACAAGTCTGACGTTAGTTACATTAGTACATCTGCAGAAAACATGGCACATCAAGCTCACATTCAGATCTGTTGACTGGCCATCTGCTTGGACCACCGGAGCAATATAATCTGTTGTATTTGGATGAACAAGAGTTGGGTAACAAGGCTGACATTGGATAATCCGCAGAACCGTTGTAGTCTCATTGGCACATAAAGCTCATGGTTCATATGTGTTGACTGGCCATCCTCTTAGACCATGATCTACAGAACCGTTCAAGGATGTATTCTCGAGGAAAAAATAAGAGCAAGAAAATTGGTTGTAATTAGATGAAATAGAGTTATGTCTGCAAGTAGTATACTAGTATGCAACTCATTCGCAACCAATACTTGCATTTATTCTCATACAAACAGCAGCCATGGCACAAATACAACAGTGCAAACTCCTGTCATGTGGCAACTACTCCAGCCATGTGCAGCTGCTTGTCTTCGGTCAAGCTCAACTGTCTATGTTGTGACCAAGCAAGGCAGAGCACAATTTTGGCCAACAACCATACAAAATTTGAAAGTACATAATCTGAAACAATTGTTCATAGTCAAATGCATATATAAGTAGTGACGATTAGTTCTACGTATCAACAAATGTCCAAACACACGTCTCTAATGCGGATGTCGCGACGAAAATAAAAGCGTCTCATGGCTAGCGTCTTTACATGCTTCTTTTCTTGTAGTGGGGACACACCCTCCCCCTACTCTCTCGCTGTTTGATTGCAACAACTGGCTGGAATCACCGTGTCGCAATACCAGATATTTGATGAAGAGTGAGATTGTGCCTGCGTCATTCACGGAGTGGAGTTTTGGAACATGTAGCATATGCTCTCTATATTTTGAAATGCATCTTACACATATTTTAAATTTTATAAAACTTGAAACAAAAAATTTGTACGTACATCTGTAAAAGATCAGGTAGTTTCGATTCTACTTGGATACCGAGCTTCTGTTCTCGTTAGGTTTATATAGGAGTACAATCGTGAGGGATAGGGAGGAGTCCTGGATACACACGAGCCTAATACAACGGACTCTAAATCCTATTTCTAACACCCTCCCTAATACAACCGACTCTAAATCTATGCAGCCAGTCCAGTCTGCATCTTAGAATTAGACCTCATAAATGCGAGACCCATGCTGAGTGTATACTTCACATATCTCAATATATGCTTTGCAGCCATCCAATGCACAATAGTAGGAGCATGTAAATACTGACACACCTTGTTGACAACATAAGAAATATCAGGTCTCGTAAGAGTCAAGTACTGTAAAGCACCTACCATACTACGGTAGTTTGTGATATCTTCAGTCCCAACATATCTCCCTCCCTGGCTGTAATCTTCTCATAAGAAGACAAAGGTGTAGGTGATCCTGAATAATGTGTCATGCCAACTCTACTGAGAACATCTTGAGCATACTTAGTCCGATTGATTACTATGCCATCATCAACCTGATGAACTTCAATGCCTAAGAAATAATGAAGATTTCCAAGATCTTTTAATGCAAACTCACCACTAAGAGCCTTCAGGGGTGCATCTGTAGCAGCAGAAGAAGAACTGGCAACTATAATATCATCCACATAGATCAACATATAGATGGTGACACGAGACTTGCGATAGATGAACAACGAAGTATCTGACTTAGAAGCAACAAAACCATACTGAATAAGTTGAGAACTCAATCTAGAGTACCATGTCCATACAACGCCTTGTCAAGTCTGCATACATAATTCAGTCTCCCTCTGTCTTCATAGCCCTGGCTGTCGCATATAAACTTCCTCTTCGAGAACACCATGTAGAAACACGTTATTGACGTCCAACTGGCGCAAACTCCATCCCCTGGATACAGAAATAGCAAGAACAAGCCTCACAATGGAAATTTTAACAAGTGGACTAAAAGTGTCTTCATAGTCAATACCATAGCGTTGTTTGAATCCCTTGGCGATGATACGGGCTTTGTAACGATCAACATACCCATCAGCTTTGCGCTTCACTTTGTAGACCCATCTACAATCAATAACGTTCGTGCCTAATCGCGGAGGGACAAGTCTCCACGTCTGATTATTCTGAAGAGCTCAAAATTCTTCATCCATGACTGCTTTCCAGAGTGCATCATCCAGGGCAGCCTGCAGATTAACAGGTTCATCTGTGGTAGTGGACAAGAGCCAGCGCACCATGCCATCAGTATAAGTTTTAGGTCAACGAGACCGTTGCGAAACTCACATGGCAGGAGGGCGCACAGGAGGCAGTGACGCAGAAGATCCACCATGGCCAGCATCAGATTCGGCAACATGTGCTACATCTGACGCGTCATCAGCCTCATTTGATCCCGTGGGCATGTGTGCGGCAGGCGAAAGAGAGCGAGCCGGCACAGAGGATCCGGAGCTGCGGGCTGACGCACTGCTGCTGTCGTCGACGGACGCGGCAAGCGATTGGTGCATAGAGGCTGACGGCGTCCGATCGGAGGACTCAGGATCCGAGGGAGATCGCGCCAGATCCAAGGAGGATCGCGCTGATCCCAAGGAAGATCCGGTGATGTTTGTCCATGTGCCTGGTATTTCATGTGAAGAGTTGTTTGAGCTGTTTGGAGCACCGTTTTCAGCCAAATTTTCTGGTGCATCCGAATTTGGACCTGTAGTACCCTGTGGAACATCAAAAGGAACACTTGGACCAGGATTAGTAGTATGATTATTATCAGCATGTAAATCATCAATTGAAACATGCCCATGCTCAAAATTATTCAAGGAAGGATCAAGTAGGAGAATTTCCTTGCGGAGCAAAGCTCTAGCATATGGATGAAGATCTTGAAACGGAAAAACTGCCTCGTCGAAGACAAAATCTCTAGAAATATAAACACGGCCTGTGGCAACCTCAAGACATTTGACCCCTTTATGACGAGGACTGTAACCGAGGAAGACACATTGTGTAGAACGAAAGGCAAGCTTGCGTTTGTTGTAGGGGCGCACGTTGGGCCAACAAGCACATCCAAACACACGAAGGGACTTGTAGTCTGGCCGTGTTCCTAAGAGACGATGGACATGGGTATCATTGTTAATGACTTTGCTAGGTAGCATATTAATGAGATACGTGGCAGTGAGAAAGACTTCATCCCAATCTGACTGAACATTAAGAATCTTAGTGTCAAGTTTGCATTCAACAAGCTTTTGAAAATTAACAAATGCAGAATAAGCATCAGATTTTTCTTAAACAAATAAATCCACGTAAACTTGCTATAATCATCAA
This sequence comes from Lolium perenne, assembly GCF_019359855.2. Taxonomy (NCBI): domain Eukaryota; kingdom Viridiplantae; phylum Streptophyta; class Magnoliopsida; order Poales; family Poaceae; genus Lolium; species Lolium perenne. The sequence goes on from NC_067250.2 coordinate 280,901,207, forward strand.
TGAAGCTTACATAGTAATCATGGCGACCCACAGAGGTAGGTGCAGAACCCCATACATCAGTGAAAACTAACTGAAGAGGAGCAGTGGATACACTTGTGGATATAGGGTATGGCAATTGATGACTTTTAGCTTGCTGACACGAATCACACACTGACTCTAAACTAGGCTCCTTAACAATGTGAAGTTTGTTCTTGCTAACAATTTGTCTAACTATGGCTAAAGATGGATGCCCTAGACGACTGTGCCACCTTGCTTGTGAGGGCTTGGTGGCAAAACATGCATGCTTGGAGGACGAGGAAGACATCAATGAAGATATGACTGGATAAAGCCCACCCACATAGCGTCCTCTATGAATGATTCTCCGCGTGACCTGGTCCTTGATCAAAAAGAAGAAGGGATGAAACTTGTAAGGGTACATTGCCCCTATGTGTGGTTTTGGTAATTAATAACAACCCCTATGGACTAATGTTTTCATTGAGTTTATATGAAGGAATATTCCATAGGTACTACTTGTAGTCCATGTGTTGGATTCAAGTATGGATACCATGAAGATAAAGATATACCTTGAGTATTGGCATCAGAATCATCAATTTGAAGATATATATGTGATATGATTAAGAAGAAGAAATGAAGATGGAGTTCTTATGTGGAAGTCAATATTAGCCATGCTCTAGCTTATGTGATAAGCAATGAATGGTCAAGATCTTGAGTGCTTGATTCCAAAGTGCTTGATTCCAAGTGAAGATTCCAAGTGAAGAATTCTATATAACCTCAAGAGAGTATGATAGAGTATGAGAAGATACAAGGTTGACCAATACAAAGAGTGAAGAATAGATTCAAGTTTGGTCAACACATGAAGCATGAAGAATGTGCCACAAGAAGTCATGTGGTATGGTAAGCCATGTCAATTATACTTTATGAACTAACCCATCATATATATTCCCTTGTTTTGTCTATGGTGGTTAGGTATCTTTTCATGGGCATGCATCAAAAGTGAGATCTCATATAGCCCATGAGAGGATGGCGTCAAGTGGTGATCTTCATCAAGGTTGAGTTGGGCAAGTTCAAGTTGAGCATCTCAAGAGGATCATATGCTTGAAGCTTTCCGTCCATTAGGCGATAATGTACATATGAAGATGTGCATCAATGGAGCTTTCCAATCACGGTGTATGGGGGAGCATTTGTGAGTCTTCACGAAGCAATAATGATCCAAGTGATGCATTCCGCCTTGAGTGGAGATTGAAGAGTTATCATCAAGATCAAGTGGGATGCGCAAGGCAAAGGTCTTGCTCGGTTTTCCTTTTACCGGTCTCAAGGTGGTTGTTGGGAGACCGAATTATTGGATAGATAGCCGCACTATCAAGAGGGGCTTTCGGTTGGGTAACTTGATCACATCGTATTAGGGAGCTCAACCCTTTGCATACTTTGCATATCCCTATTTCTTCTTGGTGTTTCTTAGTGTGAGGTTCTTGAGCTTGTTGCTAGGTTTAAAACAAGCCCAAGTTCTTCAAAAATGGAATCCGCATGCATCTTCTATTGCATTTTCGAGTTTGGACGTCTTCACCGCTTCTTGACGGTGGGAGACTCCCTCTCTAGAATCATCTAAGTGAGGGGAACTCTTGGGATCTGGATCTTGAAGTCATTTGTTGATTTACTCTTTGTTCTTACTCTCTAATCTCATCCTAGCATTTGTTGCTCTGGTGGGATTTGAGTGTGAAGGATTTGAACACCTCTAGTATTCTTGCTTTGCATCATTGCATAGTGTTGAGCTCTCCACCATGATTAGTTCGAGTGAGAGACCGTGAGTTTGTTACTCTTGGAGGGAGACCTCCAAGTTGGCTTGGTGGTTGGTGCTCCGGTGATCTCTTCAAGGAAGATTGTGAAGAGGCCCGGGCTTCTCCTTCGTGGAGCTTGTGAAGTGGTGTTGGAGCTTGCCATCTCCGGAGTGGAGGAAAAGCTAACCATAAGGAAAAGGGCCATTATCCTTCGTGGGTTTGGCTCGGAGAATAGGGTGAGCCTTCGTAGCGTTGGGGAATCCTTCGTGGGACTTCCCCCCTCCAAACGTGACGTACCTTCTTGCAAAGGAAGGGAACACGGGAATACATCCTCGTCTCCGCGTGCCTTGGTTATTTCTATACCTGAGCTTACTTTCCTTGTGATAGCCATCGTGTTTGAAGTACATATATCTTGCTATCACTTGTGCTACATGTATCTTGTGCCTATCTTGCTTAGCTCTAGTTGTTATTGTTGCATTTACGTGAGCCTAGCATATTTAGGATTTGTGCTTGTAAAATAAACATTAGTTTAATTCCGCATTCTTACAAGCCAAATCCGTAAGAATTTTTAAAACTCCTATTCACCCCCCCTCTAGGCGACATCTTATCCTTTCAAAACTCAATGAACACGCGATTGTCAAGGGTAAACCGATGAACAGACAAAAGGTTTTTCGATGGATGAGGAACATGTAGGACATTGTTAAGATGAAAATTTTGTGTAGGGTTACGAACAATTGAATGACCAACATGTGAAATAGGCATACCATGACCACTGGCGGTGTTGACCCTATCAGTGCCACGATACTTGTCCCTAACTGTCATGTTGTTGAGTTCACTGGTGATATGATGAGTGGCACCGCTGTCCTGGTACCAGTTGGTGTCCACACCATAGGAGGCGACAAGGGCTTCCTTGTCATCATAGTCGTCATCATCTTCCTGGAACCTCCACCAACAGTCCTTGGCAGCATGACTCTCCTTGTTGCAGATTTGGCAGGTTGTGTTGACCCATGGCGTAGTGCAACGCCTTCCATGTCCACGTCCACGGCCCCCGCCAGAAGGTGCACGCCCGCCACCGCATCCTTGGCGCGGCTATCGATCATCACGGTGGTCGTCTCGCCTATCCTCCCTGCGCGTGTCATGACGATCGTAGTCACCGCGGTCACCATAGTCACCACGGGACCGACTGTTGTAGCGTCTGCGGCCGCTGCGTTGCATCAGGTTGGCAGAAGTCTCAAAGTCGGAGGCAGCAGTACCACTGAGCATCTCCTGGCGTTGGTCATAAGCCCGAAGCTGGGCATAGAGAGAGGGGAGCATGAGCGGCGTGGTGACCGTGCCGAGCGCAGCAACCAACGCATTGTAGGGCGCCCCGAGACCCGCCAATATGAAGGAGATATGCTCCCTGGTGCGGATGGGCTCGCCAGTAGCAGCAAGGGCATACGATACGTTGCATCTTGGTTAGGAAGGCATCGGTAGTCATATGTAATTTCTTGGTGTTCGCCAGTTCGATCCGTAAGTTCGTGACCTCGGTCTGACACTGCGATGCGAACATCTCCTCAACCGCCTGCTAGACGCCGGCGACGGTCTTGATTCTCTGAGCATGAGGAAGAACCTCAGATCCAATCGACTGAAGGAGATACCCGAGCACAATCTGATCCCGTGAGATACCCGAGCACAATCTGATCCCGTGAGATCCAGGTGTTTGATCTGTTGATTCCTTGTTTGCTGGTGCGATCTCAAGTGTATCCGGCGGAGCAGCGTCACTGCCATCAAGGAGACCGAAGAGGCGAGCATCCCGGATCCGCGGAAGAACTTGGGCTCGCCAACCGGTGTAGTTGGCGCGCGTCAGTTTGTCTGACGGCGGCTGTCCCAGGTTGATGGGTTGGAACGTCGAGGACGAAGCCATGGAGACGACGGCCAAAGACGATCAGGGGCGGCAACGATGTGGGGGATGGATCGTAGGTTGGGCGATCAGTTTCGTCGGCGAAGAGACTGTCCTGATACCATGTAAAAGATCAGGTAGTTTCGATTCTACTCGGATAACGAGCTTCTGTTCTCGTTAGGTTTATATAGGAGTACAATCGTGAGGGATAGGGAGGAGTCCTGGATACACACGAGGCTAATACAACCGACTCTAAATCCTACTTCTAACAATATCTTCACGTGCTACGCGTTCACAAAGTCGTTTCATAAAAAAATGACTTATCATATGATGTGTGTAAAAAAGACAAAATTCAGTGCTAAAAATAATATTTTTCACAAGATAAACTTTCTCTTTTTCTTACACAGATCACAAAACATATTGGTTTTTCGTGAAACTTGACGAACGCACGTATATTATAGAGATGTACATGTAGAATTTTTTGTTCAAATTTCTCGATACTTCGAAATATAATTTTTTGGTTGAGGGGCATACGCACCCGGGAGCCGAATTGAATTTCCGTGTCATTCTTGTAATTCAAAAATTATTTGTATCTCCTATTGTACCAGATATATGCCTGATTTGCCGGTTATATATATGTCGCCAAGGCAAAAAGTTCTATAACTAAGTAGTGTTCTTCTCTTTTTTTTTGAGGTAATAAGTAGTGTTCTTCTCGTTTGCATGAATAAGCCCTAGTATATATATGCAGATAATGAGTTCAACTGATTTTTCAAAATTGATTAGCCAATTGTAAAAATAAGTCAATTTCATAAACTAAAAATAAATAAATGCAATTGCATGTTTTAAAAAACGTCTTCCTGAAGGCAACAACAGGTTTAATTAAAAGTCCAATTGCAGGGAAGATAAAAATAGCCAACTATTTTTTTCCAAAAAATGCCCTCGCGCTCATTACACTGAAGAAAATCAGTCGGCTCATAATATTCTTCCGTGAAGGACAAGTAGTGGTCATGGAACAGGACGCCGCAATTGTCACCTGAACCCTGTGGTAGTACCTGATTGCATTGTCAAAATAAGATTTAGAAGGCGTGTCTAGTTTGATGTGAATTGGATCGACGTGTTTGTGCTATTAGTATTTACTACATGTCATCTGATTTTGACATTGATTGGCCGGCGGAAGGTTCACGGGTCCTTGTATGTTTTGCTCTCAGAAATTGTTTTGCACGCAACTAGCTAGTCTGAATGTATATACCAGGATTTTCTATGAAGTGCATAATTCGCTATGGGTCTTCACGTGACGGCCGGCCCATTTGAATATACCCAATTTGCATGAATTGGCTCCTTTTTTTCGCACACCGTATCATTTTTTTGCAGTTCGATCGTACAAACATGTCACTTCAGTATGCAAATCATTGATTGCCCCAACCCAACAGAAAAGACAAATCGCATGCCCATGTATATGAACATCAGTCCCCTATAAATACCCTCTAAATCTCATCCATATACGTACCCACCCTGACACAGCCAAAGCAAAGCTAACATTACAGCTACTCACGCACGTAACACTAAGCTAGCGAGGTAGCTAGATCGAGCAATGGCGGCATCCAAGACGACGAGCAGCATCGCCGTAGTGGCGGTGGTCGTGGCCCTGCTGTGCCTGGGCGCGCGGCCGGCAGAGGCGTGTAACGGCCACCCGTGCCCGTCTCCGGCGGGAAAGTGCCCGGTGAACGCCGTGAAGCTGGCGGTGTGCGCGGACGTGCTGGACGGGCTGATCCACGTGGTGCTGGGGCCGCAGCCACCCAAGCAGCCTTGCTGCTCCCTCATCTCCGGCCTCGTCGATCTGGACGCCGCCGCCTGCGTCTGCCTCGCCATCAACGCCAACGTCCTCGGCATCAACCTCGACATCGACGTCGACCTCACCCTGCTGCTCAACTACTGCGGCTGCAAGGTGCCCAAGGGCTTCACCTGCGCCTGATCAGCCAGTCATCGAGCAGCCTACCAAGCTCGTGCTTGCATAGATGTGTCATGTGTGTGGCTGCGTGCGTTGTAAAAGGAGCATTCTCATACAGTACGTATGATCATCAGCACCACGTTAATACGCACTCCTACGTGTTAATTTCCAAGTCGTGTGTGCGTTGTAAAAGGAACATTTTCATCCAATAAAAAGGTCTAGAATTTGTGTTCAATAAAGTTTTTTTCCTTTCTTAAATGATCTTTTTTTTACTATATATATAGATGATTCGTCATAACATCAAAATTTGTAGGTTGCTGATATCGTGCTTCCCGCACGATTTTCTAATGTGTTTGGCGGCGGTGACTGAATGACGCATGGTCCCTCCTTTGGGGCGGGGGTGGGCGGACTTGTGAAGGATCGTTGTATTAGGTGCGGTCATAGGATCAGCTCGGAATAGTTTTCTTTTAAGTGATAAAAAATCAGAAAATTGTATGATACACCTATTTTATCTTTTCTGGTTCTAGTAGTGTATTTCAATTTGAAGCTGCAATTTTTTGGAGGTTGCACACATAGCAAAGATGTTTATTATCAATTTTTTAGAATATTTAAACATATTTTTTCATTTCAAAAAAATGATCACATATCCAAGATTTGATCCTACCCAAGTTGGACCCTCGTTTTGGGGGACCTTCACTATGTCATCACGGTTAATTTGTGCATCTTGGGGCAAAACCGCAATCAGTCAACGGTGGCAAGTTGAGTGTCACTCACCTCCACATAGACATTGTCTAGGCGAAATTCCTCCTTGGCGAAGGATCGCACACGCGGTCGCACTACGTGGTAGAGCTCACGCGACAATGCGAGACAATTTTCTTTCCGCGACACGAAGCGTGCATGCATTTATTTTTGTTATTTTGTGATTACATAATACTAACGTGTATGTGGCCCGCGAGACCGTATGGAGCTGCTGTTTTCTTTTGGCACTACATGGGTGTAAGGTAGGACAGTGCATGGGTCAGGTACGGGCCCAACTTTTATTTTATGGGTGAGACACTGCATCGCAGGCATGCGTTTAATTTTTTCGTTTTCTTTTCTCTTTTCTCTTTTTTCTCTCGCTCTTTAGTTTCTGTTTATTAGACGCGATGATTTTCTTTCTGGTTTTCAATTCTCTTTTCTCAATTCCCCTTTTTATTTTTTCTTATTACTTTTATATGTGTGTGTGTGGGGGGGGGGGGGGGGGGGGGGGTTATCAGGTGGGGGGAAATCACTTGCAACTGTAATGAACTACCACATGCTATTCAAATAAATATTACTTTTAACTCAAGTGAACTCATAATTTTCTTCTAAAATGACAATGTTAAAAAGTGTTGTCAATGTTTCTTATTCCGTTTTGTTTTGGGACGGTGGTGCTTTGTGGGAAAAAATAACTGGTGGGAAATCACTTTCAACAAAAATGAGCTACCACTTTCAACTAGCACTATTATTTTGAAAATATAGCACTGCTTATGTTTTTATGTTAGATAAAATATTTTAAATGAAATCAACTTTTAGGTTGGCAAGAGTTCACATTTACCGTTGATAAATAAGGGGAAAATGGGTTAATAACGTGTAAGTTAGAAAAAGTTACTAAATATTCTAAATAGAACTAACTTTTTACGGTTGCTAAGTGTTTCACATTTACCATTGATAAATAATAGGCAATGCGGTTGATAACTCGTGAGTTAAAAAAGTCTACAAAATATTTTAAATAAAACTAACTTTTTAGGGTTGGTATTTTTCATATTTACCATTGATAAATAACAGGAAAATGGGTTAATAACTTGTAATCTAAAAATTTCGCTAAATCTTCTAAATAAAACTAACTTTTTAGGGTTGGTAAGTGTTTCACATTTACCATTAGTAAATAACGGGCAATGTGGTTGATAACTCAGTGAGCTAAATTTTTTACGAAATATTCTAAATAAAACTAATTTTTAGAGTTTGTATTTTATTTCATATTTATTGTTGATAAATAACAGGCAAATGGGTTGATAACTTGTAAGATAAAAAGTTGCTAAATTTTCTAAATATTTTTTTTAGGGTTAGTAAGTGTTTCTCATTTATCTTAGATAAATAACGGGCAGTGCGTTGATAACTCGTGAGCTAAGAAAGTCTACAGAATATTTTAAATTAAACTAACTTTTTAGGATTGGTATTTTTTCGCATTTACCATTGTTAAATAATGGGCAAATGGGTTCATAACTAGTAAGCTAAAAAAATTCTAAATTTTCTAAATAGAATTAACTTTTGGGGGTTGGTAAGTGTTTCACATTTACTTTTAATAAATAGCGGGTAGTGCGGTTGATACCTCGTGAGCTAAAAAAAAGTATACAAAATATTTTAAATAAACTAACTTTTTAGGATGGTATTTTCTCACATTACCGTTGATAAATAACGGCGAAGTGTTGATAATTTGTAATCGAATAAAGTCACAACAGTACTCTAAATAAAATTATCTTTTTGGGTTGGTAAATTCTTGCTTTTACTGCTGATAAATAACGGCTAGAGGGTTGATAACTTGTGTGCCAAAAAAAGTTGTCAAAATATTTCATATAAAACTAACATTTCGGGTTGGTAACTTTTAATTTTACCGTTAAAATCACATATGAAGGGTTGAATACTTTTAACCTGAAAAAAAAATTACCGAAAAAATATGGGTGCTAGTTTTGAAGATCTCGTCGATACTGGTTTATTGATGAAAGCGGATCTTAATTTGGATTTTCTATTTAAAATATAAAATGTTTTAAAATTAGTTTTACAGGAGAATCTTGCTCACATCGTGCAATAATTACCCGAGAATCTTTTCTAATATTGACCAAGAACAAGAGAGTAAATGGAGTACTCATGCAACCGTATGTCCGCATCACTGAGCGAAGAAAATTAATCACAACACCGTTGTGTACAGGGAATTGGCTAGAGACATTAAAAAACGGAAAACGAACATGGCCCGATCAGACCATACCTAAAAAAAGGAGAACACAGAAATTGGTTGGATTGACCCCGCGCGCATGGACTTCTCAGCGGTTGACCGCCAGCTAGACTTTCCCTTATCTAGAAGATTATATATTTGTTGAATATATTTGTTGTAGTTGATGCATCTCGTCTCCTTATAGAATCCTCTATCAGCTCATGGGTGGTAGGTAAAGGGAGAACATCAGCTAGATGGTATGACAAGACATAATATGGAGATGTCGCATAGCTATCGAGGATACAATTTACCTCCAGAGTAGCATCCCTCATGGATATTTGGTCCATAGCGAGACAAATGTTCACCCAACGGCCAGGAACAACAAAGAAGCGCAATTGGACTTTCGAAAAGACCTAGATCGTCAGAGTGCTCCTTCTTATCTCAGTTATAATATCCCTAATTAGGAGTTTAGGATATGGACAGTCCTTGGTAAAACAGCCATTTCTTATTTATTTCACCTTATTACATCGAGGAGATGAAAAAATAGCTTACGGTTGCACCATCCTAAAATTATGGATTATTATAGTTAAACTATAGCACTTGTGACTAATATAGCAAGACATCTCGTATAATTAAGAAAAGTTCTTGTCTTTTCTAACTAAGATAAGAAACCATCCGTTAGCTAACACTAGTGGAAAACGGGGCTATAGGCCCGGTCCATTTGGGCCTTTAGTCCCGGTTTCCAAACCGGGACCAATTAGGCGGGACTAAAGGGTCCCCCCTTTAGTCCCGGTTCAAAAATGCACCGGGCCTAAAGGCGTCGCCACGTGGTGCGACCAGGGAGCTCGAGGTGGATGGCCTTTGGTCCCGGTTCGTGGTACGAACCGGGCCTTAGGTTCTCTGCCGCGGCAGAGAATTGCTATTTCTCTGCCGCGGCACAGGTTTAGGTTGTAGCAGCGTTTCTCTGCCGCGGCAGAGAAACGCCACGTTTCTCTGCCGCGGCAGAGTTTCAGCAATGCATATATATCATTCAAGAAACCGCAAAATATCGTCGTGAATATATAGACATCGTCAACAGTACACGTAATGCATGCATATTTACAATATAAAGCTAGTCGGATCTCTTTACTAAATCTATAAGCCTCTACGGAGTTGCGCCTCATCTATGACCTCCACATAGTGCTCTCCACCTCGGGTAATGAACTCGGTAAGAAAGAATCCCGCGATTTCCTCTTGAATTACTCGTATTTGATCCTCCGTTATGAGAGTGTCCCGCATGCGTATCATCTATATTTAAAAAAGGAGATCAATATATGAATGGAACTCAATACACTAGATGGTACTAATTAAGATAATTGTAAGAATTTGTTATCGTCCACGAGTGTGGTGTATACGGGCATCCCCACCCTTGGGACAGGCCATGTCACGAATGAAGGTGCAGACGTAGTATCCACATAAGTTATTCCCGGGTTCCTGCCTCATACACTTTACCGGACAAGCTCCAGCTAGTGGGGTCGTCCTGGGCAAAACGAACCGGGACCAATGCCCCCCATTGGTCCCGGTTTGGTTCTGCACTGGGACATTTGCTTGGGACCAAAGGCCTCTTCTCCACTAGTGTAAAAGAGCAAAAACATTTTTCCTATTACAATTTCCCATCCTCCAACGGAGAATCATTCTATACGACATTGCTAAGATTTTACCACTGTATATTCTATTAGGCATATTAAAACTAACTTCTATTCTCACTTATCACTTATCAGCACCACAAGACAAAATAAGCAATTTCTGTTTAGAAAGAACGTACAACCTTCTGCTAATATGTACAAAGCTACCATACATTTTTTTCGAGTACGCGCAGGAGATCTGCGTGTTTTGTATTAAGCTCGAAGGAGAAAAGACATCGTCCAATTATAGGGGAGGACACTCGTGCCAGGCAGCCAAGACGAAGCCGGCCACACCACCCACACATGCCAACGACTAAGCCTCGCCGCCCTGGGTTCTACCTAAACCGTGACTAGAAGTCTAGAGCTGTCACTCATCGCTGATCCGGTGGACTAGCTGCCGGGGGCTTATTTCAACCTTGTCAAAGAAAAGTGAGTTCCGCTCTAGCCAGAGGCTCCGGATGACAAGGGAGATCAGGGAGTTTGCCTTCTTCTGCTGAGCCATCGGTCGCCCTTCGACTGCCGCTAGCCACCAAATAGAGAGGGGAGCTGCCGGGGTGGGGAGCAGGGCGCGCAGCCTCGAGTTGATGCCGGCCCACACGACCACGGCGAAGGGGAAATCCAGGGAGAGGTGGTCGAGCGTCGCGTCATGAACTTTGCACAACGGGCAGGGCGTGTGTGAGGATAGCCCGCGAGGATGTAGTCTATCTGTTGTCCAGCAGCGTCGGCGCAGGGCAAACCAAGCGTGCAACTTTTACTTCATAGGGGCAAAGGAGTTCCAGATATTGTCTGCCCCCACCATTGCTACAGACATAGCGAGGTAGGCTGAGCGGGCGGAGAAAGAACCGTTCGACGTCCACTTCCACCGGAAGGAGTTGGATCCCATGCCGAGCGCTACATCGCGAATAACTGCCCAAAGCCCGAGGTATTGGACGATGGCATCAACCGAGAGGGGGACGGCTATGTCCGGACCCCACGCGTCTCCCGCCACCTCGTCCTTGACGGAGCGGCTGCTCCGGATCCTCGGCTTCACGAGAGCGACCACGGCAGGGGCAAGAGCTGCCACGGTGGGCCCGTCGATCCACGGGTCAGCCCAGAATAAAATCCTCGACCCGTCATCCACCGAGATGAAAACCGAAGCGTTGAACAGCGCAAGCGCGAGGTTTTGGGTGGAGGGGGAGCCCCTCCCATGGCCGATTGACGTCGGATTTCTGAAGCCAGATCCACATTGTCCGAAGGGCGGTGTTGAGCTGCTCAAGTTGTGAAACCCCAAGCCGCCGAGGCGTTTGGGCTGGGATACCAGGTGCCATGCCACACAACATTGTCCGCCCCGCGCCTCATGGCTCCCGGCCCAGAGGAAACCTCGGCGGTGCTTGTCTACCGCTTGCAGGAACCAGGGCTCGAGATCCAGGGCCATCAAGTGATAGATGACGGATGCGGTCATAATCGTCTGTACGTTGGTGATCCTGCCCTCCTTGGAGAGGAGCTTGGCCAGCTTCTCAAGGACATATTGCGGGTCCCACTTATGCAACCTCCCAAGGGAGAGGGGAAGGCCTAGGTAGGAGCAGGGAACTGCATGAGGGGACAAGCAAATGCCGGGAAGACCGCCTCTACCGCGACCAGAGAGCAGTGGATTGGCGCCGCCGCGCTCTTGGCATAGTTGACATGCAAGTCGGACGCCGCACCGAAGGTGTGGAGGATCTGTCGAATGGCCAAGAGCTCGCCATCCTCCGGCCTCGAGGGACTACACCGTCGTCGGCATACAATGACACACGGTGCTTGACCCCGAGGGCGGCGACATGAGCGAGGACACCAACGCGTTCCGCGGTCCGAAACATGGCCACCAGGACATCCACGACGATCACGAAGAGGAGGGAGGATAAGGGTTCCCCCTGCCGGAGCCCACGGCCATGGAGGAAGGCATCTCCGGCGCGACCATTGATCAGCACATTGGTGGACGAGGATCACAGGAGCAGTAGAACCCACCTAATCCACCGCGGGCCAAAACCACGTTGCCTGAGAAAGCTAAGAAGGAAGACCGAGGAGACACTGTCGAAGGACTTGGCGACGTCCAACTTAAGGAGGCGGGCCGGTGATACGTCTCAAACGTATCTATAATTTCTTATGTTCCATGCTACTTTTATGATGATACTCACACATGTTTTATACACCCTTTATGTCATATTTATGCATTTTCCGGCACTAACCTATTGACAAGATGCCGAAGAGCCAGTTGCTGTTTTCTGCTGTTTTTGGTTTCAGAAATCCTAGTAAGGAAATATTCTCGGAATTGGACGAAATCAACGCCCAGGGTCTTATTTTTCCACGAAGCTTCCAGAAGACCGAAAGGGAAACGAAGTGGGGCGACGAGGCGCCGACACAATAGGGCGGCGCGGCCAGGCTAGGGCCCGCGCGGCCCTGGTGTGTGGGGCCCTCGCGTCGCCCCCTAACCTACCCTTCCGCGTACTTAAAGCCTTTGTCGCGAATATCCCAGTACCGAGAGCCACGATACGGAAAACCTTCCAGAGACGCCGCCGCCGCCAATCCCATCTCGGGGGATTCACGAGATCGCCTCCGGCACCCTGCCGGAGAGGGGAAAAATATCCCGGAGGGCTCTTCATCGCCATGATCGCCTCCGGATCGATGTGTGAGTAGTTCACCCCTGGACTATGGGTTCATAGCAGTAGCTAGATGGTTGTCTTCTCCTCATTGTGCTATCATTGTTGGATCTTGTGAGCTGCCTAACATGATCAAGATCATCTATTTGTAATGCTAAATGTTGCGTTTGTGAAAGGACACAGATGTCGCCTAGAGGAGGGGTGAATAGGCGATTTAAAACTTTTACGAGATGGGCTTAACAAATGCGGAATAAAACTAGCGTTTACTTTGTCAAGCCCAAAGCCTATATACTATTGTTCACCTATGTGCACCAACAACTTATTCTAAGCAATGGTTCACCTATGTGCACCAACAACTTATGCTAAGCAATACAAGCAAGTATGTGATAGCAAGATATATATAACTTCAAGCACGATGGCTATCACAAGGTAAAGTGCATAAGTAAAGAGCTCGGGTATAGAGATAACCGAGGCACGCGGGAGACGATGATTTATCCCGGAGTTCACACTCTTGCGAGTGCTAATCTCCGGTGGAGAGGTGCGGTTGCTTAGTACTCCCGAACGCCACAAGAGGCTCACCTTGAGGTGTGGTTGCTCGATGCACACCAACGCCACAAAGGCCTCACCCCAAGATGCGGTACTCACACCACACACCGAACGCCACGAAGGCGCCTCACCTAAATCTCCGGTGACCCTCGCCACAAAGGCCTAGGTCACGGTTCCACTAAGGGATTTCCTTCGAGGCGGAAACCGGGGCTTACACAAAGATTGGGGCACACATCCACAACTTAATTGGAGGCTCCCAACAAACCGCCACAAAGGCCTAGAATCCGTCTATGGTTCCAAGAACCCAAGATTAACAACTTCCTTGCTTTCACCTCCACGAATCACCGTGGAGAACTCAAACCGATGCACCAAATGCAATGGCAAGAACACCACAAAGATGCTCAAGTCCTTCTCTCTCAAATTCCAACAAAGCTACAAAAGCTATTGGGGGAATAAGAGAGGAAGAACAAAGGAATTCACAAAGAACACCAAGATCAAGATCTAGAGAGTTCCACTCACAAAGAGATGGATTTGATTGGTAGAAATGTAGATCTAGATCTCCTCTCTCTTTTCCCTCAAATGGGGGCAAGAATCATGGAGGGATTGAGAGATAGTGCAAGCTTCTCTAGTTCAACAATGGAGGAGAGAGAGAGTGAGAGAAGCAACAGCCCAAGGAGTACCCCCCAAGAAAATCGAGCCGTTGGGCAAAACCAGGGCCGGATAATCCGGCCTAAGTAAGGGCCGGATAATCCGCCCCCCGGATAATACGGCCTCTGGGACAAAACCTGGTTAAAATCCGGGCAAATGTCCGGCCCCTATACTGAGCAGCAATTCCTGAGGTCCTTAGCCGATTTCGAGGGGGCCGGATATTTCCGAAATATCCGGCCCGGATAATCCGGCCCGGATATTTCCGAAATATCCGGCCTAAGCAAACTGCAGAAACACCAAAACTAAAACGGGCATAACTTTTGCATCCGGACTCCGATTTCGATGATCTTGGGCTCGTTGAAATCACAACAACGAGCTCTACAACAATATGCATAGAAACATCATAGTCCAGCAAAGGAGGATAGAAACAAATGATGAAAGGTTTGACCTATCTCAAAAAGACATACCTGTAAAACCTCCAATCTTGAAAATGCAACAAGTTGCCCATGGAAAAACCATTCTCAATGAACTAGAGCTTGTCATGAGAATAAGCACAAGCTCTAAAACATCACATGGATAATATCCAAATAAAACCAAGTAAGATGATGAACCAAACTCGAAAACGCAACAAGTGATCTATGCGAAATCCATTTTCGATGAACTAGAGCTTGTCATGAGAATAAGCACAAGCTCTAAAACATCACATGGATAAGGTCCAAATAACAACCAAGAAAGATGATGCAATGATGCAAAGGTTTGAGCTCTCTCCGAACGATACGATCGAGATACTCACTCGAGAGCCCTCTTGATAGTACGGCAACTAAACTATAAACCGGTCTCCAACTACACTATGAGACCGGTGAGAAAGAAACCCTATCAAGAGCAAACCTTATACTTGCGCATTCCACTTGAGCTCGATGACGACGATCTTGACCTCAACAAGATGGAACACCTTTCTTGCTTGTGCTTGCTTGACGAAGTCTTATGGATTGCTCCCCCATAATCCACCATGGGAGAGCTTCTTCTTCGGCGCATCTTCACATAACCATGACCACCATGTGGATGGCAAGACTCAAGCAAAGGATCTCTTCGAGATGGCTCATCTTGAACTTGCACTTCATTCTTCATTCTTCATCATATTGATGTCTTGAAGTAACTTGAGGGCTCACTTCATCTTCATCTTCAAGACATACTTGACACTTGATCTCCTTCATCAATTTCTTCTTATTGCAACCTTGAAGCCAACAAATGGTTCAAGAATTGCCTATGGACAACTCCTACAAATATAACTCAATGCAAACATTAGTCCATAGGGATTGTCATTAATTACCAAAACAACACATGGGGGCTCCATGCACTTTCAATCTCCCCCATTTTGGTAATTGATGACAATCTCTTTGAGAGGATTTATATAAGGAATTTAAGTAACAAATAAGTTGAATATATAGAGCAAACTCCCCCATAATATATGCATGTGTGAATGATCTTGACTTTCATTGCATATATTGGCATTCAAAGCCTAGTGGAGTTTCCTCTAAATATTCAACTATGCAAAGCAACAAGATGCAATGCAATAAAGGCACATGCTTAAGCACAAAGCAAAGACATAACCAAATTCCCTTAAACCCTCCAAACTTCTCCCCCATTGGCACCAATTGCCGAAATGGGTGAAAAATTTAGAAGGCCAATATAGTGAGAGTTCCTCCATAGCGTGTGCATTTCTCATAATTTGAGTGGAATCAAATGCACATATCCAATGACGAATATTCGGAAGGAATCACATTATAGATAGGATCAAAGATTGCAAAAAGATAACAAAGTCAAGAAGCTTTAACAAATGAAGCAAGCAACCAAATGAACCACAAGGAAGATACCAAAACAAAGATAGATATTATGATAAGATCAAGAAGATTGCTCTAAATAATATGAGGAAGCTCCCCAAGGTTTGTGCACAAAACTAGACAATTTGCATTGGAGTATAAAGTGCACAAACATGGAATCATCACTCCCATGATATCATTCAAAAACAAAAGATACCAAGTGAATCAAACTCTAATGATCACCACAAGATAGTGTTCTACATCAAATGAGGAAGCTCCCCAAGGTACATGCATAAAATAAAATGTTGCATTTGAATACAATATGCATAACATGGAATCCTCACTCCCTCATTACCATTCAAAACACAAACATTTGCAATAGATCATAGTTAGAAAAATTAAGCTTACCACTTGCAACAAACAAATGGTTGAGCAACAAGTAAGAGGCACCATAATAAAAGGCTCAACCAAGAGGATATGTGAAAGGCATGATAAAGCATATTATAAGACTATTACAAGGATGAGCAAAAAGCATCATCATAGTCTTCAATGAATTATATTGCTTAGCATGACCAATCGACACGCAACAAATAAATAAGATATCGAATGGAGATGTATCATCTCTTATGTGTATAAGTTTCTCTAAGTGAGCAATATCACAAAGATATTTATCCACAAAGAAACATGCACACACAAAATAGATACACAAGAAATATAGCATGATATCCAAGACAAAGTCATGCAATATACCAATAAGAATTTTTGCTTAATAGTATGGCCAAAGGCTCAATTTTATCTTATTGTACATTCATGAACTTCAACCACAAACAACTAAAATACATCACAAATATCAACAAGGGATAGAAGATAGTTGGGATGCATTTGAGAAAGGCAACAAGTATCACAAACGGGGATACTAAAAGAAATAACTCAATTTGCACTTTCATCGATATTGCACATGTGAGAGGCTTGAGGAATTGATATGCAATAAAATTGCTAGATAGGCATAGATGGGATGGGTGAATCATGATCATGATTTTATATACTTCCCAACATATGTGCTCATCTCAAACTACTCACAATCGCAATAAAGAGGTTTCGTTAAGATTTTAGCAAGAAGCACAACATTTGCAAATCAGGAGATTCATGCCAAGATGCAACCACATGGTTGGATGCTAGAAAAATAAGCATGAGAAGATACTTGTTACCGAGATAGCATTGGTGAGGATGTAGTAGATATGTGTTCGTTGACCATCCTAGCTTGCCTCAAGTTACCATTGAGTGACCACTTCTCTCCAAGAGTGAGACAAGCATCCAATGCATATCCATTGTACCTAACACAAAGGTAAGTACAAAATGGTCCCCAAACTAATTGGGTCCAAAGTAGTTAGACACACTACAACATATAGGACAAACTCCACAATTCTATGTGCATATAGATATGAAATTGAATTTCATGCACATCTTAGCCAAATTAGGATTTGATGGAGCTTACCCTATATATTGGATCAAAGAAAGTAACACATGCCATAAGATATACATATATTAAATATGCATTCACAATACTTTCAAGAACCAAAGGAAGATACAATTTGGACAAAACACTAAATAAATCAAGAGACACTGGTTGCCCAAATTATATCAAAGAATCAAATCAACACAAGATTGACTCCAAAGAATTATCTCATTATAAGAAGCTAATTAAACCTAAACACAAAGGAATGAGATAACCAACTCCCAAGAGAGCAAGGTTCCAACAAATAAACCAAACCCTCGAAACTTTTTATGATGGCACAAAGTACCAAAAAGAAAATTTATGTCTCCCAAAACCAAATTGTTGACAATGATGAAGAGATGTTAAGCCTTCTAACAAATATAGAAGAGCTCCCCCAAGATTAGTGCATTATCTAGGATTTTGCATATGAATACAAAATGCACAAAACTAGGATCATCACGCTACCTATATCTACTAAAAATGCTAAGAAAGTTTGAAAAGACAAATTAAATCCATAAGATGCAAGGAAGACACATGGGAGTCAAAGAACAACACATTCATGGAAATAAATAAGATAATTTAAACACATGAGCCAATGTAAATATGATCAATAAATTTCTACCTCATAATAGATTTCCAATTATCCTAGGACACAAGGTATTAGGAAATATTTCCCGGTGGTAGTTTGTAAGTATATGTAAGATCATATCTACACCAAATAAAGCATATGGTAAAAGATAAGAGTTAACCATCATGCAAAGAGAGTTTCTTGATAGCTTCAATTAGTCATACCATCATGCAAAGCAATTAATAGTATTCATACCAACATGCAAAGCAATTAATAGTATTCATACCAACATGCAAAGCAATTAATGGTATTCATACCAACATGCAAAGCAATTAATAGTATTCATACCAACATGCAAAGCAATTAATAGTATGACTTGAAGCATATGGTTTTCCAAAAATGTATTGAGGGACACATTGTGAAAACCCATGCTAAGGACCACTTTCACAAATAAGATCCACAAAGATATTAGCAATGAAGTCATTTAAGAAAATTGGAACTTGTTTGAGAAAACATGTCACATATGAGAGATAATTTACAATATCAATCTTATGTGACACAACCTCAAATGTTCACATTTCCTAGGATTGTAATATGCACAAAGCTTATTACTCCCCCATAATGTGATAAGGAATTTATTTTCACAAGAGGCAAATAAGATCCAACTAGAGATATTAATGAACATTAGAATTTGAATTTCTCATGAAGATGACATACCACATAGAGACTAGATAATCTTGCAATATCAATTCTAAGTGATATTCCTCATGTACACACATTGTTAGGATTGTGAAATTCCTAAAGGCATATCACTCTCCCAAAATGTTATAGTCCATTAATCTCTCATAAGAGCCATATAAGATACAACAAGATGCAAAGAGGCTCCAACACAAGCACAAATACATGGTGTGCAACCTAACATACATAGACTTGATTTCTCAAGAAAAACAAGTAGGATGCACAACATATAGAAACACATGTTAGGAACAAAACTAACACATGCAAAGGGGCGAGTAACTTTCAATATAAATGAGTTGAGCACATGTTACCGCAAGAAGGAACATTGGGTATATGATAGAAGTAAGATAACCAAAAGACTTGGCTTGAGATAATATAAATGATGAAGATCCCTTAATTCTTCATGATGTAGCCAAGTCTCCAATGCCCTCCAACAAGTACCTATTGATCAAATTTTGGATTGTTGGTCCCCAACTAAGTTGGGTCCTAAGAGGTTAGTCACAATAGGCTTGGCAACCCAAATGGTTCTTTTCTTGACACCACTTTGAGCACCAACAAATTTGGCAAACACATTGCCACCCTCATCCTTACGAAGAGAATAAACATCATCAATGGTGATAGAGTTGGATGAGGTACCAATAGTGCACAAGGAGGAGATGTGGCCCTTCTCACGGCATATGTAGCAAGTTCTTTTCTTCTCCTTCTTCTCACTAGATTTCTCCACAATGGGAGCATTGGCTTGATTCTTCTTGGGAAGTGGAATTTCTTCAACTTGAGGTTGAATATGAGTTTGAGCTTGAGGCCGCTTCCCTTTTTGCTTCTTCTTCAAAGGGCAAGATCTAACATGGTGCCCTTCAATTTTGCACTTGAAGCAAACAATCTTGGCCGGGTCTTTGACTTGTACTTTGCCCTTCTTCTTCTTGTTGTTGTTGTTGTTGGACTTGTTCTTGTTGTTGGATTTGAATCCAAGTCCACTCTTGTCATTGGGGGATTGTTGCACACTTAACATCGTGTCAAGTTTGCATTTCCCTTCATGACTCTTTACCAAGTCATTCTTCAAAGAAGTGACTTGGGCCTTGAGCTCTTTGATTTCCTCTACATGGTTAGTAACAACACAAGTACTACAGGAAGTAGAACCTTCATTGTTAGAGCAACAAGGCAAGGAAGATAATTCATCACAAAATTTAGCAATACTATGAGTGGATGAATTACAAGGACTAGCACATGGCAATATAGCATTTTGAGTAGTAGTGCTAGTATCCACATGAGGCTCACAAGGTGTTGCCTTAGATATGATAGCCTCATGAGCTAACTTTAGCCTATCATGAGAGGCTAGAAGATCCTCATGGGAGCTAGAAAGCTTTCCATGATTTTCTTCCAATTTCCCATAATTGCAAGTTAGCAAATCAAGTTGAGCCCTTAGCTCAACATTCTCCTTCAAGGTAGATGCTTCACAAGAAGTAGAGTTAGTAGCACAAGCATCATTATCAATAGCAATAGGAGAAGGCAAGTTGGCATGCACTTTTAGATAAGAAGCTTTAAGTTGCTCATGCGACTCGGTGAGTTTGGTGAGCGCACTCTCAATGACCCTTGAGCCCTTTTTGAGTTGCTCAAAATCCTCAAGGAGTTTAGCATTAACAAACACAAGCTTATCATTTTTTAGCTTTAGTTCATTTGCCATCTCAAGAGCTCTATCATGTTTTTCCTTTTCTCTAGACAATTCTAGAGCAAAGGTCTCCTCAAGAGCTTCCTTGATGGTTTGTTCTTCTTCAAGTTCATTCTTTAATGATGCTACATCATCGGCATACTCTCGTTCAAGAGCACCCTTTTTATCAATGGTGTTCTCATGCATACAAATAAGTTTTTGGCTCTCAATAGCGGTAGTCAAGATTTCAAAGAAGTGAGTGCTAGCAATTTTATCTTTGCAAATAATCTTGAATACACTCTTACCCTTATCGCGTAGAGAGACAACCCAATCCTCTTCTTCATAAACATCCTCATCCGTATCACCACGAGAAGTATGAGGTTATTCCATGGTAGGAGATACCGTGGAACCCTTGGCCATAAGGCACATATGAGAACCGTGAGATAAAGATGAGGAGTTACTTGAGGCTCCTTTCAAGATCTTGTCTTGACCAATAGAATCTTTGGTTTCCTCTACAATGTTAGTCACACAACAACTAGAGGAAATAGAAGCATGTTTATCATGGCCACAAGACAAAGCAAGCATATCATCATTAGATTTATTCAAGCAACTTACACATGATATGCAAGGACTATCAACACAAGCATGTAAATCATATCTAGTGCTAGATGTGTTTGATTCCGTAGATGAAACATTGCAATGAGATAGAGATGAAGAATCATCAATAGAAAGCTTAATATCAACATTGCAATTTTCATCACCACTCACCATATCATTACCTTGTGTCTTGACACACTTTGGTGAAGTGGATGAAGATGAGAACTCATCACGGCCGGAAGTGGAAGCAATGCAATCATCCTTAATAATATTGGACACATCATATTTATCTTGAATTTTTGTCCATAACTCATGAGCGCTCCAAAAAGGCAAGTATGGAAAAAGACCTACATCTCGCAAAGCATTCATAAGAACATAAGAAGCTTGAGAATTGAGATATAAATTTTTCTCATCCTCTAAAGATAGATTTTGTGAATCCATAGGAGGAGAAAAACCTATATCTACAATTTTCTCCATATGAGGGTCAATGTCCCGAAAATGACTAAGCATGCAATTTTTCCAAACATCATAATTTGTGCCATCTAATATAAGAGTGTTATCGTGCACTAATCCTCTAGCCGACATCTTTACTCTCAAGGCGGTGAAGCCTAAGAATGAGAGACCTTGCTCTGATACCAATTGAAAGGACACAGATGTCGCCTAGAGGGGGGGGGGTGAATAGGCGATTTAAAACTTTTACGAGATGGGCTTAACAAATGCAGAATAAAACTAGCGTTTACTTTGTCAAGCCCAAAGCCTATATACTATTGTTCACCTATGTGCACCAACAACTTATTCTAAGCAATGGTTCACCTATGTGCACCAACAACTTATGCTAAGCAATACAAGCAAGTATGTGATAGCAAATATATATAACTTCAAGCACGATGGCTATCACAAGGTAAAGTGCATAAGTAAAGAGCTCGGGTATAGAGATAACCGAGGCACGCAGGAGACGATGATTTATCCCGGAGTTCACACTCTTGCGAGTGCTTATCTCCGGTGGAGAGGTGCGGTTGCTTAGTGCTCCCGAACGCCACAAGAGGCTCACCTTGAGGTGTGGTTGCTCGATGCACACCAACGCCACAAAGGCCTCACCCCAAGATGCGGTACTCACACCACACACCGAACGCCACGAAGGCGCCTCACCTAAATCTCCGGTGACCCTCGCCACAAAGGCCTAGGTCACGGTTCCACTAAGGGATTTCCTTCGAGGCGGAAACCGGGCCTTACACAAAGATTGGGGCACACATCCACAACTTAATTGGAGGCTCCCAACAAACCGCCACAAAGGCCTAGAATCCGTCTAGGGTTCCAAGAACCCAAGAGTAACAACTTCCTTGCTTTCACCTCCACGAATCACTGTGGAGAACTCAAACCGATGCACCAAATGCAATGGCAAGAACACCACAAAGATGCTCAAGTCCTTCTCTCTCAAATTCCAACAAAGCTACAAAAGCTATTGGGGGAATAAGAGAGGAAGAACAAAGGAATTCACAAAGAACACCAAGATCAAGATCTAGAGAGTTCCACTCACAAAGAGATGGATTTGATTGGTAGAAATGTAGATCTAGATCTCCTCTCTCTTTTCCCTCAAATGGGGGCAAGAATCATGGAGGGATTGAGAGATAGTGCAAGCTTCTCTAGTTCAACAATGGAGGAGAGAGAGAGTGAGAGAAGCAACAGCCCAAGGAGGAAGAAGGGGGGTATTTATACCCCCCAAGAAAATCGAGCCGTTGGGCAAAACCAGGGCCGGATAATCCGGCCTAAGTAAGGGCCGGATAATCCGCCCCCCCGGATAATCCGGCCTCTGGGACAAAACCTGGTCCTTAGCCGATTTCGAGGGGGACGGATATTTCCGAAATATCCGGCCCGGATAATCCGGCCCGGATATTTCCGAAATATCCGGCCTAAGCAAACTGCAGAAACACCAAAACTAAAACGGGCATAACTTTTGCATCCGAACTCCGATTTCGATGATCTTGGGCTCGTTGAAATCACAACAACGAGCTCTACAAGAATATGCATAGAAACATCATAGTCCAGCAAAGGAGGATAGAAACAAATGATGAAAGGTTTGACCTATCTCAAAAAGACATACCGGTAAAACCTCCAATCTTGAAAATGCAACAAGTTGCCCATGGAAAAACCATTCTCAATGAACTAGAGCTTGTCATGAGAATAAGCACAAGCTCTAAAACATCACATGGATAATATCCAAATAAAACCAAGTAAGATGATGAACCAAACTCGAAAACGCAACAAGTGATCGATGCGAAATCCGTTTTCGATGAACTAGAGCTTGTCATGAGAATAAGCACAAGCTCTAAAACATCACATGGATAAGGTACAAATAACAACCAAGAAAGATGATGCAAGGATGCAAAGGTTTGAGCTCTCTCCGAACGATACGATCGAGATACTCACTCGAGAGCCCTCTTGATAGTACGGCAACTAAACTATAAACCGGTCTCCAACTACACTATGAGACCGGTGAGAAAGAAACCCTATCAAGAGCAAACCTTATACTTGCGCATTCCACTTGAGCTCGATGACGACGATCTTGACCTCAACAAGATGGAACGCCTTTCTTGCTTGTGCTTGCTTGACGAAGTCTTATGGATTGCTCCCCCATAATCCACCATGGAAGAGCTTCTTCTTCGGCGCATCTTCACATAACCATGACCACCATGTGGATGGCAAGACTCAAGCAAAGGATCTCTTCGAGATGGCTCATCTTGAACTTGCACTTCATTCTTCATTCTTCATCATATTGATGTCTTGAAGTAACTTGAGGGCTCACTTCATCTTCATCTTCAAGACATACTTGACACTTAATCTCCTTCATCAATTTCTTCTTATTGCAACCTTGAAGCCAACAAATGGTTCAAGAATTGCATATGGACAACTCCTACAAATATAACTCAATGCAAACATTAGTCCATAGGGATTGTCATTAATTACCAAAACCACACATGGGGGCTCCATGCACTTTCAGTTTGTTGGGATCCGATGAATATGGAATACTATGTTATGTTGATTATCAATCTATCATCTATGTGTTGTTTATGATCTTGCATGCTCTCCGTTGCTAGTAGAGGCTCTGGCCAAGTTGATACTTGTAACTCCAAGAGGGAGTAATTATGCTCGATAGTGGGTTCATGCCTCCATTAAATCTGGGACAGTGACAGAAAGTTCTAAGGTTGTGGATGTGCTGTTGCCACTAAGGATAAAACATCAATGCTTTGTCTAAGGATATTTGTGTTGATTACATTACGCACCATACTTAATGCAATTATCTGTTGTTTGCAACTTAATACTGGAAGGGGTGCGGATGCTAACCCGAAGGTGGAATTTTTAGGCATAGATGCATGCTGGATAGCGGTCTATGTACTTTGTCGTAATGCCCAATTGAATTTCACACTACTCATCATGATATGTATGTGCATTATTATGCCCTCTTTATTTATCAATTGCCCAACTGTAATTTGTTTACCCAACATGCTATTTCTTATCGGAGAGACACCTCTAGTGAACTGTAGACCCCGGTCCATTCTTTTACATCTGAATACAATCTACTGCAATACTTGTTCTTACTGTTCTTCGCAAACATCATTTTCCACACCATACATTTAATCCTTTGTTTACAGCAAGCCGGTGAGATTGACAACCTCACTGTTAAGTTGGGGCAAAGTATTTT
This sequence comes from Lolium perenne, assembly GCF_019359855.2. NCBI lineage: Eukaryota > Viridiplantae > Streptophyta > Magnoliopsida > Poales > Poaceae > Lolium > Lolium perenne. Next base: position 280,925,795 of record NC_067250.2, read on the forward strand.
GATTGTGTTGTGCATGTTCCACGTTGTCGCTGGAATCCCTGGTGTTGCGCCGCACTACACTCCGTCACCAACAACCTTCACGTGTTCCTTGAATCCTACTGGTTCGATAAACCTTGGTTTCTTACTAAGGGGAAACTTGCTGCTGTGCTCATCATACCTTCCTCTTGGAGTTCCCAACGGACGAGTGCTTTACCGTCACAAGGAACCTACTTTGGCGCCGTTGCAATACGTCAACTACGCACAAGCAGCCGGCACCTTCCGCTGATGGAGCATCCTCGTGGCCTACTGCACAATGACGAAGTTGTCCTTGATGCATCGTCCTTTCATGAAGGCGCTCTGGTTGGCGTGGACCAGCTCAGGCATCCGAGGAGCCAATCTGGTGGCGAGAAGCTTGGCGACAAGCTTGCCGAAACTGTGGACGAGGCTGATTGGCCGAAAATCTTTCACCTCTACCGCGCCATCGACGTTGGGGAGGATGGTGAGGAAAGCGGAGTTTAGCCCACCGAACCCCTGATCAGGGCCAAGGAAGATCGCCTGGAGAGCATCTAGCACGTCGGCTTTGACCACCAGCCAGCAGCACTTGTAAAGCTACCATACATGACCTTCCGGTCAACAACTGGTCATCTGCCATGTATCATCCGAACTTTTTAGAGAAAAGAAGTGTATTGGGCAGCTTTTATAAAGCTAGAATGGTCATGTTTCAGTTACACGAGGCATCTTCCATGTGTGTGCCTCAGAAGTTGTTGACCGCAACCCTAATAACTAAGAATCATAAAACAAACAGGGATGTCTAAGTATCTCGAACAAAAGTAACCAGTGTTTGCACAAAAATAATGGTTAGCACGTAAGGGCATGGCCAATGCATAGCCCTAGAGGTGTTGCCTCACAGCTTTATCTTGGTTCGGGTGGTCCAAATTAGGTTCGGATAGGGAGGTAGCCTCTTCATCAGGAAGCAGCCTCTTCAGCCATAAAGTGAAAACTAAGGGCGTGTTTGGTAGACCGGCTCATCTCAGATAATCTCATCCCAACCTAGCCCAAGTAGCTATTTGTTGTTTGTTAGTCCGGCTCGGTCCATCTCAGCTATGCCCAACTCATGCGAAAAAAGGCTCTCAGCCAGGCTGAGTTGCGAAGCTCAAATCGGGCTTCACAACTCGCCCGAGCTCAACTCATCCCGCAAAACACTGTAGTTGGCCCCGCGCACCCCCCCAGACCCCCACCCCCACTTCTTCCTCTCCTCATTTTCCCCCAATTCTTTCTCTCCCATCGGGACTCCATCCCGCCTCCCTCCTCAGGCCGGCGCCCCTCCGCGCCAAGGCCGGCCTCCTGCCGGCGCCGTCCCGCCCCGCCGCGTATCTCCCTCCCGCCGGCGCCGTCCTGCCCCGCCGCATCTTGCCCTCCCGCCGCCGCCGACCCTCTCCGTGGCCTCCATCCCTCCGGCCGCCGCCTGCAGGCAGCAGCTCACGCGTCCACGCCCACGCGGGCGCCGCCGCCTTCCGCCGCACTAGCAGCAAGCTCCGCCGCGCCTCCTCGCACCACCTGCAAGCTCCGCCGCCTCGGCCCGACGCGCTCGAGCTTCTCCACGGCCCGACGCGCTCGAGCTCCTCCTGCCCGCGAGCTCCGCGGCAGCTGCGGTTGACCCAGCGCCGCCGCACTAGCTCGGAGACCAGCGCCGCCGCTCTAGCTCCGAGACCAGCGCCGCCACGGACATCTCCACGCGCGACTTCCATGGCCACGGCCAAGCGCCACCGCCGCAGCTCCGAGACCAAGCTCCGGCCAGATGCGGTTGTCCCTATTTCAAGGACCCGATTGCTTTTTTCTTTTTCTGTTTAGGGAGCTCTGTGTAAAATTTTGGATCTTCTTGTAATTTTATATCATCCCTAGGATGTAGATTGCAAGGAAACATATCTCAGGTCATACAAGTGTAACCAAACAACATCTTACCAGAGAATCTCTCAACATATACGGGCTACCAAACATTAACAAAATCTCACCTCAACCTATCTGAGCTCAGCATGTCTCTAGTGAGAAGGAGATGTTGGGGTGACCCGGGCTACCAAACACACCCTAAGTGAAAATGTGAGAGAGAAAGAGAAAAACTAAATCAGCTTTGAGAGAAGGGCATATTAATGGGACCACAACATGACATGCATATGTTAAAAGTTTTATCCAAGCCTAGTTGGACACGCTGCCTCCATTGCTCATGCCCTAATATGTACTGCCATCTGCTGCAACCTCCTGCTCATATGTACCAAAGCTACCATATACATCTGCTTCCGGTCAACAACTGGTCATCTGCCATGTATGGTCCAAACTTTTTAGAGAAAAGATGTGTATTGGCCAGCTTTTATAAAGCTAGAATGGCCATGCTGCAGTTACAAGACGCATCTACCATGTGTGTGCCTCAGAAATTGTTGCCTGCAACGCTAACTAAGAATCACAAAACAAACAGGAATGTCTAAGCATCTCGAACAAAAGTAACAACAGTGTTTTCAACAACAAAAAAAGGGTTAGCATGTACTCCAATATGTATTAATTGCTATCTGGTGCAGATCTTAACAACCAACTGGGCACCTGGAAACCATATGCTGGTGAGCGGGAGAAAGGTGATAGGTCCATCAACTCAAACTACAATTATCTGGAGTGCTAACGAACAGTAGGCTCACACAGTCACACACACAATAATCACATGAAATACCTACTACCCAAAGTGATGGGCTCGCTGCAGTCCTTTGGCCACATGATCAGATCGATCTCTTTCAGGACGTCCTCCTTGGTGAACATGCCGATGGACCGCAGGTGCACCGCCTCCTCGCTCTGCCAGGCACCGCCGTTCTGCGCCGCGATGAGCAGCGCGCAGGACATGGTCCTCCAGTAGCCGTTGGCGACGAGCTTCACCTGGCGGTCGTCCAGGGTCGTCCCGCCGTTCTTCCAGGCTGCGCTCACACTCTGGCGGATCGACTTGAAGCGCAGGGGCTCGCTGATGGCGACTTTGAGCGTCGCCCACGCCCGCCTCGCGCCCGCGTCGTCGGCAGCAGCGGCGTCCGATCCTGACGTCCGGTTCGTCGCTCTGAACCGCGCGAGCTCGGCGATTGCATCAGCCGCAGCCTCTTTGTCGACGCGGATGCCCTTGAGCTGCTCGTGCCCGCCGAGGAGGCTGGTGTAGTCGTCGTCGAAGCTCAGCCTCGCCGCGAGGGTAAGGCCGTGGAGGTCGTCGCTGCGGCAGGCGTGCCAGGTTCCGCCCTGGTTGGCGAAGCGGGGGAAGCGCATGTTGTCTCCTCGCACTGCGAGGGTGATCGCGTCGGAGCCGCGTCCTTTCAGTTGGTTGTGGATCCAGCGTGCCGGCGGGCCGTCGGTTTCTTTGGGGAGGAGGACGCGCGAGTACAGTCGATTCTTGGCCGGGTTGAGGGGTGCTGCGTCGCTGCTACTGTAAGAAGTGAAAATCAAATAGAGATAGGGAGTAAGATTGGCAGTGCTGTTCAAATAAATGTAAGCAATAATACGGTTATTTAATACGAAAAATATGGAGGTTTTACTCGTCCGACACGCTAAACAGCACAGCCATCAGCAGCACCACCACCACCACCATTGTTGAAACAATTGGAAGAGACGATGTTTGTTTGAAACGATGAAGAAGAGTCATTGTTGTTTATTGCTTAAGTTTTCTCTTCCTAGACGAGTGCGCTAGCTGCCTTATAAGTCCAGGGAGCAAAATTGTGTGGTGAATATTGAGGGCAGGTGGTTCATGCCTACTATATGCTCAATCCAGTGACGGATGCATTCAAGTGGCATGGTACTAGCTAGTATAGGCTGCTCAAGTTCTACTGCTACTGACCTGAGTTGCAGATCATGCCAATGGTAAGTTACATGTCATGCTTTTGCGTTCTGATGACGGGAGAGAGAGGGTGCTGTGAGGGACACTAGTGGGGGTCGGCTGTACTTTAATTCTTGCTTATACACTAGTGTGACAAACCCACTAATGGCTACGCACCAAATAGTCAGGAATTCATCGATACAAAGTTCGGAGAGGGAGGAGAAGCAAATACAGGCTCTTCCCGTGTTCGACTATTACAAGTCATCGACAATATGGTCATCTATTGTTCTCGCTCTAGTGATGGGCCCCTTGATGTTGGATTTTATACTTGTACTCCTTCGTGCGGGTTGGGGCGTGACATTCTCCCCCTCATGAGAAGATGCTTGACCCCAAGCAACAATATTGGGAAATTCTTGCCAAAGCCTCTGTTCATTCTCCTAGGTTGTCGAGGAATTTGGCAATCCCGACCACTGAACCAGCACCAAATGAACAAAGGTTGTACCAGCAGCAGTTGTCTTAGTATGAAGTACGTGCAATGGTGTGGAGATGTCATCTAGCACCGATCGAGCACTATGAGGATAAGTTCGATTGCATGATGCATTCCCAGGTAATGTGCCTGCTTGAGAAGAGGTACGTGCACCACAAGGTGAACCTTGCTGCCAGTTGGTAACTGCAACCTGTAAGCTACCGCACCCACTTTTGCCAACACTTCGGTGCACCACAAGGTGAATCTTGCTGCTAGTTGGTAACTGCAACCTGTAAGCTACTGCACCCACTTTTGCCAGCACTTCATACGGATCAAAGTATTTGTAACTCAGCTTTTGATTTGATCTTATTCCTAGTGATGTCTGCACATAAGGTTGCGGTTTAAGATATAACTGATCACCCACACTGAGAACTGTTGCTCTACACGTTTCTTGTCGGCTTGAATTTTCATCCTCTTTTGCGCTCGAAGCAGGTTCTGTTGGATTAGCTTCTGCATATCATCCTTATCTTTGAACCAAGCTTGAAGATCAGGAACAACCATAGAATCTTGCATAGATAAATCTTGAATGCCAAAGTGTTCGGGTTTGTAACCATTATGCACTTCAAAAGGAGTTTTACCAATTCTTGAATGAAAGGTGGTGTTATACGACAAGTCAGCTAAGGACAACCATTTGGACCACTCCGTGGGAGCTGATTGAGCACCTGAGATAAGTTTCCATACACTGATTGGGCCTCTCTATTTGACCATCACTTTGAGGATGGTAACTTGAGCTCATGTTGAGAGTAGTGTCAGTCAACTTAAACAGACTCTGCCAGAACGCACTAGTAAACACTTTATCTCTCTCTCTCAGAGATGATGACCTTAGGTAATCCATGCAACTTATAGATGTGGTGAACATATGCTTGGGCTACTGTCTGTGTTGTATAAGGATGTGTTAGTGGGACAAAATGACCACATCTTGTAAATTTGTCTATGACAGCTAGAATAGAGTCATACTTTGATGATTTTTGTAATCCTTCAAAAAAGTCCAAACTAACAATTTCCCAAGCTTTATGTGAGATTGGCAATGGTTGAATCAGTCTTGGACTACCCACAAGTTCAATTTTGGCATCTTGGCATATTATGCACTCACTAACATAGGTTTTGATATCCTGTTTCATTTCGGACCAAGCAAATAGAGCTATGATTTTGTTGTATGTTGTTGTGAATCCACTATGACCACCAATTCCCCTATAATGTAGCCTCTTGATGATTACCTAGCCATATCATGTTGTTATACTTGATGACTCCATCATACAAAGTATAACCTTTGTCATTAGGACTTTGGTTACTCAGCTTTGTGAGTAGTTGCTTTGTTCTACGGTCTTGAGCATAGCTTTCTGATACGTCTCAAACGTATCTATAATTTCTTATGTTCCATGCTACTTTTATGATGATACTCACATGTTTTATACATACTTTACATCATTTATATGCATTTTCCGGCACTAACCTATTGACGAGATGCCGAAGAGCCAGTTGTTGTTTTCTGCTGTTTTTGGTTTCAGAAATCCTACAAAGGAAATATTCTCGGAATTGGACGAAATCAACGCCCAGGGTCTTATTTTTCCACGAAGCTTTCAGAAGACCGAAAGGGATACGAAGTGGGGCGACGAGGCGCCGCCACCATAGGGCCGCACGGCCAGAGGGGGGCCCGCGCCGCCCTATGGTGTGGGCCCCTCGAAAGCCCCCCGACGCTACCCTTCCGCCTACTTATAGCCTTCGTCGCGAAAACCCCTGTACCGAGAGCCACGATACGGAAAACCTTCCAGAGACGCCGCCGCCGCCAATCCCATCTCGGGGGATTCAGGAGATCACCTCCGGTACCCTGCCGGAGAGGGGAATCATCTCCCGGAGGACTCTACATCACCATGATCGCCTCCGGACTGATGTGTGAGTAGTTCACCCCTGGACTATGGGTCCATAGCAGTAGCTAGATGGTTGTCTTCTCCTCTTGTGCTATCATGTTAGGTCTTGTGAGCTGCCTATCATGATCAAGATCATATATTTGTAATGCTACATGTTGTGTTTGTTGGGATCCGATGAATATGGAATACTATGTCAAGTTGATTATCAATCTATCATATATGTGTTGTTTATGATCTTGCATGCTCTCCGTTGCTAGTAGAGGCTCTGGCCAAGTTGATACTTGTGACTCCAAGAGGGAGTATTTATGCTCGATAGTGGGTTCATGCCTCCATTAAATCTGGGACAGTGACAGAAAGTTCTAAGGTTGTGGATGTGTTGTTGCCACTAGGGATAAAACATCGATGTTTTGTCTAAGGATATTTGTGTTGATTACATTACGCACCATACTTAATGCAATTGTCTGTTGTTTGCAACTTAATACTGGAAGGGGTGCGGATGCTTGATACGTCCAAAACGTATCTACTTTCCCGAACACTTTTGCTATTGTTTTGCCTCTAATTTGTGTATTTTGGATGCAACTAACACGGACTAACGCTGTTTTCAGCAGAACTGTTCTGGTGTCTCGTTTTTGTGCAGAAATCCAACAGGAAAATCCTCGGAATTTATGCGAAAGGTCCTATTTTTCCAGAAGACTGGCGGAGCCAGAAGGGCAAGCCAGGTGGAGGCCCGAGGGCCCCACACCCTAGGGCGGCGCGGCCCAGGAGGGGGGCGCGGGGCCCTAGTGTGTGGCCCCCTCGGCCGGCCTCCGATGCCCTCCTTTGGACTACTTAACGCCTTCGACCTAAAAACGCACGGGGAGAAGTCGAAGTCGCCAGAAACCTCCCAGTACGCCGCCACGATCGCGAAACTCCATCTCGGGACCAGAAACTCCGTTCTGGCACTCCGCCGGGACGGGGAATTGGAGGAGATCATCGCCGCCATCACCACCGACGCCTCTCCATCGACCAGCAATGTTTCCCCCATCCATGTGTGAGTAATTCCCCCGCTGTAGGCTGAAGGGGATGGTAGGGATTGGATGAGATTGGTCATGTAATAGCATAAGATTGTTAGGGCATAGTGCCTAGTGTCCGTAATTGGTACTTTGATGATATTGTTGCAACTTGTTATGCTTAATGCTTGTCACTAGGGCCCGAGTGCCATGATCTCAGATCTGAACATGTTATCAATTCATGATGATATTCATTGCTTTATGATCTTACCTGCAAGTTGTATACACATGTCGCTGTCCGGAACCAAAGGCCCCGAAGTGACAGAAATCAGGACAACCGGAGGGGATGGCTGTGATGTGAGGATCACATGTGTTCACGGAGTGTTAATGCTTTGCTCCGGTACTCTATTAAAAGGAGTACCTTAATTTCCAGTAGATTCCCTAGAGGCCCGGCTGCCACCGGCTGGTAGGACAAAAGATGTTGTGCAAGTTTCTCATTGCGAGCACGTACGACTAAATATGGAACACATGCCTATGGATTGCTTTGTACTTGGACACCGTTTTATTATTATCTGCAAATGCCCTGCTTTGATTGTTACATGAGTTTCTCTCATCCATGCAACGCCCGTTCATCCATCCCTGTGCCTACAGTATTTTAATCCTGCTGTTTACTATAATCACTACTGCTGTCTTTGTTACACTGCTGCTGATATTTCACCACTGCTACTGCTATAAAACTGTTACTACTGATAAACTCTTGCGAGCAAGTCTGTTTCCAGGTGCAGCTGAATTGACAACTCCGCTGTTAAGGCTTTCAAGTATTCTTTGTCTCCCCTTGTGTCGAATCAATAAATTGGGTTTTACTTCCCGCGAAGACTGTTGCGATCCCCTATACTTGTGGGTCATCAAGACTATTTTCTGGCGCCGTTGCCGGGGAGCATAGCTTTATTTGGAAGTTCACTTGGATTGATATTGTTCGCTGCAAATTCTCCATCATGGGTAAATCTCGCGATCTTAAAGTCGCCATATTACCATCCACTACAAGAAAAGGTACAACTCTGAGTACCTCTGCTGCTCTTGATTCACCATCTGTGATGAGTCAACTTGTCTCACCGCCGCCAGCTTCACTTGCTGGTACTTCTGCTGAATCTGAAAACTCTTATAATATTGATAATGTTTCTGCTGTGCTTGATGATAGTGGTTCATTGGGATCTTTTCTAGATGCTACAATTGCTAGGTCTAGACAAATTGAAAATACTGAAACTCCTAATACTGCTACACCTGTTAGTTCACCTGAGTCTGTTGATTATTCTAGTGATGATCCTGATGAGGATTATGTGGAGCTTAATGATGATTTTATTGATAAATGCAATGCTATTACTGATGCAAGAAAAATTAAAAAGTTGCTCACACAACATACTGTTAGATATAAGCTATCCCCTGATCCTAAATTTGCCACATCTCCTATAAACATTAAGGATAAAGATTATGATTTTTCTCTTGATCTATCTCATATAGCTATTGTTGAGAAAACACCCTTTTGTGGTACTGAAAAAGAAAGTGCTGTAGAACACATGATTGAACTTTCTTCTATGAGTAGCTTGTTTTCTGATGATATCAAGATGCGTACTTATTTTGTTGCTAAAATTTTTCCTTTCTCATTAAAGGATGATGCTAAAACTTGGTATAATAATTTGCCTCCTGGTTCTATTAAAAGTCCAACTGATTTGCGTGATGTTTTCTTTCGAAACTACTTTCCTGCTAGTGCTCAACATATTGCTTTACAGAAAATTTATAGATTTGACCAGGAAGATGGAGAGAAATTGCCTGAAGCTTGGGCAAGATTTTGTTCTCTTATCAGAGCTCGACCTGGACATGATCTGGAAAAGAATGATTTACTTGATATATTTTATAGTGGACTAACCATTGAGTCTAGAGCATATTTGGATAGTTGTGCTGGTTGTGTTTTCAGGAAAAGAACTCCAGACGAAGCTGAAGAATTATTGGCTAAAATAGGCCAGAATCATGATGATTGGTCTACACCTGAACCAGCTCCAACACCGATATTGAAGAAGAGGGTTTTATTAAATTAAATGATGAAGATATGAGGGAAGCCAAGAAGTCTCTTAAGGAGAAAGGTATTAAATCCGAAGATGTGAAAAACTTACCTCCCATAGAAGATTTATGCGAGACAATTCCCCCTTCATCCATGATTGAGGTAAACTCCCTTCAACGCTTTACTAGGGAAGATATTCCGTATTCAAAACCTCCTGCTCAATGCTTAGATGAGTTTGATAATTATATTGTTAAGCAAGAAAATTTTAATATGAGAGTAGAGAATCATCTAATGGAAAATTCTCAAGCTATTAGCAATTTGCATGATATTGTGGAGAGAACCTCCAATGATGTTAAGATGGTTGTTAAACATTTTCATATGATTCAAACTCAAATTCATCAACTCACTAAAGTGCAAAATGACTTGTTAAAAAATAATTCTAAAGAAAAACATGCTTATGAAGTAACAACTAGAGGCGGTGTTTCTACCCAGGATCCTCTATATCCTGAAGGGCACCCCAAAAGAGTTGAACAAGATTCTCAACGAACTAAAGAAATTAGTGCACCTTCAAAGAAAAAGAAGAAGAAACATAAAAATGTTGTAGAATCCTCTGAACCTGTTAATGATCCTAATAGTATTTCTATTTCTAATGCTGAAACTGAAAGTGGTAATGAACATGATAATAATAATGATAAGAATGATGCTTCTGATAAAGAAGAGGTTGAAGATGAACCTGAAAAGCATGCTAAAAATAAAAAGTATACTAAAGAAGATTTTATTGCTAAGAAACATGGTAATGAAAGAGAACCGTGGGTTCAAAAGCAAATGCCATTTCCTGCTAAGAAACTAAAATCAAAGGAAGAAGAACACTATAATAAATTTTGCGATTGGATGAAACATTTATTCTTGCAAATCCCTTTGACTGATGCTATTAAATTGCCTCCTTATTCAAAGTATATGAAAGATATTGTCACTAACAAAAGGAAAATTCCTAATGAGGAGATTTCCACTATGCTTGCTAATTACTCTTTCAATGGCAAAGTTCCAAAGAAGTTGGGCGACCCAGGTATACCTACTATTCCTTGTTCTATTAAGAATAATTATGTTAGAACTGCTCTATGTGATTTGGGAGCCGGTGTTAGTGTTATGCCTTTTTCTCTCTACAAGAGACTTTATTTAGATAAGTTGATACCTACTGATATATCTTTGCAAATGGCTGATAAATCAACTGCTATTCCTGTTGGTATATGTGAGGATGTTCCTGTTCAAGTTACTACTAACTGCTTGATATTAACTGATTTTGTTGTGTTGGAAATGCCTGAAGATGATAATATGTCTATTATTCTTGGGAGACCTTTTCTTAACACCGCAGGGGCTGTTATTGATTGCAATAAAGGAAAGGTTACTTTCAATGTTGATGATAAGGAGCATACCGTCTATTTCCCCAAGAGGATTGACAAAGTATGTGGAGTTAATACCATCTCTAATGTGAGAACTATCAAAGTTGGAACTATTGATTGTCCTATATATGAGCCTAAAGAAGGATATCAAAATATTATGATGGATCCATATCAATTCAATACAAGGTAACATGATTGATTTGAGGTTTATTTCTTCATATGTTATGTAAAATTTATTTGGTGACAAGACTTGATCAACCTTGTTAACAAATTCATTTTATATGCATAGAGGAGTTAAACAACATCTCTTTCTTCCTCCACTTGTTCTACTTGCTGTAGAACTTTTGTTTTGCAAAGTTTTTAGTTGTATAGAGATTTCAAAAATCTTTTCCTGCCCAGTAATAATAAAATTAATACCCAGAAACGTGCATTTTTCAAAGTTTTCAAAAATTCACAAAAATTATACCGTTGGTCCTATTTTTCGAAGAGGCACCTGGGAACACCTGGGGATGATCAGTGGGGCACCCCAGGGTGGCTCCCACCTGGCTGGCGCGGCCAGCAAGGGGGGCGCGCCACCCTGGTGTGTGGGCCCCCCTTTGCCCACTTTTTCATCTCTTCCTCCCATCCTCTTCTCTCTCCCGAAAAAGCTCGCACCAGTTTCCTCCCACTCGCGTTTCTGCTCAAGAACTCCAGATTTTTCGATCTCTTTGCTCAGCCCAGATTTCTTCCTGAAATTTGGCACATTTGCTCCTTGGTATGTGACTCCTCCGATTATCCAAGTAGAATTTTGTTTGGTTGAGTATATCTTGAATATTTTGCTGCTGTAGGTAACATGTTTAGTGAGCTTGCATGCTTGTTCTAAGTTATAGAAACTAGTTTTGATGCATGATTAGTACTCTAGCAAGTTCCTATAGTAGTTTCCTTCAATAATATGTCACCAAATCAAATTTTATAATGATTGTTGAAAATTTCAGAAAATGGAGTGGAATAGGCATCAACTAAACCAACAAGAATTGGAGGTGCAACAAGTCATGAGAGTTCACCGGGAAGAGGGAGTATACCCCTCCTACTACTCATGCACTGATTTCATGAGAAGTGCAGGAATCTTGGGAGATGTTCAGAATCTAATTTCTCGTGCAGGGTTGGATGATTTTGTTGTTGATGAACCATGCCAATATGCAAAACTGACTATGTCTGTAGTGCAGGACTTTGAATTCAATTGGTCTCAATCTAACCCCATGGTTAGGTACAAAATTTATAATAAAACTGTCAACTTGCCTTTCAATGATTTTTGTGCAGCCATTAGAGTGCCGCAATGGGGATCGTGCGAGAAGATGAAGAGATCACCGCAAGAGCTCTTGAATCTCTACAAGATGATTTGTCATGGAAGAAGCTTCTCAGAGGATAGTGGTAAAATTAGTAGCATTCAACTCCCAGCTATTCGTTACTTTGCTTATTTCATCACCAAATGCGTTCTTGCTAGAAAGAATGGTAGTAAGTTATCTATCCAGGATTTAGCGTTCCTATCTGCTGCATTACAAGGTGATAGGACATATAATTTGGGTGCTCTGATAGCATATAGACTTGCTACTAACCGTGAGAAGGGAGGAATTTGTGGAGGTCTCATCAACTCCCGTTTATTAGCTATGCATGGAGTAGAACCTCACCATCTTGATATTCCGCTCTCCATGGAGAAACTTGACATAGTCTCCATGATTAAACATGAATTTGTTTCTGATTCATCTAATTTGAGTAACCTGTCTTACAAGATAACATTTTACAAGAAAACTTGGAGAACAACTAAGAAAACTGAAAAACTAGTAGGATTGCCTGCACCTGTTCTGTTTAACTTTGATTCCAGGAAGGATTGGTCAGTCACAGAAGGTGAACTGAATGCATACTTGGAGGGAGATGGCCATCATGCAAGAGGCGGCACGGAGGAGGCCGAGGAACACCTCGACTCGTCATCCGATGCAGCAAGTTCTTCGCATCAACATTTTGGGCATGTGGAGCCTTCACCCTTTCCTTCTGCACCGGGACCTTATTATGACTACGCCATGTATGATCCACCGGCGCGGAACCCTGACCCTCGCTGGGGTTGAACTGCACTTAGGCCAAAAGCCTAAGCTTGGGGGGAGGTATACCGGCATCACTCATTCTTTGCATATTATGGTTGCTGGATACTTGTATATACTTGTTTAGTTTCTTTAAGTGGTTTTCTAATGAGAGGGAGATGATATTCGGGGAAGTGTTGATTGAAAACAGATTCTGGGTTGTTACCATAAAAATTCTCAAAAACAGCCAGAACGTTATTTTGCGAAGCCAATATTTGAGCATGTTCCCCAGGTTGTTATCTAACTTTCATTAGTTGAACACTTTTCGATTAGAGCAGCGGAAGAATTTCTTAAAAATCGATTACTGTACTGCTGTCAAGTTTGACGAATTCCTGCTGCTTTGTGTTTATGTGACTTTTCTAGTTTTCATTTTCTAGTTTTTGCTTTGTTTCTTTCCTAAAACACAAAAAGACCAAAAATATTTCTGTTGTTTCTCTTCACCATTTGTTTATTTTGGTTTCTTGCTTTTATTTTGCTTTATTTGTTATCGTTGGTTTGCTATAAGAAAATCCAAAAAGATTTTCCTTTGTTTGCTTGTTTCCTTTTGTTCTTGTTTCCAATTCGAAAACACCAAAAATATTTGCTGTTCTTCTTTGTTTTTGTAAAGTTCATTATGAGTTCAATGGTATTCGATGGCTGGAGCGTGGTTTTCATTTCATATTATCCAAGCTACACAAGTGAAAGGCAATAATGACGATCTACGACAATTCGACTGTGGTGAGAGGCTGGTATGAACTCTATTTGTTTTCATTTTTATACATATACTCATCCATGTGAGCATGCTTAGTTGGTTCATGTGAGGTATATGTCATTTAAGAAAGTCTAGTAGTTCATGATCTCTCATGATTAGCTCCAGTTTATTAATATGAGTAGCATGTCATAGATGTTTGCTTGCATTGTTTTATTCATAAATAGGTATGACATTGTGGTATCCTCCTCTGAATAATTCATTCGAATTGACTTGGCACATGCTCACGCATGCATATGACTGAACAAAATTCAACTAAGCCTCGATGATTTAATTTGCTTCAGAGTTCTTGTATCACTTTTATGCCTCAATTAATTTATTTTGCCGCAAGCATGATTATGACAGTTACTGCTCTCTTGATTGTTGCTCCCCAGTCTATTGCTAGCCTTCACTTGTACTAAGCGGGAACGCTGCTCGTGCTTCCAAACCCTTGAAAACCAAGTTGTTCCAAAGTGTCCACCATAAATACCTATGCATGGCATTTCAAACCATTCCAAGTAAATTCTCATGCGCTACCTTTAAACCTTCAAAATGCTTCTCAATTTGTGTTAATGTTTTATAGCTCATGAGGAAGTATGTGATGTTTATCTTTCAACCTTGTCATTTACTCTTGACGGACTTTCATAATGGACTAGTGGCACATCCGCTTATCCAATAATTTTGCAAAAAGAGCTGGCAACGGGGTTCCCAGTCCCGATTAATCAAACTTCATTAATAATTCTCTTCACAAGTTTTGCTCTGATTCATCAGTAAGCAACTTAATCTTGCAAATAGACACTTCTCCATGGTATGAGATTGATGGAAGGCACCCGAGGATTCGGTTAGCCATGGCTTGTGTAAGCAAAGGTTGGGGGGAGTGTCACCCATAATAAAACTAAAATACGTGTGTAAACAAAAGAGAAGAGGGATGATCTACCTTGCTGTTAGAAATAACGTCCTTCATGGGAGCCGCTCTTGAAAGTCTGGTTGGCGAGGTAGTTGGTGTACCCATTACCATTCGTTGACAACAACAAACACCTCTCAAAATAATTTTACTCCCGTTTTAAAAATGAAAATCTCTAGCGCATGTTAATCCCTGCTTCCCTCTGCGAAGGGTCAATCTTTTACTTTTATGTTGTGTCTGCATCCTTTCTTTGAGCACTTTCTTGAGAGCACAACTGTCATTCTTAGTATAATATGCTTGTCTCAAAATATGATTGATTGTGGTATAACTTTGATGCTTTTATCTTTGACAATCTCTATTTCTAGTCTTTCTATGAACCTCAGAGGTGCCTGAGCATTTATGTTTTGCTATTCAAATACAGGCAAGCGAGATACCACTCTATTATATCCTTTTATGAACATTGCAATCTTGCTTATAGACATGATTCATGATGCTTATTATTAATTGTTGGTACTTCTCCATGATTGACATAGCTATTAGATGATCTTATTTGCATGTATCTTATTATGAACTGCCTAAGTGTTAGCCATATCATGAGAATATTTACATCATATGAACAAATGTGTTCGTGAAAGTTCTTTTATAGCGTCAGTTGTTAACTGAATTACTTGAGGACAAGCAATAAGCTAAGCTTGGGGGGAGTTGATACGTCCAAAACGTATCTACTTTCCCGAACACTTTTGCTATTGTTTTGCCTCTAATTTGTGTATTTTGGATGCAACTAACACGGACTAACACTGTTTTCAGCAGAACTGTTCTGGTGTCTCGTTTTTGTGCAGAAATCCAACTTTCAGGAAAATCCTCGGGATTTATGCGAAAGGTCCTATTTTTCCAGAAGACTGACGGAGCCAGAAGGGCAAGCCAGGTGGAGGCCCAAGGGCCCCACACCCTAGGGCGGCGCGGCCCAGGAGGGGGGTGCGCGGCCCTAGTGTGTGGCCCCCTCGGCCGGCCTCCGACGCCCTCCTTTGGACTACTTAACGCCTTCGACCTAAAAACGCACGGGGAGAAGTCGAAGTCGCCAGAAACCTCCCAGTACGCCGCCACGATCGCGAAACTCCGTCTCGGGACCAGAAACTCCGTTCTGGCACTCCGCCGGGACGGGGAATTGGAGGAGATCATCGCCACCATCACCACCGACGCCTCCATTGACCAGCAATGTTTCCCCCATCCATGTGTGAGTAATTCCCCCGCTGTAGGCTGAAGGGGATGGTAGGGATTGGATGAGATTGGTCATGTAATAGCATAAGATTGTTAGGGCATAGTGCCTAGTGTCCGTAATTGGTACTTTGATGATATTGTTGCAACTTGTTATGCTTAATGCTTGTCACTAGGGCCCGAGTGCCATGATCTCAGATCTGAACATGTTATCAATTCATGATGATATTCATTGCTTTATGATCTTACCTGCAAGTTGTATACACATGTCGCTGTCCGGAACCAAAGGCCCCGAAGTGACAGAAATCGGGACAATCGGAGGGGATGGCGGTGATGTGAGGATCACATGTGTTCACGGAGTGTTAATGCTTTGCTCCGGTACTCTATTAAAAGGAGTACCTTAATTTCCAGTAGATTCCCTAGAGGCCCGGCTGCCACCGGCTGGTAGGACAAAAGATGTTGTGCAAGTTTCTCATTGCGAGCACGTACGACTAAATATGGAACACATGCCTATGGATTGCTTTGTACTTGGACACCGTTTTATTATTATCTGCAAATGCCCTGCTTTGATTGTTACATGAGTTTCTCTCATCCATGCAACGCACGTTCATCCATCCCTGTGCCTACAGTATTTTAATCCTGCTGTTTACTATAATCACTACTGCTATCTTTGTTACACTGCTGCTGATATTTCACCACTTCTACTGCTATAAAACTGTTACTACTGATAAACTCTTGCGAGTAAGTCTGTTTCCAGGTGCAGCTGAATTGACAACTCCGCTGTTAAGGCTTTCAAGTATTCTTTGTCTCCCCTTGTGTCGAATCAATAAATTGGGTTTTACTTCCCGCGAAGACTGTTGCGATCCCCTATACTTGTGGGTCATCAATGCTAACCCGAAGGTGGACTTTTTAGGCATAGATGCATGCTGGATAGCGGTCTATGTACTTTGTCGTACTGCCCGATTGAATCTCACTCTACTCATCATGATATGTATGTGCATTGTTATGCCCTCTTTATTTGTCAATTGCCCAACTGTAATTTGTTCACCCAACATGCTATTTCTTATTCGAGAGACACCACTAGTGAACTGTGGACCCCGGTCCAATTCTTTTACATCTGAATACAATCTACTGCAAACATTGCTCTTTACTGTTCTTCGCATACAAACATCATTTTCCACACCATACGATTAATCCTTTGTTTACAGTAAGCCGGTGAGATTGACAACCTCACTGTTAAGTTGGGGCAATGTATTTTGATTGTGTTGTGCAAGTTCCACGTTGGCGCCGGAATCCCTGGTGTTGTGCCGCACTACACTCCGCCACCAACAACCTTCACGTGTTCCTTGACTCCTACTGGTTCGATAAACCTTGGTTTCTTACTGAGGGAAAACTTGCTGATGTACGCATCACACCTCCTCCTGGGGTTCCCAACGGACGTGTGCTTTACCGTCACAAGCAACTCTTTTTCTGGCGCCCTTGCCGGGGAGATCAAGACACGCTGCAAGGGGAGTCTCCCACTTCCAATCTCTTTACTTTGTTTTTGTCTTGCTTTAGTTTATTTTATTTACTGCTTTGTTTGCTTTCTTATATCAAAATACAAAAAAATTTGTTACTTGCTTTACTTTATTTATTATCTTGTTTGCGTTCTCTATATCAAAAAACACAAAAAAAATTAGTTACTTGCATTTACTTTATTTTGTTATCATGGCTAGTCCTGTAGCTGCTACTCTATCACCTGAGGAATCGATCTTTACTTTTAAACAAGGGGTTGAAGAGAGTTTTAAAGAAGCTTGGTCTAGAATTTTTGATTCTTATAGTAAAACTGAACCTAAAATGACTCTAAGTTTGCTTCTTAGTAACTTTTATTTTGGGCTTATTCTTCGCTATAGGTATGCCTTAGATGTTGTAGTGGGAGAAGATTTACTTCATTGTGATGGGGATCAAGCTTTTAATGCCATAATAAAATTGGTTACATCATCTAGCTCAGCTAATAATTTTGATTCATCTCTTGCTAGCATTCATAATAGATTAAACACTCTCGAAACAAATATATCTTGTTTAAAAGAGGGGTACAACCAGATTCACGAATGTTATGATTATGTTCCATTAAGCTTTGAACCTTCAATGTGGGTTCCTACCATTAAAGTTGCTATTTGTGGTGAAACTTTTCATGCTCGTTGTGATATTATGTCTGAGTTTTGCCTTATGCCTAAAAATATTTATGAATCTTTGACACTTTAGGAACATACTGAAGGAGGAGAAGGAATAACTCTTACTGATAACTCTGTTATAATTCCTAAGGGAATAGCTGAAGGTGTGTTCACAACCTTTCTTGGAAGGACGGTATCCACTGATTATCTCGTTGTTGAATGTGTAGGGACAGGACAAATCACACTTGGAAGATCACTGCTGAAACTCGTGGGAGCAATCATAGATGTGGGGAAAGGCACTCTAAATTTTGCCTCTAAGCCCGGATGCGGTCATATATTCCCTAAACCAAAGAGTAAGAATAAGAGTAAGAAGGGTAGGCGCAATGCCCCCGGTAAGAATGTTAATGCTTCATCTCTTGATAATACTTGATTAACACTTTCTGCGCCTAGCTGAAAGGCGTTAAAGAAAAGCGCTTATGGGAGACAACCCATTATTTTACCTCTGCACTTTTGTTTTATATTTGAGTCTTGGAAGTTGTTACTACTGTAGCAACCTCTCCTTATCTTTATTTTATCACATTGTTGTGCCAAGTAAAGTCTTTGATAGTAAGGATGATACTAGATTTGGATTACTGCGCAGAAACAGATTTCTTACTGTCACGAAATTGAGCAGCCCCATCTGTAGCTAACCCAGAAAAATCTTCCAATTTACGTGCGTGATCCTCAGATATGTACGCAACTTTCATTCAATTTGAGCATTTTCATCTGAGCAAGCTAAGTGCCCCAGAAAAATTCGTATTTACGTACTGTTCTGTTTTGACAGATTCTGCCTTTTATTTCGCATTGCCTGTTTTGCTATGTTTGATGGATTTCTTTGTTCCATTAACTTTCAGTAGCTTTGTGCAATGTCCAGAAGTGTTAAGAATGATTATGTCACCTCTGAATATATGAATTTTTGATTATGCACTAACCCTCTAATGAGTTTGTTTTGAGTTTGGTGTGGAGGAAGTTTTCAAGGATCAAGAGAGGAGGATGATACAATATGATCAAGGAGAGTGAAAACTCTAAGCTTGGGGATGCCCCCGTGGTTCATCCCTGCATAATTCAAGAAGATTCAAGCATCTAAGCTTGGGGATGCCCAAGGCATCCCCTTCTTCATCGACAACTTATCAGGTCACCTCTAGTGAAACTATATTTTTATTCCGCCACATCTTATGTGCTTTACTTGGAGCGTCTGTATGTGTTTATTTTTGTTTGTGTTTGAATAAAATCGGATCCTAGCATTCCTTGTTTGGGAGAGAGACACGCTCCGCTGTTGCATATGAACACATGTGTTCTTAGCTTTACTCTTAATGTTCACGGTGAAGGTTAAAACTGCTTCGTTCATTGTTATATGGTTGGAAACAGAAAATGCTTCATGTGGTAATTGGTATAATGTCTTGAATAATTTGATACTTGGCAATTGTTGTGCTCAAATAGATCATGTTTAAGCTCTTGCATCATGTACTTTGCACCTATTAATGAGGAACTACCATAGAGCTTGTTGAAATTTGGTTTGCATGATTGGTCTCTCTAAAGTCTAGATATTTTCTGGTGAGGGTTTGAACAACAAGGAAGACAGTGTAGAGTCATATAATGCTTGCAATATGTTCTTATGTAAGTTTTGCTGTACCGGTTCATACTTGAGTTTGCTTCAAACAACCTTGCTAGCCTAAGCCTTGTATTGAGAGGGAATTCTTCTCGTGCATCCAAAATCCTTGAGCCAAAAACTATGCCACTTGTGTCCACCATACCTACCTACTACATGGTATTTCTCTGCCATTCCAAAGTAAATTGCTTGAGTGCTACCTTTAAAATTCCATTCTTTGTCTTTGCAATATATAGCTCATGGGAAAATAGCTTAAAAACTATTGTGGTATTGAATATGTAGCTTATGTATCTTATTTCTTAATAAGCTGCTTGTTGAGAGATAACCATGTTCCTGGGGACGCCATCAACTATTTCACCTTTGTTGAATATCATGTGAGTTGCTATGCATGTTCGTCTTGTCTGAAGTAAGGGTGATTTATCATGATCAAATGGTTTGAGTATGCATATTGTTAGAGAAGATCATTGGACCGCTAACTAAAGCCATGATCCATGGTGGAAGTTTCAGTTTGGACAACAATCCTCAATCTCATATGAGAATATTATCTGTTGTTGAATGCTTATGCATTAAAGAGGAGTCCATTATCTGTTGTCTATGTTGTCCCGATATGGATGTCTAAGTTGAGAATAATCAAAAGCGAGAAATCCAATGCGAACTTTCTCCTTAGACCTTTGTAGAGGCGGCATAGAGGTACCCCTTTGTGACACTTGGTTGAAACATATGCTATGCAATGATAATCCATGTATATCCAAGCTAATTAGGACAAGGTGCGGGCACTATTGGTATACTATGCATGAGGCTTGCAACTTATAAGATGTCTTATGCATAACACATATGAATTATTACTACCGTTGACAAAATTGTTTCTATGTTTTCAAAATAAAAGCTCTAGCACAAATATAGCAATCCATGCTTCCCTCTGCGAAGGGTCATTCTTTTACTTTACGTTGAGTCAGTTTACCTACTTCTTTCTATCTTAGAAGCAAACACTTGTGTCAACCGTGTGCATTGATTCCTACATACTTGCTTATTTGCATTCATCATATTACTTTGTGTTGACAATTATCCATGAGATAAACATGTTGAAGTTGAAAGCAACTGTTGAAACTTATATCTTCCTTTGTGTTGCTTCAAAACTTTCTACTAAGAATCTATTGCTTTATGAGTTAACTTCTATGCAAGACTTATTGATGCTTGTCTTGAAAGTACTATTAATGAAAAGTCTTTGCTATATGATTCAGTTGTTTATTCATTGTCTTTATCATTGCTTCGAATCACTTCATTCATCTCATATGCTTTACAATAGTATTGATCAAGATTATGATAGCATGTCACTTCAGAAATTATCCTTGTTATCGTTTACCTACTCGAGGGCGAGTAGGAACTAAGCTTGGGGATGCTTGATACGTCTCAAACGTATCTATAATTTCTTATGTTCCATGCTACTTTTATGATGATACTCACATATTTTATACATACTTTGCATCATTTATATGCATTTTCCGGCACTAACCTATTGATGAGATGCCGAAGAGCCAGTTGTTGTTTTCTGCTGTTTTTGGTTTCAGAAATCCTACAAAGGAAATATTCTCGGAATTGGACGAAATCAACGCCCAGGGTCTTATTTTTCCACGAAGCTTCCAGAAGTCCGAAATGGATACGAAGTGGGGCGACGAGGCGCCGCCACCATAGGGCCGAACGGCCAGAGAGGGACCCGCGCCGCCCTATGGTGTGGGCCCCTCGAAAGCCCCCCGACGCTGCCCTTCCGCCTACTTATAGCCTTCGTCGCGAAAACCCCTGTACCGAGAGCCACGATACGGAAAACCTTCCAGAGACGCCGCCGCCGGCAATCCAATCTCGGGGGATTCAGGAGATCGCCTTCGGCACCCTGCCGGAGAGGGGAATCATCTCCCGGAGGACTCTACATCACCATGATCGCCTCCGGACTGATGTGTGAGTAGTTCACCCCTGGACTATGGGTCCATAGCAGTAGCTAGATGGTTGTCTTCTCCTCTTGTGCTATCATGTTAGATCTTGTGAGCTGCCTATCATGATCAAGATCATCTATTTGTAATGCTACATGTTGTGTTTGTTGGGATCCGATGAATATGGAATACTATGTCAAGTTAATTATCAAACTATCATATATGTGTTGTTTATGATCTTGCATGCTCTCCGTTGCTAGTAGAGGCTCTGGCCAAGTTGATACTTGTGACTCCAAGAGGGAGTATTTATGCTTGATAGTGGGTTCATGCCTCCATTAAATCTGGGACAGTGACAAAAAGTTCTAAGGTTGTGGATATGCTGTTGCCACTAGGGATAAAACATCGATGCTTTGTCTAAGGATATTTGTGTTGATTACATTACGCACCATACTTAATGCAATTGTCTGTTGTTTGCAACTTAATACTGGAAGGGGTGCGGATGCTAACCCGAAGGTGGACTTTTTAGGAATAGATGCATGCTGGATAGCGGTCTATGTACTTTGTCGTAATGCCCAATTGAATCTCACTCTACTCATCATGATATGTATGTGCATTGTTATGCCCTCTTTATTTGTCAATTGCCCAGCTGTAATTTGTTCACCCAACATGCTATTTCTTATTGGAGAGACACCACTAGTGAACTATGGACCCCGGTCCAATTCTTTTACATCTGAATACAATCTACTGCAAACATTGCTCTTTACTGTTCTTCGCATACAAACATCATTTTCGCCCATACGATTAATCCTTTGTTTACAGCAAGCCGGTGAGATTGACAACCTCACTGTTAAGTTGGGGCAAAGTATTTTGATTGTGTTGTGCAGGTTCCACGTTGGCACCGGAATCCCTGGTGTTGCGCCGCACTACACTCCGCCACCAACAACCTTCACGTGTTCCTTGACTCCTACTGGTTCGATAAACCTTGGTTTCTTACTGAGGGAAAACTTGCTGCTGTACGCATCACACCTTCCTCTTGGGGTTCCCAACGGACGTGTGCTTTACCGTCACAAGCACTTTCCACCACAAATACAAGCCATTTTAGTTTGCTGACTTACATAGCTTTCACCTCTGTAGTCTCATGACATCTAGATTAGGCATAGCTGCCACTAGGTTCATCTTTTTTAGGATTTCCAGGTACATGATGTTGAGGCTGGCTCCGCCGTCAATGAGGCACTTGGGGAAGTTGTATCCATCAATCCTAGGGTTGACTACTAAGGCATAGTGTTCCTTTGGGATCAGCTCTAGGTGGTCTTCATGACTCCAAGTGATGGAACTTTCTGACCACTTCAGGTATTGGGGGATTTTGGCATTGTGGCGTTTAATGCCCGCAGGGCAGATTTCTTAGCCTTTGCGGTAGGTTTGCCAAGGGAAGTGTGATAAGCTGTTGTGCTTTTCTTGTCATACAAATTTTTGGATTTGGCTGCAGAACCCCCCTTGGGTTCCGGCAGAGCCTCATCCTCCTCCATGTCACTTAATTCCTTAGCTTCTTCCTTTGCCTTGCCCCCTTTTCCGCGCGGCCTGTTCTTGCGGGCGCGCTTGTAGCTAGCTTCCGAATCCGCTTTGAGGTCGTTGAAGAACTTGCAATTTGCGGTTTGCATGGGTGGGTGGACTTGTCGTTGGCGTCGAGGTGAGCCAAACAAGGCATACCCATGTACTCTTCATAAGTTTGGGGAGGACGGGATCCAGCAGGCGTGACCTCATCGCTACTTAGTTGGCCTCTTCCGCCTCCGCCACCATGTCCTTGGCTTCCGCCTTGGCCTCTCTACTAGAATGGCATGGCCACCATGTCAGATCCGTCTTTTTGTTGAGCTTTAGGTGGATTCTTCCGCTTGTTGTTGCCGTTGCCCTTTTTTGATTTGGAACTACGACAACTTGGAGGGAACCGCCAGCGTCATCGGCTGCCTCTGCGTATGTGCTGGCAGTTGTAATCATACGATTGAGGGTGAGGATTCTAGAGTCATTCTCACGTGTCAAAGTATAGCGTAGGAGTCCTCCTCGGCTGAGGCCACCAATGAAGGCTAACATGGAAGGTTCGTCTCCAACACCTTTGCAGGAGTTCTTAATTTCGAACCAGCGGGATAGGAAGTCCCTAGAGGATTCTCCTTTCTTTTGTCCGGACTGCTAAAGGTCGCAGCGATGTGGGGTTGCTTGTAGATTCCTTCGAAGTAATGATTGAAGGTTTCCCTCAAGTCAATGGATCTATCGGGCAAATAAGCTAACCACTAGCGTCAGTCCTGTGAGGTACAACTGAAGCATCCGACATGTGAGGTTTGGGGTTGCCCTAGCGAAGGTGACTGTGCCATACAAATCCTCAAGCCAAGTTTCGGGATTTTCCCTTCTATCGTAAACTTGCAGGTTGTCGGGGAATCGGAAGCTTAAGGCCCTGGGGTTGGTTTCTTCGCGGATCCGGGTTCTGAAGCATCGTGGGCCGACATAGTCATGTGTGTAGGTGTCCTAGCGACCACGAGCGTCGTACCGTTTGTTTCCGTCACTGTGGGTGGCGTGTGATTGTGACATGGCCCTTTGCTTCGGCTGCCACCTGCTCCATTGCTTGGTGGTGTTGGGGAACAACACGGAGGTCGCTTGCTTCCACCTCCGCCTCCACCCTTCGGCTAGGGGTGTTGGAGATCTGCGCGCATGCTTCTTGCCTCCGCCACCTCGGACACCTTTGTCGCTGGGTGGCGATGGAGAGCGGTGCAGGGGTTTCTTGGAGTTTCCGCACAACGAATTTCTATCCTCCCGCTTTCTCCAGCGACTTTGTCTCCAGTTGTCACCACCTTGCTGTTTTTTTTGCCATCATTGCAATGGCTTCTTCCGACATGCTCGTCGGGGCAATCGTCTCTTCTGCCCATTGGTTACACGTTGTCGCGGATGTTTATTCCGCCTGGGCTGTTGATGCATGTAAAATGCATACGTGAACTTTGCAGTTTATTTCCACATATTACCACATATTTTGCATATTATATAATGTTATTTGCATGTTTTATATTGTTTTCAGGGATTTTTTAAACAATCTCCTCTCCCCTGATTCTAACTTTGTCTGGTAGAAAACAAATTATGTTAGTATTTTTGACTTACTAGGAGCTACGGGACACGAAAAAGGGCAAGGTCATGGGCCACGCTTCAGAATTTTTTGGAGGAACAAAATGAGCTAAAGTGAGACACCAGGAGGTAAACAGGATGGGAATAAGGCCAGATGGTGCGCCCTCCCCCTATGGGCGCGCCACCAGGTGCCTTTTGACACTCGTCCGTCTAATTCGCCTCAATCTCGCGCTCACGGAGTTCGTTTGGCCTAAAAATCCCTATATATACGACCCCTAGGGTTGCGTTGAGGCTATGGAGGCAGATATAAAAAACACATAAACAGAGAGTCAGCAGGCCACCACCGGTGGAGAACGAAGGGAGGAAACGCTGCCGGAATCGCCTCCGGTGGACTCCACCCCCCTCCGACGTGGTCATCATCTTCATCTTCATAAACATCATCAACACCAACTCCATCTACCCCTTTGTAATCTCTTGGCAACCATGATGTGTGTTGCAATCTATCACTTTCCCATGGTATTTTGTGTCTCCATATCTTTGTTGTTTGAGTAGTGACTTTTTCTTGGCTATTATGAGATATTTTTTGATGGTTGCATATAAGTATTTGTTATCTTCTATGATGGTCTCTTGTACCGATATATGAGTGCACACATATGTTGGGGAATGTATGAGGTTTTCACCATTGCATGATGATAGGAGGGGGGACACAACTGGAGCTTGACAGAAACCACGTCCCAAATCTTAGATTCATGTTATATTTATTCATGGTTAATCAACGGGGGTGTATAACTATGAAGACCTTTAAACTTACAGCGTTGGTTGGACTTTATGTCTTAATAATTTTCTTGTTTGCTCTTAAGTGGCCTTGGATCAATCACTAGAGGATTAATTTCTCATATCTATGGCTACACCTATTTATGGCTCCTCTCTAGAAGAAACACTATAAAGACTATACTGAGCTTCACTAATTGTGACAACCATACAAATGAAATAGAAATTTTCCTAAACAATTACTCCCTTGAGTTACTTCATCTTAATCTCACCTCACTTAACTTATCTTGCATTAGTTTTACTTCTTGCATTTTATTTTCAGCAGCTATAGTTTATAGTAAAAATCACTTCACACAAACACACAATATTTCCCAGCTTTGCATAGAAGGACATATAAGTGGGTTATATGGCTTTAGAGAATAGATATTTTACCTTTAGCTCCACGTGAGTCCGACACTCAAATACTTATCGAATTGTACCGCGGTGATCCCTTGCACTTGGGTTATCAGCTGTGAGGTAGGGCGTTTCCGGCTTGGCCATGGTTCCTCGGAGAAGGCATGTTTGTACGACACAGTGGCGAGGAGGGGTTGCGGTACTTGTCAACACCTTTGTACATGGAGTCATTCCTTTGTCCATAGGGGTGGAGGATACTGGAATAGGATCCTTGTAGTTCATGGTTTCTCTCCTCCGATGCTCCGTAGATCCGGTGTGTGACTAATTGTCCCTTGGATGTGGCATGTTTGCACTGGACAAGCAAGTGTAGGGGTCAAAAGCGAGTTTCTAGGAGGCATCCACCTTTTTCTGCTGGTCCAGTGCTTTGGCTAGGATGTATCTCGCCTTTTCCACTACTATTGGATCATCGTACTTGTCCAAGAGGTGCTTTTCTAGTGCTAGGCTGTCTTTCAGCATTATCATCACCTCATGTCCATTGTTGTATACAGACCAGGCGTGGTTGTGTTTGGCCTTGCGCTGGGTGGGGTTGAAGTCGATGTTGCGAGGAGTGACATTATCAGTACACCACTTCTTATTTTGCTCCTGCAGCTCCTTGTATTACGCCATCAACTTCTTTTGGAGTTATCCGACTAACTTATACGCTAGCAGGGCTTTCTGCTAATGCTCCACGGTTTTCTTTGAAGTTTTTTTTGATATTGTTGGCTTTTGTGAGGAGTTTCTCACTCATCACCTCGAGCCTGGTGACCTCCCTCACTCGATCTGAAGTGATATGCGCAACCAGAAGTTCTCCATACCGGTCAGGATCACCGCGGAATTGTGCAGGGGCATTAACACTTCCGGGTGGGAACACATCTTGCTGCGACGGGTAGGTGTGGAAGTGGTCGCGAATTGTTCCGACCAACTGGTGGCGGATTGTTCCGATCAACGTTGTCCATGATCCCTCCTTCATGGCATGTTGCTTGTTCCTCTTCTGGATTTGGTGGCACGCTGGTGTTTCCCTCCCCAGCCAGCTTCGTCATGGCCGTAGACCTGTTGGGTGATCGGAGGTTGATCAACAACCGCCAATTATTCATCATACTCCTTCATGGCTACCTCATACTCCCGGGAATTCATTGGCGAGATATCATCAAAATCAGGGCTGAGAGCATCCATGATAGATTCGTCGTTTTTGACCTCCACCATAGGCTCGTCGCATCGTGCGTTCCCTTCAGGAGTGGATCTGGACGTAGATACGATGTAGTGGACGAAGTGACTCCTTTGCTTCTCAAATGTAGGGGAAACACTAATGGATCTACATCGATCTTCTACCATCACATTCACTATAGGGGTGTTTTGGGTGGGCCTTGAATTTTTCAGATCTAAGGAGGATTCAGCCAGAGGTAGATCTTGCCCGGATCGGTGTTTCGTAGTCATATCCATCTCGATGGAGGTCCATGTGGGGATTGATCCGGCAAACCTAGCGGATGCGCTAGTTTCGCCGATGAAGATGTGAATTCCGCAAAAGGGGATGATGGAGCAGTGGACGGTGTTCACCTTGGTCGGGATCTAGCGCTCGTCATTGGGGGCGATGGGGATGTTTCCAGTGTAGAGGAATCACCTGAAGGAGACGATGTTGCCGATGCCTACGAAGGTGGATCCTGCCCGGATCCGGCCTCCCAACGCCACTGACCCAATGGTGGGTGCCAACTATCGTTGCATATTCGACGGTACTCCGGTGAAGGGATTCTCATGGAGGGGGGAGAAAGAGGTAACCATGGGGCGAGAAGTCACCGGGAAGGGGTCACATAAGTTACCTAGCTTCAGACCTTGCAACGCGGCAAGATCCTACGTGCTGCTATAATTCACTATAAGGCAACAAGTGCACGATTATAATGAATTGTGTTGTGTTTTCCCAAAGGGCTCCATGATCCGGCTTATAGAGGCTCCAGATCTAGGGTTACAAGTAGTAGAGGTATTACCGGATACGACTAAACCTAGACTACGGTAAGTATTCATTGTCATGCACGTCACGAATCCGACCGACCTCATCATGGGCTGGATCCGATTGATCGTCGCTAGGCCGAATCCAACCTTGCGTGTTCTCCAGCAGCTGGGCCACCCGGTGGGTTGTAAGCTACACCTCCATCTTTGGGCCACACGGACTTGCCAGAATCAGGACCCTGCCGTGGTACATCTAGTTTGCATATCCTCAACAAAATTGAACCCTCTAAAATTCCTATGAATTGCTTTCATATACTATAATCCTATTGAATTTCTAGCAGGATGATAGAACTCTTGAAATAAAAATCAATGAGTGTATGCAAACTAGGCAACTATCACTACTAGAAAACGAGGCTTTGGTTCAGAGCTGCCTGGAGCTTTAGCACCGGACCGGCTACAAACCTAGACTAAAGGGTGCATTAGCACCGGTTCGAGAGGCCAGAGTATTAGCACCGGTTCGTGCGGACCTTTAGCACCAGTTTGTGTCACAAACCGGTGCTAAAGGGTTTCTGTCAGCCGTGAACCCTTACGAACCGGTGCTAAAGGTGTACCCTTTAGTACCGGTTCGTAACACGAACTGGTTCGGAAGTTTTTTTTACTCCCCACGCACCTCCACCCCCTAGATCGTCTTTTTTAACTCTGTAAAATACAAAAGAAAATGATAGAAAATTCGAAAAATAAAATCTTTTGAGATTTATGTATGTTACGCAACCTACTATTAGGAAAAATTAACAAATTTGAATTTTGACTTTTTTGCATAACAAGTTTAGAAAAAAGGTAAAATGGAATTAGATTTTGCGTACAACGTAGGAAAAAAAACGTAAAATATATCAATATGATCGTGGGAAAAGTTGGATCCGAATTCACCCAGGTTTACCCGGTTAGCCAATTTTTAGATTCTCAAAATTCCTAATAAAATATGAAAGCACGAAGATTTTAGTTTTTAATAGAAATTTAGGATTTTATATTTTTTTAATTTTTACAACAACAACAACAACCAAGCCTTTCAGTCCCAAACAAGTTGGGGTAGGCTAGAGTTGAAACCCATAAGATCTCGAAGCCAAGTCATGATTCCGGAACGTGGATAGCTAACTTCCACGCACCCCTGTCCATGGCTAAATCTTTGTCGATATTCCAAACCTTCAGGTCTCTCTTAACGGAGTCCTCCCATGTCAAGTTTGGTCTACCACGACCCCTCTTAACATTCTCAGCACGCTTTATCCATCCGCCATGCGCTGGCGCTTTCGGAGGCCTCCGTTGGATATGTCCAATCCATCTGAGACGATGTTGGACCAGCTTCTCTTCAATCGATGCTACCCCAAGTCTCTCACATATATCGTCGTTCCGTACCCGATCCTTTATTGTGTGGCCACATATCCATCTCAACATGCGCATCTCTGCTACACTTAACTGTTGGATATGTCGTCTCTTCGTTGGCCAACACTCCGCGCCATACAACATCGCAGGTCGGATAGCTGTCCTATAAAACCTGCCTTTTAGCTTTTGTGGCACTCTCTTGTCACAGAGTACGCCAGAAGCTTGGCGCCACTTCATCCAACCAGCCTTGATTCGGTGGCCCACATCTTCATCGATATCGCCATCCTTTGCAACATGGACCCCAAATATCGAAAAGTGTCTCTCTCCGGTACCACCTTCCCATCAAGGCTAACTTCTCCCTCCTCGTGCCTAGTAGAACTGAAACTGCACCTCATGTATTCAGTTTTAGTTCTACTAAGCCTAAAACCTTTCGATTCTGGAGTTCGCCTCCACAACTCTAACTTTCTATTAACCCACGTTCGGCTATCATCGAGTAGCACCACATCATCCGCAAAGAGCATACACCATGTGATATCTCCTTGTATATCCCTTGTGACCTCATCCATCACCAAATCAAAAAGATAAGGGCTCAAAGTTGACCCTTGGTGTAGCCCTATTCTAATTGGAAAGTCATCAGTGTCGCCATCACTTGTTCGAACACTTGTCACAACATTATCATACATATCCTTGATGAGGGTAATGTACTTTATTGGGATTTTGTGTTTCTCCAAGGCCCACCACATGACATTCTGAGGTATCTTATCATAGGCATTCTCCAAATCAATGAACACCATATGAAGGTCCTTCTTTTGCTCGATGTATCTCTCCATCAGCTGTCGTACTAAGAAGATGGCTTTCATGGTAGACCTCCCAGGCATGAAACCAAATTGGTTTTTGGTCACGCTTGTCAACCTGCATAAAGATTACTATTACTTTTAGCAAATTTTTAGATTTTCAAATTTTCAGGTTTTAGGTTTGGCAAAAAAATATTACAAATATTACAAATTAAAAAGTTAATGTTTATTTATTTATTTATTCAAGATTATTACTACATCATTACTTTTGTTTATTAAAAGAATTATTTGAAATTCAAACAATAAAGAAATATAACATTGACATGTTAATAGGATTGATATGATACTAGTATCACACACATGCGCACGAAGCACTTGGAAGCGGGACGAGAAGGAACTTGAAAGTTAAGCGTGCTAGTGGGATATAAAAAAGGCACCGGTAGCGGGGTTCTGCCGCGACAGCGTTTTGGGGCGTTTTCTTGCCGCGGCAGACCCTTTAGCACCGATTCGTTACGAACTGGTGCTAAAGATCCTCCGCCCGGGCGCTACTCTATGGGCCACGTGGTGCCCCTTTAGCATCGGTTCGCAACTGAACCGGTGCTAACGGTGCGGCCTTTAGCACAACCGGTAAATATGGGCTATACCAACCGGTACTAAAGCTCCGTTTTCCACTAGTATGACATGTACTAAGCTTGTTTGATTTGCACGAATTGCGTAGGAATCTCATTGGATTATGTTTTTTGAATTTTTTCCATGACCATTGTTTGATTTGCAAGAATAGAACCCATAGAATTCTCTGACCTCCCTAGCCTATATCCGTAGGAAGTTATTCATTAGCTATGAGTTTTTTTGTCAAATTTCTACCCGAAGAAATTTCATGTGACTTTTCTATGACACCATGAAGTAGGCAGTTGTATAAATTTTTATAGGTTTATTTCCTAGGATTTACTAGTAGTACTCAGTCAAGTCCTATACCATTTGATTTGCATTATGATTCGTGTTAGTTATGAGTTGCAGCGTGAGTTGTAACTGGGATTTGATGACATCATCAACGAGAAGTAGTCACACACAATAGGAACTATTATTTCTATTTGGCCACTTTTCCTATATAAGAATCAAACAAGTTCTCAATCTCCATAAACAACTTATGCGTTTTACCAATCAAATGACTTTTGTAACAAGTTCTCAATCTCCATGGCATATTATTTCTACGTTTTCCCCCCTATTCCTCTGTTTTTAAGTCCTTTGAGCCAAAGAGACAAGTATTCTGTAATTTTGTTGGTATATTCTTTTCACATGCGGGAGGGGGAGGGGTTTGCCCAGCGGAGGCCGCGCACGCGGCGGCGTGATTTCCGGTGACCACCTCAGCCGCACGAATGGTGGGGGACGCCAGCAGCGCCACCTGTAATATCCCAGGTAATGGGGTTACAAAAATAGAGGAAACAGATGTGTGCATTGCATTCATGCATAGAAAATCTAGGGAATTTTCGCGCTTTAAAGTAAAACAGTCCACGATGGAAGTTTCACTTGACCTTGGTGGAATTGAAGTAGCTCATCAAGTCAAGCGCTATAAACCTCAATGTGACTTTGTTAAAACCTTGTTTTGGGTAGAGATGATTCGATCTAAAGGGTTAGATCAAATGAAACTAAAATCAACACAACAACACTTTATTCAATGATCAATTACTTGATCTCATAAGAGATCATAAAATGGAATTCCTTGCCATAACCTATGAACATCCATTCAATTGGAAATCAAGTAACATTAATTGGAGATACTATTCTTCACTTATATTTTTCCATGTCTTAAACTAATCCATAATCCTACCATGAATCTCATGGTATTCATTTTTCTCCATTCTTGGAAACAAGACATGGAGATCCAACTAAGGAATATAATTCTTCTCTATTCCAAATTATTAAGCATCAAACCTAGAGAGGTGAGAGTTCTATTATAATTATTAGAGAAACATTAACAAACCTTGAGCTAAACCTTGGATATACATCCAAGTATTCAAAACATCACCTTTAGAAAGAACCCTAGGATATTATTCAAGACAATCCCTAGAGAGAGAATCCATTTATGTCAAACATAGATATTGATGATCACATCATTCTCTATGGAACTTAGTCTTAGGATGGAATTAAAGTCCTTCCCAAATGAGAGAGAGACCACTCATACCAATATTAGATTTACCCATTTAAGAATAAAGGACAACCTTGGAACTGAAGTATTAGGAGATTAACCATTTCATCTTGGAGTGGTGAGACAACCTAATATCACATGGAATAATACCATATCCATGAATTGATAAAGTAAGGAGGAGATTAACTCAATCAAGATAGCCAAGTGGAGTTTTAGACTAGATACCTATTGAGATATTGTGAATACACCATAAACCCTAGAATAAACCATACCTTTGTAAGAGAGCTCAAGCTAAGATATTACACTCAAGAAAGTTAAGCCAACAATTTAATGTGAGGGAGAGAACTAACCATATAAACCCAGATGATTATATCATCATTGCTAAAGTAGAACTCTAATAGAATATCTCAGGCATTCTCCTGAGATATAAGCTATTGAGACAACCATAGCCATGTTCACCCAAGAAACTATAAGAGAGATATTATACCCTAAATTGATCAAGACAACACTTGATCTTAGAAGTGAGAACCCTAATTCTTGAGAGATAACTTGGGAAGCCAAACCTTGATCATTATAAATTGAATAATGATCATAAACCCTAAGAACTCTAGGAAAAGATATTAAGAACATGTTGATCATGCCTAATCCATGATCATGCTCTTGAGGTATGTGAGGATAAGTTAAACCCTACTAGAATAAATAGATTTCACTCCCACATGAAATTATAGGAAGATACCTAGTAAGCAACCCTAGGTTTATATCTTATCTTTTACTTGTGAACCATTTGGTGATCATAAGTAGAATCCTACCATACCTATATTTCATAAAACAAAGAACCTAAGAAAACCTTAGAGTAAAACTCCATATTTAATATGGTGAGAAACCATTCATCCATAAGACCAAAGTTAACTATAAAAAGAACTATAACCAATGTAGTTAACTTAATGATAAATTAAGGATAATAATTGTAGTTAATTGGTAGAAGATAAAACCAATTCTCAAATCCTTAGTAATTAAATGAGCACAGAAGCAATTAAGAAAGTAACCATATCATCTTGGTTAGGGGAGATTAACCCTAGCACATGCAATATGGTGTCATCCCATCTCACAACCAAGAATTAAACCTCAACCCTAGTTTATGTATCACTATGGTGATCATATACAAACCAGGCTATAATTGAGAATCAAACCAATGGCCATTAGGTAAATATCACTAGAACCCTAGTGTGGCATATTAATAAAATCTTATGCTTCAATTAAGAGACATAAGAAACACTTAGTACTAAACCCTATAATTAAACCCATGTGTAGTTACCAACCACTTATCCCCATAAATCAAAACCAACTATGACAAGAATAATGTTCACCCTAGGGCATTCAAGATAGAATTAATGCTAGTACAAACATGGAATAGATTTAACCTAAGACTCAACTCTTTATTAATTAAATGGGCACATAAAATAATAGGCAAATGGCAACATTCTCAAATCATAGAGCTAACTATGTGATTAAGAGCATTACCAAGACCTGGTAATATTTCTGTTATGATGTGACCATCAATTTTAAACAACTTTAACAAAATAATTTTTCCACAAGTAAAAGGAAATTAAAAATGAGAATTGAAACCCATGCCTATTTGATATTATGAACAAGCCACAATTATGCAATATAATCCAATATTAAATATTTGTTTCAAATAAAGAATGGTGTAATAGTAATTGCACTACATCTTAATTCAATTAACATAACAAGAAACCTGCAAATAAAATTTGAATCCAAATTTGATTCAAATAGAAAATATAAAACAGAAAATAGAAAAAGCAAAAAGAGGAAAAATAGAGAAGGAGCTTACTTGGCCAAGCAACCACGGTGCAGCCCAGCACCAGAGCCTGCCTAGCAGCCCAACACCACGGCCTGGCCCAGCCCAACTTACCCCTTCGTTGAAATATCAACGAGAGGAGTCGTCCTCATCCTCTCCATCGTGCCTGGAGGACAGCACGACGGCATGTCTGCCTTCTCCCCCTCGCTGGCACCTCCTCCTTCCTCGACGGTGTGATGAGGCACGCACTCCAGCGCCGTATAAAAGCCCCGGGACGAGCCCTAGCCTCCGTTTTCTTCCTCCTCCGCTTAATTTCCCCCCAAACCGAAACCCTAACCGAGCCAGTCGGCGACCATCGCCGTCGACTGGGACGTCCCCGTGCCAAGCCGTGACCACCAGCAGCATCGCAGTCCTCTACTTGCTCAAGCCAAGAGAGGAATCGAGCTGGGGAGGTCCACAGCACCTGCGCCAAGCTCGTCTTCTCCGATGCCGGCCACCGTCGTCGCCGTTGATTTGGACCACCCTAAGCCTCGCCGACGAGCTCTACATGCTCCTGGTGAGCTCCTCAACCTCCTGGTGTGCACGCCCTGCTCGATTAGACGCCGTAGCTCCACCGCGTCGACCAACCCGTGAGCACTGCCGCCATTCCTCGCCGCCGGGCACGCTCCGGTGACCTATTTGGGGCGGCGCCACCACCATCTGATTCCGTTCGTCGCGCTGAATCGATAGAGCATAGACACGCATCGGGGGATGCACTACATCGCCGGCTTCGTGGTAGTCTGGCCGCCGGCGAGGTGCTCCTCTGCCCAGTCATCGATTTTGACCAGTCAAAATCGACGTGGCTGCTGACATGGACTCGTGGCCCACTCGTCAGGGACTCTGGGTAACACTAGCTCGGGTGTCTTTAGCCAATTCGTTTTAAATTTAAATCT
The DNA here is from genome assembly GCF_019359855.2 of Lolium perenne. Classification (NCBI taxonomy): domain Eukaryota; kingdom Viridiplantae; phylum Streptophyta; class Magnoliopsida; order Poales; family Poaceae; genus Lolium; species Lolium perenne. The sequence continues at coordinate 280,960,445 of NC_067250.2, forward strand.
CATTTAATTACTGCAACTTCAAATAATTGTAGAAAATTAATAAAAACTCAGAAAAATAAATATAAGATATCAAAATTCTTATAAAGATAAACCCTATCCAATAAAAATATAAAATGAAAATTTTATTTCTAATAAAAATTTAATTATTTAATACTTGTTATTTAAGCCTTTAATTTTAATTCTAAATTCAAATTAAAATTCAATAATTAGGAAAACTACCTAAAATAAATAGTAACCAGTAAGAAGTTGAATAAAACAATATAACTTACTTTCTTTAATTATTATTTTGTTAAATCCTTATTAGAAGGATTTAAACCTAATTACTAATTATCTTAATTAATAATTCATTAAAAATAATATAATGCCAATTCAACATTATTTTTAATTCCAAAGTTACTAATAACTTCAACTTTAAAATGAAGTTATTAATCATAGAACTACATGGTAATTAGAAAACCCTAATTTCATATTAAATGAAAATTACAACCTCATAATTTCATGTGAAACCCAAAACCCTAATTCAATTAGGAACCCTAGATCCATTACTTCATATGAACCCTAAATTGATTCCCAAACCTAAAACCCTAAGTAACATGTGATCATGTTACTTCAGTAGTAATCATAGATTCATATCTAGCAACTAAATACTAGTTCAAATCCACATAAAATATGGGAAACCTATCACTACAAATTAGCATCCCATGTGTTCATCTTAATCAGACCTAAATAATCAAGTAGGGTCAACCAAGTGTAAAACCTAGATCCTTTTACCAAAGCCATCACCCTTATTCATTCCTATTTAGCATCACATCAATGTGATGAACTTCAGGAGCAACTATGCCAAATCTTGAACATTACATAACCATATTCCACTAAACCCTACTAGTGTTGGATACTTATCCACCATCTTATTTAGGAGCCAATTATTCCTTACTTAATAGAACCAACAGTAAAACCTAGACCACCTCAACCCTAATTGATATACTTCTTATTATTTAAGAAGTATGTTCTTCAAAAGTTATTCTTTTGAACTATATAATAAGTAATCATCAACCATGCACTATAGGACTTAAAATTGACAACTGCTCTTTACTTATTATACAACTACTATTCCTTGATGTGTATGATTGTTACTATGCATTTACCACCTGCTTATGATTCTAAAACAAACAACCCTGAATACGAACCTTGTTTGTGAATCACTCTAAAAGTGCAACAAACCCTGAACAAATCATTACCACTCACTAATCCTAAATCATCGGGTTTAGATCACGCTTAAAGCGATTGCATCTCATACTTATGCATTATTGCATCCTTGCCAATCTTTTAAACATCGTCCTTACCGGACGATGATCCTATTTCAGAATTTGGAGTTATTGCGTACCGAAGACCTTGACTGCATAATCTTGCAGTCAAGAAAGGCTAGTTCATCACTTGCTCATGTCATTTGATTATTTCTATCAAATTACTTGCAAAGTACTATGGTTATCACTATTGCATAAAAACCAAAACCACTACTTTCATAACTATGAATATGACTATGTGGTGGGCAATGGAACCATGGATTGTGTTGATATGGTGGAGGTTCCATTGCACGGGTTTATATCCATCTAGGATTAAACAACAAATGTCGCCAGTGATTCTTGTGCCGTAATACCCGTGTTAACCATAAGATCCGGAGTGGGACGGAGTAGTCAAAAGTGTTTCCACCTCTCGTTCATCAACGGATGCGCTTTACCGTAGTACACTTGTAATCCAAGGGGGCAAGCTGGTGAGGCTGGGGAGTCCTAAGTCCCCACGGCATAGTCCGTAGTACACTTGTCGCCCGAAGGAGCAAGATGGTGAGGCTGGGGAGTCCTAAGTCCCGACGGTATTGCGGTCTAGGATGGGTTGCAGCTACCGGCGTAGGAGTGTATGGTAGAGCCCAGCACTGTTGTCGTGGTCGGGGTCCACCTTGAAATCTACAGGAATAATGGGACCGACGTGGACCCAGGGTCGGCGCATGCAACAACGGGTGGGTGTTCGAGGTAGCGGAGGAACATGATTGGCTAGACCTTATACCGGGCCTCACACCAAAGGAAGTGTGGACGAGAACATGACTCGGTTGGCACCAAGGTTAAGATCTCTTATGGGTAAAGCAACACACCTCTGCAGAGTGTAAAGAACCGTGACCTGTCACTCCCTGTTCCGGGATATGGAACTGCGAACGCGGCCGGAAAGGAGCTCCATGAAGTTCTAGTAAACCGGTGAAGGCTGACGGACATAGTTCTTCTGAATAAAAGCAACCTCTTGAAGAAATGATTATGAAAACCTGCATTGGTATTAGACTTTCTGGTCTAATGCCGTAGCTAGTGCATTAAACACCTCTTTCCTATAATGAACTTGTTGAGTACGCTCGTACTCATCCCACTCTTAAATCCCCTGCTTAGGTATGGAGGCATCGAAGGAGGATCTACAGGGCAACTCAAAGGCCGAGGAGCCAACAACTACTTCAAGAGACATGACCCTGTCAGTGGAGTCAGATATCACATCCAACAAGGAGAAAACATAGTTTAGCCATAGAAGGGAACTAGCTTCCTTAACCTAGCTCCTATTTAGCTAGAATCTATTCATAGCCCTATAGCTAGTCAAATACTCTACAAATAGAGTTCGTGATAGGATTAGACTACGAGTCGTTCTTCTGGAGTTTATTTGCAGTTTTACCTCATTGTAAAGTAGGAGGCTGTGATAATCTTATGTAACAGAGTCAATGTTGTAATTCTATAGACATACCTTGGACCCGCATATGTTTCTGTTGTACCATTCTGAGCGATATAATACTGGTGGAACGGTGTTTCATTGGTGTTATATCAGACTTGCATACTACACCATGCAGTGGTATGCCGGGTCACCACAGTTGGTATCAGAGCAAATGCTTTGACCCTAGGATTAAAACCCTTTAAAGGAGACCTATAGGATTGGTAGTGTCTATAGGAAGTGTTTTAGCTAAACCAAATTTTCTTATGACTTGAGATGGATATTCACTTGAGAATAATCCTGACACACTTGAGTCAACATTTCCTACCTATCTTTCCTAAGTAAAGTTAGTTAGCTAATCCCAAACATGTAGTACACTATTAAGTCCTTAAAACAATAAAGATGAGTAGATCACAGTTGGTATACAATACATGGCAGTCCAAAGAGAGGATACAACCATAAGGAAGCTATCCTATGGGAAGATGTGTACCAACATATGTCATGATTAAGTAAGAGTTATCCAGAACTGTAATAGGAGTTATATCAAGTAATGAAGATAATTAAGATATCCTAATAGAAGATGTAAACCAAGTTAAGTAATGAGTAAGTAAAAATTATCTAAACATGTGAAACAATTGATAGTAAGTGGTAACTATGAGTCATATGAGGTAGTATAGACCATGATTAGTCAATCATGGGAGGTAAGTAAGAGGGATAGAAATAAAAAATGTCTACTTACAAAGTAGTGATAGTAATCATATATGATTCACCTGGGAATTATTATGTGATGGAATAGATCATCATAAATACTTAGGAGGAGTACAATAAGAAGCCAAGTGCAAAACAATAGTGCAAGATTTGTGTTCCAAAACCATGGGAACTGTGTCAAGTACATCAGAACCCTAGTTTTATGGTAAGAACATATGGAAGTATATGAGCTATATTTCCATAGTTATGTGTTTAAAGTAGCAATGTTAGAACCCAGATATACCATGTGAGATAGTCCTCAACCCAAATTGGAAGCTAAGTTAGTACTTCCAAAGAGAATTAGGTTAACCTTAACCATCCCAAACCACTTTGTGTCAAGTTTATCTCATTGCAATTGTGCAATTAAGGTAAATGTTGAGACAAATAGTAGAATCCCATATATTCGTGCTAAGTATCACGATATCAACCTATCTTATGTGGTGTAATATATTACACATCAGAGCCTGATGTTTAGAGATGTCTTACTCAACTAGTATATTCAGGCTTATGATGATGTGTATTATAAGCACAAAGCTGAATCTTCTTGGATTTTCTTGGATTTTCATTGTTTGACTAGATCCATACATGAAGTTTGACTTTGAAATGCAAATGCATGTTGCAATATCAAGTCCTTACTTGGTGCTATAGATCTAGAGGGTAATGGTAAACGTGTGAGGAAGTGACGAATTCTAAAGATTCCGAAGATAAGATGAAGGTTCATCAGAAGAAATGAGTAAAGTTGTGGGAAGCAACCACAATACTCTGAAGGAAGTACAATCAGAAACTCATGCTTACCTCAATAGAGGAGTACTTTAGTACGAAAGAAGCATGAAGGTGAGAAAGATAATGATTATGGTGAAGCTCAAGCAGATCCATAATTAATATAAAAGAGGGAATGCATGGGAAATCACCTTGGATACTATATTCATAGTGCTTTTCTTGCAAAATAAACCCTGAATGAAGAAAGATGACCTATGAAACCATAGCAGATATAAGAAGACCATAGTTGATATCAGAAGACCACAATTGGTATAGGATCAGTATTGCGAGATAAAGCAGAAGATGTCTCGTCCAGTTGATCAGAACCTATAATAGAATCCATTTTCAGATATCAAATAGCCACAGTTGGTATAATAACCACAACTGGTATCAGTTGGTATTACAAATAGTCCACAATTGAGTGGATGCATCACATATATTCTTTGCAAAACCTTAGAAGGAGCACAAACCATAAGTTTGACCCAGACCAATATTCCAACCATAAGTCCTATAGTTGGAAGAAAAGGAGTTGAAAACCATAAGAAAACTCTAAAGGGTAGAGTAAAAATCAAGTTGGATGTACAATGACTCAATACTTTGAGCCAGATAGAAGAAGAAGGTCTGAACTGAGAGGAAGTTCGATCTTATTTTCATAAGATTGTTGAACAATACCTTCAGAAGGAGGTCAGACCAGAAGCCGAGGTTCATACCTCGAGGACGTAAGAAGTGGATTAAAACTTGAGCAAATAAGTAATATCTACTCAGAAGTACTTAAGCTCAAGTAAGTCAAAGATAAAGAAGTTGGACGAAGGAAATATCAGAGACCAAATATAGCTCAAGGAGGTCAAAGACTGAAGGGAGTTGACCATACCAGAATCAGAGACTACATGGAAGATTCCTTTCATGGAACCTAAAGAAACCAAAACAATTATAGGTATCAACTATAAACCATGATTGGATAGACTAAATGAGTCTAATCCATTCTTCGAAAAATAAACCATCACGACCAATTCCATAGTTAGTACCTTATTAAGCACCATTACTGCAATTTTGGTAGTAAGGGAAAGTAAAGACCTATTTTATCAAATAGGGGAATGTTATCCAATTAGTCCTCAATTAAGACTGTGAGGACAAGAAGAAGTCCCAATCATTGATTCTTCAATGAGAAAGGAAACAGCCTTATAGAGTTAGAAGACTAATTAAAGTTAGAAGCCATGGCTCAGAGACAGGTATTATTAGATTCCAGAGAAAAATCATATAACTGGAGTAAGAAGCTAATTTTCGGAGAGAAACCCTAATGGATTCCAGGAAGAATCTAGATAAGGGATATATTCAATTATATCCAGTAAGATCACCATGGAGTTCGAGAAAAGATTTAGTCTGCACAAGTCAGATCCACACTCCGAAACGTGAGAGCGATCAAACTTCGAGGACGAAGTTTAGTTTAAGGGGTAGAGACTGTAATATCCCAGGTAATGGGGTTACAAAAATAGAGGAAACAGATGTGTGCATTGCATTCATGCATAGAAAATCTGGGGAATTTTCGCGCTTTAAAGTAAAACAGTCCACAATGGCGAAGTTTCACTTGACCTTGGTGGAATTGAAGTAGCTCATCAAGTCAAGCGCTATAAACCTCAATGTGACTTTGTTAAAACCTTGTTTTGGGTAGAGATGATTCGATCTAAAGGGTTAGATCAAATGAAACTAAAATCAACACAACAACACTTTATTCAATGATCAATTACTTGATCTCATAAGAGATCATAAAATGGAATTCCTTGCCATAACCTATGAACATCCATTCAATTGGAAATCAAGTAACATTAATTGGAGATACTATTCTTCACTTATATTTTTCCATGTCTTAAACTAATCCATAATCCTACCATGAATCTCATGGTATTCATTTTTCTCCATTCTTGGAAACAAGACATGGAGATCCAACTAAGGAATATAATTCTTCTCTATTCCAAATTATTAAGCATCAAACCTAGAGAGGTGAGAGTTCTATTATAATTATTAGAGAAGCATTAACAAACCTTGAGCTAAACCTTGGATATACATCCAAGTATTCAAAACATCACCTTTAGAAAGAACCCTAGGATATTATTCAAGACAATCCCTAGAGAGAGAATCCATTTATGTCAAACATAGATATTGATGATCACATCATTCTCTATGGAACTTAGTCTTAGGATGGAATTAAAGTCCTTCCCAAATGAGAGAGAGACCACTCATACCAATATTAGATTTACCCATTTAAGAATAAAGGACAACCTTGGAACTGAAGTATTAGGAGATTAACCATTTCATCTTGGAGTGGTGAGACAACCTAATATCACATGGAATAATACCATATCCATGAATTGATAAAGTAAGGAGGAGATTAACTCAATCAAGATAGCCAAGTGGAGTTTTAGACTAGATACCTATTGAGATATTGTGAATACACCATAAACCCTAGAATAAACCATACCTTTGTAAGAGAGCTCAAGCTAAGATATTACACTCAAGAAAGTTAAGCCAACAATTTAATGTGAGGGAGAGAACTAACCATATAAACCCAGATGATTATATCATCATTGCTAAAGTAGAACTCTAATAGAATATCTCAGGCATTCTCCTGAGATATAAGCTATTGAGACAACCATAGCCATGTTCACCCAAGAAACTATAAGAGAGATATTATACCCTAAATTGATCAAGACAACACTTGATCTTAGAAGTGAGAACCCTAATTCTTGAGAGATAACTTGGGAAGCCAAACCTTGATCATTATAAATTGAATAATGATCATAAACCCTAAGAACTCTAGGAAAAGATATTAAGAACATGTTGATCATGCCTAATCCATGATCATGCTCTTGAGGTATGTGAGGATAAGTTAAACCCTACTAGAATAAATAGATTTCATTCCCACATGAAATTATAGGAAGATACCTAGTAAGCAACCCTAGGTTTATATCTTATCTTTTACTTGTGAACCATTTGGTGATCATAAGTAGAATCCTACCATACCTATATTTCATAAAACAAAGAACCTAAGAAAACCTTAGAGTAAAACTCCATATTTAATATGGTGAGAAACCATTCATCCATAAGACCAAAGTTAACTATAAAAAGAACTATAACCAATGTAGTTAACTTAATGATAAATTAAGGATAATAATTGTAGTTAATTGGTAGAAGATAAAAACCAATTCTCAAATCCTTAGTAATTAAATGAGCACAGAAGCAATTAAGAAAGTAACCATATCATCTTGGTTAGGGGAGATTAACCCTAGCACATGCAATATGGTGTCATCCCATCTCACAACCAAGAATTAAACCTCAACCCTAGTTTATGTATCACTATGGTGATCATATACAAACCAGGCTATAATTGAGAATCAAACCAATGGCCATTAGGTAAATATCACTAGAACCCTAGTGTGGCATATTAATAAAATCTTATGCTTCAATTAAGAGACATAAGAAACACTTAGTACTAAACCCTATAATTAAACCCATGTGTAGTTACCAACCACTTATCCCCATAAATCAAAACCAACTATGACAAGAATAATGTTCACCCTAGGGCATTCAAGATAGAATTAATGCTAGTACAAACATGGAATAGATTTAACCTAAGACTCAACTCTTTATTAATTAAATGGGCACATAAAATAATAGGCAAATGGCAACATTCTCAAATCATAGAGCTAACTATGTGATTAAGAGCATTACCAAGACCTGGTAATATTTCTGTTATGATGTGACCATCAATTTTAAACAACTTTAACAAAATAATTTTTCCACAAGTAAAAGGAAATTAAAAATGAGAATTGAAACCCATGCCTATTTGATATTATGAACAAGCCACAATTATGCAATATAATCCAATATTAAATATTTGTTTCAAATAAAGAATGGTGTAATAGTAATTGCACTACATCTTAATTCAATTAACATAACAAGAAACCTGCAAATAAAATTTGAATCCAAATTTGATTCAAATAGAAAATATAAAACAGAAAATAGAAAAAGCAAAAAGAGGAAAAATAGAGAAGGAGCTTACTTGGCCAAGCAACCACGGTGCAGCCCAGCACCAGAGCCTGCCTAGCAGCCCAACACCACGGCCTGGCCCAGCCCAACTTACCCCTTCGTTGAAATATCAACGAGAGGAGTCGTCCTCATCCTCTCCATCGTGCCTGGAGGACAGCACGACGGCGTGTCTGCCTTCTCCCCCTCGCTGGCACCTCCTCCTTCCTCGACGGTGTGATGAGGCACGCACTCCAGCGCCGTATAAAAGCCCCGGGACGAGCCCTAGCCTCCGTTTTCTTCCTCCTCCGCTTAATTTTCCCCCAAACCGAAACCCTAACCGAGCCAGTCGGCGACCATCGCCGTCGACTGGGACGTCCCCGTGCCAAGCCGTGACCACCAGCAGCATCGCAGTCCTCTACTTGCTCAAGCCAAGAGAGGAATCGAGCTGGGGAGGTCCACAGCACCTGCGCCAAGCTCGTCTTCTCCGATGCCGGCCACCGTCGTCGCCGTTGATTTGGACCACCCTAAGCCTCACCGACGAGCTCTACATGCTCCTGGTGAGCTCCTCAACCTCCTGGTGTGCACGCCCTGCTCGATTAGACGCCGTAGCTCCACCGCGTCGACCAACCCGTGAGCACTGCCGCCATTCCTCGCCGCCGGGCACGCTCCGGTGACCTATTTGGGGCGGCGCCACCACCATCTGATTCCGTTCGTCGCGCTGAATCGATAGAGCATAGACACGCATCGGGGGATGCACTACATCGCCGGCTTCGTGGTAGTCTGGCCGCCGGCGAGGTGCTCCTCTGCCCAGTCATCGATTTTGACCAGTCAAAATCGACGCGGCTGCTGACATGGACCCGTGGCCCACTCGTCAGGGACTCTGGGTAACACTAGCTCGGGTGTCTTTAGCCAATTCGTTTTAAATTTAAATCTCATTTAATTACTGCAACTTCAAATAATTGTAGAAAATTAATAAAAACTCAGAAAAATAAATATAAGATATCAAAATTCTTATAAAGATAAACCCTATCCAATAAAAATATAAAATGAAAATTTTATTTCTAATAAAAATTTAATTATTTAATACTTGTTATTTAAGCCTTTAATTTTAATTCTAAATTCAAATTAAAATTCAATAATTAGGAAAACTACCTAAAATAAATAATAACCAGTAAGAAGTTGAATAAAACAATATAACTTACTTTCTTTAATTATTATTTTGTTAAATCCTTATTAGAAGGATTTAAACCTAATTACTAATTATCTTAATTAATAATTCATTAAAAATAATATAATGCCAATTCAACATTATTTTTAATTCCAAAGTTACTAATAACTTCAACTTTAAAATGAAGTTACTAATCATAGAACTACATGGTAATTAGAAAACCCTAATTTCATATTAAATGAAAATTACAACCTCATAATTTCATGTGAAACCCAAAACCCTAATTCAATTAGGAACCCTAGATCCATTACTTCATATGAACCCTAAATTGATTCCCAAACCTAAAACCCTAAGTAACATGTGATCATGTTACTTCATTAGTAATCATAGATTCATATCTAGCAACTAAATACTAGTTCAAATCCACATAAAATATGGGAAACCTATCACTACAAATTAGCATCCCATGTGTTCATCTTAATCAGACCTAAATAATCAAGTAGGGTCAACCAAGTGTAAAACCTAGATCCTTTTACCAAAGCCATCACCCTTATTCATTCCTATTTAGCATCACATCAATGTGATGAACTTCAGGAGCAACTATGCCAAATCTTGAACATTACATAACCATATTCCACTAAACCCTACTAGTGTTGGATACTTATCCACCATCTTATTTAGGAGCCAATTATTCCTTACTTAATAGAACCAACAGTAAAACCTAGACCACCTCAACCCTAATTGATATACTTCTTATTATTTAAGAAGTATGTTCTTCAAAAGTTATTCTTTTGAACTATATAATAAGTAATCATCAACCATGCACTATAGGACTTAAAATTGACAACTGCTCTTTACTTATTATACAACTACTATTCCTTGATGTGTATGATTGTTACTATGCATTTACCACCTGCTTATGATTCTAAAACAAACAACCCTGAATACGAACCTTGTTTGTGAATCACTCTAAAAGTGCAACAAACCCTGAACAAATCATTACCACTCACTAATCCTAAATCATCGGGGTTAGATCACGCTTAAAGCGATTGCATCTCATACTTATGCATTATTGCATCCTTGCCAATCTTTTAAACATCGTCCTTACCGGACGATGATCCTATTTCAGAATTTGGAGTTATTGCGTACCGAAGACCTTGACTGCATAATCTTGCAGTCAAGAAAGGCAAGTTCATCACTTGCTCATGTCATTTGATTATTTCTATCAAATTACTTGCAAAGTACTATGGTTATCACTATTGCATAAAAACCAAAACCACTACTTTCATAACTATGAATATGACTATGTGGTGGGCAATGGAACCATGGATTGTGTTGATATGGTGGAGGTTCCATTGCACGGGTTTATATCCATCTAGGATTAAACAACAAATGTCGCCTTGATGATTCTTGTGCCGTAATACCCGTGTTAACCATAAGATCCGGAGTGGGACGGAGTAGTCAAAAGTGTTTCCACCTCTCGTTCATCAACGGATGCGCTTTACCGTAGTACACTTGTAATCCAAGGGGGCAAGCTGGTGAGGCTGGGGAGTCCTAAGTCCCCACGGCATAGTCCGTAGTACACTTGTCGCCCGAAGGAGCAAGATGGTGAGGCTGGGGAGTCCTAAGTCCCGACGGTATTGCGGTCTAGGATGGGTTGCAGCTACCGGCGTAGGAGTGTATGGTAGAGCCCAGCACTGTTGTCGTGGTCGGGGTCCACCTTGAAATCTACAGGAATAATGGGACCGACGTGGACCCAGGGTCGGCGCATGCAACAACGGGTGGGTGTTCGAGGTAGCGGAGGAACATGATTGGCTAGACCTTATACCGGGCCTCACACCAAAGGAAGTGTGGACGAGAACATGACTCGGTTGGCACCAAGGTTAAGATCTCTTATGGGTAAAGCAACACACCTCTGCAGAGTGTAAAGAACCGTGACTGTCACTCCCTCGTTCGGGATATGGAGCTGAACGCGGCCGGAAAGGAGCTCCATGAAGTTCTAGTAAACCGGTGAAGGCTGACGGACATAGTTCTTCTGAATAAAAGCAACCTCTTGAAGAAATGATTATGAAAACCTGCATTGGTATTAGACTTTCTGGTCTAATGCCGTAGCTAGTGCATTAAACACCTCTTTCCTATAATGAACTTGTTGAGTACGCTCGTACTCATCCCACTCTTAAATCCCCTGCTTAGGTATGGAGGCATCGAAGGAGGATCTACAGGGCAACTCAAAGGCCGAGGAGCCAACAACTACTTCAAGAGACATGACCCTGTCAGTGGAGTCAGATATCACATCCAACAAGGAGAAAACATAGTTTAGCCATAGAAGGGAACTAGCTTCCTAAACCTAGCTCCTATTTAGCTAGAATCTATTCATAGCCCTATAGCTAGTCAAATACTCTACAAATAGAGTTCGTGATAGGATTAGACTACGAGTCGTTCTTCTGGAGTTTATTTGCAGTTTTACCTCATTGTAAAGTAGGAGGCTGTGATAATCTTATGTAACAGAGTCAATGTTGTAATTCTATAGACATACCTTGGACCCGCATATGTTTCTGTTGTACCACTCTGAGCGATATAATACTGGTGGAACGGTGTTTCATTGGTGTTATATCAGACTTGCATACTACACCATGCAGTGGTATGCCGGGTCACCACACCACCCTCCTCCCGTTCCACACCCAACCCAACCACCACCCGCGCGTCCGTCCGGCACCAGCACAACACAGCACAACGCGAGCGAGCGCACGACATGAAGGGCAATGTGGGCAAAACCAGAGGCCCGTCGTGCCCTGCCACCCCGTGTGCGTGCCTCTCGCCTCTCCCACCACCCCGTCCCGCCCGCGTCTCCCTCCCCTCCACACCCCACCACACCCCGCGTTTCCCTCGCCCGGAGCGGCAAGCAGGAGGCGGAGAGGAGGACCACCACCCACCACCCCCGGCGAAACTTCAAGCATGTGAGCTCTTTGAGTTGACTCATCTTGAACTTGCACCTCATTTCTTCGTATTACAACCTTGACGCCAACTAATCGTTCAAGCATTGCCTATGGATAACTCCTACACATATAACTCAATGCAACCATTAGTCCATAGGGATTGTCATTAATTACCAAAACCACATATGGGGGCTCTATGCACTTTCAGCTGGGGTCCAGGCTCGGAAAGCGTCATCTTTGGAAAAAAAGAGAACGTCTAACATTCAATCATCCTACCAGCTGGGGTACAGGCATGCTATTTTCTATACCATATCCTACACCGTATCCGGTGCACCACTTCGAAATCGGATATGGATACCTTTAAACGGATTCGGCGCTCGTTTTGGTGCGGAAATTATCCTGTCAGTACAATGGTAGGGAAGACTTGCATTCTCTTAGTCGTCTACTGTGTTTGGATGTTGGAAAAGTTGCCTGGAATTAGATATCTGGAATTTCCAGCCCGCTTTCCGTTGTTTGAAGTGGCTAAGGAATTAGAACGTGGAAAGTTGAAAAAATTCCGAGCGCAGCCTCTAGCAGGTCGAGTGGGCTCTCCCAATTCCAACCTCCATCCCTCAGAAAGGCGTGGAAACTCGCGTCTCGTACCGCTTCCTCTCTCCCGATCGCTAACCTCTCCCTCTCCTCCACAAAGACGAGCGCCGCCTTGACCTGCAGCCATCGGCCGCCGCCGCCGAGGGCGGTAAGACATATTTTCTGGCCTCCTCTTCTCCTTCCCAGCTTCCCCGGCGGCTACCGACTTGAACCCCGCCCTAACCCTAACTCCATGTTGGTTGCACCATGATCGCTAGCAGTTGATCGGCGTTGATAAACAACGATGGCATGGGATGGGCGGGGGATCGGCAGCTAGATGAAAACGGCGGGAGGGGATGGACGGCCACTCCCCTGGACATGGCTCATGACCTTGCGTTGATGTTTGGTATCATGTGTGGTTTGTTTTATGAACTATGTGTGTGTTATATGTAAGACATGATCTATGCACTTTTCCTAGTTGTTTGGGACATTTTAATTATCCATGTTACAATTGTCGTTGCTACTTCATATATTCCGTGACATGCGTGTTGTTATATATTGTGTCTTATTCATATTATTTTAATGCTATATTGTGTGGAAAATAATATATACACATTGTAGTACATACATGCTATTTTTTCATGTACATAAGTTTATATTATCTAAACTCAACAAAACATCCAATTCCATGGTTTGTACATCCAAACAGGAATTGGAATTGGTCAGCAGCCTCTGGTTTCCAAGCACACCCAAACAACTGAATTGCAATTGGAAGTCATTTCCTTTCCATCCTGGATTTGGAATTCCTTTTCCAATTCAATTTCATGCCAGTTTTCTAACATCCAAACACAGCGAAGAGAATGAATTAACTTCAGTAAAAGAAATCGATAAGGAAAGACACGTGAATTATTTTAATGGAGGAAATGATTTTATCTTATTTTCTAAAGAATTGCCCTAGCTTATATATACTCCATCCCAAAACTTATGGCTTATATTACTTTTAGAAAGTCAAACTATATCAAGTTTGGCCAAGCTTTTACCAAAATTATTAACATGCAAAATACAAAACTAATATCATTAAATAGATAGTAAAATATGTTTTCGTGCGATATTTAGAATATATTATATTTTTTGATAGATTGTTCTAAAAGTTTGGTCAAAGTAACTTTGGTTTGACTTTTCAGAAAAAATATAATAGGTTTGGGATGGAGGTAGTAGATGATGACAATCTTCTCTTTCTTCCCCAAAAATCCAACGTGATGTTTATAAGAGAAGTTTGGTGTCATTTTTTATTATTACGAAACACATTACTAGATATTTTTGATTCGGTGAGCGGTGACATTGACGATGGGTGAACAACACATTTCCGCTGCGCAGCTTGACTTTCTTGTTCTAGTCTGTAATTTCGCGTTTCTTTTTCGACATGCGGGAGGGGGTTTGCCGAGCGGAGGCCGCGCACGCGGCGGCGTGATTTCCGGCGACCACCTCGGCCGCACGAATGGTGGCCAAGGCCAGCAGCGCCACCACCCCCCTCCCGTTCCACACCCAACCACCACCAGCACAGCACAGCACAGCGCGAGCGCGAGCGCACGACAGGAAGGGCAATGGGGGCCGGTCGTGAATAAGCGTGGGGCGTCGTGCCCTGCCACCCCGCGTGCAGTGCGTGCCTCTCTCGTCTCCCCGCCTCTCCCTCCCCTCCACACCTCCACCACCCCCCGCGTTTCCCTCGCCCGGAGCGGCAGGCAGGCAGGAGGCGGAGAGGAGGACCACCCACCACCACCACCACCGGCGACGCGCCGCCGCTGGCGTCCCGCGTTCACCACCTCGCCAGCGCCGCCGCAGCCCAATCCGACCGACCGGCAGGCCGGCTTGGCCACTCGTAGTAATGTAATGTTACTCTTTCCCTTTCGTCGTGCTTCCGCATTTGGCGCCGATTGAATTCTTGTGTGTGTCTGAACGTGTGCGCTTGGGGATCGTTGTCGGCATTGCGCACGACCGGTCGATTTCGGTTTCCTGATCGGCAGTGCTCTCGAGTTTCGAATGATGCGTTTCACCTAGTTCAAGGTTGACCAAAATGTAGTTTGATTTCGATTTTGGGTGGTAGGTTAGGGGAAATCCGCTAGCATTTTGGCCGTGGAATCTGAATCCATGGCGTTGATCAGTGGGTTGGTTCTTGGTTGTCCAACTCTGACGGGTCCAACATCGGTGTCTGCATTGATAAACATTGTTAGAATTCCGTATTCTTGAAAACATAGTTCGAATTCCAATCATGAGATGTGTGTACAGGGTTTCCTGCTAGTGTCTGTTGCAGTGGCACTAACATGCGCTGTATCAATCAATTCTGCCTGCAGTAGTAGAGGATGGGTGTGATATCCCGGAAGGTCTTCCCGGCGTGCGGGGCCCTGTGCTACTTCTGCCCCGGGCTCAGGGCGCGGTCCAGGCAACCTGTGAAGCGGTACAAGAAGATCCTCGCCGAAATCTTCCCCAGAACGCCGGTTGGGGCACCTCCCTTTTTTCTTCTTCTTCTCTCTGTCGCGGAAATACGGCATTAGCCGGAAATAATCATTACATATATGTGTGTGTGTTTTCACGATGTAGGATGAGGAACCTAACGAGAGAAGGATCGGGAAGCTGTGTGAGTACGCGGCCAAGAACCCTATTCGAGTCCCAAAGGTTCCCCCTCTTCTCTTTCGGACCTCAAATGTTTACTCTCGACTTTTGGGTTAGCTTGCATTCTAACATGCGTTGATATTTCTTGAGCAGATCACAGTTTACCTGGAGCAAAGGATTTACAAGGAATTAAGAACAGAGCAGTATGGCTTTGCCAAAGTGGTGATGCTGATATACCGCAGACTGCTGGTTTCTTGTAAAGAGCAAATGTTAGTATTCCTTTTTTAACTGTCTCTTTCCCCCATGTCACTGGACTCCATAAGATTATTTGCCAAAATGAGCGCCATCCATCCGACTGACAACCATTAGATGTTAATACTGTCATTTGGTCTGCAAATGAATATCCTACTTACTTTGATACTATATCTGAATATGGTTACAAATATAAACGTCATTTTCTCAATGCAGGCCACTGTTTGCGAGTAGCTTATTAAGCATTGTACACACTCTTTTGGATCAAAAGAGGCAGGATGACATGCGCATTATAGGGTGTGAAACCTTGTTTGATTTTGCTGTCAATCAGGTATGTCCATT
The DNA here is from genome assembly GCF_019359855.2 of Lolium perenne. Taxonomy (NCBI): domain Eukaryota; kingdom Viridiplantae; phylum Streptophyta; class Magnoliopsida; order Poales; family Poaceae; genus Lolium; species Lolium perenne. The sequence continues at coordinate 280,976,585 of NC_067250.2, forward strand.
GCCATGATTATCAGTGGATGCCATTATTTGCCAGCAGGATACTTGATATGGCATGGCGCCTATTTGGTTCTTACATTTCTGTATATTCTAGGTGGATGGTACATACCAATTCAATCTTGAAGGGCTTGTCCCAAGACTATGTGAACTAGCTCAAGAGGCAGGAGAGGATGAGAGAGCAACTTCACTGCGTGCTGCAGCCCTGCAAGCCCTTTCAGCTATGGTATGTTCTGTCATAACACAATATCAAACAAGTGTTACATCTTACCATTGATTGCTAAAATTGGTGAAGAAATGAATGGAAAAAATTCTGTTGTAGGACTAGGAGACTGTTACATAGCCAAAAGCCCAAAAGAGGGTCAAATAACGCTTCTGAGTTCTGATAAACCTTTTTTATATCATAATTTGATGCTAGCATAAGCAATAAATATTGCTAACTACGTATCTTTGAAGCGACTTAACATCCACTTACGGTTTCTCAACAGAAGAATAGATCAATATCATTCTCACCACTTATTTGTACAGCTAAGGATGCTTGCTTCAACTGTATAGCTGTTTATCGTTCTTTTCGTGCTATTTGTGCTCCACTGTAGTCACGGGACTCACATGAATGATGTCAGTTGAAGTGTTATTCATTTATTACTGTATACTGTTTTCCTCAAACTTATACGCTACCTACTCTGAACATCTGAACCTTGCAAACTACTCCCTCCATTCCTTAATATAAGATGTTTTGGTAGCTCAAATTGAACTGCCAAAACATCTTATATCTAGGAACCGAGTAAGTAAATAATATCTGCAGTTATAATATTTTCCTTATATTGAGCAGATCTGGTTCATGGGAGAGCTTTCTCATATCTCGTCAGAGTTCGATAATGTAAGTAAGACCTGACCGGTAGTTCTTTCCTTGCTATATCTTTCTGTATTAATATTTACTACGTTAAAAGATCTATGCTTGATTCCTGGCCTATCTATATTCTAAACCAGTTAGCATAAGTTTCCTCCCCTCTATTTCTGCATACTTGGATGAAACGTCCATAAGCTGCCACTCATAAGATCTTTTCACATGATTATTAAGTGTTGCATTTAGCATCGTTGCAGAAATATTGAGGTCACGTCTGGAAAAAATATGTAACTTGGTAATGCATCGGAATTTTCTTGTTGGTAGTTTTTTTTTGGTTAGTATCAGATTTTCAACTGCTTGCACAAGCAGATTGTGTCTCCAAATGTTCCCTTCATAAATTTTCTTTTCTAAATATTCATTGACAGGTTGTTGAAGTTGTATTGGAAAACTACAAACCTCAGAAGGCCCAAAATGATGATCAAGTTACCACAGATCCATACAATGAAACAGCGCAACAAGCCCAGAAAACAGAGCAAAATACATCCCCCTATGTCATTTCTGAGATCCCCTCCTGGGAGAGCTTTGTTAATGCTAAGGGAGGAGTTAACCTGTCTATGTAATACATCTTATTCCTACTCCTTTTGTACTTGATATTTTTCTTGTTCAGTAGTTGGCTTCTCAACCGACTCTTGTGCTGCAGGGAATATGCCAAGGATCCTAAGTTTTGGTCCAGAATCTGTGTGCACAATATGGCTAAGCTTTCTAAGGAGGCAACAACATTCCGTCGAATCTTGGAGTCCTTGTTCCGGTGTTTTGGTAACAGTAGTTCCTGGTCACCAGATAATGGACTTGCTCTCTGTATATTGTTAGACATGCAACTGTTGGTAGAAAGCACAGGTACTTCATTTGCACTCTATGAGAGCAGAGTATATTATATAAAAGTAAACTAGTTTTTTATTTTGTTTAAATGACTTCTGCAGGGCAAAATATGCATTTACTGCTGTCTCTACTAATAAAGCATATTGAAAACAAAGCAATGTTGAAGCAACCAGAGATCCAGCTTAGCATCGTGGAAGTGGCAGCTACCCTTGCAGAACTGTCCAGTTGCCAGGCTTCAGCAATAACTATAGGTGCTATAAGTGATCTAGTCAGACATTTAAAGAGAACATTCCATATTACTCTTGGTAGCAAAGACGCAGAGCTAGTAAAAAGAAATGAAAGTTTCCGCAAGGCTATAGACGACTGCCTAGTGCAACTGTCAAAGAAGGTCTGTTTTATTTTCTGTCCCTCTGAAATTTTATGCTCAATTTGCTTGTATCACTTGTGTAAATGTGATATCTTAACTAATGCCCCTTAGCAGTCTGATCTGTGCAATTATATGGTCACATTCAAATAAAAGTCTCTCCAAATTGCACGGTTGGCTTATCAAGACTATTTTGTTAATCAGGTATCTGATGCTGGGCCAGTTCTTGACATGATGGCGGTGATGCTAGAGAACATTGCAAGCACTGCTGTAGTAGCTAGATCAACTGCAGCTGCAGTTTATCGCACAGCTCAAATAATAGCTGCTGTACCAAATTTGCAGTATCAGAATAAGGTATCCTCTCAAAGCAAAAAAGTGAAAGAAAAATAAGTGTTTAAATTCATCTCAGGAAGCAGTACCTTTTTCTGCTTCGGAAATTTATATTCTATATATGTTGTCAGGTGTTTCCAGAAGCTTTATTTCATCAGTTACTCTTAACAATGATCCACCCTGATCATGAAGCTCGTATCGCTGCACACCGCATATTTGCTATTGTCTTGGTCCCCTCCTCTGTTTCCCCCCTGATTCAAGCAAGTGCCACAAGCCAGGCTAGGACACGTGACATGCAGAGAACACTATCTAGAGCTGTCTCCGTGTTTTCATCTTCAGCTGCTATCTTTGACAAGTTGAAAAAGGATAAGCACCCAGACAATTCACAAGGTGAAGATACTGGAAATACTAAACGGCAAAACTTACCTGTATCTCAAAGCCGCCGTGGTAGCATGAGAGTTCCTAACTTTTCCATGAAAAAGGGTCCATCAATGGCTCTGAGGGCTCCTTCGTCTGTTAGAGCTCCTTCCATTGCACTTAGAGGTCCTTCCATGGCTCTGAGATCGCCTTCTATGGCTGTTAAGGAAGACAAAGGTTCCTCAAGCAAATCAGATGATGAAATGGTACCTTCATCAGTATAACCTTTTCTCGAATTTAGGATTATTAACTAAAGATCAATGGTATTTGAGAAAAATATTTGTTAGAGTAATGAATAATCATTTCTGCAATATGTTAAATGTGTTCAGGATTCCCTTTTGCTGAAGTTGAGCAGTCGTCAGATCACACTTTTGCTGACATCCATTTGGGCTCAAGGAGTGTCTCCTGAAAACACTCCTGCAAACTATGAAGCCATTGCTCATACCTACAGCTTGCTTCTATTGTTTTCTGGATGCAAGGTAATCTATTCTTCCAATCACATCTTGTTATTTTCTTCATCATTCTTGGTATGCTTATCAGACAGACACCAGATATGTAATGCAAAAGATTAATGTCATGCTAACCAAGCCTCCCTTTAAGTGCCTAGCATTGGTTGATTTTTTTACCAAGTGCAATGCGTAGCTGCGGAAATGTGCTGACCAGGTGTCTGAACAAGTGAACAGGACCACTAGTTCTGTTTGGACCTAGCCATGGTTGTGTAGTAGGGATTAGGGAACACAGGGGATTTACACACAATTCTCTCAATTTTGACTCGTATAGAATTTTGAAATTATTTAGATATTTCAACACAAAACTAAATTTATACGCTAGCATCATGTCTTTATAAAACAAGCTGATAAAGATCACATGACGTAAATGCGATATACACTTGGAAAGAGTGGCACCTTTCTCTGCTGGAAGCTCACTTCATATCCAATGAATCCATTTGTACTGGTAAGTGGTCCTGAAGAGCTAATTTAGATAAAACGTGCACCTTCTGTCCTAAGAAGTGATATTCTGTTAAAGTTATTATTTTATACATGGCTCATTAATGTTTATTGAAACTTCCCCGAAATTTGCACACATCATGTTACTCATCATTTTATTTATCTTATCACATTTGTCCTTCACATGTACACTATCTTCTCTCTCCCTCTTTCCCTTTGCACTCCTTAGTATGTCCTGTGAATTCTATCTCGAATTTCTTTCTTGTTCCTTTCCCCCTTTCTGAGGAAAGTCTGAAGGGGAGACGCTGCCTAGAACTTCATGGAAGGAGAAAAAAATACAACAAGCAGAAGGTTGCATGTTCATGCATAGTGCAGTAACGTTCACACACAGACAAACAAAGGACAAATGGAGTATACGATGCATGCAAACGCCAAACTTGTAAGAAGATAATATGGGGACCGAGAAAGAAGAGAAGCAAACTAGCTTTCCGAAGTGCATGCTTGCAGCAAGCAGTTCTCACTTAGCCAAGAGTATTGGATACTGTACTGTGCATCAAAAGCTCAATCATATTAAGATAGTCATCTCTTAATCTTTCTGGGTTGGACTTCAAGTTGTCAGTTCTGCCACGCCACAGCCAAATCGTTAAAGAATACATATGGCAGTTAATCCCCAGGAGTCTTTCATGTCTGGACAGAGAAGAGAGTGACCAGTTGAGAATGTCACATTCATATTTCTCTAGTTTTTGTGGCTCGCAGTTTAAACTGTTCGATTTTGCACATGAGTGTCAACAGTGTTCTACAGTTCAAGCAGTTTTGACACTCAAAATGACAAAGCGTTCTATTTTCTGTTTCTTCTAATGAATGGACATCTATTTCTGTTTAATTACTTCAAAATTGGAATAAAAATATGGTTTTTTCTTAGTTGTATCTATCATTATTACCTCTTTTATGATGGTTTTTTTTTTGCTCTTCCAGGCATCAATTTTTGAGGCTCTTACTCAGAGCTTTCAGGTTGCATTTGCTTTGAGGAGCTATTCACTTACTGAAGCAGGTAATATAATCAAACTGACTACAAGTATCTTTAGCTGTAAATATAAAACACAGTGTTCCATATAACTTAAAACTTGGCCTCATGTTGTAGATGAATCATGATGGTGTGATAATTGTTTGGGAAAATGATGCTGTAATAATAACCTTACACTAGAATTCAGTATTAATTCTCTTGCACCTATTAATTGTTTTCTACTTGTTAACCTTGTAGAATCGTTACCACCATCTCGGCGCCGCTCCTTGTTTACTCTGGCGACGGCCATGATTATTTTCTCTTCAAGAGCTTTCAATGTGGTGCCTCTTATTCCAATCTGCAAACAGATGATTAATGAGCGAACGGTATGTGATGAAAGACCTCCCTTGTTTGATTTCTGCTGTAACTTTTTTTTGGTTATATTAGCAATCAAGTCAACTAGCTATCCTACGTTATCTTATTCTTGTTAGTTTCCAGATTCTCTTGTTTTTACCAAATATTTACTTTTACATCGCAAGTCTTACTGAAAAGTTAGTTTATCGCATAATCACCTGAATAGTCACACTAAACATGTACAATATATAAAATCACTTCTAACCTTCCTTTCTGGTCTTCTTGACATCTGACAATGTAGTATGGTTTTAGATTTTATTTTGTAAGTACGGCGAAAATTCATAGAGCATAATCCTCTTGGTTGGTTTTTCCACCATGCTTCTGTTAGTATTCCTATAATTTGTATAGCACATAGACCAAACAAGAGGTCAGTTGCATCTCTGTTTGTTCTAGAGATTAACAAATTAGAGTTGTTCATTGTATTGTCATTGAACACATTTTGGTTGTATCTTGACTTTGTGTTGGCACAGACCTTTTATCTGGCATTTGTTTGGTATTTTACTTAGGGCGATCCATTCCTTCATTTGGTGGATGAGAGTAAACTTCAGGCGGTGAAAGATTCCTTAGACGACCCATCAAAAATATACGGATCGCCAGAGGACAATACTAATGCACTGAAGGCTCTTGAAGCAATAGAGCTATCAGAAAGTCAATCTCGAGACAGCATCGTCTCCACAATCATGAACAACATAGCAAATATTATTGATGTAATGTTCACCTTCTCACTTGCCTCTTACATTCATTGTTTGAACCAAGTTCCATGCAGCTGTAGGTGACTTTTCTGTTTCTGCAGGCAGAGTTGCACAGTGTGAGAAGCCAACTGCTAAGTGATTTCTCCCCCGATGACATGTGCCCAATGAGCACTCAGTTCTTTGAATCACCTGATGAGAATTCATCAGGGTCTCATGAGGATGCTCACCATGAAGAGGTATGGTTGTCTATATTAGCCTGCAACTTATACTTTTGAAAGCACCTTAGTTTTTGGCCATTACTGTATCGGTCAACTACTTTTGTTGCTAAAAGTTGAATATATTCAATAGGGTATGCTGATTGACCTGGGTCATGATCATGATATTTTTGGGGAAGCTTCAGAAAGTACGTCAGCTACTGCATCTATTCCTGCTGGAGATCTTATGAGTATCGATCAGCTTCTCGAAACAGTATGTCCTTATGAAAAAACTATGATTCCTTCCTATATCGCTTTTTACTATCTTATCAGTTCTGTTGTAAGTTGATGACAAGTTCTCTCAGCACTTGAGCTACTCATTGATGCAATTATATGTCCTGTAGTAGCACATCTAGGCAGAAAACATTAAAGTTTTGCCTGTAAATGCTATGTTTTGCTCTATTTATTTAACTTAATTTGGTATTCTTCTACCTGCCCAACGAAACAGCAACAGTCACTTTTGAACATTAAAGTATCTTTGCTGTTCACAATATTTACTTGGCATGATAACTGCTTTAACTAACGTTTCTTTTTTCATCCTTTTGCCATTTCATAGATTGGCGCCGACCCTGCACATCACACAGAAAGTGCTCATCTGTCAGCAGACATGCCGTTCATGGAGATGACTAGCCAATGCGAAGCCCTCACGACAGGGAAACAGCAGAAGATGTCTACCTTCATGAGTTTCCAGCCAAGCTCGCAACCAGCCCCCATGCCCAGCCAGCAGCCCGGCCAGATGGAGCTGGATTTCTTCAGTGATCCCCCGTTGCCTCAGGTAGCATAATTTTCAGTCTCTCAGTGCATATGCTAGTATTACATTCACTAAGATACTGATGTCGTAAGCTGTGCGCTAAGCAGGCCGGGGTCCAGAGCACAAACCCATTCCTTGACGACAACTGGGCCGCTTTCCCCCAGCACATGGATGCTGGCAACCCGCAGTCGGCCGATGACCCATTCGAGCAACATTTCCTGAAGCTACCGGCGGCAAGCCCTTACGACCACTTCATGAGGGCTGCAGGCTCAACAGGCCAGAGCTGAACTCAGCCTGCATTGCAGCAGCAACTCTGTCGTGTCTCGGTGCATTGTACCGACAGGTAGGATGGACGTCTCAGGTTCCTGCCGATCGAAGATGCGGCAATTTCCCGTCCTTGTGTTCGCCAGAAAGGTGTAATATATCTGCGTGCTTCTGTTTCGTGCGCGGGCAGGCCCTCTTAGAGGGGCAACCGGATTGGACACCCATTCCGTTCATTCTTTGTGTATAGTGGTATCAGGTATGTATAGGCTTGGTTGCTGTGTTGTATGTATATTATCCAACGCGACGTGTAGAGGGACTGACGGGAGCAGTGCCTTCTGGGTTACCACAGAAAGTTTGTACTACATGCGTGTAACATAGCTGCCGAATGCAGCGTATACAAAGAAAGGAAAAGGATGATCAAGAAGTCTCTCTTGTACCACAAATCCACGATACATCGTGCACATTCTAGCTTCGTTGCTGCACGCAGCATCGCGTCACGGCTGCTTAGGTTTTAGCAATGTTATCGGCTGACGGTTGTGACCAATTATTTGAGCTTATATACGAATATATGTCCATTTTCCTGATATAGTGATATGCTCCTGGCCACATGATACAAAGGTTCGTGATCGCCTAATCAGCGGTGCGTCAGCTGATTGCAACAACTAATTCACTAGGCCGATTCAATTCAGTCTTTGGACCGTCATCGTTGTTCGCCTGACCGGCATTGGTCTAGTCTCCCTCCATGATTTTGTGGAAGCTGGTCATGGATCACATGTCATATCACCATGTTGTGGAGACTGTTAGAATTTGGGTTTTGACTCTACCAACCCCCATGAACCCATGCCCACGACGAGGCTAGCTTGACAAATTAAGTTCCTAATTACTTTGCTTTGTCGCAGAAAAGGAGAATGCCCGACACGATCTTCGTCTTGTCATAGATTATTCATGTGATATTGCTATCAAGCTGCCGGAATATGCTACTCTTGTTGGCCATAAGAACGTGTCTGGCACTATGCCATACCTCAGCCGGATTTCAGAACAGAGTGCAGAATATCACCTGGTGTAGAGATATCTTGGAACTAACTGTATATAGTATTGTGACACTGAGGAAATATTTTCATACGAATGGTTTTGTGAGCGTAATTTGTTATGGACAGCTACTTGAGAAATGGCCGAGAAATTTAAGCTCAACGGTCACACGTTTGATCCTGTTCCGGTCGACCGTAAATTGCATGCTAATTGCCATATACTCCGGAAACCGTCAACAGATTGGCCGTGGACTCTCCATCCCACTCGTGGTCGAGATGGAGATACAGAGCTACGGACGTAGGGAAGAAACGCGTACACAGATGATGGAGTAATAATTAATGAGGTGTGCTTCGGTGCGCACCCTCTCCAAACTCGCGACTTATCGCCGAAGGGTACGGTGGTTCCGATTTTGTTTCTTTTGTGCTGCCCGCCGAAACCCATATCCAAGCCCAGTGCAAGACTCGTATGGGTATACAGGGCCTGGGTGTATCTATACGGACGACCCCACGTGGGTGGGTCCCACGTGCTAAGCTAATCACCGTGATTAGCTCCCATTGCATGCATCGTTTTCATCGGCACTGGAGATCTGATCGAGCTGTTCCACGCCGTCGCTAGGTTGAACGCAAGCGGTTGTTGCCGGCCCGACCGTCGGCGGTTGTTGCCGGCACGTCCGTCGCCGCCGGTGGTTGTTTCGCATGTCGACGCCGCCGACCGCGCGCGAAGCCCCCCCGCAGATCGACGACCTTGGAAAGGCGCGCCACCGGCTCGGCATCTTCCCCGCTAGGGTTTAAAATTACAGGTACCATGACTTCATCTTGTAGCATAGTAAGAGGACGCAATTCTGCCGGTTTTTCAATTCTAATTATGGTCCAATACTACAGAATATGGAGAACTCTATATCTGGTACGATTGAGGAACAAAACGAGTACGTCGGCTATAATTACGATGACTCTGAAATGGAGGAAAATTTGCAGCACGAAGCCGGCTGGAGCGAAGACGAGTTTGATGTGAGCCACTATTTTTCATTTCGATTACCAGCAGTCCAGCATCATCAAATTATATATGGTTCCTCATGTCATAATTTATGCAGATTGTGTACGATGAATTTGATAATGATGACAATCATGGCGAACACACAGACGATCAAAATGATGAGAACCATGGTGAACACACAGACAGTCTAAATACTAGTGAGGTATGTGTAGTGACTCATACAGTGACATAAAATGATGCATGAAATGATGGCAACTGTAAAATTTACTGTTACTAAATTTCGAAATGCATTAATAAATTTCAGGCACAATTTGACACGCAGCTTGAGTACGACTATTACGGTGAATCTGACTTGGACACGGGCCACACTGATGATGTGGAAGGTGCATCAGTTCCTGAGGATTCTGTTGACATGAGCCAGGTTGTTATCTCTCTTTTATCAGTCTTATATAGTTGGAACACATAAATTTATAGTTTTATTTAATGCCTACGTTTTCTACTTGCAGGCGACGCCAGGCGCTAGTCAGCCTGAGAAACCACACAAAGGTAGCAATGGCAATGAATATCCTGATAGTGATCGGGATTTATACTGGATGATAAAAGAGATGACTTTTATTTCTGAAGTAGCAGCATATTCTTTCTACAACAGATATGCTAAAGATTATGGGTTCAGCGTCCGGCTTGACCAGGTTAAGCGGTTTGATGATGGAGTAATTCGGTTAAGGCGTTTTGTGTGTTCCAGACAGGGCAGACGTCCCAAAAACCAACTGACCACGGAAGGCCGTGTATATAGGCACAGACCTGAGTCTCGCTGCGGCTGCAAGGCACGTTTGGTGGTCAAGTTTGATGGAAGAACTGGTTTCTGGGTTGTTGAAGATTTTCGTGACAAACATAACCATGACCCAGCTGAACCATGTCAGACTCCGTTTCTTCGGTCCCATAGGACGATCAACGACGCGCAGAGATCTGAGATATTATCAATGGGATCCATGGGAATCAGGAAGCACCTCATTATGAGAAAATTCATTGCAGGCTCCGGTTCATTTGCTGGTGTTGGATTCACAAGAAAGGATTTGTACAACATGTGCTCTAGGGAGAGGAGGAGGCTGCTTTTCGACGGTGACGCTACCACAGCCATCCGCATTATGTCAAAGAGGAAAAAGAGGGACCCTGAATTTTTCTTTGAATATGACGTTGATGAAAAAGGCCGTCTAAGGCACATGTTCTGGTGTGATTCCCAGTCACGTAGGGATTACCAGGACTACGGAGATGTGCTGGTGTTTGATAGCACATACAAGATGAATAAATATAAGATGCCATTTGTTCCTTTTGTGGGCTTGAACAACCACCGTAGGACAACGGTTTTTGGGTGTGCCATCCTTTCAAGTGAGAATGAACAAACATATGTTTGGCTTCTAAAGACTTTCCTCAAAGCGATGTGTCAACAGAAGCCAAAGGGTTGTGGGCCCACTTTGTGGCCTGGGTAGAGCCGTTTTGCACGTAAACCATGTGTGCGGGCTCCCGTGAGGTAGCTAGGCAAGGAGCACATGATTTCTTACATGGATGGTGATGAAAGTGGTGTTTGGATGCCATGGTGAAGCAGATCCCAAAAGATGGGACCACCATGCACACGCGCCGTCAGACGATCCACTGTTTTAACACCTCGTTCTGACGAGAACCCTATATTTGAGGGGTCTACACCACATGAACATGGGCATTCACACATGCACAACCCTAAACCCATGACTAGGAGTGGGTGGGGTGACATGGTGCACCAGTGCCCACCACATGGGGTCACCCAAGGGTTGTGGGCCCACTTTGTGGCCTGGGTAGAGCCGTTTTGCACGTAAACCATGTGTGCGGGCTCCCGTGAGGTAGCTAGGCAAGGAGCACATGATTTCTTACATGGATGGTGATGAAAGTGGTGTTTGGATGCCATGGTGAAGCAGATCCCAAAAGATGGGACCACCATGCACACGCGCCGTCAGACGATCCACTGTTTTGACACCTCGTTCTGACGAGAACCCTATATTTGAGGGGTCTACACCACATGAACATGGGCATTCACACATGCACAACCCTAAACCCATGGCTAGGAGTGGGTGGGGTGACATGGTGCACCAGTGCCCACCACATGGGGTCACCCAAGGGTTGTGGGCCCACTTTGTGGCCTGGGTAGAGCCGTTTTGCACGTAAACCATGTGTGCGGGCTCCCGTGAGGTAGCTAGGCAAGGAGCACATGATTTCTTACATGGATGGTGATGAAAGTGGTGTTTGGATGCCATGGTGAAGCAGATCCCAAAAGATGGGACCACCATGCACACGCGCCGTCAGACGATCCACTGTTTTGACACCGTATTTGAGGGGTGTACACCACATGAACAAGTGCATTCACTCATGCAAATTGCAAAACTCATGACTTGAAGTGTGTTAAATGACATGGTGCACCACTGCCGACAATATGGGGTCATCCCAGGGTTGGTCAAAAAAGTGCCAGAAACAGGCTCCAAAGGTAGGGTAAACGGCCTCATTTCTAAGCATGTTTTTTTCGACCTTGTCTAAACGACCCAAATAAATTTCCTAGACATCTACTTGATATGTATACACTGTTTTTGAAGATTTTATTTTTTTAGATTTTCTCTGAAATTTTTAGGAATATTTGAATATACAGCAATCTGATTGGCTGAACTCCTTTTTTTTTCCTGAACACGGGTCGGGGTTTCGAGCGGGCACGGTAGATGGACTGTTGGGCCGACGGGTGGGGGTTCCGAGCGGGCACGCTAGATGGACTGTTGGGCTGTGTTGCGGTCTGGCCTTGTGCCCGTTGTGCAATGCGCCGGCCTAGGCCTGCATGCGCGGGAAGCGACGACGACGGCATGCATGCGCCCCGCAGCAGTGACTCAGCTATGCATGCATCGCCACGACGTCGCCATGAATGAGCCAGCAAGCCCCGTTTCAGTGCGGTCGATTCAGTCGATAGCGTGACGCGCCGCCCGTTTCAGTGCGGTCGATTCAGCTGATAGCAGACGCGCCGCCCCGTTTCAGTGTAAAACGACAACGACACGGGACACCCCCTCGATTAATGTGCGAAACGGCAACGGCTACATGCACGCGTCACTCGCGTCGTTTCATCGCCAAACAACAATCTTCGTCTCCCACACCACATTTTTCTAGCCTATTTATACGTCTACATTCCTCTCCCACACACCACCCAGCTCCACTCCAGACACGACGCCCTTCATCCTTTCCTAGAACGCCAAAGCACCACCAGAAGATGCCGTACGTCCGACCGACCTTCGTTCGGCCGCCTACCGTGCCAGAGCTGCGCTACCCACCGGGCGTCCTCGTCGAGCGCACGCTCCGTGTGTGGGCGCAATCCAGGTGGAGGAGCCCCGTCGAGCTCGCCGACGCATTCTTCACCGCCGGCTTCGCCCACCTCCCACCGAGCTCGCCGCCGATGTTCCACCTCGAGGAGGTTCGTGACGGCGTCACCCTCAAGTTGCTCACGGTCACCCTCACCAACCCGTGGGACGCGTACGAGCTCCTCGGCCAAGTGTTCTGGTGCGGCTGCGAGTCAATCTTCTTCACGATGTACAACATCTTCACCAACTGCGAGTGCATCTTCCCCACCGAAAACCAGATGCACTGCCTCCCCTACGAGGAGTGAGGTGTTGATGACGTACGGTGGTCGAGTAGCGCGGCCAGGGTGGAAGAAAGGTGAGGAGGAATTTCGTGAAGCTTGTCATGCACGTTTCTCTACTTTTTAGTTTTATCGTGTTTATTTAAAATGCCGTGTTTTTATATATTGTACCGTGTCGTGTCCCTGGACTTATCTATGTAACGACGGTGGTACTTGTTTACATCCTTATTTATGTAAGTGACATATTTATGTAATCTAAGTGAGTCTCTATGTGTGTTCAAACCTGTTCGTCCTCAAATGACTACTATTTCTTGTACCAAATTGTTTACAAAACCCAACAATAAATCAAAAAAATTCTAATCCACTAAGACTAGAATTTTATCTATTTTCAATTTTTTAAGTTGTTATTCATATATATTACAAATTTAGTGTTAAGATTCATATTGAATTATCTATTTCATATTCAATTAGTGAATTAGTGAATTGTATATAATAGACTACACAAAGATCTGTGTGTTGAAAAATGTACAAACATGCATTTAGTAACCTAACGGAAGTGATAAAATGACTATAGATACCTTTATTACTTGTGAGTGTCAATATGTATCTATCTGTCCCACTGGTTACCAGACTACCCCTGCGAGACGACTTCCCACTAGGTGTGCGGTTCGAGTCGCGGCAACACCCATTTTTTGCTTCGTTTTTTTTAATATTTAATATGTACCACCTCAACTAGCCTAATGGGCCTAATTTGGTTGGAGATGGCCCATTAGTCAAATCTAGATTGGGCTATCCGCTGCGATTATTGTTGCTGTTAAATGAGATAGTTGTTCCTGTTTTATATGTAGCCTAATGGGCCTAATTGGATGGAGTTGGCCCATTAGTCAAGTCTAGATTGGGCTGCTGTCTGCTGTGAGTGTTGTAGCTGTGAAATGAGCTATTTGTTGTTGTTGACTGAGAGATTTGTTGCTGTCAAGTATCACATAAGATAACAACTCCACCCTACTGCCAACACGCCGTCTTTATTTTAGATTACCAGAGGTTTTCCCCCATTTCCACTGGAAAATACCTTATCAATTATGTACAAATCGTCTGCAACACAACTGAGCAAAACTGACAATACATTTCCTATAATCAAACGCTTACTTTGGCAAAATCTTTGTCACTTGGTGAATTGAAGCATGGCAGTTGTGCTAGTGTGTCCTACCTATCTGTTTGACCCCATGTAATGGATTTAGATGGCGGTTGTTTTCAGTGTGTGATCACTGCTCTAAACCTGTTCCAGGCTTTCCTGGTACATCGGAGTTGGTTGGGATGGCAGCCAATCTCCCCAGTAAACCCTGTTTTCCTTTTATTTTGTTGGTGTCTAGTTTTAATCCTGTAATAGACTTGGCTTCTTTTTCAATGAAATTGGGGCTGGGGGGCAACCCGTGTTGATCTAAAAAAATTAATCTTTGTCACTACATCATGCTAACAGGCTAGATCAACAGCAGCAAATAGAACATGCTTACCTAGCATCCAAGCACACAACAGGGCCAAGCATGCACAACACATAAGCATATGTAGTAAGCACAACATACACATGCTTAAACACTAAGCATACTTAATTAGAAACATAGTTCAACACAGCATTAACCAAGTTTCAACACCATAAGTACGACAGAGTTTAACATAAACACACAACTAAAGGAACATGATAGCAGGTAGGCATCAGGTAGGCAGGCAGGTCGGCAGGCAGGTAGGCAGGCAGGTCGGCAGCATCCTCCGCATGCTCCTACTGCCTGGGGGCGTACTTCTTGAGGAAGAGGCCGTAGGCGGCATGCTTGGCCCTGATGTGTGCGGGTGTCTGCCCGCTGCCAACACCAGTGTAGGTGGCATGCTGGTACATGCCGAGGAAGTCCGTCGGCATTTGCTTGCGGCTGCACCAGGGGCACTTGAACCTCCCTGGGCCAAGAAGGTAACGAATCTCCCCAGACCTAAGCCTGCGGAGAACATGCCTACTCTTCACGTCCCTATCCTCCAGGTCAGAACAGACTTCATCCGAAGGATCCTCCTGTTAAATGAAGTAAATTAGGTTAATTAGCTGCTATGGTGTACAAACAATGTAATGACTATAAATAGAAAAGGAATGAAAACAATGCAAAGTATTTATTTGTATAAATGCACATTAGTTAGTAACTATACATACCATATCTAATTTAAAGCTTGCATAAATAAGTTAATCAATAATGCAAATTAGTTATTAACTGTAGATAGCATCTGCAATTTAAAACTTGTATAAATAAGACATTATAGCAATAGTGTGAATTAACCAGTTAACAAATGTTGTTCGAATTGATGGAAATAAGTGTTAAATTAATATGACAAGCATCTCTTAATCACACGGTTAAATAAAAGTTTAACACATTCATACAAATTACTAACCAGGATTTAAGCTCCATTTGAAACACGCAATTATGTAATTCAAGTAAACAACATGAAACAGGAAGTCAAGATGGGCACATATAACCCTATAATATGTTGTAAATTTGTAACCTAAGCATGTAATGCTACATTTATGAGGAATACGAGGATTAATACCTGGTTAGCCTCGGTTTTACTCCAATTTTCTTATACACACAAGCAGCTAAGCAAACAATGTACCAAACACAAACAAGCAGCTAAGCCAGTGGCGGATCTCCCATTCTGGCAAGGTCTAGCCTATGCAATAGCTAGCATTGGCAATTAATACTAATAGACTATTACTTGAGCAGATTTTATGCTAGAACTAGCGCTTAATCTTGGCTTGTGGTATCAATTTTTCCTCTAAGCTATCATCTTCACCACACCATAATCTTGGGTCGTCCTCCGCTACTGAGCTAAGCAGTACTGGAGTAGCAAGCAGCTAAGCAAGAGCTAATCAAAATAGCATAGCATCAATGCGTTGAGCAAGGAGCAGTAAAGGTAGATCCAGAGTTCACTAAAACTATTTTGGTACAGTTCTTATGATTTACATTTCATGTTATGATAATATTACTTTTGTTGGATATGTAGATGAGGTTTCTTTACCCTCCTCGATTGGAAAAGTATATATTAAAAACAATTGGAGAACGATGGAGGCAACATAAGTCAAATATGAAATCACTCTATTTTGATGCAACCAAGAGTATGGAAGCAAACAACACCAATGTTCCAAGGGGTGTGATTAAAGATCATTGAATTTCTCTTGTTACTAATTGGATGAGCCAAAAGGCACAGGTACATATGGACGACTTGTCAGATTACCATTTACATCTTGCTTAGTTTCTCTAGGGAATTATGCAAATGCATGTGCTTAGGCCACAATCGAAGCGGAAGGCAACCGCTCTGAACCATGGCCTGATTGAGAAACCATGACCATGATGCCCTGTTTTCTTTGCCAACAACCCCAAATGTGCAAAAAAATGGTATGTAAAGCAAAAAAAAGGTTGAGAGGTTGAGAAATTTACCTCGGACGGGTCGGCGGAGTCGAATTCTTCGAAGGTGGGCACGTCGTCGGGGCTGTTGATCTTGAGCCCCGCCGCCTTCCTCTCCTGCCTCTCTCGGGTCTTCTGGTTCTTCTTCTTCCGCCGCCGCATCTGCGCCTCCGTCTCGTGCGCACGCTTCTTGCTTGCCGGTGCAGCCACCGGCCAGCCGTATTTTGCCGTCTGGCCCCAACCGGAGCTCAGATCTGGGGCAGCTCCGGCCGCCGATGGTGCCGCCAACTGCGTGTCGTCAACCGCCGCCTCCTTGCCCTTCCCCTCCTTCCCCTTCCCCGTCTCCATGGACGAGCGCGAGCGAGCACGAGAGCGAGCTCTGCTGTTCTTGACCTAGGGTTTTTTGCCCGATTTGGGGATTGCTTTTGCTTTGGATAGATGTGCTGAAGAGGACAGGGGAGAAAGACATTTATATCTCGGCGGTTCCGTCGTGGCCGCGCGTGGACACGTAGGCGTATAATACATAGAGGTATGGGTCATACGGGCTTGTATGTGGGCTGATACGAACCCAGCCAAACCCGAAGTCCACAGGAAATGACGATCATGCCCCCAGACCCGAATCGGTATGAACGAATCCTAACCGTCCACGTGTTTTCGCGGTTTGACGAGTTTGTGGTGGGTGCGTACGGAAGCAAAAAACGATAATTAATTGGTGTAGGATGGCTTAGATTAAGAGGAGATGGAGACAGCCGGCCAGCGGATATTAGGCCGTACTCCACCACCGCAAAGTTCTTTGTACCTTGTCGTACTTTACCCCTGGGCGTGCGCGTCCGCATCAGCTGCACCCAAATCTTCAACAGGCCAGCAGTTTCCTCAAAACATGCTTTCCTTCCTTTTTATAAATCTAAAGGCACACGGTTGAATCGACATAAGGTGACGGAGATCTCTTACAAAGCAGATAAAAACAAATAAATAAAGGTACAAGAAAATTCAAGGCTTCACCGAAGCCGCCGAAGCAAGATCAAATGACGGGAACTCCACGATGAGGCCCTCAAGAAGGTAGCGGCGCTCGTAACACCGTCGTCGAGACTGCAAGGTCAAGGGTTTCACTGCCTTTGCTGCTAATAGAGAGAACCTCTCATGTCTAATGCTGGGGACTCAAAATTTCATTTGCATGGATGGATCATGACATTCATAAGACAACCCATGTAGTACGTCATCCGCCACTTCTTTACACCGTGTAAATAGACATGTTTTAGCTCGAAACTTGAGTTACGAAGCACCATTTTCTGAAATTTTTTGACATGTTTTAGAGATATACTCTCTCCATCCTAAAATGTAAGATGTCTAAGAATTAGACAAAAGTCAAACCTTACTAACTTTTAATAAATATGTAGAAGTATATCTACATCTACAATATTGAATGGACACATTAAAAAAATATTTTATGGTGAATGTATTGATATTAATTCAGTAATGTAATTGTTTCTAGTTTTGTGTATAAATTTGGTCAAATTTATAAAATGTTAACTTTTGACTAGACGCCTTATATTTTGGAACGGAGGGAGTATATTATACATGTTCTACATCTGTTAAGTTTTTTCTTTTAACTTAGGAGCACAGACACCAAGATGCATCATACTTATTTTGTTCTATGAAAATTGTCTGAAATTTGTCTAGATTTTTTTTTTGAATAGAACTGGCATTAAAAAACAATGAACAGTACAAAGTACCAAAAAAACGAAAATTACAACGAGATCCTTGAGAAGCCCTTCATCTTCAACCTCTAGACCGTGTCGATGATGCGCCGCCGCTCCCGTACATAGATACTAAATAGCATCTTTATGCATTCAAATTTTACCAAACCTCAGACAAGCTCCATGGGACGAAGGGAGTATCCTATTTCAACCACCATAATCGAAAAAAAACATGTAATCAGAATCTCAGTTTAGTTACTTGGTTCATATATACTTCCGGTTAGTTGGTTGCTTGCAAGTTGCACCTGCTGGCTGGCTGCTGCAAAGTCTCATCTTTAAATGAAACATTATCAGGAGACGGCAATCGTAGTTAGGCGTCAAACTAACTACTCTTCCGTTCTTCCATTCTATGAAAGTTATCTGAGATTTATCTAAATTTAAATATATCTAAACACTAAATAGTATCTGGATACATCTAAATTTTAATAAATCTCGGACAAGTTTCAGAAGATAGAGGGAGTAACATGATCAAAAAATGGGGAGCCATACGTATACGCGACATGGACTATTAAAGTTACGGAAAAGTGAAAGGCCATGTTTGTTGATCAAACCAGCTTTCTTATCCTATTTTCCCGAAATAATAAAGTTTACCTTGCACGTAATACTCACTACAGAATATTCGCTTAGCAAGAGTATGGTGCATCGATGAGACATCGACTCTCCAACCAGTATCTCTTTAAAACAGGTAATTTACTTTTTTACCTCCTAGTTTGGGGAGTGATGTTTTGGCACATGGGAGCATATGCTCCATTTATTTTGAAATACATGTTAGACACATTTTAAAATGTCAAAAAATTGAAACAAAAATTTCGCACGTACATCTTCATGTGCTATGCGCTCACAAAGTCGTTTCATGAAAAATCGACATGTCATGTGGCGTGTGTAAAAAAGACAAAATTCGGTGCTGAAACAAAGACTTGTCACAAGATAAATTTTCTCTTTTTCGCTTAGACTACAAAAAATATTATTTTTTCGTGAAACTTGACAAATACACATATATTATGGAGATGTACATGTAAACTTTTTTGTCAAAAAATTTTAACACTTGGAAATATGTTTTTATGGTAGAGGGATCATACGCACCCGGGAGCCGAATTGAGTTTCTGCCTAGTTTGAGATTTCTGACACTAATTACCCTATTTAGCAAGCTTTTGTCCTAATTACCCCATTTAGTAAAATGTGTGTCAATACTTACCCCTTCAAAAATTTATGAACAATTTATCCGGTGGATCCTGGCTGTAGATAAATGTGGCAGCCACCTAGGAAATTTTCCTTCTCATGGAGTTCTCCTTTTGGCTTTTCACCGTCCTTTTTCCAATCAGCCAAACCAGACGAAGTTCTTGAAACCTTCCGCGTCTGAGCTCTTTTTTTAAATGAAAATTCACCGATCCATCAATAATCGCCAACTGGTCTGTGCGGCCGCCACACCGGCGGGAGCTAAGCTCATCCTACAAAAGTGAATTATTTCAGTTGTCTAACTGATGTACGAGGTCAACTATTTGGAGATAACATAACATGCCAGTATTGGATCCTAGTAGGCGAACTGGGTATTTGTCGGAACTAAGCACTTAGAAGCAATCATGTTGGGTTTTGTTTGGCCTTTGGCTGTGTTTACGAGGAAGGAATCCCGTAACCGGCTGCTCGATACTCTTCAGTAATCTGAAGTTCTGAGCCAGTTCATTGAGGTACAATAAAATCCAGACCACCTTCAGTTTCAATTGAATTAGTTGAAATTCAGTGATTGTATCCCCAGCCAACCAGAATTCAAACCTTAGGTTTGACATCTGTCTGTTTTATAAAGGAGGAATATTCATTTAGTAAGAGGCGACGTTCCCATCGACAGCGAGGCATATGTGGTGACTTCATCAATTTGAAGATCGAATGGGCTAGCTCAGTGTTTCGAAGGTGCTCATAGAGGTAGGGTATGCGTGTGTTTTCATAGGGGTGAGCGTATGCGCGTGTATGTGAGCGTCTGTGTTTCTAAAAAAAAATAGGTGTCTCAACTTTATCTAGGTACATATGTATCTCTAACCGAAATGCATCTAGATACATTCCTATCTACACAAAAATGAGACACCTATTTTTAGGATGGAGGAAGTATTAAAAATCCAGACCACCTTCAATATCTTATTTTAGTTTTTTAATTAAATTTTATAGGTTGCATTAATTGCTTGAAGGATCAGAAAGTTGCCTATAACTTGTGACCCTTCCTTTTATTTTGCTATTCTCTAAATTAGCATATATTCCAGATATATCTTCTTTGTTATATTGAACAATTAGAACTTTTATAAGTTGATCACATGTTATGATCTATTCTACGAGTATGTGATATTGGGCTCAAATTGTTGCACATAATCATATGTTGTATCATATCTTCTACGTATTATACTGTTGGCACATGAGAACCAGTGTTCCTGATTTTTGAAAAACATATTTTTTATGATTCTAAAAAATCTGAAAATAAATATGCACATACATATAAACATTCTAAAGGTAGGGTGTAAATTTCGGATGGAAATATGTTGTATTTTGTGCTATACTAAAACGACAAATTTCTGGCAAAAATTAAAATTTCCATCCCTATAAACATCCACAAATTTGGTTATTTTTCTGTGGCTCATAATACAACGTAATTTCTACCGAAACTTTGCACGAATATTCAGAACATGTGAATATATTCATGCAATAAAATTTATGATTTTTTTGAAACATACAAGTATAATTTTTAAATATTATGAAACCCATAAGCACTGGTGGTCAGGTGAACCAAATCTATGTGTGTTGTAGTCATAGTATACACGCGAAAAACTAGGCTTTAGACGGTAAAATAATTTGTACCCTTTGAAACTTTGAATACACACTCACAAAATCCTGCGCCCGCCACTATTTGCACATTGGTTCTAAATAAACAAAAAAAAACTCGTCATTGTATCATATCTACTATGTCCTTCTCGATATATATGCGCTGCTGACATTTTTTGGTCGAAGTTGAAGTCAAATGTACAAAGTTTGATCAAATATACAGAAAATGTATTATCAACATCTTCAATATATCAATGCACATAATATAAAAATATATTTGATGGTAAAAATATTTATTTGGCCAATCTTTAATATTTTACCTTTAAAAAAATGACGCATGTTGAGGAGGAGGAAGTAGCTAGCTATGCACTTATCAGAAACGTTGTCACCGGCCTGAGACGACCATCCAACCCCGCAAGATCATCGAAAATCTCTGCCAACAGTTTGACCGGCCTGGATCGTTGTACCACACCTCTCACGATCTATATGAGTTGATCGATCCAGAGACTGACGATACTGATGTAAGTGCGGAAGAAACACGTACACAGATGACAATTCATTAAGCGGAGACGGAGAAATCCGAGCTCCCTTGATTGTTCCCCGGTTCATACTTCCTGTGTATAGTTGATTGAGAATCTCAATCTCAATTTTAAAAGGCGACAATCTCAATTTTAAAAGGCGACGGAGACGGTGGTTTGGCGCCAAGCATAGTCAAGTCAAGTGAACTCTTTGTCGAAAAAAAAGTCAAGTGAACTAATCATTGACGGGAAAATGTGGAGGGAGCCATCAACCGTAACGTACGTACACGCGGTGTGGATTATATTCAAGGTAAGGAAAATTCTGGGAAGATCGTGTTCACTGATAAGATCAGAAAATTGAGCTTCTTCTTTTTGCTAGAACCAAAATAAGCTTATCTTGGGTGTGTAGTTTCAGGAATCATGTGCTGGTTGGGTAAGGAAGCTATCAAACCTAATCACATTTCTCTCCTATCAAACCTGATCACATTTCACATTTGCAAGTACAGAGCACAAGAACCGCGTAATAACACGTACGTCTTGATTTTGTGTTGTCATGTTTCTATTTATTACTATTATTATTGATCTGTATTGCCAGAGGGCAACGATGCTAACTAGATGCTCGAATATGCCACTTTGGCCGTGTAGATGTGACGGCCTCACCTCAGCCAGAGCCAGCCAGTCGTCATTTAGAGAAGAATTTGAATAACATGAAAGATGCAATGACGGCTTCATGAAGAAACAGTACTCACATGGGTTTTTCTCTCCTTATGCAACTTGGCTTGCTGGCTGTATGAATGGAAACTTGATTTAGGCATGTTTATGCACTATAAAATATTTGGTAACAGTTCCATTTTGGTTACATGCACGTTGACCTATGTTGTGTTAAACTAGATTAATTTAATGGGTGTGCCTATGTCTTAGTTGACTGAGATTTTCTTAAGTCTCAGTCAACTCAGAAAAGTGCAACTACAGTTCAAAGAAAAGCGCAACTCGGTTCAGTTGCACATTTTTGTCAGAAAAGTGCAATTGCACTGTTTTAACAGAAAAGTGCAACTCAAAGCACATTTTGGTAAGTGACTTCGACTTAAGAAAATCTCAGTTGACTGAGATATAGCAAAACCGTAATTTAATTTTAATCCCCTCTAATCTACCTAACGATGCTTCGATTTGAGATAAGGTTTACAAAGATAAAGATGTGTCTTAACGTCATGATTCTATTTCCGTGAATGATTCCTAGTTTCTTTGAGTGCTTAAAGCTCTATTTCGTGTTCATATTTGAAGCTTTTATGGATGAATTTTATCAAACTCATCGTACATGGACCATTTGAAATATCTTTCGAGAAGTAACTTTATCTCATAGTTTCACACAATTTTCGTATTGGAAGTTATCGGTTTTGACATTCGTAGACGAGTAAATCTACATTTTCTTGTATATCTACTCGTCCATGAATGTCAAAAACAAAAACCTTTGAACATGAAAGTTGTGTGAAACAGTGAGATGAAGCTACTCTTCCAAGAAATTTTAAATGGGCAACCGTGTGCAATGATTTGACAAGATTCTCCCAAACAATCTTCAAATATGAACACGAAATAGATATTCAAAAACTCGAGGAAACTAAAACTAGTAACCGTTTCGGCAATAGATTCGCAATGTCAAGGAACATCTTTTTCATATAGATCTTACCTCGAAACGAAGCACCATTATTTAGATCAGAGGAGAATTATGATGAACTAGGTTAGAGGCAATGTTACCTACATATACTCGCATCCATGGAGGAATGAAAGGCCCTTTTTTACCCTTGCTAGCGCCTACACGCGTGGAAATGGTGTAATCGAGTGTTCCTCGCGGGCCAATTTTCGGGATGATTTAAGAACCATGTTATGCATGGTAGAATTTTCTCGTAGAGAAGAAAATTGTTAAACTCTTCTCCCTAGATGCGAGAAATGGAATTGTGTGAAACCAAACATGCCATATGGTTAAGATTTGTCTACCTTTTGCTTCAGAAAATAATATGCAACGCATTGAATACTATAACCAATACTGGTGTTGGGAAATTTATACAATATTTCCAGATCAAAGGCGTAAGCTTCACTTTATAAATAAAACCAAACAGCAAAATGAAGGCAACATAATAACAGAATAACTGTAACATTTTGTTTGCTTCTCTTTTGTTTCGGCAAAGGATGTGATTAGTGGGCAGTTGAGATGGCTGCTTGATCTTGTCATGCACACGGAACAAAGGGCATGTGGTGCCAGCCACAACTCTTTAGAGGACAAAGATAGAAAATGTATTTTCCATCATAAAAATAATAAAAATCATCATATGATTCCTCGCGATCGAAGTTAATGCACTATGTGGAGAAGAACCCAATCCCGTCATGTGTATTGGACCAACCTCAATATCTTACTCCCTCCGTTTTTATATGTAAGGTCACTTCTTTTTTCGAGCCAAAACTTTGATTGATAATTTAGCCAGCCACATATAAGTTATATGACATCAAAAACATATTGTTGGAAAAGTCTTTCAAATATGAATCCAATGATATACTTTTGGTGACATATAACTCGTATTTTGTTGAACAAATTGTTAGTGAAAATTCTAACTCAAAATGCGTGATGGCCTTAGGTATGAAAACGGAGGAAGTATAATGCATACGTATCTAGGCACTTGTCAAAATGAGGTCACCACTAGAACATTCAACCACTATGAGCTAGTGCTAGTGTGAATATAAAGCAATTACATTCAACGTGATACTTAACTATGTAATCAAATTTCTTACATTGTTTTTTCACAAACATCATTTGGAATAATATTCGTTGCCACCCAAAACCCCGAATACATATTGTGCGGATCGATACTATCTCAATTGCACTAGCTACTAACACATAATGCGTGTTTTGGCTGTTTAAATATTAGTTTTGACCGCAAATATTTCATACACTATCTTGTTAATGGTAAAAAAAGTCACAGGCATGCAGAGATGATTCTGAAGATGAATCTTATGACTTCACATATATATTATTGGTTAAATTGGAATAAATAGTGAAAATTAGTCTAACATTTTACATAAAGTGGGCAATTCCGGTGCTTCCTCACCAAACTTCCGGATGAGCGCCACAGTTGTGAAATTAGGAGGCACATTGTCAATTTTGGCATGCAGGCTCTCCGTCAAGACAGAGTTGACAGTGATGGTATGCAAGAAACAAACTGGTGTCACTTAATTGATAAGTGATTTGAGAGGAAAAACATCGTGGATGTGTTATTTAGAAAAGGAGTTGTCTCGTCTCTCATAGTCTCATAGATTGTGTTGTGCTCTCCAAATTCGATGCTTGGGGGATAACATGAATCGATAACTGAAGCGATGGACAATGCAACGCCCCTCTTACTAGCGACCACATATATCATCTTCACCACCTAAATATTTGAAATTTGTGCCTTATTTCTTCCAAAAGTCCCATCCAATGCTATCCATTTCACATTAGATAGTATTTTTTTTAATCTTTCAAGAAACCACTTCATATTCTTCTAGGTTCCGATTGCACCAGTTATTAGAACTTTTCATGTTGTTCAGTGGATTGGAATTATAGAAACATTAAGTCAACCAAATTATAAAGTTGAAAATTGTGAAATGCAATAAAAACTGAAAAATTAATATTCAGTAAAACGAAAATCATTAGCATGTCATAAAAAATACATGCAGAAACAGAAAAAATCATTTGTATATTACAGAATACAGGGTGCATATCCTTTAAATGTGCAAGTTGTGTATTTTGAAGTGCAACTGGGCACATAAACTTCTGAAACAAAAAGTAAAACTTCAACATATATGATAGTATAAAATATTCATTTTGCATACAAGTTGCACATAAGAATGTGCAAGTATTGAATATTCATGGTGCATTGAAAAACCGTTATGTGCAAATATAAGAACAAAAAGCAATGCAGTTGCACATCCCCCCCCCCCCCCCCCCTCCTCTGATCCCCCTCTATCTCTCCTCATTACCCAAAAATTCAATACATCGTTCAGGCATGGAAAAACAAATATACATAATGTAGTTTTCTGAAACAAATTAAAATTCATGATGGGT
This sequence comes from Lolium perenne, assembly GCF_019359855.2. Classification (NCBI taxonomy): domain Eukaryota; kingdom Viridiplantae; phylum Streptophyta; class Magnoliopsida; order Poales; family Poaceae; genus Lolium; species Lolium perenne. The sequence goes on from NC_067250.2 coordinate 281,002,004, forward strand.
GGAGGGACAAAAGGTGGAAAATAATAGCATGGGCATGCTAAAGTTTCAAGATTAAAATACATAAGTTCATGATGCATTACGAACCTACCGTCTGATGTGTTGTCAACAACTAGCTAGGATAGTATATACTCCCCCCATTTCATAATTCTTGTTGTGGTTTTAGTTTAAATTTAAAATAAAACTACAAATAATTATGGAACCGAGGGAATATCATGTATGGTCAGTACATCACTCCTACTCCTAGGACAGGGAAACGTATTCCTTCGAAACCATGTCGCCACTAGAATATCATGCCCCCGCCCAAAAGGTGTCTAAACGAGGGCAATTCAGTAGAGTTCAGATGTTTGGATTACCCACAGGTTCTTCAGCTTATCCAAACAAACCTTGCAATTTGGTTGAGTTTTGAGTTAACCTGAATATATAAACTCTCTCCAAATTGATCTTCATAAGATTTATTGTGAACAGAGCAATGGGTTTTTACCGTACCGTTCCAGCTGCTCTAGCTCGTACCGTGACTGCCATCAACATTCAAAGGTACAGCCTGAGAGCGATGGTTTAGATTGAGAGTATACAATTGGCAGCCAAGTTTGACCGGGGATTATGATTAAGGTGCATGCCATGCACGCCGGACACCGATAAGGACGTAATTAAAGAAGAACGATAGCAATTGTTTTGTTTAGAGCGGAAGAAAGACAAATTGTTAATGACGGGAGATGGATTAGGTTAAGTGGAGATAGGTGGAGAAAGCAGCCGGCCAGCGGATATTAGGCCGTACTCTATCCCTACAAGCTTTACGTACCTTCTTGTACTGCTTGTTCCATAAATTCCGCTCGTCCACATCACACCAACGGCACGGTAGCGAACTTCGTCAATCCGGCCTGCACGGCGGCGACAAATGGTGTCTGTCCCGCACTTCCGCGCCGGCCCTCCGCTGCTGATGGAGACGGCAGCCTCTAATTTACTGTGGAGTATTACTTTTTGGAAAGAACAAAATCTACTGGTACAACGTAGATGTGAACATTGTGTAGTATGCACTTACGAATTTCCATAAGCATATGTCTTTTTTGTCTAGCGTATAAATAAATGCACTATTATTTGATAAATATAATACATGTAAACAGAGCACAAGTATATCTATCCGTCGAAAACAATATGTGTTTTTTGAAACTTTAAATATCAATTATATCGTTTCGATTTAAAAAAAAAAACTTGAAGACTGGAGCCAAATTGAAATTCACCATAAGTTTTCTCCTTTTGGAAAAAAAGTTCCCAATAACTTCTTCATGTACTTTTAGAAGATGATCATCAACGCTTATGTTCTCCTGCTAACTTAGTAAACAAAATTAATTTTATCGCAATTACTGCATAGAACATTTTGGGTCTAACTAGTTCTCGGCCTACTGAGGACTAAGTTAGTTCTAAGTACAATGATGTCATCGAATCTCAATTACAATTTGTATTCTAACTTACCATTAGTACGAATCACGAAGCAAACCTAACGGTTTGGATGCATTTTACGTAGTTGCTATCTAACTTGCAACAAAAAAAATTCAGTTACAACCCATCCTGCAACTAAAAATAAAATCACAACGCAAATCTGACGTTGCGAGAGTCTATTGAGCACTAGCTTAGTTCTCAATGTAATGAGAATTAGCAATTCCCTTTAAATAGCTAGTACTAATTAACCTCTGTTTAGAACGGAGGTAATATCTATCTAATTATAACTGACTTTATCTTTGTACCCACGACTGCACCAGTATAAAACCCAAGCGCTAGCTTGCCGGCCGTACCACCTAATCATTAACGAGTTGCAGTTACAGAGCAGAAGAAGTGCAGAACACAACACAAGCTAGAGAAAAAGTTGAGACCACGTCGTCTTCCACGCCAACGAGCATACCATGGCGGCCACCCACCCACGACCAGGCGCCAACCCCACCACCTACACCATCTCCCGCATCCATTAACTGACCCATCCCTAGCTTCTCTCCGGTAATCTCGCTGAGACCAGAAAAGCTTGCACGCCACTACACCAACGTACTCTTCTTCTTGCACGAAGACACGACGGCGGCAGCCGGAAATCAGAAGCTACGAGGCGCGCCGCGATCTTGCGACGATGATGGTGATGGGCTACTTCCGGGCGCCCAAGAAGGTACGTGGTGGGAGGAAGAAGAAGAAGGACGCGGCGGCGCAAGAGGAGGCCGCGGGGCTACGGGTGGCGCTGCTGGACCAGCCGGGCGGCGGCGGCGAGAGTGCGCTGCCGAAGGGGTACTTTGCCGTGTACGTCGGGGAGGAGGCGCGGCGGTTCGTGGTGCCCACGGGGTATCTCCGGGAGCCGGCGTTCCGGGACCTCATGGAGCGCGCCGCCGACGAGTTCGGCTTCGCGCAGGCCGCCGGGCTACACGTGCCCTGCGCCGAGGAGGACTTCGAAGAGCTGCTCCGCCAGCTCGGCCGCAAGAACGGCGGCTCCGGCAGCGGCAGGGGGAAGAAGGCCATTTAGGTAGCTAGCACTTGCACGTCCTATCATAGCAGCAGCACCCCGGGCCGTGCCCTACGTACTTAGATTGATGAGTTTAACTTTAAACTAGTTTTTCTTCTTGCTTGGTTATTCTAGATTGCAGTTCGTACATAGTGCAATTGTGCAAACAGCCACATGCGTGCATGATGTGTAGCATAGATGCATGCATGATGTGTTGACTCGTCATCGTTGGTTAATTTCATGGAAGGATCAATGAGTATGGAAACCAATAGTAGTACATCATCTGCTTCATCTTTTCTTATCTATATATGCGGAAAGTAACATATCTGAAATAAGGGTTTTATTTAGAGACGACGGAGAATGTAGCAGATGCCCGATGAAAGATCCGATTAATTCAGCTACCTTTTTTTTTTTGCGAATAGCTACCAGTTTCTTGTTTCCATCACATATTCACTTCTTTATACCTAGCCATCACATATTCACTTTGTGACAGATCTCATTTTAAAAGGTCACCATTTGTTACCGTTACTAGAGAAGGAGAGACGGTACGTGGCCGATGAAATGATGTGGAATTTGACAGGTAATAAGAGATTTTCTACAAATATCTGTTTATCAATTGTTGAAAAAAGATGTGGATGGGTCTCATAACAATTGGATCAAGAAAGTGAAGATCCCTCTAAGATAAAAATCTTCCTGTAGCAACTTTTTTGAAATGCTATTTTGACAAGGGACAACCTTTAAAAAGGGAACTGGTTCTCCTATTTGTTTCTTGTGTGGTCAAACCGAAAATGCTAGGCTGATCCAGGGAACCTTGGTTTCGACTCTTGTAACAAATTTGCGCCCTAATTCTATGTGGCAAAGCATTGCTGGGTTGTATCATTTTTTTTCCACATGGTAGGCAATTTCATATATTGTTGGCGATTTTTGGGGGGTCTGGAAAGTTTGGAATCAAAAAACTTTTGAAAAGAAGCTGGTGATATCTCATGTGGTGATTATCTTTTATATATGTTCGTTTCTCCGTTTTTGGGATGGATTTACTGTGAGGATGGCGTGCTGAAGATTTGCGGAGGTGCTGGGCGTCGGACATGCTGGCAAGATATTTGGCTAGCGCATCTTCGTCGGGATCGTCAAGTAACACGGCGGCAAACAACGCGTCCGATGATCACGGAGGGTCGAGTGCGAGGAGTCGGAACAAGTGTTCACCTTTTGGGTTGTATGGAGAACTTATCTGGGATGTCCTTTGGCCTTCTTGTTGTTCAATTTAGTAGTGTATGATAGGTTGTATGGCAAACAACGCGTCCGATGATCACGGAGGGTCGAGTGCTCTTGATGCCGAGGGTGTGTAACGGGTTTTCCTACCAAAATCCTTTTCCACTTTGTTCCTTTTTTCCAGTTTCCTATCTCTGTTGTTGGACATATGTATTTCTGTTATGCAAGTAATGGAAAGGGCGTAATCCCATTTGGACATGAAGTATTTCATCCTCCTTTCAGAAATAAGTTACTCGAATTTATCTAGATTAACAACACTAAAATGCGCCTTGATACATGTGAATCTACACAAATCTGAGTCACTTATTAATATGTCTAGGTACATGTGAATCTAGATAAATCTGAGTTATCTATTTCTGAACGAAGCGAGTAGTAGATTCTTTGTCAACATGGAAGTGGTGCAAGCCATTGTAGCCAAATACCAAAAATGGAGTTCTGCACATATTCAAGTTAACACTAATGTATTGTGGCAGGTCTTAATGTTGTGCTCAGATGTGTAAAATGTTCTCAAATTTTTGTCATCGTGACTAGTCTTACCTCCTCGGTGGCGACTCGTGGGGAAAACCCCGCACCGTATCCCTCTCCATCCTCATTTCTTCTCACATTGCTTCCACCAAAGCACTCCTAGGATTGCGCTAGCGCTGATGATGGTGGTGGTCGAGATCTTGTCGGTCCGTCTAACGCGGAGGGCCCTGAATGAAGAGCGACCTCCCCGGATGGAGATAGCCGATCTCATGTAGGGTGGCAGCCAATTGTGCTTGTTAGTCTGTCACCTTGGCCGTGTAGGTGGAAATTTTTGAAGTGGGTCGTGATACATCAGTCTTCCATGCTGACCACAGCTAGATACGATGAAGAGGGTACCCCTCATTCTGTGTTGCTCGCTCACTTGCCGGTTCTAGCATTTAGAGGTCTTTATTTGCAGAGTTTGGTGCTAGTTCTGGTGGTTGGTGTCAAGGTTGTTGGAGATATGCCCAAGAGGTAATAATAAAATGGTTATTATAATATATCTTTGTGTTTATGATAATGTTTACATATCATGCTATAATTGTATTAACCGAAACATTGATACATGTGTGTTATGTGAACAACAAAGAAGTCCCTAGTAAGCCTCTTGTATAACTAGCTTGTTGATTAATAGATGATCATGGTTTCGTGATCATAAACATTGGATGTTATTAATAACAAGATTATGTCATTATATGAATGATGTAATGGAAACACCCAATTAAGCGTAGCATAAGATCACGTCATTAAGTTATTTGCTATAAGCTTTCGATACATAGTTACCTAGTCCTTTCGACCATGAGATCATGTAAATCACTTATACCAGAAAGGTACTTTGATTACATCAAACGCCACTGCGTAAATGGGTGGTTATAAAGGTGAGATTAAGTATCCGGAAAGTATGAGATGAAGCATATGGATCAACAGTGGGATTTGTCCATCCCGATGACGGATAGATATACTCTGGGCCCTCTCGGTGGAATGTCGTCTAAATAAGCTTGCAAGGATATGAATGGTTCATAAGAGACCACATACCACGGTACGAGTAAAGAGTACTTGTCAAGAGACGAGGTTGAACAAGGTATAGAGATACCAATGATCAAACCTCAGACAAGTAAAATATCGCGTGACAAAGGGAATTGGTATCGTATGTGAATGATTCATTCGATCACTAAGTCATCGTTGAATATGTGGGAGCCATTATGGATCTTCAGATCCCACTATTGGTTATTGGTCGGAGAGAAGTCTCAACCATATCTACATAGTTCGCGAACCGTAGGGTGACACACTTAAGGTTTGATGTCGTTTAAGTAGATATGGAAATATGGAATGGAGTTCGAAGTTTTGTTCGGAGTCTCGGATGGGATCCAGGACATCACGAGGAGGTCCGGAATGGTCCGGAGAATAAGATTCATATATAGGAAGTCATTTTCTAGGTTTGAAAATGATCCGGTATTTTCTCTGGAAGGTTCTAGAAGGTTCTACAGAGTCCGGAAGAAATCAGCATGGAAGGTGGAATCCCAGAGGGACTCCACCCACCTTGGCCGGCCAGCCTAAGGGAGGAGGAGTCCCAAGTGGACTCCTCCCCATGGTGGCCGGCCACCCCACCAAGGAAAGGGGGGAGTCAAACTCCCCCTAGGTTTGGTCACATGGAAGGTTTATGTTGGGGTCTTATTCGGAGACTTTGACCTAAACCTTGGGGCTTCCACCTATATATAGAGGAGAGGAGAGGGGCTGGCCGGCCACATCAATACCACCATGGCCGCACCCCCTCAAGGCTTCCCTAGCCGGCGCCCCCTCTCCCAAACCCTAGCGGTTCCCTCATACCTCTCTCTCCCACATAGCTTAGGCGAAGCTCTGTCGGAGATCTCTACCACCACCGCCACCACGCCGTCGTGCTGCCGGGATTCCAAGGAGGATCTACTACTTCCGCTGCCCGCTGGAACGGGGAGAAGGACGTCGTCATCAACACCGAACGTGTGACCGAGTACGGAGGTGCTGCCCGATTGTGGCACCGTCAAGATCTTCTACGCGCTTTTGAAAGCGGCAAGTGATCGTCTACCGCAGCAACGAGAGCCTCCTCTTGTAGGCTTTGGAAATCTTCAAGGGTTAGTCTCGTTCATCCCCTTGTTGCTCCCATCTTCTAGATTGCATCTTGGCTTGGATTGCGTTCTCGCGGTAGGAATCTTTTTTGTTTTCTATGCTACGAATCCCTACAGTGGTATCAGAGCCGTGTCTATGCATAGATGGTTGCACGAGAAGAACACAATTGTTTGTGGGCGTTGATGCTTTGTTGTCTTTAGTTCGAGTACTTTGCATCTTTGTGGCATGGTGGGATGAAGCGGCTCGGGCTAACTTTACATGACCGCGTTCATGAGACTTGCTCCACGTTTGACATGCAACTTGTATTGCATAAGTGGCTTTGTGGGTGTCTGTCTCTCCCACCATAGTGAAGATTCAATTTACTCTTTCTATTGACAACACTAGTATCACCGTTGTGGTTCATGTTCGTAGGTAGATTAGATCTCACTCGAAAACCCTAAACCACGTAAAATATGCAAACCAAATTAGAGACGTCTAACTTGTTTTTGCAGGGTTTGGTGATGTGATATGGCCATGATGTGATGATGAATATGTATGAGATGATCATTATTGTATTGTGGCAACCGGCAGGAGCCTTATGGTTGTCTTTAAATTTCATGTTGAGTAGTATTTCAAAGTAGTTGTAATAGTTGCTACATGAGGTGAACAACCATGAAGACGGCGCCATGGACCTTGACGCTACGCCGACGATGATGGAGATCATGCCCATTGATGATGGAGATCATGTCCGTGCTTTGAAGATGAAGATCGAAGGCGCAAAGACTAAAGGGCCATATCATATCACATATGAATTGCATGTGATGTTAATCCTTTATGCATCTTATTTTGCTTAGAACGCGACGGTAGCATTATAAGATGATCCCTCACATTAATATCAAGATAATAAAGTGTTCTCCCCTCGTATGCACCGTTGCACGCTTAAATCGTTTCGAAGCATCTCGTGATGATCGGATGTGATAGACTCAACGTTCACATACAACGGGTGTAAGCCATGTTGCACACGCGGAATACTTGGGTTTGCTTGACGAGCCTAGCATGTACAGACATGGCATCGGGACAACGGAAACCGAAAGGTTGAACACGAGTCATATGGATGATATGATCAACATGTTGATGTTCACTATTGAAGCTACATCATCTCACGTGATGATCGGTTTTGGTGTAGTGGATTTGGATCGTGTACCACTTAACAACTATGAGGGATGTTGTATTAAGTGGGAGTTCATTAGTAATTAGATTAAAATATGAACTAATTATCATGAACATAGACTGAGTAGTATTTTGAATTAATTTTGTAGTATTGGCATCCGTTTTCTACCATGCGCTAGTCTTGTTATTGAGATAGAAATACTGTTAAAATCTGACAAGAAACTTTACGGATTGGTACCGTATTGTTAAAGAATCAAGAAATGATTAAGTCCTATTGCAAACTTTTAGTAAACCTCACATTGTTGATTCAGAGAGTTATGGTTTCAATTAGTACCTAAAGTTATCTTGTCTCCGTGAAACTTGAAGTTCAAATCTGTTTGAAAAATAAGGAGCTGAAAATTTAGTTTCAGAAATAATCAAGGTATGAGATATATATGATATCTAAGACCTTATTACAAGATGATAGAATATAATTTGGTGAGACTACATAAACTCATAAGTTTTATGGGAATGTACGAAGGTTGAAGACGCAAGGCGTCCCAATCCTCCAACTATTGGGGCACTAACGATATTCGCATATCCATGAAGTGATCGTCCTTAGTATGCACCGTTGCTAAGACTCGTCGTTTCAAATACTGAGGTATAGATTCTACTTGTACATACAACGGGTGCAAGCCAGATTTGCACATGCAAATACTGAGGTTAAACTTTACGAGCCTAGCATGTACAGACATGGTCTCGGAAAAGTCGCCATGTTATGATGGATAAAATTATGAGTGAAATTGTTCATCATATTACAAAGTTACTAATAGTGAAATCTGAAACACTTGTCATATGATGATCAAATTCAAAGTAAGAACCTCAAGGTTATTGGTATTTGACCAACAAACCTAGAAGTTAATGATGTTAAAGTGTTTTTCTGAATAATGAGGAAAGCTAAAAGAGAAACTACAAAAGATATTTTGGCAGAAAGAAAAGAAAAGACTAGAAAGTCTAGCTCAGGTGTATATAAATGATATACATGTTATGGATGTATTCCTTGTTTGGTCACACAATGAAATTCTTGGGTATTTGTACCATATTGGTTGGTATGAAGTGTCATACAAAACAACGCAATACAAGAATACAATGGCCTAAGTAACTGACAAGGAATATGATAGGAATGCACGTCTGGAACAAAAATAAAGTGTTATTTTGTTCGTCGTTGGCATTCTATCTAGCCCTTAGAATTTATAATAAAGAACTTAATAATTGTCATTTTGCTCTGGTCAAATAAAAACAAAGAGTTGTTCAAATTATGACATTACTCCATATACGATGGATAAGTTATTATAAATCGTAATGGTGAAACACACATACATAACACTGACGCTAAAATTCCATAAGGCAAATGATTTAAATTCCACTTATTTGTGGAACCGCCATTTAGGTCATGTTAGAAAGGAACACATGAAGGAACTCCATGCAAATGGAATTTTGGAGTCATTCGATTTTTGAATCGTTTGGCGCTTGCAAATCTTTTCTAAAGAGAATGACTGAAATACCGTTCATAGGCCAAGAGTTGAACGGGAAACTAACTTAGTGGAAACATACATGATGATATATGTGGTTCACCGGGCATAGTTGTGTGCGGGAGATTCTTCTACTTCATGAAAACTTCCAACAATGAATTGAGTATATGGATATATTCGATAAGGAAGAAGTTTGAAACATTTGAATAGATTCAAATAAATTTCAGCATGAAGTGGAAATCATCGTAATAGAAAAGTCAAATATCTATGATTAGATCATAGTGGAAATATTTGAATTACGAGTTTTAGCGAACATCTAAGAGAGTTATGAAGTTGTTCTACAACTCACATTTCTTGGAGTATCATAGTGATGATGAAGTATCCGAGAGACGTATCCAAACCTTGTTGGATTAATGATGAGATAAAATAAAATGAAGCCATTATAGTTTTGTGGAATATGCTTTAGAGACTACCGCTTTTACACTGAATAGAGCATCATCATGATCCGTTGAAATGACACCATACGAGTTATGGCATGGGTATGAACCCTAATAGTCCTTTCTTAAAATTTTGGTATGCATAGCATAAGATAAATAAGTTTACAACCAAAATCGGATGAATGTGTTTGTTGGTTATCCCAAAGAATTAATTGGGAATTCTTTCCACTATGAAGTAAAAGATAAAAGTGTTTGTTAATGTTACTTGCTTATTTCCAAGAAATTGTTTTCTAGCGAAGTATTTGAGTGGGAGGACAATAGAACTTGATAAGGTTTATGAACCTGAGCATAATGATCAGAGTAGCGCAGCATCGGAAATTGATTCCGGAAGTGGCCACGACGATCATGGCTTCCATGACTACAAAGTGTTTTAGCCATGGAGATCGAAGTACTTATTGAACCTTGTAGGTATGGTTTACTTTGTGATCAAATAAATGATTTGTGAACAAAGGATTGATTTTGAACAATGATAAACCAACTACAAATAAAAGAAGTTATGATGGGCCCTGACTCCATTAAAATGGCTATACGCCATGAAATCCAAGATAGATGAATATTTTAAAGTAAATGGATCTATAAAATTGATGGACTTGGATGGAATATCCTTGAATAAGTTCGACTTGTCGAAAAGTTGTTTACGACAAAGTTCAAAGAGTTGACTACGATAAGATTAGATCTTCCGTAGCAATACTTATAGTCTATGTGGATTATTCTAGTAATCACTACATATTTCTTTTATGAGATATGTTAGTAGGATGGAAAAATATATTACTTAACAGAAGTGTGTATTAAAGGTGTATAGAAGATACAACCAAGAGTTTTGCTAGTCCGTAGAATACTAGATAGGAATACAAACTTCAATTGAATGAAGTGAGTATTGCGGAGTTGGAATCTTCACCGGATGAAATGATCAAAGAGTTATGATTTCATCAGAGACGATGAAGAGGCTTGCATTTGCAAGAAATTAAGTGGGAGCGCTGAGACATATTTGTAATACTTTATGTAGGTGACATATCGTTGATTATAAATCATGTAATTATATAATTGATTAAAAGGTTTCATTGAGAATTAAACTTCAATGAAAGGATATGAACTGAAACATATTTAGTGTCAAGATCTATGAAGATAGATTGAAATACATTATAAAGTTTAAGTCAAAGTACATAGAATGGATATTGAAATAGTTCGATATAGAAATATTAAGAAAATGTTCTTATCATGTGAAGTTTTAACAAAACTTGAGTGTATCTTACATTCAATGAGTAAAAACACATGAGTGATTATAGATCACAAATAATATGTACACAATCAGATGTTCTGTGCTCTTAAAAATGTTATGAGCATGTACCAGAATGATTCATGTGATGATCATTGAAAACAGTAAAGAATATTCTTGAGTACTTAAGAAGAACCAAGGATATATATATAAAATATAGTTTTGTATGGAGAAATGACAAACAAATCGCTGTAAGGTGTTGCACCGATATTTGTTTTGTCACATATGAAAATAAAATTTCAATCTCAAATTAGACTAAGTGTTGTTTAAAAGGTAGCACAATGAGCTAGAAGTTGTCTATGCTAGATTCAGAAGAGTTCAAAATATTGTGACGGATTCTACAAAAGAAGGCAGAGTATGTCATTGTTTTGACAATGACAGAGGATGTTAAGTCAAGAGGTTCTTTGAGAACTTGGTGTAGTTCCGACAGAGTCAGAACTTTGAAGCTATATTGTGTGTGACAATATTAGTGACATATTTCAGACCGCGGAATTAAGGTTCCACCAGAAGATCAAACATATTTAATGCCGACTCATTTGGAAATGAGTGATGCGTTAAGACGCAAATAAATTACAAAATACATACGTTTCTGAGCGTGTCAGATACGTTGACTAAAACCTCTCTCATGAGCAAAACATGATAAAGCACCGGAAGGCCAAGGTGTTATATCTTTACAAATGTAAACTAGATTATTGACTCTAGTGCAAGTGGGAGACTGTTGGAGATATGCCCAAGAGGCAATAATAAAATGGTTATTATAATATATCTTTGTGTTTATGATAATGTTTACATACCATGCTATAATTGTATTAACCGAAACATTGATACATGTGTGTTATGTGAACAACAAAGAAGTCCCTAGTAAGCCTCTTGTATAACTAGCTTGTTGATTAATAGATGATCATGGTTTCGTGATCATAAACATTGGATGTTATTAATAACAAGATTATGTCATTATATGAATGATGTAATGGACACACCCAATTAAGCGTAGCATAAGATCACGTCATTAAGTTATTTGCTATAAGCTTTCGATACATAGTTACCTAGTCCTTTCGACCATGAGATCATGTAAATCACTTATACCGGAAAGGTACTTTGATTACATCAAACGCCACTGCGTAAATGGGTGGTTATAAAGGTGAGATTAAGTATCCGGAAAGTATGAGTTGAGGCATATGGATCAACAGTGGGATTTGTCCATCCCGATGACGGATAGATATACTCTGGGCCCTCTCGGTGGAATGTCGTCTAAATAAGCTTGCAAGCATATGAATGGTTCATAAGAGACCACATACCACGGTACGAGTAAAGAGTACTTGTCAAGAGACGAGGTTGAACAAGGTATAGAGATACCAATGATCAAACCTCAGACAAGTAAAATATCGCGTGACAAAGGGAATTGGTATCGTATGTGAATGGTTCATTCGATCACTAAGTCATCGTTGAATATGTGGGAGCCATTATGGATCTCCAGATCCCGCTATTGGTTATTGGTCGGAGAGAAGTCTCAACCATGTCTACATAGTTCACGAATCGTAGGGTGACACACTTAAGGTTTGATGTCGTTTAAGTAGATATGGAAATATGGAATGGAGTTCGAAGTTTTGTTCGGAGTCTCGGATGGCATCCAGGACATCACGAGGAGGTCCGGAATGGTCCGGAGAATAAGATTCATATATAGGAAGTCATTTTCTAGGTTTGAAAATGATCCGGTATTTTCTCTGGAAGGTTCTAGAAGGTTCTAGAAGAGTCCGGAAGAAATCAGCATGGAAGGTGGAATCCCAGAGGGACTCCACCCACCTTGGCCGGCCAGCCTAAGGGAGGAGGAGTCCCAAGTGGACTCCTCCCCATGGTGGCCGGCCACCCCACCAAGGAAAGGGGGGAGTCCCACTGCCCCTAGGTTTGGTCACATGGAAGGTTTATGTTGGGGTCTTATTCGGAGACTTTGACCTAAACCTTGGGGCTTCCACCTATATATAGAGGAGAGGAGAGGGGCTGGCCAGCCACATCAATACCACCATGGCCGCACCCCCTCAAGGCTGCCCTAGCCGGCGCCCCCTCTCCCAAACCCTAGCGGTTCCCTCATACCTCTCTCTCCCACATAGCTTAGGCGAAGCTCTGTCGGAGATCTCTACCACCACCGCCACCATGCCGTCGTGCTGCCGGGATTCCAAGGAGGATCTACTACTTCCGCTGCCCGCTGGAACGGGGAGAAGGACGTCGTCATCAACACCGAACGTGTGACCGAGTACGGAGGTGCTGCCCGATTGTGGCACCGTCAAGATCTTCTACGCGCTTTTGAAAGCGGCAAGTGATCGTCTACCGCAGCAACGAGAGCCTCCTCTTGTAGGCTTTGGAAATCTTCAAGGGTTAGTCTCGTTCATCCCCTCGTTGCTCCCATCTTCTAGATTGCATCTTGGCTTGGATTGTGTTCTCGCGGTAGGAATTTTTTTGTTTTCTATGCTACGAATCCCTACAAAGGTGGTGGGCATCGGGGGACACCCTTGGATCGGGTCGCAGTCACGACAATGATGCATGTGATGTCTTCCTTCTTGGAGGCTTCGTCGAGTTTCATCCCAAGGTCCCCTATATTGCAGGTTGTGATGGTGCCACAACTTAGTTTTGCTTGCTGGTGATGCCATGTAGGTAAATGCAAGGGCAAGTGGCTTGCAAGGCCATGTTGAGGGTTGAGCCTAATTTTGACCATGAAACTAACAAATAAATGATTTATTTTTCACAACAGTTAGTAGGTCATACATTTTATGTCATGCCGGCTCTAGAGGCGCACGTGGTGGCACACATGGGCGTGTGGTTGTATTGTAACACGAGGGCAATGGGACAATGGCCCCAAGCGTGCGGTTGTCCTCCTTCTCTGCTGGAGCTGGTCGGTCGGTTTGTGGCGGATCTCAGGATCACAAGCTGAGTCCTGACACTCGTGGGGTGGCTGGATAACACGGCAGTGAGTGGTGGAGGTGGTGCTTCTTGGTCCTATGCAAGGTGATGGTTGCCGGGTCCGATGATACGTCTCCGACGTATCGATAATTTCTTATGTTCCATGCCACATTATTGATGTTATCTACATGTTTTATGCACACTTTATGTCATATTCGTGCATTTTCTGGAACTAACCTATTAACAAGATGCCGAAGTGCCAGTTCCTGTTTTCTGCTGTTTTTGGTTTCAGAAATCCTAGTAACGAAATATTCTCGGAATCGGACGAAATCAACGCCCAGGTTCCTATTTTCCCCGGAACCATCCAGAACACCCGAGAGCCGCCAGAGGGGAGCCCTGGGGGCCCCACACCACACCCTGGCGCGGCCAGAGGGGGGGCGCGCCGCCCTATGGTGTGGGCCTCCCAGAAGCCCTCCTGCGCCGCCTCTTCGCCTATTTAAAGCCTCCGTCGCGAAAACCCTGATGCGTTCGACGAAACCCACAGAAACCTTCCAGAGCCGCCGCCATCGCGAAGCCAAGATCTGGGGGACAGAAGTCTCTGTTCCGGCACGCTGCCGGGACGGGGAAGTGCCCCCGGAAGGCTTCTCCATCGACACCGCTGCCATCTCCACCGCCATCTTCATCACCGCTGCTGCTCCCATGAGGAGGGAGTAGTTCTCCATCGAGGCTCGGGGATGTACCGGTAGCTATGTGGCTAATCTCTCTTCTATGTACTTCAATACAATGATCTCATGAGCTGCTTTACATGATTGAGATTCATATGAGTTTTGTATCACAATTCATCTATGTGCTACTCTAGTGATGTTATTAAAGTATTCTATTCCTCCTGCATGGTGTAAAGTGGACAGGGTGTGCATCATGTAGTTCTTGGCTTAGTTTATGATCGTGATCTCTTATGGATTGTGGAGTTAATTATCATTATGATGGTATTGATGTGATCTATTTGGTTATGTTGATCTATCTTGCACTATAAGGTTACTAAAATATGAACATTAATTGTGGAGCTTGTTAACTCCGGCATTGAGGGTTCGTGTAATCCTACGCAATGTGTTCATCATCCAACAAAAGTGTAGAGTATGCATTTATCTATTCTGTTATGTGATCAATGTTGAGAGTGTCCACTAGTGAAAGTCTAATCCCTAGGCCTTGTTCCTAAATACTGCTGCATTACTACTGCTTGTTTACTGTTTCACTGTGTTACTACTGCTGCAATACTGCCACCATCAACTACACGCCAGCAAGCTATTTTCTGGCACCGTTGCTACTGCTCATACTTATTCATACCACCTGTATTTCACTATCTCTTCGCCGAACTAGTGCACCTATTAGGTGTGTTGGGGACACAAGAGACTTCTTGCTTTGTGGTTGCAGGGTTGCATGAGAGGGATATCTTTGACCTCTTCCTCCCTGAGTTCGATAAACCTTGGGTGATCCACTTAAGGGAAAACTTGCTGCTGTTCTACAAACCTCTGCTCTTGGAGGCCCAACACTGTCTACAGGAAAGGAGGGGGAACGTAGACATCAAGCTAATTTTCTGGCGCCGTTGCCGGGGAGGAAAGGTAAAAGGTACTCACACTCCGGATCTCGGCTACTAAGCTATTTACCGGCGTTGTAAGTACTCGAAGCTATTTCCTTTAGATCCTGCAATTGCAACTTTTTGTTTCTTGTTTACACTAGTAAGGCATAATGGAAAACATCTGTGAGCTTTTTATTCTATTTCCTGAATCAAGACATGAATGGTTTAATGCGAAAATTAAAAAACCTACGGAATCTTATTTGCATGCTAGTAGCAATGATATTAGTATGAACGCTTTGAACACCATTGTTGCTAATGATATGGAAAATTCTAAGCTTGGGGAAGCTGGTTTTGATGAGCATGATCTTTTTAGTTCCCCAATCATTGAGGAGAAAATTTACTTTGATGATACTTTACCTCATATTTATGATGATTATAATGATATTGGTCTTTTGGTTCCGCCTGTTATGGAGGATAAATTTGATTATGATTACAATATGCCTCCTATATTTGATGATGATAATAATAATGATAGCTACTTTGTTGAATTTGCTCCCACTACAACTAATAAAATTAATTATGCTTATGTGGGTAGTAATAATTTTATGCATGAGACTCATGATAAGAATGCTTTATGTGATAGTTATATTGTTGAGTTTGCTCATGACACTACTGAAAGTTATTATGAGAGAGGGAAATATGGTTGTAGAAATTTTCATGTTACTAAAACACCTCTCTATGTGCTGAAATTTTTGAAGCTACACTTGTTTTATCTTCCTATGCTTGTTACTTTGCTTTTCATGAACTTGTTTATTTACAAGATTCCTATGCATAGGAAGCATGTTAGACTTAAATGTGTTTTTAATTTGCCTCTTGATGCTCTCTTTTGCTTCAAATACTATTTCTTGCGAGTGCATCATTAAAACTGCTGAGCCCATCTTAATGGCTATAAAGAAAGAACTTCTTGGGAGATAACCCATGTGTTATTTTGCTACAGTACTTTGTTTTATATTTGTGTCTTGGAAGTTGTTTACTACTGTAGAAACCTCTTCTTATCTTAGTTTTGTGTTTTGTTGTGCCAAGTAAAGTCTTTGATAGTAAAGTCAATACTAGATTTGGATTACTGCGCAGAAACTGTTTTCTTGCTGTCACGAATCTGGGCCTAATTCTCTGTAGGTAACTCAGAAAATTATGCCAATTTACGTGAGTGATCCCCAGATATGTACGCAACTTTCATTCAATTTGATCATTTTCATCTGAGCAAGTCTGGTGCCATTTTAAAATTCGTCTTTACGGACTGTTCTGTTTTGACAGATTCTGCCTTTTATTTCGCATTGCTTCTTTCGCTGTGTTGGGTGGATTTCTTTGTTCCATTACCTTCCAGTAGCTTTGGGCAATGTCCAGAAGTGTTATGAATGATTGTGTCACCTCTGAACATGTGAGTTTTTGATTATGCACTAACCCTCTAATGAGTTTGTTTCGAGTTTGGTGTGAAGGAAGTTTTCAAGGGTCAAGAGAGGAGGATGATATACCATGATCAAGGAGAGTGAAAGCTCTAAGCTTGGGGATGCCCCGATGGTTCACCCCTGCATATATCAAGAAGACTCAAGCATCTAAGCTTGGGGATGGGCATCCCCTTCTTCATCGACAACATTATCAGGTTCCTCCCCTGAAACTATATTTTTATTCGGTCACATCTTATGTACTTTACTTGGAGCGTCTGTGTGCTTTTGTTTTTGTTTGTGTTTGAATAAATTGGATTACATCATGCTTGTGTGGGAGAGAGACACGCTCCGCTGGTTCATATGAACACATGTGTTCTTAGCTCATAGTATTCATGGCGAAGTTTCTCCTTCGTTAAATTGTTATATGGTTGGAATTGGAAAATGATACATGTAGTAATTGCTATAAATGTCTTGGGTAATGTGATACTTGGAAATTGTTGTGCTCATGTTTAAGCTCTTGCATCATATGCTTTGCACCCATTAATGAAGAAATACATAGAGCATGCTAAAATTTGGTTTGCATAATTGGTCTCTCTAAGGTCTAGATAATTTCTAGTATTGAGTTTGAACAACAAGGAAGACGGTGTAGAGTCTTATAATGTTTTCAATATGTCTTTTATGTGAGTTTTGCTGTACCGGTTCATCCTTGTGTTTGTTTCAAATAACCTTGCTAGCCTAATCCTTGTATCGAGAGGGAATACTTCTCATGCATCCAAAATCCTTGAGCCAACCACTATGCCATTTGTGTCCACCATACCTACCTACTACATGGTATTTTCTGCCATTCCAAGTAAATACTTCATGTGCTACCTTTAAACCTTCAAAATGCTTCTCAATTTGTGTTAATGTTTTATAGCTCATGAGGAAGTATGTGGTGTTTATCTTTCAACCTTGTCATTTACTTTTGACAGACTTTCATAATGGACTAGTGGCACATCCGCTTATCCAATAATTTTGCAAAAAGAGCTGGCAATGGGGTTCCCAGCCCCAATTAATTACAACTTGCATTAATAATTCTCTTCACATGTTTTGCTCTAATTCATCAGCAAGCAACTTAATTTTGCAAATAGACACTCCTCCATGGTATGAGATTGATGGTAGGCACCCGAGGATTCGGTTAGCCATGGCTTGTGTAAGCAAAGGTTGGGAGGAGTGTCACCCATAAATAAATAAAAACTAAAGTACATGTGTAAACAAAAGAGAAGAGGGATGATCTACCTTGCTGGTAGAGATAACGTCCTTCATGGGAGCCGCTCTTGAAAGTCTGGTTGGCGAGGTAGTTAGAGTACCCATTACCATTCGTTGACAACAACAAATACCTCTCAAAATTTTACTTTTATGCTCTCTATATGATTTCAAAACTTGAAAAGCTCTAGCACATGATTTATCCCTGCTTCCCTCTGCGAAGGGCCATTCTTTTACTTTTATTGTTGAGTCAGTTCACCTATTTCTCTCCACCTCAAGAAGCAAACACTTGTGTGAACTGTGCATTGATTCCTACATATTTGCATATTGCACTTGTTATATTACTCTATGTTGACAATATCCATGAGATATACATGTTATAAGTTGAAAGCAACCGCTGAAACTTAATCTTCTTTTATGTTGCTTCAATACCTTTACTTTGAATTATTGCTTTATGAGTTAACTTTTATGCAAGACTTATTGATGCTTGTCTTGAAGTGCTATTCATGAAAAGTCTTTGCTATATGATTCACTTGTTTACTCATGTCATATACATTGTTTTGATCGCTGCATTCACTACATATGCTTTACAAATAGTATGATCAAGATTATGATGGCATGTCACTCCAGAAATTATCTGTGTTATCGTTTTACCTGCTCGGGACGAGCAGAACTAAGCTTGGGGATGCTGATACGTCTCCGACGTATCGATAATTTCTTATGTTCCATGCCACATTATTGATGTTATCTACATGTTTTATGCACACTTTATGTCATATTCGTGCATTTTCTGGAACTAACCTATTAACAAGATGCCGAAGTGCCAGTTCCTGTTTTCTGCTGTTTTTGGTTTCAGAAATCCTAGTAACGAAATATTCTCGGAATCGGACGAAATCAACGCCCAGGTTCCTATTTTCCCCGGAACCATCCAGAACACCCGAGAGCCGCGTAGGGGAGCCTGGGGCCCCACACCACACCCCGGCGCGGCCGGAGGGGGCCGCGCCGCCCTATGGTGTGGGCCCCCCAGAAGCCCTCCTGCGCCGCCTCTTCGCCTATTTAAAGCCTCCGTCGCGAAAACCCTGATGCGTTCGACGAAACCCACAGAAACCTTCCAGAGCCGCCGCCATCGCGAAGCCAAGATCTGGGGGACAGGAGTCTCTGTTCCGGCACGCTGCCGGGACGGGGAAGTGCCCCCGGAAGGCTTCTCCATCGACACCGCTGCCATCTCCACCGCCATCTTCATCACCGCTGCTGCTCCCATGAGGAGGGAGTAGTTCTCCATCGAGGCTCGGGGCTGTACCGGTAGCTATGTGGCTAATCTCTCTTCTATGTACTTCAATACAATGATCTCATGAGCTGCTTTACATGATTGAGATTCATATGAGTTTTGTATCACAATTCATCTATGTGCTACTCTAGTGATGTTATTAAAGTATTCTATTCCTCCTGCATGGTGTAAAGTGGACAGGGTGTGCATCATGTAGTTCTTGGCTTAGTTTATGATCGTGATCTCTTATGGATTGTGGAGTTAATTATCATTATGATGGTATTGATGTGATCTATTTGGTTATGTTGATCTATCTTGCACTATAAGGTTACTAAAATATGAACATTAATTGTGGAGCTTGTTAACTCCGGCATTGAGGGTTCGTGTAATCCTACGCAATGCGTTCATCATCCAACAAAAGTGTAGAGTATGCATTTATCTATTCTTTTATGTGATCAATGTTGAGAGTGTCCACTAGTGAAAGTCTAATCCCTAGGCCTTGTTCCTAAATACTGCTGCATTACTACTGCTTGTTTACTATTTCGCTGTGTTACTACTGCTGCAATACTGCCACCATCAACTACACGCCAGCAAGCTATTTTCTGGCACCGTTGCTACTGCTCATACTTATTCATACCACCTGTATTTCACTATCTCTTCGCCGAACTAGTGCACCTATTAGGTGTGTTGGGGACACAAGAGACTTCTTGCTTTGTGGTTGCAGGGTTGCATGAGAGGGATATCTTTGACCTCTTCCTCCCTGAGTTCGATAAACCTTGGGTGATCCACTTAAGGGAAAACTTGCTGCTGTTCTACAAACCTCTGCTCTTGGAGGCCCAACACTGTCTACAGGAAAGGAGGGGGAACGTAGACATCATCCGATCTGCTCACTTTAGAGACATTCTTGCAGTCAATGGTGCTGATCCGAACAACGACAGTCTTCGTCAGCATGGCGGGAGCCTAGGAGTGGCAGAATCCGGGTGCTTCTATACAATTGCCCACTCCCAATGGTCTCGGTGTAGAACTCGTGCCATCGTCGTTCGATACTTAGAGGGTTCGCGTCAGAACTTTGCTTGATGTGGCTCTTCGATCTTTGGGTGGTGACCCCAGATGGTGGTTCTCTATTACCGCGTTGATTAGAAGGTGGATGTCCGCAAGGCGGGCCTGGACCTAGCACCTAGTTCCATTTGTCATTGTAGGTCGTTAGGCATGTTGGGTCACCGGCCTTCTTGCAGGTTTGCGGCGGTGGCCTGGCCGACCCTCGAGGGGCCGGCGCATGGTTTGTGACTCACCGTTGGGCGAAAGCCTTTCTCTAGTCGACTTTCGGGACCAACGGTGGCGCCAAAGCCCTTGGGCATTGTATCCTTCTTGAAAGGGTTTTCATGGTGATGCTATCGCTCCCTGCGGTGACCCAGTACACTACTTCATGTTGTAGTGCGTAGGTCGTTGGCATAACAATTAAGGAACACTGCTCCACGAATATTGCACACAACAGAGTGGTACAACGGAAACATCGTAGGGCCAAAGGTGTATGCCTATAGTATTTCATAACAACAATCATTTAGAAAAGATCTACGGATTCTTTGGCACAATGAGGTTTGCAGATAAGTTGCTAACCAAACCAAGATCCAGGGGACAACTGGTCAACCACTCCATTACGCGATCCATCTCGGGTACTACTTGGCTTATGACTATCGCTAAAACAATACTCTACGGATATAGGTTATATGGTATGGGGATTGGTCCCCTCCTATGATTTATCTTAGTTCCCACTATTTCTAATCTTAGTTGTTGAAAATTGTTGACTACTATGCTCGATTTGTCCGACTAGAGCTCCATGTAGTAGTTCTCCTTCTCATGTTGTTGGGTTTGGATGACTTTTTCAACTTCTCTAGAGGCTATCAAGGGATAACAAGATAGATCTAGTATAGTGAGGTACTCATCAAGTTCTAATATGTGGGCGTTTGATGCACTATATGCATCCAAGGCTTATGCAAGTTTTCGAAAACATTTTTTTTTTATAGAAAAGGTAAGTTACAATTTAGAAAATCTATGCCCGTCAACCTTTACGGGTTGTGAGAACTTCATGTAATTCCTTTTCCGCCACGATAGTAGTTTTTTTTTTCCATAATAGGGAGTATCATGATACATTTAATACACTCTCAAGAGGTAGGATACTTTTCAGAAAATATCTTTAGTTTTTTTACACAACCGGGTGGTCTGAGGCCCGATCCAAAGACTTGCCAGTCATTGGCTACACTGAGACCGCACATTCCATGTTTGTAATGAGTTTCGTTCACGAGACCTAAGCTCAATTAACATCCCTTCAAAGAAACATACTTATCATTTCGTAACACATACGAAATGGGGACGTTAAGGGATCCCACCCGTTGATTCCTCAACAGAATACAACCCAAGTACGTATCCGAGGAAATACGGAAAGAGGAAGGTCCAGCTAACTTACTCGTCCCATACCGGGATCTATGGTCAGCGTTGTCTATATGTCGCTTCAAAGGTCCGACTACAGTTGTTATTTAATCCTAAATTTATGTTAATAAAGTGGGATGTCTACCATAGAGTTTCACTTTGTATTCAACCATGGTTCCGATGCCCACCAAATAGATTACTCGACCCTTGGGCATGTAACAAACATTTTATATGTATGAATATAATTCTAGCGTTTTAATGCAATGGAAGTTTCTGAAAAGGGTTGTGATAAAATTATCAAAGGAAAGCAAGTGTGTCCTTGCCTCCCTGAGTGCAAGATTATGCAATTATTGTGGTTTACATCATCATAAGATTCAAATGAAAGAACATCATTGGTCCGATAAGGACTAATGTTTAAAAGATTATCAATATGCTATTATTCGTAGGATATGATATGCAAGCGTTCTAACCCTTGAAATCAACCCCCGTTGGCTTCGTTTAGGAATTCAACTTAGGTTTGGGCAAGG
Organism: Lolium perenne; assembly: GCF_019359855.2. NCBI lineage: Eukaryota > Viridiplantae > Streptophyta > Magnoliopsida > Poales > Poaceae > Lolium > Lolium perenne. The sequence goes on from NC_067250.2 coordinate 281,024,171, forward strand.
GTTTGTGTTTTCGTATATTTTTGGTTTAGTTTCAAGTTTACTTCACACATAAATTGAAGAATCACAAAATTAAGATTTTTATCACTCATAATATAATAGCATAATAACAAGACAAAACATCGCATGGTTGCTTATTGCTTATAAAGGAACATTCTTTTAGAGTTGTATGAAGATTTAATTAGGAAGAAATGGTCATAGTGTTTTTCCTTATATGGGAAAAAAATAACTTTTGAAGAATTTTTTTTAAATGATAAGTTGTCTTTGTGGGTATGTGACACCTTAATTCTATTTCGTGGGTACGTGACACCTTAATTCTATTATGCTAGGTAACTAGGCTTTCATATTTTAGGTGTTGTATCACATTGATAATGACTTTATGGGTATGCGACACCTTAATTCTATTTTGTTATATCAACCAACTTAATAGTACCTAATGGTTATAGATTATTGTGAGTAACTCTGAGATTGTGGTGTTTGATTTGGTTAAGCGTTTTAAGTTTAGAAATGAAACTATAAACTCCATTATCTTTTTTTTCTTAATACTATAACATTAAAAGAAATATCCATTTTTTCTTACGTATATGCGGGCATGCTATTCACACTTCTGTTAACATTTGAGCTAAGATTTTTGAAGTTCAACATGAATACTCTCAAATTTTTTACTTTTATATGAGTAATTAGTTTTATAATTTCTTTCCTGGATTTGTTTTAAGTATTTATACTATTTTGAAAGGTTACATGACCACCATAGACTTATTCTAGAATCCAATTAGTCTCTGATAAATAATTTGGTGGTATTGGTTGTGGCTTAGATTTCTTAAAGGGATCACTGACGTCAAGTGATTCTACTAGGTTAATAGGTTTGAAAGGGCTTCTCAAATGATAGGATTATCTCTATCTAGACACTAATGAGTTGTCAACAAGGTTTACGTTGAAGACATAAACCTGTCGTCAAGTGGGTATTATATTTCTGGTGGAATAGGTTTAGGTATAAGCTTTAGATTAAAACCTCTCTTATGACAAAAATAGTTGGTTAAGGTCAACTTGGATAATGGATGGATTTAGAATTAGTTTACTCTTGTAGAATTCGTGGGGTTGGATCTCATCGGATATGATCAAGGATTTATATTCACCCACTCTCAAGGTGAATGGATGATGATAAGGTTGACTTGGATATCGAATGTGAAGTATGAAAATAGAACTTATCAATATTTGGAATGTCGCGGATGATTTTCATGATATTTGACAATTGTCAAACACAAGTAATTACAGATATAGAATGAGGTAAGAAAATAAATGATTGGATTTTTAGTTGATTGACTATGTGCAACAGGCTTATTCGGCACATGTGTGAATGGATGTTTGGATAAGGTGAGTTAAGCATCAAATTATTATTTGTTCCTTAAGGGTGTGTTCTTTGTTGATTCACTTTTATTTATGCTTTTTAGTTACATTCTCATAAGAATATAAATTTACCAAAGTTTATCGAATTTTTAACACTCGGCTTGATGACTAGTCCTGAATCATCAGTTTGGGTGAAACTCCAATCACTTCGACAAGTTCTATCAAAAAGTTCTACAATATTCCTGGATTTTACATGCATGAATGCAATACACATATCTGTTTTCGTTATATTTGTAGCCTCTAAACATGGGATGTTACACTCCACACGCCAGGATTCTCCCAGTGAAATCCTAGATCAAACATGGGATCAAGAGAGAATGGTGTTCATGAGTTGTTTGCCTCTCCAGGACCTGCCTTGGATGTTTCGCGAGTTGCTGGTAAATTGTAGTGCAACCTTGTCTAGGTCTGATAGCTAGGCGTGGCATCGGGTTTGGTGAGCTTCGAGAGAAAAACATGCACCAACTTCGGTTGCCATCAACGATGGCAGCGTTCTCGGATGTCGCTCCCCTCCTTGGAAGCATCATTGTTGAGCCCTTGTTTGTGTGGTTGGTGTTGTCATGTGTGCGTCAACTTTGGCTAGGTAGCCACTTCAAAAAAAAACTTTGGCTAGGAAGTGTTCAACCTGGGGTCAGCGTGGACGACGTCTGAGTGGTGGCTCCAGATTCTCACCTCCTCCTTGTAGCGTTGAGATGTGTGTTGAGTGTCGATTTGAATCGGTCGGCCATTTTTTTATAAACTAACCAATTCACTTCTCCTATATGAGGCAAAATCTTTTGTATCGTTTAAGAGAAAAATTATTTGTTAAATTTAATGGTAAGAAAATCGGTAATCGTTAACTGCTCGGTAGGCCTGGGAGTAGTGAATAATCGGAAATTGGACGATTAACTGATTTAATCGGTTGGCTATTAATCTATGCAACCTACAGAAATTAGCACCCAAAACACGTCTATATAAGAAAGAAAGATATAATATATGGGTCTCTATATGGCTTCCCTACTTTTCTAGAGCCTAAATCCCATTAAAACATGTACGTTTTCTCTTCTGTGACGTAAACTTCTAGGTCATGAGCGACGAAGGAGCCACCAGCTGACACCATGTTTATTCATTTCTCTCCTCCTTTGCCCTCTCAAGTTTCTCTTCTCCCACCACCTATCCAAGGTACTACCTCTTTTGCACCTCAACCACCTACCCTATTTGAAGGCGTCCTGGAGCTCTTCGACAAGCTCCTCAAGGCTATCGAGATCTTGTATCCAAGGTCTGGTTGGCAACGATAAGCAATTGTTTAGTGATAACTGGAATTGAGCTCCTGGAGGCGAGCATCAAGTTGAAGCTTCGCAAACCTACTTGATTTGGATGAGGTAGCGGCTGGATGAGTGATCTACGTTGAAAATTTTGCAACTCTTTTGACCAATGCGGACTAATTACTCCTCTCTTAATTGATTCGGGTAATCATGCTCACATTGGCAATAAAGCTCACTTTTCCTTTGAACCATCATGGTTGTGGTTGAAACATGATAATTTCTATGAAATAGTGAAAGCTGAATGGGAGGCAGAGACTCGTGGGGATTCCCCTATTGCTAGATGGCAAAACAAAATTCGTCATATTCGGTGGTTCCTTAAAGGTTGCGCAAAATGTCTCAGTGGTCAGTACAAGAAAGAAAAGGAAAAAACGGGTGTCCTTAATAGATGAATTAGATTTGAGAGCTGAGATAACTCCCCTAGATGATGATGAGAGAATAACATTAAGAAAAGCAAATGATGACTTAACAAAATTTCGGAGAGAGGAGGAGTCGAAATGGGAACAAAGAGTCAAAGTAAAATATATTCAAGAGGGGGGAAACAATACTAAGTATTTTCACTTAATTGCAAATGGAATGCATAGAAAGAAAAAAATTCACCTAGAACAAGATAAAGGAACCATAGTGGGTGACGAGAATTTACAGGTCTATATATCTAAGTTGTTTGGAGAGCCAGCTACTTCTACCCTCTCACTGAGTGAGGAGATCCGTCACGATATTCCCCTATTAACCCAGAGGAGAATAATATCCTGGTCGCCGAATTTACCGAGAAGGAGGTCAAGGAGGCTATCTTTCAAATGGAGCTAAATAAAGCACCAGGTCCTGATGGATTTCCAGCTGAGTTTTACCAAACCTTTTGGGATATCATTAAGGGTGATTTAATGCCAATGTTCTATCAACTACATTCAGGGGAATTACAGTTGTTCAAATTGAATTTTGGTGTTATTACCATATTACCCAAGAAGTAGAATGCTATTCAGATACAACAATATAGACCAATTTATCTTCTCAATGTTAGTTTTAAAATTTTCACGAAGGTCGCTACAAATTAGAGCTAACTCTGTTGCTGAAACAGTGATTAGCCCTACACAATAAGCCTTCATGTTAGGACGACATATACTTGAAGGAGTAGTCGTACTACATGATCAAACTATCCATGAACTTCATCGGAAGAAATGGATGGAGTGATCTTTAAAATTGATTTTGAGAAAGCATACGACAAGATAAAATGGCCTTTTCTTCAACAAGCCATGCTCATGAAAGGTTTTGATGCCAAATGGCGTACACTCATCGAACAATTCGTTAGAGGTAGAAGCGTAAGGATCAAGGTCAATGATGACATTGGACACTACTTTCAGACCAGAAAAGGTCTTCGACAGGGTGATCCATTGTCACCCTTGCTCTTCAACATTATCGCAGATATGTTGGCTATCCTAATTGCAAGGGCAAAGAAGGATGGTCAGATCGGAGGTCTAATTCCTCATCTTGTTTAGGGAGGAATCTCTATGCTGCAATATGCTGATGATACTATACTTTTCATGGAGCATGATGTTGAAAAAGTTATTAATATGAAATTAATATTACGTTCTTCGAGGAATTATCAGGGTTAAAAATAAATTTCCATAAGAGTGAGGTTTTTTTGTTTTGGAAGGGCTAAGGAAGAAGAAGGGCAATACAAATAATTGTTTGGTTGTGAATTTGGTTCGTTTCCCGTCCGGTATTTAAGTATACCAATCCACTATAGAAAGCTTAAAAACTCGGAATGGAATCCTGTTGAGAGTCGTTTCAAACAAAAACTTGGATGTTGGGCGGGGAAGATGTTATCATATGGGGACCGCCTCGTATTGAATAACTCTATTCTTACTAGTTTACCAATGTTTATGTTATCTTTGTTTGACATACCTAAAGGGGTAAGGAAGAGATTAGATTTTTTCCAATCATGTTTCTTATGGCAATGTGAGGAAAATAAAAAGAAATGTAGGTTAACTAGGTGGAGTGATTTGCAGACCCAAAGACCAAGGTGGTCTTGGAGTTGAAGTGCTGGAAATAAAGAATTGGTGTCTTCTTAGAAAATGGTTATATAAGCTTCTTTCTGAAGAAGGTCTATGGCAGCAACTGTTGAAAAATAGATATCTGATACGTCTCAAACGTATCTATAATTTCTTATGTTCCATGCTAGTTATATGACAATACTCACATGTTTTATATACACTTTACATCATTTTGATGCATTTTCCGGCACTAACCTATTAACAAGATGCCGAAGCGCCAGTTCCTGTTTTCTGCTGTTTTTGGTTTCAGAAATCCTACACAGGAAATATTCTTGGAATTGGACGAAACAAAATCCCACGGTCTTATTTTCCACGGAGCCTTCTAGAAGTCCGAAGAGGAGATGAAGAGGGGCGACGAGGCGGCCACACCCTAGGGGGGCACGGCCCCACCTCTGGGCGCGCCGCCCTATGGGGTGGGCCCCTCGAGCGCCTCCCGACTCTGCCCCTTCGCCTATATATTCTCTCCGTCGCGAAAACCCTATTACCGAGAGGCCCGATACGAGAAAACTTCCAGAGCCACCGCCGCCGCCAATCCTATCTCGGGGGATTCAGGAGATCGCCTCCGGCACCCTGCCGGAGAGGGGAATCATCACCGGAGGGCTCTACATCACCATGCCCGCCTTCGGACTGATGCGTGAGTAGTTCATCCTTGGACTATGGGTCCATAGCAGTAGCTAGATGGTTGTCTTCTCCTCTTGTGCTATCATGTTTAGATCTTGTGAGCTGCATATCATGATCAAGATCGTCTATTTGTAATGCTACATGTTGTGTTTGTTGGGATCCGATGAATATTGAATACTATGTCAAGTTGATTATTGATCTATCATATATCTTTTATTTATGTTCTTGCATGCTCTCTGTTGCTAGTAGAGGCTCTGGCCAAGTTGATACTTGTAACTCCAAGAGGGAGTATTTATGCTCGATAGTGGGTTCTTGCCTCCATTGAATCTGGGACAGTGACAGAAAGTTCTAAGTGGATGTGCTGTTGCCACTAGGGATAAAACATCGATGCTTTGTCTAAGGATAGTTGTATTGATTACATTACGCGCAGTACTTAATGCAATTGTCTGTTGTTTGCAACTTAATACTGGAAGGGGTGCGGATGCTAACCCAAAGGTGGACTTTTTAGGCATAGATGCATGCTGGATAGCGGTCTATGTTATTTGTCGTAATGCCCTAATTAAATCTCATAGTAGTCATCATGATATATGTATGTGCATCTCTATTTGTCAATTGCCCAACTGTAATTTGTTCACCCAACATGCTATTTATCTTATTGGAGAGACACCACTAGTGAACTGTGGACCCCGGTCCATTATTTTACATCTGAAATACAATCTACTGCAAACCCTGTTCTCTGCTGTTCATCGCAAACAAACATCATTCTCCACACCATACGTTTAATCCTTTGTTTTCAGCAAGCCGGTGAGATTGACAATCTCATTGTTAAGTTGGGGCAAAGTATTGTGATTGTGTTGTGCAGGTTCCACGTTGGCGCCGGAATCCCTGGTGTTGCGCCGCACTACACTCCTTCACCAACAACCTTCACGTGGCCTTCATCTCCTACTGGTTCGATAACCTTGGTTTCTTACTGAGGGAAAACTTGCTGCTGTACGCATCACACCTTCCTCTTGGGGTTCCCAACGGACGTGTGTTTTACCGTCACAAGCAATATCTTTAGCAAAAGACGTTGGCTGAAGTTGAAAGTAAACCGACTGATTCACCATTCTGGAAGGGATTAATGAAAGTTAAGGAGGATTTTTTTAGCAGGGGAAGTTTTAAAATTGGATCAGGAAAAGGAGTTCGCTTCTGGGACGATATATGGCTAGGAGAGCAAATTCTGGCATCTCAATACCCACAACTATATCGCATAGTTCATCATAAACATGATACGGTGGCAACTGTTATGAGTTTAGTTGCGTTAAATACTGTTTTTTGGAGGCAACTGGTGGGTAATAAGTGGGATCAATGGGTACATTTATGTCAACGATTAATGCAGATAAATTTAAATGAAGATCAGGACAAGTTTGTTTGGGGTCTAACATCATCAGGGATTTTCACCGTTAAGTCTATGTATGCTGATATGTTAAATGGTCATACGAGATACCTTCGCAAATATGTTTGGAAATTAAAAATCTCACTAAAAATTAAAATCTTTATGTGGTTCCTTAGTAAGAAAGTTCTTTTGAGTCGTGATAATCTAGCAAAGTGGAATTGGAATGGAAATACAAAATGTTGTTTCTGTGACGCCGAGGAATCAGTTAAACATTTTTTTATTTCATGCCCTTTTAATAGACTTGTTTGGCGAGTAATTTTTGCTGCACATAATATTCCTCCTCCATCCAATATTACAAATTTGTTTGAGAATTGGCTCAATGGAATAGACAAAACATATAAAGCTAGGATTCGCATTGGTATTTTGGCTTTATGTTGGTCATTATGGAATTGCAAGAATGATATTGTTTTTAACAAAAAGGATTCTACTAATTTTTTGCAGGTTATTTGCACTATGGTACATTGGATCCAGCTTTGGCGTTTCTTGCTCCCGGAGGACCAGCGGGAGTGCATGGTTTCTGGATGCAACCGCCTTCAAATGGTTGCTCAGGACTTTTTCAACCAGGCTACTTGGCGGCCTACTAAGAGATTGGAAGATGCTTAGATTGCTTACCATGTTTCTTATTTTTAGATGGTTGATATTTGTATCGATCCTCGGTGATCCATGAATTGTAACTCTTAACTATTTATATGTTTAATAAAAAGTTGTGTGCATCAACCGATGCAGAGGCCGGGGTTAACCCCATTTCAAAAAGAAAAAAAAATTGGAAACATTGCTAGTAATCGGGGCCGGTGTCAAAGCAATTAATCGAGTTAAAGGATTAATACAAGAAATTAGAGGTATTCGACACGGTTAAACCCCATAGTAACAATTAAACGACCTATTAGTCGCTGATTCAGCCTAATTTTTGAACAGTGGTTAAATCATTGGTCCACCTTAGGCTCAAAATTCAAAGGGCCTTGCAAACCTGAAGGGAGGCCAGGAGGGAGTACATCTCTAGCAAACACGGGCTTGTTGTTGGCCCACAAAACGGCTATGTCTTGTCCACAGGGGAAAATAAATAAAAATGGCAAAAGTCATCACAAAATACGGCAAGATCTTACGAATGTGTTAATCATTATCACAAAGTCCCAGCCAGGGGTAAAAAAGTGAAATTTACACTTGTTTCTCTCAAGAAACTTGAAATAGGAATGGGAATATTGTAGTCTGGCCAACTACTTGTCAGTTCCTGAAACTTTGGGCCACCTACTGACTTTTTTTTATCTTGTTAGTTAGAAATGATGGGGTAGTCATTCAGGTCCATCAACTGAGCCCCGTGGATGCTACTAGTTGCACTAGTTCCATTTAAAACCGAATGGGGTACGCATTTCGTAGCATCCCTAGTTATTGTAAATTGTGCAATCAAAAGGCAGAATGGACAGCTGGTCTAACTCGAATGGCATGGTAGCTCTGGATCTGGATCTCAAATTCTCCTTGTATGAATGAATATATAGTATCGCCGAACGAGAAGGATGTCTGGATGCTCACCCGTCACCAGGTAAATTAACTCTATGATCTGGCTTTCGTCAAAAACTCTGTGCTCTGGAACTCATATTTTAAGAAGGAAATTTCGTTTCATGAACTTGAAGAACTAGGTTATTACTGTACTGTATTCAGGTAGTGTGCTGTCAAGCAATTGCAGATTAGTTCAGTTCCACTATCAAGACTGCTTGTTAATCAGCTCTATGCTCAGAGTTCAGACGCCCTTCAGACACCAACAATATTAACTGATTTTATGCCTACCTGTACGGATGTACCTGCTACGCCATTATAGTAGTTTATGAAAGATCCAGGAAAAGATGCTGAGTATTTCCGTCCTCGTGTGTTGATGCTCTGAGACCAGGTGTGCCTGCCATGTACTACACAACCTTTCATTTATCTGGTTTGTGTTAAGCCTTTTGAATCTGTCTGAAGTAAACATGATGAGATATATGCTAATACCATCAACCACTTATTGACGATGGATCCCACGGAACAAAAATGGTGCTTGTACTTCTGAATGGAACAATACCACACCTCTGCAAAATTTATCTCAGAACAGCTACTATCTCTAGCAAAGAACTCAACTCTTCTCCCACACCGGCGTTGTCCTTCATGGCGGCGTCTCGGAGTTGGTGGCACTGTGTGCTTGCCGATCTTTCAGATCGGTGGCTTTAGGGTTCATGGATGGTGTCGGCGAGGTGGCGGCGGCGACTCCATCAGATGGTTTTTCCCTCCTGCTCTGTCCCCGTTGCTGCGGCGTTGTCTCCGGCGCCAAGGTGGAGCAGAGAGGATTCGTCCAGGAGTACGTGCAGACGGTGGTCTGCACTGGTGACAGCTGGAAGATGGTGCACCTTGTGGTGGGTTCGTGGTTGAAGGCTGATGGTTCTGGTTCCCTACTCCGACATCATCGTGCGTGGGTGCCAGTGCTGAAGTTCGATGGCGTGTCCAGGGACATGCTGCCCTGGTCTGATTCTTTCAACGACAATGGTTTGTCCTATGACAAACTACATTGGAGGTCCGAAAAGCTGATGATCAGCGATGGAGCCGCATCGAGCTCAGGTGAAGAGGTGATCTGTCCATTTTTTCCTTGGTGGCTGCTACGGTGGTGCCAAAGAAGATGGATAGGCGTTATTTTGTCACATAGGTTTATCCTATCTTTCCAGATCTGTAAGATCGGTGTATACGTACTTTGTATTTCGTCTTTGATTTATCAATGAGAATCGTATTACCATGAAAAAAAAAGATCCCACTTTTTTTTTTTTTTTTTCGTATTACCATGAAAAAAAAAGATCCCACTTTTTTTTTTTGCGGGGGAGATCCCACTAGTTGCAAGCGCCCGCTTATGTCAATCCTCCATCTAGATTGATTCTTCCCATATGTGTCTTCGGAGTTAAGGCACCAACCAATTGAACTGGTGCATATGGCTACCTGGAATTGCTATTCCATTTTGATTCTAGTTGCTCATGCGAGATTCAGGTAAACTGCAGAGAGTTTCCCCCCTCGTGTGATGATTCTCTGAGTCTGAGGCCAGGTGCGTGCCATGTGAACATGTACTACAAAATCTTCTTTTTTATCTGGTTTCTCTCAAGCCTTTGACACTAAATCATGTAGTAACATGATTCAGAATATGCTGATTACATCCATCAACATTTATTAACAATGGAGTAGGGAAGTGAGCCGGGAGCACCGGTATCCACATGGGACTGGTCACCCAGCCATGGCGTCAAGCACAAGTGAGTCCCGGGGTAGATAAGCAGATCCTGATATCTTGCATTATTCATGCCAGTGAAGTAAACAAAGTACATGGGTGTACCATGAGCTAACTGAACTTTTCTTCTAAGTGAAAGAGTACCTTGGCTCTTCAAAACTAATGCCAAGACATTTAAATTGCCCCCACACTCTTGTGGCCTATTGCTAGTGCCTTGAGCTGAAACTCTGGTCTCCAATGATGAACTATCATCATCTGCAATGAGATTGTGGGCATGGTTTCAATTCACTATTGATCTTGCTGAACTATCAAGCAAAGAGAACATCTGGGGTATGGGCTACTGTTCATTTGCATAATTGGTTTCAGTTTCTGAAACGAGCAGGGGAATGCAAACAAGAGGTAACATCACAGATACTAAGAGAGGACCAAATGCCTAAGCTTTTGCATTAGATTAGAACAATCCTTTATCGTCACTTCCCGGTGTACAAATTACAGACCCAAACTAGTCGCAACCTCTTCCCCTTTCTTCAGCTAAAACCGAGAAGAAAGAACGGGAGAACGCAAGAAAGGAGAGAGGAAAAAAAAGAATTGAAGATCTCCGACCGAATCTTCAGAGCAGGCAGCGAGCAAGAATTCCTTCGAGTCCATTGCGCCAGCCGTCATCTGCACAGGATCTCGGTCTCGGAGGAGCAGTCGTACATCCCGGCGGCATCTTTCTTGCCGCCGGCGACGAGCCGGAGGATGCCCTCGAACGCCTCGACGTCGCAGGGGATCCGGAGAGCGCCCTCGTGCCGGAACCCGAACTCCTCCTCCGCTTCCCGGAGCAGGGCCTCGAACGCCCAGTGGCCCAGGTACTCGGTGGGGATCACGAACCGCCGCATCTCCTCGCCGACGTACACAGCGAAGGAACCCTTCGGCACGACGCCGCCGCCGCCGTTCTTGGAGCCCTTGCTGCCCGGCGCCACCGCCATCCGCTTCCACCGCTTGAGCAGCTGCTGCAGCCGCACGATGTCCCTGATCTTGTTGCTTGCCCTGCCCTGCTCCTCCATTTGCTGGTCGAATCGAGAGCCGAAGAGACGGCGGCTTTTGTGGCTGCTGATGGTTGGCTACTGGCTTGGTTCTGTTTGGGTGGTGCAAAGAATGCGGCTGCGGGTGCTTATATAGAGGAGAGAGTGGGGAGACTTCGTGTGGTGGTTGCCTCTAGCTGTGAGCCACCTCCTCGCGACCTCTGACTCTATTCAGTTAGTTTAATTGTTCAAATCGATGCACTATTTTACCGATGGTAACGATAATTTAAGCTCCATTGGACCATTGCTAACTGATCTCGGTTACAGTTTTACCGATCAGTTGCCTAAAAAGTTACTACTGTATATAAATCCCAACACCGTAGAATCAGTGAATCACATACGACTAGCAGAGCGCTTGTCTTTGATCCAGTAACCGGCTGCTAGTGTTAAAAATCAATGGATTAGATAGTTTACTCATGTGTAAAACAATTTCAGACAGCTTAGAAATGGACAATGTTTTTGGTGTCCCTCTTTTCCTCTGCTACATATGGCTTAAAGCAACACCACACAATCTTGTTTTCCAGCTTGGTTCTGTAGAAATCTTTTTTCTGGTTGTGATGGAGAGTGAGATATTATTTACGGTCCATGACCATGAGAGTAGCCGAGTTTGTGCTGAAGCAGCAGCAAAAAGAAGTCAAGAACAACAGCTAAAAATCTATCTTTGCCTCCCTCTCAGTTTCTGTGATGATATGACGGTTACTAAAATATTTTGTTCTTGTTACACTGAATTCTATGCTGCAACTGCATCTCATCAGAGAACAAGTATTTAGATTCCCAAATGCCAACTCACTGCTGCTTCGTCATTGTGCCGAGATCAGACTGAAACTGTCATTTTAACTGCAGGATATCACCGCCTAGCAAGATAAAATTTTGCGTTTGAACCACCAGATCTTTCGGACATCTAGTTACTACCATAACATGGGAACAGAAAAATAAGAGTTGGATCGATTATATTCAAATCGATGCACTATTTTACCGGCCGCAACGATAATTTAGGCTCCATTGCTAACTGATCTCTATTACCGATTGTAAACTGGATTTTCAGTTCTACCGATCAGTTGCCAAATAGTTATATAAATCCCAAACACCCTAGAATTACATACGACTAGCAGAGCACTTGTCCTTGATCCAGTAACCGGCTGCTAGTGTTAAAAATCAATGGATTAAATAGTTTACTCAAGTGTAAAACAATTTCAGGCAGCTTAAAAATGGACAATCTTTTTCGTTTCTCTCCTTTCCTCTGCTAGATATGGCTCTTGAAGGATCACCACACAATCTTGTATTCCAGCTTTGTTCTGCAGAAATCTTTTTTCTGGTTGTGATGGGAGAGGGATATTATTTACGTTTCACGGGTACCCGAGTATATGCTATAGCAGCAGCAACACGAAGTCAGCAACAGCAGCTAAAAATCTAGCTTTTCCTCTGTCGATTTCTGTGATGGTACATATGATGGTTACTAGAATAATCATATTGTTGTTGCACTGAATGCTATGCTGCAACTGCAGCTCATGAGAGAACAAGTCTTTATGGTTTAGATTCCCAAATGCCAACTCACTGCTGCATCTTCACTGTGCAGAGATCAGAGTGAAACTGTCATTTTAACTGCAGGATATCACCGCCTAGCAAGATAAAATTCTGCGTTTGAACCACCAGATCTTTCGATCATCTAGTACTGCCTTAACATGGCAACAGAAAAATAAGACTTGGATCGATTCAGGTTCAGGGAATCATTTTGCCTTACGTGTATCCAACTAATGGAAACCAAAACAAAAACAAAACTGCATGCTGAGGCAGAGTGAAAACAATGGGAGCGCCAAAACAAACTGCTCACTGATAATCTAATCAGCTAGCTTCCAATAATGCAGATGAAAATTAATTAGTACAGGTTTCCCATGCTCTCAGCCTGCCATCTAGCTAGATGCATCGGTAGATTGATTTAATTTAAAAAAACTGTCCTCTGACTGCATTTGTAGTCTATCATTTCATCTACTTTGATGAAGACTTCCTCTTTTCAGCTTCAAACTGTGTGCCGTTCATGCATCCATGGGATCGAGAACATGCGTGGCAGGCATGGAGATTGTGGAGGGAGCTGCACGCCTGCATGTGAGGATCGAGGTCTCACATGGTATCATCTCAACAAGTCCTACTTCTTACATAACCAAAAAAGGGAAAAGAAAACAACCTCCATGATTTTTTTCCTAGAGAGCAACCTCTACTGCACATGATTAGGGCACTCCCAGTGTTCCTAGCTGAAGATTACCGTATCTCGTCGGTCGTCGAATCCTCCTCGCACAAGATTATCGTGATATCGTCGCCGGTCGTCGTATCATTAGTTTCTTTCCCAAGGTCACCGTCGTCGGTCTCCGGACTCTGCGCATCCTCGCACAGTCGCACAAGATCACCGCCGTCGTCTGTCTGCGGATCCTCGCCAAAGATCCCATCGTAGGTCGTTGCGTCCTCGCGCAGGATCACCGCCTTGGCATCCTTCCCAGGCCGCTGCAAGTTTCCCTGTTCGGCCGGCGTGTTGCCGCCCGCCTGGAGGCGGCTTCTCCACCATATGTTTCATGGTGGCTGCTGGTTTCTACTAGTGCTTCTCCGCGACGTCGCCTGATTGCAGACGTGGGAAGTCTGCCGATCTTAATTTATTTGATGGTATATATGTGTCTTCTTAAAAAAATAAATTGAAATGAACCCCGCAAAAATCAATTGTACAGTATTAAAATGAAGGTGAAAATGCCTGGGCGGGATCGATGATGATTGATGAAGTGTGTGAAAGCAACTAATCAGATATTCCTAGTGTTCTTCCAAGCTCATGTGAGTACTGATTGACTATTTGTTCGAGGTCGCAAGTACAACACAAGTTGGTGAAAGATTCCCCTACCATGCAATCATGATCGTGGCCCGAAAAAGTACTAAGCATATCAGCATCGAAAGATCATAAAACTAGCATACCTTTGGATGCTGATTTGCTTAATGCATATGATCTAAAACTGCCATATGCATATGATTTGCATCAATAATACAGTATCATAATTGGGGCAAGCAGCTGGGCAGATCATCAACTAGGATGAGGCATGGGCTCTCCTATTTCGAAAAAAAAAATCAACTATAGGAAGGGTAACGAGAAATAACTTTGCCCCGTGCATGAAACCAGTGTATTTCTTTGCGTTTCAATTAAAATGTCTCAGTTATTTGAAACATGACGAAACTTATGATTTTTAGTAGCACGAATTGCATAGCAACAAACAGTGTAATATAAAAATTTGAAGCCAACCACGTGCACGGGGACTCCTGTGCATGGGACAATAGCTTGTCCCCTCTAGCACTACTTGTTTTACTACAATTATACTGTTGTGTGCATTGCTATTAAATTATTTTTTGTGCCTCCCTCGCAACTTTAATCTCGAGATCCTTCCTCGCATTTTTTTGTGGAACTTTTCTATACTTTTGTGATGTATAATTTTATTTTATTTTCCATCTCAATGAAATGATAGAGCTAGTACCCGTCCTTACTCGTAGAAACAAATCCCTATGAAATCATGTAAAACTCTTGTGTCCGAGAAAAAAAACCCTTACCTAGCTTGGCTTCTTAATTTGGGGCGTGGACTCTACAAGCATAGCAAGTTAGCAACAAATAAAAATATTGTACCATTAAGATGTCATAACTTCCTAAATATTGTAGGGAACCCCGATACATGAATTTTAAATCATGGCGGTATTTTGGTGGTCCATAAGGATCTTTAGGAATATATACACAATAGGAAAACATGCTAGCAAGGCACATATGGAAAAAGTGAGGTCTAACCTCATTCGAAGTGCTAAATATCAAGTGAAATCAGCCAACTGGTAAATTAATTCCAAGACATGCAACGATTAGAGTCATCCGATCTGAACACGTATTTGCGCATTACGAAAGAGATGAGAAGATCTCCACTAGACGGCTACCAATGACTGATAGATAGATATCTCTAAGTTGGGAAGTTGAATCCACGCCACCCGCCGGAAACCTGCAAGCCACCACACCAAACCCTACCAGCACGGGAAAGGAGAAGATAGAGCAGGGCCGATCCTCCACCAGAACCGGCCCAACACGTAGCGAAGATCACGATCGGGGAGGCGACCTAGGAGACACCCAAGTCGAGATCTAGCTAGGGTATCAACCACCACCACCCCGCCGGCCATGCACCTTCGCTCCAGTCGTGGCGCCGCTAGGAGAGGATCTCCGCCACCACCCCGACCAACGGCGCTACCCTGAGCGCTGCTCGACGACAAGCTGGCCAAACCCGCCCTAGCGGCCATGGCGACCATCCCCGACGACCTCCACCCCCAAACCACCTTCGGCGGTTGAGCCGGCGGCAGCGGCGGTGAGAGGAGCAGGCGCGGCGGGGGCCTTAGTGCAGCGCGATGGGGATGCCCCCGGTGTCGCCCTAGGGTGCGACACATGGGGGTACGGGAACCTTTCAGTCTCGATCCAAATGTTTCCTGTTAGAGTACCTAATGGGCTTGGGCTGGCGGTATAGCCCGTTAGTCTTAGGATTAATTAGAGATAAGGGTCGCTTGCTTAGAGGTCAAGTAAACATCTCTATATAATGAGATGAGACGTATCAATCTAATCAAGCAAGAATTAAGAAGGAAATCCCTTTCCTCTTGCCACCTGCTGTGGGCAAGGCCCCCGGCCAGCCCTCTCGTGTACCCCATTTCCTCACGATTTAGGGCGATACCAACATAGCAACAACAGGAGAAAGAAATCACTTGGAGATTTGAGTATCACAAAACTTAAATATCACAAATAATATTATTTTTTAACCTACAAGGAGAAAGAAATCACTTGGAGATTTGAATACGTTTACTTGATCAAGCTCGACCTAGGAGATACTCGCCTAGTCAAAATACATATTTGTTACTAGTATAAATTGCGATATGGGACATTGTTTCATTGTAAGATTCTCTTTTTTCTCCATGCAAGAACAGAGATAGATCGGTCACCCTAATTTTTATTCATGTGCAAGAACCGAGGAAGATCAGTCACTGTAAATTTTCTATCCTGATCACATCTGATCTCATGCCCTCCTCTTGTTTTTTTTCTTTGAGAGGATGCCCTCCTCAAGTTGGAAGACGATAAATTAACATAGCACGCATGTGATGTGGAACTACTCTCTCTCTCTCTCTCTCTCCCTCTCTCTCTCTCTCCCTCCCTCCCTCCCTCCCTCTCCCTCCCTCCCTCCCTCCCTCTCTCTCTCTCTCTAGATTTGTGAGGCTCTGGAAAATTTGTATGAGGTACGGCAAAGGTACACCAGCTTTGTCTTGTTAAAGCCACTTGAAATGTGCATATCTTTGCAATTAGACCACAACACTCTACCTTAATTTACCTACCTCCTTGTCATGCATTTGGCTAATTAATCTTCAGATCAGGTGAGCTTTTGTCATGTGGGGCACCTTCTCATTTGGTACGCACAACCTAATAATTTTTAATATTCTAGATGATGATGATCTTTACCTAGGTACTGAACCTTGCTACCCAAAAGTGTCTGTTCTCCGATCCTCCCTGAATGTATATCCATAAATCTGTAGCTGGTATAGCATGTTTGAATCTTATATAAGTTAACTTTATTAGAACTACGGTTAGGTAAAGTGTGAATGCCGCAAAAACATGACTATCATATCATGACTATAATTAACGAATGCATTCATTAATTCACGATTATTATGTTAGCGCCGTTGCACATGGCCATTGGCCTAGCACTGGATACATGGGTGCAGTAGGGGAGCGGGGTGCACGATGATGGAGCCACATGCGATGCACTTGCAATGGCGCCGTAGACAAATCGCTCCCAGATCCGGCGACGCTGCCGCCGCACGTGCACGCATGGATGCAGAACCGGCGTAAAGTCCTACACATTCCATTTCGTTTTATTTTCCCCGCATATTCCCGGTTAACAAATTACTAAGTAATAATGCGCGCACTACATTATTCCCGGAAATGAAAGTCAGCTTTCCACATGTCCAGGAGTACGAGCATGGGGATTCATAACTAGAAATATTTTTATTATCTAGACACCACACAACTGAATCTACTTCAGATGAATTGAACATACCCATCTTGGATTTCAGGGGCGGATTTACCATCCGGACACCCTGGACATATGCCCGGGCTTGGCGGCGCTGCTTACACGGACTCCTGCGAGCTTCCTGAACGACCTCGTACATGGCTAGAACAGCAAGAATCAGTTGAAAATTCTCATTTCAGAATAAAAACGAGCTGAAAAGTAGCGTGCATCCCAAGCAGCACAACCTAACCCATTGGATTACATAGCCCATACTTAGGCCACTACTTGTTAAATTTAGATGGGCTGCAGCCCAGTAAGGCAACCCATGTGGTCTATAATTTCTGAAATCTCAAGGCTCATCACGTTGGCAGCTTGGAACAACCTTAGGGGGTAAAGTTTAGTCCCACATTGCTAGTTGGGAGAGAGTTAGAGTGGTATATAAGGATTGTTGTTCTAGTCCTTCCAAATGAGTGAGAATAGAAGGAGCCCTCGCGCACTCCTCCTCCTCCGCCCGCCTCGCCTCGTCACGCACGCACGTCGCGTTTCGTGACTCGAGTTCGAGTTCGAGACACACTCAAGGAAGCCTAAATTTTTCCTTGGTGCACCAACTGAGTTGGGTACGTGTCGACCTACATGTGCATGCTCGCCGCGTGTCCCTAGCTTCCTCACTACGCGTGACAACGCGATCGGGTCGGCTCTACTCCCAGGCTATACAAGAAGACAGATCAGATCTGGAGAACACATCTCTCAGAACTCTCTAGTCTACCTCCCTAGTCATCCCCATCCCGGCGATTGCGTGCACAACCGTCCGGGAGAGCAGGGCTCCGAAACCCCGTCCGTAGAGATCTTGCACCGGGAGGCGGGCGATAAGGTTTTTGGGGAGCGTCTCGGCGCGACTGCTCGCTGCTGTTCGTGCTCTTCTTCACCGGTTCGACTGCTTACTCGACAAATCCGACTACACCATGGGTGATATCAACAACTCCCATGGTGGTGATGCTGCTGCTGGTGCGACCTTCCCGGTCGCGATGTACGTGCTTTCTCTCTCCTATCTTGCACCGGTACTTTTCCATATTCGGATCTGATGCATGTGCTTAGTCTGATGTGTGTGGTTAAGTATGCTTGTGCATTTGTAATGTTGTTTTCGGTAATTAAACTCACACGGAAATTGCCTAATAATTTAATACTACTCACATACAAGAAGATAGACAAAAGTTAAATGGAAATCGTTCGATCAGTTTGTACTCACATACACCAAGCTAGACAGACGAATATATATGTGATATTTGTGGTTCTTTGTGGATCAAAATGTGGCCAAGCTCTGAAAGCTTCCTAGGTCTGTCACTGTTGGGTTTCCGTCCCTCTCGTCCGTGGCGTCACCGATTTGCTCTGTCTGGGATGGCCTTGAAGTCTTGGAGGTGCTGCGGACTACAACTCCATATTGGTAGAATGTTTTTGCTTTTTATTGGAAGTTTCGAAGTCATCTTCAGGATGCTTGGTGAGGCGGCGGAATAATATCCATCCCGCACTATCCTCACTATGCCGCAATGCCTAGCACTGGTGCATGGCGCGTGGAGTTGTGTCCGTTGAACCCGACTGATTTTCGTGTTTGTTGAAGTGATTTTAGGTCCAACTCTTCCAATATATGGTTGCCATCATTAGCCATGATTGTTACTGTGTTTGCGTCTTTTGTGATCTTAGAGCATCTCCACTCGTCCCCCCGAACAGGCCCCCGGCGAGCGTTTTTTCCATCCGGACGGCGAAATTCGGCCCAGTCGCGCCCCCGGTTCCTCGTTTTCGTCCGGATTTGGGCCTAAATCCATCCGGCGATCCCACGACATCCCCGGCCCCCCGGGGAGCGCTCGGGGACTCCGGACGAAACGAAAGCGCGCGAAACGGCGAGGAAACTTCCCGCGCGTCTGGTGGCCCCAACTTGTCGGCGAGAGAAACCGATCGTCGTCCTCATCGCATCGTCTTCCGCGCGCTGTAAAAGCCTGCCGCCGGTCTGTATTCGCCGGCCACGCGGCGAGTTAATGTCGTCGTCTTCCGCGCCGTCGGGGAAGCGTCTGGCAGCCACGGCGCATGGCTGCCAGCTCGTCGTCTTCCGGATCGGCGTCAAGGTCATCCTTGGCGCCGGTGAAGAGGGAGGCGGCGACGTCGCCTTCGACGCCGGTGCGCGTCAAGAAGGAGCCGGCGTCTCCATCGGCGACCAGAGGGCGCAGCAGCGACGCCCTCGTCATCCGAGAACAGCCTTCCGCGCCGCAGAGCGGCCGGAAGAAGACGAAGAAAGAGGCCTCCGCAAGCCAGCTCGACGAGGAGGAGGCGAAGCGCGCGGAGGAGGCCGCGATGGCGGAGGCGATCGCCAGGTCGCTGCACGACATGGAGGAGGAGAAGCGCGCGGACGACGCCGCACTGGAGTGGGCCAGGCGCGACTGGGAGCGCCAGAGGCGAGCAGCAGCCGACGGCCGCCGGACCTCGGCCGCCGCACGCCAACTCGCCGCCGCGCCGCTCCAACCGCCAACGACGATGTCGCACGGTACCGCCGTCTGCGACACCTCCATCCGGCGTCGCCGTCCCCGTCGTCGACCTCGAGTCCTCCGACGACGATCGGGTACAAGCCATCCCCGGGGTGGGGAGACGCCGCCAGGCGAGCGGCGGCCGTGCCGCGCCGCCGAAGGTTCCGAAGGTCGAGGACGACGGCTCCGACGACGGCGGCGACGACTACACGGTGTTCTACCGCCGTATGGGCATGTAGAGCGCCGTGTTTTAGAATTAGCATTTGAATTCCCCTAGCCGAATTTGAAATATAGTCGAATTCGGCCTCTATGTATGAACTTCGCCCGTTTTAGTCTAAATATCATTAAATTTAGTCTTTATTCGCCCGAATTTAGCCGAAGTTTATCAAGTTTCCGTTTTTCAAACTCGCACCGTCGGCTTCGCCTGGGCACGCGGCTGGGAAACTACTCCTCCCCACGCTAAAACTTCCTCCAATCCGGACGAAAATTTCGCCGAATTTAGACGTGGGGAGCGCCAACGAGTGGGGATGCTCTTAGAGCATCTGTAGCAGACCCCTCAAACCCCATACCCTAAATAGGTGTATTTAAGTCACCCCAAACACGTTTTGCATGCTGAAAAATGGCCGCGTAGACCAGACACCGCAAAAGAACGCCTAAAAACAACATATTCTTTGCCTGGCTCACAGTTAGCCTTTTTTTATTTTTTTGCTCCTTTCTTCAACCTCTGCTCGAGCCATCCCCGCGCGCCCCCGCTGCCAGCCTCCCGCTTGGCCCCGCCGCCCACGGCCAGCAGCGCCGTCCGCTCGGCTCGGCAGCCTTCCCCCACAAACTAGCCTCGCCGCCCGCCGCCGGTAGCTCGGCCCTGCCGCTCACGCCCGACAGCCGCCCACCCAGCCCCGCACGCCCCCAGCTGCGTAGGCCGCATGCCCAAGCAGCCCACCTAGGTAGCCCGGCCTCCCTGCCGCTCTTCGAATTCAACCCAACCGGCGGCCAATTCCGGCGAGCGTGGTTCGATTTTGCCTATTCTCCGGCCAAATTACGTGGAAGTTCGCCGGAATTTGACAGGACTCCGGCGAGTCTATCAGCTAAGTGCGTCTACCCGAGGTGAATTTTTTCCATCGCTAGTGCGTTGACCGTATCCATGTCGGCCTGCAAAAATCCCAACTATGGAGGTCGCGGGCTTGATCTGCAAAAATGTCTGCAAAAAATTTACGGGCTTGACCATTTTAGGGTGTCTGGACTGAAAAAAAAAACACTACAAATCCTCAAACCGGCCTGCAAATATTTGGGTTTGACCAATTTAGGAGGTATGCTAGAGATGCTATTAGGGCATTGTAGCGACCTGATCCATTTGGAAACCAAATATCTCTGTTTTGATCTGTTTGCATCGATCCGCAGACATATATGTTGTTGCGTCCTCCCCTTATCCATTTGCGTCAGGGGAAAACCCAGCGTGCCGACACATTTTCGATTTCTCCATCCTCATAGACACCGTTGCCTTAATGTCGGCATGTCCCTCCACTTAAACGCCCCACGGGATTCCCACACGGTTGCTTCGTTACCTTGCATGTGCCTTGCTTCGACGATGATGGTGACACACCAGATGCCACCGACAAGTAGCGTACTCTGCTCGCTTCGTTCCAGCACGACGTGACCACCCGCCAGCTCATGGCTTTCGAGCAGCAAGGCCTGGCGGATAGAAGAGCAACCAGATGAAGCATTGTCAAAGGCTGGCGACCGCTCACCACGCGACGCGCGAGGCGGTGGTGGGGCTCGACGAGGGGAGGGGAGGGGGTTCATGGCGCCGTTGAGGCTCCATCGCTGTTGTGATGCCTTGGAGCGCAACCAGACATAGGAGCAGCCAGGTGTGGGGCTCGCGTTGTCCCCCCGACGGTGCATGTTCCTGTGGCCACGTTAGGTCCGAGGATGGTGGCTAGTACGCGTGTGGTTGTGAGTAGCTCCGACAATGGCAGGACGCGCGCGAAACAGGCTATGGCGTGTCCGGACAGTTGCATTCCTAGCCCAAATTCGGGTCTAGAATGGGTCAGACGCGTATCAGTTTGTATACGCCGGGCCGTTCGGTTGGGTTTTCCGTGCCCTCCAGTTTGCGCGGGTCAAAATAAACGACACCGGTCCGGTTTCGTTGAGCCGTCGAAGATGTCCTCAGCATGATGACTTTCTGTTATAAAGCTCTACTACGATAAGCTTTACGTACCCATCCGTGGTGATGGAGGTTATTGATGATATTAAAAAATCGGTTAAATCTTCTTGCTGTTTTCTTCAGACGACAATACACATCAGAAAGGGCCTGTCGTAGACTGGTGCGTGCACTCCTTCACTTCCTCCATCCCGAAGGATTGTTAGAAAGTCCGTTGATGCATGCGGAGGCGCCGATGGACGGTGTACGTGATGCTGAAGTTGGCAAGTTGCGGCGCGTGCACTCGGAGCGCATTGCCTGCGAGCAGGCGGGGCCAAATTCCTGCCCTTTCGGCGCATGCTTGGGTCGATATCATCAGTCCCTGACTAGCTAAGCGAGCTAGGACACTATAATCCACGAGTAGAATAACTCCATCCTAGCTAGCCGGGCCAATTGATGGATCGTTAAAATCAACACTCCAGAGGATGAACACTTTTTTTTTCCACACGATCCACCAGGGGGATCGAATTTCCATTATCACAGAGATAACGAAAATACAAACGAGTTCAAAGAAACGGTAAAAGCAAAAGGGGAGAGGGGGCGCCGCCTAATGCTAACGTTCAGGAGATTAGTTACAAACCAGCTCCAGCCAGAGAGGCACGGAGAAAAGAGTATCAAGCTAGACCAAAAGGTGGGTACGACAAACACACCAAGATCAACTTTCTCCAACCCCATCTTTTCCATCTTCTTGCTTCATGAACCAGTAGCAAAAGAACTTCATCTTCCTTTATGAGACATTCTTGTCATCAACATCATCAGGAGTCTTATCATTCAAGCGAAGCAGACCAGCACGCCCACCATTTCCTGAAGTTGAGGTTCCAGCTCCAGCCGCCACCAAACGCATGAGGCCGTCAGCTCCAGCACGAATGTCTTCTGCATCTTTTTCTCCATGAAGCCCTGCCCAATAATTCATGAAAACTACAGCGTAACTGATCAAGTCAAGAGGAGAACTAATGAGTTTATGTTCAAAGCAGGCTTTATTCCTAATCTTCCAAATAGCCCAGCAAATAGCGGCCAATCCAGCTATCTGGGTGTTTTCGATTCATGAGGACAAAGCATGGGAACCACCAGAAAAATTGGGAAAAACTCCCAGGGCGAGTGTGAGCGTTGATGGCAGTAGCGACAGCGCTCCAAACAAATTTGGCAGCTGAACACCCAAAGAACAGATGGCTGATGGTTTCCTGATCGCTGCAAAATTGGCAGGTTGAATTTCCTGACCAGTTACGAATGATCAAATTATCTTTGGTAGCAATTGCATTATGCCAGACCATCCAAAGCCAGACTTTGATTTTGAGAGGGATCTTACTTTTCCAGAGATGTCTAAACGATCTGTCTCTCCCATTACTGCACAGGTGTTTGTACACAGATTTTACTGTAAAGATACCATTTTTTGACCATTTCCAGTGAGGTGAGTCTTTTTCTTCAGACAACCTTACATGATTCAAAATCTGAAGGATTCCAGCTTCCTGAATAATAAGATCTGGCGTCAGCCATCTTCTATATGTGAATCTCCATCCCAGAACAGCAGCTTCAGCCACAGAAATTTTCTGATCATTGCATATATCAAAGAGAACAGGAAACATATCCTTCAAGGGACTGATACTGCACCAAGAGTCACCCCAAAAACTAGTTAGGAGCCCATTCCCAACTCTCATTCTTCTCCCACAGAGATAAATATCTCTGACAGTCATCATATCAGCCCACAATGCAGAGTCTCCAGGTCTTTTTTTGTATAATAAATCCCTTTATCCTTAAGATATTTCTTTCTCATGAAATCCTGCCAGGGGCCATTGCCATGCTCTAATTTCCACCACCATTTACACATCAAACTGATGTTGAATTTGAGTAGGTCTTTAATACCTAAACCACCCTTCTGTTTTGGTTTACAAATCCACTTCCACTTCACAAAGTGATATTTCCTTCTTTCAGCACTGCCAGCCCAGAAAAAAGATCTAATGGGTTTATCCATTTGTTCAATGTTTGTTTTATGCAGCAATCTCAAAGACATCTGATAAACTGCAATGCTAGATAAGCAAGCATCAATTTTCACTAATCTTCCACCAATGGACATGGAATTACCAATCCAACCACTCATCTTTTTTTTGGTTTTTTCTCCCAGAAACCTCATTTCAGAAACAGAAGTTCTTCTGGCACACACTGGTGTCCCCAAGTATTTGATAGGCAGCTGCCTCTCTGACAATTAAAAAGCTCAGCATAAAACTCCTGTTTATTATCATCTTCCAGGATCAGCAGAACCTCACTTTTTTTCAAAGTTGATTTTCAAACCAGACATAGATTCAAAAAGGTACAATAACAACTTTAAGTTGACAGCTTGTTGAGGTATGTCTTGAATTAACAAGATGGTGTCATCAGCATACTGTAGAACTGCTATACCTTGGTGAATCAGATTGCCAGCCAAACCTGAGATCAGACCATTTGATTGGGCCAGGTGTATCATTTTTGCCAGACTATTTGCAGCCATGTTAAAGAGGAAAGGGGCAAAGGGATCACCTTGTCTAACTCCCTTGTGGCTAAAGAAATATGGGCCCACCTTGTCATTAACTTTAACACTAAGGGTCCCACCAGTAACCACTCCTCTAATCTATTACTGAAACCTTTCTGTCTACAACAATCAAACAGAAATCCCCAATTCACCTTATCATAGGCTTTTTCGAAATCAATTTTCAGAATCACTCCCTGATTTTTCCTGAATTTACAAATTCTTCAAAGACTCTTGGAGTAACATCACACCATCTCGTGATATATCTATCTTTAATAAAAGCGATCGACAAGGAAGCAACAATTTATTCATCACAGGGTTTGCTCTGATTGTCAGAACCTTAGTCACAATCTTGAAAAAGACTTGTAACAAGCAGATAGGTCTAAATTTTTTAATAATATCAGCATCATCAGCTTTTGGGATTAAAGTAATTATCCCATAATTAATTCTGTCCAGGGTAATTTTGTGATCATGCAGATCATCAAAAACTTTCATAATATCAAATTTAATTATCTCCCAGCAGTGCTGATAAAATTCTATGGGGAAGCCATCAGGACCAGCTGCTTTTATTCTTCTCCATATGATCTATAACATCCTTAACTTCTTCAAAGGAAAAACATCTGTCCATGTCCACCCTATCAAGATCATTGAGCTGTTCCCCCTCTGACCAGATCTCATCCCTCAATTTAACATCTGAGTTAATTACAGGGCCAAACAAATCCTTATAAAAGGAAGTAGCATGCTCTAACAAAGCATCATCACCTTGTACAATAGAATCACCATTTCTTAGTGAAAATATTGTCCTCTTTCTCCTGCATCCATTGGAAGCTCTATGGAAGAAAGCAGAGTTGCAATCCCCCTGGAGAAGCCAATTTTCTCTGGATCTTTGCCTCCAAAAAAGTTCTTCATTATCAAGGGTTTCCAGCATTTCCTGTTGCAGCATAATCTTCTTTTTCTTTGATCTGGAGATAGAAGACCAGCTTCTTCCAAATCTTCAAGATTTTTTAGATCTATATTGACAACTTTCTTCCTCTTAATACCTGCACCTCTCAGATTAGCCCCCCAGCCTTTTAGAGCCATCTTAACATTTTTTAATTTCTTTTGCAGCTTTTCTAGACTGTTAGTGGCAAAAACTTGTTTGCTCCAACTTCTCTTGACTCTATCTAAAAAGGTATCCTCACAGAGCCATCTTTTTTTTAATCTGAAGTCTCTGTTCCTCACCTTGATGTCCAAAGTATCCAGGATCAGAGGGTTGTGATCAGAAATATCTCTCACAAGTTTGTGCACAGTAACAAGAGGAAACAAATCTTCCCAAGAACTACTCATAAGGAATCTGTCCAATTTTTCCAAGGTAGGATCTGCATGATTGTTGGACCAAGTAAATTGCCCACCAGTCATATGAATTTCTCTCAGAGCACAGGAGTTTATAATGGAGTTGAAGATGTCAGACCATTTGGATAGATTCATTGGTCTATTCTTCTCAGAAGAAAATCTTAAAAGGTTAAAATCTCCTCCTACCAGAAGTGGTAGGGATTGATTGCTGCAAACATTGCCAAGCTCCACAAGGAATTCTTCTTTATCACAACTCTGAGCAGCACCATACAAAATCACAAAGCACCATTTCACCAAAAGCTTCAAGTCAGACAAAGTCACCTTGATGTGAAATTTTCCAACAGAAGTGTCACAAATGGTAAACCTGGAAAGCCTAAAACCACCCAGGATACCCCCACTTCTACCAACAGAGCTGATCCATTTCCAGTCAAACTCACCTCTAGGGTCAATCCTCCTGAAGAAAGCAGGAGAGTAATCTTTCTTGATAGTTTCCTGGAGACCAATGAAGTCAAGCTGTTGATTTTTCATTAAGTCAGTCAAAAAAACACTCATACCTTTCTTACCCACTCCTCTGCAATTCATGGATCCAGCTACAATCCCACTCAAAGGGTGGTAATTGTAAGCTTTCACCTGGGCAGCACATGATTTTGCCTGTGCTCCCACCATGGCATCACCTGATTTTACCAGTGATCCACTTCTCCCTATCTTGCAAGCTGACCTCTTGGATCTCTTTTTTTTTCTGGACAGTACAAGAGTGAAATCATCTTCATTCACATCTTTATCACTGTCACTTTGATCAGATCCAAGCCCAAGGAAAAGGGCTTGTTGAGTATCAACATTGTCAGAAACAGCTGCAGAATCTTGCACAGTAATAATAGCATGTCTAGAAATTTCAAGGTCTTTTAGATAATTGACTTTCTCAAGACTAAGGGAAGTAGTATCAACACCCATTTCTAAGGCTCTACTAAGAATATCATCATCATCAAGCAAAGCAAAGGAATTGTGGGAGTTTAAATTTGTACCTGGAATGTTGTTTGCATTTGTGGTCTCCATAGCTCTTGTGTCAATTCTTAGATTATGGGCACCCAAAGAACCAATCCTGGAGCTCATCCTGGCAGGATGTGGACGTTGGTCTTCACCGGCACCAGTATTAGGGAGATTTCCACCACCTGGAGATGCAGCAGCAACAGGAGGATTATCAACCTGAGAGAGAGGATCTTCCTGAGTATCAGGATCAGGCTGAGAGCATTCATCAGTTCTTTCAATAATGGGGGCAGCCAGAGCAAGAATCCATTGCCCTTGAGACAGAAAAGGAGTATCAGATGCTTGTGAGTTGTCAGAGCTATCATAGTCCACCAGCTCCTCATAGTGTCCACTTTTTTCTCCCACATTCTCAGCAATTGGGTCTAGGAGACTTCTATACTCCTTCTAGATTGTAAATGCTTTGTCACTGCCTGATCTGGCAAGAGAGTTGATGAATTGTCTATAAGACACATCCTCTGACTGATTGGAGGAACCCTCACCAACTTGTGAAGGTAGAGAGGCCAGAGCATCAACAACTTGTCTATGAACTTCAGGAAGAACAGGGGAAACCTTGTCAGAAGCTAGAGCCTCATTCAGATTGTAGGTAGATTCCAATTCAAACAGTTTCCTTTTGCCAGTCTCTTTGCATCCAGCCAAAGGAGAAAGATGTAACACCTTTTGCCTGTGAGAACCAGTATGATTTCCAGAAACTTTAGGAGGGGCAGACTGAGAACCAGCATCAGATTCCTGCAGTCCCACCCTTTGTCTCTTAGGAGTACCTTGATCCCCTTCAGTACCTTGTGTGTCAACAGGAATGGCAGTTCTATTACCAGCATTTGTAGAGGGGTCAAACAGCACCCTAGAGTACTGAAATTCATAAAAGCCTTTTTTAATTTCCCCAATTCTAGAATTAGGGACTAGAGCCAAATCCTGACTACCAATCTTAACCCTCACAAAAGCAAAGTGCCTGAGATAGTTCTTGTCCAGAGCAAGAGGTTTACCAACCAAACTAGCAGCATAGAAAACTGTAGACTTGTTCCTAAACTTCATGGGGATCCCTTTGATCCTGAACCAGGCTTCCTGCATGATTGATATTGGTTCAATATCACCAGCCCACTTTTCCAGGCTAATGATAGCACCAGGAACAGTCCTCATAAACAATTTCCCAAAGTGAGCTAACTCTTCAATGGCTTTAGCAGAAGGGAATCTGGTTCTAAACTCAGTAGCCGAAACCTCTTTGGCAAAGAACCTCCAATTGATCTTCATAGATTCAGCCCATACATTGAATTCGTGTTCAATGTTTCTGCAGTTCACTTCACCTTTTTCCACAGTTATATGAGCATAATTGAGTTGCTCAACAGGATAGTTATCTTCTTCAGGCACATGGATGGAATAAAAACCAGACCCGAATTCCTCACTACCAAAGAAAGGAGCCTTATACTCCCACGGGTCACGTTCTTGACAAACTGAGACATGATGTTCACCACCACAGTTCAAGCAATCATCAGAACCAAGTTTCCTGGAAGGATTATCTGATCTCCTGGCAGCAGGCGGGAAGGAGGCAGGAGCAGGCGGAGGTACAGAGGACCCCACCGGCTCCTGCAGAGAGGCAAGAGTTTGAGAATTATCTGCTACAACGATGGATCTATTCTGCGGCTGAGCTCGAGATTCAGTTGCTAAGGTATCTGCAGCTACGGCATTAGACGATGGCAAGGATGAGGCAATGGGACTTACATCTGTAGAACGAGTAGACACTTGGTTGGATGTACCACCAGGAACCATTTCAGCACGGTGAGCCCAGCGATCTCGAGTGCGCAGCTCCTCCTCTTTGCGAATCCTCTCGGCAAGGGCGCGTTCCCGCGCCGTCTTCTCAGAGATTCGAACGGCCTCTCGCTGGCGATCTTCATCAAGGCGACGACGCTCCTCAAATCTTCTACGCTCTTCGAAGCGGAGGCGCTCCTGATCTGCCTGGCGCCTCTCTTCATCTCGACGACGAGTCTCTTCATCACGACGCCAATCTTCTTCACGGCGGCGCTCGTCTTCCCAGCGTCGCTGTTCATCACGACGATCAGCGTCAGATCCAGCCCTCGGCCTGAATCCGAAGTAGTTGCTGCGAGGGGAGTTCCGCCTGGGGGGAGATCGACGAGATCTCCCGAATCTTTGATGGCGTGTAACTCACACGTTCGTTGGGAACCCCAAGAGGAAGGTATGATGCGCACAGCAGCAAGTTTTCCCTCAGAAAGAAACCAAGGTTTATCGAAACAGGAGGAGCCAAGAAGCACGTTGAAGGTTGATGGCGGCGGGATGTAGTGCGGCGCAACACCAGGGATTCCGGCGCCAACGTGGAACCTGCACAACACAACCAAAGTACTTTGCCCCAACGAAACAGTGAGGTTGTCAATCTCACCGGCTTGCTGTAACAAAGGATTAACCGTATTGTGTGGAAGATGATTGTTTGCGAAAACAAGAAAACAGTATTGCAAGAGATTGTATTTCAGTAAAGAGAATTGGACCGGGGTCCACAGTTCACTAGAGGTGTCTCTCCCATAAGACAAACAGCATGTTGGGTGAACAAATTACAGTTGGGCAATTGACAAATAAAGAGGGCATGACCATGCACATACATATCATGATGAGTATAGTGAGATTTAATTGGGCATTACGACAAAGTACATAGACCGCCATCCAACTGCATCTATGCCTAAAAAGTCCACCTTCAGGTTATCATCCGAACCCCTTCCAGTATTAAGTTGCAAAGCAACAGACAATTGCATTAAGTATGGTGCGTAATGTAATCAACAACTACATCCTTAGACATAGCATCAATGTTTTATCCCTAGTGGCAACAGCACAACACAACCTTAGAACTTTCTGTCACACGTCCCTGTGTCAATGCAGGCATGAACCCACTATCGAGCATAAATACACCCTCTTGGAGTTACAAGCATCTACTTGGCCAGAGCATCTACTAGTAACGGAGAGCATGCAAGATCATAAACAACACATAGATATAACTTTGATAATCAACATAACAAGTATTCTCTATTCATCGGATCCCAACAAACGCAACATATAGAATTACAGATAGATGATCTTGATCATGTTAGGCAGCTCACAAGATCCGACAATGATAGCACAATGGGGAGAAGACAACCATCTAGCTACTGCTATGGACCCATAGTCCAGGGGTAGACTACTCACACATCACACCGGAGGCGACCATGGCGGCGTAGAGTCCTCCGGAGATGATTCCCCTCTCCCGGCAGTGGTGCCGGAGGCGATCTCCTGGATCCCCGAGATGGGATCGGCGGCGGCGGCGTCTCGCAAGGTTTTCCGTATCGTGGCTCTCGGACCGGGGGTTTCGTCACGGAGGCTTTAAGTAGGCGGAAGGGCAAGTCAGGAGGGGGCACAGGGGCCCCACACCATAGGCCGGCGCGGCCAGGGGGGCCGCGCCGCCCTAGGGTTTGGCCACCCTGTGGCCCCACTTCGTTTCGTCTTCGGACTTCTGGAAGCTTCGTGGAAAAATAGGCCCCTGGGCGTTGATTTCGTCCAATTCCGAGAATATTTCGTTACTAGGATTTCTGAAACCAAAAACAGCAGAAAACAGAATCGGCACTTCGGCATCTTGTTAATAGGTTAGTTCCAGAAAATGCACGAATATGACATAAAGTGTGCATAAAACATGTAGATAACATCAATAATGTGGCATGGAACATAAGAAATTATCGATACGTCGGAGACGTATCAGCATCCCCAAGCTTAGTTCTGCTCGTCCCGAGCAGGTAAAACGATAACACAGATAATTTCTGAAGTGACATGCCATCATAATCTTGATCATACTATTTGTAAATCATATGTAGTGAATGCAGCGATCAAAACAATGTATATGACATGAGTAAACAAGTGAATCATATAGCAAAGACTTTTCATGAATAGCACTTCAAGACAAGCATCAATAAGTCTTGCATAAGAGTTAACTCATAAAGCAATAATTCAAAGTAAAAGCATTGAAGCAACACAAAAGAAGATTAAGTTTCAGCGGTTGCTTTCAACTTGTAACATGTATATCTCGTGGATATTGTCAACATAGAGTAATATAATAAGTGCAATATGCAAATATGTAGGAATCGATGCACAGTTCACACAAGTGTTTGCTTCTTGAGGTGGAGAGAAATAGGTGAACTGACTCAACATTGAAAGTAAAAGAATGGTCCTCCATAGAGGAAAAGCATCGATTGCTATATTTGTGCTAGAGCTTTGATTTTGAAAACATGAAACAATTTTGTCAACGGTAGTAATAAAGCATATGTATCATGTAAATTATATCTTACAAGTTGCAAGCATCATGCATAGTATACTAATAGTGTCCGCACCTTGTCCTAATTAGCTTGGACTACCGGATCATCACAATGCACATGTTTTGACCAAGTGTCACAAAGGGGTACCTCTATGCCGCCTGTACAAAGGTCTAAGGAGAAAGCTCGCATTGGATTTCTCGCTATTGATTATTCTCAACTTAGACATCCATACCGGGACAACATAGACAACAGATAATGGACTCCTCTTTTATGCATAAGCATGTAACAACAATTAATAATTTTCTCATATGAGATTGAGGATATATGTCCAAAACTGAAACTTCCACCATGGATCATGGCTTTAGTTAGCGGCCCAATGTTCTTCTCTAACAATATGCATGCTTAACCATAAGGTGGTAGATCGCTCTTACTTCAAACAAGACGGACATGCATAGCAACTCACATGATATTCAACAAAGAATAGTTGATGGCGTCCCCAGAAACATGGTTATCGCACAACAAGCAACTTAATAAGAGATAAAGTGCATAAGTACATATTCAATACCACAATAGATTTTAAGCTATTTGTCCCATGAGCTATATATTGCAAAGGTGAAGAATGGAATTTTAAAGGTAGCACTCAAGCAATTTACTTTGGAATGGCGGAAAATACCATGTAGTAGGTAGGTATGGTGGACACAAATGGCATAGTGGTTGGCTCAAGTATTTTGGATGCATGAGAAGTATTCCCTCTCGATACAAGGTTTAGGCTAGCAAGGTTTATTTGAAACAAACACAAGGATGAAACGGTGCAGCAAAACTCACATAAAAGACATATTGTAAACATTATAAGAATCTACATCGTCTTCCTTGTTGTTCAAACTCAATACTAGAAATTATCTAGACCTTAGAGAAACCAAATATGCAAACCAAATTTTAGCATGCTCTATGTATTTCTTCATTAATGGGTGCAAAGCATATGATGCAAGAGCTTAATCATGAGCACAACAATTGCCAAGTATCACATTACCCAAGACATTTATAGCAATTACTACATGTATTATTTTCCAATTCCAACCATATAACAATTTAACGAAGGAGAAACTTCGCCATGAATACTATGAGTAGAAACCAAGGACATACTTGTCCATATGCTACAGCGGAGCGTGTCTCTCTCCCATAAAGTGAATGCTAGGATCCATTTTATTCAAACAAAAACAAAAACAAAAACAAACCGACGCTCCAAGCAAAGCACATAAGATGTGATGGAATAAAAATATAGTTTCAGGGGAGGAACCTGATAATGTTGTCGATGAAGAAGGGGATGCCTTGGGCATCCCCAAACTTAGAAGCTTGAGTCTTCTTAATATATGCAGGGGTGAACCACCGGGGCATCCCCAAGCTTAGAGCTTTCACTCTCCTTGATCATGTTGCATCATACTCCTCTCTTGATCCTTGAAAACTTCCTCCACACCAAACTCGAAACAACTTATTAGAGGGTTAGTGCACAATAAAAATTAACATATTCAGAGGTGACACAATCATTCTTAACACTTCTGGACATTGCATAATGCTACTGGACATTAGTGGATCAAAGAAATTCATCCAATATAGCAAAAGAGGCAATGCGAAATAAAAGGCAGAATCTGTCAAAACAGAACAGTTCGTATTGACGAATTTTAAAATGGCACCAAACTTGCTCAAATGAAAATGCTCAAATTGAATGAAAGTTGCGTACATATCTGAGGATCATGCACGTAAATTGTCTTCATTTTCT
Organism: Lolium perenne; assembly: GCF_019359855.2. Classification (NCBI taxonomy): domain Eukaryota; kingdom Viridiplantae; phylum Streptophyta; class Magnoliopsida; order Poales; family Poaceae; genus Lolium; species Lolium perenne. The sequence goes on from NC_067250.2 coordinate 281,056,963, forward strand.
GAGTTACCTACAGGGAGGTGGACCCAGATTCGTGACAGCAAAGAAATCTGGAACTGCGCAGTAATCCAAATCTAGTACTTACTTTTCTATCAACGGCTTAACTTGGCACAACAAAACACAAAACTAAGATAAGGAGAGGTTGCTACAGTAGTAAACAACTTCCAAGACACAAAATAAAAACAAAATACTGTAGGTAAAAACATGGGTTGTCTCCCATAAGCGCTTTTCTTTAACGCCTTTCAGCTAGGCGCAGAAAGTGTGTATCAAGTGTTATCAAGAGACGGTGTGTCAACCTTACCTTGGGCTTTAGGAGTTGCCTCAACAATGCATGTTATCTTATCTATGTAAGTTTCAGAGGCTCCCTTTTCATTAGTCTTAGGCTTGCTACTCTCATCAAACAAATTTTCAGGAACAAGCCAAGCATAGTTATTTTCTAGTGCATCATTCATAGCTAGGAGTTTACATGGTATTGGTGCTTTGATCTCCCCACCATCATTAATATTATTAGTGTACTTTATTCTATCCATATCCATCTTTTCAAGGAGACTAACAAAATTGGTATATGAACCAAGCATATTATATTTAGCAAAGACCTTTCTAGCCTCTCTTGCTATACCACCAAATTCTCTAAGAAGGGTTTCTAAAACAAAATCTTTCTTTTCCCCTTCTTCCATATCACCAAGTGTGAGAAACATGTGTTGGATTATAGGATTAAGATTAACAAGTTTAATTTCCAACATGTGAACTAAAGAAGCAGCAGCAATTTCATAAGTAGGCGCAAGGTCTACCAAGTGTCTATCTTCAAAGTCTTCTATGGTACTAACATGATTGAAAAATTCTTCTATATTATTTCTCCCAACAATAGACCCATGATACGTCTCCGATGTATCGATAATTTCTTATGTTCCATGCCACATTATTGATGTTATCTACATGTTTTATGCACACTTTATGTCATATTCGTGCATTTTCTGGAACTAACCTATTAACAAGATGCCGAAGTGCCGATTCTTTGTTTGCTGTTTTTGGTTTCAGAAATCCTAGTAACGAAATATTCTCGGAATTGGACGAAATCAATGCCCAGGGGCCTATTTTTCCACGAAGCTTCCAGAAGTCCGAAGACGAAACGAAGTGGGGCCACAGGGTGGCCAAACCGTAGGGCGGCGCGGCCCCCCTGGCCGCGCCGGCCTATGGTGTGGGGCCCCTGTGCCCCCTCCTGACTTGCCCTTCCGCCTACTTAAAGCCTCCGTGACGAAACCCCCAGTACCGAGAGCCACGATACGGAAAACCTTACTGAGACGCCGCCGCCGCCGATCCCATCTCGGGGGATCCAGGAGATCGCCTCCGGCACCCTGCCGGAGAGGGGATTCATCTCCCGGAGGACTCTACGCCGCCATGGTCGCCTCCGGTGTGATGTGTGAGTAGTCTACCCCTGGACTATGGGTCCATAGCAGTAGCTAGATGGTTGTCTTCTCCCCATTGTGCTATCATTGTCGGATCTTGTGAGCTGCCTAACATGATCAAGATCATCTATCTGTAATTCTATATGTTGCGTTTGTTGGGATCCGATGAATAGAGAATACTTGTTATGTTGATTATCAAAGTTATATCTATGTGTTGTTTATGATCTTGCATGCTCTCCGTTACTAGTAGATGCTCTGGCCAAGTAGATGCTTGTAACTCCAAGAGGGAGTATTTATGCTCGATAGTGGGTTCATGCCTGCATTGACACCGGGACGATGATGAAAGTTCTAAGGTTGTGTTGTGCTGTTGCCACTAGGGATAAAACATTGATGCTATGTCTAAGGATGTAGTTGTTGATTACATTACGCACCATACTTAATGCAATTGTCTGTTGCTTTGCAACTTAATACTGGAAGGGGTTCGGATGATAACCTGAAGGTGGACTTTTTAGGCATAGATGCAGTTGGATGGCGGTCTATGTACTTTGTCGTAATGCCCAATTAAATCTCACTATACTCATCATGATATGTATGTGCATGGTCATGCCCTCTTTATTTGTCAATTGCCCAACTATAATTTGTTCACCCAACATGCTGTTTGTCTTATGGGAGAGACACCTCTAGTGAACTGTGGACCCTGGTCCAATTCTCTTTACTGAAATACAATCTCTTGCCAATACTGTTTCTTGTTTTCGCAAACAATCATCTTCCACACAATACGGTTAATCCTTTGTTACAGCAAGCCGGTGAGATTGACAACCTCACTGTTTCGTTGGGGCAAAGTACTTTGGTTGTGTTGTGCAGGTTCCACGTTGGCGCCGGAATCCCTGGTGTTGCGCCGCACTACATCCCGCCGCCATCAACCTTCAACGTGCTTCTTGGCTCCTCCTGGTTCGATAAACCTTGGTTTCTTTCTGAGGGAAAACTTGCTGCTGTGCGCATCATACCTTCCTGTTGGGGTTCCCAACGAACGTGTGAGTTACACGCCATCAAGCTAGATTTCTGGCGCCGTTGCCGGGGAGATCAAGACACGCTGCAAGGGGAGTCTCCACTTCTCAATCTCTTTACTTTGTTTTTGTCTTGCTTAGTTTTATTTACTACTTTGTTTGCTGCACTAAATCAAAATACAAAAAAAATTAGTTGCTAGTTTTACTTTATTTGCTATCTTGTTTGCTATATCAAAAACACAAAAAAATTAGTTACTTGCATTTACCTTACTTGATTCATCATGTTTCCTTTTAATTTTACCACAAAAGACATACCGGTAGGACGTGGGTCTATAGTTGGGAGAAATAATATAGAAGAATTTTTCAATCATGTTAGTACCATAGAAGACTTTGAAGATAGACACTTGGTAGACCTTGCGCCTACTTATGAAATTGCTGCTGCTTCTTTAGTTCACATGTTGGAAATTAAACTTGTTAATCTTAATCCTATAATCCAACACATGTTTCTCACACTTGGTGATATGGAAGAAGGGGAAAAGAAAGATTTTGTTTTAGAAACCCTTCTTAGAGAATTTGGTGGTATAGCAAGAGAGGCTAGAAAGGTCTTTGCTAAATATAATATGCTTGGTTCATATACCAATTTTATTAGTCTCCTTGAAAAGATGGATATGGATAGAATAAAGTACACTAATAATATTAATGATGGTGGGGAGATCAAAGCACCAATACCATGTAAACTCCTAGCTATGAATGATGCACTAGAAAATAACTATGCTTGGCTTGTTCCTGAAAATTTGTTTGATGAGAGTAGCAAGCCTAAGACTAATGAAAAGGGAGCATCTGAAACTTACATAGATAAGATAACATGCATTGTTGAGGCAACTCCTAAAGCCCAAGGTAAGGTTGACACACCGTCTCTTGATAACACTTGATACACACTTTCTGCGCCTAGCTGAAAGGCGTTAAAGAAAAGCGCTTATGGGAGACAACCCATGTTTTTACCTACAGTACTTTGTTTTTATTTTGTGTCTTGGAAGTTGTTTACTACTGTAGCAACCTCTCCTTATCTTAGTTTTGTGTTTTGTTGTGCCAAGTTAAGCCGTTGATAGAAAAGTAAGTACTAGATTTGGATTACTGCGCAGTTCCAGATTTCTTTGCTGTCACGAATCTGGGTCCACCTCCCTGTATGTAACTCTGAAAATTAAGCCAATTTACGTGCATGATCCTCAGATATGTACGCAACTTTCATTCAATTTGAGCATTTTCATTTGAGCAAGTTTGGTGCCATTTTAAAATTCGTCAATACGAACTGTTCTGTTTTGACAAATTCTGCCTTTTATTTCGCATTGCCTCTTTTGCTATATTGGATGAATTTCTTTGATCCACTAATGTCCAGTAGCATTATGCAATGTCCAGAAGTGTTAAGAATGATTGTGTCACCTCTGAATATGTTAATTTTTATTGTGCACTAACCCTCTAATAAGTTGTTTCGAGTTTGGTGTGGAGGAAGTTTTCAAGGATCAAGAGAGGAGTATGATGCAACATGATCAAGGAGAGTGAAAGCTCTAAGCTTGGGGATGCCCCGGTGGTTCACCCCTGCATATATTAAGAAGACTCAAGCGTCTAAGCTTGGGGATGCCCAAGGCATCCCCTTCTTCATCGACAACATTATCAGGTTCCTCCCCTGAAACTATATTTTTATTCCATCACATCTTATGTGCTTTGCTTGGAGCGTCGGTTTGTTTTTGTTTTTGTTTTTGTTTGAATAAAATGGATCCTAGGATTCACTTTATGGGAGAGAGACACGCTCCGCTGTAGCATATGGACAAGTATGTCCTTGGTTTCTACTCATAGTATTCATGGCGAAGTTTCTCCTTCGTTAAATTGTTATATGGTTGGAATTGGAAAATGATACATGTAGTAATTGCTATAAATGTCTTGGGTAATGTGATACTTGGCAATTTTTGTGCTCATGATTAAGCTCTTGCATCATATGCTTTGCACCCATTAATGAAGAAATACATAGAGCATGCTAAAATTTGGTTTGCATATTTGGTTTCTCTAAGGTCTAGATAATTTCTAGTATTGAGTTTGAACAACAAGGAAGACGATGTAGATTCTTATAATGTTTACAATATGTCTTTTATGTGAGTTTTGCTGCACCGTTTCATCCTTGTGTTTGTTTCAAATAAACCTTGCTAGCCTAAACCTTGTATCGAGAGGGAATACTTCTCATGCATCCAAAATACTTGAGCCAACCACTATGCCATTTGTGTCCACCATACCTACCTACTACATGGTATTTTCCGCCATTCCAAAGTAAATTGCTTGAGTGCTACCTTTAAAATTCCATTCTTCACCTTTGCAATATATAGCTCATGGGACAAATAGCTTAAAATCTATTGTGGTATTGAATATGTACTTATGCACTTTATCTCTTATTAAGTTGCTTGTTGTGCGATAACCATGTTTCTGGGGACGCCATCAACTATTCTTTGTTGAATATCATGTGAGTTGCTATGCATGTCCGTCTTGTTTGAAGTAAGAGCGATCTACCACCTTATGGTTAAGCATGCATATTGTTAGAGAAGAACATTGGGACGCTAACTAAAGCCATGATCCATGGTGGAAGTTTCAGTTTTGGACATATATCCTCAATCTCATATGAGAAAATTATTAATTGTTGTTACATGCTTATGCATAAAAGAGGAGTCCATTATCTGTTGTCTATGTTGTCCCGGTATGGATGTCTAAGTTGAGAATAATCAATAGCGAGAAATCCAATGCGAGCTTTCTCCTTAGACCTTTGTACAGGCGGCATAGAGGTACCCCTTTGTGACACTTGGTCAAAACATGTGCATTGTGATGATCCGGTAGTCCAAGCTAATTAGGACAAGGTGCGGGCACTATTAGTATACTATGCATAAGGCTTGCAACTTGTAAGATATAATTTACATGATACATATGCTTTATTACTACCGTTGACAAAATTGTTTCATGTTTTCAAAATCAAAGCTCTAGCACAAATATAGCGATCGATGCTTTTCCTCTTTGGAGGACCATTCTTTTACTTTCAATGTTGAGTCAGTTCACCTATTTCTCTCCACCTCAAGAAGCAAACACTTGTGTGAACTGTGCATTGATTCCTACATATTTGCATATTGCACTTATTATATTACTCTATGTTGACAATATCCACGAGATATACATGTTACAAGTTGAAAGCAACCGCTGAAACTTAATCTTCTTTTGTGTTGCTTCAATGCTTTTACTTTGAATTATTGCTTTATGAGTTAACTCTTATGCAAGACTTATTGATGCTTGTCTTGAAGTGCTATTCATGAAAAGTCTTTGCTATATGATTCACTTGTTTACTCATGTCATATACATTGTTTTGATCGCTGCATTCACTACATATGCTTTACAAATAGTATGATCAAGATTATGATGGCATGTCACTTCAGAAATTATCTGTGTTATCGTTTTACCTGCTCGGGACGAGCAGAACTAAGCTTGGGGATGCTGATACGTCTCCGACGTATTGATAATTTCTTATGTTCCATGCCACATTATTGATGTTATCTACATGTTTTATGCACACTTTATGTCATATTCGTGCATTTTCTGGAACTAACCTATTAACAAGATGCCGAAGTGCCGATTCTTTGTTTCTGTTTTTGGTTTCAGAAATCCTAGTAACGAAATATTCTCGGAATTGGACGAAATCAATACCCAGGGGCCTATTTTTCCACGAAGCTTCCAGAAGTCCGAAGACGAAACGAAGTGGGGCCACAGGGTGGCAAAACCCTAGGGCGGCGCGGCCCCCCCTGGCCGCGCCGGCCTATGGTGTGGGGCCCCTGTGCCCCTCCTGACTTGCCCTTCCGCCTACTTAAAGCCTCCGTGACGAAACCCCCAGTACCGAGAGCCACGATACGGAAAACCTTACTGAGACGCCGCCGCCGCCGATCCCAACTCGGGGGATCCAGGAGATCGCCTCCGGCACCCTGCCGGAGAGGGGATTCATCTCCCGGAGGACTCTACGCCGCCATGGTCGCCTCCGGTGTGATGTGTGAGTAGTCTACCCCTGGACTATGGGTCCATAGCAGTAGCTAGATGGTTGTCTTCTCCCCATTGTGCTATCATTGTCGGATCTTGTGAGCTGCCTAACATGATCAAGATCATCTATCTGTAATTCTATATGTTGCGTTTGTTGGGATCCGATGAATAGAGAATACTTGTTATGTTGATTATCAAAGTTATATCTATGTGTTGTTTATGATCTTGCATGCTCTCCGTTACTAGTAGATGCTCTGGCCAAGTAGATGCTTGTAACTCCAAGAGGGAGTATTTATGCTCGATAGTGGGTTCATGCCTGCATTGACACACAGGACGTGTGAGAAAGTTCTAAGGTTGTGTTGTGCTGTTGCCACTAGGGATAAAACATTGATGCTATGTCTAAGGATGTAGTTGTTGATTACATTACGCACCATACTTAATGCAATTGTCTGTTGCTTTGCAACTTAATCGGAAGGGGTTCGGATGATAACTCAAGGTGGACTTTTTAGGCATAGATGCAGTTGGATGGCGGTCTATGTACTTTGTCGTAATGCCCAATTAAATCTCACTATACTCATCATGATATGTATGTGCATGGTCATGCCCTCTTTATTTGTCAATTGCCCAACTGTAATTTGTTCACCCAACATGCTCTTTGTCTTATGGGAGAGACACCTCTAGTGAACTGTGGACCCCGGTCCAATTCTCTTTATCGAAATACAATCTACCGCAATCTTTTTTCTTGTTTTCTGCAAACAATCATCTTCCACACAATACGGTTAATCCTTTGTTACAGCAAGCTGGTGAGATGATGCGCACAGCAGCAAGTTTTCCCTCAGAAAGAAACCAAGGTTTATCGAACCAGGAGGAGCCAAGAAGCACGTTGAAGGTTGATGGCGGCGGGATGTAGTGCGGCGCAACACCAGGGATTCCGGCGCCAACGTGGAACCTGCACAACACAACCAAAGTACTTTGCCCCAACGAAACAGTGAGGTTGTCAATCTCACCGGCTTGCTGTAACAAAGGATTAACCGTATTGTGTGGAAGATGATTGTTTGCAGAAAACAAGAAAACAAGATTGCAAGAGATTGTATTTCAAGAAAGAGAATTGGACCGGGGTCCACAGTTCACTAGAGGTGTCTCTCCCATAAGACAAACAGCATGTTGGGTGAACAAATTACAGTTGGGCAATTGACAAATAAAGAGGGCATGACCATGCACATACATATCATGATGAGTATAGTGATATTTAATTGGGCATTACGACAAAGTACATAGACCGCCATCCAACTGCATCTATGCCTAAAAAGTCCACCTTCAGGTTATCATCCGAACCCCTTCCAGTATTAAGTTGCAAAGCAACAGACAATTGCATTAAGTATGGTGCGTAATGTAATCAACAACTACATCCTTAGACATAGCATCAATGTTTTATCCCTAGTGGCAACAGCACAACACAACCTTAGAACTTTCTCACATCGTCCTGTGTGTCAATGCAGCATGAACCCACTATCGAGCATAAATACTCCCTCTTGGAGTTACAAGCATCTACTTGGCCAGAGCATCTACTAGTAACGGAGAGCATGCAAGATCATAAACAACACATAGATATAACTTTGATAATCAACATAACAAGTATTCTCTATTCATCGGATCCCAACAAACGCAACATATAGAATTACAGATAGATGATCTTGATCATGTTAGGCAGCTCACAAGATCCGACAATGATAGCACAATGGGGAGAAGACAACCATCTAGCTACTGCTATGGACCCATAGTCCAGGGGTAGACTACTCACACATCACACCGGAGGCGACCATGGCGGCGTAGAGTCCTCCGGGAGATGAATCCCCTCTCCGGCAGGGTGCCGGAGGCGATCTCCTGGATCCCCCGAGTTGGGATCGGCGGCGGCGGCGTCTCAGTAAGGTTTTCCGTATCGTGGCTCTGCACCGGGGGTTCGTCACACGGAGGCTTTAAGTAGGCGGAAGGGCAAGTCGAGGGGCACAGGGCCCCACACCATAGGCCGGCGCGGCCAGGGGGGGCCGCGCCGCCCTAGGGTTTGGCCACCCTGTGGCCCCACTTCGTTTCGTCTTCGGACTTCTGGAAGCTTCGTGGAAAAATAGGCCCCTGGGCGTTGATTTCGTCCAATTCCGAGAATATTTCGTTACTAGGATTTCTGAAACCAAAAACAGCAGAAAACAGCAACTGGCACTTCGGCATCTTGTTAATAGGTTAGTTGCAGAAAATGCACGAATATGACATAAAGTGTGCATAAAACATGTAGATAACATCAATAATGTGGCATGGAACATAAGAAATTATCGATATGTCGGAGACGTATCAATCTTCTATCCATCCGAGGCTGCGTAACAACCTGGGCGAAAGATCTAGAATCTCCGGCGACCGTCCCGGACCAACGGCGCGGCGGAGGTGGGTGGGAGAGATCAGATCTGGGAGACGGAGGCGACGAGACGAAGACGACTGCGCCCGTAGGAACAGTGATGGGCTGAAGCCCAATAGAATCCGCCCAATAGAATCCGCCATGGCTAAAACCGAATGAGCTCCGAACCCATGTCGTGGATTAACGACCGCGCATTCACGAAATCGAAGCGCAGATAATCGTTGGGCTCGACCCAGAAAATCTCGGTCCAACCCACTCCCAATTTCTGGCCCGAAGATGATTTGAATCCCGTTGATCTCCCGCGTAGCCCCAACGCAAACCCCTGAAACATCAAAAGCAGATTCAGTGATCAAACTACGGTTCAGATCGAGAAATCGGGTGATTGATGGATCCGCAACAATCAATCCAGGAGATCGAAGGATGTAGCCGTCACGCGCAAAACGAAAGATTGCTGCACGCTCAAAAAGCGGCCGCGAATCCCCCGACAGGGTGTCGGACGTAGAGGCGGGAGGAGGCTGAGACGGTGACGGAGGTCGGAGCAGCACGGCGGCGGCGTGTGGGGGCGGCGCGGCGGCGGGTGGTGAGGGCGGAGCGAGGTTGCTTAGAGGAGACGCCATCTCAATTTACTGTGGCCCGCGATAGCGATGGGCAGATCCCCAGAGGATGAACACTACTACCGATTAAGTAACCTTTTAGTTTCCCGGGTTTCAACGCGATGCATCTAAGCCGGAAGCCCGGAACGGCCGGCGTAACCAACAGTGAGCAGGCGCTAACAAGAAGCAACGGTTAGACCACACACACAGGTGGCTAGATTCAGACATTCAGTGTTGTGGATAGATGGATTCAGCCGATTGACGCAACACGCGCTTCAAGGCCGGGAGAGGAGTAGAGGACGGCGGTCAAGTACGTAGCACACGATCGGATAGACGTACGGATTTACGTGGACGGACATGAATCGCGTCCTGGCTCCTTGAATGGTGATTCTTGTCCCTAGTGTGTCATCTACCTCGTCTATTCACTTCCATTAAAGTGAAAATTCCACCACTTTGTACTGTGCGGCGGAAGCACCTCCTACGGAAAAGCAGCAGCATGTTTCCCAACTACAAGCAGATTAGCACGCGGCACGCGGCACGCATGATCCTCGGGTAGTAAGGTAAAAGTTTGGCATAGAGACTCCACTCACTGAACATGACCACCGATCCAGCTTCAGAACAATCCTGAGATCAAGTGTAGCACCCAGCACGATTTCACATATCTTAACAGGATGATCGGCGAAATACTCAAGTTTTTCATCACGGATGCCCCAGCTCCCAAGTGTCCAACCTTAACCCACCAGAAAGAAAAAGAAAAAAAAAATCGTCAGTACCATCACTATGCCAATCCCCAAGTCCTAATATAAAACCGCTGCCCTAACCTGCAACTCAATGGTGGATTGGTGGCCAAATGCACCAACGAAACTTAGAGCATCCCCAGCCGTTTGAGGCCTCCGGATGAAAATCCGGACATAACAAACGTGGGATTGGATGAAAAAATGGCGTGGGGGCAACATTTCTCAGTCACACCCCGTCATTCGCCCATCAGCGGCGATAGTTTCAAAAAAATCGTCTTCCCACTACACAAAAGTATAGCCAAAGATCGGTGATACGTCCATTTTGCATCACTATTTTATATCATAATTTACTGTTATTCATTGATATATTTCATATTTAGAGATGATACTTATGTTATTTCACCTATTTTGCATGTTTTATGATTATTGGAGAATTACTCCCGGAGTCAGGATTCTGCTGGAAAAAGCACCGTCAGGATACAATATTTCTGAAGATCAACAATTGACGGAAAATATACCGAAGCTCCTATTTTTCCAAATGACGGAGCCAGCCAAAAGGGGAGGCCGAGGAGGGCCGCCATGGGCCCTCCCCATGGGCCGGCGCGGCCACCAATGCTGGCGCGCCGCCACGTGGGGAGGGGGCCCACGACCCCCTCGGCCATCGGCCATCGCCCTTTCGCGTACTTCATCTCCCAGAAACCCTAAGGTGCAGGGGGATATCGAGGATAGTCAGCGCCGCCTCCTCGAGGCGGAAAACACCAGAGAGAAAAGAGCTCTCCGGCAGGCAGAAATCTGCCGGGGAAATTCCCTCCCGGAGGGGGGAAATCGTCGCCATCGTCACCGTCATCGAGCTGGACTTCATTGGGATCATCATCATCATCTCCACAACCGACACCGTCATCTCCACCGCTGCACCTCGTCTCCGCTGTAACATCTAGGGTTGAATCTTGAGTATTTCATAGGGGAAACTCTCCCGGTGTTAATTACTCCTTGTTATTGATGCTATTGAGTGAAACCATTGAATCAAGGTTTATGTTCAGATTATTATTCATCATCATATCACCTCTGATCATTTTCCATATGATGTCTTGTGAGTAGTTCGTTTAGTTCTTGAGGACATGGGTGAAGTCTAAATGTTAGTAGTGAACTATGTTGAGTAATATTTAATGGTTTGATATTTAAGTTGTGGTGTTATTCTTCTAGTGGTGTCACGTGAACATCGACTACATGATACTTCACCTTTATGGGCCTAGGGGAATGCATCTTGTATTCGTTTGCTAATTGTAGGGTTGCCGGAGTGACAGCAACCTAAACCCCCGTTGGTATATCGATGCATGAGGGATAGCAGGATCTCAGAGTTTAAGACTGTGGTTAGATTTATCTTAATTACTTTCTTGTATTTGCGGATGTTTGCAAGGGGTTTAATCACAAGTATGTATTAGTCCTAGGAAGGGCGGTGCATTAGCATAGGTTCACCCACACGACACTTATCAAAACAATGAAGATTAATCAACTATATGAAGCGAAAGCACTAGACTAAATTCCCGTGTGTCCTCAAGAACGTTTGGTCATCATAAGTAAACAAACCGGCTTGTCCTTTGTGCAAAAAAGGATTGGGCCACTTGCTGCAATTATTATTCTCGCATTTTACTTACTTGTATTTTATTTATCTGTTATATCAAAACCTCCTAAAAACTTGTCTGTGAGCATTTACAGTGAATCCTTCATCGAAACTGCTTGTCAACACCTTCTGCTCCTCTTTGGGTTCGATACTCTTATTTATCGGAAGTATTACGATACACCCCCTATACGTGGGTCATCAAGACTATTTTCTGGCCGTTGCCGGGGAGTGAAGCGCTATTGGTAAGTGGAATTGGTAAGGAAAACTTTTACTGTACGTGCTGTTTTTTATTTCTGTCTGCTGCTATAATTCATTATGGAGAGATCTTCTCTTCAATTCCTATTTGGAAAATCTACTACTACTGCAAAGGTAGTGGATGAGGCGCCAGGTGAGAAAGTGAATCCATATAAAATACCTATGAAAATTATTGAACGTGTTGTAGATAACCGCTATGAAGGGGATGGAACTGTCCATCCTGGAGATCATTTACTGTTTTTATATGAATTATGCGGGTTATTCAAGTGTGCAGCTATTTCTATGGATGAAGTTAGGAAGAAACTATTCTCTATGTCGCTGTCTGGTAAAGCGGCGCATTGGTATAGACTGCTGAAGAATGGGCATTCTCTTGATTGGAAGGATATTATGCCTCTATTTTATTCTAAATTCTATCCTCTAAGTGAAATTCACAAAGACCGAAACCGCATATATAATTTCTGGCCTCATGATGGAGAGAGTATTGCCCAAGCATGGGGGAGATTGAAGTCTTTAATGCTCAAATGCCCCATTCATGAGCTTCCTGGTAATATCATCATTGATAATTTCTATGCAAGACTTTCTTTTCAAGATAAAACCTTGCTGGATACTACTTGTTCTGGATCATTCACGCGCAACAAAGAAGAGTTTAAATGGGACCTTCTTGATCGGATTCAAGAAAATACTGAAAGATGGGAGAACGACAAAGGTAGAGAGTCAGGTATAAATTATGATTATGAATGCATTGAAACTTTTATGGATACTGATAAATTTCGAAATATGAGTGCTACTTATGGTCTTGACTCTCAAGTTGTTGCAAATTTTTATAAAACTTTTTCCTCTCATTTTGAATTGCCTAGGAAGAGTTTTAATAAGTATCATGAACCTTACAAAGATAAAACTGATTCACCTATAGGTAAATGTATTGAAGTTAAAACTGTTGATCACATTCTTCCTGAAGCTTATATTGAAAAAATTCCTTTTCCTGCTAAAATGAAGGAGTATTCTGTTATAACTAGTGTGGTTAACAAAAGTGCAAAGAAACCTATAGAACCCGAGGAGCAAATAAGTGTTGAACCTGCTGTTGCAATAGTTAAAGACCTTGTGACTGAAAAAATAGAAGATGGTCACATCATTTTCTGCGAAGATGCTTCTAATATTATTTCACATCCTAGTAAGCCTAGGAAAGCCAGTGTTCCTATGCTCTCTATTAGATTTGGTGATCATTGTTATTATGGTTTATGCGATATTGGTGCAAGTTCTAGTGTCATTCCTTATGAGCTTTACAGGGAAATCATGCATGAAATTGGTTCTTGTGAACTTGAAGATATTGATGTGGTTATTCGGCTAGCTAATAGAGAAACTATCTCTCCTATTGGTATTGTTCGAGATGTGAAAGTTCTATGTGGTAAGATTAAATATCATGCTGACTTTTTGGTGCTTGGTTCTGCTACTAGTAAGACTTGTCATATCATATTTGGTAGACCTTTTCTAAATACTTGTGGAGCTATTATAGATTGCAAGAAAGAGAAAATTGTGACTAAATTTGCTCGTGAATCTTATGAGTTTAATTTCTCTAAATTTGCCAAAGTTCCTTATGAAGCTGAATTGCCTAATGATGATTTTAGAGTTGAATAGCTTGCATCTATCGCTCTTGCTCCTCATAATCCTTTGCAGCAATATTTGGAGGATCATGAGAGTGAAGTCCTTAGGGAAGAAAGGAACGAGCTTGATGAAATTTTCCTTCGTCAACCCATTCTTAAACATGACTTACCGGTCGAAGATCTAGGTACAACACCACCACCAAAGGAAGATCCTGTTTTTGATTTGAAACCGTTACCTGATAATCTTAAGTTTGCTTATATTGGTGATAAGAAAACATATCCTGTTATTATTAGTGCTAAGCTTTCAGATTTTGAGGAAGAAAGATTATTGGAAATATTGAAGAAACACCGAGGTGCTATTGGCTACACTCTTGATGACTTGAAGGGGATTTATCCCTCTATTTGCCAACATGCCATCAACATGGAAGATGATGCAAAGCCTGTTGTTGAACATCAGCGTCGTCTAATTCCTAAGATGAAGGATGTGGTAAGGAATGAGGTATTGAAACTTCTTGAATCTGGTATTATATATCCTATTGCTGATAGTAGATGGGTTAGTCATGTGCATTGTGTTCCTAAGAAAGGAGGAATAACTATTGTACCTAATGATAATGATGAGCTCATCCCTCAAAGAGTAGTTGTAGGGTATAGAATGTGCATTGATTTTCGAAAGGTTAATAAAGTTACTAAGAAAGATCATTACCCTTTACCTTTTATTGATCAAATGCTAGAAAGGTTATCTAAATACTCAATTCTGCTTTCTTGATGGTTATTCTGGGTTTTCACAAATTGTTGTTAGATCTAAAGATCAAGAGAAAACCACTTTTACTTGTCCCTATGGAACTTATGCTTATAAGCGTATGCCTTTTGGTTTATGTAATGCTCTTGCTACTTTTCAAAGATGCATGTCTGCTATTTTTCATGGCTTTTGTGAAAAGATTGTAGAGGTATTCATGGATGATTTTTCTGTCTATGGGAATTCTTTTGATAATTGTTTGCGAAACCTTGATAAAGTTTTGCAGAGATGTGAAGAAACTAACCTTGTTCTTAATTGGGAGAAATGCCACTTTATGGTTAATGAAGGAATTGTATTGGGACATAAAATTTCTGAGAGAGGTATTGAAGTTGATAGAGCTAAAGTTGAAGCAATTGAGAAGATGCCCTATCCTAGGGATGTTAAAGGTATTCGTAGTATTCTTGGTCATGCTGGTTTTTATAGGAGATTTATTAAAGATTTCTCTAAAATTTCAAAGCCTCTTACTAATCTTCTTCAAAAAGATGTACCTTTTGTTTTTGATGATGATTGTAAGGAAGCTTTTGAAACTCTAAAGAAAGCCTTAACAACTGCTCCTGTAGTTGAACCTCCTGATTGGAATTTACCTTTTGAAATTATGTGTGATGCTAGTGATTTTGCTGTAGGTGATGTTCTTGGACAGCGAGTAGATAAAAAATTGAATGTTATTCATTATGCTAGTAAGACTCTTGATGCTGCTCAAAGAAATTATGCTACAGCTGAAAAAGAGTTATTAGCTGTAGTTTTTGCTTGTGACAAATTTAGACCTTATATTGTTGATTCAAAAGTCACAGTTCATACTGATCATGCTGCAGTTAGGTACCTTATGGAAAAGAAAGATGCTAAGCCAAGGCTTATTAGATGGGTGCTTCTTTTGCAAAAAATTGGTTTACATATTGTAGATAGGAAAGGTGCTGATAATCATGTTGCTGATAATTTGTCTAGATTGGAAAATATTGCTTATGATCCTGTTCCTGTTAATGATAGTTTTCCAAATGAGCAATTGGCCGCAATAAAGGTGAGCTCGCGAGATAGTCCTTGGTATGCTGATTATGCTAACTTTCTTGTTTCCAAGTACTTGCCTCCAACCTTTTCAGCTCAACAAAGGAGGAAATTCTTTTATGACTTGAGGCATTATTTTTGGGGTGACCCACACTTATATAAAGAAGAAGTGGATGGTATTATGCGAAGATGTGTCCCCGAATATGAACAACAAGAGATATTGAGTAACTGTCATGGTAGTGTTTATGGAGGACATCACACCGGAGATAGAACCGCACAAAAGGTTCTACAGTCAGGATTTTATTGGCCGACTCTCTTTAAAGATGCAAGAAAGTTTATTTTATCTTGTGATGAATGTCAAAGAGTTGGTAATATCTCTAGACGCAATGAAATGTCTATGAGTTATACTCTCGTTATTGAACCATTTGATTGTTGGGGATTTGACTTCATGGGTCCTTTCCCTTCCTCAGAAGGTAACACTCTGTTATCACCAGATTTTGGCTAAATCAGGAGGTGGGCCGCGATCAAGATGGGCTTGAAAGATTACACATGGAAGATCTATGAAGCGGCCTCACACGGAGAATTTGGGCTAAGTTGCCCGTGTATCTTTAATTATGGTAGTTTGTATCTAGATTAAAAGTTAGAGTTTATCTCGTGCGCGGTTTAGTGCACGCCCTCATTAGAAAGTCCGCTGGACTATAAATATGTACCTAGGGTTTATGGAATAAACAACAACACAACGTTCACCCCCAAAACAAACCAATCTCGGCGCACCGCCAACTCCTTCGTCTCGAGGGTTTCAATCAGGTAAGCGACATGCTGCCTAGATCGCATCTTGCGATCTAGGTAGCACAAGCCCCACGTTGTTCATGCGTTGCCCGTACTGAAGCGTCTTTGATGGCGGGCAACGTAGTTATCTTAGATATGTTTAGGGTTAGCATTGTTCTTCGTATAAACATGCTTACGTAGTGCAACCCTTGCATATCTAGCCGTCCTCACGCCTATCTCAGGCGTGGGGGCGGCACCCTGCTTGTTCATCGTTTAGTAGATCTGATCCGTTACGATTGCTCCTTGCTCTGCAAGGATTAGTTTGATATCCGCAATAGTTAGGCCTTACAAAGGGGTGGAGGATCCAGTGGCACGTAGGGTGGCGTTCGCAAGTCCTAAACAGGATGTTCCGAGGATCAACTTCATTGTTGGTTTTTAGGCCTTGTTTAGGATCGGCTTATGAGCACCGTGCGTGGCCGCGAGGCCCAACCTAGAGTAGGATGATCCGATTATGCGGTGAAAACCCTAAATCGTCGTAGATCTCATTAGCTTTATCTTGATCAAGCAGGATCACCAGGTATTCGTGCACCCCGTACGGATCATGGGTGGATCGGCTCTTTGAGCCGATCCACAGGATAACCTGAGAGCCGATCGAGGCTCGTATTTAATGTTTACGTGTATGCCCTGCAGGAACTAAGCGAGGCATCCCCATCACCTTCCTGACCAGGTATAGGTCAGGTGGCACGCCCTTGCACTTCGCATCGCCGCGTGTGACCAGAAGAGCATTGCGGGCCGTCGCTCGGAGGGGTCTCAGCCAGCCGCAGCTCTAGACTCTTCCCGGCTCTACGGTGTTGACAGGCCGCTGCCCGCCGGTGGGTTTCGGACGTCAACACATTCTGGCACGCCCGGTGGGACAATCATCTACATCAACCACATCGCCATCTACATCTGAGATGGCGGGCGGCACGCCAGTTACGTGCGATGAGATCAAAGCCATCCTCGAAGCTGAACTCATCGGCTCCTCTGAGAAGACCCGGCCGCACGATGTCAAGATCGGTAGAGACCCACGTCCGGGACCCGGCGTCGACACGGTGGATCTCAACCACCCCATAGGTCAGCCAAAGTTTTCCTTTGGTGTCAATATGGCAGGGTCTGCAAGCCGCCATGACAAAGAGAAAGCAGAAAGCAGCCACTCCCGTGGCAAGGATGAAGAGGGAGCCGATCCACGCGACCAACCCCAAGATGAGGACAGGCGGTACCTGGCAAGGGAGGGGATAAGAAGCATGCAGTATCAACACCCACTCTTCGGGCGCTTCCTCAACGAATACGAGCAACACCACGACCGACGTCGGCGCTACGACGTAGATGACGAAAGGAATTCTCGGTCTGGTACCGAGGTCAGAAGGTACCGCCAACATGGTAGAAGCAACGACGGGTACGGTCGTCGCGCCGAAGGAGGGCCAAGGGGGCAGGGTGACATGGATAAGCACTGGGATTGCCCGTTCTTCAAACATTGCTGGGACTCAGGAATGAGCCGATTGCCAACAATCGAGGACTGCCCAGAATGCAAACAAAGGAAGAAGGGTGCCGCTAACGTGTCTGTGTTCAGCCGTCTAGGGCCTTTCCCGCCTCGGAACAAGCATGCTGAGTCCGCTCAGGTGGAAGATCTCGAGGAGCTAGAGGACGGTGGTGAAGAATACAAATATCATCAGCCCAGGTGGTGCCCTGATGGGCTCAGCCGTTCCCAGAAGCGAAGAGTTCAGCGTCTGCGTGGTTTGGAAGAAGCTGAAAGATTATACCTGCGCACGCTAAGGAAGGCACGGCCGGATTTAGCCGCCAAAATTCTGCGAACCCTGGACAAGGAAGGTCAGCCACAAAGAAAAGAGTGGCGCCCCAAACAAAGGAGAGCCGATGATGAAACATCGGCTGGAACGAACATGGTGTTCATCCTCCCTTCAGAGTTCAGTGCCCCAGGGTTGGATGAGACATCCGTGGCACAACTTGACTGCGGCCCACGGCCGGTTATCTTTGAGAAGCCACGAGATAAGAGCTACAGGCATCTGAAGGCCCTATACCTACGAGGATATATCGATGGGAGGCCTGTGAATAAGATGTTGGTAGACACCGGAGCGGCAGTTAACATCATGCCGTACTCTATGCTACGTCGGCTGGGACGCTCGAGTTCGGATCTAATCAAGACTAATGTAACGTTGAGCGACTTCAACGGCCAAGCATCTGAGGCACAAGGAGTTCTGAATGTGGATCTGACCGTAGGAAGAAAAACTATCCCTACGACGTTCTTCATCGTTGATAGCACGAGCAGTTATGCTGTGTTGCTGGGAAGAGATTGGATCCACGCCAACTGCTGCATTCCCTCCACGATGCACCAATGCATAATACAGTGGGATGGTGATGAGGTAGAGGTCGTCCAAGCCGATGACTCGGCCGAAGTTTCAACGGCTGGCATGAACGCATGGGAAGCAGCAGGCCAAGAACCCCTCTCAGGCATCAACTTGGACGACTGCGAGCGCATCGATGTGACAAAGGGAAGGGTTAAGCTAGTTTTATCCACTGGCCTGACCATGTAGTTGAAGCCAAGCGATGTGCAACTTGGCGAGGCTGATCCTTGTGATCGGCCCCAAGGGTCTATGAAGGAACATTACAAAACCTTCACCGAGCAAACAACGTGGAGGCCGATTCCAGTAATCGGCCGTGAATATCCTCACCATCCATACTGCCTGGGTTCAACACACTCATGATCCAACAGAGCCGATATCATCAATTCACTTGACAGAATCGGCTCGGGGGGGGGGGGGCGCCCAAGTGGATAAAACACGAGGATATGCAGTAGAAGTGTCCCATCCTGTGGCGATGGGTATTGGAGTATGGGGGCCGATACACAAATCGGCCGGAATTCAAAAAAAATTTAAGCATAGCCGATGTGCAGACATCGACTTAAGGACCAATGGAGCGTGAAATGGGTCTTGCTTTCAAGGACCCCTAATTCTCATTGGCAAGCCTTCAAGATCAGCGGCATTAGCAGGTTTGAGGGTCGTAGCTCTGGTTAAACGGCAAGTCAGGGTAGGGATGAGCCTTCCTAAGACTGCGAGAACAGCAACGAAGAGCCGATAGTTATTGGAGTCGGCTGATGCTGCATTACAAGTTGGAAGCCGAGGGTGACCGATGTGGTGGGCTCATTGTTGTTCTCGCCCGACTAAGGCCCGGGGGTCAGCTGACCCCGAAGGATCCTTTGCTACGCAGACCAGTTTCGTTGGAATCGGCTAACTCTGCATATCAACGGGCCTGAAGAATGGTGCTGTTGTTACAGGAGTACCAGTCTCAGCTTCCAAGCCGATTCAGCGACAGTCCCAGGTTTTGTCTTGGAGTTTGTCGTCAGGGACCAATGCGTTGCCGACAGTTTTTGAGCTTTGGTTAAGCTAACAGCCGACGGAGTCAGAAGAGGTATATTGACTTTCGTAGGAAGGAAGGTAATCGGCTTTTGGTGCATCCTTTCGGTTATCCTCGCCTCGGTAAAGCTCGGGGGGCAGCTTGCCCCGAAAGATCCTTTGCTACAGAAAGCCGATTCCGTTGGAATCGGCTAACTCTGCATCACAACTTGTCTGAAGAAGGGTGCTAATGTGGCAAGGTTATTCAGTTTTAGTAGGCAAGGCGATTCAGCGACAAGCCCGGGACTATGTTGAGGACACCTGATCAACGCCAGATTACTATCCTGCTGGATCGACTGTATCAACTATCAACGGATGAAGGGTGATCAATTGGTTGGCCCCGCACAATAGCACTCTCAGACGTGGTCAAGCCCAGGCCTGTTTGCCTGAATTACGGGTCCTCATCACTGTTTCCACCCCGGCTGAGGCTCGGGGGGGGGGGGCAGCTTGCCACGAGAGGCCCTTTGCTATAAGAAGGCCGAGATCGCTAAAATCGTTTGGCTCTGCGTCTCAGTTTGATTTGGAGCAATGGTTGCTGAAAGAGAACAGAGCAGGATTATGAAACGTTACTACAGAGGTAATGCCTGTCCTGCAGAAGTGGCAACTTCGGCGTTTAATTTGATCCGGCAACGATCTTAGGTCGCTTCTAGAGACAAAGAGGATCTGGAAGGGAAGGATGTGGCAGAAGAATGTCTGAAGGCCTAGGGTTTGCACGCTTATGGCTGGGCCTGGTTTGACCAGGAGCTTGGGTCCGGATGAATCTACCACAAAATCTATTGTGAGAGACCGATGCGATACCATCGGCTTGCTGGGCATCGTCCAGATTGGCAATCGGCAGAAACAGAGTGAAGGACGATCGGCTAAATTATCATAGAGGGAATCGGCAAAATCAAGTTGGGGAATTTCTTCATTGATAAGCCAGATTTCTTACATAGAAGAGCTGATCATTCTCAAAAGGGGAAACTAGGGGGATACATTGCCCCGTCTGCTACTGCTAACCCTATGCTAAGACCCTATCTAGGGGCCGCTGCTGCCCTCATCGTCGTCGTCACCGTCATCGCCGCTGCCGGCGCTGCTCCCTACCGGCTCGTCATCGCTGCTCCAGCGACCGCCGGCAGGACCCTCATCGTCTTCATCCTCTTCGTCGGCGTCGTCGTCACTGTCGACGTCGCTAAGGTTCCCGGGCCAGAGGTGGCGGCGTTTGGCCGGCGGCTCGTCGGAGGAGCTGTCTTCGTCCTCCTCATCCTCTTCCTCCTCCGTCACCTCTTCGGAGGTGGTGAAGCCTGCCCAAGAGAGGCGATCATCTTCGCTCTCCTCCACCGCTTCCTCGTCAGCAAGGAAGCGGAGGTCGCTCTCCCCGTCGGTTAGGGATTTGTCATCCTCGGACCTGACGGAGGAGTCATGGTCCTCTTTGTCCCACTTCGTTGGGGCGAGGATGTCGTACGCCGCTTGCGTACCCCACGAGGGCGTCGACTCTCGGATGGGAGAGGATACGCGGGAAAGATCCGACGAAGAAGAGGAGGAAGAGGAAGAGGACATGGTTGCAGGGGAGGGTTTTTTGGAGTACTAATGCGGAAGGGGTGAAGAAGAGAACTGTTCGATGCGGTTAAATATAAGGCGGTGGGGGCTTTTAATTTTCGACCAGTTCTCGAGGACATGGTGCCAAAACTGTCAAATCGTGCAGAGAAGTTGGGAAGGCAAGTCGTCATGATGAGGCATGCTGCGACAGTTCCGCTCTGCCGTGACACGACCCCTCTGAGGAAAAAACAGAGTGGTTTTGAAATTATCATTACCAAAACCAGGGGGGCATGTGTTATCACCAGATTTTGGCTAAATCAGGAGGTGGGCCGCGATCAAGATGGGCTTGAAAGATTACACATGGAAGATCTATGAAGCGGCCTCACACGGAGAATTTGGGCTAAGTTGCCCGTGTATCTTTAATTATGGTAGTTTGTATCTAGATTAAAAGTTAGAGTTTATCTCGTGCGCGGTTTAGTGCACGCCCTCATTAGAAAGTCCGCTGGACTATAAATATGTACCTAGGGTTTATGGAATAAACAACAACACAACGTTCACCCCCAAAACAAACCAATCTCGGCGCACCGCCAACTCCTTCGTCTCGAGGGTTTCAATCAGGTAAGCGACATGCTGCCTAGATCGCATCTTGCGATCTAGGCAGCACAAGCCCCACGTTGTTCATGCGTTGCCCGTACTGAAGCGTCTTTGATGGCGGGCAACGTAGTTATCTTAGATATGTTTAGGGTTAGCATTGTTCTTCGTATAAACATGCTTACGTAGTGCAACCCTTGCATATCTAGCCGTCCTCACGCCTATCTCAGGCGTGGGGGCGGCACCCTGCTTGTTCATCGTTTAGTAGATCTGATCCGTTACGATTGCTCCTTGCTCTGCAAGGATTAGTTTGATATCCGCAATAGTTAGGCCTTACAAAGGGGTGGAGGATCCAGCGGCACGTAGGGTGGCGTTCGCAAGTCCTAAACAGGATGTTCCGAGGATCAACTTCATTGTTGGTTTTTAGGCCTTGTTTAGGATCGGCTTATGAGCACCGTGCGTGGCCGCGAGGCCCAACCTAGAGTAGGATGATCCGATTATGCGGTGAAAACCCTAAATCGTCGTAGATCTCATTAGCTTTATCTTGATCAAGCAGGATCACCAGGTATTCGTGCACCCCGTACGGATCATGGGTGGATCGGCTCTTTGAGCCGATCCACAGGATAACCTGAGAGCCGATCGAGGCTCGTATTTAATGTTTACGTGTATGCCCTGCAGGAACTAAGCGAGGCATCCCCATCACCTTCCTGACCAGGTATAGGTCAGGTGGCACGCCCTTGCACTTCGCATCGCCGCGTGTGACCAGAAGAGCATTGCGGGCCGTCGCTCGGAGGGGTCTCAGCCAGCCGCAGCTCTAGACTCTTCCCGGCTCTACGGTGTTGACAGGCCGCTGCCCGCCGGTGGGTTTCGGACGTCAACACACTCATATACTTGTTGTTGTTGATTATGTTACTAAATGGGTGGAAGCCATACCCACAAAAAGTGCTGATGGTGAGACCTCTTTAAAAATGCTTTTAGATGTTATTTTTCCTAGGTTTGGAGTACCTAGATATCTTATGACTGATGGAGGTTCTCATTTTATTCATGGTGGTTTTAGAAAAACTCTTGCTAAATATGGTATTAATCATAGAATTGCTTCAGCTTATCATCCTCAAACTAGTGGGCAAGTAGAATTATCAAATAGAGAAATTAAATCTATCTTGCAAAAAACTGTTAATAAATCTAGAAAAAATTGGGCTAGTAAGTTGAAGGAAGCGTTGTGGGCTTATAGAACTGCTTATAAAAATCCTATGGGTATGTCTCCTTATAAAATGGTTTATGAAAAAGCTTGTCATTTACCTTTAGAACTAGAGCACAAAACTTATTGGCCTGTAAGAGAACTTAATAAAGATTTGAAACTTGCCGGTAAGAAAAGGTTACTACAATTGAGTTCTTTAGATGAGTGGAGAAGTGAAGCTTATGAAAATGCTAGACTTTTTAAGGAGAAAGTTAAGAAATGACATGATAGAAGAATTATTAAAAGAGAATTTAATGTTGGAGAATGGAGATAAAGTCCTATTGTATCAGTCTCGTCTCAGATTTTTTGCAGGAAAATTACTCTCAAAATGGGAAGGACCATATGTCATTGTGGAGGTGTATCGTTCGGGGGCAATAAGAATTGCTTCGCTGAAAGATGATGCCACACAAGTGGTGAATGGACAAAGACTCAAACATAATATTTCTGGAGATTCTTATAATGAAGATGTTGATGTTATTCGAGTGGTGACTCTGGAAACTTTCATCAAAGATCAAATTGATAGTTCTGCAGAGTTCGACTTCGAATAGGTAACAGTTTTGGTAGTAAAAAGTCCACGTTTAACTTTCCGAACAATATTTTTGCTATTTTTAGAAAATATGAAAAATTACGAGATCGAATCGGAGTGGAGGAGGCGCACGAGGGCGCGTCCCCACGTGGTGGCGCGGGCCCCACCCTGGCCGCGCCGCCATATGGGAACGGCTCCTCGGAGTCCCTCTCCCACTCGGGTTCGACCTGGTGCTTTCCTTTTGTCGTGAATTTTTTTATTATATAATCCCCCGGATCCCCCGAGGTCTGTATATCGTCTTCTCGTCGTGTTTTGTTTCGAGCTATTTTCAGTCAGGATCTGTTTTTGATCTAGAAGCACCATGGTCTCCAACAACAAGGGCAAGGGGCCTTTGGAGGAAGATATTCAAGATCCCGAGTTGAAACAAGAAGTCGAGAGTGAAGATGAAGGAGAAGCGGAGGAAGATCCGCGTGTATACCCGCGCGCCACCGTCGCAAGCATCGGGGTGGTGGCGAATTCGTTCAACCTCAAGAGAAGCGCACGGATTAGCACCGGAGGAAAAGTCCCACGTCGCTTCCTAGCTCCAAGGACATCTTCTCCAGGCATCAATAACCCTTTCCATACTCTAATTCATCAGAGTCAAATTGAAAGGATTCCTGTGGCAGAATTGCCAAGTAGTTGGGATATGTATCGTTCTAACAATCCAAGAAGGATGAACCTGAAGCTGAGGAGTGGGGAAACAACTCTAAGAGTTGGGACTCGCGGTCTGACATACTCATTAACCGCGTCGAGCACAACTCGGAGCTGATCCGCAACCTCACCTACGAGATTGATGAGCTAAAGGAGCTTGTTAAGAAGCTTATCAAGAATTCACCACCGAAGGAGTAATTCATCATTGGTATTGACACCCCTTGGCTTGTTCCAAGCTTGGGGGGAGTGCCGCGGTATCACATCATCACTATCTTTTACCTTTTTACTGTCAAGTAGTGTCATATCATGAGTAGGGAAGTTATCGTATAAGATGGTTTGCAGTGTGGAAGTATCTCTCTTTTAGTTGGTTATCTATGTATCCCTTGGTGTGAGTTATCGTTATGGAATATTAATGAGAAGTTTTATCATTTACTTTTTGCACACCTTATTTTAGTTTGCAACTTCTGTTATATGATTGATCTTGTTGTTAGTATTGATATCACTATGGGAGCATCAAGTAAATCTATTTGGTTTTGGCAAACTTAGCATTGGTCAACAACAACAATACTTTGAGGCTTAAGTAGAAAAGAGGGAAGTACATGTAGATATATTATTTCATTATCTTTCTTTCTTGTTGGCTAATGAGCTTAGTATTCTGAAGTTAAAATTGTTTGTGCTTACAAGGAAGATGCATAATTGTTTCTACCACATGTATATTTGTTTGTTTCCCTCAACTCTTAAGCTTGTAACCAACCTTGCTAGCCAAAGACCTGTAATGAGAGGGAATGCTTCTCGTGCATCCAAAACCTTAAACCAAACCCATGCCATTTGTGTCCACCATAACTACCTATTATGTGGTATTTTGCGCCACTCCAAGTAAATATTTCATGTGCTACCTTTAAACAATTCAAAAGTTATTATCTCTTATTTGTGTCAATGTTTTATAGCTCATGAGGAAGTATGTGGTGTTTTATCTTTCAATCTTGTTGGACGGACTTTCACCAATGAACTAGTGGCATATACATCCGCTTATCCAATAATTTTGCAAAAAGAGCTGGCAATGGGGTGCCCAGTCCCAATTAATAACTTTTATTAATAATTCTCTTCACATGTTTTGCCCTGATTTATCAGTAAGCAACTTAATTTTGCAATAAACACTTGATACGTCGCCAACGTATCTATTATTTTTGATGTTTCATGCTTGTTTTACACCAATTACTATATATTTTAAGGGCTAACCTATTAATAGTTGCAAAAGTGCACAAGTTCTTGGTTTCAACTTTGTTGTGCAGGAAATAGGCAAATATGGAAGGAAATAGCTCATTATGGTGAAATCTGGAATTTCCCGGAATCTGTCCCTGCTGAACACTTTTCAAAGATCGCTTCGAAACTCCATCAAAACGACGTCCAATGGAAACGTCGTAAACTACAAAGTTGTAGAGAATTTCAAACCGAACAATTTGAACATCTTATTCATCCAGAACGGACAACGGATGCATCCGGGAAAGCAGAATTACTGCGGAGGTTCGTTCAGTCTCGGGACTCCGAAAGTTGGTGACGTATTTGACACAAACTCTTTCCATACCTGGATATTTCGGCCCAGCCACGAGTTGTGAGGCTCATGAAGGACAGAGGGAAGTCCTAGGAAGGTTCTAGAGGTGCCCAAGAGCCCTTGGATCAAAGGGGCATCCATCCCATGGCCTAGATTGCATCTCCAACACTATATATTGATGGGAAACCCTATTTTTGGAGGCCCGCAAGCATTGTCACGAAAATCCTCCGCCAAGGAGGGGGAAACACTCATCTACATCAGCACCAACTCAAGGAAGAAGAAGGCTAAGGGGCGGCGCTCCCCCATGATGCCGGCGGCGGGGAAGGAGTCCCCCGCGCCGCCGCCGCCCACGCCTCCGCCTCCCGGCGCTCCTCGCTGAGCCCTCCAACATCTTCACCGCCATCTCCATCACCAACTCCTCATTGTATTCAGTGGTCCATCCTCTCACAAACCTCTGTAGCGCCCTATGTAAACATGGTGTTTGATGCTATAAGTTATAATCCTATGATCTATGTCATGTTGCCATAGTTTATTTGTTCTTTGATTGATTGGTTATTTCTCTTTGGTTCATTAGAGTTGTATGTTGATATGTTACCGTCCTTGGTGCCCATTATATTTGTGCGCGCATGGATCAAGCATAATAGGGTTGGTAGTACTTGTATACTAGAAGGGGGAAGTTCTGCCGGAGTGATAGAAACCTAAGGACGCGAACCGGATAGTTACATGTATGGGAGTAAGAGGACCATTTACTTAAGGCTATGGTTGGGGAAACCTTAATGCTTTCTAGTATTTACGGATGTTTGCTAGCAAGCCAATCATATAGTACTTGTAATCCCGGAGGGAGAGCATGTATATTTAGCCTCTCCTACATAGAAAGCTGCATCGAAGATATTGAACCCAAGATCTTCACTAATTGATAATTGGACAAAGCCACCACTATTACCACCGCCTTTCCACACTCATGGTACTGTTAGTTTAGTTTGTTTTATTGCTGCAGCACTAACATTTATTCCGTGTATTTTATTGTTCTGCAAAGTCACCTCTCATACCCGTTATCGCTCTAGTTTTATTTCCTAGACATTGCAAACGCTTAGTGTGCGTAGAGTTGTATCAGTGGTTGATAGAACTTGAGAGAATGTTTATCCTACCTTTAGCTCCTCGTTGGGTTCGACACTCTTACTTATCGAAAAGGCTACACGCGATCCCCTATACTTGTGGGTTATCAAGACCTTTTCTGGCGCCGCTGCCGGGCAGCCATATATAGCGTAGGTGAATATTTTCCTGTGCACTTGTTTGCTTTATCTCTAAGTAGTTTTACTTCTTGTACCTAGTTGTTCTCTATCTCTTGTATGGATAGGGAATGCGAATTACAAAAAAAATAGTTATACTTCTTATATAAAAAAATAAAAAAATGTTTTCAGAAAAGAAAAATGATTGGAAAGATGAGTAATGGTGAAGTGGGGGTCGACCTTGAACACTTGTGTTCATGCCTGCGAAACCAAAACAATTCTTTCCATGGAAGATTTTCATTAAAAACTTGTAAATAGTGTATATAGTGTATATAGTGTACATATCCCGCTGTAAATAGAATGTATAGATAACCCCTAGTTTGTTATGCAAGTTTGTCACTATGCTGCCTAGAAAATAGATTTCATGTGCTCCACTGTAGAAAATTTTAAATATCACCAGAACATGATCTTGATCTGAAATTTCTTGAGTGCATAGTAGTGCTTGCTATCTAACTTTCGTTAGTTCTGACTTTTCTGATTTGAGGTACGTAGACAGATCTAATAATTCAATCTTTACGGACTGATTCTGTTGAGACAGATTTCCTGTGCTGTGCTGCAAAAATTCGTGAAAAATCTCAGTATGGCATTTTGATCTGAATTTTTTTTTGCATAGACCTGAGGTTATGATCTGTCTTTCATTAATCATGAGTTTTTCGATTTGAGCTACGTAACTATATCATTGAGTGACATCTTTACAGAGTGTTCAGTTTTGACAGATTTCTATTCTCTTTGTTTAAATATTGTACTTAGGATTCAAAAGTTTCCTTCGTTTTCGACGTACGATTGAAATAATAAGAAACCTCAGTATTACAGTGGCTAAATATTTGATAGATTTTATAAAATTAGGGATACTTGAACACTTGTGGATTTTATTTAATGAGTACTAACCTACTAATGAGTTTTGTGAAGCTTTATGTGGATGCAGTTTTTAAGTTCCAATCAATATGGTGATATGGGATTAGCAAGAGGATGCAAGAGCTCAAGCTTGGGGATGTGTAGATGGATCCCAAGAGAATATTCAAGAAGATGCAAATATCTAAACTTGGGGATGCCCAAGGCATCCCCCTATTCATCAACCAACATGAGGTTGTCTCCTTCAAACTCAATATTACCCATCCACATGTAAGCATTGTATATAGTTGCTTTTATTATCTTTGGTTTTATCCTATTTAGTTTTATTAGGTTCTTTATTTGGTTCTTGTTTCTTTGTCAGTTTCACTTATAATTGGAAAACAACAAAAAAAAGGGGGTTTGAGAGCTCCATCAAATAATCATGCCCATCTTAAATGGCTATAAAAAAGAGCTTTATGGGAGACAACCCAATATGTTTATATTTCTGTTATTTACTGCTTTGTTGAGTCTTGGAAGTCATTACTACTGTAATGACCTCTCCTTATCATGTTTGTTTTGTTTTTGTGCCAAGAATTGCCTCTAATGGTAAGAAAGTGGTATTTGGGAGATTTGCAATCTTGTTTACTGTTTCTGGTTCGTCACGAGAAAAATCACCAAACATCACCATAACGTAAGTTTGAGCTGCCAATTTACGAGCATCTTCCCCATGTATTTATCTAACTTTCATTAGTTCAGAGTTTTTCGAGTTACGCAGCGTAACTATTTTTAAAAAATCAATTTTTACGAACTGTTCTGTTTTGGCAGATTCTTGCACTGTTTTGCATTTGCATCTTTTTGCCCACCTTTTTGAGTTCTCTTGATCAAAGAACCTTATTGAACTTGTGCTACAGTAGCTAATGCTTATTAAAATGCTTTTCATATGTCATACTGAACTTTGTAGATTTGATTAATATTATCATTGCACTAACGCTGCTAATGAGATTTGTGATGAGTTTTGTATGAAGGAAGTTTTCAAGTGTAGGAAACAAGAATGATGAGATGAGATGAAGAATGGACAAAAGCTCAAGCTTGGGGATGCCCATGTCACCCCAAGATATATTCAAGAAGTACAAGCGTCAAAGCTTGGGGATGCCCAAGGCATCCTCTTGTTCATCAATAAAAATATCAGGTCTTGTTTCTGTTCACTAGATTTTTATTGCTTCATATACTATGTGTTATTCTTGGAGTGTCTTTATTTTCTGTTGTGTATTTTATTTTCAATAAAGTGGGCATCATCATACCATGTTTGTTTGGGAGAGAGACACGCTCCGTTTTAATTGTATGAACACTCTAGTTTTCACTCTTATTGTTCAATGACCGTTTTATTTTTG
This sequence comes from Lolium perenne, assembly GCF_019359855.2. NCBI lineage: Eukaryota > Viridiplantae > Streptophyta > Magnoliopsida > Poales > Poaceae > Lolium > Lolium perenne. The sequence continues at coordinate 281,086,274 of NC_067250.2, forward strand.
CTAGTACTGCGTTTAGTTCTCGTTTTTCACTCCTATTTTGTTCAGAGCTTGTTAGTATGCTTCAGTTATATATGATTAGCTCTCTTATCTTTAATGAATATTATAAATGAGAGTTGTTTCAAATAAGTTGATTGGTGTTGGATACGAGTAAAAAAGGTTTCATATTAATAGTGATGCAAATGGAAGATCTCCTCTGATGTTTCAATTGGGTTGAATTGATCATTTAGTTTAGACTTTTAATATCACCATATGCTTTAATTAATAAGTTTTGTCGCTATGCATGATTATGACCATTATTGCTCTCTTAGTTGATCGCTATCTTTCTTTTTGCTAGCCTTCATTCTGTACTGAGTATGATATCTACTCGTGCATCCAACCACCAAAAACTAAAATATGCCAAAAGTGTCCACCATACCTACCTATATGTGGTATTTCACCGCCACTCCAAGTAAATTTACATGTGCTACCTTTAAAACCTTCAAAATAATTCCTTGTTTTTGCAATACATAGCTCATGGGGAAAGTAGCCTAAAAAATATTGTGGTGAGGAATATGTCACTTATGTATGTTAGTTCTTATAAGCTGCTTGTTGTGTGGCAACCATGCTGACATGGGACACCATCATCATATTTTTGATAAATATCATGTGAGTTACTATGCATGTCCGTCTTGTCTGAAGTAAAGGAGATAACCATGATAAAAGGTTAGAGTATGCATATTGTTAGAGAAGAACATTGGGCCGCTAACCAAAGCCATGTTTACATGGTGGAAGTTTCAGCATGGACATTAAAATCTCAAAAATCTCTTATGAGAAATTTATGTTGCCAAAAGCTTTAAGCTTAAAGAGGAGTCCATTTGTCTATTGTCCATGTTTTCCCGGTATGGATGTCTAAGTTGAGAATAATCAAAAGCTAGAAATCCAATGCGAACTTTCTCCTTAGACCTTTGTACAGGTGGCATGGAGGTACCCTTTTGTGAAACCTGGTTGAAACATATGTAATGCGATGATAATCCATGGAAATCCGAGCTAATTAGGACAAGGTGCGGGCACTATTAGTATTCGATGCATGAGGCTTGCAACTTATAGGAAGTTTTATACATAACCTATATTACTTATTGCTACCGTTGACACAATTGTCTCTCTTAAAATTTTATATCTCTATGTTTTCAAAATAAAAAGCTCTAGCACATGTTTAATCTCTGCTTCCCTCTGCGAAGGGCCATTCTTTTACTTTTATGTTGAGTCTTCATCTTCTAAGTTATATGGACCGTCTTATGAGAGCATAGTTGTCATTCTTAGTTCTATGTGCATGGTCCCAAAATTATTATTGATTGAATCATGAATGTGTTATTAATTGTTGTTAAATTATTTATATCTAGTCATACTTTGAACTTTGAAGGTGCATGTCACCTCAAAAATTATTCTTTTTATCACTTACCTACTCGAGAACGAGCAGGAGTTAAGCTTGAGGATGTTGATATGTCGCCAACGTATCTATAATTTTTGATGTTTCATGCTTGTTTTACACCAATTACTATATGTTTTAAGGGACTAACCTATTAATAGTTGCAAAAGTGCACAAGTTCTTGGTTTCAACTTTGTTGTGCAGGAAATAGGCAAATATGGAAGGAAATAGCTCATTATGGTGAAATCTGGAATTTCCCGGAATCTGTCCCTGCTGAACACTTTTCAAAGATCGCTTCGAAACTCCATCAAAACGACGTCCAATGGAAAAGTCGTAAACTACAAAGTTGTAGAGAATTTCAAACCGAACAATTTGAACATCTTATTCGTCCAGAACAGACAACGGATGCATCCGAGGAAGCATACTGCGGAGGTTCGTTCAGTCTCGGGACTCCGAAAGTTGGTGACGTATTTGACACAAACTCTTTCCATACCTGGATATTTCGGCCCAGCCACGAGTTGTGAGGCTCATGAAGGACAGAGGGGAGTCCTAGGAAGATTCTAGAGGTGCCCAAGAGCCCTTGGATCAAAGGGGCATCCATCCCATGGTCTAGATTGCATCTCCAACACTATATGTTGATGGGAAACCCTATTTTTGGAGGCCCGCAAGCATTGTCACGAAAATCCTCCTCCTTGGCAGCAGCCAAGGAGGGGGAAACACTCATCTACACCAGCACCAACTCAAGGAAGAAGAAGGCCAAGGGGCGACGCTCCCCCATGATGCCGGCGGCGGGGAAGGAGTCCCCCGCGCCGCCGCCGGCGCCGCCCACGCCTCCGCCTCCCGGCGCTCCTCGCTGAGCCCTCCAACGTCTTCACCGCCATCTCCATCACCAACTCCTCATTGTATTCAGTGGTCCATCCTCTCACAAACCTCTGTACCACCCTATGTAAACATGGTGTTTGATGCTATAAGTTATAATCCTATGATCTATGTCATGTTGCCATAGTTTATTTGTTCTTTGATTGATTGGTTGTTTCTCTTTGGTTCATTAGAGTTGTATGTTGATATGTTACCGTCCTTGGTGCCCATTATATTTGTGCGCGCATGGATCAAGCACCATATTGTTGGTAGTACTTGTATACTAGAAGGGGGAAGTTCTGCCGGAGTGACAGAAACCTAAGGACGCGAACCGGATAGTTACATGTATGGGAGTAAAAGGACCATTTACTTAAGGCTATGGTTGGGGAAACCTTAATGCTTGCTAGTATTTACGGATGTTTGCTAGCAAGCCAATCATATAGTACTTGTAATCCCGGAGGGAGAGCATGTATATTTAGCCTCTCCTACATAGAAAGCTGCATCGAAGACATTGAACCCAAGATCTTCACTAATTGATATTGGACAAAGCCACCACTATTACCACCGCCTTTCCACACTCATGGTACTGTTAGTTTAGTTTGTTTTATTGCTGCAGCACTAACATTTATTCTGTGTATTTTATTGTTCTGCAAAGTCACCTCTCATACCCGTTATCGCTCTAGTTTTATTTCCTAGACATTGCAAACGCTTAGTGCGCGTAGAGTTGTATCATTGGTTGATAGAACTTGAGAGAATGTTTATCCTACCTTTAGCTCCTCGTTGGGTTCGACACTCTTACTTATCGAAAAGGCTACACGCGATCGCCTATACTTGTGGGTTATCAACACTCCTCCATGGTATGTGAAATGTTGGAAGGCACCCGAGGATTCGGTTAGCCATGGCTTGTGAAACAAAGGTTGGGAGGAGTGTCATCCATAAATAAAACTAAAGTACATGTGTAAACAAAAGAGAAGAGGGATGATCTACCTTGATGGTAGAGATAACGTCCTTCATGGGAGCCGCTCTTTGAAAGTCTGTTTGACAAGGGGGTTAGAGTGCCCACTACCATGCGTTGACAACAACAAACACCTCTCAAAACTTTATTTTTTATGCTCTCTTTATGATTTCAAAACTTAAAAAGCTCTAGCACATGATTTAATCCCTGCTTCCCTCTGCGAAGGGCCTATCTTTTACTTTTATGTTGAGTCAGTAAACCTATTTCCCTCTATCTCAAGCAAGCAATTGAGTTGTTGTGATCCAACCATTTATATTGTGATCTATTTAATCATGTCTTTTATTCTTCCTTGTTTAGTACAAATTTTATCTGAATGAATATGACTTTAAGGTTATCAATGATTATGAGGAGATTGTTATGATTGAGCATGTAAGTTCTGCCATATAAGCTCTAATATAAAGACTCTGCTCGAAAGATAAGTACAATCTGTTAATTGTTCTTTGACCAAGAATGAAGTTTGCCATCACCAATTATGATTTCCTATGCACCTTTATTTGTGATTTCCCTTTACTTGTTTCAAGTTGAGTTATATGAAGAAGTTGTTTACTAGAATGTCTTGTGTGAATTAATAAAGGGCTTTCTATTTTCGTGCCCTCAGGTCCTTAGTTGTACTCAGTTTTCCCCAGCTCCTTAGTTTTTCCTCAGTTTTCCCCAAGCCCTTGTTTGAAACCCGCAGAAGCAGCTCAGACGGCAGGATTCCCGTTTAGTTGACCGTTCTGTCACGTGTGGGGCCGCGTCGTGTGGGCCCGCGTCGTGTGGGGCTGGTAGAAAGGGACCGCGTGGGACAGGACGAGAAGCGTTTGGTTGCACGTGAGCAGGAGCTGGGTTCTGTCTCTCTCGGCCCCAAATTGGCATTATTAAGTGCACCTTTTTCCCCTCTTTCTCTCTGTCCTTTTCACCAAATTAGTATAAAATCTAGAGAAGCTTGCATTTCTGACTTTCTTCAATTATTTGTGCCTTTTGGCCCTCGTTGTTTGCCCAATATGGCAGCAAATCTAGTACTCCCTCTGGTCCATATGTATGTAGTTAAATCTAGAAGCAAATCTCCAGGATAATGTACGATAAATTCACAGTCAAAGTAAATCAAGAAAACTAAGTACGGCCAACAAAATATAGTAGACTAGGGATAGATAATCCCTAGATAATATGGATAGATAATAAGCTGCATACACAGCAGCCAACATAGTAACAGGTTCTTCACAGCACCATCATACTAACATAACAACAAGGGATCCCTAGCTAACAACAAAGGGATCCCAACAACAAACTAGGAGGCAGCAGCAGCAGCACACGTCCAGGACTCCGCCTACCCCATCTGGCTCTGCCTCCACTTGTTGCTCTTGCTCCCCTTGGGAGCCTTGGGCTTGAGCGGAGGCATGCGCCCGGCGGAGATCTCCACCCGCTGCAAGCTGCGGAGGTGCATGCCGAGCGCCCTGTGCTTGGCGCGGAAGGAGTGGACGTTCACCGTCGTGCCGACCTTGGGGAAGGTGGTGCTGATGTTCTCAGCATGCGTGACGAGGCAGTTGAAGTCCGTGGCGCCGAGTCTCCCTGGTGCGTAAGGGGCACCTGTAGACCTCCTTGGCGAAGTAGGAGATGTACTGGCCGACCTGCAGCCTCCGCAGCACCTGGCGAGTCTTGACGTCCTCCTCCTCCTCGTCGCTGCCGACGTCGCTGCCAGACATCTGATCCATATCAAACATAAACTAGTGAATGAGTTGCAACGATGATTAACGTACATGATAACAAAGTGAAGAAAAACAGAGTCAGCCTCAGTTAGAGTGGACATGATTATATATCTACAGAGAAGGTGTAAGCGAACTAAAGCTCATGCACAACAGATTTGTACACAGCAATGGTTCGCTGAACCCTCCCTGTAAAAATTTGTGCCCAACCATTCATCATAGGCAAAGAAACAGATTCTAGATCTGAACTAGATCTGAACTTGAACACATTCGAGATTATTTGCAAAATTAAACGGTTGATATCTTTTGATTAGTGCATAAAATAACTGATTGAGATCCCATGATTACTTGCATAAATTAACTGATTGAGATCCAATATTACTTGCATAAATTAACCGAACAGCCGAACCCCAAATCTTAAACGAAATCAAGAAGTGATCAAAACAAAATGGAATAAAATCGGCGCAAATATTAGCCCAATACTCATCCATCTACAGATCCATCTACACCAGCAAAAATAGGGTTCAAAAAGGAATGGGGAACAAAAAAGGAAGCAAACCGTAATTACCTCGTTCCATGGGTCCTCCAGGGAGGTGTCGTAGGGGTTCGGGGGCGGGACGTACGGCACGGGGTCGTAGGGGTCCCATCCCGCCGGGATCTGACTGCCACCGGCGGCAGCAGCCTCCGATGCACCGGCGACGGCGGCGGCGACGTCCGTAGAGGGGACGGCGCCGAAGATGGAGGCGTCGCGCTTCGAGCCTACCTCGACGATGGGATTGGCATTCTCCTTGTCCATCTCTCCGGCGGAGGAAGAGGAAGAGGGAGAGGGTTTTTTGCTTTGGAGAAGATGATGGGACGTGAGAGAGTTGGCGATGCGTGAGCGAGTGAGAGTGACAGAGAGAGTGCGAGGAGGCGTCTATAAAGGCGAGGGGTGGTTAATGCGACCCGCGTCCTACGCGTGCACAGGTGCACGTCTGCACGTCTTGGACTTCTGCAACGCGACACGCGTCCACGGTTGCACGTCTAGACTTCTCCACCGCGACCCGTGTCTACGCGTCAACAATTGCACGTGTCCTCGAGTCTAACCGTGGAAATTTAGATATACTCAGGTATACCCTCGAGTCTTATACTAGCATTTTTTGTGTGCTCAATTTTCCCCTCGAGTGCTAATACTGGCTAGTGCAATATACTCAGTTTTACCCTCAAGTGGCTGGTCAACAGAGAGTCAACAAATGGGATTAACTAGTTAAATGAGTCATTTAATGTGCAAAAAAATCCGAAAAAGAGTGGCACTTACTCATGGAGTCTTTACCACAAATTGCCACTTCTCAAATCATAGATAAATCGTAGATAAATCAAGTTTTACCACAAATTGCCACTTCTCAAATCACCTAGTAGCTATGAAGGTGCATGGTTTTCCACAATAAGCCCTTCCCAAAACAGCTTCCCCCAAATCATACTTTGTCTAAATGAGGCCACAATTCTCACACTGATGTATATTGGTATTGCAAATAGTTTGAGGTAGGCCAAGATGGGTTTCATTGTACAAAACACGCATTTTCCATTTTTTAAATCTCATATTTGAATCCCTTAGTCTATTTACTACTCAGGTGCCCTTGGTTTCTTGATAGTACTCAGTTTTGCCCTCTCTCTTCACAAATTCTCGCAGACGTGCAACATCGCCCTGATTGGTCTATCCCATGTCACGCGGATCGTGCCCGCCGACCGTTGATCGTATGATATAGGGAACGGGCAGGATAACCCCTCTCTCTCTGTTGGCGGTTAATTAGCTTCCACCCTCTAAGTATGCTGAAGGGCGGTTTTCTGTATTATTTTTCACACGCTAAAAATTATAAACTCTTTTAGGCGTTATTTTTCACGCAAAAAGTGATAAACCATCACCGATTTGTTGTTGCCATTACTTTTCACGCAAAAAAATGATAAACCATCACCGATTTGTTGTTGCCATTACTTTTCACGCAAAAAAATGATAAACCATCACCGATTTGTTGTTGCCATTACTTTTCACGCAAAAAATGATAAACCATCACCGATTTGTTGTTGCCATTACTTTTCACGCAAAAAAATGATAAACCATCACCGATTTGTTGTTGCCATTACTTTTCACGCAAAAAAATGATAAACCATCACCGATTTGTTGTTGCCATTACTTTTCACGCAAAAAATGATAAACCATCACCGATTTGCTGTTGCCATTACTTTTCACGCAAAAAATGATAAACCATCAACAATTTGTTGTAGCCATTACTTTTCACGCAAAAAATCATAAACCATCTATCTTTGTATAGAATGATAAACCTATCACGTACGATTTTTTAGGTCATTTAGAGAAGGCAGAAAAAACCTAATTTGTTACAAAAGTTTGGCATACATGATGGCATACCTATAACAACAAGGAATATCTAAAAGGGAAAGTTTCAGAAAATTTGAAATTTAGGGTGAAAATGATGCCATACATGATGCTGTTTTTCGAGGTTTTGACCTGAAAATCAATTGGGTATTATAAAGGGAAATAAAAAGTTCGAAAAATGTAAAAACGAAACAATCTATCTATCTATGTATAGAAGATCAGCTGTATGAAATTTGAGGTTATTTAGAGAAGGTAGAAATAATCACCTTGTTAGAAAAGCTGGTTTCAGCGAGACGAAACGGCATGCGCTTAAGCAAAGTGATTTTTTCGAACATCTCCAAATTACCCCAAATTTTCCATACATGATGCCATACGTGTAACAACAAGGAACCCTATCTAAAAAGTGTCAAAAAAGTTTGCCCAACCGTATAGCTTTATCAAAAAGAACCTCACCATGGCGCTAGTATAATTTTGGGATAGTTACAAACTTTCGTTACCTAACCTTCAACATGAAACTTGTTTCAAATTCATTTTGGCCTACAAGAAACAAATCCCAACTTGATTCGAGCACCACAACCTCCAAACGATGCCGATGCCGATATCGGCATGGTCAGAATGGCTATGCTCGCCGCCACTGCTAGGTCAACGTCGGGATGCACCCTCAATCCCGTCCCCTCATTCGATCACTGACACACCAGAGATACCGCCGAGGCCAAAGCCGAACGTACATGATGATGCCAATGCCGAACATGCATGCACGCCGCTGTGGGCACGGCCACGCCGACCCGCTATGCTGGACGCCACAGACCGCTGATACGTCTCCGACGTATCGATAATTTCTTATGTTCCATGCCACATTATTGATGTTATCTACATGTTTTATGCACACTTTATGTCATATTCGTGCATTTTCTGGAACTAACCTATTAACAAGATGCCGAAGTGCCAGTTGCTGTTTTCTGCTGTTTTTGGTTTCAGAAATCCTAGTAACGAAATATTCTCGGAATTGGACGAAATCAACGCCCAGGGTCCTATTTTTCCACGAAGCTTCCAGAAGTCCGAAGACGAAACGAAGTGGGTCCACAGGGTGCCCAAACCCTAGGGCGGCAAGGCCCCCCGCTGGCCGCGCCGGCCTATGGTGTGGGGCCCCTGTGCCCCCTCCTGACTTGCCCTTCCGCCTACTTAAAGCCTCCGTGACGAAACCCCCAGTACCGAGAGCCACGATACGGAAAACCTTACTGAGACGCCGCCACCGCCGATCCCATCTCGGGGGATCCAGGAGATCGCCTCCGGCACCCTGCCGGAGAGGGGATTCATCTCCCGGAGGGACTCTACGCCGCCATGGTCGCCTCCGGTGTGATGTGTGAGTAGTCTACCCCTGGACTATGGGTCCATAGCAGTAGCTAGATGGTTGTCTTCTCCCCATTGTGCTATCATTGTCGGATCTTGTGAGCTGCCTAACATGATCAAGATCATCTATCTGTAATTCTATATGTTGCGTTTGTTGGGATCCGATGAATAGAGAATACTTGTTATGTTGATTATCAAAGTTATATCTATGTGTTGTTTATGATCTTGCATGCTCTCCGTTATTAGTAGATGCTCTGGCCAAGTTGATGCTAGTAACTCCAAGAGGGAGTATTTATGCTCGATAGTGGGTTCATGTCTCCGTGAATCTGGAGGAGTGACAAGAACCACTAAGGTTATGGATGTGCTGTTGCCACTAGGGATAAAACATTGATGCTATGTCTAAGGATGTAGTTATTGATTACATTACGCGCAATACTTAATGCAATTGTCTGTTGTTAGCAACTTAATACTGGAGGGGGTTCGGATGATAACCTGAAGGTGGACTTTTTAGGCATAGATGCAGTTGGATGGCGGTCTATGTACTTTGTCGTAATGCCCAATTAAATCTCACTATACTCATCATGATATGTATGTGCATGGTCATGCTCTCTTTATTTGTCAATTGCCCAACTGTAATTTGTTCACCCAACATGCTGTTTGTCTTATGGGAGAGACACCTCTAGTGAACTGTGGACCCCGGTCCAATTCTCTTTACTGAAATACAATCTACTGCAATACTTGTTTTACTGTTTTCTGCAAACAATCATCTTCCACACAATACGGTTAATCCTTTGTTACAGCAAGCCGGTGAGATTGACAACCTCACTGTTTCGTTGGGGCAAAGTACTTTGGTTGTGTTGTGCAGGTTCCACGTTGGCGCCGGAATCCCTGGTGTTGCGCTGCACTACATCCCGCCGCCATCAACCTTCAATGTGCTTCTTGGCTCCTCCTGGTTCGATAAACCTTGGTTTCTTTCTGAGGGAAAACTTGCTGCTGTGCGCATCATACCTTCCTCTTGGGGTTCCCAACGAACGTGTGAGTTACACGCCATCAAGCTAGATTTCTGGCGCCGTTGCCGGGGAGATCAAGACACGCTGCAAGGGGAGTCTCCACTTCTCAATCTCTTTACTTTGTTTTTGTCTTGCTTTATTTTATTTATTACTTTGTTTGCTGCACTAAATCAAAATACAAAAAAATTAGTTGCTAGTTTTACTTTATTTACTATCTTGTCTGCTATATCAAAAACACAAAAAAATTAGTTACTTGCATTTACTTTATCTAGTTTACTTTATTTACTGTTGCTAAAATGGCTACCGCTGAAAATACTAAGTTGTGTGACTTCACAACCACAAATAATAATGATTTCTTATGCACACCTATTGCTCCACCTGCTACTACAGCAGAATTCTTTGAAATTAAACCTGCTTTACAGAATCTTGTTATGCGAGAGCAATTTTCTGGTGTTAGTTCTGATGATGCTGCTGCCCATCTTAATAATTTTGTTGAACTATGTGAAATGCAAAAGTATAAAGATGTAGATGGTGACATTATAAAATTAAAATTGTTCCCTTTCTCATTAAGAGGAAGAGCTAAAGATTGGTTGCTATCTCTGCCTAAGAATAGTATTGATTCATGGACTAAATGCAAGGATGCTTTTATTGGTAGATATTATCCCCCTGCTAAAATTATATCTTTGAGGAGTAGAATAATGAATTTTAAACAATTAGATACTGAACATGTTGCTCAAGCTTGGGAAAGAATGAAATCTTTGGTTAAAAATTGCCCAACCCATGGACTGACTACTTGGATGATCATCCAAACCTTCTATGCAGGACTAAATTTTTCTTCACGGAATTTATTAGATTCAGCTGCTGGAGGTACCTTTATGTCCATCACTCTTGGTGAAGCAACAAAGCTTCTTGATAATATGATGATCAACTACTCTGAATGGCACACGGAAAGAGCTCCACAAGGTAAGAAGGTAAATTCTGTCGAAGAAACCTCTTCCTTGAGTGATAAGATTGATGCTATTATGTCTATGCTTGTGAATGATAGGACTAATATTGATCCTAATAATGTTCCATTAGCTTCATTAGTTGCTCAAAAAGAATATGTTGATGTGAATTTCATTAAAAATAACAATCACAATGATTCTAGGCCATACCCTGCTAATGGTAACTCTTATGGTAGATATGCTTCACCTAATGAAGAAAAGATGCTAGAAATTGAAAGATCCACCAAGAGCTTTATGCAATCACAATATGAGCAGAATAAAATGTTTACTAAAACTATGAATGAGCAATCTACCTTGTTGAAGAATATAGGGAATCAACTTGAAAATCTGAATAGGGAGATCTCGGGGTTGCAAACTAAACTTGCTAATGCTGAAACCCGAATCTCATACATGTCTGCATCACAATCTTCTTTAATTAATAAAATGGCTGCTAAACCTGAGGATTTAGATGACAAAATTACTACTACAGCAAATGCCATTCAAGTTAGAATTAATGAGAATATAAGATTAATGGCTGAACTGCGTGCTAGGTGGGATAGAGAAGAAAATGAAAAACTAGCTAAAGAGAAGAATGTAGCTAAAGTTTGGACTATTACCACCACTAGTAATGCTAATGCTACACATGTTGCTGCACCTCCTACTAATACTAATAAAAGAATTGGTGTTAGCAATGTTTCCACTTCTAATGCAAAGCGCGAGAAACTGCCTGAAACTGCTAAAACTGCTGAAACTGCTTGTGATAAAGCTGCTGAAATTTCTTCCAACATTGGGGATGATGATCCCATTGCTTTAGATTATAATGGTTTGAATTTTGATGATTGCCACATCTCTGAAGTTATAAAGTTCTTACAAAAACTTGCTAAAAGTCCTAATGCTAGTGCTATAAATTTGGCTTTCACACATCATATTACAAATGCTCTCATAAAAGCTAGAGAAGAGAAACTAGAGCGCGAAGCCTCTATTCCTAAAAAGCTAGAGGATGGTTGGGAGCCCATCATTAAGATGAAGGTTAAAGATTTTGATTGTAATGCTTTATGTGATCTTGGTGCAAGTATTTCTGTTATGCCTAAGAAAATTTATAATATGCTTGACTTGCCACCGCTGAAAAATTGTTATTTGGATGTTAATCTTGCTGATCATTCTACAAAGAAACCTTTGGGTAAAGTTGATAATGTTCGCATTACCGTTAACAATAACCTTGTTCCCGTTGATTTTGTTGTCTTGGATATTGAATGCAATGCATCTTGTCCCATTATATTGGGAAGACCTTTTCTTCGAACTGTTGGTGCTATCATTGATATGAAGGAAGGTAATATAAAATATCAATTTCCTTTCAAGAAAGGTATGGAACACTTCCCTAGAAAGAGAATGAAGGTACCTTTTGATTCTATTATGAGAACCAATTATGATGTTGACACTTCGTCTCTTGATAATACTTGATACACACTTTCTGCGCCTAGCTGAAAGGCGTTAAAGAAAAGCGCTTATGGGAGACAACCCATGTTTTTACCTACAGTACTTTGTTTTTATTTTGTGTCTTGGAAGTTGTTTACTACTGTAGCAACCTCTCCTTATCTTAGTTTTGTGTTTTGTTGTGCCAAGTTAAGCCGTTGATAGAAAAGTAAGTACTAGATTTGGATTACTGCGCAGTTTCAGATTTCTTTGCTGTCACGAATCTGGGCTAAATTCTCTGTAGGTCACTCAGAAAATTATGCCAATTTACGTGAGTGATCCTCAGATATGTACGCAACTTTCATTAAATTTGAGCATTTTCATTTGAGCAAGTCTGGTGCCATTTTAAAATTCGTCAAAACGAACTGTTCTGTTTTGACAGATTCTGCCTTTTATTTCGCATTGCCTCTTTTGCTATGTTGGATGAATTTCTTTGATCCACTAATATCCAGTAGCATTATGCAATATCCAGAAGTGTTAAGAATGATTGTGTCACCTCTGAATATGTTAATTTTTATTGTGCACTAACCCTCTAATGAGTTGTTCTAAGTTTGGTGTGGAGGAAGTTTTCAAGGATCAAGAGAGGAGTATGATGCAACATGATCAAGGAGAGTGAAAGCTCTAAGCTTGGGGATGCCCCGGTGGTTCACCCCTGCATATTCTAAGAAGACTCAAGCGTCTAAGCTTGGGGATGCCCAAGGCATCCCCTTCTTCATCGACAACATTATCAGGTTCCTCCCCTGAAACTATATTTTTATTCCATCACATCTTATGTGCTTTGCTTGGAGCGTCGGTTTGTTTTTGTTTTTGTTTTGTTTGAATAAAATGGATCCTAGCATTCACTTTATGGGAGAGAGACATGCTCCGCTGTAGCATATGGACAAGTATGTCCTTGGTTTCTACTCATAGTATTCATGGCGAAGTTTCTCCTTCGTTAAATTGTTATATGGTTGGAATTGGAAAATGATACATGTAGTAATTGCTATAAATGTCTTGGGTAATGTGATACTTGGCAATTTTTGTGCTCATGATTAAGCTCTTGTGTCATATGCTTTGCACCTATTAATGAAGAAATACATAGAGCATGCTAAAATTTGGTTTGCATATTTGGTTTCTCTAAGGTCTAGATAATTTCTAGTATTGAGTTTGAACAACAAGGAAGACGGTGTAGAGTCTTATAATGTTTTCAATATGTCTTTTATGTGAGTTTTGCTGCACCGGTTCATCCTTGTGTTTGTTTCAAATAAGCCTTGCTAGCCTAAACCTTGTATCGAGAGGGAATACTTCTCATGCATCCAAAATACTTGAGCCAACCACTATGCCATTTGTGTCCACCATACCTACCTACTACATGGTATTTCCCGCCATTCCAAAGTAAATTGCTTGAGTGCTACCTTTAAATTTCCATTCTTCACCTTTGCAATATATAGCTCATGGGACAAATAGCTTAAAAACTATTGTGGTATTGAATATGTACTTATGCACTTTATCTCTTATTAAGTTGCTTGTTGTGCGATAACCATGTTTCTGGGGACGCCATCAACTATTCTTTGTTGAATATCATGTGAGTTGCTATGCATGTCCGTCTTGTTTGAAGTAAGAGCGATCTACCACCTTATGGTTAAGCATGCATATTGTTAGAGAAGAACATTGGGCCGCTAACTAAAGCCATGATCCATGGTGGAAGTTTCAGTTTTGGACAAATATCCTCAATCTCAAATGAGAAAATTATTAATTGTTGTTACATGCTTATGCATAAAAGAGGAGTCCATTATCTGTTGTCTATGTTGTCCCGGTATGGATGTCTAAGTTGAAGAATAATCAATAGCGAGAAATCCAATGCGAGCTTTCTCCTTAGACCTTTGTAGAGGCGGCATAGAGGTACCCCTTTGTGACACTTGGTCAAAACATGTGCATTGTGATGATCCGGTAGTCCAAGCTAATTAGGACAAGGTGCGGGCACTATTAGTACACTATGCATGAGTCTTGCAACTTGTAAGATATAATTTACATGATACATATGCTTTATTACTACCGTTGACAAAATTGTTTCATGTTTTCAAAATCAAAGCTCTAGCACAAATATAGCAATCGATGCTTTTCCTCTATGGAGGACCATTCTTTTACTTTCAATGTTGAGTCAGTTCACCTATTTCTCTCCACCTCAAGAAGGAAACACTTGTGTGAACTGTGCATTGATTCCTACATACTTGCTTATTGCACTTATTATATTACTCTATGTTGACAATATCCATGAGATATACATGTTACAAGTTGAAAGCAACCGCTGAAACTTAATCTTCTTTTGTGTTGCTTCAATACTTTTACTTTGAATTATTGCTTTATGAGTTAACTCTTATGCAAGACTTATTGATGCTTGTCTTGAAGTGCTATTCATGAAAAGTCTTTGCTATATGATTCACTTGTTTACTCATGTCATATACATTGTTTTGATCGCTGCATTCACTACATATGCTTTACAAATAGTATGATCAAGATTATGATGGCATGTCACTCCAGAAATTATCTGTGTTATCGTTTTACCTGCTCGGGACGAGCAGAACTAAGCTTGGGGATGCTGATACGTCTCCGACGTATCGATAATTTCTTATGTTCCATGCCACATTATTGATGTTATCTACATGTTTTATGCACACTTTATGTCATATTCGTGCATTTTCTGGAACTAACCTATTAACAAGATGCCGAAGTGCCAGTTGATGTTTTCTGCTGTTTTTGGTTTCAGAAATCCTAGTAAAGAAATATTCTCGGAATTGGACGAAATCAACGCCCAGGGGCCTATTTTTCCACGAAGCTTCCAGAAGTCCGAAGACGAAACGAAGTGGGGCCACAGGGTGCCCAAACCCTAGGGCGGCACGGCCCCCCCTGGCCGCGCCGGCCTATGGTGTGGGGCCCCTGTGCCCCCTCCTGACTTGCCCTTCCGCCTACTTAAAGCATCCGTGACGAAACCCCCAGTACCAAGAGCCACGATACGGAAAACCTTACTGAGACGCCGCCACCGCCGATCCCATCTCGGGGGATCCAGGAGATCGCCTCCGGCACCCTGCCGGAGAGGGGATTCATCTCCCGGAGGACTCTACGCCGCCATGGTCGCCTCCGGTGTGATGTGTGAGTAGTCTACCCCTGGACTATGGGTCCATAGCAGTAGCTAGATGGTTGTCTTCTCCCCATTGTGCTATCATTGTCGGATCTTGTGAGCTGCCTAACATGATCAAGATCATCTATCTGTAATTCTATATGTTGCGTTTGTTGGGATCCGATGAATAGAGAATACTTGTTATGTTGATTATCAAAGTTATATCTATGTGTTATTTATGATCTTGCATGCTCTCCGTTATTAGTAGATGCTCTGGCCAAGTTGATGCTAGTAACTCCAAGAGGGAGTATTTATGCTCGATAGTGGGTTCATGTCTCCGTGAATCTGGAGGAGTGACAAGAACCACTAAGGTTATGGATGTGTTGTTGCCACTAGGGATAAAACATTGATGCTATGTCTAAGGATGTAGTTATTGATTACATTACGCGCAATACTTAATGCAATTGTCTGTTTTTAGCAACTTAATACTGGAGGGGGTTCGGATGATAACCTGAAGGTGGACTTTTTAGGCATAGATGCAGTTGGATGGCGGTCTATGTACTTTGTCGTAATGCCCAATTAAATCTCACTATACTCATCATGATATGTATGTGCATGGTCATGCTCTCTTTATTTGTCAATTGCCCAACTGTAATTTGTTCACCCAACATGCTGTTTGTCTTATGGGAGAGACACCTCTAGTGAACTGTGGACCCCGGTCCAATTCTCTTTACTGAAATACAATCTACTGCAATACTTGTTTTACTGTTTTCTGCAAACAATCATCTTCCACACAATACGGTTAATCCTTTGTTACAGCAAGCCGGTGAGATTGATAACCTCACTGTTTCGTTGGGGCAAAGTACTTTGGTTGTGTTGTGCAGGTTCCACGTTGGCGCGCCGAAATCCCTGGTGTTGCGCCGCACTACATCCCGCCGCCATCAACCTTCAACGTGCTTCTTGGCTCCTCCTGGTTCGATAAACCTTGGTTTCTTTCTGAGGGAAAACTTGCTGCTGTGCGCATCATACCTTCCTCTTGGGGTTCCCAACGAACATGTGAGTTACACGCCATCAACCGCCGCGAGGTCTTTCCCTTCGCCACCACACTCTCCTAGCACCCACCTATACACGCCAGAAAGGAGAGACACTAGTTTTCTCTACATTGCTCGCGTTCGTGTCCGACACGGTCAGTCAAAGTTTTGAGGTGGTCGTCGATGTCGTCGACCATTTCTTCTCTTCTTTGCATGGTTAAACGCGTCTAGTTCATATCTATCTAATGCGTCTGGTCTCGCCTCATGCAGTTCTTTGTGGAGGTCGATCTCATCTCGGCACCCCGCATGCCACCTCCTCCGTGCCATCGCTGTAGAGCTCCGTTTAAAAATCTAATCCTACCCGTGTATTGCCCCTTGTATCAGCGTCATGGCCCTGATGCTATCCAGGACTGGCGCGTGGTTGACGAGGGAGGAAATCCCTATTGTGTAGCTTTCTGGTCCCCGGCAACGGCGCCAGAAAATAGCTTGATGTCTACTTCCCCCTCCTTTTCCTGTAGACAGTGTTGGGCCTCCAAGAGCAGAGGTTTGTAGAACAGCAGCAAGTTTTCCCTTAAGTGGATCACCCAAGGTTTATCGAACTCAGGGAGGAAGAGGTCAAAGATATCCCTCTCATGCAACCCTGCAACCACAAAGCAAGAAGTCTCTTGTGTCCCCAACACACCAAATAGGTGCACTAGTTCGGCGAAGAGATAGTGAAATACAGGTGGTATGAATAAGTATGAGCAGTAGCAACGGTGCCAGAAAATAGCTTGCTGGCGTATAGTTGATGGTGGTAGTATTGCAGCAGTAGTAACGCAGTAAAACAGTAAACAAGCAGCGATAGCAGTATTTAGGAACAAGGCCTAGGGATTACACTTTCACTAGTGGACTGATACGTCCAATTTGCATCACTATTTTATATCATAATTTGCTGTTATTCATTGATATATTTCATATTGGGACACAATACTTATGTTATTTCATCTATTTTGCTTGTTTCATCATTATTGGAGGATCAAGCACCGGAGCCAGGATTCTGCTGGAAAAAGCACCGTCAGAATGCAATATTTCGGAAGATCAACTGTGGGAGGAAATTATACCAAAAATCCTATTTTTCAAGATGACGGAGGAAGCCAGAAGGAGAGGCCAGGTGGACCCAGGGTGGGCCCACACCCTAGGGCGGCGCGGCCCATGCCCTGGCCGCGCCGCCATGTGGTCTGGGGGGCCCACGACCCCTTTCGCCTCCTTTTCTTCGCGAAACCCTTCGTCCCGAAGACCTAAGCCACAGAGGGTTCCTCACGAAGAGTTACAGCCGCCTCTGCGGGGCGGAGAACACCAGAGAGAAAAGAGCTCTCCGGCGGGCAGGAATCCGCCGGGGAAATTCCCTCCGGGAGGGGGAAATCGACGCCATCGTCACCGTCATCTCCTCCGCAGCACCTCGTCACCGCCGTAGCAATTTGGGTTTGATCTTGATTGTTTGATAGGGGAAACTCTCCCGGTATCGATCTCTACTTGTTGTTGATGCTATTGAGTGAAACCATTGAACCAAGTTTATGTTCAGATTGTTATTCATCATCATATCACCTCTGATCATGTTCCGTACGATGTCTCGTGAGTAGTTCGTTTAGTTCTTGAGGACATGGGTGAAGTCTAAATGTTAGTAGTGAACTATGGATGAGTAATATTCAATGGTGTGATATTTAAGTTGTGGTGTTATTCTTCTAGTGGTGTCATGTGAACGTCGACTACATGACACTTCACCATTTATGGGCCTAGGGGAATGCATCTTGTATTCGTTTGCTAATTGCGGGGTTGCCGGAGTGACAGAAACCTAAACCCCCGTTGGTATATCGATGCAGGAGGGATCGCAGGATCTCAGAGTTTAAGGCTGTGGTTAGATTTAATTCTTAATTACTTTCTTGTAGTTGCGGATGCTTGCAAGGGGTATAATCACAAGTATGTATTAGTCCTAGGAAGGGCGGTACATTAGCATAGGTTCACCCACACAACACTTATCATAACAATGAAGATTATTTAGCCGTATGTAGCGAAAGCACTAGACTAAAATCCCGTGTGTCCTCGAGAACGCTTGGTCATTATAAGTAAACAAACCGGCTTGTCCTTTGTGCTAAAAAGGATTGGGCCACTCGCTGCAATTATTACTCTCGCACTTTACTTACTCGTACTTTATTCAACTGTTACATCAAAACCCCCGAATACTTGTCTCGTGAGCATTTACAAGAATCCTTCATCGAAACTGCTTGTCAACACCTTCTGCTCCTCGTTGGGATCGACATTCTTACTTATCGAAGATACTACGATACACCCCCTATACTTGTGGGTCATCAAGACTATTTTCTGGCGCCGTTGCCGTGGAGTGAAGCGCTATTGGTAAGTGGAATTGGTAAGGAAAACCTTTACTGTTGTGCTGATTTTATTCCTGCCTGCTGCTATAAGTCATTATGGAGAGATCTTCTCTTAAATTTTTATTTGGGAAATCTACTACTACTGCAACGGTAGTGGATGAGGCGCCAGGTGAGGAAGTGATACCATATAAAATACCTACGAAAATTATTGAACGTGTTATGGATAACCGCTATGAAGGGGATGGAACTGTCCATCCCGGTGATCATTTACTGTTTTTGCATGAATTATGCGGGTTATTCAAATGTGCAGGTATTGCTATGGATGAAGTGAGGAAGAAGCTATTCTCTTTATCGCTGTCCGGTAAGGCGGCGCATTGGTATAAATTACTGGATAATGGGGATTCTCTTGAATGGAATGATATTGTGCCCCGGTTTTATTCTAAGTTCTATCCTCCAAGTGAAATTCACAAGGATCGGAATCGCATATATAATTTTTGGCCTCATGATGGAGAGAGTATTGCCCAAGCTTGGGGGAGATTGAAGTCTTTAATGCTCAAATGCCCCATTCATGAGCTTCCTGGTAATGTTATTATTGATAATTTCTATGCAAGACTTTCTTTTCAAGACAAGACCTTGCTGGATACTTCTTGTTCTGGATCATTTACACGCAACAAAGAAGAGTTTAAAAGGGACCTTCTTGATCGGATCCAAGAAAATACTGAAGCTTGGGAGAACGACAAGGATAGAGAATCAGGTATAATTTATGATTATAAATGCATTGAAGCTTTTATGGATACTGATAAATTTCGTGATATGAGTGCTACATATGGTCTTGATTCTCAAGTTGCTGCAAATCTTTATAAAGCTTTTGCCTCTCATTATGAATTGCCAAAGAAGAATTTTGATAAGTATCATGAACCATATAAAGATAAAATTGATTCATCTATTAATAAATGTGTTGTAGTTGAAACTGCTGATCATGTTATTCCTGAAGCTTATATTGAAAAAACTCCTTTCCCTGCTAAAATGAAGGAGTACTCTGTTATAAATAGTGCGGTTCATAAAAGTGAAAAGAAACCTGTAGAACCTGAAGAACAAATAAAAGTTGAACTCTTTGTTGCAATAATTAAAGATCTTGTGACTGAAAATGTGGAGGATGGTCATATTATTTTCTGTGAAGATGCTTCTAATATTGTTTCACATCCTAATAAACCCAAACAAGCTAGTGTTCCTATGCTATCTGTTAGAATTGGTGATCATTGCTATTATGGATTATGTGATATTGGTGCAAGTGTTAGTGCTATTCCGTATGAGCTTTACACGGAGATTATGCACGAAATTGATTCTTGTGAACTTGAAGATATTGATGTGGTTATTCAGCTGGCTAATAGAGAAACTATTTCTCCAATTGGTATTTTTCGAGATGTGGAAGTTTTATGCGGTAAGATTAAATATCCTGCTGACTTTTTGGTACTTGGTTCTGCTGCTAGTGATTATTGTCCTATTATTTTCGGTAGACCTTTTCTAAATACTTGTGGAGCTATTATAGATTGCAAGAAAGAGAAAATTTTGACTAAATTTGCTGGTGAATCTTATGAGTTTAACTTCTCTAAATTTACTAAAACTCCTTATAAAGCTGACTTGCCTAGTAATGATCTTAAAATGGAGCAATGTGCATCTATTGTTCTTGTTCCTAATAATCCTTTGCAGCAACATTTGGAGGATAGCGAGAGTGAAGTTTTTAGGAAAGAAAGAGATGAGCTTGAGGAAATTTTTCTTCGCCAACCTATTCTCAAGCATGATTTACCGGTGGAAGATTTGGGTACAACACCGCCACCAAAGGAAGATCCTGTTTTTGATTTAAAGCCTTTACCTGATAATCTTAAATATGCTCATATTGATGATAAGAAAATATATCCTGTTATTATTAGTTCTAAGCTTTCAGAGATTGAGGAAGAAAGGTTATTGGAAATATTGAAGAAGCACCGAGGAGCTATTGGCTACACTCTTGATGATTTGAAAGGGATTTCTCCTTCTATTTGCCAACATGCTATTAATATGGAAGATGATGCAAAGCCTGTTGTTGAACCTCAGCGTCGTCTAATTTCGAAGATGAAGGAAGTGGTAAGGAATGATGTATTACGACTTCTTGAAGCTGGTATTATATATCCTATTGCTGATAGTAGATGGGTTAGTCCTGTACATTGCGTTCCCAAGAAGGGAGGAATGACTGTTGTGCCTAATGATAATGATGAGCTCATCCCTCAAAGAGTAGTTGTAGGGTATAGAATGTGTATTGATTTTCGAAAAGTTAACAAAGTCACTAAGAAAGATCATTACCCTTTACCATTTATCGATCAAATGTTAGAAAGATTGTCTAAAAATACTCATTTTTGTTTTCTTGATGGTTATTCCGGGTTTTCACAAATTGCTGTTAAAGCTAAAGATCAAGAGAAAACCACTTTTACTTGTCCCTATGGAACTTATGCTTATAGACGCATGCCTTTTGGTTTATGTAATGCTCCTGCTACTTTTCAAAGATGCATGTCTGCTATTTTTCATGGTTTTTGTGAAAGTATTGTAGAGGTATTCATGGATGATTTTTCCGTCTATGGGAATTCTTTTGATAGTTGCTTGCGAAATCTTGATAAAGTTTTGCAGAGATGTGAAGAAACTAACCTTGTTCTTAATTGGGAGAAATGCCACTTTATGGTTAATGAAGGAATTGTATTGGGACATAAAATTTCTGAGAGAGGTATTGAAGTTGATAGAGCTAAAGTTGAAGCAATTGAGAAGATGCCCTATCCGAGGGATGTTAAAGGTATTCGTAGTGTTCTTGGTCATGCTGGGTTTTATAGGAGATTTATTAAAGATTTCTCTAAGATTTCAAAGCCTCTTACTAATCTTCTTCAAAAAGATGTACCATTTGTTTTTGATGATGATTGTAAGGAAGCTTTTGAAACTCTTAAGAAAGCCTTAACAACTGCCCCTATAGTTGAACCTCCTGATTGGAATTTACCCTTTGAAATTATGTGTGATGCTAGTGATTTTGCTGTAGGCGCTGTTCTTGGACAGCGAGTAGATAAAAAACTGAATGTTATTCATTATGCTAGTAAAACTCTTGATGCTGCTCAAAGAAATTATGCTACAACTGAAAAGGAATTATTAGCTGTAGTTTTTGCTTGTGATAAATTTAGATCTTATATTGTTGATTCAAAAGTTACTATTCATACTGATCATGCTGCAATTAGATACCTAATGACGAAGAAAGATGCTAAGCCTAGGCTTATTAGATGGGTACTTCTTTTGCAAGAATTTGATTTGCATATTGTAGATAGGAAAGGTGCTGATAATCCTGTTGCTGATAATTTGTCTAGATTGGAAAATATTGCTTATGATCCTGTTCCTGTTAATGATAGTTTTCCAAATGAACAATTGGCTGTAATAAAGGTGAGCTCGCGAGACAGTCCTTGGTATGCTGATTATGCTAACTTTATTGTTTCCAAGTACTTGCCTCCAACCTTTTCAGCTCAGCAAAGGAGGAAATTCTTTTATGACTTGAGGCATTATTTCTGGGATGACCCACACTTATATAAAGAAGGAGTGGATGGTATTATGCGAAGATGTGTCCCCGAATATGAACAACAGGAGATATTGAGTAAATGTCATGGTAGTGCTTATGGAGGACATCACGCCGGAGAAAGAACCGCGCAAAAGGTTCTACAATCAGGTTTTTATTGGCCAACTCTCTTCAAAGATGCGAGAAAGTTTATTCTATCTTGTGATGAATGCCAAAGGGTTGGTAATATCTCCAGACGTAATGAAATGCCAATGAATTATACTCTTGTTATTGAACCGTTTGATTGTTGGGGATTTGACTTCATGGGACCTTTTCTGTCTTCAGAAGGTAACACTCACATACTTGTTGCTGTTGATTATGTTACTAAATGGGTGGAAGCTATACCTACAAAAAGTGCTGATGGTGAGACCTCTCTAAGAATGCTTTTAGATATTATTTTTCCTAGATTTGGAGTACCTAGATATATTATGACTGATGGGGGTTCTCATTTTATTCATGGAGGTTTTAGAAAAACTCTTGCTAGGTATGGTATTAATCATAGAATTGCTTCTGCTTATCATCCTCAAACTAGTGGTCAAGTAGAATTATCAAATAGAGAGATTAAATCAATTTTGGGAAAGACCGTTAATAAAACTAGAAAGAATTGGGCTAGTAAATTGAAGGATGCACTTTGGGCTTATAGAACTGCTTATAAAAATCCCATGGGAATGTCACCTTATAAAATGGTTTATGGGAAAGCTTGTCATTTACCTTTAGAACTAGAGCACAAAGCTTATTGGGCTGTTAGAGAATTAAATAAAGATCCTACACTTGCCGGTGATAAGAGGTTGTTGCAATTAAGTTCTCTAGATGAATGGAGAAGTGAAGCTTATGAAAATGCTAAACTCTTTAAAGAGAAAGTTAAAAAATGGCATGATAGGAGGATTATCAAAAGAGAATTTAATATTGGGGATAAAGTCCTATTGTATCGATCTCGTCTCAGATTCTTTGCAGGGAAATTACTCTCGAAATGGGAAGGACCGTATGTTGTCGAGGAGGTGTATCGTTCAGGAGCAATCAAAATTAGCTCTCTCCAAGGCAATGCTACGCAAGTGGTGAATGGACAAAGACTCAAGCATTATATCTCAGGTGATTCCTATAATGTTGATGTTGATATTATTCAAGTGGAAACACCGGAGGCTTTCATCAAAGGGCAAATTGACAGTCCGCCAGAACTCGACTTTGAATAGGTAACAGTACTGGTAATGAAAAGTACGCAATTTACTTTCCGAACAATATTTTCGCTGTTTTTGGAAAATATGAGAAATTACGAGTTCGAAACGGAGTGGAAAGGACGCACGAGGGGGCGCCACCATAGGCCGGCGCGGCCAAGCCTGGGCCCGCGCCGACCTGTGGTTTGGCCGCCTCGTCGCCCCTTTCCGACTCTGGTTCGATCTGGTACTTTCCTTATGTCGCGAAATTTTTTGCTATATAATCCCCCGGACCCCTGGAGGTCCGTATATCGTGTTTTCGACGTGTTTTGTTTCGAGCTGTTTCTGCGAGGATCTGTTTTCAGTCTAGAAGCACCATGGCCTCCAACAACAAGGGCAAGGGGCGTTCGGAGGAAGAAGTGAAGGAGGTGCCATCAAGACAAGAGCAGCAAGCCGGAGGGAGCAAGCAAATCTTGGTGGGATCTGTTGACACTCGACGTTCTTTTTCTCATAACCTGCAGGGACCTTTACCACCCGCTCTTAGCCTCGACTCCTTCCCCATGATGGAAGAAGTTCTACGGATTACCGATGAGTTTTGTGATCAATATCGGGCTCTAAGAAGAGAAGTGGAGATACTCCAGGAGGAGAATTGCCGTCTCCGAAGAATGATTGAATACCACTCGATTCGCATCACAAGGTCGTCATCGCCAACTTCAGATAACAATGAATCTCTTCGAATCTTAGTGCAGAATTGTCAAGCTGAGAAACTGAAGACGAAGGAGCTTATTAAGAAGCTCGGGAGGAGTTCATCACCACCATCGCCGCAGGAGTAATTCATCATCGGTATTGGCATCCCCTTGGTTTGTTCCAAGCTTGGGGGAGTGCCGCGGTATCACATTATCACTACCTTTTACTTTTATTGTCAAGTAGTGTCATATCATGAGTAGGGAAATTATCATATAAGATGGGTTGCGTTTGGAAGTATCTCTCTTTAGTTGGTTATCTATGTATCCCTTGGTGTGAGTTATCGTTATGGAATATTAATGAGAAGTCTTATCATTTACATATTGCACATCTTATTCTAGTTTGCAATCTCTATTATATGATTTACCTTGTTGCTAGTATTGGTATCACTTTGGGAGCATTGAATAAATCTATTTGGTTTTGGGCAAACTTAGCATTGGTCAATAGCAACAACACTGAGGTTTAAATAGAAAAGAGAAATACATGTAGATGTTTCATTGTCTTTCTTTCTTGTTAGCTCATAGCTTATTATTCTGAAGTTAAGATTGTTTGTGCTTACAAGGAAGATGCATGATTGTTTCTATCACATGTATATTTGTTTGTTTCCTTCAACTCTTATGCTTGCTAATTAGCCTTGCTAGCCAAAGACCTGTATTGAGAGGGAATACTTCTCGTGCATCCAAACCTTAACCCAAACCTATGTCATTTGTGTCCACCATACCTACCTACTACATGGTATTTTCTGCCATTCCAAGTAAATACTTCATGTGCTACCTTTAAACAATTCAAAATTTAGTATCTCATATTTGTGTCAATGTTTCATAGCTCATGAGGAAGTATGTGGTGTTTTATCTTTCAATCTTGTTGGGCAACTTTCACCCATGGACTAGTGGCTTCATCCGCTTATCCAATAATTTTGCAAAAAGAGCTGGCAATGGGATTCCCAGTCCCAAATTAATTAAACTAAATAGACACTCCTCCATGGTATGTGATTGATGGACGGCACCCGAAGGATTCGGTTAGCCATGGCTTGTGTAAGCAAAGGTTGGGGGGAGTGTCATCATAATAATAAAGCTAAAATAAAAAGGCACTCCTTCATGGTATGAGATTGTTGGCAGGCACCCGAGGATTCGGTTAGCCATGGTTTGTGAAAGAAAAGGTTGGAAGGAGTGCCACACAAAATGAAAATAATATGGGAGCCGCTCTTAGGAGGTTGTCTGGCAAGGGGGTTAGAGTACCCGCTACCAGTCGTTGACAACAACAAACACCCCTCAAAATGTTAATTTTATTCTCTTTATATGATTGCAAAACTGAAAAAGCTCTAGCACATGATTT
The DNA here is from genome assembly GCF_019359855.2 of Lolium perenne. Lineage (NCBI taxonomy): Eukaryota > Viridiplantae > Streptophyta > Magnoliopsida > Poales > Poaceae > Lolium > Lolium perenne. Next base: position 281,111,764 of record NC_067250.2, read on the forward strand.
AATCCCTGCTTCCCTCTGCGAAGGGCCTGTCTTTTACTTTATGTTGAGTCAGTAAACCTATTTCCCTCCATCTTGAGCAAGCATTTGAGTTGTTGTGATCAAACCATTATATTGTGATTCACTTCATCATGTCTTTTACTCTTCCTTGTTTAGTACCAGTTTTATCTGAATGAATATAGCTTTGCAAGTTATCAATGATCATGAAAAGACCAACATGATTGAGTATGCAAGTTGTGCCTTATAAACTTTAACATGAGAGCGCTGCTCAATGAGATAAATATAATCTGTTAATTGTTCTCTGACCAGGAACGAAGTTTGCCATCACCAATTATGATTTCTTATGCACCTTTACTTGTGATTACCTTATACTTGTTTCAAGTTGAGTTATGAGAGGTTGTTTACTATAATGTTTTGTGTGAATGAATATGATGCTTCTTGTCCGTATTTTATTCATCGACTCTTCACTCCATAAACATGTGGTCCTGTCTATCGAGCTCAGTTTCGCTTGGGGACAAGCGAAGTCTAAGCTTGGGGGGAGTTGATACGTCCAATTTGCATCACTATTTTATATCATAATTTGCTGTTATTCATTGATATATTTCATATTGGGACACAATACTTATGTTATTTCATCTATTTTGCATGTTTCATCATTATTGGAGGATCAAGCACCGGAGCCAGGATTCTGCTGGAAAAAGCACCGTCAGAATGCAATATTTCGGAAGATCAACTGTGGGAGGAAATTATACCAAAAATCCTATTTTTCAAGATGACGGAGGAAGCCAGAAGGAGAGGCCAGGAGGACCCAGGGTGGGCCCACACCCTAGGGCGGCGCGGCCCATGCACTGGCCGCGCCGCCATGTGGTCTGGGGGGCCCACGACCCCTTTCGCCTCCTTTTCTTCGCGAAACCCTTCGTCCCGAAGACCTAAGCCACAGAGGGTTCCTCACGAAGAGTTACAGCCGCCTCTGCGGGGCGGAGAACACCAGAGAGAAAAGAGCTCTCCGGCGGGCAGGAATCCGCCGGGGAAATTCCCTCCGGGAGGGGGAAATCGACGCCATCGTCACCGTCATCTCCTCCGCAGCACCTCGTCACCGCCGTAGCAATTTGGGTTTTATCTTGATTGTTTGATAGGGGAAACTCTCCCGGTATCGATCTCTACTTGTTGTTGATGCTATTGAGTGAAACCATTGAACCAAGTTTATGTTCAGATTGTTATTCATCATCATATCACCTCTGATCATGTTCCGTACGATGTCTCGTGAGTAGTTCGTTTAGTTCTTGAGGACATGGGTGAAGTCTAAATGTTAGTAGTGAACTATGGATGAGTAATATTCAATGGTGTGATATTTAAGTTGTGGTGTTATTCTTCTAGTGGTGTCATGTGAACGTCGACTACATGACACTTCACCATTTATGGGCCTAGGGGAATGCATCTTGTATTCGTTTGCTAATTGCGGGGTTGCCGGAGTGACAGAAACCTAAACCCCCGTTGGTATATCGATGCAGGAGGGATCGCAGGATCTCAGAGTTTAAGGCTGTGGTTAGATTTAATTCTTAATTACTTTCTTGTAGTTGCGGATGCTTGCAAGGGGTATAATCACAAGTATGTATTAGTCCTAGGAAGGGCGGTACATTAGCATAGGTTCACCCACACAACACTTATCATAACAATGAAGATTATTTAGCCGTATGTAGCGAAAGCACTAGACGAAAATCCCGTGTGTCCTCGAGAACGCTTGGTCATTATAAGTAAACAAACCGGCTTGTCCTTTGTGCTAAAAAGGATTGGGCCACTCGCTGCAATTATTACTCTCGCACTTTACTTACTCGTACTTTATTCAACTGTTACATCAAAACCCCCTGAATACTTGTCTGTGAGCATTTACAGTGAATCCTTCATCGAAACTGCTTGTCAACACCTTCTGCTCCTCGTTGGGATCGACATTCTTACTTATCGAAGATACTACGATACACCCCCTATACTTGTGGGTCATCATGGACACTCTCAACATTGATCACATAACAGAATAGATAAATGCATACTCTACACTCTTGTTGGATGATGAACACATTGCGTAGGATTACACGAACCCTCAATGCCGGAGTTAACAAGCTCCACAATTAATGTTCATATTTTAGTAACCTTATAGTGTAAGATAGATCAAAAGACTAAACCAAGTACTAACATAGCATGCACACTGTCACCTTCATGCATATGTAGGAGGAATAGATCACATCAATACTATCATAGCAATAGTTAACTTCGCAATCTACAAGAGATCATGATCATAGCATAAACCAAGTACTAACACGGATGCACACACTGTCACCATTACATCGTGCAGGAGGAATAGAACTACTTTAATAACATTGCTAGAGTAGCACATAGATAAATTGTGATACAAACACATTGCAATCGTAAAGAGATATAAATAAGCACCTCACTATGCTATTCATCAGTGAATAAGTATTCTGTGAAATATAGCCTAAGAGACCCACACGGTGCACACACTGTCACCTTTACACACGTGGGACAAGGAGTCTCCGGAGATCACATAAGTAAAACTCACTTGACTAGCATAATGACATCTAGATTACAAGCATCATCATATGAATCTCAATCATGTAAAGCAGCTCATGAGATTATTGTATTGAAGCACATATGAGAGAGATGAACCACATAGCTACCGGTACAGCCCCGAGCCTCGATGGAGAACTACTCCCTCCTCATGGGAGCAGCAGCGGTGATGAAGATGGCGGTGAAGATGGCAGCGGTGTCGATGGAGAAGCCTTCCGGGGGCACTTCCCCGTTCCGGCGGCGTGCCGGAACAGAGACTCTGTCCCCGCATCTTGGCTTCGCGATGGCGGCGGCTCTGGAAGGTTTCTGTGGGTTTCGTCGAACGTATCAGGGTTTTCGCGACGGAGGCTTTAAATAGGCGAAGAGGCGGCGCAGGAGGGCTTCTGGGGGGCCCACACCATAGGGCGGCGCGGCCCCCCCTCTGGCCGCGCCAGGGTGTGGTGTGGGGCCCCCAGGGCTTCCCTCTGGCGGCTCTCGGGTGTTCTGGATGGTTCCGGGAAAAATAGGAACCTGGGCGTTGATTTCGTCCGATTCCGAGAATATTTCGTTACTAGGATTTCTGAAACCAAAAACAGCAGAAAACAGGAACTGGCACTTCGGCATCTTGTTAATAGATTAGTTCCAGAAAATGCACGAATATGACATAAAGTGTGCATAAACATGTAGATAACATCAATAATGTGGCATGGAATATAAGAAATTATCGATACGTCGGAGACGTATCAGCATCCCCAAGCTTAGTTCTGCTCGTCCCGAAAGGTGTAAAACGATAAACACGTATAATTTCTGGAGTGACATGCCATCATAACCTTGATCATACTATTTGTAAAGCATATGTAGTGAATGCAGCGATCAAAACAATGTATATGACATGAGTAAACAAGTGAATCATAAAGCAAAGACTTTTCATGAATAGCACTTCAAGACAAGCATCAATAAGTCTTGCATAAGAGTTAACTCATAAAGCAATAATTCAAAGTAAAGGTATTGAAGCAACACAAAGGAAGATTAAGTTTCAGCGGTTGCTTTCAACTTGTAACATGTATATCCCATGGATATTGTCAACATAGAGTAATATAATAAGTGCAATATGCAAGTATGTAGGAATCAATGCAAAGTTCACACAAGTGTTTGCTTCTTGAGGTGGAGAGAAATAGGTGAACTGACTCAACATAAAGTAAAAGAAAGGTCCTCCATGGAGGAAAAGCATCGATTGCTATATTTGTGCTAGAGCTTTGATTTTGAAAACATGAAACAATTTTGTCAACGGTAGTAATAAAGCATATGTATCATGTAAATTATATCTTATAAGTTGCAAGCCTCATGCATAGTATACTAATAGTGCCCGCACCTTGTCCTAATTAGCTTGGACTACCGGATCATCGCAATGCACATGTTTTAACCAAGTGTCACAAAGGGGTACCTCTATGCCGCCTGTACAAAGGTCTAAGGAGAAATCTCGCATTGGATTTCTCGCTATTGATTATTCTCAACTTAGACATCCATACCGGGACAACATAGACAACAGATAATGGACTCCTCTTTTATGCATAAGCATGTAACAACAATTAATAATTTTCTCATTTGAGATTGAGGATATATGTCCAAAACTGAAACTTCCACCATGGATCATGGCTTTAGTTAGCGGCCCAATGTTCTTCTCTAACAATATGCATGCTTAACCATAAGGTGGTAGATCGCTCTTACTTCAAACAAGACGGACATGCATAGCAACTCACATGATATTCAACAAAGAATAGTTGATGGCGTCCCCAGAAACATGGTTATCGCACAACAAGCAACTTAATAAGAGATAAAGTGCATAATTACATATTCAATACCACAATAGTTTTTAAGCTATTTGTCCCATGAGCTATATATTGCAAAGGTGAATGATGGAATTTTAAAGGTAGCACTCAAGCAATTTACTTTGGAATGGCGGAAAATACCATGTAGTAGGTAGGTATGGTGGACACAAATGGCATAGTGGTTGGCTCAAGTATTATGGATGCATGAGAAGTATTCCCTCTCGATACAAGGTTTAGGCTAGCAAGGTTATTTGAAACAAACACAAGGATGAACCGGTGCAGCAAAACTCACATAAAAGACATATTGTAAACATTATAAGAATCTACATCGTCTTCCTTGTTGTTCAAACTCAATACTAGAAATTATCTAGACCTTAGAGAAACCAAATATGCAAACCAAATTTTAGCATGCTCTATGTATTTCTTCATTAATGGGTGCAAAGCATATGATGCAAGAGCTTAAACATGAGCACAACAATTGCCAAGTATCACATTACCCAAGACATTTATAGCAATTACTACATGTATCATTTTCCAATTCCAACCATATAACAATTTAACGAAGAAGAAACTTCGCCATGAATATTATGAGCTAAGAACACATGTGTTCATACGAACCAGCGGAGCGTGTCTCTCTCCCACACAAGCATGATGTAATCCAATTTATTCAAACACAAACAAAAACAAAAACAAACTGACGCTCCAAGCAAAGCACATAAGATGTGATGGAATAAAAATATAGTTTCAGGGGAGGAACCTGATAATGTTGTCGATGAAGAAGGGGATGCCTTGGGCATCCCCAAGCTTAGACGCTTGAGTCTTCTTGATATATGCAGGGGTGAACCACCGGGGCATCCCCAAGCTTAGACTTTTCACTCTTCTTGATCGTAGTATATCATCCTCCTCTCTTGATCCTTGAAAACTTCCTCCACACAAAACTCGAAACAAACTCATTAGAGGGTTAGTGCATAATCAAAAACTCACATGTTCAGAGGTGACACAATCATTCTTAACACTTCTGGACATTGCCTAAAGCTACTGGAAGGTAATGGAACAAAGAAATCCACCCAACACAGCGAAAGAAGCAATGCGAAATAAAAGGCAGAATCTGTCAAAACAGAACAGTCCGTAAAGACGAATTTTAAAATGGCACCAGACTTGCTCAGATGAAAATGCCCAAATTGAATGAAAGTTGCGTACATATCTGAGGATCACTCACGTAAATTGGCATAATTTTATGAGTTACCTACAGAGAATTTTGCCCAGATCCGTGACAGCAAAAAAAACAGTTTTTGCGCAGTAATCCAAATCTAGTACTTACTTTTCTATCAAAGACTTTACTTGGCACAATAAAACATAAAACTAAGATAAGGAGAGGTTGCTACAGTATTAAACAACTTCCAAGACACAAATATAAAATAAAGTACTGTAGCAAAATAACACATGGGTTATCTCCCAAGAAGTTCTTTCTTTATAGCCGTTAAGATGGGCTCAGCAGTTTTAATGATGCACTCGCGAGAAATAGTATTTGAAGCAAAAGAGAGCATCAAGAGGCAAATTCAAAACACATTTAAGTCTAACATGCTTCCTATGCATAGGAATCTTGTAAATAAATAAGTTCATGAAGAGCAAAGTAACAAGCATAGTAAGATAAAACAAGTATAGCTTCAAAAATTTCAGCACATAGAGAGGTGTTTTAGTAACATGAAAATTTCTACAACCATATTTTCCTCTCTCATAATAACTTTCAGTAGTATCATGAGCAAACTCAACAATATAACTATCACATAAAGCATTCTTATCATGAGTCTCATGCATAAAATTATTACTCTCCACATAAGCATAATAAATTTTATTAGTTGTTATGGGAGCAAATTCAACAAAGTAGCTATCATTATTATTCTCATCAAGTGTTGGAGGCATAGTATAATCACAACAAAATTTACTCTCCATAGTAGGTGGCACTAAAAGACCAATATCATTATAATCATCATAAATAGGAGACAAAGTATCATCAAAGAAAATTTTCTCCTCAATGCTTGGGGGACTAAAAAGATCATGAAAACCAGCTTCCCCAAGCTTAGAACTTTCTATATTATTATCAACAATGGTGTTCAAAGCGTTCATACTAATATTACTACCAGCATGCAAATAAGATTCCATAGGTTTTTAAATTTTCGCATCAAACAATCCATGTTTTAAATCAGGAAATAGAATAAGAAGCTCATTGTTGTCCATTATGCCAAACTAGTGTAAACAAGAAACAAAAAGATGCAATTGCAGGATCTAAAGGAAATAGCTTCGAGTACTTACAACGGCGGAAAATAGCTTAGTAGCCGAGGTCCGGAGTGTGAGTACCTTTTACCTTTCCTCCCCGGCAACGGTGCCAGAAAATACTTGATGCTGTCCAGGACTGGCGCGTGGTTGACGAGGGAGGAAATCCCTATTGTGTAGCTTTCTGGTCCCCGGCAACGGCGCCAGAAAATAGCTTGATGTCTACTTCCCCCTCCTTTTCCTGTAGACAGTGTTGGGCCTCCAAGAGCAGAGGTTTGTAGAACAGCAGCAAGTTTTCCCTTAAGTGGATCACCCAAGGTTTATCGAACTCAGGGAGGAAGAGGTCAAAGATATCCCTCTCATGCAACCCTGCAACCACAAAGCAAGAAGTCTCTTGTGTCCCCAACACACCAAATAGGTGCACTAGTTCGGCGAAGAGATAGTGAAATACAGGTGGTATGAATAAGTATGAGCAGTAGCAACGGTGCCAGAAAATAGCTTGCTGACGTATAGTTGATGGTGGTAGTATTGCAGCAGTAGTAACGCAAAGAAACAAGAAACAAGCAGCGATAGCAGTATTTAGGAACAAGGCCTAGGGATTACACTTTCACTAGTGGACACTCTCAACATTGATCACATAACAGAATAGATAAATGCATACTCTACACTCTTGTTGGATGATGAACACATTGCGTAGGATTATACGAACCCTCAATGCCGGAGTTAACAAGCTCCACAATTAATGTTCATATTTTAGTAACCTTATAGTGTAAGATAGATCAAAAGACTAAACCAAGTACTAACATAGCATGCACACTGTCACCTTCATGCATATGTAGGAGGAATAGATCACATCAATACTATCATAGCAATAGTTAACTTCGCAATCTACAAGAGATCATGATCATATCATAAACCAAGTACTAACACGGATGCACACACTGTCACCACTACATCGTGCATGAGGAATAGAACTACTTTAATAACATTGCTAGAGTAGCACATAGATAAATTGTGATACAAACACATTGCAATCGTAAAGAGATATAAATAAGCACCTCACTATGCTATTCATCAGTGAATAAGTATTCTGTGAAATATAGCCTAAGAGACCCACACGGTGCACACACTGTCACCTTTACACACGTGGGACAAGGAGTCTCCGGAGATCACATAAGTAAAACTCACTTGACTAGCATAATGACATCTAGATTACAAGCATCATCATATGAATCTCAATCATGTAAAGCAGCTCATGAGATTATTGTATTGAAGCACATATGAGAGAGATGAACCACATAGCTACCGGTACAGCCCCGAGCCTCGATGGAGAACTACTCCCTCCTCATGGGAGCAGCAGCGGTGATGAAGATGGCGGTGAAGATGGCAGCGGTGTCGATGGAGAAGCCTTCCGGGGGCACTTCCCCGTTCCGGCGGCGTGTCGGAACAGAGACTCCTGTCCCCCAGATCTTGGCTTCGCGATGGCGGCGACTCTGGAAGGTTTCTGTGGGTTTCGTCGAACGTATCAGGGTTTTCGCGACGGAGGCTTTAAATAGGCGAAGAGGCGGCGCAGGAGGGCTTCTGGGGGGCCCACACCATAGGGCGGCGCGACCCCCCCTCTGGCCGCGCCAGGGTGTGGTGTGGGGCCCCCAGGGCTTCCCTCTGGCGGCTCTCGGGTGCTCTGGATGGTTCCGGGAAAAATAGGAACCTGGGCGTTGATTTCGTCCGATTCCGAGAATATTTCGTTACTAGGATTTCTGAAACCAAAAACAGCAGAAAAACAGAACCTGCACTTCGGCATCTTGTTAATAGATTAGTTCCAGAAAATGCACGAATATGACATAAAGTGTGCATAAAACATGTAGATAACATCAATAATGTGGCATGGAACATAAGAAATTATCGATACGTCGGAGACGTATCAGGCCCCACTTGTCATTTGATATAGCGAAGCCCCACTCGTTCGCGTTTTGGTCAGGGATACAACGATGCTTACGGTCAAACAAAGATGGATGGTCTGACGTGTCTTTGCAGGCTCTACGTGGCCCCACTAGTCAGAAGATAACGGTCAACCGTCGGGCAACCGGCCGTTACATCACGTGTGATGGTTTCAGACAAACGCTTGGGTAAAACTGAGGAAAAACTAAGGAGCTGGGGAAAACTGAGCACAACTAAGGACCCGAGGGCACGAAATAAGAAATCCCATTAATAAATGTGATGCTTCTTGTCCGTATTTTATTTATCGACTCTTCACTCAATAAACATGTGGTCTTGTTTACTGAGTTCAGTTTCGCTTGGGGACAAGCGAGGTCTAAGCTTGGGGGGAGTTGATACGTCCATTTTGCATCACTATTTTATATCATAATTTACTGTTATTCATTGATATATTTCATATTTAGAGATGATACTTATGTTATTTTACCTATTTTGCATGTTTCATGATTATTGGAGAATTACTCACCGGAGTCAGGATTCTGCTGGAAAAAGCACCGTCAGGATACAATATTTCTGAAGATCAACAATTGACGGAAAATATACCGAAGCTCCTATTTTTCCAAATGACGGAGCCAGCCAAAAGGGGAGGCCGAGGAGGGCCGCCATGGGCCCTCCCCATGGGCCGGCGCGGCCACCAATGCCGGCGCGCCGCCACGTGGGGAGGGGGCCCACGACCCCCTCGGCCATCGCCCTTTCGCGTACTTCATCTCCCAGAAACCCTAAGGTGCAGGGGGACATCGAGGATTGTCAGCGCCGCCTCCTCGAGGTGGAAAACACCAGAGAGAAAAGTGCTCTCCGGCAGGCAGAAATCTGCCGGGGAAATTCCCTCCCGGAGGGGGGAAATCGTCGCCATCGTCACCGTCATCGAGCTGGACTTCATTGGGATCATCATCATCATCTCTACCACCGACACCGTCATCTCCACCGCTGCACCTAACATCTAGGGTTGAATCTTGAGTATTTCATAGGGAAAACTCTCCCGGTGTTAATTACTCCTTGTTATTGATGCTATTGAGTGAAACCGTTGAATCAAGGTTTATGTTCAGATTGTTATCCATCATCATATCACCTCTGATCATGTTCCATATGATGTCTTGTGAGTAATTCGTTTAGTTCTTGAGGACATGGGTGAAGTCTAAATGTTAGTAGTGAACTATGTTGAGTAATATTTAATGGTTTGATATTTAAGTTGTGGTGTTATTCTTCTAGTGGTGTCATGTGAACGTCGACTACATGATACTTCACCTTTATGGGCCTAGGGGAATGCATCTTGTATTCGTTTGCTAATTGTGGGGTTGCCGGAGTGACAACAACCTAAACCTCCGTTGGTATATCGATGCATGAGGGATAGCAGGATCTCAGAGTTTAAGGCTGTGGTTAGATTTATCTTAATTACTTTCTTGTATTTGCGGATGCTTGCAAGGGGTTTAATCAACTATATAAAGCGAAAGCACTAGACTAAATTCCCGTGTGTCCTCAAGAACGTTTGGTCATCATAAGTAAACAAACCGGCTTGTCCTTTGTGCTAAAAAGGATTGGGCCACTTGCTGCAATTATTACTCTCGCATTTTACTTACTTGTATTTTATTTATCTGCTATATCAAAACCTCCTGAAAACTTGTCTGTGAGCATTTACAGTGAATCCTTCATCGAAACTGCTTGTCAACACCTTCTGCTCCTCGTTGGGTTCGACACTCTTATTTATCGAAAGTACTACGATGCACCCCCTATACTTGTGGGTCATCATTCGGCGATCGGATCAGCCACATTCCAGCGATCGAAACAGAAACTAGACGATAACATGATCATCGGTGGTCCCTTCCTGCGCCTTGTCTGGCATGGCATCGGGCGGCGTTGCATCATCGGTCGCCGGTGTCGCAGCGGCGGGAGTGGACGTCGAAGGGAAGGACGAAGCAGCCGACGGAGGCCGGAGGATGTCTTGGCGATGGGCGTCGTACCAACCCCTCGTCTCCTCGTTCATCTTGCCATCGTTGCCGCCGATCAGTAATGCTAGGTCGGTGTTCCTCTTCTTCGCCGTGGAGGTTGCCTAAAGCAAGGCGATCCGGACGACCTGGTTGGCGAGCATCTCCTTCTCACTACTAGAAAAAGGCTTACCGCCGGCGACCTGAAAAGGCCTACCGTCGGCGCATTCGCCGGCGATAACCTCGCCGGTGGTAAGTGGTTCCACCGGCGTCTTCCATTTCGCCAGCACTACCTTGAATTACCCCTGGCACACAAGCCAATTCGCCGGCGGTAAGTTTGTACAGGATTTAAAAAAAAAGCAGATCCACACAACGACGGCCGAAGCGGAAATACAACTGACAGTGGAATATACAGAGAACACCCTACAAAGAAGAAAAAAACGCAATCAGGTCACGCATCTTGTCGACCATCGGCCGGAGCTCTGTCGCTGCAGTGGTGATGAACTCGCGGAGGTGGTGGAGCTCGGCGCGCACGGCGAACTTGATGGCAGACATGTACTCCCTCTTGCTGCAGGAGGAGTTGTCTTCGTCAGCGAGGCGCACCACGACCTCGCGCGCGTCGAACAGGAGGGCGCCCGCTGCATCGAGGCTGTTGCGGCCGTCGAATGGGAGGCGGCTGCTGCGGCAGAACGCCAACCCCTTGCTGGGCACGACCGACCAAATGACGGTGCGCGTCGCCGCCGCGGGCACCGTGGTCCCTGAGGCCGGCCGCAGGGTACTGGCCGGGCACGCCCGCGCCCTCTCCGCTGCCTCCCGCCGCAATTCTTGGCTCCCTCCGCAGGGAGGCGGCGTCGGAGACGGCAACCGACACCGGGGCAGGATCGGAGCTAGGTTCGCCCAAATAGGTGTTGGACTGGAGGGGCGGCGCTGGTGTTGGGGAGGGGCGGCGGTGCGTGTGTGTGTGTGCGTGGGCGGCGCTGGTGTTGGGGAGGGGCGGCGGCGCGTGTGTGCGTGGGCGAGCTGCGGTGTGTGGTGTGCTGTGCGCGTGTTGTGTGTAGGTGAAGGGATAAGGGAAAGGTAGAGGGAGTAGATAGGGACGCGTGGGTAGGGGGCAAAATACACGCATTCTCGGTTCGGTTTCGCCAGCGGTAAAGCCCGCTACCCTCGACGCTTTTGGGCCGAAATCGCCGGCGGTAAGGCCAGGCCCAACTGGGACCCCGCGGCCTATTATATCGCCGTGTTATCACCAGAATTTGACCGAGTCGGAGGTGGGCCGTGATCAAGATGGACTTGAAGATTATTATTGAAGATTATACGTGAATCGGCCTTGTATATCAAATTTGGGCTAGTTTGCCCTTGTATCTGTAATATAGTAGGATACGTGTCGATTTAGCTAGAGTTGGGCCCGTGCCCGGTTGGGACTGTTCCCACATTAGAAAGTCCGCTGGACTATAAATATGTATCTAGGGTTTATGGAATAAACAACAACACAACGTTCACCCCCAAAACAAACCAATCTCGGCGCATCGCCAACTCCTTCGTCTCGAGGGTTTCAATCGTAGCGACATGTCGCCTAGATCGCATCTTGCGATCTAGGCAGCACAAGCCCCACGTTGTTCATGCGTTGCCCGTACTGAAGCGTCTTTGATGGCGGGCAACGTAGTTATCATAGATGTGTTAGGGTTAGCATGGCTCTTCGTATAAACATGTTTACGTAGTGCAACCCTTGCATATCTAGCCGTCCTCACGCCTGTCTCAGGCGTGGGGGCGGCACCCTGCTTGTTCATCGTTTAGTAGATCTGATCCGTTGCGATTGCTCCTTGCCCTGCAAGGATTAGTTTAATATCCGCAATAGTTAGGCCTTACAAAGGGGTGGAGGATCCAGCGGCACGTAGGGTGGCGTTCGCAAGTCCTAAACAGGATGTTCCGAGGATCAACTTCATGTTGGTTTTTAGGCCTTGTTTAGGATCGGCTTATGAGCACCGTGCGTGGCCGCGAGGCCCAACCTGGAGTAGGATGATCCGATTATGCGGTGAAAACCCTAAATCGCCGTAGATCTCATTAGCTTTATCTTGATCAAGCAGGATCACCAGGTATTCGTGCACCCCGCACGGATCATGGGTGGATCGGCTCTTTGAGCCGATTCACAGGATAACCTGAGAGCCGATCGAGGCTCGTATTTAATGTTTACATGTATGCCCTGCAGGAACTAAGCGAGGCATCCCCATCACCTTCCTGACCAGGTATAGGTCAGGTGGCACGCCCTTGCACTTCGCATCGCCGCGTGTGACCAGAAGAGCATTGCGGGCCGTCGCTCGGAGGGGTCTCAGCCAGCCGCAGCTCTAGGCTCTTCCCGGCTCTACACTGTGTTGACAGGCCGCTGCCCGCCGGTGGGTTTCGGACGTCAACACATTCTGGCACGCCCGGTGGGACAATCATCTACATCAACCACATCGCCATCTACATCTGAGATGGCGGCGGACGGCACGCCAGTCACCTACGAGGAGTTGCCTGACGAGCTCAAAAAGAGATATGACGAGATCAAGGTCACCCTCGAAGCCGACCTCATCGGCTCTTTTCAGAGGACCCGTTCCCATGGCATCAGATGGAAGGGTTTCTCACCACAAGGTGCACTCGATGGGATCGACCTTTCTGCCCCGTCGGAGGAACGCACCAGGGGCCTGCGGCAGGAGATCAACTACTTGGTGGCTCACTCGCTATTCCGCCACTCTGAAAACTTGGTCAACACGTTGGAGCGTGTCGCTCTGCGCGTGATCCAGGAAATCATGAGCCGCCAATACTCGCCGTCAGGACCAGCCCTCGGGACGCATCAAGGAGAGTTGACACTCCAGTCCCATCCACCGCTGCCATATGCGTGGGCAGCGCCAGCTGAAGTGCCGACTGCACCGGCATTCGTCGTCTACAAGATTGGTGGTGATCCTAGCGACTACCAGTTCTTGGCTGAGGCGCCCAAGGAGATCCCTCAAGGATACGCGTGCACGTATGTGCCAGACTGTGGCAACTGGGCTCTCTCAAACCAGGCCACGACGTCAGGGACTCCGGCGAAGACAGGAGGAACGTCAGCAACAGAGCTTGAGAAGCGTACGTGGCTAACAAAATACGCCACCCCGACGAACCTCCGAGCGCAGCTCCTGCAGCTTGGCTCAGAATCGAAAAGCAAGTGTGGCTGGCTCGGTACGCCACTCCGGCGAATCTTCGCAGTTCCACTCCTACAGCCAAGACCGTGGATCAAATCAGCACGATCCTGAGAGACCAGTTCGGCATGGTGCCAAAAAGAAGGACGATCGGCTATTCCAAGCCGTATCCCGACAACTACGAATTGGTCCCACTACCACCTAAGTATCGGCTCCCTGACTTCTCCAAATTCAGCGGAACGGATGGTTCTAGCTCCATCGAGCACGTGAGCCGATACTTGGCACAACTTGGAACGGCGTCAGTGTCGGATCCACTACGCGTGAGGTACTTCTCACAGTCCCTCACAGGATCGGCTTTCGGGTGGTACACCTCGTTGCCACCAAACTCGATCCGCACTTGGAATCAGTTGGAAGAACAGTTCCACGCGCAGTATCACTCAGACGCTGCCGAGTCTGGCCTTGCCGATCTAGCACAAGTACGTCAGAAGCGCGGAGAAACCGTAGCGGAATACATCCAGCGCTTCAGAAATCTGAGGAACCGATGTTATTCGGTTCGTATAACCGAAAAGGAAGCAGTCGAGTTGGCAGCAGCGGGCCTGGCTTCACAGGTCAAGGACATGGCCTCCCAAGCAGATTATCCCTCGCCGGGGCGCACATGGTTCGAAACTATCAAAGCATATGAACAGCGCCACCTGCACTGTACCAAGACAAGTTCAAGCGTGCAGTAGTCATGGTCGATACGGAGGAAGGTGAAGTGCTGCGGGAGACCAAGAAGTAGCAAAGTGGCTGAGTGGACTCGGGAGGAACCCCGTGTCCTGCAAATGGGTCAAGCCACCAGGGCCGCCCAGGGGATTTGATTTTGACGTGACCAAGACTGAACAAATCTTTGACCTCCTGCTCAAGGAGAAACAGTTGACGATTCCTGAAGGTCTCAAGTTCCCTACGGCGCAAGAGCTGAACGGAAAGCCGTACTGCAAATTCCACAACTCGCTTTCCCATGCCACCAACGACTGCAGGGTGTGGCGTCGACATCCAAGCGGCGATAGAGAAGGGGCGCTTAATTTTCAACCAGTATGCCATGAAGGTAGACACCCAGCCCTTCCCCGCCGTTAACATGGTAGAAGTCATCTACCCCGAGGGCTGCCAGCAAGGTCCCACGTTCAACATCAACATGGTAGGACTTGGGAACCACTGGCGAAGATGGAGATGAGGGCAGCTGCTCTCATAGCAAGGACACAGGAGGCCGCTCCACGCGATCGGCTCCATCATGATGGCAAGTGCTACGTCACGCGAGGGAGAAGTGAAGAACATAAGATATCAGCGACCTCTCGCTGATCACCTCCTCAACAAATATGTGAGTCAGTATGACCAACGCCGACGGTCCAACTATGATGATGAAGGAGATCGTCTGGCTAGAGAAGCCAGAAGACATCGTCGGCAGGATCGCGATGAGGAGGAGCACGAGCGCCGTGCCACGGACAGGCCAAGGGAGCAAGAAGACAACGCCAGACACTGGGATTGCCCTTTCTTCAGACACTGTTGGGATTCAGGAATGAGCCGATTACCCACAATCGGCAATTGCCCAGAATGCAATAAGAAGAAGAAGGAGGCAGCCAACGTGTCTGTGTTTGAGCGCTTAGGGCCTCTCCCACCACCAAGCAAACGCGCTGAGTCACCTCGTTGGGCAGATCTTGAGGATTCAGAAGACGGGGGACTAGAAGAAGAAGAAGACAGGTACCACCGTCCAAGGTGGTGCCCTGACGGACTCAGCCGTTCACAGAAACGCAGGGTTCAGCGGTTGCGCGGCCTGGAGGAAGCCGAAAGGTTATACCTGCATACGCTGAGGAAGGCACGGCCTGATCTGGCTGCGAAAGTTCAGCGAACCCTGAATGAAGAGGGTCGTCCACGGAGAATGGAGTGGCGTCCCAAGCAAAAGAAAGCCGATGGTGAAACATCGGCTGGCACAAACATGGTGCTTGTCTTGCCGACAGAGCTTAATGCTCCACGATTATACGATGCACTCAAGGTGGATGACAGCAGGCGCATCAAGTCAGAGGTTGGGTTGGTTTTATCCAGCCTAACTGAGTAGCAAGATTAAACCAATAAGCAAACCGTGCGAGGCTGATCCTTGTGATCGGCCCCAAAAACTTATGGAGGGACATTACAAAACCTTCATCGAACAAGCAATGTGGAAGCCGATTCCAGCAATCGGCCAAAATTGTCTTCTGCACATATTCTGTTTGTGGTCAACAACGGTCTACTGGGCAGCGGCCACGTCGGCAGATGAAAGTCAGCATGAATCTTTGCTAAGCCGACGTGCAAGTGCAGTGCCCTGACTTACCAAGAAAGCCGATATCTGCAGTCATTCAGCAGATTCGGCTCGGGGGGCATATAGTCAGATGAACATGTGCAGACATGTGTGCAATGAATACTGGGGGCTGATCGGAGAAAATCAGCCAGTAAAAAAAAATTTTTACAGCCGATGCAAGGGCATCGACTTTAGAATTGAGAGGCAGCCGGTGCGCAGTCATCGACTTTAGTGGATTTATGCAATTTTTATCGAGTCTCCACCAGATCCAGGCCAACGGTGGTACCTTCTGTTGCCTCGAGTGAGTAAAACAATGGAAACTTCTTCAGCTACTTCGAGCCGATCCGGGTTCCTGAACCTCTTTGTCAAGGATTTCCAATCTTTGGGGCTAGTTCAGCTGAAAATGGAAGATTATCGGCTGTTGGAGGAAGAAAGAGGATCGGCTGTGACGCATTCTCTCTGACATTCTCGCCCCGAGTAAGGCTCGGGGGGCAGCAAGCTCGAGTAAGACTCGGGGGGCAACAGGCCTAGTGGATACTCTGTTTAAAGAGCCGATGGGGATGCCATCGGCTGATTTTCCATTGCAGCCTCCTTCACAGATGATGAGTATGAAAAGGACCATTCGTTTTGGTTGGAAGAATTCCAAGGTTTTCTTGAAGATTCTGCATTATCCGCCAGAATTAGAAAAAATCATCAGTTGAAGAAGGAAAGGACGAACTTCGAAGGACCGATGCGTTGTTATCGGCTTATTGCGCATTGGCAAAGGGAGCGAATCGGCAAGGTCAGTAGAAGAGGGAGTCGGCTAAATTGAACTAAGAAGAAATCGGCAAAATCAAATTGGGGAAGAAATCTTCATTGATAGGCGAGATTTCTTACATGAAGAGCTGATTGCTCTCAAAAGGAAACACCAGGGGATACATTGCCCCATCTACTACTACTGGCCCTATTCTAGAGGTCCTATCTATGGGCCATCACTGCCCTCGTCGCCGCCGCTGCCGCCGCTATCGGCGCTGCTCCCGGCGGGCTCGTCGTCGCTCCAATGGCCGCCGACCGGGCCCTCGTTGTCTTCATCTTCTTCGTCAGCGTCGTCCTCGTCGCTGTCGAAGTCGCTAAGATTGCCCGGCCAAGGGCAGAACCGCTTGGCCGGCGGCTCGTCGGAGGAGCTCTCGTCATCGTCCTCCTCCTCCTCTTCCTGCTCCTCCTCCTCCTCGGAGGAGGTGAAGTCGCAGGAGAAGCTGTCGTCATCGCTCTCCTCCTCCGTTTCCCCAACGGCGAGGAAGCGGAGGTCGCTCTCCCCATCGGTCAGGGACTTGTCGTCCTCTGACCAGATGGAGAAGTCGTGGCTAGACTCCTCCCCGGCCGCAATGGCGCGGCGGGTGTTGGCCGCGTGGTCCTCCGCCGGGTTGTACTCCGGCGTCGGCTCGCGGGACGTGGAGGACTGGCTGGCAAGATCCGATGGGGCAGAGGAGGAGGAAGACATGGTGGCGCAGGAGGGCTCTTGGGGTGCTAATGCGAAGGGGATGCAGAGGAGAACTGTTCATGGCGGTTAAATAAAAGGGGATATAGTGGAAATTCAATGCCACAGCAGTTTCCGAGGAAGTGGTGCCACGCGGAGAAGTTGAGAAGGCAAGGCATCATGATACTGCAACGGTTCTGCCACGACATGACCCGACGGAAAAAGCATAATGATTTTGGAAATGTCATTTCCAAAACCAGGGGGGCATGTGTTATCACCAGAATTTGACCGAGTCGGAGGTGGGCCGTGATCAAGATGGACTTGAAGATTATTATTGAAGATTATACGTGAATCGGCCTTGTATATCAAATTTGGGCTAGTTTGCCCTTGTATCTGTAATATAGTAGGATACGTGTCGATTTAGCTAGAGTTGGGCCCGTGCCCGGTTGGGACTGTTCCCACATTAGAAAGTCCGCTGGACTATAAATATGTATCTAGGGTTTATGGAATAAACAACAACACAACGTTCACCCCCAAAACAAACCAATCTCGGCGCATCGCCAACTCCTTCGTCTCGAGGGTTTCAATCAGGTAAGCGACATGCTGCCTAGATCGCATCTTGCGATCTAGGCAGCACAAGCCCCACGTTGTTCATGCGTTGCCCGTACTGAAGCGTCTTTGATGGCGGGCAACGTAGTTATCATAGATGTGTTAGGGTTAGCATGGCTCTTCGTATAAACATGTTTACGTAGTGCAACCCTTGCATATCTAGCCGTCCTCACGCCTGTCTCAGGCGTGGGGGCGGCACCCTGCTTGTTCATCGTTTAGTAGATCTGATCCGTTGCGATTGCTCCTTGCCCTGCAAGGATTAGTTTAATATCCGCAATAGTTAGGCCTTACAAAGGGGTGGAGGATCCAGCGGCACGTAGGGTGGCGTTCGCAAGTCCTAAACAGGATGTTCCGAGGATCAACTTCATGTTGGTTTTTAGGCCTTGTTTAGGATCGGCTTATGAGCACCGTGCGTGGCCGCGAGGCCCAACCTGGAGTAGGATGATCCGATTATGCGGTGAAAACCCTAAATCGCCGTAGATCTCATTAGCTTTATCTTGATCAAGCAGGATCACCAGGTATTCGTGCACCCCGCACGGATCATGGGTGGATCGGCTCTTTGAGCCGATTCACAGGATAACCTGAGAGCCGATCGAGGCTCGTATTTAATGTTTACATGTATGCCCTGCAGGAACTAAGCGAGGCATCCCCATCACCTTCCTGACCAGGTATAGGTCAGGTGGCACGCCCTTGCACTTCGCATCGCCGCGTGTGACCAGAAGAGCATTGCGGGCCGTCGCTCGGAGGGGTCTCAGCCAGCCGCAGCTCTAGGCTCTTCCCGGCTCTACACTGTGTTGACAGGCCGCTGCCCGCCGGTGGGTTTCGGACGTCAACACGCCGGCACCTTCGTGCCAAACTCGCCGGCGGTAATGAACGCACCCCCGGCGTCCTCCTTTCAACCTTGCCGGCGGTAGGGTTAGGTCACCCTGGAAAGCCTTACCGCCGGCATCTTCAAATCGTACTCGCCGGCGGTAAGGAGTGCGGCTATAAGCCTTTTCCTAGTAGTGTCAACCGCACGTCGTACTTGTCGTCCTTCCCGGCGGCGTGCGCCCTCGCGTCGGCCCAACACTTGTCGAAGGACGCCTGCAACCTTTTGGCTGGATGGCCCGCCTTCTTTAGTTCTTTCAGATTCTTCTGGCCGAGCTCGTGGCGGCCCGCCGACGCGGCAGGGGCTGGATCGTCGGGGTTGTACTGCTCGTCCTTGTTCTTCCCCAGGTTCCGGCGTACCTTCTTCCACTTCTCGCACTCCTCGATGCGAGCGAACACGTTGAGGTACTTGAACGTTTGGCCGTCAGTGTCGTCGTTGTACATGTCGAATGCCTGCCGCATTTGCAAATACAGGCCGGCGAATTAAATTGAAACCTCGACGATCCCGGGTCGACGGATGAGACACGACGAGTGAGCATACCTTCGCCTCAAAGTCGGTGTCGCTCACCGGGCGAGCTTCGATCTCCTCCTGCATGTTGTGCCACTTGCTGCACGCCGCCTGCATGATCCCCCAATGGGTACCCATTGCCTTGTCGGCGCATATCATCACCGTCTTGTTGAAGTAGGGATCGACGATTTTGCGCTCGTCGAACGCCAACGTGACCCGATGCCAATACGTCTCACATTTTTTATTGGCGCCGGTGATGCCGTTCAAGGAAACGGTCTTCCAATCTTCGGCGAGGCACTCCTCTTCTTTGCCCGTCCATTTGATCCGGGGCTCGGTCGGCGGCGAGTACTTCTTCCTTTTCTTCCTCCCCTTCGACGTCGCCGTGGGTTCAGACGCGTCTTCTTCGTCGACGCCTTGGTCGAGGTCAGCCTACTCATCTTCTTCGTCGACGTCTTGGGTGCCATCTCCAAACCCGTCAATCTGATCATCGACGGCACCCCGCGACACGACGACTTCCGTCGCCCTTGCCTCCTCTTGTGTGAAGAAACTCGGGCTCGACACGGCGGCCATGGAGCCCGACGTGATCATCTCGTGCATCACTCCGTCATTCGGCGGTGGCATCCCGGGGTTGGAGAAGGAGAGCGGCCCACGATGCAGGGTAGGCGAGATGCCCTCGTGCATCACACCATCGTACTCCGGCGGCGACAGCGTAAACCTCATCCTGTCGGCGACGTAGGTGTCCTGGAACATGGCCGGTGACGCCGGCGAGAAGGTGGAAGGAGAGCCAATCGTACCTTGGGTCAGCCATGGATCGGGGAATTGGCCGACGCGTGGCTGGCCAAAGTTCATGGAGACCAGCCTGGCCTGTTCGTCCACCGCTACCGCCCTCTTCACCGCGAGCTTCTTCTCCCTCTCCGCCCTGCCACGAGTTTCGTTCCGCCGCCGCTTCACATCCTCCGCCCACCTTGCGTTTGTCCAGCCTGGCAGCCTCTCTTTTGGCGCCCGTGGCTTCCTGGCCTTCGGTGCTCTGTCGGTGGCGATCTTCTTCGGCGGCATGGTGGTGGAAGGGAAGAGGAGGAGCTGCAACTGTGGGGGAATGGCGGTAGCTCCTCGAAATTCGGCGGGAAAATGGGTCTATGCGGCGCATTTTGGAGGGAAAACGAAATAAATGGAGGGAACTACCCTTTCTATCGCCGACACCGTGGGCCCGCTCGACGTTTCGCGCGTTTATGTTTCGTCCGGATTTCCCGACCGGGCCTCGGGATGCCGGGGATGGTCTAGGCTCTCCGGATGAATTAAAGGCTTATTTCAGGGGAAAACGAGAAGCTAGGGGCACGGTTGGACCAAATAACGCCGTCCGGATGAAAAAATCGCCTACCGAGGGTCTAGTTGGGGAGACGGCTGGAGGTGCTCTTAGCATGTCTCTTTGACCTGCAAATGGATTGTGCTGGATCATGGGTTCAACTGCTCAAGTACATAAGTACCGCTCTGTACTTGCGTTTATGGACATGGTATGCACCCTGATTGCCTCCAGTTAAATACTACCCTCCTGATTTGTCCATTTCTCTATGGCCAAATTCCCACCTATAGTTGGTAGAATGGCTAGTGCCCTTCTTCAAGGCTCATGATATATAATAGGTAAATACTAATATGCACGATTGTGACTTGTGAGGGCGTATAAGATTATTGCATTATTGTACTGTAATGCACTTGAAATTATTGCACGACTGTGCGGCGGTCCTAATTGATTTTCTCTCGAAGAAGGAAGGAGGCTATTGGTTGACTGTGTTACAACATAACTGTATGTGCATTCAACTCCCATGATTGATTTCAATATATTATAATCATATGATTAAATTTTCCTCACCTGCATCAATCCTAGGTAGAGAGACTATTAGCCCATCTTGTCACAGAGGCATACATGGATTTGTTTGTCACACTCATGCATAGCACCATGTGTCGGGGTGAAGAGTTTTCACATTATCACCGGCATATGAAGCTGCATAGCTTCAATCGCATAAGTCAATGTGTAAATACCGTCTGGCTAGATAGAATGTGCTTTGCCGAGAGTGGACGAATAGAACTCGGCGGTATGTGAACCTGCCTTAAGTCAGCACCTCATTGGTCCAGAAAATGTATGTGGGGTCCACTGCTGCAGTGTGCTGTATGTATGCCACAGTAAAAATACACTTGTGGTCCTTCCCCATCCCCCATCGCATCCTCTCCCCTGCCACCTGGACAGAGATCAGGTGACATGCAAGAGGCATGTCACGGATGAACAGTGTTGTGACATGCAACCTTGTTCTGATCGTTGGATTGAAAATGGATGGCCAGATGAATATGAACAGTAGCCGCTACAGGAACAATCTACAGTGCATCGCTACAGGGATAAATCTACAGTGCGTCACTACAGTACATCTGCTACAGGGGTCATCTACAGTGCAACGCTACAGTGCTTAATCTTGTCTATCCATTTTCGATCCAACGGCCTGCAGCGTATGTTACGGCACTGTTCACCGGTGACATGCCTACAGCGTTTCAAGGCCATCGTGGCCGACTGCGCCGCTGCTGCAGTTCCTCGGCATCCTACCCGTCGCCGAGCTCGGGCCACCTCGACGCCGCTCGTCCCCGACGCACATCGACGGCGCCGCTCGTCCCCGACGCCACGTCGACGGCGCCGCTCGTCCACGACGCCACGTCGACGGCGCCTCGTCCCCGACGCCCCGTCCACAACGCCTAGTCGGCCCTCGTCTCCGACGCCGGCTCCACGGCGTCAGTCCCCGACGCGACCCGTCCTAGTTTGGCGCCGGTCCCCGGCGCGCCCGTCCCTCGTCGCCGCCATGTCCTCAACGACGCCCCGTCTTCGACGCCAGATCAACGGCGCCATGTCCCCGACGCCGATCCGTCCCCAGACGGCGCCCTATCCCCGACGCCGCCTGTCCTCGAGGCCGCCATGTCGTCGACGCCGTCCCTCGTCCCCGTCCCTCGACAGCGCCCGCGACGGTGTCCGCCTCCGCCGTCCGCCCGCGACGGTGTCCGCTCCGCCGTCCGCCCGCTCCTTCGCTGATCGCCCGCCCGACGGCCGCAGCGCCTCCGCCATCAGCCTCTTCTCGCGCTCGCGCCGCGCCGCCGCCGTTCGCCCCGACGGCCGCCCGCTGAAGTTATTATGGAGGATGAGGGGCGTGATTTGGGGGAGACGCTCCGGCCCACTTTTCTCTTAAATGCATCAGGCCCACCTCTGTATTGTATCTGTATCGCGTGGGTTCAGGAAAGTAGATCAGCTGCTGTGTGGGCCCCACCAAAACACATGGACCAATGGCAGCCTGACTTCCACCAGGAGCATATGCCGAGCGGTTCAACCACGCGTTTTCCGTGCTTTGCCGCCCTAAACACTACCAGAAACCAGCATTTTCCTCTCAGCTATGAATTTTCCTGTGAGGCCCGAAGTGGATCTCAGGATAACACATTTTCCTGTGTTCTGGTCAGCTCACAGGAAAAAGATTAGAGCCAGGTTAAGAATAGGGTCCTATTTGGTAAATGACTGTTTAAGCTACTAACCGAGAATGTTATTTGGCAAACACTTCTAAGGAGGAAGTATATATTGGTTCAAAGGTGTTATCCCAGATCTATTGGAAGCTTGGAGTTTCGCATTTCTGGACTGGTCTTATGGCAATGAAGAAAGTTTTCTTTCAATACGGAACTTTCTCTATTAGGAATGGGACGAAAATTCATTGTTGGGATGATAAATGGCTAGGTAACACCACACTTCGAGAACAATATTCGGCATTCTACAATATTGTGCGTCACAAGGGTGAGACTATCGCTAAGGTGTCAAAATGGAGGACCCCTCGAGCTCACAGATTGTGGTTTCATTTCTGGAGTGAGATGCAGACTTGGTTTTATTTCGCTGTTGATCTTGCTCAACTTTGAAGCAAAGGCAACATCTGAAGTGTATGGCACTGTTCAGTGGCTTAATTGGTTTCCGTTTCAAAAAGCAAAAAAAAAAAGGTTTCAGTTTGTGAAGCAAGAAGGGGAATGTAAACAACACGGGAACAACACAAACAAGATCAATTGCCTAAGTTTTTGCATTAGATTAGAACAATCCTTCATCGTCTCTTCCCGTTATACAAATTGCAGACCAAATTAGTCGCAACTTCTTCATCTTTCTTCAGCTAAAACCGAGAAGAAAGAACGGGAGAACGCAAGAAAGGAGAGAGAAAAAATATGTGACTGAATGTTCAGAGCAGGCAGCAAGTGAGGAAAGAACTCCGCGAGAGTGCATCGCGTCAGCCGTCATCTGCACAAGATCTCGGTCTCGGAGGAGCAGGAGCAGTCGCACATCCCGGCACCGGCGTCCTTCTTGCCGCCGGAGACGAGGCGGAGGATGCCCTCGAACGCCTCGACATCGCAGGGGATTCGGAGCGCGCCCTCGTGCCGGAACCCGAACTCCTCCTCCGCTTCCCGGAGCAGGGCCTCGAACGCCCAGTGGCCCAGGTACTCAGTGGGGATCACGAACCGCCGCATCTCCTCGCCCACGTACACAGCGAATGAACCCTTCGGCACGACGCCGCCGCCGCCGCCGTTCTTGGAGCCGCCCCTGCCTCCTCCGGGCGCCACCGCCATACGCTTCCACCGCTTGAGGAGCTGCTGCAGCCTCACGATGTCCCTGATCTTGTTGCTCGCCCTGCCCTGCTCCTCCATTGCTGGTCGAATCGGGCAGTGAAGAGACCCGGATTTGTGGCTGCTGATGGTTGGCTTGGCTTGGGTGGTGCAAAGAATGCGGCTGGGGATGCTTATATAGAGGAGAGAGTGGGGAGACTTCCTGTGGTGCTTGCCTATAGCTTTGAGCCACCTCCTCGTGATCTCTCAGTCTATTCTTGTTGTTTAATTGCTGAAATCAATGCACTATATTTTTCTGTTCATTCTTCTTTTTAAATAAAATGGATGCATTATTGCTATGCTAGATTTTTTTTCAACATGGCTTCAATCCTTTTGAAGCAACAAAAATATCAGGTTCGAACAAACTTACAATTTGAAGAAGGTAGGGAGGCAGAAAGTGTTTTTGGCTCCCGAGCTCGAGTACACCCTTCATTTAGAAAATACAAAAAAAAATATAAGTGTTTTTTAAAAAAATCTGGTTGTAAATGTTGTAACCTACAAGTATTCAAAATCGCAATGAGGAATACTTTGTATTGTAGTCTTCATAAAAAAATCTAATAAATATCAAAGATTTGAAAATATAATACTCAGATCCACATGTTTATTATTTTTGTGCAGCTCAAGTACAAAATATTTGAAACTGATATTTTGAACACTATTTAGATAAATTATTGGCTACATACAGATTTTTTCACATTTTTAAAAAACTAGTACATACTCCCCTCGTAGGGATTACTTGTTCGTAGGAGCCAAAAAGATCTCCCCTCGTAGGGAGGAAACTAGAAGAGGGTTGCGGGCTCCAGGCAGTAGCACGAAGCACGAAGCTCACTGTGTTTGCCATTGAATGGCCACTATGGGACGAGAACTTATTACCACCTCATCATAAGCTACCTTCACGGAGTATTGGTTTATTACAGGAGGAAGATCAAACTCAAAATCATCGGCATCAAAGTTCGAGCACTTTTGAACCCGAAACAGCGGTGGCTAAAGAGGGGGGCAACCGCAATTTTTAGGCTTAATTGCGAAAACCATGTGAAAGCCAAGATTTGAACTTGAGACCTGGGGCTCTGATACCATGTTAAGCTTCATGCACTAGCCACTTGAACCAAAAGTCCGAACTGATGGAAAGGGCTAGGCAATTCACATATACACTTCACAACAGAACCCACGACGCAATACATAACTCACAAACACCCTTCCACCATCGTCATGCGGCATTGATCATCAAACCAGTGGGTGTCGGCATGGTCCCATAACATCATCCCTGATTGGAGAACATATCGCTTGTACCTAGCTTGCATCATCTTTGAAGCTCTCAAATCAAGTGTTTCCTTGCGAGCATCTTTCATTTTGTTGCGCTAGAACTATAATAAATAGTGTACTATTACATATTTTCAGAGATAATTTTGTAGCTGAACTTTTTTAACTTTGACTCGTAGTTTATGATTTTTATATGTCCAATTAAATGTTTTTTATATAAAGCACGGCCTTGATTATGTGTATCTAAAAAAATTGGACATTTTTCGCTTCAATGGATTTTTTTTATATTTTTCATATGCGGCTTGTTTGATTTCTAGGATTGAATCATATAGTGAAACTTTGTAAATATTTATTGGCACTATACTTGATGAGAATATCTTTTTATCCAATCAACCCTCCTTGAAAAAAGTCCTTTGTTTTCTTTAACTATCACCGAAGCAACAAAAACAAAAAATACCTAGAAGACAAAAGGAAGTTCAAGCTCGCGTAATATAGATTAGGTCATCACCAAGAGGAGGACGAGTCGAAGAGTCTGAGTCGGACCCTATCCCAATTGACCTGATAGCGACCAAAGCGACACTGCCAGCAAAGAAACACTTGACAACTAGAATTCTAAACTAAAGGAAGACATGGACCCTTCAAGCACATAATAACATAGTTTTACCATGGATGCTTCAGCTGGAACATAGAAGGATTTGTCTAGGAAGGGTAGGAAAAATAAATGAAAGGGATGATACCATCTGCCTCGAAGAAACAATTAAGAAGTTCTTCTCAAATCAAGAGCTTAGAAGCATGGAAAGAGGTGATAAATTTCACTCCTTCTGACTCGGCGTCCGAAGGAATGTTTCTCGGTGTCCAAGATAGCACTTTTGAGATGGGACCCATTGGCAAGGATGAATTCACCTTACGTAATTCTCTATGTCACTAGGTTACGAAAATTTAGTTGGAATTTATTAGGGATTATGGCCATGTTGATATGTTATAATTCACAAAATTACTCCTCCAATCCGGTTTTCGTGCTGCTTTATAAATAAAGCCCAAACAGCGATACAAGGTAATGAGTAAACCCTCTTAAAAAGTTTGATATAAGAGAAACCACATTTGAAAGGGTAGAGGGCACCATCAACTCAAACAGAAGCAAGAAAGATCTTAGAAACCTCACCTAACAATAGGCAACCCAGACCGCCCTCGTGAAGAAACAATCAGGTACCACAATACCGAACACATCAAGCTATCACTAGAGAAGGCCGTTGTCCTTGTCACTCTCCAGGCTGCAGGGCGCCGGTCCTGCCGGTCGGCAGCGACGACAAGACGATCATGACGGTGTCCCATGAAAAATATGAGTCCAACGGAGTCACCCCATGGAAGGGCCAAAGAAGCTTGACGCTAGGCTCAACGATGTGCGGAGTTACTGAAAGAGCTATAGACCAAAATAGTGTCATGCTCCTTGTTGTGGTAGGTACTTCAACCCTATTAGAGGATTCCGAGACAAAAACAACAAACAATATTCACTTGCCTAAGGTACATATGTTCATTTACTATTTGCCTATGTTGGCCTTAAAAAATATTGGTCGGTTGGGTACGTACATGATATACGAGGACCGGTAAGAACTTCATCTCGTCACCTCTCATCGTTAATACATGTGAAGGCACAGTGCCCAAAAGCTCTCGCTTCTGCCTTGAGACAGGTTGGCTTAAGTTCCTGGGTTTTACGGGCCAATAGCTCCTATGCGACGTTTTTCCATGGAATTGGATGAGGAGCGACGTTGTTCGTGAAAATAGCTAGCATGCGGCGTTGTTTAGGTAGGAAATAGCTCAGGGCCACCCGTGCCATATGGCCGTTAAGGAGACCGTTAGGTTAGTTAAGCGTTTGGTTAGGTTAGTGGTGGCCCTAAGCCAAACCAACTGACCCAAACCGCACCCTTCCGACCGAGCGCGCGCGTGACATTTTCTGGCGGCGGCGGAGGTCACCATCCTTGTCGATGGTGGCGGAGCTTGCTCCTAGGACGGCGGCGCTTTCGTTCTACGGTGGACGTGGTGAGTGCCATTTGAAACCCTAATTCATCTTCTATCATTCTCACCCATTAGATCTGAGACCTGGGTTGGGTTGAGCTTAGATTGTGGTCGGCGGCGTTGCTGAGCGAGGGGAACGAGATGGGGGAGACGGGAGAGGGGACAAGCAATCGGTAATTCATCCCATCTTGAATCTTAATTTCAATTCTATTTGCTTACTGCCTCGAATCGTAGCTCACATTGCCCGCCAAAAACAGGGGAGGGGTACATTTAAAATTTGTATAATTTTTTCCCTCCAAGGCAATGTTAATTGATGGAAGCATGCAGGAGATTGAGAGAGACATGATGGTTGAATGTGATGTACCTTTAGAAGACATTAATCCACAAGAACTAGAAAGACTGGAAGAGGAGGCGGTGAGGAATGTGGTGGACAAAAATGGGGAGAGTGTGGTTTGGGGGCCAAAGCAAGACGTATATTTGTTAGCGGTTGATGATTGGAAACAGGAGTATGTTAGGATTGAAACAGGGAAAGAAATGGTAGAAGAAATCGATCGGCGAGAAGGCTAGACAAGCAATAGTATTCTATTTTTGGCGGAGCTCATTGATCTGAACCCTGCATCTAGGGTTGGATATGTGGCATCGAAATTGGCTGATCAGATTGTTGAGGATGATTGGGCTACACAAATGCAGATAATGCCTATAGTTACTGAATTGGCAGTGTTACCAGGGGAGGCAGGTGCAGAAGAGGCAAATCATGTTGAGGAGGTCCCTGTATCTATTGATTGGAATACCGTTGACATAAGTGACCGAACATATTTGGTCATTGGTCCAATGTCTGACATTCAAATGGCAACTATGTTTGGTATTCCTGTAGATGAGAAAGACAAGGAAAAGGAGAAAGATGAAGTTGCAGATGATGATAACAGACAATCAAGGACTGCAAATGCAGATGCTGATGCAGATATAGATTCAGAGTTAATGCATGATGTTGCAGTTGAAGTGGGTGATGGACATGATGATGAGCTTAGTTGTGTTTATGATAAAGAAAATCTAGTTATTGAAGTAGGTAGATTGTTTCCAAGCATGGATGAGTTTAGGATGTGTTTCAGGACTTATGCAGTCAAACATGAGTTTGAAACCAAGACTTTGTGGACAGATACAAAGAAATTCTAAGCCAAGTGCAAAGATTTTGATGGTGGTTCCCTAGACGTCAACCTGATGGAAGGACAATAAGAGTGAATCAAATTCCAAAAGCACATACTTGTATTACAAGTTCACAAATGGTTTCAAAAATGACATCCCAACTTTGGGTGGCAGAAAAAATCACTCCTGTTTTAGCCAAGACACCAAACACCACTGCAAAGAAACTGAAAGTAGACCTGCAAAAGGATTACCCAATCTAGCTGAAATATAATATAGTTTGGAAGACAAAGCAAAGAGTGATGAAACAATTATTTGGTGATTGGGCAAATACATTTAGAATGCTTTATAGCTTCAAAGTAGAAGTGGATAAAAGGTGTCCTGGTAGTGTTGTTGAGATAGATACTGAGGTGACACCAGATGGGAAAGTGTACTTCTCCAAATTCTTCATGGCTTTAAAGCCTTGCATTGATGGCTTCAAAGAAGGCTGTCGTCCCTATTTGAGTATTGATGGCTTCAAGTGGAATGGTCAACTTGCAGCTTGCAATGCTCTAGATGGACACAATTGGATGTACCATGTAGCTATTGGCTTGTTTCAGTCTGAGATAGAGGCTTCATGGACATGGTTCATGATGCAGTTGAAAAGAAGCATTGGTCCAGTGTCCCCTTTGGTAGTCCACACTGACGCATGTAAAGGGCTAGAAAATGCAGTGAAGAATGTTTTTCCCATGCTGAGCAGAGGGAGTGCTTTGGTCATATGTGGATGAACATGATCAAAAAATTCAGAGGGGATGCATTTGGCCGCCTGTGGCCAGCAGCAAGAGCATACAAGCTTAGTACACAAGAGTATCACTGAATAAGATAAAAGAAGCAACCACTGAGTTTGGCCCTTGGATGGAGACCTACCATTCTCTTTTGTGGTACAGGTTAGGATTTAACACTGCCATCAAGTGTGATCATATCAACAACAATTTGGCAGAAAGTTTTTAACAACATGATAAAGGATTTGAAGGACTTGCATGTCCATGACATGGTTGACCAAATTAGGATCATGATCATGAGGTTATGGGAATTGAGAGCAAGGATTGGTGATAAGCTACAAGGGCATGATAAACTTCCTACTGTAGTGCAGCAGGTAATCAACAGGAACGGAGGGCTTGCACACTTGTGTGTTGTGAAATCCTCATTGCATGGTGGTGAAGTTAGAGACACAAAGACTACCAGAAGGCATGTTGTTGACACTGAAAATAAAGAATGCAGCTGCCTTGAGTGGCAACACATTGGAAAACCTTGTGAACATGCCATCATTTTTTGGCATCCAAACCCAAGCTAAATATGCACCCATATTTGCATGAATATTACTCAGTTCAAAAATTCAAAGCTGCATATGCACAACCAATTCCACCACTTACAGTTCAGTCTCAGTGGCCTGAAGTGGACATAGAATTCTCCTTGTGCGCTCCTTTGACGAGAAGGAAGGCTGGAAGGCCTAAATAGAGTAGATACAAGGCTTGGTTTGAAAAAGGTAAGAGCAGTAAGAAGGGGAAGAAAGATGAAAAGAAAAACGCCAAGCCAAAAAGGCCCCAAAAAGGTAGATGCAAGCTTCGTGAAGAACTTGGACACCGAGCTAGATCACCCAAGTGTAGATACACCGAGCCAAAGGGGTAAGTATGTTCTAATTTATCCAAAATCTCTGTTTTTGCACTCACTAATCATATGGCATGAATTGTTTTTCAGGAAGAAACACTAGTAACATTTGGCTAGTTTATAACGATTTTAATTCATTAGCGAATGTGCAAAATCCACTTTGTAATTGAACCACTTTGTCCAGCCAAAAAGGCAAGAATTGGGGGGTGTAGAAAGAAGAGGAGTGTGCTGACTGTGTTCGGCACTATGCAACCTGGAGAAGTTTTGGAAGAACAGGGTCCTGTTTTGGAGGATGACTAAATTGATGCTGGTTTGGAGGATGTCCAAATTGATGTTTTTTTGGAGGATGTGCAAACTGAAGCTGTTTTCGAGGATGTGCAAACTGAATCTGTTTTCGAGGATGTGCAAACTGAAGATCTTTTGGACCAAGTGGAAACTGATGATGTTTTGGACCAAGTGCAAACTGAAGCTGCTTTAGAGCATGTTGTCCAACCTCCAAGACATGTTGTATGTTTAGGGAGGCCTACTGAAAGTGATGCAAAGAAAAAAGGAGCATGAATGATATTCTTGGTATAAAACCAAAAACAAGAAAAAGCAACCCGAGCCGAAGAAGAAATCAAAAGCCAAGAATAAGTGATGTTGTATTGTTACTTTGATTCTTGAAAACTTGTGTGAATTGTAAATTGTATTATGAATATTTCAAATTCAAATTTGAACCAAATTCAAATTTGAACCAAATTCAAATTTGAAATTTGGCATTCCTGACTAAGTGATGTTGCAATGCTATTTGATTGTTCTGCATCATTACTTTTCTGAAACTTGTTCATTTTCTGGAGTAAACTCACTTTCACCATTTTCAAGAACGGTCTCTAAGATGTGTTCAAAAACGGCTCCGGGGTGGGGGTAAACGACCCCATTCCTAAGCACTTTTTTTCAACCTTGTCTAAATCAACTTATATTTTAGGAATCGTTAGTACATGACATAAGAAGACTATGTGAGTTGGTTTTACATTTTTCTTTTTTTTGAATTTATATCCTCATTTCAAATTTGGTCAAACTTAGGCCGAACTCAGGTTTGACCATGTTTTGAACAAGTTTAAAACATGAAATGGAAAACTAAGCCTGGATCCTTCTTACTTACTCCAAAATGAAGCTATTACCCAATTTTTTTTCAATTTCATGATTCAAAGTTCTAACCCTAAACCCTAACCCGAAAACCTAAATCCTAAACCCTAAGCCTAAACCCTAAGCCCTAAACCCTAAACCCTAACCCTAACCCTAAGCCCTAGCCCTAACCCTAACCCTAACCCTAAACCCTAACACTAACCCTAAATCCTAAACCCTAAACCATAACCCTAACCCTAAGCCCTAACCATAACCCTAACACTAAACCCTAACCCTAACCAAGATTTGAACATGTTTAAAGCATGAAAATGGAAAACTAAGCATGGATCCTTCTTACTTACTCCAAAATGAAGCCATTCCCCTAATTTTGTTCAATTTCATGATTCAAAGTTCAAACCCTTCTCTTCAACCCTTAGACTTCATACGACATTTTTGGAGATATGACATTCCTTACATGATCTATTTTGTTTCATACCATCTACACATTGTTTATCATTTTATATGGTTAGTATATGACATGTGAAGACTATGAGAGTTGGTTTCACATTTTTCTCATTTTTTTTAAATTTTATAGCCTCATTTCAAATTTAGTCATACTTATGCCAAACTCAGGTTTGACCATGATTTGAACAAGTTTGAAACATGAAAATGGAAAACGAAGCCTGGATCCTTCTTACTTACTCCAAAATGAAGCTATTCCCCAATTTTTGTTCCATTTCATGATTCAAAGTTCTAACCCTTCTCTTCAACCCTTAGACTTCATAGGACACTGTTGGAGATATGACATTCCTTACATGATTTTTTTGTTTAATGCCATCTATACCTTGTTTATCATTTTATATGGTTAGTATATGGCATAAGAAGACTATCGGAGTTGGTTTTACATTTTTCTGATTTATTTTGAATTTTCTAGTCTCATTTCAATTTTCAGCTAAACCCCTCAAAACCCCGTTTGTTGACCAGCTAACCCTATTGACCAATGTTAGCCGCAGATCTAACCCTAACGCGCTACGCTGTCCATCCGATCTAGTCTTCTAGAAGGAAACCTCAAC
The DNA here is from genome assembly GCF_019359855.2 of Lolium perenne. NCBI lineage: Eukaryota > Viridiplantae > Streptophyta > Magnoliopsida > Poales > Poaceae > Lolium > Lolium perenne. The sequence goes on from NC_067250.2 coordinate 281,144,142, forward strand.
CCGATCCATGGGAAGCTTGGCTTGCAGCGTACACCGTTGATTGAGGCAGCCTCAGTCGTCCGATCATGGCTTCTAGAAGGAATCATGCCCGATCCGCGGCAACACCCATTCTTCCACGTGATTGGCTTCTTTTGTTTCTCTCAGCGCTTCGAGTACAGCTCGCGAGAGACAGGGAATTGCTAGTTTGCCTGTCGCCGCATCAACACCTAGCTCACGGGCCCGTCTAGACCTGCCAGGCATGTGCTGCTCCGAACCTTTTCCATGCATGCCCCATGCAGCGCCGTACCAACACGTCGACTAGAATTTAGTAAGAGACATGTACAATGGTTATATTTTAGCGATGCCACGTAAGATAATTGATCATCTCTTAGCAACAATGGTTATATTTTGGTGATGCCACTTAGGGCATGTACAATGATGATATCTTAGCACTGCCACGTAGGATAATTAATCATCTCTTAGCTCTTAGCACAATCTCTCTCACCAAATATTTAGGATGTCTCGTTACTAAAGATAAGACTAAAAAATAATCCATTGTACATCATATTTTACTGTTATATCTAGAGTACATGGCAGTATTAAGATAAGACGGTCTTATCAACCATTGCACATTCCCTTAGGGCATGTACAATGGTTATATTTTGGCGATGCCACGTAGGATAATTGATCATCTCTTAGCGACAATGGTTATATTTTGGTTTGCCTTCTCTTAGCGATAATGTTTTTTTGTTATATCTAGATTACGTGGCAGTGTTAAAATAAGACGGTCTTATCAACAATTGTTCATGCCCTTAATTGCACCATAATTTTTCCTCTTTTATTTCATTTTTCTCTTCGCTTAGGATCGGCAATAACTAGCGACTAATTCTAAATCTACAGTGACGTGGACGAGGGAAGATGCACGTCTCATTAATACCATGGAAAGGAAACACTCATCGGTCCACCGTGTCGACGCAGAGGAGCTTAGCGTGTCGACGTAGAGGAGGGCAGGCCCGCCGTGCAATGCACGCATGCATGCAGGGGACGTCGCATCGGAGTTATTTTCAGTCAAAGCATTGATCGGGCGCAGCGCAGAGCACGCGGCTGCCATCACCTAGCACACGTTACCATTTACTTCCTACGCTTTCCCACGTAGCTTCACCAACCGGCTTCATCTCACCCAATTAATTCACTACGCCTCAACTTTCTCGCCCCGGGTCAATAAATAGTGGATCTCAACTTCCTCTTCTTCTTCATCTTCCAAAAGCCTAGCCACCATGTCGTACCACCCACCCTTGAGCAGCAGCTCCGAGGTCAGCGACGAGGACAACCATCTCGACCGACGCCATTGGTATGAGCGGTCGCCGCCGAAGAAGCAAGCCCGACACGGGCGACACGGCGGGCGGGGTGGACGCACCGCCCACATCTCCGACTCCGACTCCCCCAAGGAGGAGTCAACCGACGTGTTCGTCCACAACCCCGACCGAACGACGTCTTCATCCCCCTCTCCGAGAAGTGGTGGGAGGAGCAGTACCGCCTGGAGGCTCGTGAACTAGCTCGTGGCGTGCGTAAGGAGTTGAAGGAGAGGCGCGCCGAGGCGCAGCGACGCCGGGACAGGGAGGCTCGCATCGCGGCACGGCTACGGGAGGAGGGTTATGCTGCGTTCGACGTGGCCCAGAGGGCGGCGGGGAGGGAGGACTCGATCGCAGCGGGGTGGAAGCCACCGGCGGGGCAGTAGGCCAGCCTCCCGGTGGCGAGGATGGCCGCCAGACTAGGCTAGGGTTTGGGGTGGGGCTAGCCTCGGTAGTATTTTTATATTTCTAATGTGTGTTATCTATGTGTAAAAATGCTACTATGTATGTGTTCGTGTCGTGACACGACACTAAATATCGTGTTTTAATGTTTTTATCTATTATGAGTGTTTCAATTTTTTTGTCTATTTTAATGTATTTTTTTATCTATTTCCTTGTTCTATGACAAATTCAAATGCTCAGTACTACTCCATCCGTTCCTAAATATAGGGTGTATAGTTTTGAGCACAAAAATTAAGAATCACACATTGGGGGAAAGTTACACGAGTTTTGGGCAAGATTACCCCTAAATTATTGCTTTGAGAAAATAGAGGAGTTTACATGAGCTAAGTCCAACTGAGTGGTTCTACGCAATACACCTTATATTTTGGAGCTTTTTTAAAACTATACATCAAGGAACTGAGGGAGTACTACCTTCCACTAAAACCACTTATAAAAATACTCAGTAATATTACAAATTCATAGTCAAATTCAAATTCAAATTTGAATCACTATTACAAACACTTATAAGAAGCGACCATATTGGGCCTGAAAACGCACTATTGGGCTTGGCCTTTCCCAGAACATGTCGTCGTTTTTTTTCATTTAACTGAACTTTGCAAACCCTGCACGCATGACCTGAACAACATGGTAGTGCCAAATTGTTGTTGCATTAGATTGAACACTGATTACAAAGCATACGATCCATCTCATTACTATTACAAAGCATGTAAATTGTTAAGTGAACACTGATTGCTTTGTCTAACGGCTAATGATCAAGAGATAAACAAAGAGAAATTACACAAAAATAAAATAGCCCGCCCATCAAATTATCCTACTTTTTCAAATTGACTAGTTCCACTAGCTGCTTGTTGATCTTCTTCAACTCCTTCACTGCCATCTCTTCCGCAACCCCCACCGTAGCAGCAGATCCCAGTTGCTCCACCGCCGACGGAAAATTGAATCCCAGGGTTGCGCCCTCCATCTCAATCCTCCTGATGTACTCATCAATCCACTCAAAATGTGTGCATTTTGCCAGATCCTGAAAAAAAGAAAAAAATTAACCCTAATTCCCAAATCGGATGAAAACGCAAAATTGAGGAAAATCAAACGAAATTGGCAGAGGGGAAACTTAGATCCCACCACCTTCACAGGCTCTGCTTTGCTCTTGCATTTGACAAACTCACGCCCGGTGTTGCCATTCTTGTCGCTTGTGGTGACCAGCCTCTTCAGGGGCGCCGTCCGTGGGAAATCAGGGCAGCTGCCCAACTGCAGTGGACCGTAGCGTGGCCATTTGAGATGGGAGGCGGAAGAGGAGCTCGACATCGTCTGTCGGTGTTGCCGCGCGTCGTCGTCGGAGAAGAAGGGTGAAGAGAGGATGCAGAGGAGGATGCAACGGTCGGAGATTGCTCCGGCGCGGGGGCGAGGCGGCTCTGTTTTGTACCAGCTGAGAGCTGTGGGTCTCATGCAGTGAGGTGGATAAGCTGTGGGTCCCGCGGTGAGGTGGACAAGAGGTAGGTCCCGCGCTCGGAGGTGTCCTGTGCTGATGTGGATAAGTTGCGGGTCCCGCTCAGCCCATGTAATTTGAGTTGATAAGCTGTCTACTGCTGTTTAAGAGAAGTGTCGCATGTTACCTATTTGCGTCGTGAGGAGCATCGCATGGGGGCTATTTCTACGAACAACGTCGTTTTCTTTTCAATAGCGAGGAAAGACGTTGCACAGGAGCTATTTGCCCGGGTTTTACTCACTTGGAAGTTTTGACATGGGCATCCCTGGTCCTTGAGCTTGGGAAGTGCTGGGATGCTATTTACCTATGGCAGCACCAGATCTAAGCCCACTGGATAATTCATCTGCGGATAGCATCGAGACTCAAGATGGAATACTTGCTCGCTAAGATCAAGACTCTGACGGTCTCAACGAAGAAGGTTGGTTCAATTAATTACTTCAATTTTTTGCTATAGAAGACGAGTATTGGCGACAACATGGTAGGCTTAATTGGATGACCACACGAACTTGTTTTCCAGGTTGTTTTGCATAAACTTTTTTTCTCGATGTGATCTCTGATGATAATGGCCTATAAGAATGTACTACTTTTTCAATGAATGGCCCACCTTTCATTCACACACCTTGCCTAGGAGCATGTGCTAGAGCTAGCTCTTGCATAAGAGTCCACTCACATTCTCTCTCGTCTTCTCTCTCCTCCAACTAGACACACATATATTATTTTAATCCTTATAGTCAGCTGACTAGATCTTATTGTATTTGCTCTAAGAGCAAGTTTAATAGTAGAGCCAACTGTTGGCTATAAGCCAAGTGCCATGTCATCTATAGTCATCTTAGAGCCAACAAGTATAATAGTGAGCTATAAAATTGTGCTACTTTACTAGTGCATGGCCCACCATTCACTCTCACATAGTGCCTAGGAGCACATGCTAGAGCTGGCTCTTGCATAAGAGCCCACTCCTCTTTTCTCTCCTCCTCTCTCCCTCCAACTAGGCAACATTATATTATTTTACTCCTTATAGCCAACTGACTAGGACTTATTGTACATGCTCTAAGAGCAAGTTTAATAGTATAGTCAGCTGCTAGCTATAAGCCTTGTGCCATGTCATTTGTAGCTAACATAGAGCCAACATGTATAATAGTAAGCTATAATCATGTACTACTTTATCAATGGATGGTCCACATTTCACTCTCACAAAGTGCCTAGGAGCATGTGCTAGAGCTGGCTCTTGCATGAGAACTCACTCCTCCTCTCTCTCCTCCAACTAAGCATGAATATATTATTTTAACCCTTATAGCCAGTTGATTAGGATTTATTATACTTGCTCTAACAACCCCATACAGCAGAAAATCTATCTTTTACCCCTAGATTTCCGTGATGACATGATCGACTACTAAAATACTCATGTTGTTCTTGCACTGAATTCTATGCTGCAACTGCACTACTACAGATCATCACATGAGGGCGATTTACACAAAAATAACCCAAAAGTGAAAGAAAAGCACAGAATGACCCTCCGGCGAAACTATTTCACCAATCTAACCCTTTTGTGTGGCGCCCCTCCTACAGGCGCCACACATGCTCATGTGGCGCCCCTCCTGCCGGCGCCACTGACCCAGCCGACGTGGCCCCCTCGCCGCTGAGCTGGTGCGCCCATCCGACGTGGCAGCATGTGTGGCGCCCCTCCCAACGGCGCCACACATGCACTTGTAATCCCCCAAAACATACTGTGAGACAAATCCTCTGGGACGGAACGGCGCCACACATGCAGGCTTGATAGGCAGCGGCAGAGGAAGATCACAAATTGGCCGGTCCATCATAGCGGCCACATCGCATCGTTCCAACAGTGTTTGGCAGCGGCACGGAACGCTGGCCCTGAGCAGATTGTGCCTCACAACTTCGACGCTTTCAACAACTACCTCGAGTGGTTCCATGAGAACACGCGTATCGAGTTAGTTAAGCACGCGTATCCTGAGGAGATCTTGGACGACCCCATCCAGTTCGATGAGGTTGGGCAAAGCCAGCACGACAGCTTTGCTCGCAGAGGGAGATCGACTTCTATTGCTTCCGAGCTGAACTTCGTGGTATTCTATTCTCTCACTAAGTAGTACATCATCTACATTGCCATGTGGTCGCTTCAATTATGTATGCTATATTTGTCACAGCGGAAGGAGATCGAAAAAACAGCTGAGGAGTGCGAGGTTATGTGGGAGCAGAGCGGGAGAGATGACAAGCCTGTCCGACCGTTGCGGTATTTCATTAAGGTATGATCACCAACTTTGAATGTACGATACTATGATGTGGTGGATTTGTAACCATGAACGGGATGACGCAGAACACTGCACGAAAGATGCGGCGGTTAGCCAGCTTGCTAGGTTGCCGGGAAGCCGAAATCGCTACATCTTCCTCTTCAGAAGAGCGGGAGGTATGGACTATTTTGTTGCTGTCAAACATGTTCTTACTAATTTCAACTTTGTAATCTCATGTGTTCGTGTTTGTGAAGATTCCTGAGGACGAGCTAATTCTGAGTCAAGGCATACTTCCAAAGCGTACCTCCAAGCAAGCCGCACGGTCAGCTTACCAGTTGAAGCCAAGGGGCAAGGGTCCAAACCGGTACACTCCGGAAGATTATGTCAGCCGAGGAAAGAAGGTTGTCACCGAGGAGGATGAGGGGCCACGGCGGAGATCAGATATGTCGAGGATGAGGAATGACGAGCCGTTCTCTTCAGAGGAGGAGGAGGAGGATGAGGAGGAGGAGGAGGAGGAGGAGCAGGAGCAGGAGCAGCAGGAGCAGCAGCAGGAGCAGCCACGGCAGCGGACGAAGAGGATGGCCGTCCGGAAGCAGCCCGCGAGGACGGCACGTCGAGGACGCTACTAGGATGTGCCCACGTGTTGTTGTGAACTCTATATTCATAAGTATCGATTTGTGAACCCTATGTCATGTCGAACCATGGTCTGTAATGCTACTTGTTGTTTGAATCTACGTGCTCCAATGTGACCTATGAAGTGTTATATGTGTATGTCATGAAATTGCTACTTGTTGTGTCCAATGTTGTACTCGTAACTGTTGAAGTTTGGTAGGATTTTTCATGTTTTTAACACAAGTCAATGTGTGGCGCCCTTCCAACTGGCGCCACAAGTGCTTGTGTGGCGCCCGTGGCATCGGCGCCACACATGCCAACTTATATCAAACATTGGGTCGAAAACATCCAGGGGCTCCGGACGATAAGTCCTTAGCCGTTTTCGCGAGCCTCTATGTGTGGCGCCCGTGGAATCGGCGCCACACATGCTAGTGTGGCGCCCGTGGGGTCGGCGCCACACATCGAGCCTCGCAAAACGGCTAAGTCCCAGAGGATTTGTCTCACAGTATGTTTTGGGGGATTCCAAGTGCATGTGTGGCGCCGTTGGGAGGGGCGCCACACATGCTGCCACGTCGGATGGGCGCACCAGCTCAGCGGCGAGGGGGCCACGTCGGCTGGGTGTGTGGCGCCAGCGCCAGGGGCGCCACATTGGCATATGTGGCGCCCGTGAGAGGGGCGCCACACAAAAGGGTTAGATCCGTGAAATAGTTTCGCCGGAGGGTCAGTCTGTGCTATAGTTTGACAAAAGGGTTATTTTTGTGCAAATCGCCTCACATGAGAACAAGTCTTTTTTAGATTCCCAAATGCCAACTTACTGCTGCTACTTCATCGTGCAGAGATCAGAGCGAGACTACCCTAGCTGTCATTTTTGTATCGCCATAGATAAATTTCCCATTTCAACTACCACATCTTTCAAACATCTAGTTTTTTCGATAAAGGGAATATATTAATATCGAGAGATACCAATTACATCCAGCCTCTGCAACAACGCACCACCCTAATGGCAGTACGGATGCACACAACCAAAAAAAGGAAAAGAAAACTAAGAAACAAAAGTCCCGCTACAGTATCTCGTGCCTAACAACAGCAATACATCCACCACCATGACAACACCTGAATTGCAAACTCTCCAAAAAACGACGCCTCCAAGAAGGGAACGGTGTTCCAACACCATCGTCGCCCGATCAAAGATCTTAGGTTTTCACCCTGAAGATAGTCCCCACTCTCAAAACAATGCCTCCACCAAGATCACTGCCAGGCACAACCAGTTAAGGCCAGACCTTGGGTTTTCACCCTGAAAGGTAGGACTCTGCGTTTCACATGTGTTGTCGCCCCCACTTTCATACCGCTGCTGTAAAGCCCGGACCCCAAGCAAGCCCCTCAACAGCGCGGAGACTTGAACCTCCCTTAGCTAGTCCTCCCCTCCAGCCTTCATGAAATTCTCTTCTTCCGACTTTCATCATGGATCCATAGTCACTTGATGTCAACACAGAAAAAGAGCTTCGCGCCGCTCCCTCCAGAACCAAACGGTTGGAATAAACGCATGGGTGCGCACGACCGAATACCTCCGATCCAGCAAACTCCAGGCAAAGCACTGTTACATTCGCCGGTGGAGCCTTCCGGAACTCAACCCTCCGGCCAGATCACGAGTCCAGGCCTCCGGTAGGTCCTCCTCTTCACGCAAGAGAGGCCCTAGGACCGCCGCCTTTATTCAGGCCGGACCCCCACGTCGGCGACCATCCCGAGCTGGCCAACCCAACCCTCCACCGGCGACACCATCGCCGGCTTCCATGCACCTCCTTCTCACCGCCGGATGGCGATGATAGATCAAAAATCCACCACCACCAACCGCAGGCCGACCCTCTCCGGCGAAGAAGAGGCCACCTCCTCCGTCAAACCCAAGGTTGCTGCCCCGGGCGCCCTCGTGTCGCGGAAGATGCCCGAGATCGCCTACACGCACCAACGAGAGGCGGAAGTGGATGGCATGGCGCAGACCGAGGGTCTGGCCGCCGCCCACCACCAACCCCCGCCGGAGTGCTGCGGGAAGCCGACGAGAGGAGGGAGACCGCAGCGCCGTCCATCCCACCCGCGCCGACCGGTCCGCCAGGGGACAGCCGACGGGAGGAGGGCCGCCGCCACCGTCGCCCATCCCATGCGCGTCTGCTCCGCCATGCATCGAGGAGGTGGGGATCCGGCCGCCGATCTCCACGCGTCGACGAGGAAGGGCCCCCGCCGCCGCCATGCCCCGAGGGACTTTGTCGTGGCGGCGCTACCGGCGGCGGCGGAGGGTGGGGTGCGGGAGAGGTTAGGGTTAGGAGAAGGGTGGGGTGCGGATATATAGTACAACTCATTTAAAAAAATGACAATTATTATGGATATATTTCTGCTTACATCTCTCACATTCTCACTTCTGTCTAAATAACTTCCTCTGACATGTATTGAGTATTTGATTGCATGTATATACAATAGGGGCGTCAGCTCAGTTACACCGAAAGAAGGTGGAGGACTCGCACACTCCTCGGGTCATCCACCTCCAAGCGAATCGGGGGCGGAACCCTAGCCCCCACCGCTGCCGCCTTCCCCACCCCCTCCCTTCCCCTCGCCGTCCTCGGAGGCTGCCGCCGGCGAAGCCTGGCGCGGCCGATGATGGGGGCGGCGGGGATCCACGCGTGGTCCCCTGGTGCGGCGGTAGGAGGCATGCCTCCGCGCCGGGGGATGGTGTTGTTCCCTGCCGGTCGATGGCGGCGCGGCCTCTCATCCCGTCTTCGCCGTGGCCTCATCGGGCGGGCGGTGATGGGGCGGTGGCGCGGCCCTGGACATGGCGGCGCGACTCTGGACATGGCGGCAAGGCCTCTCCTCCGTTTCTCGCCGCGGCCTCGCCGAGCGGGCGATGATGGAGGCGGCGGCGCGGCCCCGGATCCTGGCGATGATGGGGGCGGTGCGGTCCTCTCCTCCTTCCTCGCCTCGGCATCGCCGGGCGGGTGGGGATGGGGCGGATCTCGTGCTCTCCTCCTCAAGGTCTGGGACCACGGCACAAAGGGCGGCGGCCCTGGATGGCGATGGAGGTGACGGCATCGACCTAGTGGCAGGTGGCGGGCGTCAGGTGCCGCTGACCGTGGCACCACGATGCTGGTCTTCTCTCTCACCGGGGGAGATCGACTAGTTGTGTGGCTAGCAGTGGCGGATTTTGCGATCCGTCGCCTAGCTCCCGATGGCGAGGCGCAGCTGCCGGTGAAAGCCGGCCCGGACTTCGGTCATGGCGGATGATGGCGGCGCGTTTCGTCGTTACCTTGTTGAAGGTATTGTCTCTGCAGTCCGCGTTCTTCGCCTGGGCTGCTCCAGGGGAAACCCTAGACCCGGGTCTCCCGGATCGGACGATGGCGGCACGCAACGCAGTTCTCCCTGTTAGGGGCATCGTTTTTTGGAGCAGAAAACGGATGGCGGTGGTGCTGATGTGGAGCGGTGTGCTTTTGTTGTGTTGGCGTCATCGAGTCGCCGCGGCATGGTGTGCAGTGGTGTCCGGGACGGATGCAGTGTGATGGACACGCGCAGGATGGTGGAGTCGTCTGGCGCCGTGGCGGCATCGATGGCAGGCATGGCATGGTCAATGCAATGATCTCTCTTGAAGATGGAGTCGAGGAAGATGGCAGTACCAACTTCTATGGCGTGTGCGTTGGCGTATGCTAAGAGTCTGCTTGACTGGATGTGCTTCTCATCTACTATTGAGCGGCCTGGGAAGGCATTTGGTTTTTGGATGATATGAGTTGGTGAATTGTCACCCCCTTCATCCGTCTGTAGGTTTAGCGAGGTGGCTTCTAGTTTAATCTTTTGTATTGCTCTTGTAAGGTGTTGTGAATAATTTAATAAAAAAAGCCGTGTGCATCCTTTGGATGCAGAAGCTGGGGCGATATTTCCCCCATTTAAAAAAAATGTATATACAATTATGTAAAAAAAATTAAGACTTCGATTGATTAAGGCTCAGGGAATCATTTTGCCTTACGTGTATCCAACTAATAACGAAAAAATAAAGCTGCTGAGGGCAAAGTGAAAGCAATGGGAGCGCCAAAACAAAACTGCTCTCTGATAATTTTTTCTTTTAGCCTGCAATAATGGAGATGCAAATTGCTTACAAATCTCTCAGGCTCTCAGCCTGCCATCTAGATGCATTCATGCATCAGCAGATTGAATTAATTAAAAGCTGTCATGTGGTTTCGTCTGACTGCATTAGTAGTTTACCATTTCGTCTAGCTTGATGAAGACTTCCCCTCGTCCTCTTTTGAGCTTGAAAATGTGTGGCATACATGCATGAGCCGGAGAACATGCATGGCAGGTCTCAACATTGTGGAAGGAACTGCACGCCTGCATGTGCGGAGGCCTCCTCACATGGTATCATCAACAAGTCCTACTATCTAGGTTACTACTTCCTAAGAAAAAGGAAAAAATTTAAAGCAAGTACCACCTCCATGAAAAATACGAGATAATAGTACTACATCGGTTAGATTATTCCTCTAATGCACATGATTACATTAATTTCTTATGGTAGCAGTATTAGACTTCTGAAGATGTTTTAAAATAAACGTAGAATTATTTGGAAGAAAAATGCATGGGTTGATTAAGTGTGTGAAAGCAAATAATGATTGGATGTTCATTGATTGTACCCACATATTATTAGCTAATCTCCTCCTAGTGTTCTTCCAAGTTCATGTGAGTACCGAACTACCGATTGACAATCTGTTCAAGGTTGCAAGTACACACCCAAGTTGGTGATCGAAAGATTCCCTCACCATGCAATCATGAGCAGAAGGGCCCAAACAAGCATCAAGAAAATCAGCATCCAAAGACACGCAATTAGTTTAGCTTCATCAACCATATGCATATGATTTTCCACAATAGCACAATCTTTGGGGCAATCAACTAGGCAGATCACGAATTGGCAAGGGGCTAGCCAGTAGCCACGTCCTAGGAATTGCTCTTGCAAGTTTCAAGTTGCGTTTACTCCTTGTTTCGTTAACATTAACCGTTGTGCATTACTTTTTTTTTCAGAAAAAGAGGTTGAAAGCCTCTTCTGCATCAAAAGGATGCATTGTTGTAAATTATCTCTTGTACTCTTCCGTTGCCATTTTAATTCGAGTATCCTTCCCCACAATGTTTTGTTTGGAAGTTTTCCATGTTTCCATGTAAGTAAATGGTATATTCTTGTAATTTTTTCATCTTAATGTAATGGGCAGAGGGCCCACCTTTTTTCATTGGTATTCTATCTCCTATGAAATCCACGTAAAGCTCTTGTGTTCCAGATAACAGATCTGCTTGGCTTTTAAATTTGCAAATGGGATTCTAAAAGCATAATGATGGATTAAAAAATACAATCGAGGTGTCATGACTTCCAAGATCTTGTGGAGAATATATGAATTTCTAACCACGAAGATGCTTCATAGATTTTTTGTAGGAATTTAAAGAGAAAAAAGGTCTAACCTCTTGCTAACTATCATGTGGAGTAGATGTTAAGGGACTCAATGAATTGAAGTTTTGGTGATCTCACTCCTTTGTTCTAAGTTGAAGTTTAACTATAGAAAAATTATATATATAATTAATATTGTAGTACAATTTTCATACAAAACCCATTAAGCAAATCCCATGGTCTTGCGTTAGTGATTCTGTTATTATTTAGGCTAGTCATAGACGTTACTAGTCTAAGTTACTACCCACTATGGAGGTGGTAACTTGTATGTGGTTTCATGCACTGTATCATTTATTATGTTGACTCATCTTATCTTAGGATGTGTAATGTTATGGTGTATCATAGCTAGTTACAACCTCACTTTTTTTTCATTTATTGTCATTGTCATGTCACCAAAATATTTTGAGATGTGTGGTGTTACCACCTATGTTACTCCCACTATATAGTAGTCTTAGCCGACTTGAAAATGGAAATGATTGTTTCTAAGTCACTGCTAAGACTTAAGCGATCTTCACACTAGATTCGAGCATTAAAAATATAGACAAGAATGGCTATTGATGCCGCAAAATAAACACCTATTTCTAAGTCCATTGAGTTGTAGTTTCTCCCCATGTATTTAACGAAGGTCGGATACCAGTGTATACGTTGGAGCCATTGTACAAATCAATAATAATTGGTACAGTATTATTTTTTCAACCACACAGGGAGTTAAAAATTAATTGCAGTTTTGAATGTAAATACTTGGTCAAGATTGATCTATGTACTCGACGAGTCAAAATACACATTTACTAGTATATATCGGAATGGGAGATCGCTGTCGTCAGATCAAGGTGTAAGATTTTTTTTTCTCTCCGCGCATGAACCGAGGCAGGTCGGTTACTGTAATTTTTATACCTGATCACATCTCTTACGTACCTTAATTTAACCATAGATTAAGCATATAACATGATACAGAGTGTGGTTGCCCTTCTTGCAAGTTGGTGCAGGTTAATTAACATAGCATGCATGTGATGTGGAGCTAATCTCTCTCTCTCTCTCTAGTTTTGTGAGGCTTATTATATTTGAATACGAGAGAGGTGTGGCTGCTTTAGAAAATTGTAGCTTCAGGTACGGCACAGCACGCCGACTTTGTCCCGTTGAAGCCACTTGAAATGCGAATGCATTTGCAATTAGGACCACAACATCTATACCTAGATCCTTGTAATGTTGTGTCTAGATAATCTTCAGATCAGGTGAGTTATTTGTCCCTGTAACCTCACCTTCTCATTTGGAGCACACAACCTAGCTAATACTCTTTACCATGAACTAGGTACTCAACCTAATGGTACCCAAATACATCATCTGCAACAGGTATAGCATTTTTTTTTGAAGTTTCTATGGCATGTCTAACAGGGTTATACAGTAGCATTTTTGAATAATAGCTAGCGAACGTTATTAGAACTATGTACGGTTAGGTATCGTGTGACTTACCTCAAAAACATTACTAACGAACCATGATTCTAACTAACTAACTAATGCATGCAACATGCATTGCGTAACTGTCGCAACCGGCCGTACGTACGTTGGTCACGCGTACGGTATGGCATTATGTGTAAGCATATATTTTTTGCGGAATATTAAGTGTGCGCCGTTGCACATGGGCACTAGGTTAGCAGTGGATACAAATTGGATACAAATTATGCAGCCACATAATGCAATGGCGCCGTAGACAAATCGCGTCCAGATCCGGCGTTGCTGCGGCTATACATGTGCACCCATATATAACCCGCGTAAAGTCCTACAAAAGATATGGGCACACTTTCTATGGATCAGAGGGAGTAGATGTTATTTTATTTTATTTTATCTCACCGGTAGAAAACGGGTTTTTCTTGCACTAGCATGCTTAACCTTCGAGTATCTTTCGTCCCGCTTCCAAATGCTTTGTACATATATTATTGATATCAGTATCATATCAATCCTTTTAATCTCTTGGTCACGATATCAAATTCTTTATTATTTAAATTTCAAATAATTACTTTAATAAATAAAAGTAATGATGTAATAATAATTTTGAATAAATAAATTAAAATAAATTATTTAAGTATTTTTCTTTTTGCAAAACTTAAAATCTGAAATTTTTTACTTTCCTTTGGCAGTTTGAGAATCTAAAAACTGGCTAACCGGGTAAATTTTGCATAGATACATTTTCATATATTAAACTTTTTTTCGAGTTCGTATGTAACCACAAATCCCGTTTTACCGATGCATGACGCAATTTTGCAAAAATAGTCGAAATTCATGTTTGCTAATTTCACTTGCAACTAGATGAACTAGATGACATAACACATAGACATCTCAAAGGATTCTAATTTTTAAAGCTAAAAAAAGGCGATCCAGGGGTTCGGGTTGGTGTCTCCAACCGGGACCCGATTTGGGACACCAACCCTGGACTAAAGGTTTTGGTACCGTTGGGGTCTGCCGCAACCCCCTTAGTCCCGGTTGGTGTTACAAACCGGAACTAAAACTTTTCAACGTGCTAGCCATTTGAACTGGGACTAATGGGCATATTAGTCCTAGATTCAAACACAGTCGGGACTAGTGTTGGAGGCACCTCGGAACAAAAGACATGTTTTTTACTAGTGTCTATATATTCCCGGTAAACAAGTACTAACTCTATTTTACAATAAATCTCGGAGATTATGTAACGGAGTGTGTTATATATCGCAAAGAAAGTGCTAGATTACTTATACACCAACTGTATATATATGTAGCTGATTTTTTAAAGTAAGATGCATGAAATGTTAAGTATTTATGGTACCAAGTTAGTCATAATTATACGAAACGATTCTTAATGGAGTAGTTAGCTAAGTCCTACTGGATCTTACCCGCGCTTGTGGAACTGGTGAAAGGGTCGTATGCCACACCTAAAGCGGGAGTGAATAGACGCTACCAAATTTTTAGTTTTTTTTTTAATTTAGACTTGACATAAAGGTAAACTCTCTACGTATGCAGCTATGTGAATTTACCTAGATGATAGGCAAGATACAACAATGCAAGAAAGAGTAGAGGTAACTGAGAGTGGAGCAACAAAGACAAAGGAATGATTCCCGTAGTTCCTTCCTTTTGAGGGAAAGTATGTCTACGTTGGAGGGGTGTGGTTGCCACGAAGGCCTAACCCACACCACAAAGTCCACCAAGGGATTTCCTCGAGACAGAAACCGAGCCTTTACAAATTTCTTAGGGCACGCATCCAGAACCGAATCGGAGACTCTCAAGGTTGTTACAACACAACAACAAGTTATCAATTGAGTAAACAACAACTAGAGTTTTCAAAGAAAATACTAGCACAAGGGGCCCTCGGGTGAATGAGGGGGAAATGCAAATCGCTTTGGTGAAGTTGTAGATCGAGGTATTATCCTTCGATCTCCAAAGATCAAGAGCGTTGGATTGTTGACGAAGCAGATTAAATGATTTTGGTGGCTCGGCTTGAGGTGGTGTTTTTGAGAAATACGATCAGCTTGAGCTTGAGGATAAAGTGGGATATTTATACCCGTTCAAGAAATCCAACCGTTGGTGATATTTAGGGCCAGATTATACAGCCTAAGTTAGGCCGAATTATCCGGCCTCCTCAAAATGTCTAGCCAATAATCCGAGGCAAATCAGAGAGCAAATTCCTTAAATCCTTAGCTGATTTTGGGGACCAGATATTTCTAAATAATCTAGTCCGAATTATCCGACCTCCTGAATAATCTAGTGAATAATTCGGCAAAATATCCGGAGGTTATACTGAGAGCAAATCTGACAATTTATTAGCTGAAATTTGGGGGTTGGATTATTGCAAATAATCCGGGCCGGATTATCTGGCTTGGGAATTTTTCTTGCATTTCCTTTTTCAACATAGATTGATACAATAGATTTGTAGTTCGATGCATATGAGTCAAATATACCATGAATACCATGTACCACTTAACACATTGTTAAACCATCGCTTATGTTTTCATCTAACACACAAAATCATAATGGTAGGGAAATATTTTTTCAGCCGGTCAATAGGCCACGCGGGGTCGGATTACGGTAGAAACTTCAGGGTTGAGGCGAACACTTAACAAACCATCACAACTTGAATATGCACTTGTATAATAATTAGGACTAACTTGACACTGCACTTATACTTTTAGGACCTATGATATTTTTTCAGAGTCTGGCTCACGGACCCCGGCTTTATATATATATACTGAAAAGATACTGCTGGCCTCATTGCAAGACCGGAATTAAGAAAAAAGACTCAGAACCTACGGAAGGTGAGATGCAGCTCATGACCACGAAAGCAGCTACTGTAGTTGGAGAAACATATATCTGGCGGTCTAGCCAAAACCAAATCTAACACCACTTCTTTCCCTGTCGGTATATCCTCGGTTCATATTCCTGAACTTCAGATCAGTCCCTGACTAGCTAGCTAGCTAAGCTAGGATACTAATCTACGAGTACAATAATTCCATACTAGCAAGAACACCAGATGCTATTCCAACGGATCGTTGTAATCGAGACTCGAGAGGATGAACGACGGCCGAGTAGCTTGGAAGAAAGTTTTGTAGAGGCACCTTTAGTTTTCCGGTTTCCAACGCGATATGATCGATGCACGCAAGAAGAACAAGCAGCAGTTAGAGAGACCACACACAACACAAGTGGGCTACGTATGCATATGCTAGGCTAGATTCAGTGCTGGCGAGAGACAGATTCAGGTCAATGGGCCAATCGGGGTCCGGATATGAGCCGATATGTATGCACGCGCGCGCTTCAAGGGGCAAATCCTATACAGGTCGGCCGCTACCGCGCGCCGCGCTGTATGGGCCGGTCTGGTCGGCCCAGTTTGCCTTTTTTCTGTTTTCTGTTTCTCTTTTTTTTCTTTCTTTTTCTTTTTTATTTTCTGTTATTTTTGTTTCTTTTTTTGTTTTGTTTATTTTTATTTTTGTTTAAAATTGAAAATATTCAAGTTCAGAAAAATTTCAAAATTTAAAACTGTTCACAATTTATAAATTGTTCAAATTTTAAAAACATTCAAATTTTAAAACCGTTTTTAAATACAAAAATGCTCAAATTTGAAATCCGTTCAAATTTGAAAAATGTTCAAATACAAAAAAGTTCAAATTTGAAATCGGTTCAAATTTGAAAAATGTTTAAATTTGAAAAATGTTCAAATTATAAAAGCGTTCAAATTTGAAATCCGTTCAAATATATAAAGCGTTCAAATTTGGAAAAATGTTCAAATTCGAAAAATGTTCATAACTAAGAATGTTAATTTTTGGAAAAAATAATTTTTACAAATTTTAAATTTTTTCAAATTTAAATTATATCCATATCCGGAAATGTTCAAATTTCGAAAAAAATTAAATCAAAATCTGAACATTTTTAGAATTTCCAAAATTTCAAATCTGAACAGATTTTGAAATTTTGTTCTCCGAAATATATATTTTAAAATTTAGATATTAAAAAAGAAAAATATTAACAAAAAAGAAACAACAAAAAAAAGAAAAAAACTACTAATGGGCCGCAGCCCAACCAACCGGCCTAGTCGGTGGGGTGTGCGGTGGCCCGTACACACCGACCAGGTCGATGTACAGCACTCCCCGCTACAAGGACGACGGTAGTAAGAGCATCTCCACTCGTTTGGCCTTCCCACGCCGAATTGGACGAAAAAATGGCGTGGGGAGGGCCAGTTTCCCAGCCGCGATCCCAGTCGTAGACGGCAATTTAATTTTGAAAAACGAAAACTTGACGAAATACGGCAAAAAACGATTGAATTTAGACCAACTTTAATGATATTTACTATATAGAGGGAGAAGTTCATACATAGAGGCCGAATTCGAATATATTTCGAATTCGGCCAGGGGAATACAACTTTAAATATTAAAACACGGCCTCTACATGCCGAAATGGCGGTAGAACACCATGTAGTCCTTGTCGCCGTCGCCGCCATCATCGTCGGATCCGTCGTCGTCGAACTGCGGCGGCGCCAACGCCGCCTGGCTGCTGCCTTGGCCGGGGTCTCCCCACCGGCCACTGGTGCGAGGCGGGAACGGCGAGGGCTTGTACCACTCGTCGTCGAACTCCTCGAGGTCGATGACGGGGACGGGGACGCCGGATGGAGGAGTCGCAAGCCGGCGGTAGCGAGCAGCCTGCTCGAGGAGCCGAGCCTGCCGCTCCGCCTCCTCCTTCTCCCACTGCTCCCTTGACCAGGCGCAGGCCTGGTCGAGGGGCATGGCGTTCTCGACGGGGACGAGGTCCTGGAGGCGTCTCTGGCTGGCCGTCCTGCTCGTTGAAAGCCATGGATCTCGGCGAGTGAGCAGTGGCGGATAGGGTTCGTCTCTTGCTGGGGTTCGTCAGTGCTACGCGTCACGGCGAGTTATGTAGGCGAAGCTGGACTCGTCGATTAAATGCCGCGTGATGATACGCGTCCTCGGCGAGCTAACCGGCGGCAGCCTTTACTGCGCGCGGAAGACGATGCGTCTGGCCGGGTCCATCTCTGCGGCGAAGCCGAAGCGAAAGCGCGTGAGAGAATTTTCGGCGTTTCGCGCGCTTTCGCTTCGGCCGGAGTGGGCTCGCCGGATAGATTTAGGCCCAAATCCGGAGAAAAACGAGAAATCGGGGGCGCGGTTGAGCCGAATTTCGCTGTCCGAACGTTATCAGAGTTTGGGATAGCCCCTAAAAAAACAGATGGCGGAGCTTCGCCTCCCCCAGACCCCCGATGATGATCTGCATATCCTTGCCGATCCAGATCGAGAGAGAGTGGTTCCAGCGAGAGTAATCCCCTCCCCAGTGTACGCCCAACCAACCCAGACCGTACGCGACGCCGACAAGTATCAGCACCCCCAAATCCCCGACGTTATTCCGCCCGATGTGAGGAGGAAATTGCGGGATTTGGTCATGAAGTCTAAAGATCCACGGAAGAGTCTGGAAATCTTCCGATCCAGGAAACCTACAAATCTCTTTGATTTTGGTAAGTCCAGTCCGAATCCATTTTTCTGCTCCACCTCCCCTGTTGTTTCGCCTCCCCATTTTATCGCCATGGATGAGAGTGTCTCTGCCCCGGTAGCAATCCCGCAGACACCTAGAGTGATCCATGAATCCTTCTCTGTTGCGGGAAGTAATAAAACAACGATCGCCGATCCCACTGATGCTGCCCCCGCTCACGCTACCCCGATTCTGAGATCCCCTGCTAGAGTGAACGCCTATCCCCTGTCAAATTTGATGAATCAGCCAGCCCCTCAATCAATTCACCCACCAATCACGCGATTCTTTGAAGGAAGTAACCACAGAATCAAACGGGCAAGAGAGAGGGCTATAAAACACGTCGATGTGATCAAGGACTACAGCCTTTCACCTTTACCTTCTGCCGCCCATCAAAAATCTCTCTGTGGTCTGTACCTGCTCCTCATGGCAGAACAGAGCAACCTGGTTCCTACAAGTGCAAACCAGAAGGCCACTCCTCCTCCGCCTGGGTATGTGCTTGTGAAAAAATCCCTTCTAGTTGGTTTTTCTGATAGCTCCAATGAGTTTGATGCCAACAGTGGCGAAGGCAGCACCATTGCTGGGGAAGTTGAGGCTATGCCCACCTATCTCGGCAGGCGCTGTGGGAAAGAGATGGTCCACGAGCTGGGTACTGAAGAAGAGAAAAAGGCCCTTGTGGTCAACATGAAGAAGGCGCGGGGAGCTGCCCGCGGCAGATTCCTTGCCGTGGGTGTCTTCCTCTCTGTTCTGCTCATCACCTCCAAGAACCTCATTGAGTCCATGCGGAAAAAATGGAGAATCCGTGGCCACCTCGACACCAACCAACTCGCCGACAGAAGGTTCGTCCTCGAGTTCTCTGAAGAGGGTGACTTCATCCATGTCACCAAAGGAGGACCGTGGAGCTACAGGGACGATGCGGTCCTCATCGAAGAGCTCAAGGAAGGCGTCGATCCGGAGACGGTACAGTTCACCACGATTCCCATCTGGGCCCAATTCAAAAATATTCCCTTCTATCTTTTGTCCAAAAAGCTTGCTAGGGAGATGGGAAATAAAATTGGGAAACTAATCTGTATTGACAACCATTCTCGTGGAGATATCTGTAACAAATTCATCAGGGCCCGTGTCCACCTCCCAATTGACAAAGCCTTGCAGCGGTGGATCCCCATCGTTGACGAGGTCACGGATGATGATGACGACGAGGTTGTCGACTCCGTCTTCTACGAGCGACTACCAAACTTCTGCCTCCTCTGCGGCATCATCGGGCACAAGGACACGAACTGCAACATCTCCAGCAACATGAGGAGGAAGAGATACGGCCCTGAACTTGGAGTCAGGCCGATCCACAAGGACGACCCCAGATGCTGGTTCCTCCCTGAGACCACGGGCCAGGTTCGTCAACAACACACACCTGAGCTCCCGTGGCGCACCACCCAGCAGGCTCCAAGCAAGCCGGCTCCAGAGCACCACCAGGCCATCGTCGCGCATGTGGCCAATGAGGTGGGCAAGCTCTCGGTCGATGACCAGCCCACCTCGAACGCCGCACCACCCAAGACCGCCGACAACACTGACGACAACACCAACCTGCTGCCTGCCCCTCATCATGACCTGCAGCCTGTGAGCGCCCAAGCCTGCATCACCATATCGCCGGCACCCGCTGAAACCCTTCAGCTGGTGGCAGCGACAACCGAGGGCGCTGCTGTCGAGGCCTCTCCATCACCAAAGGGCAAAAACAAGTCTGCCGCAAGCTGGAAAAGGATCCAGCGGAAAGGCGGCGATGTGAAGGACCCCAAGACGCTGACAACTCAGGGCTGCTCCCTGGGGGCTCCGCGTGTTAGGCCCGAGGAAGAAGGTGAAGACCACCCCAGGCAGCCCTCGGCCAAGAGGATTCTGATGTCTGTGCCGTCCCTGGAACTATGCCTGGGAAAGGAGAACCTAGCAAAGCTGAGAGATGGTGAAGATATGGATGCTCCTGATCGTGGCAGCCATGCTACTGGCCAGGAAGCTCAGGGAGGCATGGAAGATGACGTAAACAAGGAGGAAGAGGAGGCAACCAGCCTTGGGGCCGCTGGTACCCTGACAGGCGCGAAGGAGCGCGCCTGTCAGGAGCCATGACGATCCTTGGCTGGAACAGTCACGGGCTTGGCCAACTCGCGACTGTTCAGGAGCTACAGAGGCTAGTGCATACTCACAAACCTAAGATTCTCTTTATATCAGAAACTAGGCAGAATAAAGCGTATGTGGAAGGGCTTAGATGGAGACTGGGTATGAAATATGTAATCACTTTTAAGGGAAAGGGGAAAGGTGGGGGTCTAGCTCTCTTCTGGGATGAGAGTGTTCAAGTAGAGCTGTTTAAGTTAAGTGACCGTCACATTGATGTAACCATCAAAAATCTGCCTGAAGGAAATAAATGGAGATGCACTTTCGTGTATGGTGAACCTCGCACTCATGAACGCCACAATATGTGGGATATGTTGCGACGCATAAAACCCCTTCTTCCTGGACCCTGGCTCTTGTTAGGTGATTTTAATGAATGCATGTGGCAGCAAGAACATTACTCAAAAAAGAGAAGAGGGGAAAAACAAATGCGTGACTTCCGCGAAGTGCTATCAGAATGTGATCTTCATGACCTAGGATATAAAGGTAGACCGTGGACGTATGACAATAAGCAATCTGGCCAAAATAATGTCAGAGTGCGGCTTGATAGAGGAGTTGCTGACTCTGATTGGTCTAATATGTTTCCTAATGCTCAGGTAACTCACTTAACTTCATCACGCTCTGATCATTGTCCCATTTTGTTAAATCTGAACTATGATGGTGCTGTGAGACGTGCTCCTTCTATTCGCAGGTATGAAACATACTGGGAAAGAGAAGCCTCTTTAGCTGATGAAATACACACATCATGGACCATGCACAAAAAACCAAGTGACCTGGGTGAGATTGCAAATAACCTTAAAGGTGTGATGGGATCCTTGCATGCTTGGAGCGGAAGGACTATTGGCTCGGTTACAAAACAAATAGAGAAGAAAAGAAAAGATTTGGAAAGGGTTAGTTCGAGAGTAGATCAGAACAGCAGATGGCAGGCCAGAAAAATCAGTGCGGAACTTGATGAGCTTTTGGAGAAAGAAGAGATAAGATGGCGACAACGCTCAAGAATATCTTGGCTTCGATCAGGAGACAGAAACACCAAGTTCTTCCACCGTAAGGCAACATGGAGACAAAAGAAAAATAAAATTGAGAAGCTACAGACAAACAATGGCGACGTAACTTCAGATACCAGTACAATGGAGAACCTTGCGACAGACTTCTTCAAGGATCTGTATTCGGTTGACACAGATGTGCAACCAGGAATCATTGCTGACCTGCTGCAGAAGAAAATAAAT
Organism: Lolium perenne; assembly: GCF_019359855.2. NCBI lineage: Eukaryota > Viridiplantae > Streptophyta > Magnoliopsida > Poales > Poaceae > Lolium > Lolium perenne. The sequence goes on from NC_067250.2 coordinate 281,166,101, forward strand.
GACCAGATTAATGAAGGACTGTGTGCCGAATTCACAGATGAGGAAATCAGCTTTGCTCTGTTCCAGATCGGACCAACAAAAGCACCTGGGCCTGATGGCTTTCCGGCATCCTTTTTCCAACGAAATTGGGGCACCTTCAAGGAAGATGTGATCGGGGCAGTAAAAAAATTCTTTGAAACGGGCACTATGCCGCCAGGGGTGAATGAAACCTCTATAGTACTTATCCCAAAGAACAAGAACCCAATATCCTTGAGAGATTACAGACCCATCAGCTTATGTAACGTCATTTATAAAGTCGTCTCCAAATGCCTGGTAAATCGTCTGCGACCTTTGCTCCAGGACATGATCTCTCCAACTCAGAGCGCTTTCATCCCGGGCCGTATGATAACTGACAATGCAATCATCGCTTTTGAATGCATCCATGCCTTGCAAAATGGTTCAGCCAATGCAGGAAAGTTTTGTGCTTATAAATTGGACCTTATGAAAGCCTATGATCGTGTTGACTGGAATTTCTTGGAGATCGCCCTGAGAAAGCTAGGTTTCGCAGAAAAATTTATCTGTTGGATCATGGAATGTGTCAAAACAGTGAGGTTCTCTGTAAGGTTTAATGGAAAGCTTCTAGAATCCTTTTGTCCCTCCAGGGGCCTAAGGCAGGGCGACCCTTTATCTCCAATTCTCTTCCTGTTTGTTGCGGAAGGACTAACCTCTATTTTTCACCACCAAATCACTGAAGGAAACATCGAGGAACTGAAAATATGCAGAAGAGGTCCAGGAATCTCACATCTCTTATTTGCGGATGACAGTTTATTATTTTTCAAAGCTAAAGCAGACCAAGCAAGAAAAATTAATACTGCTCTCCGAGCATATGAGGCAAGCACTGGACAACTTCTAAGCCCGACGAAATGCTCTCTTATGCTGGGCCAGAAAGTGACAGAGGAAGAGGGGGCCATTGTGGCATCAATTTTAAATGTTCAGAATATATCCTTTGAAGAAAAATATCTTGGCCTTCCGGTGCCAGAAGGGAGAATGAAGGATGATAAATTTCAACCTACAAAAGAAAGACTTATGAAAAAATGTTCAGATTGGACCGAGAAATATTCTTCGGGGGCAGCAAAAGAAGTCCTAATAAAGGCCGTGGCTCAAGCCATCCCCACACATGCAATGAGTGTCTTCAAATTCTCCGCTGGTTTATGCGATGAGTTGGAACAAATCATCCGAGATTTCTGGTGGGGCGATGATGTGGATAAAAAAAAGGTCCACTGGATGTCATGGGAAAAAATGACTAAACCAAAATCACAAGGTGGCATTGGGTTTAGGGATCTGAGAGCTTTTAACCAAGCTTTACTAGCTAAGCAGGCGTGGCGCCTCATTGAGTATCCAAACAGCTTATGTGCTAGGCTTCTTAAGGCAAAATACTACCCTTCTGGGCACCTGATTGATACTGCCTTCATACAGAACTCATCCCAATGTTGGCAAGGCATAGTGCATGGACTGGACCTCCTAAAGCAGGGTACGATTTGGCGAATAAACAATGGAACAAAAGTTAAGATTTGGCGCGATAACTGGATTCCTAGAGGGAGCCTCAAAACTATGGGGAAAGCATCACGAAATAGATGGAAATGGGTGTCTGATCTCATTGAACCAACAACAAAAATGTGGAATGAAGATCTGATTCGGAAAATCTTTTATCCACCAGATGCTGAACATATTTTACAGATCAAACTGCCTTTTTTCTCTGGAGAGGACTACCTAGCCTGGCACTATGAAAAATCTGGGTTATTCACAGTAAAGAGCGCATACAGGTTGGCCATGGACCGAAAAGGCAGAAACAATGTTGCTGGCGTGAGCAACAAAAATGCGGGAGAAAGGGAGCTCTGGAACATGATTTGGAAGGCCGATGTCCCGCCAAAAGTAAGGGTCTTTGGGTGGAAGCTAGCCACGAACACCCTCGGAGTTCAAGACCTCAGATGCAAAAGAAACATGGATCGGATACCTACATGTCAAATCTGCGGGGTGGAACCAGAAACTAATCATCATGCCATGGTCAATTGTACTAAGGCGAAAGCACTCCGTCAGTGTTTGAGAAAAGACTGGGACCTACCTGATGAAGAAAGTTTCAGATATACTGGGCAGGATTGGGTGCTTGTTTTTCTGAGCCAGGTGACTCAACATATGCGGGCTAAACTCCTCCTTCTTTGGTGGAGATCTTGGCACCTACGAAATAATGCTATCTTCGATGATGGTAAGTGCAGAATTGAACAATCCTCTTTTTTTCTGCAATCCATGCTAGCTACAAATCATGACAACACAGATTGGGAGACGCTATCTGATCAAAAAGGAAAAAGGTGCATACTCCCGGAGGCCGAATGCAGAAATACAAACAATAAAGAGGAACCAGGTACATGGATGAAGCCGAATGGGGGTTGGGTGAAACTAAATTGGGACGCCAGTTACAGGGAAGATGAAAACAGAGGAGGATGGGGTGCTATCCTTCGAAACGATAATGGACAGACCCTGCTAACTGCTTGGGGAAGTATCGATAGATGCCCATCTGCGGAAATGGCTGAAGCCATCGCGGGCCTTCACAGCATCAGAACCATCTTGCCTGTATGTGCAGGACCGATCCACATGGAAAATGATTGTTCCTCCCTAATAAAAGAGCTGTTGGGAGAAGGAAGCAGCAAATCCGCTATTTCAGGGATTGTGAGAGACATTAGAAGCCTTGTGGAAAACCTACCAGATTACAATTTCTCAAGAATTCATAGATCAAGGAACGAGGTAGCTCACCACCTAGCTAGGCTTTGTCATAGTAATGTAACTGAAGGGGTTATGCTGGGGTCAGCGCCTCCCTGCGTGGTGAGCCTGATCGAGCATGATTGTAATGTATACTCGGCTATCTGATTAATACATAAAAACACTTTCAAAAAAAAAAAAAAAAGAATTTCGCTGTCCGAATTAGAAAAACGTCGCTCGGGGACCTCTTTGAGGAGACGGGTGGGGATGCTCTAAAACGGACATACTCCCTGCACTTGCGTCCGGATGATTGGTAGTCTCCCCCATGCGTACGCATCGATCAAAGGATATACGGATTTAGATGAACGCGGCGGAAAACGCATACAGATGCACTCTCCGTAGCCTGTCACTCTGTGCACTTAAAAAAAACAAAGTTAAAAGTTTTATCTCATCTATTAATTAAAAAACAAATGCTTACTTTTTAGAAGAAAATTGATCAAAAATCTACAACAACAAGATCAATCTCACGCCAAAAACACACCTACAAGTGAACAACACTAAAAGAAAGTAACCTCTAAATCAACTAGAACCGATGACTTAAGCACAACCTCGCAAAGAAGATCCACCAAAATAACATGACAACCTAAAATGAGTCCAACAATTAATCCGTTGCCGAAACTTTTCTTATTATGGCTCTCTTCCTTCTTTTGCCTTTAATAGATACATTTCTAAGAGACTTCTCCATCTTCTCAATCATGTCCTTCGAGGTCTTACCCGCCAAGATGCAAGCAATTTCCTTGCCATATCCAGGGACAGCGGCCTCCAAAATAGCGAGCAACCCGCAAAAATCTTTTGCAAAAGGAACCTCAGAGCTAGGCACCAACATTGATCCACAGTCTAAAGAGGCGAGGGAATGGCAAGGCTCCGACTACAGTGGCGAGGGTGTCGTGGCCACCTCCAAGGTCTCAAAAGATCACAACACCGATGGAAGAACCGCAGGAGAATCCCCATGCAACCCATGTGGCTATGGCGTGATCTGCAACATCGGAGCCAAGAACTCGTCTATGTCCTCGCTCTCAGAGCCAGCCGACCTAACAGGCTGCGGCGACTGTCTGGGGCTGCCCACAACGAGAGAAATAGTTGTAGAGATGTTCTTCCTCAACCATAGATGACTTCGGAGCCAAGTGGAAGCGAAGCCTGCACAGTGGCGAGCTCTTGTACACCAGAAGAACATGCCTCCATCGGATCCAAAGAATCGCCAACGCGTGCCAACAACTTGAAACTTGCTACCTCCTCACGAAGGGGGGCGAGAGACCTCTTCGACGCGCATACCAACCAACTAAGTGAGCTCCATGCGCAACAAGGCAAACTGACACTGAATGCGGGAGTCCAAACTGGCGTTGATATTGACCTCATCGCAACACCTTGGAGAGGACCTTGGCGGCGATGTTGCAGGCGTTGGCGAGTGGCACACGACCTCAACCCAACTCCGAGACGTCGAGGGACGACAAGGCTGAGTGGGCGGAGAGTGGCTCTGCTGGCAAGGAGTACATGCGTCCGGAGAATGACCATGAGTGTCCGGAGAGCGAGAACGAGTAGCAGTAAAGCGTTCATGGAAGAAACGCTCCCGATGTCCAGGACGACGACACCGGATACATCTGAAAGGAGCATAAAATGCGTTGACCTGGTGGTCATGCTCGAGGCACCGAAAGCATCTTCCATTAGCCCAACGCTTGAAGGAGAAACTACACTCGAGGCCTTCCTTCCAAAGCGAAGACGATGGCTCGCGGCCAGGATCGCCGCCCCGGCTCACCTGCACCCATTCTTCCTTGTCTCCAAGAGCATTGGCATCGCGAAGCGAGACAAAAATATCCACTTTTGTGGAGCCAATGGCGACCGCGGAGCCAACTCTTCATTGTCGTCATCCTTGTCGGAGCCTATAGAAGCAACCTGAAGCAAGCTCGGGGCTGTCAATGGATCATCGGTAGGAAGGGGCATTTTGGCGGAGACACCCGATGCAACCGGCAGTAGTGACAAGAACCCGAGCCCCTCAACCAACACGACAGGGTCACTCTGTGCACTTATCATCTTCTTGAGTGTCTTGCCGATGGTCGATGGAGTACACGGATGATGAGGATGCCTCGCCGATCTTAATACTCCTGCTAGCGCGTACTCAATAAATTGAGATAATAGCAAAAAACCATCGTAATTCACAACGTCATAATAAAAACCACTAATTTTCAATATTTTCACAAAAGACCACCCGTTATAGATGACACCATTGCTGACTCTTACTGCATTTCTGAAATTGAGGCCCACTGTAAGAGTTGATATGACCTCCTAATCTTCAAAGGGTGGGCCACTCGCGTGCGGCACGGAGCGACTCCTCGTGGATCGCTTTTGTTGGGCTGACCAGGGATTAGAGCATCTCCAGCCGGGTTTGAGGCCCCTGGGTGAAAATGGGATATAATAAACGCCGGATTAGATGTAAAAGGGACGTGGGGGCAACATTTTCCCAGTCGCACCCCTGATATTCACCCATCAGCGTGATAGTTTCAAAAAATCGTCTTCCCGCTACACAAAAGAATCGCCAAAGTCCGGCGATCGGATCAACCACATTTCGGCGATCGAAACAGAAACTAGATGATTACAGGCTCATTGGCGGTCCCATCCCGAGCCTCGTCCGGCGCGGCATCGGGCGGCGAAGCATCGGCGTCTGCCGGTGTCGCAGCGGCGGGAGTTGACGTCGAAGCGGAGGACGAAGCAGCTGACGGGGGCCGAAGGATTTCCTGGCGATGGGTGTCGTACCAAGCCCTCGTCTCCTTGTCCATGTTGGTGTCGTTGCCGTCGATCAGGAACGCCAGGTCGGTGTTCCTCTTCTTCGCCATGGAGGTTTCCTTGAGCAAGGCAATCCGGATGCCCTGGTTGGCGAGCATCTCCTTCCATCGCACGGCATGTTGTTCGTCCCTCCCGGCGGCGTGCGCCCTCGCGTCATCCCAGCACTTGTCGAAGGACGCCTGCAACCAGTCGGCTGGATGGCTGACCTTCTTATGCCCTTTCATCTTCTTCTGGCCGAGATCGGGGCGGCCCGTCGATGCGGCAGGGGCTAGATCGTCGGGGTTGTACTGCTCGCATTTGTTATTGGCGAGATTCTTGCGCACCTCCTTCCACTTCTCGCACCCTTTGATGTGGGCGAAGATATTGAGGTACTTGAACATCTGGCCGTCGTTGTCGGCCGCGTACATGTCGAACTCCCGCCGCACCTGCAAAAACAGGCCAGCGATGTAGAGTCGACGGAGGAGCCACGGCGAGTGAGCATACCTTGGCTTCAAAGTCCTCGCCGCTCACCGGCTGTACGTCGATCTCCTCATGTATGCCGTGCCACTTTCTGCAAGCCGCCTGAATGATCCCCCAGTGGGTGCCCATTGCCTTGCCGCCGCGTATCATCACCGTCTTGTTAAAGTATGGATCGACGAGTTTGCGCCCGTCAAACACCACCTTGACCTGCTGCCAATACGTCTCGAAGTTTTGATTCGCGCCGGTGATGCCGTTCATGGAAACAGTCTTCCAACCTTCGGTGAGGCACTCCTCTTCTTTGCCCGTCCATTTGATCCGCGGCTCGGCTGGCGTCGAGTTCTTCTTCCTTTTCTTCTTTCCCTTGGACGGCTCCTCTGTGGGTGCAGGCGCTTCCTCTTCGTTGACGTCCTGGTCGACGTAGATCTGTTCATTTTCTTCGGCGACATCTTGGGTACCGTCGTTATGATCGTCAACGGCGCCCCGCGACACGATGGCTTCCATCGCCCTTGCTTCCGCTTGTGTGAAGAATCTCGGGCTCGACACGGCGGCCATGGAGCCCGACGTGATCATCTTGTGCATCATAGGCTCATTCGGCGGCGGCATACCGGAGTTGGAGAAGGAGAGCGGTCCACGTTGCAGGGCAGGCGAGATGCCCTCATACATCGCACCCTCGTACGCCTGCGGTGACGGCGTAAACCCCATGCCGGCGGCGTACGTGTCCCTGGAACATGGTCGTGGCCAGCGACGCCGGTGAGAAGGTGGAACAGCCGATCATACCTTGGGTCGGCCATGGCCCGGGCAACTGGCCGACGCGCGGCTAGGAGAAGTTAATGGAGATCAACCTCGCATGTTCGTCCGCCGCCGCCTCCACACTCTTCGCGTTGCACTTCTTCTCCCTCTCCTCCCTGCCGTGAGTTTCGTTCCGCCGCCGCTCCACATCTACCGCCCACTCCGTGTTTTTCATGCCCGACGGCCTCTGTTTTGACGGCCGCGACTTCCTCGCCTTCGGCGCCCATCCGCGGCAAGCTTCTTCGGCGACATGGTGGTGGAAGGGAAGAGGAGGAGCTGCAACTGTGGGGAAGAATGGCGGTAGCTCCTTCGAAATTCGGCGGGGAAAATGGTCCTATGCGCGCATTTTGGAGGGAAAACAAAATTAATGGAGGGAACTACTAGTACTGTCGCCGACAACGCGGGACCGCTCGATGTTTCGCGCGCTATTATTTCGTCCGGGGTCCCCGACCAGGCCTCGAGAAGCTGGGGATGGCCTGAGCTCTCCGGATGGATGAAAGGCCAAATCCGGGGGAAAACGAGGAGCCGGGGGCGGCTAAGCCGAATAACGCCGTCTAGATGTAAAAGACGGCTGCCGGGGGCCTCGTCGGGGAGACGGCTGGAGATGCTCTTATATGCAATTTTTGCTATTAATTTCAACTTTTTGAATATGTTCCAGATTTGAAAAGTTTCAGATTTTGACAAAAAAGAAATATCATCTCTAGAAACGTTTGGATTACAAAATATAAAATTTGAAATTTTCTCGAATTTAAAATTGCTCCAATTTGAAATTAGCTTGAATTTGAAAATTGCTCGAGTTTGGAGTTTGCTCGAATTTAAGATGTGCTCAAATTTGGAAATTACTCCAATTTAAAATTTGCTCGAATTTAAACAATATGTTTAAAACGAAAAAAAGGAAAAGGAAAAAACAGAAAAGTCAAAAAAGACGAAAAACAAAAAAAAAATGAAAGAAAAAAAAGAAAACCAGTAGAAAACCAATCGAGCCAGAAAAGAGGAGTAAAGAAAACAAAACAAAAAAGCCACACCAGATGGGCCGTGGCCCGCTCGCTCCAGCACACGGGCGGGCGTTAATCCGCCTCGCAGCTGAGCAGGAAATAGTTTTTCCCATCTTCACACCGTTTGATGGAGCGTTAAAATAAGCATGGGCGTCGGGAAATAGTTTTTTCCATCTTCACACCGTTTGATGGAGCGTTAAAATAAGCATGGGCCTATCAATTGATGTGGGTCCCAACCCCACATGTCAGTCCATCTAAAAAACGAAATATCTAAAAATAATATTTCCTCCAATTCATATAACTTTGTGCTAATAAAGATGTATCTAAATATATTTTAGTTGTAGATACACCTATTTTAGCATCTACATCCATATTAGCATCAAGTAATGTAAACCAGAGAGTATTAGCCAAGTGCGGCACAAGAGCTACCTTTGAGCTGAGCTGGGGAGCTCTCCCGGCCCTAGATGCTCCAACTCGTCCGTTTATCGGACTGAGATCCAGTGCCTTGCCTCTATCAAGTCACATATAAACAGTAATTGCCTTGAATTTTCAGAGCACAAGCAAGATTTAAGCACTGTCGCGAACGTGCTATAGAGATCATGTAGCATATGAACCGTACACGAGTCGCTGTATCAACTTACTGTAGATGGCACTATAGCTGTGAAATATTCATGCCAGCCGGACCATTGATTCTTGATCCAATGGTTAAAATATAGGGATAAGGCACTGTACTGTTCATTGGTACCTTGCCTTTGTCAAGGCACTGGATCTCAATCCGCGTGCACCTGCATCTGGGTTTGCAACATAGAAAAGAAAAATAATTCATACCGAGACGAACAAAACAAGATCTAATCTATTTTTTGCGAGAAAGATTCATTTTTTTATAGAAGTTTATAGGAAGTACAAAACACCCCAAACATAATAAAAATTACATCGAAGTCCTTGGATCATGTAACGACCACTACCACTGTTAGAGCGGGCCGTCGATGAGCCATTGTTGTTGTTCCCCTACCGGAGCCGACCTGACATTGTTGATGACAGTCGGGAAGTCTTCGTGCATGTGCCCATAAGGACTAGTGCCCTAGAGCCGAAGTTGTCGCCATTCAGCCCTTTAGTTGATCTGAATCTTCTAACACTGAACCTGTAGCACACGTACACTGAACAAGATCCACCACTCCATGGAAGCAATGACCTGATGATTCCCCGCCCTCCTCGATGCCACCGACGAGTTCGTCGCCAACGAGGTGGATGAGGAGGCAGGAATACCTTATTCTTGTCTCGGACAACGTCTCCATAGCCACCATAACGTTGATGCTGATTGACCAAACTCTAATTTTAGGGACCTTGATACAGCACCGAGCGGGGGTCCAAGGTCCCCACCCCCTCCCGCCGCCGGAGTGGCAAGGTGGGGACCCATCGATTCCCTGCCGGAGACGGAGGAGATGAAGCAGATGGCAGCGGCTAGGTTGGAACCCTAGATCATCGCATCTTTCTTTCTAGCGTTGTGAACGATATAAAACGAGATCTAATCTACGAGAGCGAAGTTCCAAACTACAAGATGCAAGTAGCAAGAGGGAGATCGAGATCTACACACCCTTGTAGATCGCTAAGCGGAAGCGTAAAAATGTGGCCGATATAGTCGTACTTTCTTTGCAATCCAGTCCAATCAACGCGGCAATGAGTGGTGCCTCTGAGTTATGCACATGTGCAACAAAACACTGTCTCCTCCTTTTTGATCCAGAAATTATAGGTGGAGATGTATATGGGATCTGGAAGCCAACACAGTGACGATGGTGAAGGCTATGTGTGATATCCCAGAACATAGGACCAACAAAGGATAGATTTAGAAATGGGATGTGCATTTCATCGCAAAACGAGGGATATTTTAGCGCCTTATTGCATAAAACCTAAAAGGGATCGAGGTTTCTCTCTCGTTGCTATTAGGGTTAGAGCAATGTGAGTGCTATGAATTTCAACATGACCTCTTTTGAAACTTAGAGTTTTGGGAGAATATTTGATTTGGCATTTCAAATTGATTTCAAAACAAAAGAAGTATTAAGTAAACAACATATAAATGAATTATAAATTCATAATTCCTAACCACATCACACTTATACAAATAATTTCAAAAGCATATCACATTTATACAAATAACTCATAAGTGAATACGAAATATTTACAAAAGCTCATAAGCAAAACTTTGAGCTTCATTGATCATACACACATAATTACATTGTCATTACAATATTCAGTATACAAGAATGAATAATATAATAAAGAAAATGAAGATTACATCAATTGGATTATTTCTAAACTAAAATCTTCATCAATTCTTCATTTTGATCTTCTCCAAAGCCTGGTATATCTTGAAACCTATATAATGAGAGAAAATGGAAGGTTTTGTCCAGTAACAAGTGTCATTGACACTTGGCAGTAAAAAGAACCAGAAATACAAGTGATAAGCCTTGGCAGGGAGGGATCAAGTCCCAACCAAAGCCAAAGGGGAGCCCAACAGCTTTTCTCCATCATGAGCAGGGGAGAAGGACTGGACAGCACAGCACAGCACACACACACACACACACACAAGTTCTGTCGACCCAGGAGCACAACACCTTGTGCTATAAATAGCACAATGCTTAGAGATAGGGTTGGATTCATCAGCATAGCAAGAAGAACAGCAAGAACAGCTCTAGGAACACCAGTAAAGCATTTCCATATTCATCCAGAGAATCAATCCCAAAAACCAAACCCAACCATCCAGAGATCATGGTGACCTAAGGTAAGATCATCCAAGAGCTAGGAGGTGAAGTAATGTGGATCAAATCAATCATCGAGAAGCACTGCAGCAACACAAAACATCTATCTAGGAGCTGGAGCAAGGTATACATCATATATGGATTGATCTCATTATCAAATCCATCATAAGCATGCTCATACACACACTTGGTGTGGAGCAGATACTCCACACGGTATATCATCACTCGGTATTTACCAAGTGATGCCAGGAAAGTAGAGGCCAGACCAAGAACCAGAGATCTAGTCACTGAATATGCATAAGTATATCTAGTACTAGTCTGTTATCACCAGGATTTGACCGAGTCAGAGGTGGGCCGCGATCAAGATAGATTTGAAGAGTATACATGGAAGAAATACGTGAATCGGCCTTTATATGCTAAGTTTGGGCTAGTTGGCCCTTGTATCTGTAACATATTAGGATACGTGTCGATTAGTTAGAGTTGGCCCCGTGCACGGTTAGGTGCACGCCTGAATTAGAAAGTCCCCTGGACTATAAATATGTATCTAGGGTTTATGAAACAACCAACGTTCAACCAACAAATCAATCCTGGCGCATCGCCAACTCCTTCCTCTCGAGGGTTTCTACCGGTAAGCATCATGCTGCCTAGATCGCATCTTGCGATCTAGGCAGCACATGCTTATGTTGTTCAAGCGTTGCTCGTACTGAAGCCTTTTTGATGGCGAGCAACGTAGTTATCTTAGATATGTTAGGGTTAGCATTGTTCTTCGTATCATATGCTATCGTAGTGCAACCCTTGCATATCTAGCCGCCCTCACACCTATCTTAGGTGTGGGGGCGGCACCCCGCTTGGTCATAATTTAGTAGATCCGATCCGTTACGGTTGCTCCTTGTTTTACAAGGATTAGTTTAATATCTGCAATAGTTAGGCCTTACAAAGGGTTGGAGGATCCAGCGGCACGTAGGGTGTCGTTTGCTAGTCCTAGACAGGACGTTCCGGGGATCAACCTCGTGTTGGTTTTTAGGCCTTGTTTAGGATCGGCTTACGATCACCGTGCGTGGCTGTCGTGGTATCGTCACGGCATATGCCATAGGGTGGCTAATCGAAGTGGTTCCTGAGGGATCTCACGGCGGTATCCGGATGCGGGTATGGGGACGCGTGACACAGAGGCGTACCCAGGTTCGAGGCCCTCTGATGGAGGTAACACCTCTACTCCTGCTATGAGTGTATATGATCACACAGTACAATGGTGCTCCTAGAGCTGTATCCGGCTTGCCCTGGGAGGCTAAGGTAGACGAAGGTCTCTCTCACAGGGCAGCGCTAAGACTAGAATGAAGTGAGAATGACTCCTCGATCGGTCGATCCCTTGCACGAGAGGGGGTAGTGCGGCTTATATAGGCACCGGCACTTTACATATAAGACCCTATAGTCTACTGGCCGGCTTGGCCGACTTCGGCTTCCGCTCCTTCCCGAGGCAATGACGTCAGGAGCCGTTGAGGCCTCATGGCCTGTCCCATCCGGCTGCCACGGTCAGCGGTATGGAGAGGAGATGTCCCTATCGCCGTCAGCCACTGTAGCCAGTACGGCTCGACGTAGGCCATGATGGCCTGTCCGGCGCGCGGCACTATTGCTCCACAGTGCCCCGCGCTTTACGGAAGATGAAGTCAGCGTGGACTTTGGGAACCCGGATCACCAACCCGGTTCCTTCCAGTGCAAGACTCGCCAGCCTCGAGTCGGTCTGAGGTACAAACCCCTAGTCGGATATGGCTTGTAGAAGCCGGCCCAGCTACAGCATTGGCGGCCGTAGCCAGGCCGACTAGGACCTAGAGCCAGCCGGCTTCCGGACCAGCCGGCCACGGCTCCAGCCGGCTGCTCCTCAGCCGGCCTTTGCCGCGAGCCGGCCAGTGGCCAGCCGGCCGCTCCTCGTCCATTGCCCTACCCGGGGTCTTCCCCCCGACATTAGCCCCCGAAGCTGGCAAGGTCCTGCGTTTAGAAGGACCTAGGCAGGTTTTCCTGGCTTCTCGAATACATCCGACGGCGCTTGGAGGGGCTGGCTGAGAATTTTCATTCAGCCGGCTGCGCCCTCATCCGGCTCGTCCCTGCCGGCTGCTTCTAGCCGGCCACTTTTTACACTTGTATAGTTTTGGCTTTCTCGCAAGATCTGATGGCGTCTCCGCCTTGCTGACGAATCTCGGTTCGGATGGAACTTATCGTCCGGCTCCGGCTTGCGGCGCGCCGGAGTCTCCGCCGCCTCGGGCCCTGCGCCCGACTTGACCGGTCTGACGCCTGGCCCGGCGGTCGGTTCGTCTGGTCACATCAGTGTCCCTCCGGATCCGGTGCGGTAGTGGGCGACGTGGTGTGGCCGTTTCCGATAACCGTTGTGGACGTGGGAAGAGTTACGGCGCAGTAAATCCGGGGAGTTACGGCCCACGACCGCCACTTGGAGGCCAACCGCCCGCGGCAGGAGGCCATAAATGCCGCGGGGGGGGCACCGAGGCGGCCACTTGCCATTCTCTTCCTCCTCGCGCTCCTGCTCCCATCGCTCTCTGCGCTCGAGCCCACTACTGCTCCGGCGAACTCCTTCCGCTGGCGAACTCCGGCGGGCGAATCTCCACCGTTCCGCCGCCGCCACTCCGTCAATCCGGCGCCACGGGGCCGCGCATCTCGACGGAGCGTCCTCAGCCGCCGTTGTCGCCACCGCGGTCGCAAGGTTCTTCCTCGCCGTTCAGCCTCTCCTGGTCATCTTCTTCCTCGTCCTCGTCAATGGCGTCCCCCAGCGGATCGTGGAGGGGCTCCTATATGCGGGAGGACGACATCGAACGCCTGGTGCGCCTCCGGCGGATCCCGCGGTCGGTCATCACGCGGGTGCCCGGCAAGGAGGTGGAGCCCAAGCCGGAGCCTGGCGAGCGTGTCGTCTTCGGCGCGCACCTTGATCGCGGGCTGGGCCTGCCGGCTTCAACGTTCTTCCGGCAATTCCTCGACCACTTCGGCCTCCAGCCGCACCACCTGCCGGCCAACGCGTGCGTCCTCCTGAGCTGCTTCGTAGCGTTCATGGAGGCTTACGCCGGCTTGTGGCCCGACATCGACTTCTGGAGCCGGCTCTTCTTCTTGAAGGCGCAGACCAACGACGGCCGCCTGCGAGCCTGCGGCGCCGCCTCGATCTACACCCGGCCTGGTACGCCATTCCCTAAGATCCCCACCGTCGACTCGGTGAAGAACTGGCAGATGTCATTCTTCTACGTGCGCAACGAGGGGGAGCTCGTCGACCGGATCAACCTGCCGGAGTTCAATCCGGCCCCTCCAGTCGGCCGGATCAACTGGAGCCACAACGCCCGCTCGACGGATCCGGATGCGGAGGTGAACCTTCTCTGGGACTTCCTGGCGACAGCCACCGATGGCGGGCTGACTGCCGAAGATCTCCTCTGCACCATCGCCGAGCGCCGGGTGCTGCCGCTCCAGATGCGCACCCACAAGATCGGGCACATGTCCGGCCGGTTCGATCCGAACCGGACGTCCAAGGCGCCGCTCACCAAGGCCCAGGTGGCCAGCCGGGTGAACCACATCACCAAGGCGAACCTGGCGGAGGACTGGAGCTACGGGCTGGTGCCCTGCGACAGGAACCATCCACCGGCGCGGGTAAGCTTCGTGTCTTCGCCATTTTCCGGCTTGCGGCTGCGGGGCCGACTTCCTTTTTCTTCTGCCGACTTCCGGCTTGTCATATGCTCATGTTTTTTCTGTCTTTCTAGCTTTTTGAGCGCCAGAACGCCGAGGACGGCGACCTGGCGACGAAGAGGTGGACGCCGGATCACGTCGATCCGGCTGACCAAGCCGGCGACCATGCCGGCGACGACGACCTGCCGCAGGCGCCTGATCTAGGCGGCCAGGGGGAGCACAATCCGCCCCCTTCACCAGAGCACCAGGAGGAGGAGGAGCCGGCGACGTCCGGCACGGGGCCAATCCCCGCCGTGCCCCTTCGCGCGAGGCCGCCGAGCACCACGGCGACTTCGGCGCCCAAGGGCACAAAGCGAGCCGGCTCCACCGCCGCCTGGGAGGCGAAGGCGAAGAAACAGCGCCGTCAGCAGCCGAGGAAGGTTCCGGAGCAGGCCGGGTGAGTTCTTCTCTTTCTTGCTTGATTCCTTTTCTTTCCTTACTTTTGTGCTTATCTTCTCTTTATTTGTCCGGCTAGGGCTCCCATCAAGTTTGCCCAGGGCAGCGGCTCCCGGCAAGCTCCGCGCGTCGCGTCGCCGCCGCTGCGCCAAAGGAGGGAGCCGACGCCGCAGCCTTCATCACGCGCTCCTACGCCACCGCCGCCTGCGGGTTCTACGCCTTCCGCAGGGGCACCTTCTTTCGCCGTGCCGCTGGCCTCAGCGCCTGATCGCGGCACGCGGGTCGAGCCGACTCGGCAGCCGACGCTGGACGACATGTTCCCGCGCCGGACTCCCTTTCTGGACCCAGCTGCTGGGGCCGGGCGAGGCATGCCGCCTTCGACCGGAGCCGGGGCCGGCAGGGCTGCGCCTCGAACCGGCGCCGGGCGGGGCTGCGCCGCTGCGGCCGGAGCCGGCACCAGGCCCGCCGTCGTGGTGCTTGGATGAGAGCCCGGAGGGGGCACCCTGTGCGCCGGAGTCAGATGCGCCTGCTGGGCCGTCTGCTGCGCCCGGTGCGTCGCGGCCGCTGGAGCCGACGAGGGATGAGCCAGCCGGGCGGGAGCCGGCCAGGGATGAGCCGGCGCGCACGGAGGGCGCCGACTCGCGCGCACTGGTGAGGGCAGAGACCCCATCGGCGTCGCAGCAGGCCCTGTACGTGGCCAAGGGCGCACTTCTTCTTCAGGTGCCGTCCGCCTCCGACTCCAGCCTCGGCTCGGCTGCCACCATGGAGCAGGCGTGGCTCCGCGCCGACTCCTACGAGGTGACCAGCCGGGAGGGGAACCCTGGCCAAGCATCGGTGGAGATGTTCTTCTCCAGCCTGCAGGCCCATCTCAAGGCCAGGGTTGCCGAGACCGCGGCCAGCGTTGCCAAGGTGGAGGAAGCCGGCAAGGTAAGCTTTATCTGTTTTTTGATTTGGTTACTATCCTGGTAGCCCTCCGAGGCATGGGCCGGCTGCTTGGAGCCGGCACGGGTTTCGCCTGTTCGACTGACTTTTTCCTTTTCCTTAGGCTGTGATGGATCGGCGCACTACTCTGTACAATCGCGCCGTCACCCATTACCACAAGGCCAAGCTGGACCGGGCCGACTTGGCCCGCGAGCTGGAAATTGCCAAGGGTAAGTTCTTGCTTCTTTCGACTTGATGTCATGTTTTCTTTTTAGCCCTGGTTGGCTGACGTTTCTTTCCGGCCGCCTCGCAGTTGAAGCCGCTAAGGTCCCACAACTGGAGTCGGATCTCCGGGCTGCTCGCGCCCAGTGCGCCGAGAGCGAGGAGGCGGGCCGATCCGCCGCCGGCAAGCTCAAGCTGGCTGAGCAGGAGCTGACGCGGCTGCGCCTGCTGGAACAGAACCACCTCTCTGAGCTCAACTCCCTTAGGACGGCGGAGAAGGAGAAGGTGGATGATCTGAGCCGGCGGCTAACGGAGGTGGAGAAGCAGCGGCTTGCGCTGCAAGAGGAGGTCACCGCCAAGTCCACAGAGCTGACGGCTACCGCCAAGCGCTGGACGGATGAGATTAGCGCGCTTGATCGCGGCTTGGCGGGTGAGTGCATCTCGATGTTCCTTTCCCTTTGCCGGCTTTCGGCTGTCGGCTGCCGGCCTTTGTTGGCAGCCGGCAGCAGAAACTTCTGATTTTTTCGCTATCCCCATCTTCGGGCTGGGGGCAGTCGGCTCGTGCCGGCTGCCGCCAGGCTTTTTCTTCTATCCTTCGAAATCTCCATCTTCGGGCTGGGGGTAGTCGGCTCGTGCCGGCTGCCGCCAGGCTTACTTTAGAGCTTCGGAATCTCCATCTTCGGGCTGGGGGCAGTCGGCTCGTGCCGGCTGCGCCAGTCTTACTTTAGGACTTCGAAAATTTGCGTTTTTCAGCTTATTTCGGCTTCAATGATTTCTGACTTGTTTTGTCTTGCAGCGGCCTTCCCGGAGACGCAGGACGCGGCTTTGGCAGCCGTTGGCGCTGCGCGCGAGTCCAGGAGGCGGGAGACCGGCGAGGGCGGCTCGGAGTATTTCTCCATGGAGGATCATATGGCATCCATGGCCGCCCGCGTCGAGCCCATCACCAAGCTCGGCTGGGAGCTCCGGAAGGCGGCAGAAGAGCTGGCGCCGCTGCTGTGGCTTGAGGAGGCGGTGCCGCAAGACATTTCCAGCCTCAGCTCCATGATGGAGCGGGCGCCGGACTGCTTCCTCGACTGGAAGGAGTCGGCCACGCGCGCCGGTGCCGACATGGCGCTGTCCTTTGTCCTCTCCTGGTACAACAAGGTGGACCTGGGGCAGCTTGAGTTCCGGCGAGCCGGCGTGGAGGGCAAGCTCCCAGCCGATCTCAAGGCCGCCCGCCTTGCTCGAGCCAGCACCATCGCCGAGTTCGTCGACAAGACCCTCTTCGTTGCGGACCCGAACCCTCCTCTGTCCGATGATGAATACATGGAAGATGAGGAGGCGGAAGACGTGCCCGAAGACGACCCGACAGCCGGCTCCGCTGATGCCCCTCCGGCTTAGTTTACCTGCTTTTCAGTTGTTCTTTTGCCAAGACAATTCGTTAAATCCCCGGGATGCCGGGTGCGTATGTAAGACAATAGTATCGCCCTTTAATTATGTCACACTTTAATGTGTTTGTTAATCATTTGTGTGCCGAGTTGCTTTCTTTCGACTCGTTCGCTTTTTCCCATCTGCCCCACTCTTTGGCTGTGCTCTTGCCGGTCGTACGTTCGACTTGCGATCCGTCGCCGGATCAAGAGCGGGCCGCTGGGTGAGGCCGACAGTATTTCAGTCGAACGAGCTGAATTCGGCAATCCGACACTTATATGAAAAGTTGCAAGTCAACTCGCTCTTACTCTTTCCCTTAGTCGTTTTTCGCGTGCCGGCTCCCTAGACCTTACTCCCGCCAGCCGGACAGCCGGGTTGCGGTCTGTAGCTGGATCGGAAGCCGGCTGTCGGAAACCGGATCACGTTACTGAGCCGACCGCGTGAGAGGGTTCAAGCCAATTGGCGAAACAAGGTAGAGTATGCGAAAAACTTGTCGGAAACGGCGCTCTTGGCGCAAGCTTTTTCATAACTCGCAAAGGGGATACAAGGGATACATACATTCCTGCTCTCATGTGTAAAATGGGCGGAGTAACCTGACATTCCAGGGACGTTTAGTCTCCTCGTCAGCCTTGTCCGGCTTGTTTTTCTTAGCCTCTTGGGCATCTATGAGATAGTAGGAATCATTGCCTACTGCCTTGCTCACGATAAAGGGACCCTCCCATGGGGATGACAGTTTATGCTGTCCGGCTGTCCGCTGGATCAGCCGGAGCACTAGGTCTCCTTCTCGGAATGCTAAGGGTTGGACCTTCCGGCTGTGATAGCGTCGGAGGCTTTGCTGGTAGATAGTAGATCTAGACTCAGCCAGCAGCCGGGCCTCTTCGACCAGGTCGACTCCATCTTCGCGAGCTTCTTTGGCTTCGGCTTCTGTGTAGAGCTTGATCCTTGGCGCGTCATGCTCGATATCAGTCGGCAAGACGGCTTCAGCCCCGTATACGAGGAAAAATGGTGTGAAGCCGACTGATCGGTTTGTCGTTGTGCGCAGACTCCACAGCACATTGGGCAGTTCTTCAATCCAGCAGCCGGCTGCTCGCTCGAGCGGCTCCACCAGCCGGGGCCGGATGCCGGCTAGGACTAAGCCGTTAGCCTTTTCCACTTGTCCGTTGGACTCTGGGTGTGCCACAGATGATAGGGCCATCCGGATCCCCATTTCCCCGCAATAGCGAGAGAAGATGCCTTGGGAGAAGTTGGTGCCGTTGTCAGTGATGATGGTGTGGGGATAGCCGAATCTCACAATGATTTCCTTGAGGAATGTGACGGCTGTGGAGCCGTCTAGCTTCTTGATTGGCTTGGCTTCAATCCACTTGGTGAATTTGTCAATCATCACCAAGAGATGGGTCATGCCGCCTCGCGCTGTTTTGAACGGACCCACCATATCCAAGCCCCATACGGCAAATGGCCATGTGATGGGGATGGTTTTCAAGGCGGAAGCCGGCTGGTGTCTTTGCTTTGCGAAGCGCTGACATCCGTTGCACTTCTTCACCAACTCTTCTGCGTCTCTGAGCGCAGTCGGCCAGTAAAAACCGTGCCGGAAGGCTTTGGCCACTACGGCCCTGGATGAGGCGTGGTGTCCGCACTCTCCTTGATGGATTTCCCGTAGGAGTTCAATCCCTTCAGCCGGCTCGACGCACCGCTGGAACACCCCACTTACGCTGCGTTTGTACAGCTGGTGGTTGATGATGGTATAGGCCTTGGCCCTTCTCTCAATCTGCCTGGCCTGGACTCTATCGTCAGGCAGCACACCGTCGGTGAGGTAGGAGAGGAATTCTTGTGCCCATGAAGGTACGCATCTTATCTCGAATACGCTAACCAACAGGGCCTCCTGCGTGGGAGCTTCCGGATTCAACTGCATGGTCGCCGGGTTCGGCTTGCTAGCCGGCGGGTTCGGCTTGCTAGCCCCCGAGTTTGGCGATGAAGCCCCCGGGTTGGACTGAGAAGTCCCCGGGTTCGGCATGATAGCCGGCGGGTTCGGCTTGTTAGCCCCCGACTTGGGCGATGAAGCCCCCGGGTTCGGCTGAGCAGCCCCCGGGTCAGCCGGCACGAATATTGAATCCGAGTCCGGTGACGGTATGATGGACGACTTCTTGAGAACCGCCAAGGCGATACCCGGCGGAATGGCTTGCCGGGTTGAGCCAATCTTGGACAAGGCGTCAGCCGCCTCGTTGTTTGCTCGTGGCACGTGGTGGAATTCGCAGCCGTCGAAGAAGCCGGATAGCTGCTGGACATGGAAGCGGTATGAGGCCATGTTGGCGTCCTTCGCGTCCCAGTCGCCAGATGCTTGCTGTATGACCAAGTCGGAGTCGCCGAAGCAGAGTATGCGACGCACGCCAATCTCCTTGGCCAGCTTCAGCCCATGAATGAGCGCTTCGTACTCCGCCACATTGTTGGATGCGGCGAAGTGGATCTGCAGGACGTAGTCCAGCCGGTCTCCCTTGGGAGAGGTAATGACGATGCCGGCTCCCAAGCCGTTGCGCATCTTCGAGCCGTCGAAGTGCATCTTCCAGTGTGTGGAATCCGGCACAGGCGGCAGGTACTGCATCTCAGCCCAGTCAACGAAGAAGTCCGCGAGGATCTGTGACTTGATGGCGGTGCGTGGCTCGTAGATGATGGTGTGGGCGGCTAGCTCCAGGGCCCACTTGGCAACCCGGCCGTTGGCATCCTTGCTGCCGATGATTTCCGCCAAGGGCGCTGTGGCAACCACTGTGATGAGGTGCTCTTGGAAGTAGTGCTTCAGCTTCTTGGCCGCCATGTAGACGCCGTAGGTGACCTTCTGGTAGTGGGGGTAGTTTTGCTTTGACTGGGAGAGCACTTCGCTGAGGTAGTAAACTGGGCGCTGAACCCGCTGCTCTCTGCCGGCTTCTGTGCGCTCCACCACCAGGACGACGCTAACCACTCGGTTGGTGGCTGCGATGTACAACAGCATCGGCTCCATTGAAGCCGGCGTTGCAAGGATTGGCGCGGTTGAGAGCACGCGCTTCAAGTCACGGAAAGCCTCATCCGCCTGCGGTGACCAGACGAATTTGTCCGCCTTCTTCATTAATTGATACAGGGGCAGTGCCTTCTCCCCCAGCCGGCTGACGAAGCGGCTCAAGGAAGCCAGGCAGCCAGCAAACTTCTGGACGTCCTTGAGGCACTGCGGCAGTTCCATCTTCTCCAGGGCGCTGATCTTGTCCGGGTTGGCTTCGATCCCTCGCTGAGAGACGAGGTAGCCAAGGAGCTGGCCAGACGGCACGCCGAATGTGCACTTGGCCGGGTTGAGCTTCATCCGGAATCTTCTCAGGTTGGTGAAGGTTTCTCTCAGGTCATCAAGGAGGGTAGTCGTCTCCTTGGTCTTGACAACGACATCATCCACGTATGCGTGAACGTTTCTGCCGATTTGATCCTGCAAGCATTTCTGCATGCACCTTTGGTAGGTGGCGCCTGCATTTTTCAAGCCGAACGGCATAGTCGTGTAGCAGTAAGCCCCAAACGGGGTAATGAACGAAGTCATTATTTGATCATCCGGATTCAAGGGAATCTGGTGGTAGCCTGAATAGGCATCTAGGAAAGACAACAGTTCACAGCCGGCAGTCGAGTCTATGACTTGATCTATGCGCGGCAGGGGGAAGGGGTCCTTCGGGCACGCCTTGTTCAGGCTGGTCTAGTCGATACACATGCGCCAGGAGCCGTTCTTCTTCAAGACCAGGACCGGGTTTGCCAACCAGTCCGGGTGCAGTACTTCCATGATGAAGCCGGCAGCTAGGAGCCGGGCAATTTCTTCACCGATGGCCTTCCTTCGTTCTTCGGCGAAGCGCCTGAGAGGCTGCCTCACCGGCTTGGCTTCGGGCCGGACGTGGAGGTGGTGCTCAGCCAGCTCCCTCGGCACACCCGGCATGTCTCTTGGAGTCCATGCGAAGATGTCCCGATTCTCACGGAGGAAGCTGGTGAGCTCGCTTTCCTATTTCTTGCTCAAGCCGGCACCGATGGTGACGTACTTGTCCGGCTGTGCCGGGTCCAGCAGTATCTTCTTGGTGTTGTCGGCCGGCTGGAAGTGAGTCGTCCCAGCCGGGTTGCCCAAAGCCGGCATGTCTGTCTGCGCGGCTTTGGCGAGGGCGACGGCGTCGTGGATGAGCTGCTTCTCGGTGGCGATGACCAGCGTCTGGGCCATCTTGGAGCTCTGCGTGGCGCAGTCCATGGAGCGGCGATAGTCGCCGGCTACGGTGATGACCCCCTTGGGGCCAGGCAGCTTCATCTTGAGGTACCCATAGTGGGGCACCGCCATGAACTTGGTCAGGGCCGGCCTGCCCAGGAGCGCGTGGTAAGGACTCACGAGGTCCACCACCTCGAACTCGATCTGCTCGGTGCGGAAGTGATCCGGCTTCCCGAACATCACCTCCAGCGTGATCCGGCCGATCGGCTGGCAGCAATGGCCCGGCACGATGCCATGAAAGACGGTGGGGGTGGGACGCAGCTCGGCTTCCTGGATGCCCAGCTTGCGGGCGGTGTCGCGGTAGAGGATGTTGATGCTGCTGCCGCCGTCGATGAGGACGCGCGAAAAACGCACGCTGCGCCGGGTTGTGCCGATGGTGGGGTCGAGGACCATGGCGTAGCTGCCCGGCTTCGGCAGGACAGCCGGAGTGTCGCGGCGATCAAAAGTGATGGCCTGCTCTGACCAGTTTAGGTACTGGGGGACCGGCGGTATGACCGCGTTGACCTCGAGGGAACGGCGCTGCTGGCTCGTCTTGTCCTCGGGCTCGGAGGTGAAGATGATGTAGGCGGCGTCTTCGGCCAGGTATCGGCCGCCATGGTGCACTTGGTTAGCCTCGTGGTGCTCGAGGTTGGCGTTCTCCGCGCCGGCTTGGCCACCCGGCCCGCCGGCTGGTGGGGGCGGGGGTGGAGGCGGGAGAGGTTCACCGCTTGTCAGCCGCTTCATGAAGTGGCAATCGCGGGTGGTGTGGTTGGAGGGGTTCTTGCCGCTGTGGTACTTGCACGGCGAGTCGAGCATCTGCTCGAAGGTGTACTTCGGCTTCCACTGCCGGTCTTGCTTCTGGCGGCGGCTGCCGCCTGCCGCGTTGTCCTGCACGGCGGCTACGTGGGCGGAGCCGTACCGGCGGTCCGGCTGGTCGCTATGACGCTTGCCGCGGTAGTTGTCCCGCCGGCTGCCGTGAGAGGCGCCCTCGGCCGGCTTGTTGTTGTCCCTCTTGGCGGGGGCCGGTGAAATGTCAGCCGGCGCCTTGCCGGCTTCCTCAGCCAGCGCGTACTTGTCGGCGATGGCCATCAAGGCGGCCATCGACTTGGGGTCGCTGCGGCGCAACTTGTGCCACAGCATGGTGTTGGGCCGACAGCCTCCCATGAAGAAGCCGATGGCCTGGATCTCGTGCACGCCCTCGCAGGAGTTGCGCATCTCGCACCAGCGCGTTAGGTACGCGCGATCCGTCTCGTCGGGGCCCTGCTTGCACATCTCAAGCTGCTGGGGGCGACCCGGCCGGCGATAGGTGCCGGTGAAGTTGCTGATGAAGGCCGCTTCGAAGTCCAGCCAGCCGTTTATGCTGCCGGCTGGCAGGTTGTTGAGCCAGGTGCGGGCGGAGCCGACCAGCATCAGGGGGGAGTAGCGCACAGCCCAACGCTTGTTGCCTTTGGCGATGCCGACTGCGGTGGAGTAGTCCTGCAGCCAGTCCTCCGGCTTGGCGGTGCCGTCGTACTTGGGGGTGTCGCGGGGGAGCGTGAAGCCTTCAAGCGTGGGCTCGTTGGCGATGCGGGGTCCGAAGCACTTTGGGCCGGCTGGAGCTTCTTCTTCCGCAATGCGGGATTCGACCAGCCGGTCGAGGCGTTCTCGGGCGTCAGCGGGCTCGGCGCGCGGGCCCAGCCGGGAGTGTGCCGGCTGGCGTGCGCCGCTTGCTTCTGGAGCCGGCCGGTGCTGACGGCGGGGCTCGGAGTTTTGCTCCTGGTTTCGGCTTGGAGGAGGCCGGCTGCGGCTGCTGCCGCTCGGTTGGTGGCTCGGCCGGCTCGAACTTGCGTTCGTGGCCCGGGAATCATGGCGCCGGCTTGGTGCTGGGGAGGCGGACTCGGCCGTGTCCCTGGCGCCTTCCCTGTCGTTGCCTGCAGCGCCACGAGCGTGAGAAGCTCTGGGGGCATTGACATACCTGGGGTCGGCGATCTGCTTGTTGGCTGCGTTGAGCAGCTCAGATACCCGCCTGGTCTGGCGGCGTAACTCTTCGCCTTCAAGGCGGCTCAGCTCTTCTGCGGCGGCTTCTGCCGCGCGCATGTTCTTGTCGGGGGTGTTGTAGACGGGCAGCTCTGCGGACGGAGCCGGCGAAGGAGCGCCGTCGCGGGCGATCTCGGCGCCGAGGTCGCGGCCCCTGCGGCGGACGTGGCCGGCTCGGCTTGGCTCGTCGCCGCCTGGAGTGAGGCCGTGGGCGCGGTTGTACTCGCGCTGGGTGATCTCCATCTGGCGCTTAGCAGCAGCCAGTTCTTCGGTTTGCTTGAGGAGGAGCTGGCGATGCGCCTCCAGGTCCGCCTCGATGGCGGCGGGGTCTCCGCCTGCGGTGAGCGGGGTGCTCAGCTTTGCCCGGACTTCGTCCAGCCGGGACGGTGGTGGCGGCGCTTTCGGGCCCGAGCCGGAGGCGTTGGGGTCGATGTTGCGCTCCAGGTTAGGACCACGGGTGCGCGGGTTCTTGGTGGGAAGCTCCTCGCCAGCCATCATGACTTGCACGACGGCGGGGCTGGCGGTAGCGCTGCTGCCGGCTCGCGGAGGAGGGCTTGCGCAGCGCAGCACCTGCCGCGGGTAGCGCGGCGGTGCGACGGTGGCGACGTAGACGTCGTGGCCACCGAAGGAGATGACGCTGCCGCCGGCTGGGAAGGGCCGATCGGCGAAGCAGCCAGCGTTGTCGCTGACGCAGTCGAGGGAGCCGAATCTCCAGATCAAGCCTGAAGCGACTCGCTCGCCGGTGGTGATGGTGAGGCCCGTCCGGATGAAGACACCGGCCGAGGATGCTGAAGGCCCCACGGTGGGCGCCAAATGTCGTGGTATCGTCACGGCATATGCCATAGGGTGGCTAATCGAAGTGGTTCCTGAGGGATCTCACGGCGGTATCCGGATGCGGGTATGGGGACGCGTGACACAGAGGCGTACCCAGGTTCGAGGCCCTCCGATGGAGGTAACACCTCTACTCCTGCTATGAGTGTATATGATCACACAGTACAATGGTGCTCCTAGAGCTGTATCCGGCTTGCCCTGGGAGGCTAAGGTAGACGAAGGTCTCTCTCACAGGGCAGCGCTAAGACTAGAATGAAGTGAGAATGACTCCTCGATCGGTCGATCCCTTGCACGAGAGGGGGTAGTGCGGCTTATATAGGCACCGGCACTTTACATATAAGACCCTATAGTCTACTGGCCGGCTTGGCCGGCTTCGGCTTCCGCTCCTTCCCGAGGCAATGACGTCAGGAGCCGTTGAGGCCTCATGGCCTGTCCCATCCGGCTGCCACGGTCAGCGGTATGGAGAGGAGATGTCCCTGTCGCCGTCAGCCACTGTAGCCAGTACGGCTCGACGTAGGCCATGATGGCCTGTCCGGCGCGCGGCACTATTGCTCCACAGTGCCCCGCGCTTTACGGAAGATGAAGTCAGCGTGGACTTTGGGAACCCGGATCACCAACCCGGTTCCTTCCAGTGCAAGACTCGCCAGCCTCGAGTCGGTCTGAGGTACAAACCCCTAGTCGGATATGGCTTGTAGAAGCCGGCCCAGCTACAGCATTGGCGGCCGTAGCCAGGCCGACTAGGACCTAGAGCCAGCCGGCTTCCGGACCAGCCGGCCACGGCTCCAGCCGGCTGCTACTCAGCCGGCCTTTGCCGCGATCCGGCCAGTGGCCAGCCGGCCGCTCCTCGTCCATTGCCCTACCCGGGGTCTTCCCCCCGACAGTGGCCGCGAGGCCCAATCGTGAGTAGGATGATCCGATTATGCGGTGAAAACCCTAAATCGTCGTAGATCGCATTAGCTTTATCTTGATCAAGCAGGACCACCATATATTCGTGCACCTCGTACGAATCATGGGTGGATCGGCTCCTTGAGCCGATTCACAGGATAACCTGAGAGCCGATCGAGGCTCGTATTTAATGTTTACGTGTATGCCATGCAGGAAACTAAGCGCGGCATCTCCATCACCTTCCTGACCAGGTATAGGTCAGGTGGCACGCCCTTGCATCGGCATCGGACGTGTGTACCAGAGGCTTTGCGGGCCGTCGCTCGGAGGGACCAGGGCCAGCCGCTGACAAGGTATCGACTTGTCAATGCCTATGGATTGTAGGCTAGGGTTTAGTTAGAAGTAGAGGGCAAGTAGATCTCGAAGGTTTCAGCCGAAAAGTACTCGACGATTGTGAAATTTAGGGTTTGCAGACAATGATTCGATTGATTCTTCGTCCCTCGACCCCCCCTTTATATAGGAGGTGGAGCCGAGGGATTCGTGCTATACAAGTTTACAGAGTCCGGGACGGTTTCTAACTCATCCCGCCAGATTACAAATAATACTTCCTATTACAACTCTTATCTTTTCCTTAAATACATCTTGGGCTTCCGAATCTTCTTATTCTTCGGGTAGTGGGCCTTCAGTAAACCCCGGGTACTATATTCGGCAGGCCCATTTGGGATGCCTATGTCAGTAGCCCCCGAGATTTTGCTTGAATCGTAGAATCAGGGAAAATCTCCACTGTTTATTTTTAGTCGAAAGCTTTAACTTATTTTATATTTCTTGACATAAAATTCTATATTGTACAGGGATACCGGTAGTTGGGGCTAGTTCATCTGACGGATTAGGTACTAGTTAACTGCTCTAGTGGCAATCCGCAAAAACCTACTTCAAGATCACGTCCCTGGACATGATCTCGGGATACTGGTGTAAACTTCGACAGGTGCCGCTTAAGGTCTTACCATTCTGTCGAGTCCCAGTTAAATTTATCGGGTACCTAACGCGTCCGTTAGGATTTTTCTTCGTATCTGTTGATACGGATAAAGGTAGCAGAGTGCAGTCTTTGGCGATGCCACGCCCAGCAGAACGGATCTGGGGTCTTACCTTCGCAAATTTGCGGCATTCAGAAATTGATCGCAACTTTGGCGTTCTGAGAATATATTGTCGAGTGCTTTTCCGGCTGTTGGAATGGCACATTTTATCGAGTCAATTTTGACTTTATATTGCTTTCCCGATGGGAGTATATGTAGAGTTAATTATAACTCGAAATATACTTTCTTGCTTTTCTATCTTTTATTTTTTGAACTTCGTCGGGTACGCGAACAGCGTTCCCGATGGGAGTAGCCCCCGAGGCTACAGCCAAGAACTTGTGCTTGGTTGTAGGCTCACCATTTTAGTCCACCTTGTCGCTATATTTTCATTACTTCCCAATATGATCACTTTCTTCTTCTTTTTTCATTTCTCTCGGGTGCGCGAACAGCGCTCCCGATGGGAGTAGCCCCCGAGGCTACAACCAAGGACTTGTGCTTGGTTGTAGGCTCAACATTTTCTATATTGCCATACTCGAAATTTTACTTTTTTCCGAAGTAGCCCCCGAGCATTTGGGCAAAAACTTGTATTTGATCAAAGGCTCTCGAAATATTCAAATAACTCCTCCTGTCGCCAATCTTCTCAAATTTTTATCGGCATGCTTCCCTTCATCTCTATTTTTCTGTTCTGTGGGCCCATTGCTTCTTCCACGTTGACACGTCGTGCAAGTGGGGGACACACGTCCTCCGCTTTTCCTGGCGCACGTACGGTAACGCTTATCTCAGTAAAAATACCCTTTTACCCTTTTATCTAGAAGAATTGCTGTCACCACACGATTTCTTCATCCAACGGTTCATTGCTTCACCCGATTCTTATATAAACCTTTCTTCAACCTCCGTGCACTCCCTCGCTTGCGCCGCACATCTGTCTCTCTTCGCAAAAAGCTTCCCCTGCGCCCAACTCTCTCTGATCTTCCGCACGCTCATACATTGCTTTGCCCATTGTCGTTGATGCCACCGCGCACGCGTCTGACTCGCCACAGCACTCCGGAATCCAAGATGGCCGCCGAGGATCTTGAGTGGGAGAGATCCAAAATCTCCAACCAAGACACCAACATGCTGAAGAGGCTTGGCCTCATGAAGAAGGAAGACGCCATCCGCTTTTCTAGCGAAGAAAGCTACCCCAAGCCTCCAATGGAGTATCGGGTTAGTTTTGTTGATCATCTCATCCGCGGCCTCTCGACCCCAATCCATGATTTCCTCCGCGGTCTGCTTTTCGTTTATGGGATTCAACTGCACCAGTTGACCCCCAATTCAATCCTTCACATTTCTATTTTTATCACACTCTGCGAATGTTTCCTCGGAATCCCTCCCAATTGGGCTCTGTGGAAACGCATTTTCTGTCTCCGCCGCAATGGCTCCCACAACGTCACTTATAATATAGGTGGCGTTGTTATCTGTGTTCGTACTGATGTCGACTATTTCGACGTCAAGTTTCCTGATTCTGTTCAAGGATGGCGCAAAAAGTGGCTCTATATTCACGAAGAAAGCGCCAACTCCGTTGAACACAACATAATTCCCTTCGACGGAAGTGCCAGAATTCAGCGCCGCCGCTCCTGGGATGCCGAGGCTTCTGAGGAAGAGAAAAAGGCGACAGAGGCACTCATGTCTCGCATTCGTCAGCTTCAAAACACTCGAGGCAAGGAGCTGTCTGGTGTTCAAATCACTGCCTACTTCCTTAAGATTAGAGTGCAGCCTCTTCAGGCTCGCAAAAATCCCCTTTGGACGTATTCTGGTGAAAACGACGCCAACAGAATCTCCGGTGATCTTTCTGCAAAAGACTTGGAGAAGTTAATTCGAAGAGTTTCTCGACTAGCCAAGAAGGATCCTATTCCCTCCTCTTGTCGAGTGGAACCATACAGTGCTACCAATTCTCTTCCCAAGGTATTTTGTCTTCTCGAATTTCTGTCTTGTTCTGAACTTTCCCTTGCATCTTATTGTATTGTTATCTCGCTAATTTTCTTTTGTCGCTATTTTCTTGCAGAATCATTCTACTATGGCTTCCCTTCCTCCTCTTCCTGAGGATGGAGAAGTCGAAGAACGAACTATCGTTGCTGAAGACACTCAAGGTTCTTCCATGCCTGATAGTGAAGTCGCAGGTTTTCACAAATCTACGACTTCTTATGAAAAAGAAGTTGAGTCTGAAGCCAGCGAGTCGACGCAATCCCTTCCGCCTGCTGTTTCTCCAAGGAACAAAAGGAAAAGAACGGATGCCGAGGATTCTGGCACCTCTAAGGCTGAAGAAGTTGTTCCTTCTCATCCGAAGGCAGCTTACGATCCTTATGTTGAATCCCTCGTCAGCTCGTAAGTCGTCTTTATTTCTCCCTACTTTTGTACTCGAAATATTTATCCTGTCTTGCTTTTTATGCTGGCGATTTTTTGACCAACAGTGATGACGAGGAAGAAGTACCAACTGTCGACGTGGCTCCTCGAACAAGCGCGTCACATACTGTACTTGCCTCAGACACGCTAGTTGAAGGAGAAGAATCCTCGCCTCCTCAACAAAACATCGTCGCCACAACTCCACCATCAAGCCCCCTTGCTCCTTCACCAAAAAGGACAAGGGTTGAAAAGATTGTTGAACCTGCCCCTCAGTTGGGCAGTTCGTCGACTCTGCTCCTAGATGATGTAAGTTTGTCGACATCTATATTTTCCTTATTTTGTTTTTCCACACCTTCTCTTTTTCATGCCAATGTTTCTTTTGCTGTGTTCACCTTGAACAGCCTATGATCAAAGATCTTCTCCGCATCGGTTCCCAATTTATTGGGTACCGTGAATATGCTAATAGAGTCGAAGGTAACGACTTTTATACTTGCTGTTTTTCCTTGATTTTTTACTCCTGTTGCTTGTCGCGATTTTTGATCTTTCTTCTCTTTCTTTTCCATATCTCGACAGAGAAACTTGCAGAGGCCAACGAACGCGCGGATGCACTTGCTCGAAAACTTGAGCAAAGTGAAACGGCTCGCGAGAAAGCCGACCTTGCTGCTAGCAAAGCCGAGGTCGAAGCTGATGAAGCCAAGGCGAAAGCTGCTGGTGTCGAAGAATTGCAGAAAAAACTTGAGGATGCTATAACTGCCTTAGATTAGCACAAGGCTGCGCAAGCTTCTCGTGAAGAAGGAATCCTTAAGCGCCTGAAAACTCAGAGTCGCCGCACTTTCAGTAAGTTTGCTGACCCTTTTTATTTTTATGAGAATCTTTGTTTCTTGTCTGTTCACTAATGCTTTGTTTCCTTAATAGCCCAAACGAACCAGGATTTTGATCTGACGAATCCTGTCAACGACCCTGTCCTTGACGCACTTTCCTATCTGGAGCTTCATGGGTCTGAGATTCGTGAAGGTGTGTCGAATGCTAGCGCAGTCTTGTCGGCATTGTTCCCCTACTTCTTCCCGAGGAAAGAGGAGCCTGCAACTTTCCTCAATCTTGCCAAGATGTTCAATACACCGGATGATCTTGGACTAAAGGTGCGCCAAGAGAATATGAAGGTTGCCGTTGAAAGCACTGTCGCTTTGGTTGCTGACAGTCAACAGGCTGTTGATTGGACGAAAGTTGGCGACACCGAGCAGATAGAGCAATCAAGATGGAGGTCGCTGATTAAGGCAGCCAAGCCCAACACGAAGAAGATCTTGGCCTATCTCGGGATTAAGCCAGCGTCGACTCCTAGCTCGTCAAGACCGGAGGTCTAGTTGCATGCTTCTATTTTCCTTTGTTTCTTTTGCTCTTGTCGCCAAAGTAGTTGCTTGGCGACACTTATTTCCTTAGCTCCACTGTAATGCCCTTGTAATTTTTCCAAGAGATTAATGAAAAACTCTATCTGTCATTTGATGTTGTCTTGTCTAAATTTCAGTTGATATTTGATAACTATACTCCAACTTCCGCTCCTTCCAATGTGTCGCCTTCTTCTTCTCGTGCGAGGAGAGCTTTTGCTGATACTGCACCTGTCGACGATACCTTGTCGCAAGAACTGGATGAACTTCGACAGCAGCTTCAGTCCACGAGGAAACAATCACTGAAGCTCATGGAACAATCCCGAGAATCTTCTGAAAGAGAAAAAATTGCACTCCAACAAGCTCAAACTGCCATTACTGAAAAGGACTCTGCTGTTGCTGAAGCTGCTGCGGCTGCGTCTCGGGAAAATTCCATGCTCCAGCTGCTAATAGATGCTAGCTTGGATATGGCGGGTATGTTTCATTTATCTTTGTCGTGCTTTTTTTTCTTTGCTGCTTGCCTCCTTATTACGTACTGACCTGTTGTAAGAAACAATAGGTGCTTTTTTGGATACTGCTACTGAAGATGAACGTGTCGAGGCTCGTTCCAATGTTCTTCTTCGGCTTGCACGTGAACATGGGTCGTCCTTTTGGGGCACGTCTGAACGGACTCGCCAAATCGTGAGGTTTCAAGATCGCGCGCTTCAGGTTCGCGAGTATCTTGACTTCTGTACAAGGACTTTGTCCCTGGTTTATGGTACCATGTTTCCTCGCAATAAGATGCCAGAGACCCTTCCTGCGTTGATGGACAAATTTCGAGATGCTCCTCGTATTCATGGCTTTGTACGAGCCCAGCTGGCAGCTGGCGCAAGGTTTGCGATGATCATGATAAAAATCTGCCACCCGAAGTTAGACATGGAGCAAATTGTTCCAAAGTGTTTGGAGAAGATGTCGAAGCGGAGAAGAAACTTCGGCAAATATGATGACGTTGTTACTCCTGTTGCTGAAGCTATGATGGATGAACTTCTTCGGTTGGATTCCGAATTCTTCGTGAAGGGTAGCTATGCTGAGCATAGCACTCGCGCTGTAAATAATGAGCACTTGACCATAGACAATATATTGGGAAATCCTTGAGGATGAACTTGTTCCAAAATTTTCATCCCGTGAATATGATCTATATTGTAAAGTCATTATATTGTTATTTTTGTCGCCAAGCCCCCGGGCGTTTTGATTGCAATATTATTGTTTATTATAATGCGAGGTTGTCCCAAGGCAAGATAATATACACTGTGTACTATTTTTGGTGGGTGCAAGCCCCCGAGCCTTTTGTTGATCACTATTTTGTCTATATCCTTTTTTATTTTGGCGAGGTATTTTTACCAAGGCAAAGTGCTCCTTTTGCGTTTGTCGACACTGTGTTTATATCTATATTGTATCATTTAGGGGAAAACCCCTGACCCTGTCGAGAAAAAGATATATAATTCCACTATCTTTATTATATTGCAGCACCGCGAGCCCGCCTCATTAAAAACCTTTCTCGGCCCCACTCGGTGCCCCGAAAAAGGAAAAGAGTGCGTCTGAAAACTCGCGGGCGTTTCAGTACATTGAATTTTGACAAGGACTATATTTCAGTTCTAGGCATAGAAACGCCTGAGTTGCGCCACGTTCCAGGGGTTTTGCTCCTCCACCCCTGTCTTTTTGTCCTTTATTCGGTATGCTCCTCCTCCGATTATTTCTGTGACGATGTAAGGACCGAGCCATGGTGACTCGAGTTTTTCATGGCTTTTTTGCGTGAGCCTGAGAACTAGGTCTCCCACCTGAAAAGACCTCGGTCGCAAACGTCGAGTGTGGTAATTCTTCAAGTCCTGTTGATATTTGGTTACCCGAGATAATACTTCATCTCGAGCTTCATCAAGTGCGTCGACGTCATCTTCTAGCGCTCTTCTCGACGTTTCTTCATCATATTCGACGACACGTGGAGAGTTGTGCTCTATCTCGATTGGTAGTACTGCCTCTGCTCCATGAACCAGGAAAAACGGAGTTTCCTGTGTTGCTGTGTTTGGTGTTGTTCGGATGCTCCACAACACGCTTGGTAATTCTTCTGGCCAGGTATGTCGTGCTTTTTCCAGTGGTCCTAACAAGCGCTTCTTGATGCCATTGCAGATGATGCCATTGGCTTTCTCGACTTGCCCATTGGTTTGAGGATGTGCAACTGACGCGAAGTTCAGCTTGATGCCCACTTCTTCGCAATAGTCTTTGAATTCCTGGGATGTGAAGTTACTACCGTTGTCTGTGACGATGCTGTGGGGCACTCCAAATCTGAAGACAAGGCTTTTTACGAATTGTACTGCAGATGCTCCGTCTGGTGAATTTATCGGCTTCGCTTCTATCCATTTTGTAAATTTGTCGACAGCTACTAGCATGTACTCCTTTCCTCCTGGCCAGGATTTATGTAACTTGCCCACCATATCAAGTCCCCATTGAGCAAAGGGCCATGACAATGGTATTGGTGCTAGCTCTGCTGCTGGAGAGTGAGGTTTTGCGGCAAACCTTTGACACGCGTCGCAAGTTCTCACTATGTCCTTGGCGTCCTCGATTGCTGTTAACCAGTAGAATCCTGCCCGAAAAACCTTGGCTGCGATAGCTCGACTACTTGCGTGGTGGCCACAGATTCCTTCGTGTACATCTTTCAGAATTATTCTTCCTTCTTCGGGTGTGACACACCTTTGCAGGACGCCTGAAATACTCCGCTTGTATAATTCCCCTTTGACTACCGTGAAAGCTTTGGAGCGTCGAATTACTCGCCTTGCCTCAACTGGATCATCGGGTATTTCTTTCCTGAGGATGTATGATATGAACGTCTGCATCCATGGTATTTGTATCATCATGACCAGGTCCTGTTCTTCTTCTTCTTCCTCTTGCTCTTCCTTGGTAGCCCTCGAGGGTTTCTTCTCCTTCTTTTTTAATTTTATCGATTTGGTGGACCTCTCTGTTATCTCTTCCCAGAATACACCTGGCGGGACCGCAAGGCACTGCGACCCGATGTTTGCAAGAACGTCGGCTTCGTCGTTGCTTAATCTACTAATATGATTTACTTCGCATCCATCGAACAATTTCTCGAGCTCGTTGTACACCTCCTTGTATGCCATCATGCTATCATTGACTGCGTCACATTGGTTCATAACTTGCTGTGCCACCAACTGTGAGTCACCAAAGATTTTTAATCTAGTTGCACCGCAGGCTTTCGCCATCTTCATCCCGTGTATGAGAGCCTCATATTCTGCTTCATTGTTAGATGCGTTAGGGAACGTCATCCGAAGGATGTACTTCAACTTGTCGCCTTCAGGTGATGTGAGTACAACTCCTGCGCCAGCCCCTTCTAGTCTTTTGGATCCATCAAAGTTCATGGTCCAGGTTCTCGACAAATCTGGAGGTCCTGTGTTTTGCAACTCCATCCACTCTGCGATGAAATCTGGCAAAACTTGCGACTTGATTGCTTTTCTTTTTTCATACGTGATGTCCCGAGGGGAAAGTTCTATTCCCCATAGGGAGACACGACCCGTAGCTTCTGGATTGTTTAGTATGTTTGACAAGGGAGCTTCATTGACCACTATGATCGGATGTGCCGAAAAATAGTGGCGTAGTTTTCGTGCTGTTGTGAACACTCCATATGCTAGCTTTTGGTATTGAGGGTACCTTTGTTTTGATGGCGACAAAACTTCGCTCACGAAGTATACTGGCCTCTGTACTCCATGGATTTTACCTTCTTCTTCTCTTTCGACTACTAGCACCGTGCTAACCACTTGAGGTGTGGCTGCAATATACAGCAGGAGAGGTTCCTTTTCCTTTGGCGCCACCAAAATTGGTGGTGTCGAAATTTTGCGTTTCAAATCCTCGAAAGCTCTATCGGCCTCTTCGTTCCATTGGAATTTGTCTCCTTGCTTTATCAAAGCGTAAAATGGTAACGCTTTTTCTCCTAGCCTGGCGACGAATCTGCTCAATGCTGCGACTCGCCCAGTTAGCTGCTGTATCTCTCTCAACTTTGTTGGCTTTCTCATTGTTACTATAGCTTGTATTTTGTCGGGATTTGCTTCAATCCCTCTTGCTGAAACTAAGAAACCCAGAAGTTCTCCTGCTGGGACGCCAAAAGAACACTTCGTCGGGTTCAGCTTCAGGCAGAATTTGTCGAGGTTGTCAAAAGTTTCCTTGAGATCCTCGATCAGCGTTGCCCCCTTTTTTGATGTTATAACGACATCATCGATGTATACTTGCACGTTTTTCCCGATCTGTGTCGCTAAACACTTCTGCATCATCCTCTGATATGTTGCTCCTGCATTTTTTTAGACCGAAGGGCATTGTCTTGTAGCAGAACACGCCGTAAGGTGTAATAAACGCTGTTTTGGCTTCATCATCTTCTTTTAATCTGATCTGGTTGTAACCAGAGTATGCATCCAAAAAGGAAAGACGTTCACAACCTGCCGTGGAGTCGATGATTTGATCGATCCTTGGGAGGGGAAAGTGATCCTTAGGACAATGTTTATTAAGACACGTAAAGTCGACGCACATGCGAAGGACTGTCGTGTGTTTCTTCGGCACCATCACTGGGTTAGCTACCCATGTGGCTTCTGTAGATATCTCTCTGATAAAGCCGGCCTCCTCGAGTCGATTTATTTCTGATAGCATGGCTTTGCGGTTTAATTCCGAGAAACGCCGCAAAGGTTGTTTGATTGGTCTCGCTACTGGATCCAAGTTTAGGTGGTGCTCGGCAAGTTCCCTGGGTACTCCTGGCATGTCAGCTGGACACCATGCGAAGATTTTCCAGTTCTCACGGAGGAACTTGACGAGCGCGCTTTCCTATGCGATATCCATATTTGTTGCAATGGATGTCGTCTTTTTCGGGTCTGTCGGGTGGATCTGCACCTCCTTAGAAGTTTTCTCGGTATTGAAAGTTGACTCTTTATTTGGCCTTCCAACGTCTGGCAGCACGTCGTAGTCGGTCATGCTTTTTGACGCCAAGTACTCAGCTTGCATCCCGAAAGTTTCTGACAATCGATGAAAATCCTTGTCGCACTTATCAGCTAGGGCGAAGCTTCCTTTGACTGTGATTGGTCCCTTTGGTCCGGGCAACCTCCACAGTAGGTATGTGTAATGTGGCACTGCCATAAATCTAGCGTATGCTGGTCGTCCCAACAAAGCGTGGTACTGTGACGGGAAATCCACGACTTCAAATTCCAGCCTTTCGATTCTATAATTCTCTCGGGTTCCGAACTGGACGTCAAGGTTGATTTTTCCCAATGGATAGTTTGGCTTCTCTGGTGTAATACCGTGGAACCTTGTGTCTGTCGGTTTCAAGTTTGCTAAGGATATGTTCATCTTCCTCAATGTATCTGCATACATGAGGTTTAAGCTACTGCCGCCGTCTATGAACACTCGAGAGACATCGAATCCTGCAATGACTGCTGGCAGGATAAGTGCTGACTGCCCTGGTCGAGGAACTTGTTGCGGATGATCTGCTATGGTGAACCCAATATCTTGCCCTGACCAATTAAGGTATTCGACAGTTGGTGGAGGCATTTTCTCTGCCATGAATACTTGTCGTGAAATTACTTTCTGGGCTCTATTTGACGGCCTTGCTTTCTGAATCATCGACACCGCTCCATGAGAATTGGGATCAACGTAAGGTGGTGGTGGTGGTGCTGCTGCTATTCTGAGCTGATGTCGGTTGTCGTCTGTTATTGCGGGAGGTGGTGGCAGGTGGACCTCGCTCCTGGGTTCCCGGGGATTTCTCTGTGCTGCTCGAACATTAGCGTTTTCTGCGTGTCTTAGCATTGCTTGAAAATTTCGACAGTCTTTCTGCAGGTGCCCTGACTGTCTTTTGCCGTTGTTGTCAATGAAGAAGTGCATCTGACACGGCCCGTTCATCATCTCCTCAGGGGACATGAAAGGTCTTGGGAACCTTGGCCCGCTATTTTGTCTGTTGTTGCGAGAATCGTCCCTGTTGTCGCCTCGCTGCTCACTGCTTCTCTGATAATCATCTCTGTTGTTTCCTCCTGTATTTGTTCGAAAACCTGCCGAAATTTGTCCTGGAGCGTCATAATTCTGGTACTGCCGAGGAAACCGTCGCCTTGGTTGATAATTTCGCCCCCGGTCCTCTTCTGGCGACCTGTGTCGTTTGTTATAAACAGCATCTTCTCCATCTGCCCATTTGTTTGCTATCTCCATTAACGCGGATACTGTTCTTGGGTTGGTCCTCCCCAAGTCCTCGACAAAATCTCCACGCCTGATTCCTGCAACAAACACATCTATTGCTCTCTCGTCAGATATATTTTCTGCCGAGTTTTTGATGATATTCCATCTTTGGATGTATTTTCTCATTGACTCATCTGGCTTTTGTCGACATGCTCTCAACTCCTCTAATGACGCAGGTTTTTTGCACGTCGATCTGAAGTTCTTGACGAACACATCCTCGAAACTTTCCCAGCTGTCGATAGATCCTGGAGTGAGCTTCTTTATCCAGGAACGTGCAGCTCCACTCAGATGCACCTGAATGCTTTGCATAGCTGTTGCCCTGGTTCCTCCTGTGAGCTTTACCGTCTCCAGATAGTCGACTAGCCAATCCTCTGGATCTTGAAGGCCGTCGAATTTTTTGAAATTGTCGGGTAACTTGAATCCTGAGGGGACTCGAGTTTTTCGGACTCTCCTCATGAAGCATGGCAAGCCGCACATATCTTCGTCGTTGAGTTCTGGGGATTGCCGATGATCCCTTCTGCTCTGCCGCGCTCTGTCGACTCTTGTTTGTGCTGCTGTGTCTCTTGCTCCACTTGGTCCTTCAGGTGCTGCCGCTGTTGCTGCTGTGGGTCGTGGACTATTTTGTCTTGCCGCTCCTTCGGGAGGCGTTGATACGAACGCTGTCCCCATAGCTCCAACTCCTGCTATCGCCATGTTGTATAGTGTTTCCCTTGGATCACCTGGAGGTGGTTTGGATGCGAGGATAAAAGCTTGTGTCGCCATATACCCAGCTTCTGGTGTTTTAGGGATAATGTTTCCTCTTGTGTCTATCGACATAAAGGACATGTCGAGGTTTTGAACCAAGTGCTCTCTTTCTGCTTCGGGTATGTGTTGTAACCTTGATCTTCCTCTGTTTCGAGCCTCTCTGTGGCTATCACCCGAAGTTCTAGATTGTCTACTTAGATCTGCCCTTCTTCTGCTGGATGCAGAAGCTGCCTCCTTTCGCCTGTTCAACTCAGCTGTCTGTTTTTCCAATTCTCTAGCAGCTCGTGCGAGCCTATATTGGTATGCTTGTAATTCTTCTGGTGTGGCCGTGGTGGCCATTGGTTCTGTACTGTTCATAGCTCTCGCGGCTCTGTCCCACGCTGCTTGTGAAAGTTGAACTCTATCTCGTGGCTCTGGCCCGACGTATTTGTTGCCCAGGCCTTGTCGCAGGTTGGAGGGATCGACATATGGATTTCCCAGATCGTCGAAAGCCTCAGATGTTTCCTCTTGTTCTTCAATGGCATAAATCTGATGATACTTTGTACTCAGATCTACGTTGGGTTTGGTGACATCATTGTTGAGATTGATGAAGACCTTGCCCACTGTAGGAGATTTGTCGATGAAGTCGTAACTGTCGACATCGCTTGAGTCATCGCTTATATATGAGTCCGCAGATGACTCAAACGACATGTCGTTGAAGATCTTGGCGAGTTTCTCTCTTGCTCTGGTGCTGACGTAGCGTGTCGCCGAGGTTTCTTCTTCTCCTGACTCGGTTGACGATGCATAGTTTGAAAAATCGGAATCGACCTCCGACGATCCCGATGAAATCGGAATATCGACACGATACGATCCTTCCTTCTCGACGCGAAAGTGAAACCTTCCGAACGTCATCTCCATGGGCTCCGCCAGATACGCATATGCATCCAAACGGGAGGGTGGGTGAGGAACAAAATCGACAAAACCAGCAGCGATCTGTTTACCTCGATCCATTGTGTTGCTTGCGGTTGACGACGTCGAAGATCTTGAGCGTGCCATCGAGATCAGCTCCTTACGCCTCTAATTCCCACAGACGGCGCCAATTGACAAGGTATCGACTTGTCAATGCCTATGGATTGTAGGCTAGGGTTTAGTTAGAAGTAGAGGGCAAGTAGATCTCGAAGGTTTCAGCCGAAAAGTACTCGACGATTGTGAAATTTAGGGTTTGCAGACAATGATTCGATTGATTCTTCGTCCCTCGACCCCCCCTTTATATAGGAGGTGGAGCCGAGGGATTCGTGCTATACAAGTTTACAGAGTCCGGGACGGTTTCTAACTCATCCCGCCAGATTACAAATAATACTTCCTATTACAACTCTTATCTTTTCCTTAAATACATCTTGGGCTTCCGAATCTTCTTATTCTTCGGGTAGTGGGCCTTCAGTAAACCCCGGGTACTATATTCGGCAGGCCCATTTGGGATGCCTATGTCAGCCGCAGCCCTAAGTTGTTCCCGGCTCTACTGTGTTGCCCGTCGCTGCCCGCCGGTGGGTTTTGACCGCAACACATTCTGGCACGCCCGGTGGGACAAGCTTCTTCATCAACCACATCGCCATCTACATCTGAGATGGCGGACGGCACTCCAGTCACGTACGAGGATCTGACCGACGAGCTCAAGAAGAAGTATGACGAGGTCAAAGCAATCCTCGAAGCCGACCTCATCGGCTCTTTCCACAGAACCCGTTCACATGGCATCAGGTGGAAGGGGTTCACGCCTGATGGTGCACTCGATGGGATAGACCTCTCTGCCCCGTCAGAAGAACGCACCAGGTCCCTGCGGCAGGAGATCAACTACTTGGTGGGTCACTCGCTACACCGCCACTCTGAGAACCTGGTAAACACGTTGGAGCGTGTCGCTCTTCGCGCGATCCAGGAGATCATGAGGCACCAGTACTCGCCGTCAGGACCAGCTCTCGGGACACATCAAGGAGAGTTGCCACTCCAGTCCCGTCCACCGCTGCCATTTCCGTGGGCAGCATCAGAAGTGCCGAACTCACCGGCATTCGTCGTCTACAAGATCGGTGGTGACCCTAGTGACTGCCAGTTCTTGCAGGAGGCGCCTAAGGAGATCCCTCACGGATACATGTGCACCTACGTGCCAGACTGCGGTAACTGGGCGCTCACAAACCAGGCCGCGACATCAGGGACTTCTGGGAAAGCAGGAGGAACGTCAGCAACAGATCTCGAGAAGCGGACGTGGCTAACTAAATATGCCACCCCGACGAACCTCCAGGGCTCAGCTCCTGCAGTTGGCTCAGAGCTGGAAAAGCAAGCATGGCTGGCTAAGTACGCCACCCCGACGAATCTTCAGAGTTCGACTCCTGCAGCCAGCACAGCGGATCAGATCAGTACTATACTGAGAGACCAGTTCGGCATGGTGCCGAAAAGGAGGGCAATCGGCTATTCCAAGCCGTACCCCGACGAGTACGAGTTGATCCCGCTACCACCTAAATATCGGCTCCCTGATTTCTCCAAATTCAGTGGATCGGATGGTTCCAGCTCCATCGAGCAAGTGAGCCGATATTTGGCACAACTAGGAACGGCCTCAGTGTCGGATCCACTACGCGTGAGGTTCTTCTCACAGTCCCTCACGGGATCGGCTTTCGGGTGGTACATCTCTTTGCCACCAGACTCGATCCGGA
Source organism: Lolium perenne (assembly GCF_019359855.2). Classification (NCBI taxonomy): domain Eukaryota; kingdom Viridiplantae; phylum Streptophyta; class Magnoliopsida; order Poales; family Poaceae; genus Lolium; species Lolium perenne. Next base: position 281,205,787 of record NC_067250.2, read on the forward strand.
CTTGGAAGCAGTTGGAAGAACAGTTCCATACGCAGTACCACTCAGAGGCTTCCGAGTCTGGCCTTGCCGATCTAGCACAAATACGTCAGAAGCGTGGAGAAACTGTGGCAGAATACATCCAGCGCTTCAGGAATCTTAGGAACCGATGTTATTCGGTTCGTGTAACTGAAAAGGAAGCAGTCGAGTTGGCAGTAGCGGGCCTTGCAGCACCGCTCAAGGACATGGCCTCCCAAGCAGACTACCCCTCACTGGCGCACATGGTTCAGAAACTGTCGGCATATGAACAGCGCCACCCGGACTTGTACCAGGACAAATTCAAGCGTGCAGTAGTCCTGGTCGAGGCAGAGGAAGATGAAGGCTCTGTGGGAGATCAAGAAGTAGCAATGGCTGAATGGACTCGGGGGCAACCCCCGTGTCCTGCAAATGGGTTAAGCCACCAGGTCCGCCCAGGGGGTTTGATTTTGACGTGACCAAAACTGAGCAAATCTTCGACCTCCTACTCAAGGAGAAGCAGTTGAAGATACCCGAAGGTCTCAAATTCCCTACGGTACAGGAGCTGAATGGAAAGCCATACTGCAAATGGCATAACTCGCTCTCCCATGCCACCAACGACTGCAGGGTGTGGCGTCAGCAGATCCAAATGGCGATAAAACAAGGACGTCTGATTTTCAACCAGTACGCCATGAAGGTTGACACCCAACCCTTCCCCGCCGTTAACATGGTGGAATGCACTTACCCTGAAGATTGCCGGCCAGGATCCTCGTTCAGCATCAACATGGTAGGACTTGGACACCACGCTGGCAAGGATGGAGACGAGGGCAGCTGCTCTCGTAGCAAGGACACAGAGGAGGCCGCTCCACGCGATCGGCTCCGTCATGATGGCAAGCGCTACGTCACAGAGGGAGAAGTGAAGAACATGAGATATCAGCGACCCCTCTCTGATCACCTCCTCAACAAGTATGTGAGTCAGTATGACCAACGCCGACGATCCAGCGATGATGATGAAAGAGATCGTCTGGCTAGAGAAGCCAGAAGACATCGTCGGCATGATCGCGATGAGGAGGAGCACGAGCGCCGTGCCAAAGGAAAGGCAAGGGAGCGAGACGACGAGGACAGGCACTGGGACTGTCCCTTCTTCAGACACTGCTGGGATTCAGGAATGAGCCGATTGCCTACAATCGGCAATTGCCCAGAATGCAACCAGAAGAAGAAGGAGGCAGCCAACGTGTCCGTGTTCAAACGCCTAGGGCCTCTCCCAACACAAAGCAAACGCGTTGAGTCCCCTCGGTTGGAAGATCTCGAAGATTCAGAAGACGAGGGAGAAGAAGAAGAAGACAGGTACCACCGTCCAAGGTGGTGCCCTGATGGGCTCAGCCGTTCCCAAAAGCGCAGGGTTCAGCGATTGCGCGGCTTGGAGGAAGCCGAAAGGTTATACCTGCATACGCTAAGGAAGGCGCGACCTGATCTGGCTGCGAAAGTTCAGCGAACCCTGGATAAAGAGGGTCGTCCACGAAAAATGGAGTGGCGCCCCAAGCAAAGGAAAGCCGATGATGATACATCGGCTGGCACAAACATGGTGCTCGTCCTTCTGACGGAGCTTAGCGCTCCAGTATTAAATGATGCGCTTAAGTTGGACGACAGCGAGTGCATCGACATGACAAAGGATGAGGTTGGGCTGGTCTTATCCACTGGCCTGACCGAGTAGCAAGAACCAACTAATGGACGAATATGGCGAGACCGATCCTTTGGATCGGCCCCAAAAATCTATGAAGGGACATTACAGAACCTTCATTGAGCGTTTCGATCAATATGGAGGCCGATTTTCAGCAATCGGCCAAAATTATCTTCACCACAGGTTCTGCTTACGTTCAACATTGATCTGCTGGGCAGCAGGTTACGTCGGCAGATGAGAGTTAACACGAATCCTAACGGAGCTGACGTGCAAATACAGTGCCTTGGCTAACCACAAAGCCGATATCTGCAGTCACCTGGCAGATTCGGCTCGGGGGGCATCTAATCAGATGAACAGGTGCAGATGAACCTGTGTGCAGTGAAACATTGGGGGCCGATAGAAAGAGTCGGCCAGTAAAAAAAAATTATGACACAAAGCCGATGCACAGCCATCGACTCTAGTATAACTGCGCAGGATCTGCTGGCTACGTGTTCAAAGCACGGATCTTCACCAAGTACAGTTCAGCTGTGGGGCCTTCCGCTTCCTCGAGGGAGTAAAACAATGAGAGCTTCCTCAGCTGCCTTGAGCCGATTCTGGGGCCTGAACCTTTTTGTCGAGGATTTTCAACCCTTGGTGCTAGTTCAGCAGTGCTGTCAGAAGAGATACATCGGCTTTCGAGGGAAAAAAGGTGATCGGCTTGGTGCATCCTCACTGATATTTTCGCCTTGAGCAAGGCTCGGGGGGCAGCAGGCCTGGTAGGTATTTTGTTTAGGAGCCGATTGGGGATACCATCGGCTGATCCTTCGTCGCAACCTTCTTCACAAAATGATGAGTGCTTGAAGAAGACCATTAGGCCTGGTTGGAGGAATTCAAAGGCTCTCTTGAAAACTCTACGTTGTCCACCAGATCTCAAGGTCGTCAGTCGAAGAATTGAAGGATGAATTGTAAAGGACCGATGTGTTGCTATCGGCTCATTACGCATTGGCTAAGGGGACAGATCGGCAAAATCAGTATGAAGGGAAATCGGCTAAATTAAGCTCAAAAGAATCGGCAAAATCAAATTGGGATAAGTTCTTCATTGATAAGCAAGATTTCTCACATAAAGAGCTGATTGCCCTCAAAAGGAAGTACTAGGGGATACATTGCCCCATCTACTACTACTACTGATCCTATGCTAAAGGTCCTATCTACGGGCCGTCGCTGCCCTCGTCGTCGCCATCGTCGCCGCTGTCGGCGCTACTCCCGGCAGGCTCTTCGTCGCTGCTCCAGCGGCCGCCGACCGGGCCTTCGTTGTCCTCATCCTCCTCATCAGCGTCATCGTCGTCGCTGTCGAAGTCGCTGAGGTTCCCCGGCCAGGGGCAGAAGCGCTTGGCCGGCGGCTCGTCGGAAGGGGTATCGTCCTCCTCCTCCTCCTCCTCCTCCTTCTCCTCCTCCTCCTCCTTGGGAGAGGTGAAGTCGTCGCAGGAGAAGCGATCGTCATCGCTCTCCTCCTCCGTTTCCCCATCGGCGAGGAAGCGGAGGTCGCTTTCCCCGTCGGTCAGGGACTTGTCGTCCTCCGACCAGATGGAGAAGTCATGGCTAGACTCCTCCCCGGCCTCGATGGCGCGGCGGGTATTGGCTGCGTGGACCTCTGCCGGGTTCGGCTCCGGCGTCGGCTCGCGAGAGGAAGAGGACTGGGTGGAAAGATCCGATGAGGCAGAGGAGAAAGAAGACATGGTGGCGCAGGAGGGCTTTTGGAGTGCTAATGCGAAGGAGATGCGGAAGCAAACTGTGCGGAGCGGTTAAATAAAGGGGATATAGTGGAAATTCAATGCCACGGCAGTTTCCGAGGAAGTGGTGCCTAAAAAAAACTGCCAGGTCACGCGGAGAAGTTGAGAAGGCAAGGCATCATGATGAAGGATACTGCGACGGTTCTGCCACGACATGACCCGACGAAGAAAAAGCAGAGTGATTTTGAAATTATCATTATCAAAACCAGGGGGGCATGTGTTATCACCAGGATTTGACCGAGTCAGAGGTGGGCCGCGATCAAGATAGATTTGAAGAGTATACATGGAAGAAATACGTGAATCGGCCTTTATATGCTAAGTTTGGGCTAGTTGGCCCTTGTATCTGTAACATATTAGGATACGTGTCGATTAGTTAGAGTTGGCCCCGTGCACGGTTAGGTGCACGCCTGTCTAGGGTTTATGAAACAACCAACGTTCAACCAACAAATCAATCCTGGCGCATCGCCAACTCCTTCCTCTCGAGGGTTTCTACCGGTAAGCATCATGCTGCCTAGATCGCATCTTGCGATCTAGGCAGCACAGGCTTATGTTGTTCAAGCGTTGCTCGTAATGAAGCCGTTTTGATGGCGAGCAACGTAGTTATCTTAGATATGTTAGGGTTAGCATTGTTCTTCGTATCATATGCTATCGTAGTGCAACCCTTGCATATCTAGCCGCCCTCACACCTATCTTAGGTGTGGGGGCGGCACCCCGCTTGGTCATAATTTAGTAGATCCGATCCGTTACGGTTGCTCCTTGTTTTACAAGGATTAGTTTAATATCTGCAATAGTTAGGCCTTACAAAGGGTTGGAGGATCCAGCGGCACGTAGGGTGTCGTTTGCTAGTCCTAGACAGGACGTTCCGGGGATCAACCTCGTGTTGGTTTTTAGGCCTTGTTTAGGATCGGCTTACGATCACCGTGCGTGGCCGCGAGGCCCAATTGTGAGTAGGATGATCCGATTATGCGGTGAAAACCCTAAATCGTCGTAGATCGCATTAGCTTTATCTTGATCAAGCAAGACCACCATATATTCGTGCACCTCGTACGAATCATGGGTGGATCGGCTCCTTGAGCCGATTCACAGGATAACCTGAGAGCCGATCGAGGCTCGTATTTAATGTTTACGTGTATGCCATGCAGGAAACTAAGCGCGGCATCTCCATCACCTTCCTGACCAGGTATAGGTCAGGTGGCACGCCCTTGCATCATCATCGGACGTGTGTACCAGAGGCTTTGCGGGCCGTCGCTCGGAGGGACCAGGGCCAGCCGCAGCCCTAAGTTGTTCCCGGCTCTACTGTGTTGCCCGTCGCTGCCCGCCGGTGGGTTTTGACCGCAACACATTCATCCAAGACACTAGAGCAACTAGAACGGGGGCCAACTAATTAACCTAGCACCATTTGGTTTATTAAACAATCAGCTCAACCCAGTTTTCATCAAAAGCATCAACGGGGCATTCATGCAAATGATTCCCAACTGTGGATCTTGTTTATCTTTCATAAAACCCACCAAGTAGCCAAATAGGATGCAACCAGATGCAGAAGCAAGCTACTGAGGTCACAGCACTAGCCTAGCAAGCAAACTAGCCACACAGGCAAGTTTGTCTTCATTACCATAAAGGTTCAGACAAGCATATTCATTCCAAAGTATATTGGAATTAATATAAGGAACTTTTTATGAAATTGAATCACTACCAACACATGGTTCATCAAATATAATGAACAGAAATCAACATATGGCAACAACATGACCTGCACAGGAGGTTTACTAAAGCAAATGCTTCAGTAAAGCCCACCTGCCTACCAAAATCATTTAACCAAGCATTACTTCAAGCACAAGTAGCTTAATTATCCAATAAGTATGCACTTAAGCCACTGGTAAAGCACCAGTAGCATCACAAGGCATTTAGAGAGATAGTCAACCATCAATAGGCATCAGAGGTTAACCAGATGGCAACCAGCAAGGACTGGAAAGCTTAGCCTATGGCTAGAGCAGCAACCTAACAAGACATAGATCCTAGCCAGTAGTATCTATTGATCAAATGGATCAATGGGATCATGTGTAAGACACAGGAGAGCACCATAAGCAACACAAGTGTCAGGTTAATTGCCAATACTAACAGCAAGCACCACCAGCAAGCAATTGAAAAGTAGTAGACCTAGACAAACATAAGCATGGCACCAGTAAGCCTAGGCAATACATCAAGATAGCATAACAATAGCAATGGAGCATAGCAGTCATGGCAGTGAGCAGCAGTACACTTGGCCAGTGTCCAATAATGGCTTGACTGGCCAGAGCATACAGAGAGGAAGGATTGGATGCAAAGAGCATCAGCGGCACCATGATCCTAGGATCATCAGGAAGCAAAGAAAACATAAGAGGAGCAGAAGAGACATGGAGGCACACAGAGAAGGAGAAGAGATGGAGAAGGACGAGGAGATCATACTTGCGCCTGGATGCAGAGGCTACGGCATGGTGAGGCAGTGCCCGTGTGGCCGCAGCAGCTGCAAGTCCAAGGTAGACGCCGGTGTTACGCTGCCGAACTCAACCACTGCGGTGACCCAGCATACCACTGCATGTTGTAGTATACAAGTCGTTGATATGATCTTTGTGAAGGGACTTCTTCACAATTGTCATATCCCTCAGAGTGGTATGACATAAACATTGCAGGTCATAACACTCCAGATATTATTACAAACATAGTCTTAACAAGTTGGTATTCTCACAGGTCCGATGAGAACACCCTAAGATATTACTTAAGTACTATTACAACTCACATATAGATGAAAGAGAGCTCAGCAACTTATTTAGGTAAGTTCTACGTTGCTCGGCTCTATGATACTAAGGTATGTCACTACTCCTCCGCCTCATTCTCGTCGGGTCCGTAGACTATCCCATAGTCTACTCCTTCAACTCCTCCGGTCAGATCAGGTTCCTCGTAGACCAGCTCGTAGTCTCCTTCCGGTGCTCCATCGGTGATGGCCTCCACTTTAGTATCACAGCTAGCAAGGGTGTCGAAAGAAAGTGAGTACAGAGGTACTCAGCAAGTTCAAAAGAGTAAAAGGTGTTTGATGCACTAGCTACGACCGTTGATCAGGAAATCTCAGGTCATGCATGTTTCGAAAACATTTCTTTAAAAGGTTGATTTTATTCTGAAAACTATGCCCGTCAGTCTTCACAGGTTGAACAGAACTTCACGGAGTTCCTTTCCTGCCGCGTTCGTAGTTCCCTTCCCGGAACAAGGAGTGACAGCCACAATTTGATACACTCTGCAGAGGTGCGTTACTTTTCCCATAAGAGACCTCATCCTTTTTGCCAACCGCAGGGACTTGCCCCCGTTCACACTTCCTTGGTGTGAGGCCAGGAAAGAAGATCCAAGCCCACACCGCCTTCTCCGCGACCCTGCAAACCCACCCTTTTGTCCATCCGTACACCCCCGGTAGACATCTCCCGATCATACGGCTTTACCGACGGTGTACTATGGACAATCCTTCAAAGAAGGCAGAGCCTCTCATCCACACGGATGGGGATTTTAAAGGATTTCCCAACCTATGGCAGTGTTCTCCCAACACCCCGCTAGGCCCTATCAAGTCCGTTGGCGTGCAGGAGGGAAAAGATACAGCTGGCTTCACTGGAGCCATTATAGATCTTATGGTCAACGCGATATGTACGACGCTAGAATTACTGGACGACATTGGTACTTAATCCTAGGTTTAATAAAACCCATGCAATGGAGCCTCCACCATATCAACACATACCATGGTTCCACTGCCAACCACATAGTCATATTCATAATTGGAAAAGTAACATTTTATTTTCAATGCAGGAATGATAAGTATATATATTTGCGGTAAACTAATAGAAATTACTCAAGTTGACATTAGCAAGGGTGAACTTGCCTGTGGACTGCAAGATAGTGCAGTTCAATGCAGTGGATGAAACCTGGACCTCGGGTTCTGTAAAGAAGCATCATTGTCCAGTAAGGACAATGTTATAAAATCCAAATAATGCAGTCATGAATGTATTATTTTATGTTGAGTTCCTTTACCCCACTATTTTATTAAGATTTGGGGTTGAATTAAGGTTTGTGCCTTTGGCAGTAATTTGCAATTACTTGTAATTGTAGAAACACTCTCATTTCATAAAGAAAGAATTGTTCAAAGTAATACAACTTTACTTTTGTAAAATATTTATTTCAAAAATAATTTGAAATAATAGAGGTTTCTCTATATTTTTGAATAAGAAGAATAGAGTATTTTCCTTTGGAAAATATCTATCTTAAAAGAAATAACTTGATTTATTAGAATTTCCTCTTTGAAATATTTGAAAACAAATATTTAAACTCATTTCAAATTTTCCTTGATTTTTAAATACAAGGAAAATTATAAATAAAATTTCCAAGTTTGAATTCAATTTCAAAATTTGAATTTATTATCTAAATTTCATTTCTTATTTTATTCTTGTTAAGAACAATTTTTCATTCACTAATCCAATTTTTCTTGGATTTTTAGAGGTATATTTTATTAATTAAAATTTGGTTAAATTCTAGGGCTATTTTCAAAATAGAAAATTACTAAAATACCCCTGGCCTAATTGCACCAGCCCACTTAATTGGCCCATTTGGACGGCCCGTTAAGGCTTTTCCAAATCGGTTCGGTGGGAACCGATTCGGCCCACCTCTCTCACTCGCCCGCTCACCTTGTTGGAGATATGCCCAAGAGGCAATAATAAAAGTGGTTATTATATATATCTTTGTGTTTATGATAAATGTTTATATACCATGCTATAATTGTATTAACCGAAACATTGATACATGTATGTTATGTAAACAACAATGAGTCCCTAATAAGCCTCTTAACTAGCTTGTTGATTGATAGATGATTAGTTTCATAATCATGAACATTGGATGTTATTAATAACAAGGTTATATCATTATATGAATGATGTAATGGACACACCCAATTAAGCATAGCATAAGATCACGTCATTAAGTTATTTGCTATAAGCTTTCGATACATAGTTAGCTAGTCCTTTCGACCATGAGATCATGTAAATCACTTATACCGGAAAGGTACTTTGATTACATCAAACGCCACTGCGTAAATGGGTGGTTATAAAGGTGGGATTAAGTATCTGGAAAGTATGAGTTGAGGCATATGGATCAACAGTGGGATTTGTCCATCCCGATGACGGATAGATATACTCTGGGCCCTCTCGGTGGAATGTCGTCTAATGTCTTGCAAGCATATGAATAAGTTCATAAGAGACCACATACCACGGTACGAGTAAAGAGTAATTATCAGGAGACGAGGTTGAACAAGGTATAGAGTGATACCGATGATCAAACCTCGGACAAGTAAAATATCGCGTGACAAAGGGAATTGGTATCGTATGTGAATGGTTCATTCGATCACTAAGTCATCGTTGAATATGTGGGAGCCATTATGGATCTCCAGATCCCGCTATTGGTTATTGGTCGGAGAGAGTTCTCACCGATGTCCATATAGTTCGCGAACCGTAGGGTGACACACTTAAGGTTTGATGTTGTAATAGTAGAACCTGAATATGGAATGGAGTTCGAAGTATTGTTCGAAGTCTCGGATGGGATCCCGAACATCACGAGGAGTTCCGGAATGGTCCGGAGAATAAGATTCATATATAGGAAGTCATATTCCAAGTTTGGAAATGATCCGGTGCATTTATGGAAGGTTCTAGAAGGTTCTAGAAAAGTCCGGAAGAAACCACTTTGGAAGGCGGAGTCCCGAAGGGACTCCACCTCCCATGGCCGGCCAACCCTAGTGGGGGGAGTCCAAGGTGGACTCCACCAAGGTGGCCGGCCACCCCCCACATGGAAGGGTGGGAATCCCACTTGAGGTGGGAGTCCCACCTTGGGTAGGTTTCCCTACTACATGGAAGGTTTTGGGTTGGGGTCTTATTCGAAGACTTGTAGTCCAACACTTGGGGTTCCACCTATATAATGAGGGGCATAGGGGAGGGGGCCGGCCACCACAAGCCCTCAAGCTGGCCGCACCCCATAGTGGCCGGCCACCCCCTCTCCCAAACCCTAGCCGCCCCCTCTCCTCCACCTCTCCCGCAACGCTTAGCGAAGCTCTGCCGGATATCTCCATCGACACCGCCCCCACGCCGTCGTGCTGCCGGATTCAAGGAGGAGCTACTACTTCCGCTGCCCACTGGAACGGGGAGAAGGACGTCGTCTTCATCAACACCGAACGTGTGACCGAGTACGGAGGTGCTGCCTGATTGTGGCACCGTCAAGATCTTCTACGCGCTTTTGAAAGCGGTAAGTGATCGTCTACCGCAGCAACAAGAGCCTCATCTTGTAGGCTTTGGAAATCTTTAAGGGTGAGACTCGTTCATCCCCTCGTTGCTCCCGTCTTCTAGATTGCATCTTGGCTTGGATTGCGTTCTCGCGGTAGGAAATTTTTTGTTTTCTATGCAACGTATCCCTACAGTGGTATCAGAGCCGTGTCTATGCATAGATGGTTGCACGAGTGATAGCGTGTATACACACGTCCGTTGGGAACCCCAAGAGGAAGGTGTGATGCGTATAGAAGCAAGTTTTCCCTCAGTAAGAAACCAAGGTTATCGAACCAGTAGGAGCCAAGAAGCACGTTGAAGGTTGATGGCGGCGGAGTGTAGTGCGGTGCAACACCAGGGATTCCGGCGCCAACGTGGAACCTGCACAACACAACCAAATTACTTTGCCCCAACGTAACAGTGAGGTTGTCAATCTCACTGGCTTGCTGAAACAAAGGATTAGATGTATAGTGTGGAAGATGATGTTTGCAGAAAATAGTAAAGCGAGTATTGCAGTATATTGTTGTAACATCCCAAATTTTAAATAAAGGAAGAAGAACAATTCCAATTATCCAAATTTCAGAACCAACAAAAACTTTTGCTTTGCATATAGTACCATGAATAGGACTTGTGCATTTTGAGTGATATGCCATGATGTTTGTTACTTAGTGTATGTGATGAACTCCAAAACCCTAAAGTGATCAAGTGATCATCATAAATCAAATCTATCAAAAAGAGAAGGAAATCAAAAATTATTTAAAACCCTAAAAACCCTAACATATGGTCTATGGCATTTTTGTAAATTTGACCCTAGACCCATTTGATCTTCACCAATAATTGAGATATGATATTAATGAGTATTTACAACTTGGAGAATCAAGGATATAGCTTTTAAACCAAATTCAAAAATCAAAATATGATCACATGAGATAATGGTCATTTCTCACTTTTATATTCTGGTCACCACTTTGAGCCTCTCTATTTCAAAATTTCTAAACTAAGCAAAGTCAGATCTTTGCATGTCATCCAAGTACTCAACAAGGTGAACAACTTTTGTAAAGATCATAGTATCAAATTCATCTTGGATCAAAAGTTAGAAGGTAGCAAAGATGGGACTTTGAAACATATGTAAGATTCACCAAATTCAAATGGTGATCAAATCTGACCAAACCTTGACCACTACTTGACCTAGCCCTACTCCCTAGACCTAAACTCACCTAGCCCATGCAAAGACACGACATGGACACGACCAGAACATGGCTGGCCATGGCCATGCCTGTCCCGTTCCACCTCGACGCACCACCCCTCTCTCTCTGCCTCTCCCGACCTCGCCACCTTGTCCAACAGCTCGCCCAGGATCCCAGAAGATCGCCTGTACCCGCCCCTGGTCGCGAGGACGCCGACAGAGCCCGGACGACGCGCGCCCAGTACGCCCCAGGTACGACGCGAGCGGCATGGCGACGTCACTGGCGCACGGACGCGGCCACGCGGCGCTCGCCGAATCTCGCCGTACCCGACCACATCCGCGCGCCGTAGTACGTCCCTCGCCACGCGGAGCTCGCCGGACACGCTGACGCCATGCCTTGGCGACCACGGCCGCCGGAGAGGACGAACGCGCCCGCCACGGCCGCGCCAGTACGAGCAAGGACCCGACCACCGTACGCCGCCATTTAATGCGCCGTTGACGCTCCAAGGACCGCGCTGACGCGGTGAACACGACCCCGTCGTCGCCTAGCCTCCTAGCTCGCCGTAGAAGCCACGCGCATGTCGACCACCTCGCTGCCCCGCAGCACCCTCTCGCGCCTATAAAAGGAGGCCTCCCCTCGATGATCCCAGCACACCACCATGATCACCACTCACCACCGCCTCGCTCAGCACCAGTAGCCACCTCAATCGTCGCCGGAGCAAGGCCAATTGACGCCTCACTGCCGCGGAAGCGCTGCAGCAATCGCCATCGATCCAGGCCTCCCCAAGCGACGCCGCTGCTACCATCTGCTTCGCCGTCGTCCACAACGTCCCCAAGCACACTGCCAACCCTAGCTGGAGCCACGGTGAGCCTCCGACCCCCTACTGCCGCCGCCGCACCGTCGGGTTCTCGTCGGAGACGACGATGAACTCGAGCCGTTGATCGTCGATCTAATCCAACGCCCCAGACTCGCCCATACCGTTTCGGCGTTTAAACGTCACTGACGAGTGGAGCCCACTATCAGGCGGCCCACGCGTGCACAGACGCGTGGTGGGCTGGCCTTGGGCTGTTTTTAAACGTTTGGGCCCAGTTAGCTTTCCCGCGTAGCCCAGTAATTCAAATTCGAATTTTCCAAATCCATTTAAGTTCAATACTGGTTCCAACTTTGAAAATCCATAGAATCTGTTTGGCTTGGCCAAATTTAACAAACTTTATATTGTTGGAAAGCTATGAAAAAGTTCTACAAGGTGGCACTGGTCTCACCTTGAGATCTGTTGTAGAAATAATGTGACAAAAAGATCAAGCCAGAGACTTTTGCACATTCAAACAATTCTTAAAAATCAACTAAAATAGATATTAAGTTAGTTCCAACTCCTATAGCTCACATTTGACTTACACTAATTGTTTCTGCAAGAAAATGGTGTGGTCACTTTGCATGATCATGCCCTAGTTTAATTAATGGACAATATGGCTAGTTTAGTAAAGAGATATTGTCCAAAACTATTATGTAAATCTCATGAAGTATTTTTACTTCATTTAAATCTTGGTCTCCAATGAATTCATGTGATGTTTGCACCTCTGGTTCAAACTCTCCTATATGAACATTTGGAGATTTAAATCATTTGTAGAATTCTTAAATGGTATGAAGTGGTCTACCTCATTTAAATCATTTTCTCAAATAATGATGATGAATGTTTGACTTAGGTCAATATGAATTCATGTATGATTGTTTGAGAAGTTAAATCTTAAGAAGATTTCAATGAGGGGAAATTATTTTCTCTCAAGGACTAAATAGAAATCTATTAACTACTTATGCCATGAAAAGAAATCACTTTTCTTTAACAAAGAAACCAATACACCTAATTACTTTATGTGTGTGCTTAGCCTAGTTATGTGAAGTAATGATGTGTTTAGTATAGCTGTTAAGCTTGTTTAGTGATTATACCTCGTATTTCAAATTTAGACGCTAGCACCGGAGATTACCAAGAAGAAGAAGGATTCTACCCGGAAGAAGAAGGAGAAAACCTAGAGAACTACCAAGGCAAGATAATACTCTTGCAAAGTGCAAAGCTCTCCTTGGGCAAGGCACCATGATTCTTACCTTTCTTCATACAAGCCTATCTTATATTTACACTATACAAGTTATACTTGTTGTGTTTTCCAAGGATAAAATAAAACTGGTCTAGAGAACAAGATTACTAGATGAGTAAAGATAGCAAAGCAATGTAGCACCCCTCATGATTAGTGCTAGTGCTAAATACTAAAATTTGACTACTTTAGATGGGAACATGTGAAGGGTTGAATTTGAAACTTTGGAATGGTGAAGCATTCCATTGAAAGATGTGAAGTGGTTGGTGAACAAGAGAAGATAGTGATTTTTGATAAAACCCTGATATTGGTTTGAATGCGATACCTTTCCAATTCTTGAGTACCCCCACAATACCTGATTATGGGTAGGGCTTAACTGGAAGTTTATAGATTTTAGTATGGGTTCCCTCTGAACACACATCATAGGGGTTATGCTGAGGCTGCCTCCGTTGTTAAGATATGATGTGAACTGAGGTGAAATTGTACGGCCAAGCCCTGTGCAGTTCCCAGGTTAACAGTTGGTTTTCACTGGGAGGCCAAGCTCATGGGGAGAGGTGCTCATACTAGGATGTGTAAGTGAAAGGTTACGGTTGATGATCCGCGTACTGTGTTACGGTGACTCGGAGTTATTCCGACGGATGAAATCAAATGTTGTGGCACAAGTGTGCAACCTCTGCAGAGTGTAAATCTATTCGAATAGCCGTGTCCACGGTTACGGACGGTTGGAAGGGCCATACAGTTTCCGGTGTCAGATTTTTGAAAGCTTTTGTAAATATGAATGATGACTTGGTGACTTATTGGGATATTCCACCAATGATGTGGGAATGACACTAATGTTCCCACTTATGCTAGTTAGAACATGATCCAAGCTTGTGAACTAAAATTTGGCTTATGCAAGTTAAACTAGAGCTTAGTACCTTTAAATTGCATCTTACAATAGTATTAGTTTGCAAGTACTTGAAGTACTTACGGCTTTGTCCCTGGCTATTCAAATGGCCAGAGTACGAGGAGGAACAGAACTATCACGAGGAGGATCAGCAGTACGCCTACGACAACTAGGAGTTTTCTGACGTCGAATGTTGGCCTGTGGACTAGAGAGTCCCGTTATTATTACGCTTCCGCTATGTATGAACTTGTGTATGTGTGTTGATTAAAAGATCAACTATTTGTGTAAGATGAATCATGTGATTCAAGATTGTAAGACTTTATGGCTTGTAATAAATAATGACTGTGATATTCGACTATTATGCCTCGCAACAACATTATCCTGGGATTGCGATGAATGACATAATAGGCATCTGGACTTAAAAATCCGGGTGTTGACAAGTTGGTATCAGAGCCATTATTTGACCTTAGAAAACCTTAGTTAGAATGGGCGTTAATAAAAACATAACTTTGAGATCCAAATGAAAAGGTTATGTATGAAAAATTATTCTTATTCTTGTCTTGGAGGCTTTTTCGAAATTTAATGAATCGTGCTCTCTTTTATGTCCACTTAAATTTTTGCCACACTTGTTCCACTCTCTAACTTACTCTCCCAACTCACTTTCAGATGGAGCCCAACGCACCCGTCAACACCAAGTTTTACCAACTTGGTAACGGAGGCAGCTTGATTTTCGAGCATGATCTCACTGCGGTCTCGAACTTTCTGGGGCGCCTCCAGCCCGAGTTCCATGGGATCCAGATGGATGATCAGCCTGGCGGAGAGCTGCAGTGGATCATTACTGCGGATCTAAGGGGAAACATGGAGTCTCCTACCACCGAGAGGATCCTGTTCTCTTTCCGTGAGAGCAACTGGCTCGACGGGCTTGCTCGAGGCCTGCAGGAGGCACTGGCACGCCTTTGCGGACAGAACGCGGTACGCCTGCTTGCGTCCCGTTTCGCTCACCTAGTGAAGCGTGATGCCGCGGGAGTACCCATGGCTCTACAGTCCCACCCTGAGCTGAGGCATCACGCCGAGCATCTAGACTTCATGCTGTATCATACTCAGCTGGATCTGGATAACGCCCGGATGTATGCGAACCAGACTCACCTCGCCCTAGCCACCCATGGCGATGCTATCAAGATGCTGTCCAGGGACCGCAACAAGCTTCGCCTACGGTGCGCGAAGAAGGATGTCACTATCACGCGCCTTCGCGCCCAGATATCGTCACTTGAGTCCACAGTCAAGGCTCAGGAGGAGCAGATCCAGGAGATGGAGGAGGACGAAGCCGGTATCGATATTCAGGGAGGAGGAGCCTTCCTGAGTGACGATGACGACTTTGAGGAAGACGAGTTCACCGAGGAGGAGGACTACGCGTTTCTGGAGCCAGGACCCGATGACGTTGTTCCTATCAACGTTAAGGACGAGGGTAGCTGCACTTGAGTACTGATGTAGGCATGAGTTGTATCCCGACCTTTGTATCGTAGCATGTGAAATGGTTCTTAAAACCATTGGAGTGTTGAACTAGTAGTTTGTAATGTGTTATGTGGCATGAATGAATGAATGAATGTTTGTGTGTGTCATCCAAAGCATTTAAGTTTTTACAAGTTTTAAAACTATTCAAAATAAATCATAGAAATTCCCTCTTATCTTATAATCTTATGTATATCCAGATGGCCCCACCTAATCGCAACAACAACGATGCCATGATGCAACTGCTGCAAACCCTGTTAGCAGACCGGGAGACTGAAAGAGCTGAACGCCAAGCCAACATCACCGCCCTGCAAAACCTCGCAAACCAAGGCCATGGAAATCATGATCATCCCGGATCCAAGCTCAAGAACTTTCAGAATACCAACCCTCCGATGTTCAGCAAGACGGAAGAACCCCTCGATGCCGATGACTGGCTTCAAACCATGGAGAACAACCTGGAAGTAGCTGGAGTGGAAGCCAATGAGAAGGTCCTGTTTGCAACCCATTACCTCGCTGGACCAGCTCGAGCATGGTGGACTAGCACCCGTGCCATGAACGGAGGTCAGTTCATGACTTGGGCAGATTTCAAGCTCAAGTTCAGCAAGTACCATGTACCCCCGGGTCTTATCAAGAAGATGCGGGATGAGTTCCGTGAACTGAAGCAAGGTCGCATGACGGTGGTAGAATACCGCGACAGGTTCCTTACCTTGTCAAGGTACGCCCCCGATGAGACCGACACTACTGAGAAGAGGCAGGAGAGATTCCTGAACGGACTGCATGATGAGATGCAGACGGTTCTCGTCAACATCCCTTTTGCCGATCTGGAAGCCCTTGTTGACTCCGCCATCCAGATGGAAGGCAAGCTGAACCAGGCCAATGAGAACCGCAAACGCCGCATGATGCACCAGAGTGGGCCTAGCAATGTTCCGAAGTATCGTCCCAGCCCAAGTGGAAGTTTCACCCCAAGGAACAACAACAAGCCCCCGATGCAGAATTCGCGCCCCGGTTATCAGAACCGGAGTGGAGGAAACCCCAGGCCAGGAGGCCAAAACACCAACAACCACTACAACAACAACCACAACAACTTCAACCGCGCTCCGCCTAGAGCCCCCAACCCCAACCACAACAATACTAACACTGCCCCCAGAACTGGAAGCAACGCCATCCCCGTCACCCCCAAGGACAAGTCCACCATCACCTGCTATGAGTGTGGAGTGGTGGGACACTACTCCAACGAGTGTCCCAAGAGACTCGCCAAGCTCGCCGGCAACCCCGCTGCACCTGCTCAGCAGCAACGCCGTGTGTCCACCGGAAAGAAATTCGCCCCCAACAACCCCAATAACCGCAACGGCCGTCTCTTTCACATGAACGCTGAAGAAGCTCAGGAAGCACCAGATGTTGTACTGGGTATGTTTCCTGTCAACTCAGTACCTGCCAGAGTGTTGTTTGATTCTGGAGCATCTCATTCCTTTATCACCGAAGACTTTGCATCAACAAGTAAAATTCAACCTCTCAGTTTAAAACATGTCATGATAGTTCAAATTCCCGGATCAACTACCAAAGCCAGAAAATTTTGCAAAAACGTACCCATAGTAATTCATGAAGTTGAGTTTCATGCCAACCTGATAATTTTGGGAACCAAAGGTTTGGAAGTAGTGCTGGGAATGGATTGGATGGCAAAACATCATGGAATGATTGACTGTGCCAAGAAAGCCATCACCATGACCAGTAGCACCGGGATCGTAGTAGAACATATTTCAGAACTGCTACCCAGAAAATTTACCTGCAACCAAGGTGTAGCCAAGCCAACTCTGGATCAAATCAGGGTCGTTTGTCGATATCCTGATGTGTTTCCCGATGGTTTACCCGGTATGCCCCCAGACCGGGATATCGAGTTTATCATTGAGTTAATCCCTGGAACCGGACCTATAGCCCAGAGAGCCTATAGCATGAACCCTGCAGAACTAGTGGAGCTAAAGAAGCAACTGGATGAACTGTTAGCCAAAGGTCTGATTCGACCAAGTGCGTCGCCTTGGAGATCCCCAGTTTTGTTTGTGGATAAGAAGGATGGTGCCAGTCGTTTATGTACGGATTACCGTAAGCTTAACGATGTGACCATCAAAAACAAATACCCCTTGCCGAAGATAGAAGATTTGTTTGACCAGCTGACCGGTGCCATAGTTTTCTCAAAAATTGACCTCAGGACTGGTTATCACCAGTTAAAGATTCGTGCTTCGGACATTCCTAAAACTGCCTTTACCACCAGATATGGATTGTACGAGTACAATGTCATGTCATTTGGATTGACCAATGCCCCCGCTTATTTCATGAACCTCATGAATAAGATCTTCATGAACTTTCTGGATAAGTTTGTTGTCGTTTTTATCGACGACATTCTCATCTACTCCAAGTCTGAAGAAGAACATGAACAACACCTAGAAGCTGTCCTGGAGACCCTTAGAGAACATCAGCTGTATGCTAAGTTTAGCAAATGTGAGTTTTGGTTAAAGGAAGTTGGATTCCTGGGACATATCTTGTCAGCAGGAGGAATTGCTGTAGATCCCGCCAAGATCAAGACTGTTGCAGAATGGAAAGCCCCAACCACCCAGACCGAGGTCCGCGCTTTTCTTGGATTAGCCGGATATTACCGCCGATTTGTAGAAGGCTTTTCTAGTATCGCTCGACCCATGACCCAACTGCTGAAGAAGGACAAGAAGTTCGAATGGACGGACAAATGTGAAGAGAGTTTCCAACAACTCAAGCTTCGACTAACCTCAGCCCCAATTCTGATCATGCCGGACATCACCAAACCCTTCGACGTTTACTGCGATGCATCCAAGATTGGTCTCGGATGTGTGCTTATGCAAGAAGGCAAAGTGATTTCTTATCTGTCCCTAAGAATCGAAGCAAGATGAGCAGAACTACCCCACCCATGACCTCGAGCTCGCAGCCGTAGTTTTAGCACTGAAGGTGTGGCGTCATTACCTCATGGGTAATCGCTGCGAGATCTACTCAGATCATAAGAGCCTGAAATATATCTTTACCCAGAAGGAGCTGAACATGAGACAAAGGAGATGGTTAGAACTGATTAAGGATTATGATATGGAGATCCACTACCACCCCGGCAAGGCCAACGTGGTAGCGGATGCGTTGAGTAGACTGCCGTGTCAGTTGAACTCAATGATAGCCGAAAAACAACCCAGCCTGTACCAAGAGTTTGAGCAGTTTAGAATGGAGTTAGTCAGTGAAGGATTCCTAGCCAGCATGGAGCTACAACCCACCTTGATTGGTCAAATCAAGGAAGCTCAGAAAGGAAACGCCAGCATTGATGGAATCAAGAACCAGATAGTTGCAGGAAAAGCATCAGGATTCACCGTAGATGAAGCCAGAGTTCTTTGGTATAAAGGACGTCTCTGCGTACCATCTGACTCCGACTTGAAGCAAGTCATTTTAAAGGAAGCCCATGACACCCTATATTCTATTCACCCCGGAGGTACCAAGATGTACCAAGATCTGAAGGAACAATTTTGGTGGCATGGAATGAAGAGAGAGATCGGAAGCTACATCGCCAAGTGTGATATCTGTCAGCGAGTCAAGGCAGAACATCAGCGACCCGCAGGACTGCTGCAGCCCCTACAGATTCCGGAATGGAAGTGGGACTCGGTAGGAATGGACTTTATCACAGGTTTGCCCAAATCCAGCAAAGGCAATGATTCTATATGGGTAGTGGTGGATAGGTTGACCAAGGTAGCTCATTTCATCGCTGTCAAGACCACCTACCAAGGACCCAAGTTAGCGGAACTGTACATCTCCAGAATAGTCGCCCTGCACGGAACCCCGAAGTCTATTGTGTCAGATAGAGGATCACAGTTCACCTCAAGATTCTGGCAGAAGGTGCACGAAGGACTAGGAACCCGTCTGAATTTCAGCACTGCCTATCACCCCCAGACTGATGGACAGACCGAGAGAGTCAATCAAATTTTGGAGGACATGCTAAGAGCATGTGTACTGGAGTACGGATCCAAGTGGGAAGACTGTCTGCCTTATGCAGAATTCTCCTACAACAACAGTTACCAAGCCAGCTTACAGATGGCCCCCTTTGAAGCTTTGTACGGAAGGAAGTGCCGTACCCCCCTGAACTGGTCGGAAGTCGGAGAAAGCCAAGTCTTTGGACCTGATGTGCTTCGTGAAGCCGAAGAGAAAGTGCACAAGATTCGCGAGTACATCAAGACAGCGCAATCAAGGCAGAAGAGTTACGCCGACAAGAGACGCCGAGAGATGACCTTTGAAATTGGAGACTTTGTCTATCTTAAAGTATCCCCCCTGAAAGGAATGCAGAGATTCCAATTGAAAGGAAAGCTTGCACCCCGATATGTCGGACCCTTCAAAGTCCTGAGTCGCCGAGGCGAAGTATCCTATCAACTGGAGTTACCTGAAGAAATGTCGGCTGTGCACGACGTGTTTCACATCTCACTCCTTCGGAAGTGCTTAGAAGTTCCCGAGAAGACTGAGGTATTCAAGAACATCGATCACCGTTCGGTGGATATCAACCAAGACCTGACCTACCGCGAAGTGCCGATTCGCATTTTGGAAGAAGCATACAGAACTACCCGCACCCGAAGCATCAAGTTTCTGAAGATACAGTGGAGCAATCATACCGAAGATGAAGCCACTTGGGAGCGGGAAGAAGATATGAAGAAGGAGTACCCAGATCTCTTTAGTACCTAGACTGGTTTCTTTTAGATCTCGGGACGAGATCTTTTGTAAGGGGGAAGGGTTTGTAACATCCCAAATTTTAAATAAAGGAAGAAGAACAATTCCAATTATCCAAATTTCAGAACCAACAAAAACTTTTGCTTTGCATATAGTACCATGAATAGGACTTGTGCATTTTGAGTGATATGCCATGATGTTTGTTACTTAGTGTATGTGATGAACTCCAAAACCCTAAAGTGATCAAGTGATCATCATAAATCAAATCTATCAAAAAGAGAAGGAAATCAAAAATTATTTAAAACCCTAAAAACCCTAACATATGGTCTATGGCATTTTTGTAAATTTGACCCTAGACCCATTTGATCTTCACCAATAATTGAGATATGATATTAATGAGTATTTACAACTTGGAGAATCAAGGATATAGCTTTTAAACCAAATTCAAAAATCAAAATATGATCACATGAGATAATGGTCATTTCTCACTTTTATATTCTGGTCACCACTTTGAGCCTCTCTATTTCAAAATTTCTAAACTAAGCAAAGTCAGATCTTTGCATGTCATCCAAGTACTCAACAAGGTGAACAACTTTTGTAAAGATCATAGTATCAAATTCATCTTGGATCAAAAGTTAGAAGGTAGCAAAGATGGGACTTTGAAACATATGTAAGATTCACCAAATTCAAATGGTGATCAAATCTGACCAAACCTTGACCACTACTTGACCTAGCCCTACTCCCTAGACCTAAACTCACCTAGCCCATGCAAAGACACGACATGGACACGACCAGAACATGGCTGGCCATGGCCATGCCTGTCCCGTTCCACCTCGACGCACCACCCCTCTCTCTCTGCCTCTCCCGACCTCGCCACCTTGTCCAACAGCTCGCCCAGGATCCCAGAAGATCGCCTGTACCCGCCCCTGGTCGCGAGGACGCCGACAGAGCCCGGACGACGCGCGCCCAAGTCGCCCCAGGTGCACGACGCGAGCGGCATGGCGACGTCATCGGCGCACGGACGCGGCCACGCGGCGCTCGCCGAATCTCGCCGTACCCGACCACATCCGCGCGCCGTAGTACGTCCCTCGCCACGCGGAGCTCGCCGGACACGCTGACGCCATGCCTTGGCGACCACGGCCGCCGGAGAGGACGAACGCGCCCGCCACGGCCGCGCCAGTACGAGCAAGGACCCGACCACCGTACGCCGCCATTTAATGCGCCGTTGACGCTCCAAGGACCGCGCTGACGCGGTGAACACGACCCCGTCGTCGCCTAGCCTCCTAGCTCGCCGTAGAAGCCGCGCGCATGTCGACCACCTCGCTGCCCCGCAGCACCCTCTCGCGCCTATAAAAGGAGGCCTCCCCTCGATGATCCCAGCACACCACCATGATCACCACTCACCACCGCCTCGCTCAGCACCAGTAGCCACCTCAATCGTCGCCGGAGCAAGGCCAATTGACGCCTCACTGCCGCGGAAGCGCTGCAGCAATCGCCATCGATCCAGGCCTCCCCAAGCGACGCCGCTGCTACCATCTGCTTCGCCGTCGTCCACAACGTCCCCAAGCACACTGCCAACCCTAGCTGGAGCCACGGTGAGCCTCCGACCCCCTACTGCCGCCGCCGCACCGTCGGGTTCTCGTCGGAGACGACGATGAACTCGAGCCGTTGATCGTCGATCTAATCCAACGCCCCAGACTCGCCCATACCGTTTCGGCGTTTAAACGTCACTGACGAGTGGAGCCCACTATCAGGCGGCCCACGCGTGCACAGACGCGTGGTGGGCTGGCCTTGGGCTGTTTTTAAACGTTTGGGCCCAGTTAGCTTTCCCGCGTAGCCCAGTAATTCAAATTCGAATTTTCCAAATCCATTTAAGTTCAATACTGGTTCCAACTTTGAAAATCCATAGAATCTGTTTGGCTTGGCCAAATTTAACAAACTTTATATTGTTGGAAAGCTATGAAAAAGTTCTACAAGGTGGCACTAGTCTCACCTTGAGATCTGTTGTAGAAATAATGTGACAAAAAGATCAAGCCAGAGACTTTTGCACATTCAAACAATTCTTAAAAATCAACTAAAATAGATATTAAGTTAGTTCCAACTCCTATAGCTCACATTTGACTTACACTAATTGTTTCTGCAAGAAAATGGTGTGGTCACTTTGCATGATCATGCCCTAGTTTAATTAATGGACAATATGGCTAGTTTAGTAAAGAGATATTGTCCAAAACTATTATGTAAATCTCATGAAGTATTTTTACTTCATTTAAATCTTGGTCTCCAATGAATTCATGTGATGTTTGCACCTCTGGTTCAAACTCTCCTATATGAACATTTGGAGATTTAAATCATTTGTAGAATTCTTAAATGGTATGAAGTGGTCTACCTCATTTAAATCATTTTCTCAAATAATGATGATGAATGTTTGACTTAGGTCAATATGAATTCATGTATGATTGTTTGAGAAGTTAAATCTTAAGAAGATTTCAATGAGGGGAAATTATTTTCTCTCAAGGACTAAATAGAAATCTATTAACTACTTATGCCATGAAAAGAAATCACTTTTCTTTAACAAAGAAACCAATACACCTAATTACTTTATGTGTGTGCTTAGCCTAGTTATGTGAAGTAATGATGTGTTTAGTATAGCTGTTAAGCTTGTTTAGTGATTATACCTCGTATTTCAAATTTAGACGCTAGCACCGGAGATTACCAAGAAGAAGAAGGATTCTACCCGGAAGAAGAAGGAGAAAACCTAGAGAACTACCAAGGCAAGATAATACTCTTGCAAAGTGCAAAGCTCTCCTTGGGCAAGGCACCATGATTCTTACCTTTCTTCATACAAGCCTATCTTATATTTACACTATACAAGTTATACTTGTTGTGTTTTCCAAGGATAAAATAAAACTGGTCTAGAGAACAAGATTACTAGATGAGTAAAGATAGCAAAGCAATGTAGCACCCCTCATGATTAGTGCTAGTGCTAAATACTAAAATTTGACTACTTTAGATGGGAACATGTGAAGGGTTGAATTTGAAACTTTGGAATGGTGAAGCATTCCATTGAAAGATGTGAAGTGGTTGGTGAACAAGAGAAGATAGTGATTTTTGATAAAACCCTGATATTGGTTTGAATGCGATACCTTTCCAATTCTTGAGTACCCCCACAATACCTGATTATGGGTAGGGCTTAACTGGAAGTTTATAGATTTTAGTATGGGTTCCCTCTGAACACACATCATAGGGGTTATGCTGAGGCTGCCTCCGTTGTTAAGATATGATGTGAACTGAGGTGAAATTGTACGGCCAAGCCCTGTGCAGTTCCCAGGTTAACAGTTGGTTTTCACTGGGAGGCCAAGCTCATGGGGAGAGGTGCTCATACTAGGATGTGTAAGTGAAAGGTTACGGTTGATGATCCGCGTACTGTGTTACGGTGACTCGGAGTTATTCCGACGGATGAAATCAAATGTTGTGGCACAAGTGTGCAACCTCTGCAGAGTGTAAATCTATTCGAATAGCCGTGTCCACGGTTACGGACGGTTGGAAGGGCCATACAGTTTCCGGTGTCAGATTTTTGAAAGCTTTTGTAAATATGAATGATGACTTGGTGACTTATTGGGATATTCCACCAATGATGTGGGAATGACACTAATGTTCCCACTTATGCTAGTTAGAACATGATCCAAGCTTGTGAACTAAAATTTGGCTTATGCAAGTTAAACTAGAGCTTAGTACCTTTAAATTGCATCTTACAATAGTATTAGTTTGCAAGTACTTGAAGTACTTACGGCTTTGTCCCTGGCTATTCAAATGGCCAGAGTACGAGGAGGAACAGAACTATCACGAGGAGGATCAGCAGTACGCCTACGACAACTAGGAGTTTTCTGACGTCGAATGTTGGCCTGTGGACTAGAGAGTCCCGTTATTATTACGCTTCCGCTATGTATGAACTTGTGTATGTGTGTTGATTAAAAGATCAACTATTTGTGTAAGATGAATCATGTGATTCAAGATTGTAAGACTTTATGGCTTGTAATAAATAATGACTGTGATATTCGACTATTATGCCTCGCAACAACATTATCCTGGGATTGCGATGAATGACATAATAGGCATCTGGACTTAAAAATCCGGGTGTTGACAATTGTATTCGATGTAAAAGAATGGACCGGGGTCCATAGTTCACTAGAGGTGTCTCTCCCATAAGAAATAGCATATTGGGTAAACAAATTACAGTTGGGCAATTGACAAATAAACAGAGCATAACAATGCACATACATGTTATGATGAGTAGTGTGAGATTTAATTGGGCATTACGACAAAGTACATAGACCGCTATCCAGCATGCATCTATGCCTAAAAAGTCCACCTTCAGGTTATCATCCGAACCCCCTCCAGTATTAAGTTGCAAACAACAGACGATTGCATTAAGTATGGTGCGTAATGTAATCAACAAATACATCCTTAGATATAGAATTGATGTTTTATCCCTAGTGGCAACAGCACATCCACAACCTTAGAGGTTGCTGTCACTCCCCCAGATTCAATGGAGGCATGAACCCACTATCGAGCATAAATACTCCCTCTTGGAGTTACAAGCAATGACTTGGCCAGAGCCTCTACTAGCAACGGAGAGCATGCAAGATCATAAACGACACATAGATAGATTGATAATCAACATAGCATAGTATTCATTATTCATCGGATCCCAACAAACGCACATGTAGCATTACAGATAGATGATCTTGATCATGTTAGGCAGCTCACAAGATCAGACAATGATAGCACAATGAGGAGAAGACGACCATCTAGCTACTGCTATGGACCCATAGTCCAGGGGTGAACTACTCACACATCAATCCGGAGGCGACCATGGCGGTGTAGAGTCCTCCGGGAGATGATTCCCCTCTCCGGCAGGGTGCCGGAGGCGATCTCCTAAATCCCCCGAGATGGGATTGGCGGCGGCGTCTCTGGAAGGTTTTCCGTATCGTGGCTCTCGGTACTGGGGCTATCTTCGACGGAGGCTTAAGTAGGCGAAAGGGCAGAGTCGGGAGGCTCATGGGGGCCCCACATGCTAGGGTCGCGCGGGCCCCCCCTTGGCCGCGCCGCCCTAGTGTGGCGGCGCCCCGTGGCCCCACTTCGTCTTCTCTTCGGTCTTCTCGAAGCTTCGTGTAAAAATAGGCCCCTGGGCGTTGATTTCGTCCAATTCCGAGAATATTTCCTTACTAGGATTTCTGAAACCAAAAACAGCAGAAAACAGCAACTCGCTCTTCGGCATCTCGTTAATAGGTTAGTGCCGGAAAATGCATAATAATGACATATAATGTGTATAAAACATGTGAGTATCATCATAAAAGTAGCATGGAACATAAGAAATTATAGATACATTTGAGACGTATCAAGCATCCCCAAGCTTAGTTCCTACTCGTCCCGAGTAGGTAAACGATAACAAAGATAATTTCTTAAGTGACATGTGATACGTCTCCGACGTATGGATAATTTCTTATGTTCCATGCCACATTATTGATGATATCTACATGTTTTATGCATACTTTATGTCATTATTATGCGTTTTCCGGAACTAACCTATTGACGAGATGCCGAAGGGCCGCCTCTGTTTTCTGCTGTTTTTGGTTTCAGAAATCCTAGTAAGGAAATATTCTCGGAATTGGACGAAATCAACGCCCAGAGTCTTAAAATCCCACGAAGCTTCCAGAACACCCGAGAGCCGCCAGAGGGGAGCCCTGGGGGCCCCAGATGACAGGCTGGTGCGGCCAGAGGGGGGGCCGCGCCGCCCTAGTGTCTGGTGGCCCCACAAGCCCTTCGACTCCGCCTCTTCGCCTATTTAAGCCTCCTCGACCTAAAACCTCGATACGGAAAAGCCACGGTACGAGAAACCTTCCAGAGCCGCCGCCATCGCGAAGCCAAGATCTGGGGGACATGAGTCTCTGTTCCGGCACGCCGCCGGGACGGGGAAGTGCCCCCGGAAGGCTTTTCCATCGACACCACCGCCATCTTCATCACCGCTGCTGTCTCCCATGAGGAGGGAGTAGTTCTCCATCGAGGCTAAGGGGCTGTACCGGTAGCTATGTGGTTAATCTCTCTCCTATGTACTTCAATACAATGATCTCATGAGCTGCCCTACGGTGTAATGGTGACAGTGTGTGCATCGTGTAGTACTTGGTGTAGGCTATGATTGTGATCTCTTGTAGATTATGAAGTTAACTATTGCTATGATAGTATTGATGTGATCTATGCCTCCTTCATAGTGTGATGGTGACAGTGTGCATGTTATGTTAGTACTTGGTTTGGTTATGTTGATCTGTCATGCACTCTAAGGTTATTTAAATATGAACATCGAATATTGTGGAGCTTGTTAACCCCGGCATTGAGGGTTCGTGTAATCCTACACAGTTAAAGTGGTGTTCATCATACAACAAGAGAGTGTAGAGTCTAGCATCTATCTATTTATTCTGTTATGTGATCAATGTTGAGAGTGTCCACTAGTGAAAGTATGATCCCTAGGCCTTGTTCCTAAATACTGCTATCGCTGCTTGTTTACTGTTCTACTGCATCTGTACTGTCCGCAATATTACCACCATCAACTACACGCCAGTCCTGGACAGCAAAGCACTTTTATGGTGCCGTTGCTACTGTTCATATTTATTCATACCACCTCTATTTCACTATCTCTTCGCCGAACTAGTGCACCTATTAGGTGTGTTGGGGACACAAGAGACTTCTTGCTTTGTGGTTGCAGGGTTGCATGAGAGGGATATCTTTGACCTCTTCCTCCCTGAGTTCGATAAACCTTGGGTGATCCACTTAAGGGAAACTTGCTGCTGTTCTACAAACCTCTGCTCTTGGAGGCCCAAACTTTTCTGGCGCCGTTGCCGGGGAACGAAGGAAAGCTACACCATTTCCTCCCTCGTCAACTACACGCCAGCAAGCACTTTTCTGGCGCCGTTGCCGGGGAGGAAAGGTAAAAGGCACTCATACTCCGGTTCCAGGTAACAGTACTTTTCTGGCGCCATTGTGTTTGTGCTCGAAGCTATTTCCTTTAGATCCTGCAATTGCATCTTTTTGTTTCTTGTTTACACTAGTAAGGCATAATGGACAACAATGAGCTTCTTATTGAAGGAGATATGCCCTAGAGGCAATAATAAAGTGGTTATTATTTATATCTTTATGTTTATGATAAATGTTTATATATCATGCTATAATTGTATTAACCGAAACATTAGTACATGTGTGATATGTAGACAAACAAAGAAGTCCCTAGTATGCCTCTTAACTAGCTTGTTGATTAATGGATGATTAGTTTCATAATCATGAACATTGGATGTTATTAATAACAAGGTTATGTCATTGTATGAATGATGTAATGGACACACCCAATTAAGCGTAGCATAAGATCTCGTCATTAAGTTATTTGCTATAAGCTTTCGATACATAGTTACCTAGTCCTTATGACCATGAGATCATGTAAATCACTTATACCGGAAAGGTACTTTGATTACACCAAACACCACTGCGTAAATGGGTGGCTATAAAGGTGGGATTAAGTATCCGGAAAGTATGAGTTGAGGCATATGGATCAACAGTGGGATTTGTCCATCCCGATGACGGATAGATATACTCTGGGCCCTCTCGGTGGAATGTCGTCTAATGTCTTGCAAGCATATGAATGAGTTCATAAGAGACCACATACCACGGTACGAGTAAAGAGTACTTGTCAGGAGACGAGGTTGAACAAGGTATAGAGTGATACCGAAGATCAAACCTCGGACAAGTAAAATATCGCGAGACAAAGGGAATTGGTAATATATGTGTATGGTTCATTCGATCACTAAAGTCATCGTTGAATATGTGGGAGCCATTATGGATCTCCAGATCCCGCTATTGGTTATTGGTCGGAGTGAGTACTCAACCATGTCCGCATAGTTCTCGAACCGTAGGGTGACACACTTAAATTTGGATGTTGAAATGGTAGCACTTGAATTATGGAATGGAGTTCGAATATTTGTTCGGAGTCCCGGATGAGATCCCGGACATCACGAGGAGTTCCGGAATGGTCCGGAGAATAAGATTCATATATAGGATGTCATTTTATGTGAAATAAAATGTCGCGGAAGGTTCTATGGAAGGTTCTAGAAGGTTCTAGAAAAGTCCGGAAGAAACCACCAAGGAAGGTGGAGTCCACAAGGGACTCCACCTCCATGGCCGGCCAGCCCTAGTGGGGGTGGAGTCCCAAGTGGACTCCACCATAGGGGGCCGGCCACCCCCACATGGGAGGTGGGAATCCCACCTTTGGGTGGGAGTCCTAGTTGGGCTAGGTTTGCCCCCTCCTATGGAAGGTTTTGGTTTCGGGTCTTATTCGAAGACTTGGACACCAACACTTGGGATCCACCTATATAATGAGGGGCCAAGGGAGGGGGCCGGCCAACCCCAAGACCACAAGCTGGCCGCCCCCCTTGAGTGGCCGGCCACCCCCTCCCAAACCCTAGCCGCCCCCCTCTCCTCCATATAGCCCGCGTAGCTTAGCGAAGCTCCGCCGGACTTCTTCACCGCCACCGACACCACGCCGTCGTGTCGTCGGATTCAAGAGGAGCTACTACTTCCGCTGCCCGCTGGAACGGGGAGGTGGACGTCGTCTTCATCAACAACCGAACGTGTGACCGAGTACGGAGGTGCTGCCCGTTCGTGGCACCGGAACCGATCGTGATCAAGATCTTCTACGCGCTTTTGCAAGCGGCAAGTGATCGTCTACCGCAGCAACAAGAGCCTCATCTTGTAGGCTTTGGAATCTCTTCAAGGGTGAGACTCGATACCCCCTCGTTGCTACCGTCTTCTAGATTGCATCTTGGCTTGGATTGCGTGTTCGCCGTAGGAAAATTTTTGTTTTCTATGCAACGTTATCCTACAGTGGTATCAGAGCCGTGTCTATGCATAGATGGTTGCACGAGTAGAACACAATGGTTTGTGGGCGTTGATGCTCTTGTTATCTTTAGTTTGAGTACTTTGCATCTTTGTGGCATAGTGGGATGAAGCGGCTCGGACTAACTTTACATGACCGCGTTCATGAGACTTGTTCCTCGTTCGACATGCAACTTGTATTGCATAAGAGGCTTTGCGGGTGTCTGTCTCTCCTACTATAGTGAAGATTCAATTTACTCTTCTATTGAAAACATTAGTATCAATGTTGTGGTTCAAGTTCGTAGGTAGATTAGATCTCTCTCGAAAACCCTAAACCACGTAAAATATGCAAACCAAATTAGAGACGTCTAACTTGTTTTTGCAGGGTTTGGTGATGTGATATGGCCATAATGTGATGATGAATATGTATGAGATGATCATTATTGTATTGTGGCAACCGGCAGGAGCCTTATGGTTGTCTTTAAATTTCATGTTGAGTAGTATTTCAAAGTAGTTGTAATAGTTGCTACATGAGGTGAACAACCATGAAGACGGCGCCATGAACCTTGACGCTACGCCAACGATGATGGAGATCATGCCCGTTAATGATGGAGATCATGTCCGTGCTTTGGAGATGAAGATCGAAGGCGCAACGACAAAAGGGCCATATCATATCACATATGAATTGCATGTGATGTTAATCCTTTATGCATCTTATTTTGCTTAGAACGCGACGGTAGCATTATAAGATGATCCCTCACATTAATATCAAGATAATAAAGTGTTCTCCCCTCGTATGCACCGTTGTAACAGTTCGTCGTTTCGAAGCATCTCGTGATGATCGGATGTGATAGATTCAACGATTCACATACAACGGGTGTAAGCCATGTTGCACACGCGGAATACTTGGGTTTGCTTGACGAGCCTAGCATGTACAGACATGGCCTCGGGACAACGGAAACCGAAAGGTTGAACACGAGTCATATGGATGATATGATCAACATGTTGATGTTCACCATTGAAGCTACATCATCTCACGTGATGATCGGTTTTTGGTGTAGTGAATTTGGATCGTGTACCACTTAATAACTATGAGGGATGTTGTATTAAGTGGGAGTTCATTAGTAATTAGATTAAAACATGAACTAATTATCATAAACATAGTCTGAGTAGTATTTTGAATTATTTTTGTAGTATTGGCATCCGTTTTCTACCATGCGCTAGTCTTGTAATTGAGATAGAAATACTGTTAAAATCTGACAAGAAACTTTACGGATTGGTACCGTATTGTTAAAGAATCAAGAATTGATTAAGTCCTATTGCAAACTTTTAGTAAACCTCACATTGTTGATTCAAAGAGCTATGGTTTCAATTAGTACCTAAAGTTATCTTGTCTCCGTGAAACTTGAAGTTCAAATCTGTTTGAAAAGTAAGGAGCTGAAAATTTAGTTTTCAGAAATAATCAAGGTATGAGATATATGTGATATCTAAGACCTTATTGCAAGATGATAGAATAAAGTTTGGTGAGACTACATAAACTCATAAGTTTTATGGGAATGTACGAAGGTTGAAGACGCAAGGCGTCACAATCCTCCAACTATTGGGGCACTAACGATATTCGCATATCCATGAAGTGACCATCCTTAAATATGCACCGTTACTAAGACTCGTCGTTTCGAAGCATCACGTGATGATCGGGTGTGATAGATTCTACGTGTGCATACAACGGGTGCAAGCTAGATTTGCACATGCAAATACCAAGGTTAAAACTTTACGAGCCTAGCATGTACAGACATGGTCTCGGAAAGTCGTCATGATATGATGGATAAAATTATGAGTGAAATTGTTCATCATATTACAAAGTTACTAATAGTGAAATCTGGAACACTTGTCATATGATGATCAACTTCAAAGTAAGAACCTCAAGGTTATTGGTATTTGACCAACAAACCTAGAAGTTATTGATGTTGAAGTGTTTTTCTGAATAATGAGGAAAACTAAAAGAGAAACTGCAAAAGATATATTGGCAGAAAGAAAAGAAAAGACTAGAAAGTCTAGCTCAGGTGTATATAAATGATATACATGTTATGGTTGTATTCCTAGTTAAGTCACACTATGAAATTCTTGGGTATTAGTATTATATTGATTGGTATGAAGTGTCATACAAAACAACGCAATATAAGAAAACAATGGCCTAAGTGACTGACAAGGAATATGATAGAAATGCACGTCTGGAACAAAATAAAGTGTTATTATGTTCGTCGTTAGCATTCTATCTAGCCCTTAGAATTTATAATAAAGAACTTAATAATTGTTATTTTGCTCTGGTCAAATGAAAACAATGAGTTGTTTAAATTATGACATTACTCCATGTACGATGGATAAGTTATTATAAATCTTAATGGTGAAACACACATACATAACACTGACGCTAAAATGCCATAAGGCAAATGATTTGAATTCCACTTATTTGTGGAACCGCCATTTAGGTCATGTTAGAAAGGAACGCATGAAGGAACTCCATGCAAATGGATTTTTGGAGTCATTTGATTTTTGAATCATTTAGCGCTTGCAAATCTTTTCTAAAAAAGAATGACTAAAATACCGTTTATAGGCCAAGAGTTGAACGGGCAACTAACTTAGTGAAAACATACATGATGATGTATGTGGTTCACTGGACATAGTTGTGTGCGGGAGATTCTTCTACTTCATGAAAACTTCAAACAATGAATTGAATATATATATGTGGATATATTCGATAAGGAAGAAGTTTGAAACATTTGAATGGATTCAAATAAATTTCAGCATGAAGTGGAAATCATCGTAATAGAAAAGTCAAATATCTATGATTGGATCATGGTGAAAATATTTGAACTACGAGTTTTAGCGAACATCTAAGAGAGTCATGAAATTGTTCTACAACTCACATTTCTTGGAGCATCATAATGATGATATAGTATCCAAGAGATGTATCCAATACTTGTTGGGTCAATGATGAGATAAAATATTGATGTCATTATATTTTTGTGGATTATGCTTTAGTGACTACCGCTTTTACACTTAATAGAGCATCATCATGATCCGTTGAAATGACACCATACGAGTTATGGTATGGGTATGAATCCTAATAGTCTTTTCTTAAAATTTTGGTATGCATAGCATAAGTAAATAAGTTTACAACCAAAATCGGATGAATGTCTTTGTTGGTTATCCCAGAGAATTGATTGGGAATTCTTCCCACTATGTAGACAAAGACAAAAGTGTTTGTCAATGTTTCTTATTTCCAAGAAATTGTTTCTAGTGAAGTTTTTGAGTGGGAGGACAATATAATTTGATAAGGTTCATGAACCTGAGCATAATGATCAGAGTAGCGCAGCATCGGAAACTGGTTCCGGAAGCGACCGCGACGATCATGGCTCCCATGACTACAAAGTGTTTTAGCCATGGAGATCGAAGTACATATTGAACCTTATAGGTATGGTTTACTTTGTGATCAAATAAATGATTTGTGGACAAAGGATTGATTTTGAACAATAATAAACCAACTACAAACAAAGAAGTTATGATGGGCCCTGACTCCGTTAAAATGGCTATACGCCATGAAATCCAAGATAGATGAATACTTTATGAAAGTAAATGGATCTATGAAATTGATAGACTTGGATGAAATATCCTTGAAGAAAGCTTGACTTGTCGAAAAATTGTTTACGACAAAGTTCAAAGAGTTGACTACGATAAGATTAGATCTTCCGTAGCAATGCTTATAGTCTATGTGGATTATTCTAGTAATCACTACATATTTCTTTTATGAGATATGCTAGTAGGATGGCAAAATACACTACTTAACAGAAGTATGTATACAAGATACAACCAATTGTTTTGCTAGTCCGTAGAATACTAGATAGGAATACGAACTTCAATTGGATGAAGTGAGTATTACGGAGTTGGAATCTTCACCAGATGAAATAGTCAAAGAGTTTTTGATTTCATCAGAAATGATGAAGAGGCTTGCATTTGCAAGAAATTAAGTGGGAGCGCTAAGACATATTTATAATACTTTATGTAGATGACATATAGTTGGTTATAAATAATGTAATTATATACTTGATTAAAATGTTTCATTGAAAATTAACTTCAATGAAAGGATATGGACTAAAACATATTTAGTGTCAAGATCTATGAAGATAGATTAAAACACATGATAAGTTTAAGTCAAAGTACATAGAATGGATATTGAAATAGTTCAATATAGAAATATTAAGAAAATGTTCTTGTCATGTGAAGGTTTAAACAAAACTTGAGTGTATCTGACACTCGATGAGTAAAAACACATGAGTGATTTTAGATCACGAATAATATGTACAAAATCAGATATCTTGTGCTCTAAAATGTTATGAGCATATACCGGAATGATTCATAAGATGATCATGGGACGACAGTAAGAATATCCTTGAGTACTTTAGAAGAACTAAGGATATATATATATATATTTGTATGAAGAAATGACAAACAAATCACTGTAAGGTGTTACACCGATATTGGTTTTGTCACATATAAAATATAATTTCAATCTCAAATTAGACTAAGTGTTGTTTAAAAGGTAGCACAATGAGCTAGAAGTTGTCTATGCTAGATTTAGAAGAGTTCTAAATATTGTGACGGATTCTACAAAAGAAGGCAGAGTATGTCATTGTTTTGACAATGACAAAGGATGTTAAGTCAAGAGGTTCTTTGAGAACTTGGTGTAGTTCCGACAGAGTCAGAACTTTGAAGCTATATTGTGTGTGACAATATAAGTGACATATTTCAGACAGCGGAATTAAGGTTCCACCAGAAGATCAAACATATATAATGCCAACTCATTTGGAAATGAGTGATGCGTTGAGACGCAAATGAATTACAAAATACATACGTTTCTGAGCGTGTCAGATCCGATGACTAAAAACCTCTCCCGTGAGCAATACATGATAAAGCACCAGAAGGCCAAGGTGTTATATCTTTACAAATGTAAACTAGATTATTGACTCTAGTGCAAGTGGGAGACTGAAGGAGATATGCCCTAGAGGCAATAATAAAGTGGTTATTATTTATATCTTTATGTTTATGATAAATGTTTATATATCATGCTATAATTGTATTAACCGAAACATTAGTACATGTGTGATATGTAGACAAACAAAGAAGTCCCTAGTATGCCTCTTAACTAGCTTGTTGATTAATGGATGATTAGTTTCATAATCATGAACATTGGATGTTATTAATAACAAGGTTATGTCATTGTATGAATGATGTAATGGACACACCCAATTAAGCGTAGCATAAGATCTCGTCATTAAGTTATTTGCTATAAGCTTTCGATACATAGTTACCTAGTCCTTATGACCATGAGATCATGTAAATCACTTATACCGGAAAGGTACTTTGATTACACCAAACACCACTGCGTAAATGGGTGGCTATAAAGGTGGGATTAAGTATCCGGAAAGTATGAGTTGAGGCATATGGATCAACAGTGGGATTTGTCCATCCCGATGACGGATAGATATACTCTGGGCCCTCTCGGTGGAATGTCGTCTAATGTCTTGCAAGCATATGAATGAGTTCATAAGAGACCACATACCACGGTACGAGTAAAGAGTACTTGTCATGAGACGAGGTTGAACAAGGTATAGAGTGATACCGAAGATCAAACCTCGGACAAGTAAAATATCGCGAGACAAAGGGAATTGGTAATATATGTGTATGGTTCATTCGATCACTAAAGTCATCGTTGAATATGTGGGAGCCATTATGGATCTCCAGATCCCGCTATTGGTTATTGGTCGGAGTGAGTACTCAACCATGTCCGCATAGTTCTCGAACCGTAGGGTGACACACTTAAAGTTGGATGTTGAAATGGTAGCACTTGAATTATGGAATGGAGTTCGAATATTTGTTCGGAGTCCCGGATGAGATCCCGGACATCACGAGGAGTTCCGGAATGGTCCGGAGAATAAGATTCATATATAGGATGTCATTTTATGTGAAATAAAATGTCGCGGAAGGTTCTATGGAAGGTTCTAGAAGGTTCTAGAAAAGTCCGGAAGAAACCACCAAGGAAGGTGGAGTCCACAAGGGACTCCACCTCCATGGCCGGCCAGCCCTAGTGGGGGTGGAGTCCCAAGTGGACTCCACCATAGGGGGCCGGCCACCCCCCACATGGGAGGTGGGAATCCCACCTTTGGGTGGGAGTCCTAGTTGGGCTAGGTTTGCCCCCTCCTATGGAAGGTTTTGGTTTCGGGTCTTATTCGAAGACTTGGACACCAACACTTGGGATCCACCTATATAATGAGGGGCCAAGGGAGGGGGCCGGCCAACCCCAAGACCACAAGCTGGCCGCCCCCCTTGAGTGGCCGGCCACCCCCTCCCAAACCCTAGCCGCCCCCCTCTCCTCCATATAGCCCGCGTAGCTTAGCGAAGCTCCGCCGGACTTCTTCACCGCCACCGACACCACGCCGTCGTGCTGTCGGATTCAAGAGGAGCTACTACTTCCGCTGCCCGCTGGAACGGGGAGGTGGACGTCGTCTTCATCAACAACCGAACGTGTGACCGAGTACGGAGGTGCTGCCCGTTCGTGGCACCGGAACCGATCGTGATCAAGATCTTCTACGCGCTTTTGCAAGCGGCAAGTGATCGTCTACCGCAGCAACAAGAGCCTCATCTTGTAGGCTTTGGAATCTCTTCAAGGGTGAGACTCGATACCCCCTCGTTGCTACCGTCTTCTAGATTGCATCTTGGCTTGGATTGCGTGTTCGCCGTAGGAAAATTTTTGTTTTCTATGCAACGTTATCCTACACTTATTCTATTTCCTGATTTAAGACATGGATGGTTTGATCCGAAAATTAAAAAAAAACCCATGGAACATATTAGTATGAACACTTTGAACACTATTGTTGCTAATGATATGTAAAATTCTAAGCTTGGGGAAGCTGGTTTTGATGAGCATGATCTTTTTAGTCCCGCAAGCATTGAGGAGAAAATTTACTTTGATGATACTTTACCTCCTATTTATGATGATTATAATGATAGTAGTCTTATGGTGCCGCCTGTTATGGAGGATAAATTTGATTATGATTACAATATGCCTCCTATATTTGATGATGAGAATAATAATGATAGCTACTTTGTTGAATTTGCTCCCACTACAACTAATAAAATTGATTATGCTTATGTTGGGAGTGGTAATAATTTTATGCATGAGACTCATGATAAGAATGCTTTATGTGATAGTTATATTGTTGAGTTTGCTCATGGTGCTACTGAAAATCTTTATGAGAGAGGAAAATATGGTTGTAGAAATTTTCATGTCACTAAAACACCTCTCTATATGCTTGTCTAGTTTTCCTATGCTTATTGCATTATGCCTACATAACTTGTTTATTTACAAGATTCCTTTGCATAGGAAGCATGTTAGACTTAAATGTGTTTTGAATTTGCCTCTTTATGCTCTCTTTTGCTTCAACTACTATTTCTTGCGAGTGCATCATTAAAACTGTTGAGCCCATCTTAATGGCTATAAAGAAAGAACATCTTGGGAGATAACCCATGTGTTTATTTTACTACAGTAATTTTGTTTTATATTTGTGTCTTGGAAGTTGTTACTACTGTAGCAACCTCTCCTTATCTTACTTTACTGCATTGTTGTGCCAAGTAAAGTCGTTGATAGTAAGGTTCATACTAGATTTGGATTACTGCGCAGAAACAGATTTCTTGCTGTCACGAATCTGGGCCTAATTCTCTGTAGGTAACTCAGAAAATTATGCCAATTTACGTGAGTGATCCTCAGATATGTACTCAACTTTCATTCAATTTGAGCATTTTCATCTGAGCAAGTCTGGTGCCTCTTTAAAATTCGTCTTTACGGACTATTCTGTTTTGACAGATTCTGCCTTTTATTTCGCATTGCCTCTTTCGCTGTGTTGGATGGATTTCTTTGTTCCATTACCTTCCAGTAGCTTTGACAAAATGTCCAGAAGTGCTAAGAATGATTGTGTCACCTCTGAACATGTGAATTTTTGATTATGCACTAACCCTCTAATGAGTTTGTTTCGAGTTTGGTGTGGAGGAAGTTTTCAAGGGTCAAGAGAGGAGGATGATATACTATGATCAAGAAGAGTGAAAAGTCTAAGCTTGGGGATGCCCCCGTGGTTCATCCCTGCATATTTCAAGAAGACTCAAGCGTCTAAGCTTGGGGATGCCCAAGGCATCCCCTTCTTCATCGACAAATTATCAGGTTCCTTCTCTTGAAACTATATTTTTATTCGGTCACATCTTATGTACTTTACTTGGAGCGTCTGTTTGTTTTTATTTTTGTTTTTGTTTGAATAAATGCATGCTTGTGTGGGAGAGAGACACGCTCCGCTGGTTCGTATGAACACATGTGTTCTTAGCTTTTAATGTGCATGGCGAAGGTTGAAACTGCTTCGTTAATTGTTATATGGTTGGAAACAGAAAATGCTACATGTAGTAATTGGTAAAATGTCTTGAATAATTTGATACTTGGCAATTGTTGTGCTCATGTTTAAGCTCTTGCATCATATACTTTTCACCTATTAATGAAGAAATACATAGAGCTTGCTAAAATTTGGTTTGCATAATTGGTCTCTCTAAGGTCTAGATAATTTCTAGTATTGAGTTTGAACAACAAGGAAGACGGTGTAGAGTCTTATAATGTTTACAATATGTCTTTTATGTGAGTTTTGCTGCACCGCTTCATCCTTGTGTTTGTTTCAAATAACCTTGCTAGCCTAAACCTTGTATCGAGAGGGAATACTTCTCATGCATCCAAAATCCTTGAGCCAACCACTATGCCATTTGTGTCCACCATACCTACCTACTACATGGTATTTCTCCGCCATTCCAAAGTAAATTGCTTGAGTGCTATCTTTAAAATTTCTATTCTTTGTCTTTGCAATATATAGCTCATGGGACAAATAGCCTAAGAACTATTGTGGTATTGAATATGTACTTATGCACT
Source organism: Lolium perenne (assembly GCF_019359855.2). NCBI lineage: Eukaryota > Viridiplantae > Streptophyta > Magnoliopsida > Poales > Poaceae > Lolium > Lolium perenne. Next base: position 281,243,859 of record NC_067250.2, read on the forward strand.
TTATCTCTTATTAAGTTGCTTGTTGTGCGATAACCATGTTCCTGGGGACGCCATCAACTACTCCTTGTTGAATATCATGTGCGTTGCTATGCATGTCCGTCTTGTCTGAAGTAAGGGAGATTTGCCGCTAAAATGGTTAGAGCATGCATAATGTTAGAGAAGAACATTGGGCCGCTAACTAAAGCCATGATCCATGGTGGAAGTTTCAGTTTTGGACAAATATCCTCAATCTCATATGAGAAAATTAATAATTGTTGAATGCTTATGCATTAAAGAGGAGTCCATTATCTGTTGTCTATGTTGTCCCGGTATGGATGTCTAAGTTGAGAATAATCAATAGTGACAAATCCAATGCGAGCTTTCTCCTTAGACCTATGTACAGGCGGCATAGAGGTACCCCTTTGTGACACTTGGTTAAAACATGTGTATTGCGATGATAATCCAGGTAGTCCGAGCTAATTAGGACAAGGTGCGGGCACTATTAGTATACTATGCATGAGGCTGGCAACTTGTAAGATATAATGTACATAACACATATGCTCTATTACTACCGTTGACAAAATTGTTTCTTGTTTTCAAAACCAAAGCTCTAGCACAAATATAGCAATCAATGCTTCCCTCTGTGAAGGGCCTTTCTTTTACTTTTATGTTGAGTCAGTTCACCTATTTCTCTCCACCTCAAGAAGCAAACACTTGTGTGAACTGTGCATTGATTCCTACATACTTGCATATTGCACTTGTTATATTACTTTGCATTGACACCTATCCATGAGATATACATGTTACAAGTTGAAAGCAACCGCTGAAAATTAATCTTCCTTTGTATTGCTTCAATACCTTTACTTTGATTTATTGCTTTATGAGTTAACTCTTATGCAAGACTTATTGATGCTTGTCTTGAAAGTACTATTCATGAAAAGTCTTTGCTTTATGATTCATTTGTTTACTCATGTCATTACCATTGTTTTGATCGCTGCATTCATTACATATGCTTACAATAGTATGATCGAGGTTATGATGGCATGTCACTCCAGAAATTATCTTTGTTATCGTTTACCTGCTCGGGACGAGCAGAAACTAAGCTTGGGGATGCTGATACGTCTCCGACGTATCGATAATTTCTTATGTTCCATGCCACATTATTGATGATATCTACATGTTTTATGCATACTTTATGTCATTATTATGCGTTTTCCGGAACTAACCTATTGACGAGATGCCGAAGGGCCAGTTCCTGTTTTCTGCTGTTTTTGGTTTCAGAAATCCTAGTAAGGAAATATTCTCGGAATTGGACGAAATCAACGCCCAGAGTCTTAAAATCCCACGAAGCTTCCAGAACACCCGAGAGCCGCCAGAGGGGAGCCCTGGGGGCCCCAGATGACAGGCTGGCGCGGCCAGAGGGGGGGCCGCGCCGCCCTAGTGTCTGGTGGCCCCACAAGCCCTTCGACTCCGCCTCTTCGCCTATTTAAGCCTCCTCGACCTAAAACCTCGATACGGAAAAGCCACGGTACGAGAAACCTTCCAGAGCCGCCGCATCGCGAAGCCAAGATCTGGGGGACAGGAGTCTCTGTTCCGGCACGCCGCCGGGACGGGGAAGTGCCCCCGGAAGGCTTTTCCATCGACACCACCGCCATCTTCATCACCGCTGCTGTCTCCCATGCGGAGGGAGTAGTTCTCCATCGAGGCTAAGGGGCTGTACCGGTAGCTATGTGGTTAATCTCTCTCCTATGTACTTCAATACAATGATCTCATGAGCTGCCCTACATGATTGAGATTCATATGAGTTTTGTATCACTATTCATCTATGTTACTCTAGTGATGCTATTAAAGTAGTTTATTCCTCCTGCACGGTGTAATGGTGACAGTGTGTGCATCGTGTAGTACTTGGTGTAGGCTATGATTGTGATCTCTTGTAGATTATGAAGTTAACTATTGCTATGATAGTATTGATGTGATCTATGCCTCCTTCATAGTGTGATGGTGACAGTGTGCATGCTATGTTAGTACTTGGTTTGGTTATGTTGATCTGTCATGCACTCTAAGGTTATTTAAATATGAACATCGAATATTGTGGAGCTTGTTAACTCCGGCATTGAGGGTTCGTGTAATCCTACACAGTTAGTGGTGTTCATCATCCAACAAGAGAGTGTAGAGTCTAGCATCTATCTATTTATTCTGTTATGTGATCAATGTTGAGAGTGTCCACTAGTGAAAGTATGATCCCTAGGCCTTGTTCCTAAATACTGCTATCGCTGCTTGTTTACTGTTCTACTGCATCTGTACTGTCCGCAATATTACCACCATCAACTACACGCCAGTCCTGGACAGCAAAGCACTTTTCTGGTGCCGTTGCTACTGTTCATATTTATTCATACCACCTCTATTTCACTATCTCTTCGCCGAACTAGTGCACCTATTAGGTGTGTTGGGGACACAAGAGACTTCTTGCTTTGTGGTTGCAGGGTTGCATGAGAGGGATATCTTTGACCTCTTCCTCCCTGAGTTCGATAAACCTTGGGTGATCCACTTAAGGGAAACTTGCTGCTGTTCTACAAACCTCTGCTCTTGGAGGCCCAACACTGTCTACAAGAATAGAAGCTCCCGTAGACATCAACATGCTATCATAATCTTGATCAATACTATTGTAAGCACATGTAATGAATGCAGCGATTCGAAGCAATGGTTAATGTAATGAGTAAACAATTGAATAATATAGCAAAGACTTTTCATGAATAGTAATTTCAAGACAAGCATCAATAAGTCTTGCATAAGAGTTAACTCATAAAGCAATAGTTTCAAAGTAAAAGCATTGAAACAACACAAAGGAAGATTAAGTTTCAGCGGTTGCTTTCAACTTATAACATGTATATCTCATGGATATTGTCAACATAAAGTAATATAACAAGTGCAATATGCAAGTATGTAGGAATCAATGCACAGTTAACACAAGTGTTTGCTTCTAAGATAGAAGGAAATGGGTAAACTGACTCAACAATAAAAGTAGAAGAAAGGCCCTTCGCAGAGGGAAGCATGGATTGCTATATTTGTGCTAGAGCTTTTATTTTGAAAACAAGAAACAATTTTGTCAACGGTAGTAATAAAGCATATGTATCATGTAAATTATATCCTACAAGTTGCAAGCCTCATGCATAGTATACCAATAGTGCCCGCACCTTGTCCTAATTAGCTCGGATTACCTGGATTATCATCGCAATACATATGTTTTAACCAAGTGTCACAATGGGGTACCTCTATGCCGCCTGTACAAAGGTCTAAGGAGAAAGTTCGCATTGGATTTCTCGCTTTTGATTATTCTCAACTTAGACATCCATACCGGGACAACATAGACAACAGATAATGGACTCCTCTTTAATGCATAAGCATTTAGTAACAAATAATGTTCTCATAAGAGATTGAGGTTTGTTGTCCAAACTGAAACTTCCACCATGAATCATGGCTTTAGTTAGTGGCCCAATATTATTCTCTAACAATATGCATACTCAAACCATTCAACTCATGGTAAATCGCCCTTACTTCAGACAAGACGAACATGCATAGCAACTCACATGATATTCAACAAAGAAATAGTTGATGGCGTCCCCAGGAACATGATTATCGCACAACAAGCAACTTATAAGAAATAAGACACATAAGTACATATTCAATACCACAATAGTTTTTAAGCTATTTGTCCCATGAGCTATATATTGCAAAGATAAAGAATGAAAATTTTAAAGGTAGCACTCAAGCAATTTACTTTGGAATGGCGGAGAAATACCATGCAGTAGGTAGGATGGTGGACACAAGTGGCATAGTGTTTGGCTCAAGGATTTTGGATGCATGAAAAGTATTCCCTCTCGATACAAGGTTTAGGCTAGCAAGGTTGTTTAAAGCAAACACAAGTATGAACCGGTACAGCAAAACTCACATAAAAGACATATTGTAAGCATTATAAGACTCTATACCGTCTTCCTTGTTGTTCGACCTTTACTAGAAAATATCTAGACCTTAGAGAGACCAATTATGCAAACCAAATTTTAGCAAGCTCTATGTATTTCTTCATTAATAGGTGCAAAGTATATGATGCAAGAGCTTAAACATGAGCACAACAATTGCCAAGTATCACATTATTCAAGATGTTATACCAATTACCACATGTAGCATTTCCCGTTTCCAACCATATAACAATCTAACGAAGCAGTTCAACCTTCGCCATGAATATTATGAGTAAAGCCTAAGGACATATGTGTCCATATGCAACAGCGGAGCGTGTCTCTCTCCCACACAATGAATGCTAGGATCCAACTTTATTCAAACAAAACAAAAACAAAAACATAAAGACGCTCCAAGTAAAGCACATAAGATGTGATGGAATAAAAATATAGTTTCACTAGAGGAACCTGATAATTTTGTCGATGAAGAAGGGGATGCCTTGGGCATCCCCAAGCTTAGACGCTTGAGTCTTCTTGAAATATGCAGGGATGAACCACCGGGGCATCCCCAAGCTTAGAGCTTTCACTCTCCTTGATCATATTGTATCATCCTCCTCTCTTGATCCTTGAAAACTTCCTCCACACCAAACTCGAAACAAACTCATTAGAGGGTTAGTGCATAACCAAAAATTTCACATGTTCAGAGGTGACACAATCATTCTTAACACTTCTGGATATTGCACAAAGCTACCGACAGTTAATGGAACAAAGAAATCCATCTAACATAGCAAAACAGGCAATGCGAAATAAAAGGCAGAATCTGTCAAAACAGAACAGTCCGTAAAGACGTATTTTTCTGGGGCAACAGACTTGCTCAAATGAGAAAACTCAAAACTAATGAAAGTTGCGTACATATCTGAGGATCACGCAAATAAATTGGCATAATTTTCTGAGTTACCTACAGAGACTACTGTTCAAATTCGTGACAGCAAGAAATCTGTTTCTGCGCAGTAATCCAAATCTAATATCAACTTTATCATTAAAGACTTTACTTGGCACAACAATGCAATAAAACTAAGATAAGGAGAGGTTGCTACAGTAGTAACAACTTCCAAGACTCAAATATAAAATAAAAGTATTGTAGTAAAATAATGGGTTGTCTCCCATAAGCGCTTTTCTTTAACGCCTTTCAGCTAGGCGCAGAAAGTGTGTATCAAGTGTTATCAAGAGATGAAGCATCAACATCATAATTTGTTCTAATGATAGAATCAAAATGTAACTTCATTCTCTTTCTAGGGATGTGTTCCATACCTTTCTTCAGAGGAAATTGATATTTAATATTACCTTCCTTCATATCAATGGTAGCTCCAACAGTTCGAAGAAAAGGTCTTCCCAATATGATGGGACAAGATGCATTGCATTCAATATCCAAGACAACAAAATCAACGGGGACAAGGTTATTGTTAACCATAATACGAACATTATCAATCCTCCCCAAAGGTTTCTTTATAGCATTATTAGCAAGATTAACATCCAAATAACAATTTTTCAATGGTGGCAAGTCAAGCATATCATAAATTGTCTTAGGCATAACAGAAATACTTGCACCAAGATCACATAAAGCATTACAATTAAAATCATTAACCCTCATCTTAATGATGGGCTCCCAACCATCTTCTAACTTCCTAGGAATAGAAGTTTCAAGTTTTAGTTTCTCTTCTCTAGCTTTTATGAGAGCATTTGTAATATGTTTTGTAAAGGCCAAATTTATAGCACTAGCATTAGGACTTTTAGCCAGTTTTTGTAAGAACTTTATAACTTCAGAGATGTGGCAATCATCAAAATCTAAACCATTATGATTTAAAGCAATGGGATCATTGTCCCCAATGTTGGAAAAAAATTCAGCAGTTTTATCACAGGCAGTTTCAGCAGTTTTAGCAGTTTCAGACAGTTTTGCTCGCTTTGCGTTAGGAGTAGAAACATTGCTAACACCAATTATTTTACCATTGATAGTAGGAGGTGCAGCAACATGTGGAGCATCAGCATTACTAGTGGTGGTTATAGTCCAAACCTTAGCTACATTATTCTCTTTAGCTAGTTTTTCATTTTCTTCTCTTTCCCACCTAGCATGCAATTCAGCCATTAATCTTATATTCTCATTAATTCTAACTTGAATGGCATTTGCTGTAGTAACAATTTTATTTTCATTATCCCTATTAGGCATAACTTTCAATTTCAAAAGATCAACATCAGCAACAAGACTATCAACTTTAGAAGCAAGTATATCAATTTTCCCAAGCTTTTCTTCAACAGATTTGTTAAAAGCAGTTTGTGTACTAATAAAATTTTTAAGCATGGCTTCAAGTCCAGGGGGTGTATTCCTATTATTGTTGTAAGAATTCCCATAAGAATTACCATAACCGTTACCATTATTATAAGGATATGGCCTATAGTTGTTACTAGAATTGTTCCGATAAGCATTGTTGTTGAAATTATTATTTTTAATGAAGTTAACATCAACATGTTCTTCTTGGGCAACCAATGAAGCTAACGAAACATTATTAGGATCAACATTAGTCCTACCACTCACAAGCATAGACATAATAGCATCAATCTTATCACCCAAGGAAGAGGTTTCTTCGACAGAATTTACCTTCTTACCTTGTGGAGCTCTTTCCGTGTGCCATTCAGAGTAATTCATCATCATTTCATCAAGAAGCTTTGTTGCGGCGCCTAGAGTGATGGACATAAAGGTACCTCCAGCAGCTGAATCCAATAGGTTCCGTGAAGAAAAATTCAGTCCTGCATAAAAGGTTTGGATGATCATCCAAGTAGTCAGTCCATGGGTTGGGCAATTTTTAACCAAAGACTTCATTCTTTCCCATGCTTGTGCAACATGCTCAGTATCTAATTGCTTAAAATTCATTATGCTACTTCTCAAAGAGATAATTTTAGCAGGAGGATAATATCTACCAATAAAAGCATCCTTACATTTAGTCCATGAATCAATACTATTCTTAGGCAGAGATAGCAACCAATCTTTAGCTCTTCCTCTTAATGAGAAAGGAAACAATTTTAACTTTATAATGTCACCATCTACATCCTTATACTTTTGCATTTCACAAAGTTCAACAAAATTATTAAGATGGGCAGCAGCATCATCAGAACTAACACCAGAAAATTGCTCTCTCATAACAAGATTCAGTAGAGCAGGTTTAATTTCAAAGAATTCTGCTGTAGTAGCAGGTGGAGCAATAGGTGTGCATAAGAAATCATTATTATTTGTGTTTGTGAAGTCACACAACTTAGTATTTTCAGGAGTATTCATTTTAGCAATAGTAAGCAAAGTAAACTAGATAAAGTAAATGCAAGTAACTAATTTTTTTGTTTTTAATATGGCAAACAAGATAGTAAATAAAGTAAAACTAGCAACTAATTTTTTTGTGTTTTTTTTTAGTGCAGCAAACAAAGTAGTAAATAAAAGTAAAGCAAGACAAAAACAAAGTAAAGGGATTGGAGGTGGAGACTCCCCTTGCAGCGTGTCTTGATCTCCCCGGCAACGACGCCAGAAAAAGAGCTTGATAGCGTGTATACACACGTCCGTTGGGAACCCCAAGAGGAAGGTGTGATGCGTATAGAAGCAAGTTTTCCCTCAGTAAGAAACCAAGGTTATCGAACCAGTAGGAGCCAAGAAGCACGTTGAAGGTTGATGGCGGCGGAGTGTAGTGCGGCGCAGCACCAGGGATTCCGGCGCCAACGTGGAACCTGCACAAGACAACCAAATTACTTTGCCCAAACGTAACAGTGAGGTTGTCAATCTCACTGGCTTGCTGTAACAAAGGATTAGATGTATAGTGTGGAAGATGATGTTTGCAGAAAACATTAAAGCGAGTATTGCAGTAGATTGTATTCGATGTAAAAGAATGGACCGGGGTCCACAGTTCACTAGAGGTGTCTCTCCCATAAGAAATAGCATATTGGGTAAACAAATTACAGTTGGGCAATTGACAAATAAAGAGAGCATAACAATGCACATACATGTTATGATGAGTAGTGTGAGATTTAATTGGGCATTACGACAAAGTACATAGACCGCTATCCAGCATGCATCTATGCCTAAAAAGTCCACCTTCAAAGTTATCATCCGAACCTCCAGTATTAAGTTGCAAACAACAGACAATTGCATTAAGTATGGTGCGTAATGTAATCAACAAATACATCCTTAGATATAGAATTGATGTTTTATCCCTAGTGGCAACAGCACATCCACAACCTTAGAGGTTGCTGTCACTCCCCCAGATTCAATGGAGGCATGAACCCACTATCGAGCATAAATACTCCCTCTTGGAGTTACAAGCAATGACTTGGCCAGAGCCTCTACTAGCAACGGAGAGCATGCAAGATCATAAACGACACATAGATAGATTGATAATAAACATAGCATAGTATTCATTATTCATCGGATCCCAACAAACGCACATGTAGCATTACAGATAGATGATCTTGATCATGTTAGGCAGCTCACAAGATCAGACAATGATAGCACAATGAGGAGAAGACGACCATCTAGCTACTGCTATGGACCCATAGTCCAGGGGTGAACTACTCACACATCAATCCGGAGGCGACCATGGCGGTGTAGAGTCCTCCGGGAGATGATTCCCCTCTCCGACAGGGTGCCGGAGGTGATCTCCTGAATCCCCTGAGATGGGATTGGCGGCGGCGGCGTCTCTGGAAGGTTTTCCGTATCGTGGCTCTCGGTACTGGGGCTATCTTCGACGGAGGCTTAAGTAGGCGAAAGGGCAGAGTCGGGAGGCTCACGGGGGCCCCACACGCTAGGGCTGCGCGGGCCCCCCCTGGGCCGCGCCGCCCTAGTGTGGCGGCGCCCCGTGGCCCCACTTCGTCTTCTCTTCGGTCTTCTGGAAGCTTCGTGTAAAAATAGGCCCCTGGGCATTGATTTCGTCCAATTCCGAGAATATTTCCTTACTAGGATTTCTGAAACCAAAAACAGCAGAAAACAGCAACTGGCTCTTCGACATCTCGTTAATAGGTTAGTGCCGGAAAATGCATAATAATGACATATAATGTGTATAAAACATGTGAGTATCATCATAAAAGTAGCATGGAACATAAGAAATTATAGATACGTTTGAGACATATCAACGAGTAGAACACAATGGTTTGTGGGCGTTGATGCTTATGTTGTCTTTAGTTTGAGTACTTTGCATCTTTGTGGCATAGTGGGATGAAGTGGCTCGGGCTAACTTTACATGACCGCGTTCATGAGATTTGCTCCACGCTCGACATGCAACTTGTATTGCATAAGTGGCTTTGCGGGTGTCTGTCTCTCCTACTATAGTGAAGATTCAATTTACTCTTCTATTGACAACACTAGTATCACCGTTGTGGTTCATGTTCGTAGGTAGATTAGATCTCTCTCGAAAACCCTAAACCACGTAAAATATGCAAACCAAATTAGAGACGTCTAACTTGTTTTTGCAGGGTTTGGTGATGTGATATGGCCATAATATGATGATGAATATGTATGAGATGATCATTATTGTATTGTGGCAACCGGCAGGAGCCTTATGGTTGTTTTTAAATTTCATGTTGAGTAGTATTTCAAAGAACTTGTAATAGTTGCTACATGGGAGAACAATCATGAAGACGACGCCGTTGACCTTGACGCTACACCGACGATGATGGAGATCATGCCCGTTGATGATGGAGATCATGTCCGTGCTTTGGAGACGAAGATCAAAGACGCAAAGACAAAAGGGCCATATCATATCACATATGAACTGCATGTGATGTTAATCCTTTTATGCATCTTATTTTGCTTAGATCGCGACGGTAGCATTATAAGATGATCCCTCTCACTAAAATATCAAGATAATAAAGTGTTCATCCTTAGTAGCACCGTTGCCAAGACTTGTCGTTTCGAAGCATCTCGTGATGATCGGGTGTGATAGAATCAACTAGTGCATACAACGGGTGCAAGCCAGTTTTGCACATGCGGATACTAAGGTTGCCTTGACGAGCCTAGCATGTACAGACATGGTCTCGGAACACGTGATACCGAAAGGTAGAGCATGAATCATATGATTGATATGATGAACACTTTGAATGTTCGCCATTGAAGTTACATCTTGTCTCGTGATGATCGGACTTGGTGTGGTGGATTTGGTTCGTGTGATCACTAAACCAATTCGAGGGATATTGTTTTGAGTGGGAGTTCACCTAGTTTTTAATTATGTTGAATTAAAATTTGAACTCAATTTGTCATAAACTTAGTCTAAACTATTGCAAATATATGTTGTAGATATGGCGTCCCCAATCAATTAACCAGTTCCTAGAGAAAGAAAAGCTTAAGAGCAACGGTAGCAACTTCACCGACTGGTTCCGTCATGTGAGGAATTTCCTCGCTAGCGGAAATCTGCAATATGTGCTTGATGCACCGCTAGGTGACCCTCCTGTAGAAACTGAAACCGATGAAGTAAAGAATGTTTACACGACTCGGAAAACTCGGTACTCTCAAGTTTAGTGTGCCATCCTATGCAGTCTGGAAGTCGATCATCAAAAACGTTTTGAGCACCATGATCCACATGAGTTGATCAAAGAGTTGAAAACTATTTTTGAAACTCATGCGGCCGTGGAATGCTATGAAGCATCGAAACACTTCTTAAGTTGCATGATGGAAGAGGGTAGCTCCGTTAGTGAGCACATGCTCGTTATGACCGGGCATGCGAAGAAACTCAGTGACTTGGAAATAGTTATTCCTAACAGACTGGGGATTAATCGTATCCTTCAATCACTGCCACCTAGTTACAAGAACTTTGTGATGAACTACAATATGCAGAACATGAACAAAGAGTTACCTGAACTCTTCTCCATGCTTAAAGCTGCTGAGATTGAGATTAAGAAAGAGCACCAAGTGTTGATGGTCAACAAGACCACCAGTTTCAAGAAACAAGGCAAGTCTAAAGGAAAATTCAAGAAGGGTGGTAAGAAAGCTGCCACGCCTCCTGTGAAACCTAAGACTGGCCCTAAGCCTGATGCTGAGTGCTATTACTGCAAGGAGAAGGACACTGGAAGCGTAATTTCTCCAAGTATTTGGCGGATCTGAAGAGCGGCCTTGTCAAGAAGAAGAAAGAAGGTATATCTGATATACATGTTATAGATGTTTATCTTACTGGTTCTCGTACTAGTACCTGGGTATTTGATACTGGTTCGGTTGCTCATATTTGTAACTCGAAACAGGAACTAAAGAATAAACGAAGACTATTAAAGGATGAAGTGACGATGCGCGTTGGAAATGGATCCAAAGTCGATGTGATCGCTGTCGGCACACTTCCTCTACATCTATCTTCGGGATTAGTTTTAAACCTCAATAATTGTTATTTTGTACCCGCGTTGAGCATGAACATTATATCTGGATCTTGTTTAATGCAAGACGGTTATTCATTCAAGTCTGAGAATAATGGTTGTTCTATTTTTATGAATAATATCTTTTATGGTCGAGCACCTGAAAAGAATGGTTTATTTTTGTTATATCTCGATAGTAGTGATACACATATTCATAACATTGATGCTAAGCGAATTAAATTGAATGATAATTCTACTTATATGTGGCACTGTCGTCTTGGTCATATTGGAGTGAAACGCATGAAGAAACTCCATACCGATGGATTACTTGAATCACTTGACTTTGAGTCACTTGATAGATGCGAAGCATGTCTAATGGGAAAAATAACTAAGACTCCATTCTCTGGTATTATGGAGCGAGCTACAGACTTATTGGAAATCATACATACCGATGTGTGTGGACCAATGAGTGTAGCCTCGCGCAGTGGTTATCGTTATGTTCTAACCTTCACAGATGATCTGAGTAGATATGGGTATATCTATTTCATGAAACATAAATCCAAAACTTTCGAGAAGTTTAAGGAATTCCAAAGTGAAGTAGAAAATCAACGTAACAAGAAGATTAAATTTCTACGATCTGATCGTGGAGGTGAATATCTGTGTTATGAGTTTGGCATGCATTTAAAGAAATGCGGAATACTTTCACAATTGACACCGCCGGGAACACCACAACGAAACGGTGTGTCCGAACATCGTAATCGAACTCTCTTAGATATGGTTCGTTCTATGATGTCTCTTACTGATTTGCCGTTATCATTTTGGAGTTATGCATTAGAGACAGCCGCATTCACTTTAAATAGAGCACCATCAAAATCCGTTGAAACGGCACCGTATGAATTATGGTTTAACAAGAAACCTAAGCTGTCGTTCCTTAAAGTTTGGGGTTGCGAAGCCTATGTAAAGAAGTTACAACCGGACAAGCTAGAACCCAAAGCGGAGAAATGCGTCTTCATAGGATACCCTAAGGAAACTATAGGGTACACTTTCTATCACAGATCCGAAGGCAAAATCTTTGTTGCTAAGAACATAACTTTTCTTGAGAAATAATTTCTCACTAAAGAAGTGACTGGAAGAAAAGTAGAACTCGATGAGATTGATGAATCTTCACTAGTTGATCAGAGTAGCGCAGTACCGGAAGTTGTTCCTGTGCCGCCTACACCGACAACAGAGGAAGCTAATGATAATGATCATGAAACTTCAAACGAGATAGCTACTGAACCTCTCAGATCGACAAGGGAACGTGCCACTCCTGATTGGTATGATCCTTATCTAAATGTCATGATTGTGGACAATAATGATGAGGACCCTACGACGTATGAAGAAGCGATGATGAGCCCAGATTCCAACAAATGGCAAGAAGCCATGAAATCCGAAATGGGATCCATGTATGATAACAAAGTGTGGACTTTGGTAGACTTACCTGATAGCCGAAAGGCTGTCGAGAATAAATGGATCTTCAAGAGAAAAACAGATGCTGATGCTAATATTACTGTCTATAAAGCTCGACTTGTCGCAAAGGGTTTTCGAAAAATTCAAGGTGTTGACTACGATGAGACTTTCTCACCTGTAGCGAAGCTAAAATCTGTGAGGATTTTGTTAGCAATAGTTGCATTTTTCGATTATGAGATTTGGCAGATGGATGTCAAAACGGCGTTCCTTAATGGAGACATTGAGGAAGAGTTGTATATGGTACAACCCAAAGGTTTTGTCGATCCTAAAAATGCTGACAAAGTATGCAAACTTCAGCGTTCAATTTATGGACTGAAGCAAGCATCGAGAAGTTGGAACCGACGCTTTGATAAGGTGATCAAAGACTTCGAGTTTATACAGTGTCATGGAGAGGCCTGTATTTACAAGAAAGTGAGTGGGAGCTCTGTAGCATTCCTGATATTATATGTAGATGACATATTATTGATTGGGAATGATATAGAGCTATTAAGCAGTGTAAAAGGTTATTTGAATAATAGTTTCTATGTACTAGACCGGATATAGCACATGTTGTCAGTTTGACTAGCAGATATCAAAGTGATCCAGGAATGGAACACTGGACAGCGGTCAAGAATATCCTAAAGTACTTGAAAATAACTAAGGATATGTTTCTTTGTTATGGAGGTGACCAAGAGCTCGTTGTAACCAGTTACACCGATGCAAGTTGGAACACTGATCCTGATGACTCTAAGTCACAGTCTGGGTACGTGTTTATATTGAATGGTGCTGCAGCAGTCGGGCAAGCTCAAAGCAGTGCACGGTGGCGAAGTCTTCAACAGAATCAGAATACATAGCGGCTTCAGAGGCTTCATCAGAAGCGGTATGGATGAAGAGGTTCATTGTAGAGCTCGGTGTGGTTCCTAGTGCATTGGACCCACTAGTCATCTACTGTGACAACATGGGTGCCATCGCCAATGCACAAGAACCAAGGTCACACAAGAGGCTGAAACATATCAAGCTGCGTTATCATTCGATTCGCGAATACATCGAAGATGGAGAAGTAAAGATTTGCAAAGTACACACTGATCTGAATGTAGCAGATCCGTTGACTAAAGCTCTCCCTAGGGCAAAGCATGACCAACACCAGAATGCCATGGGTGTTAGGTACCTTACAATGTAATCTAGATTATTGACTCTAGTGCAAGTGGGAGACTGTTGGAGATATGCCCAAGAGGCAATAATAAAAGTGGTTATTATATATATCTTTGTGTTTATGATAAATTTTTATATACCATGCTATAATTGTATTAACCGAAACATTGATACATGTCTGTTATGTAAACAACAATGAGTCCCTAGTAAGCCTCTTAACTAGCTTGTTGATTAATAGATGATTAGTTTCATAATCATGAACATTGGATGTTATTAATAACAAGGTTATATCATTATATGAATGATGTAATGGACACACCCAATTAAGCATAGCATAAGATCACGTCATTAAGTTATTTGCTATAAGCTTTCGATACATAGTTACCTAGTCCTTTCGACCATGAGATCATGTAAATCACTTATACCGGAAAGGTACTTTGATTACATCAAACGCCACTGCGTAAATGGGTGGTTATAAAGGTGGGATTAAGTATCCGGAAAGTATGAGTTGAGGCATATGGATCAACAGTGGGATTTGTCCATCCCGATGACGGATAGATATACTCTGGGCCCTCTCGGTGGAATGTCGTCTAATGTCTTGCAAGCATATGAATAAGTTCATAAGAGACCACATACCACGGTACGAGTAAAGAGTACTTGTCAGGAGACGAGGTTGAACAAGGTATAGAGTGATACCGATGATCAAACCTCGGACAAGTAAAATATCGCGTGACAAAGGGAATTGGTATCGTATGTGAATGGTTCATTCGATCACTAAGTCATCGTTGAATATGTGGGAGCCATTATGGATCTCCAGATCCTGCTATTGGTTATTGGTCGGAGAGAGTTCTCACCCATGTCCACATAGTTCGCGAACCATAGGGTGACACACTTAAGGTTTGATGTTGTAATAGTAGAACTTGAATATGGAATGGAGTTCGAAGTATTGTTTGAAGTCTCGGATGGGATCCCGGACATCACGAGGAGTTCCGGAATGGTCCGGAGAATAAGATTCATATATAGGAAGTCATATTCCAATTTTGAAAATGATCCGGTGCATTTATGGAAGGTTCTAGAAGGTTCTAGAAAAGTCCGGAAGAAATCACTTTGGAAGGCGGAGTCCCGAAGGGACTCCACCTCCCATGGCCGGCCAACCCTAGTGGGGGGAGTCCAAGGTGGACTCCACCAAGGTGGCCGGCTACCCCCCCCCCCCACATGGAAGGGTGGGAATCCCACTTGAGGTGGGAGTCCCACCTTGGGTAGGTTTCCCTACTACATGGAAGGTTTTGGGTTGGGGTCTTATTCGAAGACTTGTAGTCCAACACTTGGGGTTCCACCTATATAATGAGGGGCATAGGGGAGGGGGCCGGCCACCACAAGCCCTCAAGCTGGCTGCACCCCATAGTGGCCGGCCACCCCCTCTCCCAAACCCTAGCCGCCCCCTCTCCTCCACCTCTCCCGCAACGCTTAGCGAAGCTCCGCCGGAGATCTCCATCGACACCGCCACCACGCCGTCGTGCTGCCGGATTCAAGGAGGAGCTACTACTTACCGCTGCCCGCTGGAACGGGGAGAAGGACGTCGTCTTCATCAACACCGAACGTGTGACCGAGTACGGAGGTGCTGCCCGATTGTGGCACCGTCAAGATCTTCTACGCGCTTTTGAAAGCGGCAAGTGATCGTCTACCGCAGCAACAAGAGCCTCATCTTGTAGGCTTTGGAAATCTTCAAGGGTGAGACTCGTTCATCCCCTCGTTGCTCACGTCTTCTAGATTGCATCTTGGCTTGGATTGCGTTCTCGCGGTAGGAATTTTTTTTTCTATGCAACGTATCCCTACAGTGGTATCAGAGCCGTGTCTATGCATAGATGGTTGCACGAGTAGAACACAATGGTTTGTGGGCATTGATGCTTATGTTGTCTTTAGTTTGAGTACTTTGCATCTTTGTGGCATAGTGGGATGAAGCGGCCCGGGCTAACTTTACATAACCGCGTTCATGAGATTTGCTCCACGCTCGACATGCAACTTGTATTGCATAAGTGGCTTTGCGGGTGTCTGTCTCTCCTACTATAGTGAAGATTCAATTTAGTCTTCTATTGACAACACTAGTATCACCGTTGTGGTTCATGTTCGTAGGTAGATTAGATCTCTCTCTAAAACCCTAAACCACGTAAAATATGCAAACCAAATTAGAGACGTCTAACTTGTTTTTGCAGGGATTGGTGATGTGATATGGCCATAATGTGATGATGAATATGTATGAGATGATCATTATTGTATTGTGGCAACCGGCAGGAGCCTTATGGTTGTCTTTAAATTTCATGTTGAGTAGTATTTCAAAGAAGTTGTAATAGTTGCTACATGGGAGAACAATCATGAAGACGGCGCCATTGACCTTGACGCTACGCCGACGATGATGGAGATCATGCCCGTTGATGATGGAGATCATGTCCGTGCTTTGGAGATGAAGATCAAAGGCGCAAAGACAAAAGGGCCATATCATATCACATATGAACTGCATGTGATGTTAATCCTTTTATGCATCTTATTTTGCTTAGATCGCGACGGTAGCATTATAAGATGATCCCTCTCACTAAAATATCAAGATAATAAAGTGTTCATCCTTAGTAGCACCGTTGCCAAGACTTGTCGTTTCGAAGCATCTCGAGATGATCGGGTGTGATAGAATCAACAAGTGCATACTTCAACGGGTGCAAGCCAGTTTTGCGCATGCGGATACGGGTGTTCGTCGGTGTAACGTCAGCGTCCTCCCTGGCTTTGCAGCTGTTACGGCCGCGCGGGCACTGCCTCGCCATGCCGTAGCTTCTGCTTCCAGGCGCGTGTAAGCTTCACCTCTGCTCCTCCTCCTCATCACCATGTCTGTGTGTAAGGGTACATTACCCCTATGTGTGGTTTTGGTAATTAATGACAACCCCTATGGACTAATGTTTTCATTGAGTTTATATGAAGGAATATTCCATAGGTACTACTTGTTCTCCATGTGTTGGATTCAAGTATGGATGCCATGAAGATAAAGATATACCTTGTGTATTGGCATCAAGATCATCGATTTGAAGATACATATGTGATATGATCAAGAAGAAGAAATGAAGATGGAGTTCTTATGTGGAACTCAATATTAGCCATGCTCTATCTTAAGTGAGTATGAGAAGATACAAGGTTGAGTTGGGCAAGTTCAAGATGAGCATCTTGAGTGGATCACATGCTTGAAGCTTGTCGTCCATTCGGTGATAATGGACATGTGAAGATGTGCATCAATGGAGCTTTCCCATCATAGTGCATGGGGGAGCATTTGTGAGTCTCCACGAAGCAACATTGATCAAGTGTGGCATTCCGGCTTGAGTGAAGCTTGAAGAGTTATCATCAAGATCAAGCGGGATGCGCAAGGCAAAGGTATGGCCTTGCTAGGTTTTCTTTTTACCGGTCTCAAGGTGGATGTTGGGAGACCGGATTATAGGATAGATAGCCGCACTATTAAGAGGGGCTTTCGGTTGGGTAACTTGATCACATCGTCTTAGAGAGCTCAATCCTTTGCATACTTTGCATATCCTTATTGCTTCTTGGTGTTTCTCTGTGTGAGGTTCTTGAGCTTGTTGCTAGCTTTACAACAAGCTCAAGTTCATCGAAAACGGAATCCGCATGCATCTTCTATTGCGTTTTCGAGTTTGGACGTCTTCACCGTTTCTTGACGGTGGGAGACTCCCTCTCTAAAATCATCTAAAATGTTCTGTGAGGAGTCTCCATATTTCCAACAAAATTGGGGTTCTATTCGTCGTTATCTTTCCAACAAAATTGGTTTCATGTCAATCGGGGTCCGGACACAAAAGTTATCACAGTTTTTGTATAACATGTTTTCCTGCTCACCCGGTCAGGGACCCGATCGGACCGGCCCATGCGCCGGATGGTTCCGGGCTGCCGCCCGATCGGCCGGCCTCCCAACCGGCTGGCCCGGCGTGCTGACCGGTCAACCGGGCGCCAACCGGGCGCCATCCGGGCGCCAAACGGGTGACCTCCTGGACGACACAAAGTGACCCCGGTCGGGGTCCGGCCTGCCGACCGGTTTGGACCGATCGTCCGGCTCGTGGTTCCTGACCGGGCCCTGGACCGGATGGCCCGGCCCCAGGCCCAGTTGACCGACCTCCTCGACGGTTGACTCAGCCCAACTTTTTCCCAACAGTTATATTTGCTCTTGGGCTATAAATAGCCCTTCTTCCACCTTGGGCTGAGTTAGTTTTTCTACTCTATCACCTCCATTGTTTCCTTTGAAGAACTTGCTCTCTCTCTTGCCTCCCCCCATGATTCTTGCTCATTCTTGAGGGATCTAAGAGAGGAGATCTAGATCTACACTTCCACCAATCCATTTCTCCTCTAAGTGAGGGGAACTCTTGGGATCTAGATCTTGGAGTCTTTTGTTGACTTTCCCCATTGTTCTTCCTCTCCAATCTCATCCTAGCATTTGTTGTTTGGGTGGGATTTGAGTGTGAAGGACTTGAACACCTCTAGTGTTCTTGCTTTGCATCATTGCATAGTGTTGAGCTCTCCACCACGATTAGTTCGAGTGAGAGACCGTGAGCTTGTTACTCTTGGAGGGATACCTCCTAGTTGGCTTGGCGATTGGTGCTCCGGTGATCTCTTCAAGAAGATTGTGAAGAGGCCCGGGCTTCTCCTTCGTGGAGCTTGTGAAGTGGTTGTGGAGCTTGCCATCTCCGGAGCGGAGGAAAAGCTAACCATAAGGAAAGGGCCATTATTCTTCGTGGGTGTGGTTCGGAGAATAGGGTGAGCCTTCGTGGCGCGGGGAATCCTTCGTGGGACCTCCACTCCTCCAAACGTGACGTACCTTCTTGCAAAGGAAGGGAACACGGGAATACATCCTCGTCTCCGCGTGCCTCGGTTATTTCTATACCCGAGCTCTCTTTCCTTGTGATAGCCATCGAGCTTGAAGTACATATATCTTGCTATCACTTGTGCTACATATATCTTGTGCCTATCTTGCTTAGCTCTAGTTGTTATTGTTACAACTAGTTGAGCTTAGCATATTTAGGGCTTGTGCTTGTAAACTAAACGATAGTTTAATTCCGCATTATCACAAGACAAATCCGTAAGAGTTTTTAATTGCCTATTCACCCCCCCTCTAGGCGACATCTCGATCTTTCACTGTGCGCCTCCCATGCTACTGTGCTTCTTCCTCCTCTTTCTTCCAGGCATCCTGATGATCCCATGATCATACAGGGCCTTGCTGCTGCTGCCTATGCATCCTACGCCTCCTTTCTGCAAGCCTTGGTCAATTCACCAAGCACTGGTTACTGACCAAGTGTGTAATGCTTGATGTTCATGGTCATTGTTGCCCTTTCACTTCTTCTGCCATGCTATGCCTTGCTATGCCGTGCTCAAAATGCTATACCATGCTACCTAGGCTTACTGGTATGCTTTGCTTGCTTGTCTAGGTATACTGCTATGCATTACTGAGACACTTGTGATGCCTGTGAGGTGCTTATGTGTCTTCTGTATGATCCAATGATCTATTGGATAAGTAAATCCTGATGGCTAGACTCTCTGTGTTGCTCGACTTTATCTAATTGATCCATTTGATCAATTAAATATTGGTGACTGATTACTGTTGGATTCTTTGCTAAATGGATGGTTTGCTTACTGATGCTGCTACTCAAGCATGCTTATGCTACTGTGTGTGTGTGTTGTTGCCATCCATAGCTCTCTGGACTTGATCCAGTAGCTAGGATGCAATGGTACAAGCTTATGTTGCCTTTCAGTGATGCTACTATATACTTGTGCATGGATTAATTATGTATTCATGCCTGGATGGATTATTTATTGATGAACTGCTTATGCAGTGTTGATTAAATGACTTGTTAAGCATGATTTGATTTTCCATGATTAATTGGGAAATAAAAGGGTCTGAATCCATTACTGGATAGTGATGATTGAATGTTTGGCTTTACTTTGGATGGTTCTGTGTTTGTTGTGACCTCAGTAGCATTGCTACTGACTGGTTGCTCACACAATTGGATGGATTTGTTGGCTACTCATCTTTGCTTGCATAGTTGGGAAACATAATTAATATGAATGCCATTATGCTTGCCTGTGAAGAAAATCTAAGGTTTTCCTGATGGTTATTTGCTTAGGATCTCACTGTGTAGTCCTTGGTAGCTGCTATTCCTAGTAATCCATCTACTGGTGCTATCTGTGCATGTGTTCTTGCTGGTGTGTGCATCTGTGCATGTATTCTAGCTTATGTCCACAAGATCTGTATCTGGATGGCTCTAGTTTTAGTGGTTTTCCTCTTCTGCCAGTGATCCTTGGTGAAAACCAAGTGATGATCACCCTTGAGCATCTGCTCATAACCCATGACTTGTGTCATGCATGAATAATGGATTAGATCCACTGGATCCAGTCCAGGAACTTGGTATACCTTGTTCCAGCTCCTAGAAAGATATTTTGTGTTGATGCAGACTTCTGGTTTGTTTGGTCACGCTCCTTCACCTCCAGTTCTTGGTTGATATCCTTAGGTTACCATGTTTCTCTGGTTGATTGCTTGATGGTTTTGGATGGATGATTGGTTCTGTGAGGTTTGTGTTGTTCTTGAGCAAGAACAAGATGAACTCTATCCTATCTTTCCCTCTGGTTTCCTGGTGAATGCTTATCTGGTCGACTGTGCATGATTTCCAGGGTTTGTGCCTCTTTTATACCCTGGCTACTTCTCCTCTGGCCATGCCACACAAGCCTGGCTTGTTTTGATGACTAAGCAATGCATGCCTTGCTGTTGCTTGCACAGCACACATGAGCAGTGTGCTCATATGCTGAAACTTGAGCCCTGAGTGTGCTCAGTTTTGGTCTGCTCCATCTTATCCTGTGCTATCCATGGTTTTGGACAAGCACAAGTGTACACGACACTTGGTTTCTGTCCAAACTGAATATGTGCTGATTACTAATCCCCTGGCTAGTATTGTAGTTTTGTTTTGCAGGTTTTGAAGATGGATATGGCTATAGAAGCATTTCTTCCAAGTCCTTAGTCTAGGATTTTAGTTTAGGATCAACAATGTAATCTTCTTTTCATTTCTGTTTATTTGTCATTAATTCTTGTATCAAGGATATTGTAAAGACAATGTATGTGTGTATATCAATAAAGCTCAAGGTTTCTTTATGAGCTTGTTTGTTCTATTTAAATTTCAATTTGAGATTCAAAGTCATTTGAATCTATGAGTTGGTTTGAAATTATGAATTCATATTCCATATTTACTTTTGCTTATTGTTTATTATTGAGTTATCAATTCACTATTACTTATCAAATGAAATCAAATTCCAAAAATCAACAAGTTACAAAAGAGTTCATGTCAAAATTCACACCTCAACTTGCCTAACCCTAGTTGCAATTCGAGAGAGAACCACAATCCCTCTTAGATTTAGTTGCAATAAGGCGCGAAAATTTCCCCCGTTTTGCGATGAAATGCACATCCCATTCCTTCGTTGATCCTATGTTCTGGGTTATTACAACCACCAGCACAACATCCTGGGAACGACGACACATGCGATGCCACAACATCACCCGCGCCAGGTCAGTCCCAGGCACACGCGAGTGTCGACGACGGCGGCCGCAGCTCGTCGGAGGCATCAAATCGCCAGAGGTGATGCGCCTCCAGAGCCAGCACGATGGCGATCTAGATAAGGAGGAAGCAGCTGACAAAACCGCTCGGACAGATCGATAGATCATCGCAAGGGGGTTCTAACGCGACCGGTGGCGTGGCTGGGGATGGCCGGAGTGAGCCGGAGCGTGGCGGCGATGGTGGCGGTGGCCCATCTCCACGAATCGCCAGAGCATTAGGGTTAGGGTTGAGTCGCGCGCGAGAGAGAGAGCGAATGAGTGGGCCGACGTGGTCGTTTCAGGCCAAGCTGGTCCGGTTCGACCTATTGGGCTGACCGGTGGGACCTAGGGGGTATTTTGGTCCTTTGACCTAGGTTTTAATCCAATTCAAATTTAAATTTAAAACCTACACTATAAAATTGCAAAGAAATCCCAAACAACTCCAAAAATTCAAGAAAAATAGGAATAACTTATAGAAAATATTCCTTAACCGAAATAAAATATGAAATGTAATAAACAATGACAATTCAAATTTAAGAATTTTGATATGAATTTTTAAAGTGGAAAAATTCAAATTTCGAGCATAATGCGGGGAATCCGGAAGCTCAACGGAGACGGCCAACGCTTAGTTGTACGTATACCCCATCCCACACAGGGGAGGCCACCTGCGCGACACTTAAGTTTGGGGGAGATGCGGTGGAGCAAGGGGCTGTTGGAGGGGGTGCGTTGGAAGTTGGGGTGGCGTGCTCCAGCCAGATTGGTTAATAGGGATGGGAGAAGATATGAATATAATAGAAGTAATACCACAATAGAAAAAAAATGGGCCGTTGACGACCGATAGTGTCTGCCGTCAAAATGCTCCACATCATGCCTGCCAGTGAGCCCTTATTGTCGGAATAATAGTTAGAATGGCTAATCCAATAAATTAGTGCTTCCTGCAATGGTGTCATCCAAAACCGGTGTTTTTGAGAAAGTATGAAAATCTATGTTTTTGTTTACAATGTCATAAATTTTGGTGGTTTTTTGCAACTATCTCTAATAAATTTCGAGCATACTGCTGCTTTTTCAGTACGGATGTCTAGGTTTGTAGCCACTCAAGATAAGACTTTCTTTTCGAATGATATGAAAACAATAGCATAGGTAATTTTCTTTTAGGAGAGACTAATTCTCGTCCTAACCGAGAATTAACTTAATTACCAGGTGGTGTCATTCAATGTTAGTTGCAACCCATGGTACAATTCATCGTTAGCATAAATCACAAAGTAATCCATCCGAGTCTAGAGTATTAATTTTCTCGGTTGAAACCATATGCAAGTAGTAAAATTTCATCACATGTTGCAACTCGTGGCTAGAACAAATGGTGGCCTGAACTAATGACCTAGGAGTCAATGAGAATGAGAATTAAGGTGATTCTCCATTCTCCATGGACTGAGAATTAGGCTACACAGTGCCCGGGCACCCTGTTGTCTTACACGGTGCCCCCCCTATCCGAATTAAAATTTTCCAAAAATAGAAAGTGGGCCCATATGTTGATAGAGACAGCTTCCAGATTTGGAAAGTATAGGACCACACGTTTATTCCACCGTATTCCATTGTGTGGGGACCAAAGTTGACAGCCTGTAACAAAAAAAACCCGAGAAAAAGGTTCGATCGCACCCTACCTGCTCCCCTTTCTCTTCTTCGTCTGACCTTTTCTTCCATCCCCTTCTCTTCCCTTCTGCCTCCGTTGGAACCAGACCTCCATGGATGGAATATCTCTTGAACCCAAAAGTTACAGGCGTGATCTTGAGTAAAAAAGGCAGAGAAAGCAGGGCAAAACGAGATCAACCTTCAAGGCAGCTGGAAGCAACCCGAGAAAGGTACATCTAAACACTTCTCCCTTGGCAGAAAACCAGATCTGGATTATTACATGTAGGGTTTGTACAGAAAGTCAAAATCTGGTTCCTGGGTCTCTCTATGAGGAACTGTTAACCAATTGCAGATAAAAAACATAGGCAGATGAAACATATGAACTGTTAACCCAAGAATCATCTGGTTTTGACAGTAGAAAGTAGATGTCAACAGGAAATAGGATGTAACAAATCAACAACAATGTCAACAGAAAAACAGTCTAGCAATCCAAAAGAACATCTGTAGCCAAAAAAAGCATCATGACACCATTGTCAGCACAACTCTGACCAACTTGTCCATGTTTCGAATTCAAAATCGCAACCTGTATTAGCTCTGAAATATGGAATTGTGTCTTCATTGTTTGAAACGCTGCTTCACTTGCTGAAACAAAAACAAGGGAAAAGTTAGAAAACAAACATTTTTATTTGTTTGTATGAAACAGATATATTAAACAGTAGCAATGAAAAAATCATATGAGCAAAAGGTTATTCCAAGCCACGGCATTCTTAACATGTATTTTTTGCCCCTTTTCGACATATGTACCTCTAGGAGCAAGTACTATGGGCTTGAGTATCGCAGGCTCGGTGTACATGTACAAACTAACTGCCCGAACCATATCCCGCTCATGCAAAAACAAATTTCTCCTGCCCTTCATTGCAATGCATTGTCTAAAAATACAGTTGGCCAGGATTTTTTGTGTCGATGATGGTAAAATCTCTGGAAGCGTGGCTGTAAATCTGGCACAACTCCACCGTTAGGTGCTTGTAGTCGATGTCCTCATCACCATCCAGCTCATTACTACCGGGTGTTGTGTGTAACCCATTGTTTACCAGTTCGGCTGTTTGCATCCAATTAAAGTAAACAAAACTTGTTTTTGATAACTATATCTATTTTTATATTGATATGTAACAAATACCCTTGTCATTACTTATGTTCTGCAGTGGGGTCAGATGGATTTCTGGTTTCCTGGTATTGATCTAAACAAGTTGGTAAACGATGAAGAGCATGGTCAGCAAAGTAGGAATGATACTAGCAATCAGAATGAAGACCATCAGCACAATGTGGAGGAACCTACAGGCTATGAGGAACAAACTACAGCCGATATACCTATGTCTGACAACCATATAGGGGCATCTGCAGAAACAGGAGGGATTGACACAGGGGACACAATGTCATCCGACGATTCAGGTGGAGATGATGAAGTTCAGTCAACACCGAGCTTAACTCCAGTAGAAAAACCATACCCAGATATGTTATTTGATACCTGGCAGGAAGCATTGATGTGCTACAATAGATATGCTAAGCATGTAGGCTTTTCCATAAAGTGTAGTACTTCCCGCAATTCTACTGTTGACAAGCAGAAGGACAAACAACTGTTTGTATGTAACAAGAGTGGCAAACCTGTAGACATCAACAAACAAGAAGTTCCACCTGTGCGACAGAGGAACCGTTTCATAACTAAGAAAACCGACTGCAAAGCGCGCCTTCGAGTCAAGAGAAGGGGCCAGAAATGGCATGTAACAATGTTCATTGAGGAACACAATCATCCATGTTTAAAAAAGTTTTCGTTGAAAAGGTTCTTAAGGTCTCATAAAGGAATTCCAAAAGAAGAAAGGGAATTCGTGAAGCTGCTGCATAAGGTCAATCTTTCAGCTGGCAGGGTGATGTCTATAATGGCTGAACTGTATGGGAAGCTTGCAAATGTTCCTTATGGCAGGAAGGATGTTAGTAATTACATGGCTACAATTGATACTGCAGCACAAACTAACAAAGATATGTCATTGTTGCTAGCCGAGTTTGAGAAAGTTAAGAAAGATGATCCAGAGTTCTTCCACAAGCTTGATCTTGATCATGATGACAGGGTTAGAAGAATTTTTTGGGTGGATGGGCCAGCTAGGGCAGCATACAAGAAGTACAGCGATTGCCTGTCATTTGATGCGACTTATATGACTAATTGTTATAGCATGCCCTGCACACCATTCATTGGCATCAACAGATATGGGCAATCAATTCAGCTAGGTTGTGGGTTCCTCCGCAATGAACAAGAAGCTGATTATGTTTGGCTATTTGAGGCGTTTCTTGAAGCAATGGATGGAGTCCAGCCTATGAATATCATAACTGATCAAGATGTAGCAATGAGAAACGCCATCGCAGCTATATTTCCTGATGCATGTAACCGCAATTGTAGATGGCATATCATGCAAAATGCACAACCTGTGTTGGGTAATGACATGGCTAAAAATGAACCGTTAAGGCTGGAGTTTAATGCTACTATTGACTATAGCATGATAGTAAGCGAGTTTGAAACTAGGTGGGTGATGTCTACGGGAGCTTCTATTCTTGTAGACAGTGTTGGGCCTCCAAGAGCAGAGGTTTGTAGAACAGCAACAAGTTTCCCTTAAGTGGATCACCCAAGGTTTATCGAACTCAGGGAGGAAGAGGTCAAAGATATCCCTCTCAAGCAACCCTCCGATCACAATGCAAGAAGTCTCTTGTGTCCCCAACACACCAAATACACTTGTCAGATGTATAGGTGCACTAGTTCGGCGAAGAGATAGTGAGATGCAAATAATATGGATGAGTATGAGTGGTAATAGCAATCTGAATAAAATATGGCAGCGAGTAAACATGCAACAAAACAGTAAACAAACGGAGATTCAATGCTTGGAAGCAAGGCCCAGGGATCCTGCTTTCACTAGTGGACACTCTCAACAATGATCACATAATAGGACTACTCTACACTCTGTTGTTGGATGATGAACACCACTAATTGTGTAGGATTACACGAACCCTCAATGCCGGAGTTAACAAGCTCCACAATATTCGATATTCATGTTTAAATAACCTTAGAGTGCAAGATAGATCAACACAATTACACCGAGAACTAACATAGCATGCACACTGTCACCATCACACTATGAAGGAGGCATAGATCATATCAATACTAACATAGCAATAGTTAACTTCATAATCTACAAGAGATCACAATCATACCCCACGCCAAGTACTACACGATGCACACACTGTCACAATTACACCGCGCAGGAGGAATAGAGTACTTTAATAACATCACTAGAGTAGCACATAGATGATATTCAACTAGATCACATAAAGAGAGAGATGAACCACATAGCTACAGCGGAGCCCTCAGCCCCGGGGGTGAATTACTCCCTCCTCATCATGGAGACAGTGATGGCGGTGAAGATGGCGGTGGAGACGGCGGTGGAGATGACTCCGGGGGCAATTTCCCGTCCCGGCAGGGTGCCGGAACAGAGACTTCTGTCCCCCGAATTGGAGTTTCGCGATGGCGGCGGCTCTGGATGATTTTCTCTGGTTTCGTCGAACGGGGTCGAGGTTTTAGGTCAGGGACGACTAAATAGGCGAAGAGGCGGAGTCGGAGGGGCCACGGGGTGCCCACACATTAGGGGCGCGCCCCCCCTTGGGCCGCGCCGCCCTATGGGGTGGGGCCCCTCTGGCTCCCCTCTGGCCTTTCTCCAGTGCTCTGGAAGCTTCTGGGAATTTTAAGATCTTCGGTGTTGATTTCGTCCGATTCCGAAAATATTTCCTTACTAGGATTTCTGAAACCAAAAACAGCAGAACAAAGAATCGGCCTTTCGGCATCTCGTCAATAGGTTAGTTCCGGAAAACGCATAAAAACGATATAAAGTGTGAACAAAACATGTCGGTATTGTCATAGAACAAGCATGGAACATCAGAAATTATAGATACGTTGGAGACGTATCAGTGGGCAGAGATGGTTTTGAAGTACAATGTTGCAGATAATACGCATTTGCAGGATCTGTATGACATTAGGGCTTCTTTTGTCCCTGCATATTTCAAGGACAGGTTTTTCCCATTCCTACAAACTACAGCGCGCAGCGAGGGATTTAATGCAGTGCTGAAAAGATACGTCACCCTGCACAACAGCCTGCACCACTTCTTCCTCCAGTACTTGAAGCTACAGGAGAGTATTGAAGTTGCAGAAGATTCAAACGAGTTCAAGGATGAAGACAAAGTCCTAAGATGTTGGGGAGAATGGCCTATGGAAGAACAAGCTATGCAAGTGTACACAATGCCTATCTACTTGCGTTTTCGTGCTGAGCTTCGCAAAGTAACTTCCTATAACACCAACCAGTTAGATGAACACAATTTTGATGTAGTACCAATTTCAGGGTCTGTTTTTGGCTATGGCAAAAGGAGCTACAGAGTGGAAGCTAATTCAAATGAAGGTATATACAATTGTGAATGTGCTAAAATCAGTAGGGATGGGATATTATGCTGCCATGTGTTGCGTGTAATGGGACAGTTAGGTGATGTACAAGCAATTCCAGCACACTACATTTTGCCTAGATGGACAATGCCCCCAGATGACATTGTCCAAGAAAAAATGGAATTGCCTGATGTGCCAGCAGACAGGAAATTGTCTAATAAAGAGCGAAAACTACTGCAGTACGGAACACTTTGCAACAATTGGAGTGATTATGCTAAAATTGCAGCTGAATCAGAAAAAGGTACGGCGTTAGCTGATAAGTACATGCGTGAGTTGGGTAAAGAATTATCAGCAATGAAGATTACTGCCGCAGCCAAGAGGAAAGAGAAGAAAAAACAAGGTAAAGACCAAGGGGTGCCATCCATGTCTGAATTAGGGGGTGATGCTGGACAAGAAAGCAGTACCCGATACCATCATGTAAGGGACCCTATAATGACTTCAACTAAAGGTCGTCCTGAAGAAAAGCGGAAGAAATCAGGGCTACATCTAAAGGCTTCAAAACCTCCGAAGTGCAAAGGTTGTGGTTCTGCGCGACACTCAACTGCTGAGTGCCCTTCAAAGATCACTCCTGGCCCAGAACCAAACGAGATCATCTTCTTCCGTGATATGATTTAGTTGGTGATGGCGATGTAGTTATTTATGAGCTTAAATCTAAGTTGTTTTAATTGCTAGAGAAATATTGTTTGCTGAGACTTTGCGGAAATGATGAGATATTGCAACTATGTGTGGACGAGGTGAATCTCTGGTGTTATGCATACATAATCTTCCGCATGTATTATGTACTAAGGTTTATAAAATGATCAACTGTAAGAAAATGCTCTGCTGTTTATAATGTTTGAAATAAAGCTCTGGTGTTATGCATGAAATAAACTTCCGCAGCTACTGAAAGTCAATGGTAAATTGTAAAAAATTACAGGAAGGTTGTTGGTTTCCCAATTACTCATTTCACAACGAAATTGTAAATGTTTCAGGCCCATATATTACAAGCAGAAAAGCTGAGTTGTAAGAAAATTGCAACATACATATGCGGTTTTCTGAAATGTACCTCATTTTTTAGAAGAGGAGATCTTGCCAGGCTATCTTGTTATCGCACCATTCAAGCCACTTGAGTGTAAACTGCTTCCTAATGGTTTCCATGTCATTTTGGTTGATTGAAGCCAGTAGTTTCCTACCGTTCCATAGCTCGATGAACTTGAGCATGAAGTACCCGCAATCGTACCTTGCATGCCAACAAGTAGTTATAGGATGTATAAATAAAACAAAAGTACTTGTGAAACAACAACTAAGAAAAAATGTGATGAAAAGCACTTACGATGTTTTCTGCATCGGGGTAACGATGTGCTCTGTTGGCCAACACTCAATGTTTATCTTCGACTCGCTGTAGTTTGCAGCCCACAAGTACTTTACTGAACCAATGATAGACCTGTAATCTTTCTGGAATCCACGGTTCCCTTTAGCTCGTAGCGAATCCATCACCTCGAACCTCTCCGCCTTTAGGTTCAGCACGATCAGGTAATAATGCCCAGTGAACAACACAATGTCAGGAGTCAGGTCTTGCAACACTGGGAACAATACCTGTAGTAATTCAAAGCCACAAAAATATTTACAAAAAAATGCGGTGGACTGTGGGGAAACAAAATGGTAATGGTTACTCCAAGTGCAAAATGACAGAAGAGTTGAACAGTTACCTGCTCTTTGTGGTCTAGACGATTACTTGGATTCATTTTGAATGTTTTGGCTACATATCTGTCATGAATGCACATCACATCCCTAAGCTTGGTCTTCATGATATCCGGTATCAGCAAAATGGATAAACAGTTGATTATTAAACTACTTGATTGAAGTGTAAAAAAGGGATAAAATTACAATTTGGTTGATTGAAGTTGGAACTCACCGCCATCATCAATGGCATCACGTGTTTCTTCTGCTTTTCCATCTCTGGTGCAAGAATATGAAGTGCCAACTCACAAGTAGTATTGCTTAGTTGTGCTCCTGGCCTAACAGAATCTACTAGGTCTCGGACATGGATGTAGAATTTTCCATCATCAATGATTTTGCGTTTGTTGATGACATCTGTAGATTTCCCGCCATAGTCAAGAAGCCTGTTGTAGACCTCGTTAGCATATTTCGTTGCAGTCTCCTTCTTGCTACATCCTATAAATGGTGACTTCTGAGTTTGGGATGGCTTAACAATCCTTTTCTTGTGTGCTTCAGGAATGGGGGTGGAACTGTTTGGGGCATTCGCTGTAAGAGGAGCATCTTCGGCAACATGCCCCTTTCCGGTTGATGGAACCCTGGTTGGCATGGCAATACTGGCATAAATCTTATCTAAGGAATCCCCACTCTCATTACTTGAGATGACCACTAACTCTTCAGTTGTCCCCACTTCAGCTGTAGTTTTTGAAGAGTTGTGTTCATCGAAACCAAGATCAAAGGAGGGGTAGTACTCGATAAGCTCTTGTCGTTCAATCTGAGCCAATGTTTCAGGTCGATTCTCAGAACTGCCAAATTGGATCTCCAAATTTCTGTTCATGCTGTTTTGGACATCTATAGATTGTTCCACAGGCATATCGTCATCCATATCATTCTCCCTTGCTTGAGATGCAGCAAACCGTGTTAGTCTCCTAGGACTATCTGCAACTTTTCTTGCAAAACTGTTGCGCTGTTTGCTCAGGCTTGGACTTCCTTCTTTACTAACAGATGCCTTCAAAGGAGACATGGATCTGGTTATCGGCCTCCTGCTGTTTGGACTAGATTGCACTGCTACTTCAAGAGGGACTGCATTGCTACAGTCAGTTGCAGAAGTTGCATCCGCTTTGAGATTTTCCTCAGGGTTGTGTTCTGCCTGAAGCACAAATGATACAGTCTTCTTCCTTTTTGAAGATGAAATTCCTTTCATGTCACTACTACTGATGCTTCCCTCACATACTTTGTCTTGGAATTGCGGTGGTGCTGTGTTAGCTGAAGGATCTGCTGAAGAATCCTTGTGCAGAATGTCATTACTCGAAGTCGACCGGGACATTGTTCCATAACTCTGCAGCTGCTTCAAAGCATCAGGAGTTACATCGCAGAGGACAGATGGTTGGCCTATACTTGCAACCAATTCCTTTGTGTCAGGTTCTTCATCGTTCTTTTGTTTTCCCAATTCTTCAACTGGATTATCTTTTGTAGCTGTAACAGAGAATATATCTTCAGAACACAACTTCTCTGTAATCTCATCCTTGTTTGCAGTGTCTTCATGAACCTGATGCTCCTTATCTACATATTTCCTCTTCCTTGATTGGACATCATCAGAATGTGTATCCTCAACCAATGCAGCTTTATCGAGCGGAATGGTGTCCTCATGTACCTCTTGCTTTTGTCCTCCTTGACGGTAGAGCTGCCAGTAGGTACTCCTAGAACCCTGACAACTGATTCAGCGGTTACCAGAATCCTGCCCCTCTCCCCAAAGTCCAGCTGACATTTCACAGGGTCAAAGCATCCCATCAAGAAACGGCACATTTCAGGTATAAGCTTCGAGCACTTCATCTTAATCATCCCTCCAAAATTTGCATCTGTTAGCAAATTCTTTTGTTCTGGAGGCATATCCTTACAAACCCTGACAAGCTTCATGGGTGATGATCGATTGAATAGATTGTTCTGCATTAAAAAACAGAAAGGTAGGAATGCAGGGTTAATATACAAGGCATTATGAATATGTAGTTGAAAAAATCACTGTTATATTACATATCATAGTTACATAGTTGTTCTAAAAAGAGACAGTTACCTGGTTTTTAGTCTTAGTGGCCTTCATGCTGTGCTTCATCATCAGCTGCAGTTGATGCTACCACATTACCTTCTGCATCTGGAACTTTGAGTCCTGGCTCATAATCAACTGGAAGTTCATCAGCTACAACTTTGAGTCCTGGCTCATAATCAACTGGCTTTGAAACATTTGCATGCCCCTTGTCTTTCAACTGTAACTTCTTTTTCATGATGCTGAACTTTGAGTGTTTATCCTTTGCAGGATTCTTAGGTGTGCGAGATGGCTTCATGATGCTAAAAATGAAATGAAAGCCATGATATAACTAAGAAAAATTTGATCCTATCGACATGCAGATAATAACCATAAAAATATGCTGAATAAATGTAATAGGTGAGCAAAAATTACATCACATTACTATGAAAGAGAGGACCAGATTCAGTAAAAAACAACTAAGAACCAACAGAAACATATGCCTATGTTCCCAGGATGTATTTATTGCTGAAATTATAGATCCTATATGGACTGTTCTACATCAAGAGGAAAATCTTAGAAAAATCCATGTCCATGCCTTCCAGAATGTATTTATTTTCATGTCCATGCCACCCAGGATGTATTTATTGCTGAAATTATAGATCCTATATGGACTGTTCTACATCAAGAGAAAAATCTTAGAAAAATCCATGACCATGCCTTCCAGGATGTATTTATTTCATGTCCATGCCACGCAGGATGTAATTATTACTTAAATTTTACATCCTATATAGACTGTTCTACATCAAGAGAAAATTCTTAGAAAAATCCATGTCCATGCCTTCCAGGATGTATTTATTTCATAACCATGCCTACCATGAATGTAATTATTATTAAAAATATACATCCTAACAGAAAATCTCTAACAAGTACTCTTCATAAATTACACTAACACAGTACTGAGAGAAAACAACTGTGAAACACTAACAAGTCATCTGAATGTGATCATCTAACCCATCATCTAATTATGCCCAGCAAACATAGAACTAATGAGGACTATTGCATGATGAACACTATGAACAATGAAAACAAAGCAAGACCAAAATTGACCATGACTACATGACCCGCTGTGACAACAGCAAAATAGCACGGCCATACCACTACATTTGCGCAGCCATAACCTCTGCAACACGCATATGGACGCATATCGAACACCAAATTAGACAACCCCATTAGACAACAACAAAAAAGCACCACAGTGCCTAGATCTGTAGTCGCCGATGCTCTGCCGCAGATACAGGGAACTACCGAATCAATATACATGGATCGAGGATGGAGAACTCACCAAACAGGTCGCCGCAGCTGTCGACGCGAACTGAAATCACGTCCACCACGACTTAGAGGGGCGATTCGCGAGGTCACGGCACAAATTCGGCTTCGAAACCTCTTCAGCAGACTTCAGCCCCGCCTGAGAACCGTTGAATCGATGAGCCGCGGCACCGAAGGAACACTCCAGCCTCCGACGGGGGAATCCAGCTTCCGCGGAGAAAAATCCCTGCCGCTCCTCCGCGGAGAAACTCCAAGGAAACTACTAGTACTACCAGGAACCCCCTGCCGGGGATTCTGGTAGGACTAGTCGCCGCCGGGGAGCTACTGCAGCGAGTGGAGATCTAGGGCGGTGGAGGCTGCGGGGCAGAGCGGAGGAGCGGAAATGGGGATTTCGAAACGGAAGAAGGGAGAGGAAGAGGAAATCGCTCGCCAGCCTTGGACGGTAGCGCCGCTCAATCCACGACATCCAAAAACGATCCGACGGAGGAGCCGCGTGAGCACGCTGTAAGACACCAGAGTGCCCAGACAGTTATTAGATTATACGTTAGCCAAAACTGTTTTTTTTTCTTTTATTAATTGGTGCACCTCTTTTTGCATTCTTGGCAAGTCATGATGAGGCTGGCAAGGATGTAGAAGTGGAACAAGTGATATAAGAGGTAGTATCATTGACTTTCATTTAATTTTTATTTATACTGTAGACTCTTTTTTTTTTCTTTTTATTAATAAATCCGAATTTAATTATCACACTTTCCACATCCATATGGATCCTGGCCGGTGCCTCCTTGCGTCTCGGGCTAGCAAAGTGGCCATATCTCGCCGTGGCCCGTGGCGATGGCAACTCCTATATACCGACCAGGTCGGCAGCTACCGCGCGCCGCACACCGCGCGTTTTTCTGTTTTCTGTTTTCTAGTTTCTTTTTTCTGTTTCTTTTTTATTTTTTAAAAATTTAAAAATGTACAAATATAAAAATGTTCAAAAATGAAAAATGTTTAACTTTTTTAAAAATGTTCAGATTTGGGAATATTTAACTTAAAAAATCTTCAATTTTTTAAAAATGTTCAAATTTGGAAATCATACTAACGTTAAAAATCGTTCAAATTTAAAAATCGTTCAAACATAAAAATCGTTCAAACTTAAAATCGTTCAAACGTAAAATCTTTCAAACTCAAAAATCATTCAAACTTAAAAATCGTTCAAACATGAAAATTGTTTAAATTTAAAAATCGTTCAAAATTAAAAATCGTTCAAATTTAAGAACTGTTCTATTTTTTAAAAAATATATTTTTAAGAACACTCGTATTTGAAAAATGTTCATGTTTGTGAAAAAATATTTTTTTTCGAAAATTACTCAGATTATGGAAAATAAAAAAAACAGCAGAAAAAGAAAAGGAAACAAAACCAGAAAAGAAAAACGAAATTTACCTTCTTGTGGGCCGCGGCCCAGCTAGCCACCGCAGGTTCTCAGCCGGAATCGTGGGCCGGCCCAACAACGGCCGGTGGGTGTGCGGCTCGTCGCTGAGCACCGACCAGGTCGGTGTAAAGCACCTCCCCGTGGCGATGGACGCTTTAAGTAAAGCAGGAGGACAACGAGGCCGCCAGGCGTGCGCGACGCGATATCCCCTTGTGGGCACTGGTGGGCCGGCGCGCGTGGCCAACGCCCATGGGCGGTTATGGTGCGTTTTCTAGTCTGCACCGAAGGAAGAGCACGTCTCTGCTGCCGGCCAGGAATAAGAAACTGAGAGAGCAGAAAATGCTGCCCAAGAGGATCTCAACCCGCGCGCTCTATAATGTTTTGGAGATCGGCGGTGAAAACAAACTCACACCGGTGCGCCTCAAAGAGCGTCGACGTTTTTTCGAGTCCAATAAAAACGCCGGCAACCCTATGCCGGTCCCTTGGCGAACGGCGGAATTAGGCGCACCGGCACCTCGCGAGGCGGAAAATTTTAAGGTGAGAGTCTATCAGCCACACATCCCAAAATTATACATCTTTTTCATCAAAACCCTGTCCCCTCCGTCGTTCATTTCTCCCGCCCGTCGTTCCATCTCCCATCCAGCCTCCAACCCGAAAACCCTCGCCGCCGCCATGCCGCCAAAGAGAAAGGCTCAGGCAAGGCAGCGAAGGTGCCGATGAAGGTGTCGCCGAAGCCGCATGCCGTGGCGCCGAAGGAGAAGCCGACGAACATGTCGCAGGAGGCGTGGGACGACGAGAACCTCCGCTGCTCCATGATGACGTCTGATCGTAGAATGCGCCGCATCGTCGCTCTCGAAGCCGCGAAAGCGCTGGCTGCTGCCGAAGTGTGTCTCAGCTTGGGCGGCGGCCAGTCCGAAGGGAGCTAGCAGCCCGCCAGCCGCAACGTCTCGAGCTCACCATTGTCGCCGGGGTACTATGTGGGGTACTACGCGGAGGGGTCGTCGCTCTCGCAGATGCGTCTATCGCAGATGGACGGCCGCCCCCCTACTCCCCCGAGTGCCCCGACAACGACATGACCTTCGACCCCAACGCGCCGTTCTCGCGGGGTTCGGCGGCGAGGGGCAGCGGTGCCTTTCGCTTCCCCGTCGACCTGAACTCGTCGCCTGACCTGCGCCGCACCGACGGCCACGTGACAGATGGCACCGGCCTTCCCCGCGACCTCTTCCCCTACGAGGGCACGAGCACCCACCAGGTGTTCAGCAACGCGTCCGGCGTGTCCATGGGCGAGGACGAGGTGATTTTACTAACTTTTTATGTGTTATGTGCATCGTAGACACCGGCGGCGATTGAAAGTAGGTAACTTGTTGCGTAGATTGCCGCCGGGGACGAGATCCTCACCGGCTTCATATGCGGCTAAACCTATGAACCCCCAGTCGACGAGTATGAAGAAGAGGCCGAGGAGGACGAAGGTGAGGAGGGGGTCCAGGAGGAGCTGATCGACGCCGACACTGGTGTGACCACGATGAGGACAACGACACGCAGACGTTTCGGCGGCACTCATGGTTCGAGGTGGAGGTCTTTGGAGGATGAATGTCTCATTGAGGCGTGGAAGCAAGTGAGCTTTTGCCCTATCACCGGTGCCAACCAAACCGGAGGCAAGTACTACAAGCGCATCGTCGATTCCTTCAACGAGAAGAAGAACTATGGTGACTACGCCACCATCAACATGAACCGGAACGAGGGCGCCCTCTCCCACCGTTGGAACCACATCAAGGCGGTGTGTAGCAAGTTCCATGACTACTATGAGAATATTAAGAACCGAAAGGAGAGCGACAAGACGATGGTGGATTAGGTATGATCTACGCCCACTTAGTGATGTCTATTTCATAATGCATTATAGTGTATCTATGTGATGATCCATCTTGTTCTATATCTTGTCATTGCATCATGTATTGTTAGATGCTCAACGCCCTCGAGATGTACAAGTACAAAAATGAGGACAAAGACTTCCCCTTCATGCATTGCTTCAACAAGCTACAAGGGTGCAACAAATGGGACGACCTCCGCCTTACTCTAAACAAGGATGGGGTAGAAGGGCCAGTCGATCCAGCCGGCGCCTCCACCGGGCGCCCCATTGGCAACAAGAAGGCCAAGACCGAGAGAAATGCGACGCCGGCATTGGCCGCCATGGACGCCTCCCTCGAGAAGATGATAACCTCGTTCTAAATGGAGAACAATGAAGCGGTGAATAGGGCTGCCGTCGTGTGGAAGGCAATCCTCGACAAGCAAGACATGAAGATCGAGTTGAAGAGGGAGAAGGTGGAAGTGGCGAAGATGGAAGCTCACACCGCTGCCATGAAGGCCACCAATGAAGCGACGCAGTTTTCGTTGGCCAAGATGTCTCAACAATCCAAGATCTTGATGGCCGACATGGATAAGATGGACCCGTTGGCGCGGGCGTGGCACGAGATGTACGACGAGCGCATCAGCCTAGAGGTGATGGCGGCACGAGCTGCCCGGCACCCTCCATGTTAATGTCTCCGTCGGCACCGTCGACGTTCATACCTCCCCCGGTGATCGTGGATCCTGTTGCAGCGACGGAGCTACGGCCAGGGCTCGCCGACGATGAGGAAATCGTCCAGGTTGAGCCGCTCTTGATCCCGTTCATATGATCAGTTGGCTTGGAAGTCGAAGTTGTTTTTTACAGCCGGAGAGGGCGATTCGGTGGCCGTATGTTGGCCAAAGTTTATATTCAAAAACCTATTCGAATTTGGTGGTTGTGCGTTAGCTCAAACTTTTAATTAGAAAACTTATTCGAATTTCTATGCTTTTGTTTGAGTTTTCAATTCAAATCATCTATTGGGGCTGTCGTATGAGGCGTGCCGGTGTTGGAGCAGCTCCCCCAAATGGAGGATGATGTGCCTACGCGCCCCATACGATAATGACGACGCCCCTGCCAGCGACTATATAGGGTGCGGCGGTGGAGATGCTCTAAGTCTACTCACTGATCTCACATCAATTCTACTCCCTCTGTTCCAAATTAATTGATTTAACTGTAGTATAAAAGTCCTACAGCTGCTGATGCATACTGAAATTATTAGCTTCGCATTCAGATGCGTTGCATTCTGTTACCGATCCAACTTCTCAACAGTCCTAAAGATGATGTGTACCTAGCACCTTGCACGGTTCGCATCTAAGCAAAAAAAAAGTTCAGATATCTTGGCAGCCTGATCACTCAAATTCGCAAAAAAAAAAGGAGTCAAATATTGCCTCGCAGTTTCATGGAATGCCACAAGTGTCCAACCTAGATATGTCTACATTCTCAAGACATCAGAAGATAATAATTAGAAGGTATTTCTCGTGCCATCGCCGCCCTGAACCTGAAGTCGTATGATGAAACTGAAGCCATTGATGGGCATGCATGTGCTTTGATGCCAATCCATCACCGGACGGCTGCTCTGAGCTAAATTGAATCATGGCCAAATGCAGCCAAAGAACTTTAGCATATACCCCTTATATATCCCTGTCGATTTGACCTGCAAATGGATCATCCTTGATCATAGGCTCAACCGTTAAAGTACATAAGTACTACTATATGTACGTCAAGTTTGTGAACATGGTATGCTCCCAGACCGCGTGCAATTAACTACTGATTGGACCACTTCTGTATCGCCACATTGCTAGAACTGCACATTCACATGCACCCAACTCTTGTACTAATTGGTCTACATCATTTAAGATATACAATTTGCATCATTGTGAGAGCACATAGATAACTGCATTATTGTTAGTACACATAATTTACAGCATGATTGCGGGGGATATTGGATTTTTTCTTCAAAATAGGTAAGCACGCTACTGATTGACTGGGCAAAACAGAAATGACTGGGGTGGGTACACACAATTATTGCATTATTATGAGGGAACATAAATTATAGCATGATTGTGGAGACTAATGGATTTTTTTCAAATTCATTGACTAATTGAAGCAAGCATAATTGCATAGTAAGCATTTAATTAATCACTGTCCTATGATTGAATTTTATAGTCTGGAATCAATTTCCTAATATATCGAGTCAACGGTGCATTGCACACTATAAGTAGCGCAAATATGAGCCCAATCTTGGGGCATCCATGTATTCATTTGTCACACTAATACATAGCACCATGGATCAGGTGAAGAGATTTTACCATGATTTCTTCCATATCAAGATGCATAACTTCAGTCGCATCAGCAGATGCATTGTCGACTCGGTTCTTTTCCTCTACCGATTCGTTGCATTGCATGTTCATCCATTATGGATCCAACTCTCATATTTCATTGCCATTGATATACTCGGTTCAGTCCTCTTGATGTCGCTGAAACCAAGCAACCCTGAGTTCAGCCCTCCTTTTATTGACATGCTATACTTGTCAACTTCTGCTCTCACAGTTTCCGGCCTTAGCACCATCAAAATGGAGGACCTCTCAAGCTCCCAGATTGTGGTCTTGACACTGCTCATGCTTGTAGGAGGGGAGATCTTTGTTTCGCTCCTAGGCCTCATGCTCAGAGTGAATCATCAAGACAACCAAGATCTTCCAAGCGTGAAGATCAGCTCAGTTCCCGTTGAACTTGAAGCTATAGATGGTGATGATTTTCCGCTTGACGAAGCAGCTCATTCAAATCCACCTAAGAGTTCTGAAGAGTTTAAGAGGAGAAGGTCTGTCAAGCGCTTAGGATATGTGGTCTTTGGGTACTTTTCTGTGATCCATGTCGTGGGCTTTCTGCTGGTTCTTCTGTATATAACTCGTGTGCCAACTGCAAGCGCGCCACTGAACAAGAAAGGGATCAACATCGTGCTCTTCTCAATGTCGATCACCGTCGCCTCCTTTGCTAATGCAGGGCTCGTGCCGACGAATGAGAACATGGTCATCTTCTCAAAGAATCCAGGCCTCTTGCTACTGCTCAGTGGCCAGATTCTCGCAGGCAACACACTGTTCCCTCTTTTCCTGAGGATGCTGGTATGGTTCCTAGGGAGGCTGACAAAGGTGAAGGATCTGCGGCTCATGATCAAGAACCCTGAGGAGATGCATTTTGGTAGTTTGCTTCCAAGGTTGCCAACTGTGTTTCTATCCTCAACTGTCATTGGCCTGGTAGCAGCTGCCGCTACATTGTTCTGCGCTGTTGACTGGAATTCTTCAGTGTTTGATGGGCTCAGCTCTTATCAGAAGACTGTCAATGCATTCTTCATGGTGGTGAATGCGAGGCACTCAGGGGAGAATTCCATCGACTGCTCGCTCATGTCCCCCGCCATTGTAGTACTATTCATCATCATGATGTAAGTTCATGACTGCATGACACCTCATTGATTAATGTTTCATGTCACTTGACTAGTATACAACTTGGTTTAGAATATCACGATACATGTCTGACATTTTCTTTTTTTGGTTTCAGGTATTTGCCATCAACAGCAACATTTGCACCATCCAATGGAGATACTAAAACCACCAACGAGAACACGAAAGGCAGGAGATGGTCATTTGTGCAGAACTTCGTCTTTTCACCGCTTGGGTGTAATGCCATCTTTGTGATAGTTGCCTGCATCACTGAAAGGAGAAGGCTCAGAAACGATCCACTCAACTTCTCCACCTTGAACATGATATTCGAGGTCATCAGGTGTGTTCCTCTTTGTTCCTTCATATGATCAAAATCCTTCCATTACTCAGTAAGGCTACCATAGAGTAAAGGTAAAGGGAAATTGCAGCATAACAAAAGAATTAACTTAATTCATAAATAGAGCAACTTGTGTTTGCAAGAGCTAAACACAACACTAGACTAAACTATGTTAGGAGATAAGATCTAACTCATAAATGCCTCTGAGTAAGGAGAATAATTTTGTAAGCTTTATTTTGCAGCGCATATGCCAACGCAGGGTTATCCACTGGTTACAGTTGTTCAAGGCTACATCAGCTGCACCCAGAGATCATCTGTCAGGACAACCCATACAGCTTTTCTGGATGGTGGAGCGATGGAGGAAAGTCTCTGCTGGTCTTGGTCATGCTTTATGGCAGACTTAAGGCCTTCAGTATGGGCACTGGTAAATCTTGGAAGGTGGCACACAGCTGAACAACACTACTTGCAAAAGCATGTGTATTGGATCGGTATAACCATTGTCAGCATACTGCCTGAAGATTCAGGTTTCTAGTTGGATCATAGTAGATAAATATACATATCTGTTCGTCCATGTTGCACTTGCAACAGAAAACACATTTGTTTCCACCACTCAAATGTGCTTTGATCTTTATGTTAGCAGTCAAGATCAAGAAATCAATGCAACTAAAGCAATGAGCCATCTGTCCTCATGTTGATGTAAGAGCAGGGTGAATTTTTTGCATGTTGCAGTGGAAAAACACAAATTATTATGCTTATTGTTGGAGTGAGCGGTTTAATATTGTTACACAATTTACAAAGTAAGTGACGGAAACACCCACACCCATGTGTGAGTGTACAAAAGTATTTCCCCAAAGTAAATATAGTTGGTTTTCACACCATGTACACACACACGATGACAATGTTGTCCTGTTCTAGTAAACAAAATTCCAAGACAAACTCAAAAAAGGTTTATGGAAATTGAAAGCCTAAACTGGCATGATAATAATGAACAATATCTCTGTATA
The DNA here is from genome assembly GCF_019359855.2 of Lolium perenne. NCBI lineage: Eukaryota > Viridiplantae > Streptophyta > Magnoliopsida > Poales > Poaceae > Lolium > Lolium perenne. Next base: position 281,284,684 of record NC_067250.2, read on the forward strand.
CTTTGTTGAGGCATCAGGACAGCGTGCCATAAAGTTAATCAGCCTTCTTGATGGGCAAGCCGACCAGGTGAGCTAACATGAAGGTTCAGCTACCCACTAATTCTAAATTACTTAGTGATGTGAATATGTGATGAGGATATGAATCCACGTGAAGAAATAATTGTAGTAACAAAACATTAAAGATTGAAAGGCCACCAGAGAAGCTAAAGCCACAACAAATGTGCAAATAATGCAAGGGATAGAGCAATTGAGTTCCAAACTGAGACGAATTCATTAGCATCTTTTGATCAGACATCTACTGACTTTACCTCAAGTTTTAAATCAAGCAACACCTCTCCATTCGAGCAAAGAAATGAAGTGTGTTGGCCCTAAGAAAAGTCCTAACCATATGCACCAGGACAACCTTAGGTATCATCCTACCTCCTCAGCACAGGATCAATCAAGATGTAACCGTGTCCTGGATTTACGATTCATGGCTAGCAAGGAAGTAACTAGGAAGTGACTAACTGAGGAAGGTTATGATGCATTATCATAGATAAGAATCATATGATCAAATTATCCTCAGAGGCATGAATGCTTTTGTGTCACACGCATATATAGCATCATGGATCGGGCGAGAAGATTTTACCATGATTTCATCCATATCAAGCTGCATAGCTTCAGTCATCTCAGAAGACTTGTCGATTCGATCATTCCCGTCTATCAACTCCTTACACTGCATATTCATCCATTTTGGATCCAACTCTCATATTTCATTGCCATTGCTATAATCGGTTCAGTCCTTTTGATGTCGCTAAAACCAAGCAACACTGAGTTCAGCCCTCCTTATATTGACATGCTATACGTGTCAACTTCTGCTCTAACAGTTTCCGGGCTAAGCACCGTCAAAATGGAGGACCCCTCGAGCTCCCAGATTGTTGTCCTAAAACTGCTCATGCTTGTAGGAGGGGAGATCTTTGTTTCGTTCTTAGGCCTCATGCTCAGAGTGAATCATCAAGACAACCAAGATCTTCCAAGTGTGAAGATCAGCTCAGTTCCCGTTGAGCTTGAAGCTATAGACAGTGTGGCACTCTGATGATTTTCCGCTTGACGAAGCAGCTCATGCAATTCCACCTAAGAGTTCTGAAGAGTTTAAGAGGAGAAAGTCCATCAAGTGCTTAGGATATGTGGTCTTTGGATACTTTTCTGTGATCCATGTCGTGGGCTTTCTGCTGGTTCTTCCGTATATAACTCGTGTGCCAACTGCAAGCGCGCCACTGAACAAGAAAGGGATCAACATCGTGCTCTTCTCAATGTCGGCCACCATAGCCTACTTTGCAAATGCAGGACTTGTGCCGATGAATGAGAACATGGCCATCTTCTTGAAGAATTCAGGCCTCTTGCTGCTGCTGAGTGGCCAGATTCTCGCTGGCAACACACTGTTCCCTCTCTTCCTGAGGCTACTGGTATGTTTCCTGGGGAACCTGACAATGGTAAAGAACCCTGAGAAGATATACTTTGGTAATTAGCTTCCAAGGATACCAACTGTGTTTCTCTCCTCGACGATCTTTGGCATGGTAGCAGTCGCCACCACACTGTTCTGCGCTGTTGACTGGAATTCGTCAGTGTTTGATCGGCTCAGTTCTTATCAAAGGATTGTCAATGCATTCTTCATGGCCGTGAATGCAAGGCACGTAGGGAGAACTCCATCGACTGCTCGCTCATGTCCCCTCCCATTCTAGTACTATTCATTTTAATGATGTACGTTCATGACATCATGGCACATCAGTAATTGATGTTTCATGTCATTCGACTAATAATACTTGATTTAGAATCTCATCAGACATGTCTTTTGCGTTTTCTCGAAAAGAAAAAAGAATCTCATCATACATGTCTGAGAAATTACCTTTTGGTCTTGTCTTAGGTCTTTGCCATCATCAGCAACATTTGCAGCACCCATGGGAGATACTAAAACCACTGGGACAGCGCTAAATGCAAAGTAGGATGACTGGTGCAGAACTTGGCATTTTCACCACCCATCTGTAACATTGTCTTTGTGACAGTTGTCTGCATCACCGACCAGAGAAGACTCAGAAATGATCCGCTCAACTTCTCCACCTTGAACATGATCTTCGAGGTCATCATGTGTGTTATTGTTTGATATGATCAAAATCCTTTATTACTCTGCCGATTAGAAAAGAAAAAAATACAGTAAGGCAATGGTAGCATAGGTTAAAGGTAAATGATAATTCCAGCAAAACAGAATAATGAACTTAATTCACAAACAAAGCACCTCGTGCTTGCAAGAGCTGCACCACACTAAGCTAAACTATCTTACAAGTTGCAATATAATCTAACTCATGAATGCCACTTTAGTGGGGGGAATAATCGTGCGTGCTTTATTTTTCAGTGCATATGGCAACACTGGGCTATCCACTGGTTACAGCTGCTCTAGGCTGCAGCAGATACACCCAGAGAGCATCTGCCAGGACAGGCCATACAGCTTTTCTGGATGGTGGAGTGGTGGAGGAAAGTATGTGCTGGTCTTCATCATGCTCTGCGCAAGGCCCAAGGTCTTCACTATGGCCACAGGTAAATGTAGGAAAATACGACACAGCTGAAAAAGACTACTTCGAAAGGCAAATATCAAATTAGTATGACTATCGTTAGCGTACTTTCTGAAGTTCAGGCTTCTAGTTGGATCATAGTGGATACAAATACATAATAAATTCCACCAATCAAATCTGATTTGAACTTTATATTAGCAGTCAACATCAAGAAATCAATGCAACTAAATATTGAGCCATTTGTCCTCATGTTAATGTAAGATGTATCAAGGTGAATCCTCTGCACTAATGTTAGATTATTTAGTGATGTGAACATGTGATGAGCATCTGAATTAAAAGAACACCCAGATCATGCAAATGGAAAATGAAAGGCCACCAGAGAAGCCAAAGTCACCAAAAACACGCAAATCATGCAAAGGAATAGACATCTTCTGTTCAGTAACATTTACAGGTTTCACCTCGAGTTTTCAATCAAGCAACACCTCTCCATTCGAGCAAATATTTATGTCGGCCCTAAGTGAAGTCCTAGCCATATGCACTAGATTAACCTTGACTCATCCTACCTCCTCGGCGCAGGACCAATCAAGATATAACCACATCCTGGATTTATGATACCATGGCTAGTAAGGAACTAACTAGGAAGCTAACTGAGGACGGTTCTTGTCCACTTGTGTCTGTACATTTCCCTTGAAGCATGTCATTAGAATACTTCCTGGCCATGGGTTTGATTACAGCTAAACAGGCTCTGTGTCATTGTTTCATAGCAGCTGCAATCGCTTTCCGACTCATTATTGCTGGACATCTTCAAGGGAAGAGCCAAATGCAAAGCACCAAAATAGTTCTATACATGCATATTCTTGTTTACAATGCAAGCTTCAGAGATTCTCTTACATCCATTTAAAAAACAAAGTATATACCATAACTTCCAGGCAATTCCACTACCAACACTTACGAGCTGTTACACCACCTGATCAAGGTTGCCCTCAGTGGCATGGCAATTGGAAAATTGCCTTCATATGTAAACAGCACTATCACTTGCCGACTCTGGTGAGCTGGTAATAGTTGCCTTTAGCAAGATGACAATTGGCAAAGGGTTGGACAAATATTTAGCACGCATGCAAACTGTTCTTTCCTAAGGTCTAACGCTCCTTTGAGCATATTGCTGCATGCTCCGCACGCATAGCATTAAGTTCTGAAAGGTATCTTTATTCCGTATTATTTTTATTTTTTTACAAAAGGCATCTCAAAACCATATTGTGCATGTCTGGCTCTCCACTAACTTCAACCGACGGGCTGTATATATACTCCCATCAATCACTTTTCACTTGTAGCCTGCTGAATCAAGGAACATACAGCAAAGAGAAAGAGGCACCGCCATCTAACTCCAATGCCTATCCAGCTGAATGTCATTGTTAGTTCTGCAAGACATGCCATCCATTCATCTGTGTTCATTTTTCAGTTCACTGCTTTCCATTTTAGCCCCCTTTTGATTCACTTGTCCTATTTTGTTATCATTGATGTACTTGGTTTTGTTGCCTTGATGGCGCTGAAGCCAAGCAAACCCAACTACAGTCCTCGCCATGTCGACATGTTTTTCCTCTCGACATCCGCAGTCACAGTTACAGGATTAGCCACCATCAAAATGGAGGATATTTCTAGCTCCCAAATAGTGGTCCTAACTATCTTGATGTTCTTAGGCAGTGAAATGTTTGTTGGCTTGCTTGGCCTTGTTCTTGAGTGGAGCAAGCAAAACAAGCATGATCCTGAAGATAGTAGAGTGAGATCGGTTATCAACCTCGACGAGTCGCAGGTAGAAGAGGCAATCCCGGCAACACCATCAACAAATTCCAATGGGCTCGAGAAGAGTTGCCTCAAATACTTAGGGTTTGTGCTCCTGTCCTACATGGTCATGATTCTTCTTGTAGGTTCTCTATTGGTGTACTTGTATATAGCAAATGTTTCAAGTGCAAGAGATGTGCTATCAAGGAAAACTATCAACACAGTGCTCTTCTCGATATCAGTCACTGTGTCTTCTTTCACCAATGGAGGGTTGATTCCGACGAATGAAAGCATGGCGGTGTTCGCCTCGAACCAGGGCCTCCTCCTGCTACTCACTGGTCAAATTCTTGCAGGCAATATTCTGCTTCCTGTGTTTCTCAGGCTGGTGATATGGGCATTAAAAGGACTAGGAATAACTAGAGCTGGAACTGCCGAGTTTAAGCTCATGATGAACAACCCAAGGACAATAGTTTTCAACCACCTGCTTCCTAACCTGCAGACAGTATTATTCCTTGGAGCCACAGTTGGTGCCCTTGTAACCATGGCAGTCACACTCTTCTGCAGCTTGAACTGGGATTCTGCAGTGTTTGCAGGGCTCACCCCAAATCAGAAGATCACCAATGCATTTTTCATGGCGGTGAATGCAATGCAGGCAGGAGAGAACTCCATCGACTGCTCCCTCATCGCGCCTGCAGCTTTAGTATTGTTCATCACTATGATGTCAGTTCTGCACTCTAAGCTCTTGTCTTCAGGCAAACAGTAGCATAAACAGTTGGCTGACATGTGTAGATTTGCAGGTACATTCCAGCCTCTACAACATTTTTCTCAATGCAACATTATGACAAGAGAGGTGGCGAAGAACAAAAGGATGGACCAGCGAAGAGAAGCCTAAGGCTGAATAACATGTTGTTTTCACCGCTCACCTGCAATGCTGCACTGATAATGCTCGTCTGCGTCACCGAGAGGAGATCACTCTTCAGAGACCCTCTCAATTTCTCCACATTCAATATGATATTCGAGGTGATAAGGTAATCAACCGGACATATCAAAATCTTCTTTCCCAAAACTGCATGTGGTCTCTCATGCGTGCAGAACATATTCGAAAATTTACCACCTGGCTGCTTGCCGTGCCTGCAGTGCATATGGGAATGTGGGGCTGTCCACCGGCTACAGCTGCTCGAGGCTGCCGCACCTGGAGAAGGAGAGCATCTGCCAAGACAAGCCGTACAGCTTCTCGGGGTGGTGGAGCGACCAAGGGAAGGTGGTTCTTGTTCTGGTGATGTTCTATGGGAGGCTCAAAGGGTTCCACAAGCGCAGGAGCTAGTTTATTGAGCCAATGCCAGATCAGCTGGCCCTTATTTTCTTTTCTTAAGTTCTTCATCCTGGTGATGTTCTACGGAGTCTAATATGAACCTATGTGATGTCCATATGCATCACTTCATGAGTTTGTAAACATCTTGAAATTTTCTCAAAATATTCAGTGTACTACAAAATGTTAATTCAGGTTCATGTAAAAAACTTAAGAGGAAAAAATATGATCACATGTTGTAGAATGTACAGAACGAACAGATCGCTATTGTATAACTTAATCTACTCTTGTTTTACTACAGTACACAAATGATGATATGTTTTATGGAGTTTTCTTTGGGGGTACGGTGCCTAAATTCACATGAACCCAATGTTCACAAAATCTGCTTTAGGAGAGATACGCTAGTACGTACTACCGGGTAGCGGGCGCTGTGGTCACCGAGCTTGAGGCGCTTCGCAGCACGCCGGAGCTTGAGGCGGTTCCCATCGCCACTCGCCAGCTATGGCGGAGAAAGCCACCACAGCTTCTGCCCCCGCGAAGATAGATATGCCGGTCGAGTGGCGACGGAAAAACAGGCCAGGCGGGGCGGCGGCGGCGGCGGCGGCGGCGGTCGCCGCTTCGGCAAGGGGGGGCGGCATTCCGGGCTTCGGCGAGAGAAAACTTTCAGTAGTGGTTATGTCGATCCGGCCCAATAAGCCTTACAATCGAGGCCCATTTCTGTTAACACGGCCCAGTAGTTGCCATCCCCGCCACTGCTACATAAGCCCGCCCCCGAGCTAGGGTTTGCGTCTCTTGCATCCACCCATCACCAACCTCCAAACCCCTGCTCCGCCGCCGCCGTCGCCGATCCCAGACCGGAGCCATGGGCGTGTTCACCTTCGTGTGCCGCAAGTCCGGCGGCGAGTGGGAGGCCAAGCAGCACAAGGGCGAGCTCGAGGGCTCCGCGGCCTCGACGTACGACCTGGAGCGCCAGCTCGTCTCCGCCGCCTACGCCAAGGACCCGTGCGGCGGCGTCCAGTCCTCCTTCACCATGGTCTCCCCCGACTCCGCCGTCTGCCAGGTACGGAACCCCCTCCCGCGCTTACTGTCTTGTGCTGCGTCGGCCCTGCTGATCTAGCTTTATGCGCGTGTCCTGCACTGTGAGCTAGTTGCGATCCATGAGCTCTGATGAGTAATCGTTGTAGTGATTTTTGTTAGATCTGAATAGCTTGGTCTTCTTGTTTGTATTTGTGAATTCAATAACGCAATTCAGCATTCGATCTATCGAAGGTTCGTGGAGCTGTCAGTAAATTGATTCACATTCATTCGTTTGCTTGTGATTTGTTGTTCAAGATAAGTAGGTTGATAAGTACCGAAAGCACATCTTACATCAGCTGGTGGATGAATTATTTCTGTAGATTGTGGAAGAAAGTCATTATGGCTTTTTGTTTCATGAAGCTGTAGTTTTAGTTCAGCGTTGCATTTAGCGTCTTAGAGGTAAAAATTTGTTTATTTTCTTGTGGATGTGAAAAGATGCTAGCATCTTAGGCTGCACTTATTGTAAACCGTCTTCTAGTTCTTGGAGGCATGATTCCCATTAGTTGTAGCACTAGGGGTCAGTCCTAGTGATCTTTCTTCATGTGTTGTGTACTGAACCCAGCTAAGATTGTGTGGTAGCTGATTGCCAGAAGTGATATTAGCTACTTGTATATTCATTCTTCAACGAAAATTTTCTGTAATGCTGATCTGAAATTTTCATGCAGGTGATCATTGGAGCTGCCGCTGCTGGTCCGGCAGTTGCTTCCGCTGGTGGTGCTGCTGCATCAGGTGGAGGTGCCGCTGAGGCCCCAAAGGCCGAGGAGAAGAAGAAGGAAGAGGAGAAGGAGGAGAGCGAGGACGATCTTGGCTTCTCTCTCTTTGATTAGATCTTGTTTCCTATATTGCATTGCCCCACGAGTTATGCCATGGTCGTATTGCAGTAATTTTGGGTTGTGAACTTGCCTAGTTGACTGTTAAGAGATCTATGTTGTCACTCTTCCGTTCATGTGAGGATTGGTTATGTTATTCAGCATCAAAATATCCAGCCACTGCTTTTGATCTCACTAGCGTAGTTTCTGTGTTGCATCCATGTATTGCTTGTTTCTTGTTTGGCTTAAATCAGTGGTTCAGAAAGCAAATTTTTGATGTCTTATTCTTTTGGCTGCTATTTTGGAATTTCTTCTGTCGTCACCTTCACCGAAATGTATCATCGGCGTTCTCTGGTGTTGGCACATTCCCATGGGTATCCCAAATCTTCTGCAAGACATTTTTTGTGTTCCATCCTGGGCTTAAATGAGTTAAAAACTTGAGTGACTGCTGTTCTACATTTGCTTGCAAATTGTGTAATCATATCTGCTGAAAAGATTTGGAGACACGTTATTGTAGCACAGATAAATGCGGAAACGTCTATAGGTACTCCAAAGCAATAACACGTAATCAGCACATATAGAATGGAGAAAAAAAAAGGGAAACCCAGCTTCTTCTACTTTTTTTTTCTGAAATAATTTCTATATTAAGCTAGCAAGCCGCTTCATTAAAAACCTAAGGCAGGAAAAGAATGCGTCTAATACTTGCTTCACCAACACAAAAGGTTATATCATGAAGAGATTTACATCGTTTGCTAACTCAATCCATATACAATCTAGGGGGTCATCAATACAAACGACAGAGTGATACCCATTGGCATTAGCAGCTAACTTATGAACAATCTGATTACTTTTCCTTGAACAGTAACTAAAACACACCTTAACAAAACCCCTAGCTAGGAAAGCACACCTCAAAAATCGCTGCAGCCGCACCCGATGAATTACCATTGTCTTTCATAGTATCAATCACCTCTATGCAAACACTCTCCACTTCAAGCTTGGTGCACCCAATATGACCCACCAAGATCAAGCCATCCCGGACCGCCCTTGCCTCCGATGTAGAAGCATATTGATATGCTCAATACCACAGCTACTCCTGATCATAAAAGTCTCTTTCTCATCCCTTATCACTGCCCCGTAGCACCAGAACAAGAATCCGGAGAGAAAGTTGCATCCACGTTTAATTTCACATAATCCTCCTTTGGCTTCTCCCACCCGAGACATCGATCCCTTACGTTCTTCTTCAAGGCACGCCAATAATTAAGTCCAATTGCAGCTATTGGCTGTGCCGATCTAGCAGGCTTCTGGACTTTTTCATCGGGAGCTATTTTCTTTCTCTCCCACCAAATGTACCAGCAAGCAATGGTAACTAGCTCTTTCATCCCAAGCTCTGGAATATGTGGCGTTTTCTTATCTACTTGTCTCAGCATGGCCTCAAAAGCCCCAGACCCCCCGCACGGTCTTCATTGCAAGCATCCAGAATGACATTTGCAATGCCCAAATTTTCCCATATCTCGAACACCCTTGGACACTTAAAAAACAGGTGTTGAGTATCCTCACAGTGAGCCAAGCAAACCGGGCATACACTGCTAGTAATTATGTGTCTATTGGCCAGAATTTCCTTACATGGAATTGCCCCATGCAAAAAGCGCCAAGCAAATATTTTCATCTTAGCTGGAATGCGGAGAGACCAACCATTGACCCAGACCGGGTTCACATTGGCCGACCCGATAGTTCTTGGAACCTTCTCCCCATGTTGATGATCTCATTCCAAATGGTACGCTGAGCGAACCGAGAATATACCAGTCTTCGTAAAATTCCATGACACAAAGTCATCCATCATTCCAACCGAGAGTGGAATCCTTAATATTCTCGTCACGTCCACACTCCGGAATATGGACCTAATCAAATCCTCGTCCCATGTTCTTGTTGCAGGATCAATAAGTTCGGATACTTTAGTGTACACTGTATTGCCTCGTGGAGTAATAATCTTCTTGGAACAGTCACTCGGTATCCAACAATCAGACCAAATATTGATGTTCGAACCGTCCCCAACTCTCCGGATATGACCTCTCTTCAGTGTTTGTAAACCAGCCCAAATACTCTGCCAAGAATAAGAGGACCCTTTTTCAGCTGAGCATTAAGAATATCTTCCGAATGGGTAGTATTTTGCTTTTAGAATCTGAGCACATAAGGAATCTGGCTCACACAGGAGCCTCCAACTATGTTTAGCTAACATAGCTAGGTTAAAACAATATAGATCTCAAATCCCATACCACCCTTCGCCTTCGGAACACACATCTTCCACCAAACAAATCAATGCATATGTTTCTGCTCATCATCATCTCCCCACCAGTAACGGGACATAGCATCTTGTATCCCTTTAATTACTTGTTTGCGCAGCTTGAAGACTGACATAGCATATGCGGGGATCGCCTGGATCACCGCTTTCAACATCACCTCCTTCCCACCATAGGATAACAACATCTCTTTGTACCCCGCCAGCCGAGCACATATTCTGTCAATAAGATGCAGGAAACAATCAGTTCTATCCATACCAATTAGAGGGGGAAGACCCAAGTATTTGTCCGTAATTGCTTCCGTCATAATATTCTACTCGGTGCACACTTCTTCTCTGGTCTCCACACGTGTACAAGGAATGAAAAGAATACTAGATTCCGCCTCACTCACCAACTGTCGTGAGGCAGTACAATAATCCTCCAGAATTTTTCGAAGGCACCTGGCGTTTCGTAAGTCTGCTCTCATAAGAACTAGAGAGTCATCATCAAATAGCAAATGAGAAACCGTTGGTGCCCCTCTACACACCTTAACACCCAGAATATTACCCGCCTCCTCTTCATATCGTAAGAGGCTGGATAGTCCTTCAGCACACAAAAAAAATAAGTAAGGGGACAAGGGATCACCCTGTCATAGCCCCCTCGTTGGACTGAATTGTTCTGTCCTTTTACTATTAAATCGGACTTGGTATTTAACTGACCCGACGCAGGACATAATCAAATCAATCCAAACTTGGGCAAAACCAAATCTGGTAAGAATCTTCTGCAGGAAACTCCATTCAACTCGATCATAAGCCTTGAGCATATCCAACTTGATCGCGCAAGTACCGTATTTACCTTCCATCTTCCTCTTTATCGCATGGTAGCACTCAAAATCCACCAACACATTATCAGTGATCATCCGTCCAGGAACAAAAGCACTCTGCGTAGGTGAGATAATTTCAGGAAGAATTGCTTTTAGTCTTGCTGCCAGTATCTTTGAAATCACCTTATATAATACATTGCAAAGGCTTATCGGCCTATACTGAGAAATACTCTCTGGATTATCAACCTTGGGTATAAGCACGATGTTGGTATTGTTCCATCCTTCTGGTACAGCCCCAGAACTAATAGCGGTCATAACTTCATTTGTAAGCTCCTCCCCAATAAGACTCCAGTATCTTTTGTAGAAAATAGCGTGGAGACCGTCCGGACCTGGAGCTTTTAGATCCCCAATATTAAACAAGGCCTTCTTAACCTCCTCACGTGAATAGGGAGCACAAAGACTTGCATTCATATCTTCGGTGACACAAGGAGTCACCTTGTTAACAACCTCCTCGTCCGGATCCGTCACCTCCCTGGGAACCAAAGACTCAAAATAGTGATTAATATGCACTTCCAAGTGCTTCTCCTCTTCTATCCAACCTCCTCCTTCTTCCTTCAAGCGCTTTATCAAGTTCCTCTTCTTTCGAGCCGTCGCAAAATTGTGAAAAAAGAGGTGTTTCGATCCCCAGATTTCATCCAATTCGCCCTACTTCTTCTACCCTTTTTAATAAAAGGGCCATTTCAACGAAAAGTGTATTTGGCTCCTGGGTACCGGTGCTTCTGTTTAAAAAAAATCGAAAGTCATACATATTTATTTTAAAAATAAATCTGGACATTACAAGCGTGACAACTTTTGATATCAAATTCTTTATATTGTAGGCTACACAAAAAAGACAAAATCTGTTGAAATTTAATATTAGAAATATGCATACCCAGATCCACTTGTCATTTTTGTGTAGCCTAGAATATTTTGTATTTGAAATTAAAATTTTGCACGTTTACGAAATAATTTATTGGCTACACCATAATTTTTTAATGTTTTTTAAACACATAAATGTGATTTTTATTTTTTAAATGGCAGGAGCACGGGTGCCTAGGAGCCAAAGATCTATGTCCCCATTTCAATTAATAGATTAAATTTGGATATCGGTACCCTTTTTTCGCCTCCATGTCAAACGGGGATGGCACATGGTAGAGTGCTCTTGGATCCTTCATTCGATGAAGTGATCTCCTTCCTGATGTCGATGATGGTGTTGGAAGATAAGAATTGTCCCGCAATATTTGTTCCGGTTGTTTTTGAAAATGGTGACTCGTACTTCGGTCCATCACGATGGTTACCCTACTTTTTGACTCAAACTAATTCATTAAATATATTTATTACATTACTAAATTACTAAATTGTCTTATTTACGCTAAGCTATTTATTACTATTTTTACTAAATATATATAAAAAATTCTCTACTAATATTGATTTTATATTGTAAATATTTATATTTTTAGTAACAATAGTTAAACTTAGAGGTGTCAATTTTTTGACGAAATTTATATGGCTTATTTACTTCTTTTTTGAAGTGGAGTACTTCTGTCTCTGCATCAATTGATGCACTCTTTATTAAAACAAATCACATCAAAGCAGTTATAGCGTAAGTATCACTAAGGAGCGTAAGAGTCTCAACATGGATAAACCACCTAAAAAAAGCTAGAAGAAAAAAAAGTGATGGCCATCATAATGTGAGCCTCTTCTCGGACTGCCAACTATAAAAATCCCGTGATTTTGCTCATAGCACATCTTTGATCATATTTATTTAATGTGAAAATTATCCTACCTATTTACACCCCTAATAAATAAATAAGAGATCAACATATGCACGGTAAAGAAACACACTTTTTCTTTTGCAGATATCTAGTATATATGCTCCAAGATCAGACCGTGAGGAGTAGTATCTTTCCCTAACTCGAGCTACGGTTGTATCGGCCGTAGTCCGTAAACGTAACGTATTCCGTCTCGGGCTCCTATGCTGGATTCTACTACAAGTATAGATCGCTTTGACATCGATCCTCCTCCTAGGTCAACGTAAGAAGACGCCGTAGTCCCGTTCTGACGATGGAGTCCACAGCGACCACCACCAAGCCGCTCGGCCCGACGGCGCTCGCCCTACGCCTCCTCGGCGAGCTCGACGAAACGGGCGCCGGCGGCAGCAACCTCGTCTTCTCGCCTTTGTCCATCTACGCCGCGCTCGCCCTCACGGCCGCCGGCGCCCGAGGCGCCACTCTCCAGGAGTTTCTCGCCGTCCTCGGCGCGAGTTCCCGCGACGAGCTCGCCGACACCGTGCGCGGCCTGGCCGAGCAGGCCCTCGCCGACCGCTCGCTCAAGGGCGGGCCGCGCGTGTCCTTCGCATGCGTGTCCTTCGCTCAAGGGCAGATCCGGAGCCACTCCGCCGAAATAGCCGGCCGGAGGCAGTGAAGGTGACGCGCCGGAGTAGTATAGGTTAGTCTAGGTCTTTCCTTTCTCAAGATTTGCTGTTTACCCTTGTGGATCTTGGCTTGATGCCCGTGTTGAGGTGGTGGCGGTGGAGTCTGGGCTTCTCCATGCTGCTGGCGGCGGTGCTGCAGCTGCTCGTGGTGCTCCGGTGGTCGGAGCCAGAGGCGAGCGGCGGCAGGACGGCGTCATCCTCTCCAATAAAGGCCTTCTTCGAGTCTCCAGATCTGGGCGAGCTCGTCTTCGATCCCCCTCTCTCTAGCCACCGCGGCGGTGGAGATTGGGAGAGGATCTCCGACGACCCTGCTTTTGGCAGATCTGCGGGCTCCTTCTCTGGAGCTGATCTTCGACGAGCGAAATACACGGTGACCAAGCTTGTCACTATGATCCATGGCCAATATGGTGGCCCGATTTCAACTACCTCCATGACGGAGGCCCTCTCGGTCGGCTGCTGAAGCTCGACGGCACGAGGGAGACAAGTGGTTCGTCCCCGTCTCTCTGGTGATTGCCAGGGGCTTGACCTTTGCGTCGGCAAGGAGCGTTCGAGCATCATGCGCTCGGAATTCGGCGGAGATGTCTGGAGTTCGCCGGCGGCGCGTGGCGGAGATTACCCTGGACCCGATTGCTTTTTCTCCTTTTTGGTCAGGGTGATTTTTGTAAAGTGGAAGACCCTTTCTTCAAAGTTTAGGTTTATCTGGGCAAGAGATGTAAAAGGGCTTTTCTGTAAAATGTACCTGCCACTTGGTTCAATATAAGAGCTCCACCGGGGTCTTCTGACCCCTTTTATGTTCAAAAAAAAAAGAAGATCAGACCGTAAGGGAGTAGTATCTTTCCCTAACTCGAGCTACGGTTGGATCGGCCGTAGTCCGTAAACGTAACGTATTCCGTCTCGGACTCCTATGCTGGATTCTACTACAAGTATAGATCGCTTTGACATTGATCCTCCTCCTAGGTCAACGTACGAAGACGCCGTGGTCTCGATCTCACGATGGACTCCACAGCGACCACCACCAAGCCGCTCGGCCCGACGGCGCTCGCCCTACGCCTCCTGGGCGAACTCGCCGAAACGGGCGCCCACGGCAGCAACCTCATCTTCTCGCCTTTGTCCATCTACGCCGCGCTCGCCCTCACGGCCGCCGGCGCCCGAGGCGCCACTCTCCAGGAGTTTCTCGCCGTCCTCGGCGCGAGTTCCCGCGACGAGCTCGCCGACACCGTGCGCGGCCTGGCCGAGCAGGCCCTCGCCGACCGCTCGCTCAAGGGCGGGCCGCGCGTGTCCTTCGCATGCGGCGTGTGGCACGACCAGACCCGGCAGCTCAAGCCCGCGTTCCGCCGCGCCGCCGCCCAGGCCTACAAGGCCGACACCCGCGCCGTCGACTTCCGCCAACAGGTCAGTCGGTAACTGCTCTTTCTCCATCTTGTCGTGTCCAAAGTAAGAAACTAAATCTCCAAGGGGCAAGGATTTCGTGAAATAATGGGACAAGCTTTTCAAGTAAAATTTGAATTTCAAACTCAATAATGTTTAAACATCGTGTGAATATTAATGTTCAGGGAAGGAGGAATTCGAAAGATTCTGTACACATGAGTTGGGCATAGCTAGGGTTCTAGCCGATGAAGAGCACACATATATACGGAGGAGTATATGATTTAGTCTAGACTAACCGAACAGCCCAAATTAAAACATAATTTAAATGAACTGATTTTTTTTCCATGGCTAAACTCATTCACTCGTGTCGTGCCTTCTTGTTTCCCAACTTCCCAAGTGACTCTAATCATTCCTTACGCCTACGTACGTGTGGTGCAGCCAGCAAAAGCCGTGAAACAAATCAACGCGTGGGCGGCCGCCGCGACCAACAACCTCATCGATTCGCTCCTCACCGACGGGCAAGTCTCCAGGCAGACCGACGTCATCGTCGCCAATGCCGTCTACTTCAAGGGCAGGTGGCAGGATCCTTTCCTCAAGGAGTACACCGTGGACGGCAAGTTCCACCGCCTCGACGGAAGCACCTTCGACGTGCCCTTCATGCGCAGCTGGGGGCGCGAGTACATCGCCTGCCACGACGGGTTCAAGGTGCTCCAACTCCCGTACAAGCAAGGCATGCACGACCGCTTCTCGCCCCCGCCCAGATTCTCCATGTGTATCTTCCTCCCGGACGCGCGCAACGGTCTCGCGGGCCTCATAAACACCATCGCGTCGTCATCCAGCTCGGACTTCATGCGGGAGCACCTGCCGACGAGTCTCGTCAAGGTCGGAAAATTCCGGCTGCCCAGGTTCAAGCTAACCTTCTCGGGGGACATGTCCACCGTTCTCCAGAGCCTGGGACTCCAGGCGGCGTTCGACGAGGAAGAAGCCGACCTGCACGACATGGCGGAGGGCGAAAGGCCGCTAGCTCTGCAAAGTATCGTCCACAAGGCTGTTATCGAGGTGAACGAGGACGGTACCGAGGCAGCGGCGGTCACCGGCTCCATGATGTGCGGCGCGAGCTTCGTGACGCATGCACCCGTGGATTTCGTCGCTGACCATCCGTTTGCCTTCTTTGTAATCGAGGAGAGGTCTGGTGCCATCGTCTTTGCTGGGACCGTCCTTGAACCATCTCCAACCGTGCCTGGCGAGAAGCGTCTTCGCCGCACCCGAGTGCACGCCAACAATGTTGATGTCAGGCCAGTTCAGTGGCCAACCACAAACGAGAACGCCAACCAGGGCCAACCGTCACGTCTTCATCGCTGCTTAAGAAACATATTAATATGTGTTTTCGTTTACTACTTTATACATTTTCTATTCTTTTAGAGAATGTGACGTACTTTGTTTATGCAGTCCCACTATATATTATCATTATGTTGATCTAGAGGAGAATCGGTTCATAGTACAGAGCACATCATTGCATGTCAATATTTGATCCATGTGCCCGTGTCATCTAGCTAAACATTGGCCTTAATTGCGTACTTGAAACGAAACGATGGGATGTATGCAATGGCAACTATTGTTTTTTCAATGTTAATGGCTGTCAAAGTGGTCCAGCTCCTTTTTAGGAGACTTTGAAAGTTGAATGGAAAGGAAGTTACATATGATGGACATGTATCCAGTCATAATGGAAAAACGGCTCTGAAAACCGCACAACAACATATCCTAGTTGTACACACGGGGCTAATTACTTTTAGGAAAATTTATTGCGCGAACGTGACAACTCTGGGGTAACACCTGACATGATCCGTAAATCCGCCCCGATCGTAGCGAGCGGCCCGATTTCATCCACCAGTGACACCCTGTTGTATCAATTTCCGACTGGGTCACATGTTATGGCAGTCCATTACTTTTAGGTTCTCAAGCTAAGTGTCACTTTCTCTAAGGTCCCAGATCGTTTGTAATAGAGGCTATTTGGAAAGTTCAATGTCCAATTGATAAAATGTTTATTTATATCTTGTAAAAGAGAGAGATGGTTGCAGGCTGCAACTTTTTTGGTGAATGTAGCTCCAAATTAACAGGCCGGCCCGGTGGATGCAGAATTAAAAGTTTCCGACAAAGTAACTTACAAGATTATAAGTGTCATGGCAACTGAGCAAACATATAGTAGTAAAAAAAAAGTTTGCACCACAAATTAATTGTATATAAGTTAATCTTTGAATGCGCTTGCATTTTCTCGAAAATCTCCAATCATGCAAGGGGTGTATAGGAATGACTCCTCTATGCACAATCTAGAACTGCCGTGGCTCAAGATTGTGCAACCTATGTATTGAACTTTTGAGCTATCCAAATGGTAAGCCACTGCTACAGTTGGCTCAATGATGAAGAAAGCGATCTCCTTGTAGGGGTGAAGTCCAAGTAACTGATTGTATGGATGACGGTATCCATAATCATCGTTGGTATCCAGAATATTATCTTCATCCGAGTTAAAATCAAAAGTCTCTCCCGCTAGCAATTTGTTATTGCCATATTCATCAAGAACATGCTTATTATCTAAGATCCAAGGTTTGCAGATTCCCTTCGTGAAGATGCAAGAAATTGATGGCTCAAAGTCAATATTATACTTTAACACCCACTTTACCTGTCCGCCTGATTCACTCGGGTCCAAATCCGAATTCGATCATTAACGACCTCTGCAAACAACACATTCTTCTCTGATCGCCCAAGGTGATGTTGTACATATTTGGGTTCCTTGCTGTAATAACCCAGAACATAGGAACAACGAAGGGTAGATTTAGAAATGGGATGTGCATTTCATCGCAAAACTGGGGAAATTTTCGCGCCTTATTGCAACTAAACCTAAGAGGGATCGAGGTTCTCTCTCATTTTGCACTTAGGGTTAGGCAATGTGAGTTAGGGAAATTTCGACATGATCTCTTTTGTATCTTGTTGATTTGGGGAATTGATTTCATTTGACAAGTGTTACTACATTAAACAATAAACATTGAACAATATAAATGGAATTTAGAATTCAAACAACTTTGAATTTCAAAGTAAATCATAAATACAATGTTTATTTCAGAATATAAATGTCACATAATCAAAAGCTCATAAACAAAAACCTTGGGCTTTATTGATATCAACACAGATTACAAAGTCTTTACAATATTCTTGATACAAGAATGGATGAATAATAAACAGAAATGAAAATAAAGATTACAATTTTGCTCCTAAACTAAAACCTAGACTAAATGACTTGGAGTATATCTTCATGGTCATATTCATCTTGAAAACCTGCAAAACAAAGAACAAATCCTAGCCAGAATGCTAGTGTTAGCCAAATATTCAGTTTGGACAGTTAGCAATAACACAAGATTCAGTTTGGACAGTACAAATTGTCACAGCACACTTGTGCTTGTCCAAAACCAGGGACAGCACAGGATAAGGGCAGCAGCAGACCAAACCTGAGCACACACCAGGGCTCAAGTTTCAGCATATGAGAGCACACAGCTCAAGTGTGCTGGGCAGCAACAGCAAGGCCATGCAAAAGCATAGTCACCAAGCATGCCAGGCTTGTGTGTCAATACAGAGAGAGAAGTAGGGATCATATAAAAGGAGCACAAACCCTAGAACCAAGGACTGACCGATCGAGATAAGATCACCAGGTAAGGGTGAAGCAAAAACAAGCATAGTTCATCTGTTCTTGAGCAAGAACAGAACCAACACACACAACTCCTCAAGCCACCAGAGATCATGGTGACCTAGAAGATCATCCAAGCTCTGGAGGTGAAGGGCTGTGAACAAACCCAAGTCTGCATCAACAAAGCATTACTTTCTAGGAGCTGGAACAAGGTATACCTAGTTCCTGGAAAAGATCCAATGGATCTAATCCATCATATGCATGACATAGTCATGGGGTTGAGCAGATGCTCAACAGGGTGAATCATCACTTGGTTTTCACCAAGGATCATTGCTAGTCTAAAAAGCCACCAAAAATAGAAACCATCCAGATACAGATCTTGTGCACAGAAGCAAGATCACATGCACAGATAGCACCAGTAGATAGCATAGATTAGCAGCTAAGACTACACAGAAGATCCTAAGCAAGAAACCATCAGAAAACCCTAGATTTCTTCACAGGCAAGCATATTGGCATTCATACTTACTATGATCCCCTAATATGCAAGCAAAGTTGAGTAGCCAACAAGATCCAACCAACTAGGTGAGCAACCAGTCAGTAGCAAGGCTACTGAGGTCACATCACACTTAGCACCAATTAAGAGAAAGCCAAATAGATCACATCACTACCCAGAAATGGATTCAGACTTTAATTGCTTGTAAAAGAATCATGAACAGCAAATTCATATACAAGCAAGTCATTTAAATCATCACTGCATAAGCAGTTCATCATAATTAAGTAATCCAAGCATGAATTTATCACAGATCCATGCTAAGCATGACATCAGTATACTGTTAAGCAACAGCACAAGTAAGCAACAGCACAGTGATGCTTGAGCATCAGCATCACCAGATAATTAACTCATATAGCCACAGTATTAGACAGTGAGCCATCACTGACAATCAATTGATCAAATGGATCAATTATAGCAAGCCAAGTTACACATAGAGGTTAGCCAACAAGCAAGAAATGATCCAATGGATCATTGGCTTGCAGAGGTAGCACTGAAGCATATCACAGGCACCACTGGCATACACACAAGTGTCACAGATGCAACACAGGTACACCTAGGCAAGCAAGTATGATAAACCAGTAAGCATAGCAAGCCCATAAGCATGAACAGCAGGGTATATCAAGCCAAAGCAAGCACAGTAGAGCAGGGCAAGTGTAGAGCAAGCTAGAAGTAGCAGAGAAGCAGGCATAGCATGAACAACAAGCAAATCGACATGTGCCGCATTTGATGAATCGGTAATCCGACCATTAGATTGCAAGAAACCGAAGCTACGCAAGATTGCGCAAGAAGAGCATGACTCTAGATGATCACAAGATCACCAGAGAGTGACATAGCATGAGGAGGAAGAAGCACAGTAACAAGGGGAGGCGCACAGAAGAGAAGGAGGAGAAGCATAGGACCTTACCCGCGCCTGGAAGCAGAAGCTATGGCATGGCGAGGCAGTGCCCGCGCGGCCATAGCAGCTGCAAAGCCAGGGAAGTCGCCGGCGTTACGCCGACGAACACCACCACAGCAGCACAGCATGGAGACGACGGCACAGGCGCTGCGAGCAGCACCCGCGCCAGGTCGATCTCGGAGGCGCGCACGTCGACGGCGAAGGCGAGAGCTCGTCGGAGATTCCAAATCGCCCGAGGCGATTCTCCACGAGATCCAGATCGAGGCAATTTGCCAGGAGAGGACGAGAGGGGAAAAACGGCGCGGACAGATCGATAGATCTGCTCGCGGCGGTTCAGGAGCTATAGATGGCTACTGCGGAGGAGGCCGGCGATGGCCGGAGCAGGGCGGCGGCCATGGCGGCGACGCCATCGCCACGGGATCGCCAGAGGCTAGGGTTAGGTTGAGTGAGGAGAAGACCGAGTGAGAGTGAGTGAGGTGGGCCGCTTCGGCGCCACCGAACCCAAAAAGGGGGCCAGCCTATTTGGGCCGTCCCTGGGTTAGTTTAATTGGGCTGGGCCCAATAGGGGTCCAGGGGGTATTTTGGTCATTTTACATTTAATAAAAGACCAAAACTTTACCAAATTTTTATAAATCATAACAACTCTAAAAATCCAATAAAAATTGGATTTATAAATGAAAAATAAATCTTAACCAGAATAAAATATGAAATGGAATTTATGGAACAAATTCAAAATTATGAATTTTCAGAATTTAAATAATAACTCGGAATTTAAATTATTATTTCTTTGAATTTAAAATTCAAGGAAAAATCTCAAATAAGTTCAAATACTTATTTTCCAACATTTCAAAATGAGATTCTATTATTCCAAGTCATTTCTTTTGAACAAGGGAATTTTTCCCAGAAAACTACTATATTCCTTTTTATTCCAAAAACTATAGAGGTTACTCTATAATTTCAAATTATTTTTGGAATGATTAAGGTAATCATTAAGTAAAATCATTTTACTTTGAATTGTTGTACTTTGTGTGAATTACAATGATCAATACTTTTAAATCAATTGTAAATTACCGTCAAAGACATAAATCTTAAATACAACCCTAAATTGTAATAACTCATTGGGGTAAAGGGATTCAACATAAAATAATCCATCCATTATTGCATTATTTGGATTTTTATAACATTGTCCTTACCGGACAATGATGCTTCTTACAGAACCCGAGGTCCAGGTTCCATCAACTGCATTGAACTGCACTATCTCGCGTCCACGTGCAAGTTCACCCTTGCTCATGTCAACTTGATTATTTTCTACTACTTTAATGCAAAGCTATATACTTATCATTCCTGCATCGCAAATGAAATGTTATTTTCCAACTATGAATATGACTATGTGGATGGCAATGGAACCATGGTATGTGTTGATATGGTGGAGGTTCCATTGCAATGGGTTATATCACCCTAGGATTAAATTACCAATGTCGTCCCAGTTGATTCTAGCGCCGTACAAACCGCGTTGACCATGAGATCTATAATGGCTCGGAAAAGCCAGCCGTATCTTTTCCCTTCTGCACGCCAACGGATCGGAGAGACGGTGGGGTGCTGGAGGCACTGCCGCAATAGGTTGGGAAATCCTTTTAAATCCCCATCCATTGGTGATGTTAATCTCTTTCGATCTATGAGGGATTGTCCGGAGTACACCATGAGTAAAGCCGTATTATCGGGGGAAGTCTACTGGAGGTGTACGGTCGGACAAAAGGGTGGGTTTGCAGTCGCGGAGAAGGCGGTGTGGGCTTGGATCTTTATACCTGGCCTCACACCAAAGGAAGTGTGAACGGGGGCAAGTCCCTGCGGATGGCAAAAAGGGTGAGATCTCTTGTGGGAAAAGTAACGCACCTCTGCAGAGTGTATCAAATTGTGGCTGTCACTCCTTGTTCCGGGAAGGGAACTGCGAACGCGGCAGGAAAGGAACTCCACGAAGTTCTGGTCAACCTGTGAAGACTGACGGGCATAGTTTTCATAATAAAAGCAACCTTTTGAAGAAATGTTTTCAAAACATGCATTGACCTGCGATTTCCTGATCAATGGTCGTAGCTAGTGCATCAAACACCTTTTATTCTTTTAGAACTTGCTGAGTACCTCTGTACTCACTTTCTTTCGACACCCTTGCTAGACTGTGATCCGGAAGTAGAGGCTATCAACGATGGAGCACCAGAAGGAAGCTACGAGCTGGTCTACGAAGAACCTGATCTTACCGGCGGAGTGGAAGGCGTAGACTATGGGATAGTCTACGGACCAGATGACACGGAGGTGGAGGAGTAGTGATATACCCTAGTATCATAGAGCCGAGCAACGTAGAACTTACCTAAATAAGTTGTTGAGCTCTTTCATCTTTAGTATGAGTTGTAATTGTACTTTAGTAGTATCTTAAGGTGTTCTCATAGGACCTGTGAGAATACCAACTTGTTAAGACAATGTTTGTAATAAAGTATGGAGTGTTATGACCTGCAATGTTTCTGTTGTACCACTCTGAGGGATATGGCAATTTGTGAGGAAGCCCCTTCACAAAGATCATATCAACGACTTGTATACTACAACATGCGGTGGTATCTTTGGGTCACCGCAGCTGGTATCAGAGCAAATGTTGCGACCTTAGGTTGGAAAAACCTAGTATAGGGAAGAACCTGTAGGAGTCTAGTAGAAATAGTAAAGGATTCTCTAGAAGTATGGTGGTTATTCATTTGAGAATAGCAAAACCATATATTCTAGTGCGATAATTCTTTATTATAGCTATTATGATGCATTATCACTACTAATATTCTGCTTTTGTATACAGCCATAATGGCGAACACTTTTCCTAAGAGGACTTTGAGGAAGGTTGAGGGTTGGCTCGGTGATTATGATGGACCAATAACAGCTCTCCTGTGTGGGATGCTGAAGGAACTTCATTGTGATTCACGGATACCTGTTATCAAGTATACCTACTATGATGGGGAAATCCTAGCCAAGTGCAGAGTATCGGTCCAACTACCGGAAAAACTGCTGATGAGTCGTATAATGCCATACGGAGAAGCCAAAACTATCACCACAGCCTATCATATGGGCCTATTCAAGGCAATCCTTGAGATAAGGCAGCACAAGTCAGTAGAACTGCTATGTTCGTAGTTTTCTCATATACCTCATGCCGAGGAAGATGAGGATCCCACTCAATCATTTGGTGTTAGCACACAAGTCCTGAAGGCTGCAGCCACATCACATGGATAGCTGTAAGTCTTTATTGACCACGATGTATCTTTTACACATGAAGATGAGAGGTGAGATTGACCACATGCTAGCTGAGTTCACGGACCCTGATAAAGTCCAAACTCGGATGCATGATTTGAGGGCACAACCACAACATACTACACCCTTCTTTAACCCAGACAGTGATGTAGATTTGAGTGACCAGTGGTTCAAGAGAAATCTACCTACAAGAGATCCACTTACACCTAACTTTGTTCCGCACTATCCACACGTGTCAGCATCGTATGATACTGGATATGGGGGAGACCACTCATGGAACATAAACTGCTCGGAGTCACCGATTGAAAACTCGACGGGTTGGCGTTTCGGGGAACCTTTCGGTGATGAGGAGGAGCCAATTCCATGTGATACAGGAGATGAGAGTGATGCGGTCAACCCGAATGTTAACCAAAGCTTTGAGCAGAAAGAGAAAGACACCAACTCCATTTCTTTAGATTTGGAGATGGGATTACCCAAAACATCCCAGTACGTTGTAGGTGAGAGTTCTGGAACCAAGAAAAAGAAGAAGAAGAAGATGAGGGGTCAAGTGAATAGGAATCCTCCATGGATGACTGGAGAAGAGGCGCTGTATTCCACTGGGGATATGTATGAGTCTTTATCTAGTTACTTTGGAATGACAGATCTCTGTCTCGGCACTTCGTCCGATTCAGACTACATACCTACGGGAAGAACCTTCATTCCGGACGGTCTTCGGAGGACAGACCGTTGTACCGGATGGACCCCAGGGATGTACGCGGAGGCGAATGAAGACGATGAGGAGTAGAGCTCCAATGAAGAATAAAGTAATTTAGGTGGTATTGTAATAGAACGTATTTTAAATTCCCGTTGGCTTGGGCTTGGAGCCAAATAAGTGGTTTATATATACCACATGTAATATAAGTTTGTGAGTGTGTTATGTATTATACGGTGTATATACATAATAAATGTTTGTTTTGGATTTGCTTTTTGATTTCATTGTGTGACTAGTTCTGGGCATTGAGTTGAGCTCAGAAAACATTCGCATGGTGTAATTATGAGTAATCGCTCTTTGTTACAGGACTAGGGGGAAATGGCGTTAGTAGAAACCGAAGAGGCTCGCAGAGAGCAGGAAGCCAGAGAGAAAGAGGAGGCAGATGCAACAGCTAGAGTAGAAAACGCACCACCACCACCACACCCAATGTTGCACCCAGACTTCCAACAGTATATGAGGTCAATGGAGGAAGATAGGAGGCGTTACCAGGAAAGCCAGAGCAAGAATATGCAGGATTTCTTTACCCATGTCATCAATGATAGGGGTAATGAAGGCAAGGGAGTAACACTATCGGACTTCCAAAATGCAAGACCACTACCATTCACATCAGCCCCAGAACCAATGGACGCTGAAGATTGGCTTATGGATACTGAACGGAAATTGAAGACCGTTGGTTGCAACGATGAGGAGAAGATCAGATATACCACTTATCTGTTGTCAGGACCAGCAGCATCATGGTGGGAGAACCTTGTAGCAGTACACCCTCCAGATAAAGTATTCACCTGGGAGGAGTTCAAGAAGAAGTTTCGGGATGCTCATGTTCCGGACAGCGTGGTGGAGCTGAAGAAGAGGGAGTTTGAAGAACTAAGATGCACACTGCACCAATCATGCAGTATGTTCGGGATTTCAATAGGTTAGCCAGGTATGCACCTGAGGATGTAGATACAGAGGAGAAGCGGAAGAAGCGGTTCATGAAAGGCATGAATCCATACATGAAGATGCAACTGAGGTTGGCACGGACTGCCGAATTCCAGGAACTGATTGACTCGGCAATCACTTTCGAGGATGACTACAGGCAAGTCCAGGAGGACAGGAGGAAGAGGGCTCGTATAGAGCCAAGGAAGTACCCAATCAGTAAACCATTACCTGATCGGAGTTTCAAACCTCGATAAAGACCTACTACTGGTAATCAATACAACCGGGGAGGTCGAAGTCAGAACCCAATTAACCAGATCATCTGCAACAGTTGTGGCCTGAGAGGGCATTTGCAGAAGGATTGTCAGAAACCCAGAATCATTTGTTATGGTTGTGGGAAGGAGGGACACATCAAGCCGGATTGTCCAAACAAGGCGTCCTGGAGCGGACAGAGCTCTGGAGGACGAGGTGGAAACAACAACAACAACAACAACAACAACAACAACAACCGCAATTACAACTACAACAACAAGAAGGGAAAGCCTTATGGAAAGCTGAATTGCACATCTTTGGAACAAGCGGAAGAGTCGGATCAAACAGTCTTAGGTACGCTAAGCATTCTTACTCATCCTGGCAAAGTATTATTTGATACTGGAGCAACCACATCATTTCTTGCATTGGAATTTGTGGAAAAATTCGGGCTTAGATGTTCTAAGTTAGAAACCCCTATAAATGTTCTATCCGCGGGGGGGGGGACGATCTTAGTAACCCACGTGAAAGAATCACAAGTCCTAACCATATGTGACTGTGTGTATTTCGCGGACCTATTCATCATACCCATGAAAGACATATCAGTCATCCTAGGGATGGATTGGTTAACAGAAAATGGAGCGGTGATTAACTGTGGAGACAAAACAGTATCACTTCGCAACTCCATCGGAGGTAGAATAGTGTTCCAAGGAGATAAGTACAGTGAGTTGGAGATCGGATTGGAACTCAATAGCTTGAAGGAAGTGAGAATTGAAGATATTCCTGTAGTGAATGAGTTTAAGGATGTATTTCCTAAGGAACTACCGGGAATGCCACCTGATAGAGAGATAGAATTCACAATCGACCTGATTCCAGGCACAGCACCAATAGCACAACCACCATATAAGATGGGGCCAAAGGAGTTAGTGGAACTGAAAGCTCAGATAGATGAACTGGAACAAAAGGGATTTATTCAAGAAAGTGTGTCACCATGGGGTACACCAGTTATTTTTGTGGATAAAAGAGATGGAGGAAAGAGGATGTGTGGAGATTACAGAAATCTGAACAATGTAACTATCAAGAACAAGTATCCTTTACCCAGAATTCAAGATCTTTTTGATCAAGTTCAAGGAGCAGGAGTCTTCTCGAAGATAGATTTAAGGTCAGGATACCATCAAATCAAGATCAAGAAGGAAGATGTACCAAAAACAGCGTTTGTATCAAGGTATGGACACCATGAATACTTGGTTGTACCATTTGGACTAACAAATGCACCAGCAATTTTCATGAATTTGATGAACAAGATATTCATGAAGTACTTGGACAAGTTTGTGATAGTGTTCATAGATGATATTCTAATCTATTCCAAAGATAAAGAGGAACATGCCAAGCATTTGAAGATAGTTTTGCAGACTTTGAGGGAACATCAGCTATATGCGAAGTTTAGCAAGTGCAAATTTTGGTTAGATAGTGTTGAATTTATTGGACATGTCATAACCAAAGAAGGCATAGCGGTGAATCCAAGCAAGGTTCAGTCCGTATTGGAATGGAAATCACCTAAAAATGCTAAGGAAATACGAGGATTCCTTGGTATGGCTGGCTACTATAGAAGATTCATTGAGGGATTTTCGAAGATTGCAGGACCAATGACCAAGTTACTCAAGAAAAATACTCCATTTGTGTGGACTGATGAGTGTGAAGTCAGCTTCCAAACACTCAAGGATAAGTTAACCACAGCACCGGTGTTAGCAGTTCCTGAGCCTGGAAAGGATTACACGGTGTATTGTGATGCTTCCAAGAATGGACTTGGATGTGTTCTTATGCAAGATCGGAAGGTAATAGCTTATGGATCAAGACAGTTGAAACCACATGAACACAACTACCCAGTACATGATCTCGAGTTAGCGGCAGTTGTGTATGCTTTGAAGAGTTGGAGACAATTTTTATATGGATCCAAGTGTGAGTTATACACCGATCACAAAAGATTGAAATATTTCTTCACCCAGAAAGAATTAAATATGAGGCAGAAGAGATGGCTAGAGTTGATTAAGGATTACGATCTTAAGATCAACTATACACCAGGCAAAGCTAATGTAGTAGCAGATGCCCTAAGTAGGAAGAGTACGGAGAATCAACCTACGGAATGGGAAATTCCAAAGGAACTTCGGAAAGAGTTAGAAGATGCTCAGATTCTGTTTATTCAAGGTGATGCCAAAGGAAGTATAGCAACCATAAGGATTATGGATGAGATGTACTCAGACTTGAAATATGAGATTATCCGAAAGCAAGCGGATGATTTGTTCATCCAAGAGGAAATCAAAAGGATTGGAGAAGGAAGACCATCGGAATTCCATCTAGGGGATTTTGATTCATTATATTTCCAGAAAAGGATCTGTGTACCAGATGATACAGAAGTGAAGTCAATCATATTAAAGGAAGCACATGAAACCCCTTATTCAATACATCCGGGAAGTACCAAGATGTATATGGATTTGAAGGAGATGTTCTGGTGGAACAACATGAAAAGAGAAATAGCACAATATGTCTCGGAATGTCATACATGTCAACGAGTGAAGGCAGAACATCAGAGTCCTGCGGGATTACTCAAACCACTAGAGATACCGGAATGGAAATGGGACGAAATAGGAATGGATTTTGTTACTGGTTTACCAATGACTAGTAAGAGGAAGGATATGATATGGGTAATAGTGGACAGACTTACCAAGAGTGCTCATTTCATAGCCGTAAACACAAAAGATACTGCAGAAAAGCTTGTGGATATATATGTGAAGGAAGTTGTGAGTAAGCATGGAGTACCAAAGAAGATAGTTTCAGATAGAGGTTCGATTTTCACATCAGCATTCTGGAAACAACTACAAGAATCTTTGGGATCCAAGTTGGATTTCAAAGACAAGATATCATCCACAAACCGGAGGACAAACCGAAAGAACCAATCAGATACTTGAGGACATGCTTAGAGCTTGTGCTCTGAACTTTGGAGGCTCATGGGAGGACCATTTACCTTTAGCGGAGTTCTCATATAACAATAGTTATCAGAGTAGCATTCAGATTGCACCGTACGAAGCATTGTACGGAAGGAAGTGTAGATCACCGATTTGTTGGTTTGAAACCGGAGAGAATAAGGAATTTACACCGGACTACATCAAAGAGAGAGACAAGACGTCATCGAGGTGATCCGGGATAGACTCAAGATAGCTCAGAGTCGTCAGAAGAGTTACGCCGACTTAAAGAGAAGAGATTGGGAACCGAAAGTGGGAGACATGGTCTATCTGAAGGTTAGCCCAATGAAAGGACTTAAGAGGTTCGGAGTGAAAGGAAAGTTAAGCCCTCGATATATAGGACCATTTAAGATACTCAGTCAGAATCGAGGAACAGCATTTGAGTTGGAGTTACCGGCACAACTAAGTCAAGTTCATAATGTATTTCATGTATCACAACTCAGAAAGTGTTTGAAGGCACCGGATGATCCTATCACATATGAGGAAATAGAATTGCAATCTGACCTAACTTATGTGGAAAGGCCTGAAAAGATCTTAGAAGTACAATGGAAGAAGTTAAGAAATAGGGCAATCAAATATTGTAAAGTGCAATGGCAACATCATCCTGAGCGAGAAGCTACTTGGGAGACAGAAGAAGAACTCAGGAAGTCTTACCCCGAGATGTTCAGGTACCAATCTTAACTTCGGGATGAAGTTTCTGTTAAGGGGGAGAGGCTGTAATAACCCAGAACATAGGAACAACGAAGGGTAGATTTAGAAATGGGATGTGCATTTCATCGCAAAACTGGGGAAATTTTCGCGCCTTATTGCAACTAAACATAAGAGGGATCGAGGTTCTCTCTCATTTTGCACTTAGGGTTAGGCAATGTGAGTTAGGGAAATTTCGACATGATCTCTTTTGTATCTTGTTGATTTGGGGAATTGATTTCATTTGACAAGTGTTACTACATTAAACAATAAACATTGAACAATATAAATGGAATTTAGAATTCAAACAACTTTGAATTTCAAAGTAAATCATAAATACAATGTTTATTTCAGAATATAAATGTCACATAATCTAAAGCTCATAAACAAAAACCTTGGGCTTTATTGATATCAACACAGATTACAAAGTCTTTACAATATTCTTGATACAAGAATGGATGAATAATAAACAGAAATGAAAATACAGATTACAATTTTGCTCCTAAACTAAAACCTAGACTAAATGACTTGGAGTATATCTTCATGGTCATATTCATCTTCAAAACCTGCAAAACAAAGAACAAATCCTAGCCAGAATGCTAGTGTTAGCCAAATATTCAGTTTGGACAGTTAGCAATAACACAAGATTCAGTTTGGATAGTACAAATTGTCACAGCACACTTGTGCTTGTCCAAAACCAGGGACAGCACAGGATAAGGGCAGCAGCAGACCAAACCTGAGCACACACCAGGGCTCAAGTTTCAGCATATGAGAGCACACAGCTCAAGTGTCGGCAAGAAGCAAAGAAGGCCATGCAAAAGCATAGTCACCAAGCATGCCAGGCTTGTGTGTCAATACAGAGAGAGAAGTAGGGATCATATAAAAGGAGCACAAACCCTAGAACCAGTGACCAGTCGACCAGATAAGATCACCAGGTAAGGGTGAAGCAAAAACAAGCATAGTTCATCTGTTCTTGAGCAAGAACAGAACCAACACACACAACTCCTCAAGCCACCAGAGATCATGGTGACCTAGAAGATCATCCAAGCTCTGGAGGTGAAGGGTTGTGAACAAACCCAAGTCTGCATCAACAAAGCATTACTTTCTAGGAGCTGGAACAAGGTATACCTAGTTCCTGGAAAAGATCCAATGGATCTAATCCATCATATGCATGACATAGTCATGGGGTTGAGCAGATGCTCAACAGGGTGAATCATCACTTGGTTTTCACCAAGGATCATTGCTAGTCTAAAAAGCCACCAAAAATAGAAACCATCCAGATACAGATCTTGTGCACAGAAGCAAGATCACATGCACAGATAGCACCAGTAGATAGCATAGATTAGCAGCTAAGACTACACAGAAGATCCTAAGCAAGCAACCATCAGAAAACCCTAGATTTCTTCACAGGCAAGCATATTGGCATTCATACTTACTATGATCCCCTAATATGCAAGCAAAGTTGAGTAGCCAACAAGATCCAACCAACTAGGTGAGCAACCAGTCAGTAGCAAGGCTACTGAGGTCACATCACACTTAGCACCAATTAAGAGAAAGCCAAATAGATCACATCACTACCCAGAAATGGATTCAGACTTTAATTGCTTGTAAAAGAATCATGAACAGCAAATTCATATACAAGCAAGTCATTTAAATCATCACTGCATAAGCAGTTCATCATAATTAAGTAATCCAAGCATGAATTTATCACAGATCCATGCTAAGCATGACAGCAGTATACTGTTAAGCAACAGCACAAGTAAGCAACAGCACAGTGATGCTTGAGCATCAGCATCACCAGATAATTAACTCATATAGCCACAGTATTAGACAGTGAGCCATCATTGACAATCAATTGATCAAATGGATCAATTATAGCAAGCCAAGTTACACAGAGAGGTTAGCCAACAAGCAAGAAATGATCCAATGGATCATTGGCTTGCAGAGGTAGCACTGAAGCATATCACAGGCACCACTGGCACACACACAAGTGTCACAGATGCAACACAGGTACACCTAGGCAAGCAAGTATGATAAACCAGTAAGCATAGCAAGCCCATAAGCATGAACAGCAGGGTATATCAAGCCAAAGCAAGCACAGTAGAGCAGGGCAAGTGTAGAGCAAGCTAGAAGTAGCAGAGAAGCAGGCATAGCATGAACAGCAAGCAAATCGACATGTGCCAGTACCAGTAACTGGTAATCTGACCATTAGATTGCAGTAAACCGAAGCACAGTAAGATTGCGCAGCAGTAGCATGACTCTAGATGATCACAAGATCACCAGAGAGTGACATAGCATGAGGAGGAAGAAGCACAGTAACAAGGGGAGGCGCACAGAAGAGAAGGAGGAGAAGCATAGGACCTTACCCGCGCCTGGAAGCAGAAGCTATGGCATGGCGAGGCAGTGCCCGCGCGGCCATAGCAGCTGCAAAGCCAGGGAAGTCGCCGGCGTTACGCCGACGAACACCACCACAAAGAAGACAAAGCATGGAGACGACGGCACAGGCGCTGCGAGCAGCACCCGCGCCAGGTCGATCTCGGAGGCGCGCACGTCGACGGCGAAGGCGAGAGCTCGTCGGAGATTCCAAATCGCCCGAGGCGATTCTCCACGAGATCCAGATCGAGGCAATTTGCCAGGAGAGGACGAGAGGGGAAAAACGGCGCGGACAGATCGATAGATCTGCTCGCGGCGGTTCAGGAGCTATAGATGGCTACTGCGGAGGAGGCCGGCGATGGCCGGAGCAGGGCGGCGGCCATGGCGGCGACGCCATCGCCACGGGATCGCCAGAGGCTAGGGTTAGGTCGAGTGAGGAGAAGACCGAGTGAGAGTGAGTGAGGTGGGCCGCTTCGGCGCCACCGAACCCAAAAAGGGGGCCAGCCTATTTGGGCCGTCCCTGGGTTAGTTTAATTGGGCTGGGCCCAATAGGGGTCCAGGGGGTATTTTGGTCATTTTACATTTAATAAAAGATCAAAACTTTACCAAATTTTTATAAATCATAACAACTCTAAAAATCCAATAAAAATTGGATTTATAAATGAAAAATAAATCTTAACCAGAATAAAATATGAAATGGAATTTATGGAACAAATTCAAAATTATGAATTTTCAGAATTTAAATAATAACTCGGAATTTAAATTATTATTTCTTTGAATTTAAAATTCAAGGAAAAATCTCAAATAAGTTCAAATACTTATTTTCCAACATTTCAAAATGAGATTCTATTATTCCAAGTCATTTCTTTTGAACAAGGGAATTTTTCCCAGAAAACTACTATATTCCTTTTTATTCCAAAAACTATAGAGGTTACTCTATAATTTCAAATTATTTTTGGAATGATTAAGGTAATCATTAAGTAAAATCATTTTACTTTGAATTGTTGTACTTTGTGTGAATTACAATGATCAATACTTTTAAATCAATTGTAAATTACCGTCAAAGACATAAATCTTAAATACAACCCTAAATTGTAATAACTCATTGGGGTAAAGGGATTCAACATAAAATAATCCATCCATTATTGCATTATTTGGATTTTTATAACATTGTCCTTACCGGACAATGATGCTTCTTACAGAACCCGAGGTCCAGGTTCCATCAACTGCATTGAACTGCACTATCTCGCAGTCCACAGGCAAGTTCACCCTTGCTCATGTCAACTTGATTATTTTCTACTACTTTAATGCAAAGCTATATACTTATCATTCCTGCATCGCAAATGAAATGTTATTTTCCAACTATGAATATGACTATGTGGATGGCAATGGAACCATGGTATGTGTTGATATGGTGGAGGTTCCATTGCAATGGGTTATATCACCCTAGGATTAAATTACCAATGCCGTCCAGTGATTCTAGCGCCGTACAAACCGCGTTGACCATGAGATCTATAATGGCTCTGGAAAAGCCAACAGATCTTTTCCCTTCGCACGCCAACGGATCGGAGAGACGGTGGGGTGCCGGAGGCACCGCCGCAATAGGTTGGGAAATCCTTTTAAATCCCCATCCATTGGTGATGTTAATCTCTTTCGATCTATGAGGGATTGTCCTGAGTACACCATGAGTAAAGCCGTATTATCTGGGAAGTCTACCGGAGGTGTACGGTCGGACAAAAGGGTGGGTTTGCGGTCGCGGAGAAGGCGGTGTGGGCTTGGATCTTTATACCTGGCCTCACACCAAAGGAAGTGTGAACGGGGCAAGTTCCTCGCGGATGGCAAAAAGGGTGAGATCTCTTGTGGGAAAAGTAACGCACCTCTGCAGAGTGTATCAAATTGTGGCTGTCACTCCTTGTTCCGGGAAGGAACTGCGAACGCGGGCAGAAAGGAACTCCACGAAGTTCGGTCAACTCCGTGAAGACTGACGGGCATAGTTTTCATAATAAAAGCAACCTTTTGAAGAAATGTTTTCAAAACATGCATTGACCTGCGATTTCCTGATCAATGGTCGTAGCTAGTGCATCAAACACCTTTTATTCTTTTAGAACTTGCTGAGTACCTCTGTACTCACTTTCTTTCGACACCCTTGCTAGACTCGTGATCCTAAGTAGAGGCTATCAACGATGGAGCACCAGAAGGAAGCTACGAGCTGGTCTACGAAGAACCTGATCTTACCGGCGGAGTGGAAGGCGTAGACTATGGGATAGTCTACGGACCAGATGACACGGAGGTGGAGGAGTAGTGATATACCCTAGTATCATAGAGCCGAGCAACGTAGAACTTACCTAAATAAGTTGTTGAGCTCTTTCATCTTTAGTATGAGTTGTAATTGTACTTTAGTAGTATCTTAAGGTGTTCTCACAGGACCTGTGAGAATACCAACTTGTTAAGACAATGTTTGTAATAAAGTATGGAGTGTTATGACCTGCAATGTTTCTGTTGTACCACTCTGAGGGATATGGCAATTTGTGAGGAAGCCCCTTCACAAAGATCATATCAACGACTTGTATACTACAACATGCAGTGGTATGCTGGGTCACCGCACTTGTCATCTATTGGAGTTCTTACTACTTGGTACTTGCCATCAGACAATGATAACCTACAAAAACGCCATCAAAATTGTCAACAATTGTTAAGGGAGGTTATCCAAATTCCAGCACACAAGCTAGAGCTGACAAGGGAACTTAGCTTCATTTTTTTCATGATTTCTATTACCTCATGACAAATGTGCCGTGGCATAGTGTTGCGGTCAGAAACCCACCGGCGAGCAGCGACGGGCAACACAGTAGAGCCGGGAGGCTCCCAGGACTGCGGCTGGCCCTGGTCCCTCCGAGCGACGGCCCGCAAAGACTCAGCACGCACGTCTGATGCTGGTGCAAGGGCGTGCCACCTGACCTATACCTGGTCAGGAAGGTGATGGATGTGCCTGATACGTCCCCGACGTATCCATAATTTCTGTTGTTCCATGCTTGTTTTATGACAATACTTACATGTTTTGCTTGCACTTTATGATGTTTTCATGCATTTTCCGGAACTAACCTATTAACGAGATGCCACAGTGCCAGTTCCTGTTTTCTGCTGTTTTTGGTTCCAGAAAGGCTGTTCGAGCAATATTCTCGGAATTGGACGAAATCAACGCCAAACCTCCTATTTTTCCCTAAGGCTCGAACACCGAAGAAGAGTCGGAGAGGGGCCAGGGGGCCACCACACCACATGGCGGCGCGAGCCAGACCCTGGCCGCGCCGGCCTAGGGTGTGGCGCCCCCAGGTGCCCCCCTGCGCCGCCTCTTCGCCTATAAAATCCCCTTCGACCTAAAAACACAGTACCAATTGACGAAACTCCAGAAAAGTTACTGTGGCGCTGCCGCCATCGCGAAACTCCAATTCGGGGGACAGAAGTCTCTGTCCCGGCACCCTGCCGGGACGGGGAAGTGCCCCCGGAAGCCATCTCCATCGACGCCACCGCCTCCATCATGCTCCGTGAGTAGTTCCCCCATGGACTACGGGTTCTAGCAGTAGCTATGTCGGTATACTCTCCCCCATGTACTTCAATACAATGGTCTCATGAGCTGCCTTACATGATTGAGATTCATCTGATGTAATCGGTGTTGTGTTTATTGGGATCCGATGGATGATACATTATGATTAGTCTACCTATAAAGTTTGTGAAGTTATTGTTGCTGCAATCTTGTTATGCTTAATGCTTGTCACTAGGGCCCGAGTGGCATGATCTTAGATTTGAGCTTTATACTTATTGCTTAGATTGTATCTACAAGTTGTATGCACATGTCGCTGTCCGGAACCAATGGCCCCGAAGTGACAGAAATCGGGACAACCGGAGGGGATGGTAGTGATGTGAGGATCACATGTTTTCACGGTGTGTTAATGCTTTGCTCCGGTACTCTATTAAAAGGAGTACCTTAATATCCAGTAGTTTCCCTTGAGGCCTGGCTGCCACCGGCTGGTAGGACAAAAGATGTTGTGCAAGTTTCTCATTGCGAGCACGTACGACTATATACGGAAAACATGCCTACATAATTAATAAGCCTGATGTTCTTTCTTAATGCTTTGAATCCTATCAATTGCTCAACTGTAATTTGTTCACCCAACACTTGTCACTTATTGGAAAGTTACCACTAGTGTAGATCGCTGGGAACCCCGGTCCATCTCTCATCATAATATACTTGTTCTACATGTCATTGGAAGTAGTATCAACTATTTTCCGGTGCCATTGCTCTCATATTGCTATTATCGGCTGTGTTATCGTTACTATTGCTCTCATATTATCGCTACTTTCACATCACCCTCGTTGCTAGTGCTTTTCCAGGTGCAGCTGAATTGACAACTCAGTTGTTAAGGCTTATCAGTATTCTTTACCTCCCCTTGTGTCGAATCAATAAATTTGGGTTATACTACCCTCGAAGACTGTTGCGATCCCCTATACTTGTGGGTCATCAAGACTATTTTCTGGCGCCGTTGCCGGGGAGGCATAGCTCTACTCATAAGTTCACCTGGGGAGTACACTCTACCTCTCTCTCTGTTTTTAATTTGTTTTATTTTGTTTTGCTTAGTTTACTTTTGTCTAGTTTACTTGTGCTTAGTTTATTTCTGTCTAGTATTATTTTGCTTAGTTTACTTTTGCTTAGTTTCTTTTTGTCTTGTTTTATTTGTCTCATATACCCAAAAACCCATAAAAATTTGAAAAACCGAAAAATTAAAAACTGCTATTATGGGAGAACCTACAACCTACTTGGAGCTTATGGAATGTTATAATTGTTATAGAGAATCAAGAACTGGTAAAATAATGAGTGCTATGATAGATAAATTAAATACAATTGCTAGAATCTTGCTTAGACGCCATGATATAAACTGTTGCTCTCGACAGGATACTAAACATCTTAAATTTCAATGTGGCTTT
Organism: Lolium perenne; assembly: GCF_019359855.2. Classification (NCBI taxonomy): domain Eukaryota; kingdom Viridiplantae; phylum Streptophyta; class Magnoliopsida; order Poales; family Poaceae; genus Lolium; species Lolium perenne. The sequence goes on from NC_067250.2 coordinate 281,320,519, forward strand.
AGTGAGGAATATTTTATTAAGAGCTATAATCGGAATTGCTATATTCATTATGGGTTCGAAGAGGTAGAACAATTTGTCTTATTTATGGGAGCCTCCGAGATAGATCCTTCATGGTTGAGAATTATGAAACTTGTGCTATTTGTAAGGACCTTAAAGATTATGTCTCTACTATCCTTAATTCTTGCATAGAATGCTACAGTAGGAATCCTTATATCCTTGATTATAAAGAGAGACACATTAATGCACAAGAATGCACTCACAATTTGCAGGAACCGGTGGAAGAAGAAACTGATGAACCTGAAAGCTCATTGGATGAAAAAGAGGAGGAAATTGATGAACCTGAAAGCTCATTGGATGAAAAAGAAGAGGAGAGTGACGAACAAAAGGAGGAAGAATGGATTAGCTACCCATGCCAACCTTCTAATGAGAGTAACTCTTCATCTCTTACACTATTTGATTGTCCTCCATGCTTACCAAAAGAGGTTGAATGTTATGTTCCTGTGGATTCTCTTGAAATATTACCTACGAGTAAAACTTGTGAGAATAATTATGCTACTGTTATATATGATAATCCATGCTACTTTGATAAATCTTATGATAATGCTTTGTTTGTGCCTGATGTCGAAATGCATGGTACTAAAGAATTTTGCTTAGCAAATGTTTATGATAAAGCTCTAGATGATGGTCCTATGTTACTTGATAATATTAATTGTACTACTAATGAAAATGGGATTGGAGAGTTCTTGACTTATTCTATGAGTCCCATATCTCTTGAGATTGATCAACTACCTTGTTATATTATTAATAAAAGTAAGTTTGAAAGTTTTAATTCCACTATTCTTGAACTTGATAAAAATTATGTTTTTGGAAATCATGAAAAGTATGCTGCATGTGATAGTTATATTGTTGAGTTTATTCATGAAGCTACTGAAAATTATTATGAGAGAGGAAAATGTGGTTGTAGAAATTTGCATGGTACTAAAACACCTCTCTATATGCTTAAAAATTTGAAGTTACTCTTGTTTTATCTTCTTATGCTTGCTACTTCGTTCTTCATGAATTTATTTGTGTACAAGATTCCTATGCATAGGAAGTGGGTTAGACTTAAATGTGTTATGGATTTGCCTCTTGATGCTCTCTTTTGCTTCAAATACTATTTCTTGCGAGTGCATCATTAAAACTGCTGAGCCCATCTTAATGGCTATAAAGAAAGCAACTTCTTGGGAGATAACCCATGTGTTATTTTGCTACAGTACTTTGTTTTATATTTGTGTCTTGGAAGTTGTTTACTACTGTAGCAACCGCTCCTTATCTTAGTTTTGTGTTTTGTTGTGCCAAGTGAAGCCTCTAATCGAAGGTTGATGCTAGATTTGGATTTCTGCGCAGAAACAGATTTCTATCTGTCACGAATCTGGGCTGTTTTCTCTGTAGAAAAATCAGAAAAATATGCCAATTTACGTGCGTGTTCCTCAGATATGTACGCAACTTTCATTAGTTTTAAGTTTTCTGATTTGAGCAACGGAAGTATTTATTTAAAATTCGTCTTTACTGGCTGTTCTGTTTTGGCAAATTCTGTCTCTGTTTTTTTGCATTGTCTCTTGTGGACTTTAAGCGAGGTTTTCTAGACGTAGAGGACTGTAGCTAATGTTTTATTGAGTTCTTGCAATGTGCCACTACAGGACCAAGGTGGATTCAAATTTTTTGTTGAGTACTAACCCCTCTAATGAAGTTTATGAGAAGTTTGTTGTGAAGGAAGTTTTCAAGGGTCAAGAGAGGAGGATGATATATGATCAAGAAGAGTGAAAAGTCTAAGCTTGGGGATGCCCCCGTGGTTCATCCCTGCATATTTCGAGGAGACTCAAGCGTCTAAGCTTGGGGATGCCCAAGGCATCCCCTTCTTCATCAACTTATCAGGTTCCTCCCCTGAAACTATATTTTTATTCGGTCACATCATATGTGCTTTACTTGGAGCGTCTATGTGTTTATTTTCGTTTTGTTTGTTTGAATAAGATCGGATCCTAGCAATCCTTGTTTGGGAGAGAGACACGCTCCGCTTTTTCATATGAACACTTGTTCTTCGTTTTATTTTTAATGTTCAATGATAAAAGTTGGAAGCTACAATACTTATTATTATTTGGTTGGAAAAGGAAAATGCCTCATATGTCTTGGATAATTTGACACTTGGCAATTGTTTTGAGCTCTCAAGTAGATCATGATTAAGTTTTTTTTCATGTAGTTTAAACCTATTAGTGGAGAACTACTGTAGAGCTTGTTAAAATTGGTTTGCATAATTGGTCTCTCTTAAGGTCTAGATATTTTCTGGTAAAAGTGTTTGAGCAACAAGGAAGACGATTAGTAGAGTATTATAATGCTTGCAATATGTTCTTATGTAAGTTTTGCTGTACCGGTTCATACTTGTGTTTGCTTCAAACAACCTTGCTAGCCTAAGCCTTTGTACTGAGAGGGAATACTTCTCGTGCATCCAAAATCCTTGAGCCAAAAACTATGCCAATTGTGTCCACCATACCTACCTACTATGTGGTATTTCCTGCCATTCCAAAGTAAATTGCTTGAGTGCTACCTTTAAACAATTCAAAATGCTTCTCAATTTGTGTCAATGTTTTATAGCTCATGAGGAAGTATGTGGTGTTTAGCTTTCAACCTTGTCATTTACTTTTGACGGACTCTCATATGGACTAGTGGCACATCCGCTTATCCAATAATTTTGCAAAAAGAGCTGGCAACGGGATTCCCAGTCCCAAATTAATTAACCTAAATAGACACTCCTCCATGGTTTGTGATTGTTGGACGGCACCCGAAGGATTCAGTTAGCCATGGCTTGTGTAAGCAAAGGTTGGGGGGAGTGTCATCATCATAATAAAACTAAAATAAAAAGGCACTCCTTCATGGTATGAGATTGTTGGTAGGCACCCGAGGATTCGGTTAGCCATGGTTTGTGTAAGAAAGGTTGGAAGGAGTGCCACATAAATATGCAAATAATTCATGGGAGCCGCTCTTGAAAGTCCGGTTGGCGAGGTAGTTAGAGTGCCCACTACCATTCGTTGACAACAACAAACACCTCTCAAAACTTTAATTTTGTGCTCTCTTTATGTTTTCAAAACCAAAGCTCTAGCACAAATATAGCAATCGATGCTTTCCTCTTTGAAGGACCATTCTTTTACTTTATGTTGAGTCAGTTTACCTACTTTCTTCCACCTTAGAAGCAAACACTTGTGTTAACTGTGCATTGATTATTACATACTTGCATATTTGCATTCATCATATTACTTTATGTTGACAATGTCCATGAGATATGCATGTTGAAAGTTGAAAGCAACCGCTGAAACTTATATCTTCCTTTGTGTTGCTTCGATGCCTTTACTTTGAATTTATTACTTTATGAGTTAACTCTTGTGCAAGACTTTTGATGCTTGTCTTGAAAGTACTCTTCAGGAAAAGTTTTGCTATATGTTACCTATTTGTTAGCAACTATAGATTATTGCCTTGAGTCACTTCATTCATTTCATATGCTTTGTAATAGTATGATCAACGTTATGTAAGTAGCATGTCACTACAGAAATTATTCTTTTTTATCGTTTACCTGCTCGGGACGAGCAGGAACTAAGCTTGGGGATGCTGATACGTCCCTGACGTATCCATAATTTCTGTTGTTCCATGCTTGTTTTATGACAATACTTACATGTTTTGCTTGCACTTTATGATGTTTTCATGCATTTTCCGGAACTAACCTATTAACGAGATGCCACAGTGCCAGTTCCTGTTTTCTGCTGTTTTTGGTTCCAGAAAGGCTGTTCGAGCAATATTCTCGGAATTGGACGAAATCAACGCCAAACCTCCTATTTTTCCCGGAAGGCTCCAGAACACCGAAGAAGAGTCGGAGAGGGGCCAGGGGGCCACCACACCACATGGCGGCGCGGGCCAGACCCTGGCCGCGCCGGCCTAGGGTGTGGCGCCCCCAGGTGCCCCCCTGCGCCGCCTCTTCGCCTATAAAATCCCTTTCGACCTAAAAACGCAGTACCAATTGACGAAACTCCAGAAAAGTTACTGTGGCGCCACCGCCATCGCGAAACTCCAATTCGGGGGACAGAAGTCTCTGTCCCGGCACCCTACCGGGACGGGGAAGTGCCCCCGGAAGCCATCTCCATCGACGCCACCGCCTCCATCATGCTCCGTGAGTAGTTCCCCCATGGACTACGGGTTCTAGCAGTAGCTATGTCGGTATACTCTCCCCCATGTACTTCAATACAATGGTCTCATGAGCTGCCTTACATGATTGAGATTCATCTGATGTAATCGGTGTTGTGTTTGTTGGGATCCGATGGATGATACATTATGATTAGTCTATCTATAAAGTTTGTGAAGTTATTGTTGCTGCAATCTTGTTATGCTTAATGCTTGTCACTAGGGCCCGAGTGGCATGATCTTAGATTTGAGCTTTATACTTATTGCTTAGATTGTATCTTCAAGTTGTATGCACATGTCGCTGTCCGGAACCAATGGCCCCGAAGTGACAGAAATCGGGACAACCGGAGGGGATGGTAGTGATGTGAGGATCACATGTTTTCACGGTGTGTTAATGCTTTGCTCCGGTACTCTATTAAAAGGAGTACCTTAATATCCAGTAGTTTCCCTTGAGGCCCGGCTGCCACCGGCTGGTAGGACAAAAGATGTTGTGCAAGTTTCTCATTGCGAGCACGTACGACTATATACGGAAAACATGCCTACATAATTAATAAGCCTGATGTTCTTTCTTAATGCTTTGAATCCTATCAATTGCCCAACTGTAATTTGTTCACCCAACACTTGTCACTTATTGGAGAGTTACCACTAGTGTAGATCGCTGGGAACCCCGGTCCATCTCTCATCATAATATACTTGTTCTACATGTCATTGGAAGTAGTATCAACTATTTTCCGGTGCCATTGCTCTCATATTGCTATTCTTCTTTGTGTATTCTTGTTACTATTGCTCTCATATTACTGCTACTTTCACATCACCCCTGTTGCTAGTGCTTTTCCAGGTGCAGCTGAATTGACAACTCAGTTGTTAAGGCTTATCAGTATTCTTTACCTCCCCTTGTGTCGAATCAATAAATTTGGGTTATACTACCCTCGAAGACTGTTGCGATCCCCTATACTTGTGGGTCATCAGTGCCTCTCTTAGTTTCCTGCATGGCATACACGTAAATATTAAATACGAGCCTCAATCGGCTCTCAGGTTGTCCTGTGAATCGGCTCAAAGAGCCGATCCACCCATGATCCGTACGAGGTGTACGAATATATGGTGGTCCTGCTTGATCAAAATAAAGCTAAAACGACCTACTACGATTTAGGGTTTCACCACATAATCGGAACATCCTACTCGTGATTGAGCCTGGCGGCCACGCACGGTGATCGTAAACCGACCCTAGACAAGGCCTAAAAACCAACACGAAGTTGATCCCCGGAACATCCTGTCTAGGGCTAGCAAACTACACCCTACGCGCCACTGGATCCTTCAACCCGTTTGTAAGGCCTAACTATGCGGATATTAAACTAATCCTTGAAGAACAAGGAGCAATCATAACGGATCGGATCTACTAAATAATGATCAAGCGGGGTGCCGCCCTTACACCTAAGATAGGTGTAAGGGCGGCTAGACGTCTAAGGGTTGCACGACGACAGCATATGATACGATGAACAATGCTAACCCTAACACGTCTAAGATAACTACGTTGCTCGCCATCAACAAGGCTTCAGCACGAGCAACGCATGAACAGCGAATAAACATGTACTGCCTAGACCGCAAGATGCGATCTAGGCAGCATGATGCTTACCCGGAAGTAACCATCGAGACAAGGGAGTTGGCGATGCGCCTAGATTGGTTTGTGGTGAACGTTATTGTTGTTTATTTCATAAACCCTAGATACATATTTATAGTCCGTAGACTTTCTAACGTGGGAATAATCCCAACCGGGCACGAGCCAAACTCTATCTAACCGACACGTATCCTACTATATTACAGATACACGGGCAAACTAGCCCAAACTTTGCATATAAGGCCGATTCATGTATTTCTTCCATGTATATCCTTCAAGCCCATCTTTAATCGCGGCCCACCTCTGATCCGGTCAAATTCTGGTGATAACACATAGCAGCACATATAATGCTCCATGCCAATACGCGCTGAATCGCCATCTACTGATCCATTCGAGATCCAACGACCCATGAACCATAATCCTGCCCGCACGTTAACCACTCTCGTCGTAGCCTTGCCTTCCCTAACAAACGACCTCTCCCGCCACTCTCCCGTGCTTGACGAGAAAACTTGGAGTGCCAACATGGGTGGCGGCCATTCTGTCGAGTGCTGAGGAACCTCCACGCTCCACCGAACTTTTGAGAAATAGCTCGAACTTACCGTGAAGTTCTCTTCGACGAGCTCTTCTGGTGGCACTTTGGCTGGTTTGCAGTCACTCAGGTCAAACAAGCCTAGATCCTTGGGCGGGATCGAGAACACCTCGTAATGCGGCGACACGGCAGGATCAAACGCCAAATAGGAGGCACAACATTCTCCGTAGAAAGCCGTGTCTGCCGGAAGACGCTCCCACCATCGCGTCGCGGGGTTGACCACACACAACTCCCTCTCGTAGTCGTAGAGCAGGAGGCCATTGCACTGATCCACGATGGCTGCGGCGTAATCTTCGTCGGTGTAGCCGGGTAGGAAGTGGAGGTTGCCGTAGTCGACGCCGGGATGCTGCGTGGAGGGGCGGCCGAGGAAGTGCGGCCGATGGTATTCGTGGTAGTTTTCATGATTGTAGTCGCTACAGTTTGCGAAGATGCCCTCCACCGAGTGCGGGAGGAGGTGTGGGAGCAGCAGCCGCCGGGCGTCCACGATGGCGCGCCACGCCTTGCGCACGCAGCGGGACGCGGCGAGGTCCCGCGGCCGTAGGCGGCCGAGGATGGCGGCAAGCGCGTCCTCAGCCAGCTCTTCCGTGTGATCCATTAGATCTCAGCTGTTTGAGATTTGGCTGCGACGCCCCGGGTTCCTAAATAGTATTATTATATGCAAAAGATGTACAGAGACCTGATTCTTTGTTGTGTTTATACCGAACTCGTGTACTTTTCTCCCCCTTCCAAATCTGTACCGAAGAACTCAACACCAAAAACAATAAAAACTGAAAGGTGGTAGCAACATCCCTGAGAAAAAAAAGCGATATATAGCAACAAATTTTCGGAGCAGCCATAGCCCAAAGTATACCTCTGTTTCCATAAATAAGATGCATGTATTTCAAGATGAATTTTAACTGAAAATTTGAGCAACAAAATCTTAATTATATTATACTATGTAATTAGTATCGTTGGATTTGTATTGAAAAACAATTTCTAATGATATTAACTTTATACCGACAATCTTTATATTTAGAGTAATTGTTAGTCAAGCAAAAGCATAGAAAATAAAGATGTCTTATTCATTGAAATAGATGGAGTATGTTCATCTAGGCATGGCGACAGCTGCAGAGTATCATCCACAACCACAAGGCTATCATCAATGTGAACGAGGACGGTACCCAAGCGGTGGTGGGCACTTCCTCTAGGATGCTTGGCGCGAGCTTCCCCAAGGAACCCCCGCTTGTGCCCGTGGATTTCTTCATTGACCAGCCATTTGTCATATTTGTAACTGAGGAGTTTGGCACCATTGTCTATGTAGGGGTCGTCCATGAACATCGCCATCGGTGCCTCGAGAAAAGGTTCTTCGGTGCGGCCGAGTGCACGCCATCGTTGACATCATGCCAGCTCAGTGGCCAATCACAAATGAAAACGAGCAATGCATGGGGTCCTACTGTTGTGTCTTAGTCACTTCTTCCGCTGCTTGTTTAGCGAATGACTTAAGTAGGGATGTAAACAGATAAGATAATTTCCACACCAAAAACCGGCACCGAATCCATTTTAAGGTATCCATATTCGATTTTAAATAATTTGGTGGTTAAGGATATCCAATTTTGAAGTGGTGCTCCAGATACGATGTAGAATATAGTATAGCAAATAGCATGTAAATATAGATTATCTAAATTTTAATTAGAATAATTCGAAGATTTTAAATCTACGGTACTCATTTTCACGGCGGCCGCTGCGTGCGCGTGGCGTACGTGTGGCTCTCCCTGTCGCACGAATCTGCGCGGCGACGGCGCGACCTCCACGAGACGGTGGCGAAGAATCTCACGCGAAGCCGCGAGGCCGGGCGACGCTTCTCAACGGGGCGCACGACATGTGGCTGTCAAAAACGCCCCCAAACAAGATTCATTTGACCCACATTGCGTACAAGGGGCGTTGGTGACAACCACACGCATGCAGCTGCTGGTGAGCTACCGCCCACAACCGGCCAGCGACTCCGCCGTCCCACAATGACTACCGGTGCTGCTGACCATTGGAAGTCTCGCAATGCAAGTTATCAGCTGTACTACGAATTTTGTGTTAGTCGAACCAAGTGTGTGCGAGTGTGGGTGAATGCATGATCTTTTATGCACTAGGCTCAGTTTCCAAATCCGGGTGCATGCCAAAATTCACTGTCAAATTTTCAAATCTTTTATGTCGCAAGTAGCAGTCTCTTCAAGTTTCACCTTGGCTTGATGAAGCTTAGGGCTAGATACTGCATGCTTTGTCGGGGAGCTTTCTAGTTTTGTGTTCCCCATCTCTTTTTGGCAGGAGTTGAGATTATCTTTCGGTCCACCGGGAAGATGATCTCCTAAGATCGTGGGAGGTGGTATCGAGCTTTACTCAAAGCGTGCCATCAAGGAATGCATGTGGAAGATGATAACTTTTCAAACTTTTGAGTTTTATTTTCTTTTCTTGTAAATATGTTATTGTAAGAGCAGTTTTAAATAATATATGGTCTTAGGCCTTTTTTTCGTGGAAAAGGAAGAAACGAAAATACCGGTTAAATGGTTGTGCCCTCCTCACCCTGTCGACTAGAATATCGCGTCCCGAATAAAGGATATTATGATTTAGTGGGATACGCATTTTGCCTTCTAAAGAGTTGGAACACTTGCTTCGTGTCGAGAATCCTTTGTGTCATCACGACTCTCATGGGTTGCTGCCAACCTCGTTTTGTTGTCCTTCCACCTTCTTCGGATCCTTTCATATACTTCCTCTCACATTTTTTTTCTGGGAAAGGAGAATATGTCCCAACCTATGCATCGATCGATGCATATGACCTTCTTTATTAATTTATTTAACAATGATCTAATAAAGACCATACATCAAACAAACGAAGCTACTACACAACACCTATACATCCGAGAATGAGTGGAGATCATGCCAACATGGTCATATATCTTAAAAACATGAAAACCCTCAATAACTAAGAGTCCAGAACATCGGATATCCCGAGATGCTCTCTAGGCAAAACGGGAACGCTCATACGATTTACGAGACGCTTAGCGAGCACCTCATGCCCATGCTACAAAACCCGTCACTTTAGAACCACAAATCAATCCCATCTTGCGCGGGTACATCAGGACATGTCGTCACCGAGACACCACTTCACCATGCCAGCGAGACCTACCATCGTCCACATGGCATATGCAACTGCTCCACCTGTTGCCTTCCCCATCTAGCCCTTGCTCCTAAAACAATGCCCTAGGAGGGAGAGAGACACGAGCCATCGTCTGATTCAGGAGACCCAGATTTAGGGGTTCCCCCGGAGCAGCCTGAGCGGCGAACATGCTATGGTTACAAAGTCGTCACCTTCAACGGCGCAAAGATGCCGCCATTACCCGCCCTAACCGCAGTTGGAGCTCGGTTTTCACCGGTTGCCACGCCTCCCGTACTCACATCCGGCTAGGTCACCGCTGGGTGGTGCAGATCAGCTCCGCACTAGCCTCTGCTGACAACGAGGTGGAGAAGTTGTTGCCAGCCGCCGCCGCCTGGCCAGGGGGGGGGGGCATTGCCATGACCATTGCCCTCGGTTATATCCGATGTGACCTCCCCTGCCACCCAAAGAAAAAATGTAGTGGCCTGATCGATCCTGGGCGCCTTTGGCACCACGGCTTGTCGCCACCGCGGTCCAATCCGCAGTCGGTGGCGGGACAGCCGCTCGGGTGCCCCGGGAACGATAAGGGAGCTAGGGGTTCGCGGTGAACGTTTGTTTTTTATAGTTTTCGCTTCACATACTGACTTTTTTGCGGGGTTCACATACACAACTTGTCACCAACCAGAGGTGCAATTAACCGGACAACCATATCATATACCCCAACCAACATGATCTCATCATGTTCCATTTTTCTTGGTAGAGTCGATGGTACCCTTCACTTGCAAAAGAATAAAGGAACAGTCTCGCTCCTGTTGCACTGCTGCTTCTAGATGATGATTTATTTAAGTGGAATGTAAGATTGACCGACTGACGAGTGATGATTAGAACTCGTGTGATCGCTAGGACAACACACGGCTGCAAATATAAAAAGAGCACTGCTACATGTACGACGAAATTCGTCCGATTTTTGTCCGACCGTGGCACATAACCCTTGGATTAAATAGCTGCATCAACAAGGATCACTGGATGATACAGTCGTACGGGATTCGTACAGGAAATGTCGTGTGCAGAGCAATTCCGATATAAAAACGAGATGACGTAAGGGCTTAGGGGCAAGATCACCCGCCTGGAATAAATACCTCGCGCACTGGCTCAAGTACACTGCTCCGACCAAACCTCACAAAAACTTTTTTTCCCTTTTTTCCCCCAATCCCGCGGAGAAATACTCCTAGCTGCCTTTTCCTTTTTTGTTCTTTTCCCAGGTCGTCGGATCCCCGGGGGAATTCGCCGATTTGCTTCCGCGACTGACACGAATCGAGGTAATTTGGTCTCTAGCCTCTTTGCCGATTTCTCGGGGGATAATTTTGCGTCTCTGGCGATCTAGTGGAGCATAAAATTTGCCGCCTTGGGGGTCAAAATTTGTTTCCGTGGTCGTGGATGGCCGGGAGGGGATTCGTTTGTGGGGGTTCCACACGCAGCTGGATGTGATCAGGCGAAAAAAATCGTCGCTTTGATGCTAAGAAATCTCCGCATGCCGTTGGTGATTGAGTTAGATATCGCCTGCGTTTTGGACCCCTGTTTTGTTCAGCAAATGGTTGGTGTTCATCGTCTCCTTAATGGATTTTATTGTTCATGCTTATTTGAGCGAAGTTTCTGTAATCTGTACCCATATGTGGGGGAACTCTTTAGGAAAGGAGGGGACAAGAACAGTCGTAGCTGTACTGCTACCACCGTACACGCAGCACAGGATTCTGCATTTTTTCTGTTGCCGCATGTTGTGCTTTTTCTTCTGCGGTGGTTGTGGTTGTTATAAGCGGTGTTGTCTTGGAAACTACCACTTGCTCATCATCCCATTTTCATGTCACATAGTTTGTGTTAAGCCGGGAGCTTGGGCCTTCTTTTTTAAGTATGCTCTTGCTTTTAAAGTTTTACTCTGCATTTAGTTGCATTAATGCTAGGAAGTGAAAAGCTAATCAACGCAAGCGAATTTGTTTATCATGTCAAGTATTCTCTGAATAACTGCCCTGATAATGAGTTTAAAAATCTTGAACAGTTCAACTCACTTTTGAAGGCCAAGAAAGTTGCTGATTTCATTTTGCGTTCTTGAACTTGTGGCATTGCAGTTGCAGAAGACAAACTGGCCTGCTAGGAACCAAGCTATAGTTGCCAACGCAGCGCCAGACTCTCTTGCCGCCTCTTCTCCTAACTAGCTGACCTCCAATGGGATGGGGAACCATCATATCCAGGCGCCTCAAAGTTTTTTCATTGGCACTGTTTGTCTACTTTGACTATAAGGTGTGGTTCTGCTTCTCTCTATGCTGTTGTTTCATCAATCAGTATCTTCTGTTGTTCTGGTATGAACAGATTAACAACTTCTTGAGGTATGAGCAGGCTGTTCAGAAGAGAGTGCAATGGGTTAGTGCTGTTAAAAAGAATTCTATATGGGCAAAGACACACGAGCGAAATGCTCGCCGTGTTCTCAACCTGATGATAGAATTAGAAGGTCTATGGGTGAAAATGGGTCAGTATTTGTCCACAAGAGCCGATGTGCTTCCTGAGCCATACATAACTGTCCTGAAGCAGTTGCAGGACTCGCTTCCTCCACGCCCCCTTGAAGAGGTATGCATACTTGTTCATTCAAGTTAGTTTCTCATAAGTATTTCCATTCATTTGTGACCAATCGAACTGACATCATATAACATAACTGCAACGCAATTTATCTTAATTTCTTTTTTCCCCTGTGTGCAGGTTCGTGGAACCATCGAGAAAGAACTTGGGAAACCCATGAGTGAACTATTTGCTAATTTTGACAATAACCCTCTTGCAACTGCATCAGTAAGTTGTTTTGCTCCCAAATGAACTATAGATTCTCTGATGTAAATTTATTGTATGCTCATGTGAATCTTCGTGAACACTTCTTGACAGATAGCACAAGTTCATCGTGCAACTCTGGAAGATGGCAGAGAAGTAGTTGTGAAAATTCAGCATGATGGTATCAAAGAGATCATATTAGAGGTTCCTCTTTTTTTTGCTGGAAATAGTGTTTTGTAAAATAAGTAGGATTGCTATGACAGTTTTTCATCGGTAATCAGGATCTGAAGAACGCAAAATCACTAATTGAATGGATTGCATGGGCAGAACCTCAGTATGATTTCAATCCGATGATTGATGAATGGTGCAAGGAGGCACCAAAGGAGCTTGATTTCAATCATGAAGCAGGTAGTTCTCCTTGCTCAGATTCTTAAGCACGTGCTCCTCTCCATCTGTTACCAAATTCTCTTGTCATTAGTTATAGGCACTCATAAAGAGGTCATCGTGGTAATGTATGATGCGAAATTAAATTCTTGCAGAGAACACTAGGACTGTCTCCAGAAACCTTAGTCAGAAAACTGAAGGTGGAACTGGCAGTGTTTCCAGTGATGTTGATGTACTTATTCCAGAAGTTATCCAGGTCTATCGCCTATTCTGCTTTTAAAAAAAAATTGTGCTTGTGAATCACGTGACCATCATCTGACCCATGCTTCTTTTGTATCAGTCGACTGAGAGAGTTCTAGTTTTGCAATATATGGATGGGATCCGCTTACATGACAATGATTCACTGGAAGCATATGGTGTTGATAAGAAAAGACTTGTTGAAGAGATAACCCGTGCGTATGCTCATCAATTATACATTGACGGTTTCTTCAATGGCGATCCTCACCCTGGTATTTCAATTCTATGCCTCTTAGGAACTTCTATTATCTTATCTGATTGTTCCATTGGATTTCTCTGTATTGCTTTCACATAGATTCATCTTAACATGAACTTTCTTCTATAGGCAATTTCCTTGTTAGCAAGGAACCTCCACACAAACCGATTCTCCTTGATTTTGGACTCACGAAACGCATATCACAATCAATGAGGCAGGCACTAGCAAAGATGTTTTTGTCATGCGCTGAGGTTTGTAACACTTTGATCTTTCAAATAACAGTCATGGCATCGCAACAAGGAACAGAGTTAATCAAGAGAAGTTGTATCTTTTGTTAGCTATAAAATATAAGCAGACAGCCATTTCCTTTGGAGTAAATGCAAACTTTTCACATATTGCAATTGAACGCACACAAACTTGTCTTATAATCTTCCTACCCTATTTGTGTAGTATTATTATTTCTAGTCATTAATCATTTATCACTGAGAAATGGCACGCCACATTCAACAACCATAAACCAGATAGAATTAGTAACCATGCTTTGTTTTTACTCTGTTTTTTCAAGTGTCATGCAACATCAAGTGATCACAGTCACTAATAATTTGAAGTATCAAAATCTGATAAATAACGTTTTGCAAGATATTCTCCTTATTATACCTTTTGTTTTTTATTTTTATCAGCCTGTCATTATTTTGTTAAATTTATGCATTTCACAATTCTTGGGTCAATGTGTAGGGAGACCAAGTGGCATTGCTATCAGCCTTTGCAGAGATGGGGCTTAAGCTGCGGGTTGACATGCCTCAGCAGTCTATGGATATTGCCACAATATTCTTTCGCCAGTCGACCACAGCAGATGAAGCAAAGGAGAACATTAAAGCACTGAATGAGCAGCGAGAACGGAACACCAAAGCCCTTCAAGAAAAGATGAAACTGAACAAGAAGGAGGTTAAACATTTTAATCCTGTGAGTCGGCATGCTCTGTTAACAACTTTCCTGTAAGCTGTGTTGAGTTTATCAAGCAAGAGACTGATTTTAAATGAAAATTTTGTCGCTATCAGGTTGATGCTTTCCCTGGGGATGCAATAATATTTATGAGGGTGTTAAATCTTCTTAGAGGTATCTCCTTGTCTCTTGAATGTATCCATCCCTCTGAACGGCCCAGCATCGCAGTGACATTGTCTCAATTATACCTGCAGGGCTCTCAGCTTCACTAAATGTTAGGATAGTTTATCTTGACATCATGAGGCCATTCGCTGAATCCACTTTGCTAGGGTAAGACACATGTCATGTCAGTGGTTTGCAGCAGCTTTATGGTGAACCATTCTATATAAATTTCTATTCTGTGCTTTCATTTATATCAGGAGTATAACGCGTGGGCCTTCAACAAATAGTCAGTGGATTTATGACTCGCCTGTTAACTCTGAAGTGGAGTCTAAACTGAGGAATCTTCTACTTGAGATGGGAAGTGAGAAAATTTTGGGAATACAAGTGGGTTGACTCATTTACATGCCATGACATTGATGTAACATACATTTGTTCTGCCATATCATCAGTTCAGCACTAATATCTGCATCTCGTTAGCTTGTTGCAATGGAGGCTTACTGGTCTTTCTTTCACAGGTATGTGCATATAAAGACGGAAAAGTCATAATAGATACTGCTGCGGGTTCCTTAGGGAAGTATGACCCTCGTCCTGTTCAACCTGATTCTCTGTTTCCAGTTTTCTCAGTGACAAAGGGTATCACTGCTGGGATGGTACATTGGCTTGTTGACAAAGGGTGAGTGGTTCATATCCGTACTGAGTTATTTCACATGTCAATCCAAATCTGATTGCAGGCCACCAGGTTAAATTATATTGTAGAATATATACAAATTGTTGGTCCTTTCATGTTAACCTTAGTTTACATGTGCAAACAAAAAATGGCCTGACAGTATGAGCATGGTAGCATGCCACTTTATTTTAATTGGCGTCTACATTTTTCAGTAAAAAAAGTTGTTCCATCTTTGTATATTGAGAAAGCAAAACTGCGCACAGTTCACTTTTATTCTGAAGTACAGACTCAGCCACATATGTTTTAATTTAAAAAAAATATTATGTACGTAGGTTCTAATGCACCTAAAAGATCTGGGCTTCTAACTTAGTCTTGTAGCATCTACTTTGTGTGTGGAGCAGATCCTTCAGACCTCCGCTACTTGTGCATGATACAGTTCGGGAATATTGATCATCTTTTCCATGTTACCTTATGCTTATATGCTATGTAGTGACAGCATGCTCTGATCTTTTAGGAAGTTGAAGTATGACGAAACAGTTGCCGATATATGGCCGGAATTCGGAACTAACAAAAAGGAGCTAATAAAGGTACACAAATTTCTGAACTTCTGTTATTTGATGAGGCATGGTTGTCCACTTCACTAACAGACTAATTTGCCACTTCCTAATGAAGGTGCATCATCTTCTTAATCATACATCTGGTCTGCAAAATGCACTGGGAGATGTAGTCAAAACCGATCCTATGTCGGTATGTGACTGGGAAGAGACGCTACACCAGATTGCAAAATCTACGCCTGAAACTGAGCCTGGTTCATCACAAATTTATCACTACCTATCCTTTGGTTGGCTCTGTGGCGGTCTCATAGAGGTATGTCTCCCCTACCTTGACATAAACCGAACCTTGCATCTTTTTTAGATAAATGAGCCTTCATAATTGGATCAGTGTCATTTATTTTTTCTCGAACTGGCATGCGTCATTGTATATTAGAAGAAGCCATCAAGAAGACGGGAGGATCAGTGTCATATGATTGTACTAATTCGTAATCTGACCAAGGGTCGGCTAAATTTAAATTCAAGTCCCAAACGAGTTATAGTTGACCTTTTAGGTTATAGGCTAAGTAAATGTAATTAATCTAAGAAATTGTGTTGTATTGCTACTGTTATAGCTTGATTTCATGAATCCTAACACTGCTATTTGACAAAAATAGCATGCGTCTGGGAAGAAGTTCCAGGAGATCCTAGAAGAGGCTATTGTTCGTCCTCTTCAAATTGAAGGGGAGCTATATATCGGCATTCCTCCAGGTACGCAGCAGATAGAAATAACAGTGTTTAGATTGTTCACATGATCTGTTATTTAGTTTTCCATGATCATACAAATAGTCCTGTATATGCTGAGTAAAATCTTGTTATTCTTCAGGTGTTGAATCTCGCCTGGCGGCACTGACAGTCGACATGGAAGAAATCAAGAAGCTATCAGGGTTGAAGCCAGGGCCGGACGTTCCACCGGAGTTGCTGAGCAGTATCGTGCAGATGGCGGCGGGTGTACCGGCTCTGTTTAACACGTTGAACATGCGCCGTGCCATCATCCCCGCCGGCAACGGGCATATATCTGCCCGCGCGCTTGCTCGGTACTACGCGGCCCTGGGAGCCAGCGGCACCATTCCCCCGCCGCACTCCAGTTCCTCCAAGCCACCCCTGGGCAGCCATGTGCACATCCCCACGCTCCCCACGGCCGCGCCCAAGAAGAAGAAGAAAGGCTCCGCAAAGAAGGGCGGCAGCACGCCTGACAAGGGCGAGTACGCCCAGCTACGCACCAGCGACGCCGACAGCGAAGCGTCGGCAGCTGCAGGGAGCACCGGCGGCACAATGTTCACCAACAGCAGCGGCAGCATCCTGGACGCCTTCATGGGCGTGGGCGAGTACTCGGGCATGATCCACCCTGACGGCAAGTTTGGGCTCGGGTTCAGGAGGTACGGCAAGGCTGGCTGCGCCCCGACAGGATTCGGGCACTCCGGGATGGGCGGGTCGAATGGGTTCTGCGACCCGGAGCACGCGTTCGCCATCGTGGTGACGCTGAACAGGATGTCGCTGGGGAGCGTGACACGGCGCGTGGTGCGGCTCGTGTGCGAGGAGCTGGGCGTGCCGGTGCCCGACGAGTTCTCCGTCGATGGGGAGAAGGGGCCTGACATGGTGCTCAACCTCGCGACGCCGCCGGAGTAGATTGATTGACCTGTAGGAATTAATTGTATACACGCGGGTGGTGTCATTTTGACGGAGGTGTTTTACACTGTGAACTCTAGCGGTTTGTACGTATGGGAATGTGCGGAAAAGAGGAGAATGAAATAGACAAATACATCAGTATTTTTAAAATTTTGCTCATGGCCTTCACGAATTGCTTTGACAAACTCAAGATTTATGGCACATGCATTATGCTATCTTAGCTGGTTGCTGAGTTGTAAGAGCTGTTGAAATATTGGGCCTGCACTTAGTGGCTCATACAAGATTTCAGATTTTCCTATAAATCTCAAAGCCCATATAGTGGCAGCCTTGTGAGTTTGAGCCCAAGTTGGTGGCAGCTCACTAGGGAGTGGCAAGATGTGAGAAGTTTAGTCCCACATGGAAAGTTGGGAGAAAGTTAGACCACCTTATAAGGTGGGTTGTTCCACCACTAGTAAGTGAGTAAGAATAGGAGTGGTTCACGCGCGCTCCTCCTCCTCGCTCGTCTCGTCTCGACACGTCCTGACGCGCGCCGCGCTCGTGGTAAGTGGATTGAGCCTCGAGCCGAGACTTAGTCGGTTCGGGTCGCTCCCGGACCGTGGGCTATCTGTAACCGACTCGAAAACGTGCACGCGATGTGGGTGTGCCCCACGTTGCCTAGGGTTTCCTGAGCCTATATAATCTCTTGCCCGGCTACCGTCTCTGCTTGCGCCGCCATCGTAGCCTACTCCATCCCGCGCGCCGACGTGCATCGGTGAACGGGAGAGCAGGTCTCCGGAACCACTCGTCCAAATTAGGTTTTTGGGAAGCGCTCTGCGCGACTGCTCAAGTTCTTCATCACGGGTCGCCTTCCGTCCAAGTCGGGCGGTGCTGCCTACCGTCGTCTTCAACGCCGTCTGCTTCGACCCGTCGTCCCCGTCGTCAACAACGTTGTCATCAACAATGTTACTGCTGCGACATCGTCTGCTACACCTTCACCGCCACCTCCACCAGATCGGTACGTGCGACATATCTCGATCTGTTTAGCGATGGATGTTGTATTGTCTGCTCTGCTACTGTTCATGTTGATCACTGCATCTAGTATGTTCGAGTTTCACATGTTAGTAGTTATTGTCGTCATGCTTAATATTCTGAAATTAATCATGGAAATTGTGCCTAATTATCCAACAATCCAAAAACCTAATTGTAGGCAATTTCCTGAGTTAACTATGGCTGGTTTTGCTGATGCACTGAGGCCGGATAAGTTTACCGGTGTGCACTTTAAGAGGTGGCAGATTAAGGCCACGCTCTGGCTTACTCATCTGAAAGTATTCCAAGTTAGTAATGGCTTACCTGAAGGAACTATATCTGACCAATATCAGAACAAGTTCAAGGAAGACAATACTCTCTTTATCGGATGCGTTCTGAGTATTCTTGCTGATCGTCTATGTGATGTGTACATGCACATAGTAGACGGTAAAGAGATCTGGGATGCACTAAATGCTGAATTCGGTGCAACCAATGCTGGCAGTGAATTGTACATCATGGAGAGCTTCCACGACATCAGGATGGTGAACAGCCGTTCTGTAGTCGAACAAGCTCATGAGATACAGTGCATTGCGAAAGAGCTTGAACTCCTTAAGTGTGCCTTACGTGACAAGTTTGTGGCTGGATGCATCATCGCTAAGTTGCCCCCTTCATGGAGGAACTTTGCCACAACTCTCAAACACAAGAGACAGGAAATATCAGTTGAAAATCTGATAGCGTCTCTTGATGTTGAGGAGAAAGCTCGGGCTAAGGATACTACTGAGAAAGGATAGGGTCAGTCTAGCGCCAACATGGTGCAGAAGAAACCCTACAGCAAGAATAAAGGGAATAACAAGCCCTCCTTCAATAAGCCTATGAAGACTACAACCTTCAAGAGGAAGAAGATGATAAACAAAGCAGATCTGAGCTGCTTTACCTGTGGAAAGACTGGCCACTTTTTTAAGGACTGTCCAGAGAGGGCAGACCGCAAGAAAAAGGCGAGGCAAGTCAACACGGTGACCGCTAGCAATGCTGATGGGTACGGTAATCTTTTTACTGTTCTTTCAGTATTTCAATCTCCATGTTGGTGGATTGATACATGTGCTAATGTTCATGTGTGTGCTGACATATCCATGTTCACTTCTTACCAAGTCGTCCGGGATTCTTCCGTCTTGATGGGGAATGGGTCACATGCTTCTGTTCGTGGTGTTGGCACAGTAGATCTGAAGTTCACTTCGGGGAAGATCGTGCGGCTAAGGAACGTGCAGCATGTCCCTATGATGTCTGCGGGTGCTTCTATTCTTGTAGACAGTGTTGGGCCTCCAAGAGCAGAGGTTTGTAGAACAGCAGCAAGTTTCCCTTAAGTGGATCACCCAAGGTTTATCGAACTCAGGGAGGAAGAGGTCAAAGATATCCCTCTCATGCAACCCTGCAACCACAAAGCAAGAAGTCTCTTGTGTCCCCAACACACCTAATAGGTGCACTAGTTCGGCGAAGAGATAGTGAAATACAGGTGGTATGAATAAGTATATGAGCAGTAGTAACGGCGCCAGAAAAGTGCTTGCTGGCGTGCAGTAAGTAAACATGCAGTAAAACAGTAAACAAGCGGAGATTGCAGTATTTGAAACAAGGCCTAGGGATTATACTTTCACTAGTGGACACTCTCAACATTGATCACATAATAAAACCACTCTACACTCTCTTGTTGGATGATGAACACCGCTATTTGTGTAGGGCTACAAGAGCACCTCAATGCCGGAGTTAACAAGCTCCACAACATTCGATATTCATGTTTAATTAACCTTAGAGTGCATGATAGATCAACACAACTATACCAAGTACTAACATAGCATGCACACTGTCACCTTCATACTATGAAAGGAGGAATAGATCACATTAATACCATCATAGTAATAGTTAACTTCATAATCTACAAGAGATCATAATCATAAACTACGCCAAGTACTACATGATGCACACACTGTCACCATTACATCATGAAGGAGGAATAGAGTACTTTAATAACATCACTAGAGTAGCACATAGATGAATAGTGATACAAAACATATTGCAATCATAAAGGGATATAAATAAGCACTTCACTTTGCCATTCATAACAGTGAATAAGTATTCTGTGAAATATAGCCTAAGAGACCCACACGGTGCACACACTGTCACCTTTACACACGTGGGACAAGGAGTCTCCGGAGATCACATAAGTAAAATTCACTTGACTAGCATAACGACATCTAGATTACAATCATCATCATATGGATCTCAATCATGTAAGGCAGCTCATGAGATCATTGTATTGAAGTACATAGAGAGAGAGATTAACCACATAGCTACCGGTACAGCCCTTAGCCTCGATGGAGAACTACTCCCTCCTCATGGGAGACAGCAGCGGTGATGAAGATGGCGGTGGTGTCGATGGAGAAGCCTTCCGGGGGCACTTCCCCGTCCCGGCGGCGTGCCGGAACAGAGACTCCTGTCCCCCAAATCTTGGCTTCGCGATGGCGGCGGCTCTGGAAGGTTTTTGCGGGTTTCGTCAATCGTCCTAGGGTTTTTGCGACGGAGGCTTTAAATAGGCGGAAGGGCAAGGTCGGTGGAGTCCTGGTGGGGCCACACACCAAGGCGGCGCGCCCTACCCCCTGGCCGCGTCGGCCACAAGTGTGGGCCCACCAGGGCTCCCCTCTGGCGGCTCTCGGGTGTTCTGGAAGCTTCGTGTGAAAATAGGATGCTGGGCGTTGATTTCGTCCGATTCCGAGAATATTTCCTTACTAGGATTTCTGAAACCAAAAACAGCAGAAAACAGGAACTGGCACTGCGGCATCTCGTCAATAGGTTAGTGCCGGAAAATGCATAATAATGACATATAATGTGCATAAAACATGTAGATATCATCAATAATGTGGCATGGAACATAAGAAATTATCGATACGTCGGAGACGTATCAGCATCCCCAAGCTTAGTTCCTGCTCGTCTCGAGCAGGTAAACGATAACAAAGATAATTTCTGGAGTGACATGCGATCATAACCTTGATCATAATATTGTAAGCATATGTAATGAATGCAGCGATCAAAACAATGGTAATGACATGAGAAAACAACTTAATCATAAAGCAAAGACTTTTCATTAATAGTACTTCAAGACAAGCATCAATAAGTCTTGCATAAGAGTTAACTCATAAAGCAATAATTCAAAGTAAAGGTATTGAAGCAACATAAAGGAAGATGAAGTTTCAGCGGTTGCTTTCAACTTGTAACATGTATATCTCATGGATAGTTGTCAATGCAAAGCAATATAACAAGTGCAATATGCAAGTATGTAGGAATCAATGCACAGTTCACACAAGTGTTTGCTTCTTGAGGTGGAGAGAAATAGGCGAACTGACTCAACATAAAAAGTAGAAGAATGGCCCTTCGCAGAGGGAAGCAGGGATTAAATCATGTGCTAGAGCTTTTTAAGTTTTGAAATCATATAGAGCATAAAAGTAAAGTTTTGAGAGGTGTTTGTTGTTGTCAACGAATGGTAATGGGTACTCTAACTACCTCGCCAACCAGACTTTCAAGAGCGGCTCCCATGAAGGACGTTATCTCTACCAGCAAGGTAGATCATCCCTCTTCTCTTTTGTTTACACGTGTACTTTAGTTTTTATTATGGGTGACACTCCCCCCAACCTTTGCTTACACAAGCCATGGCTAACCGAATCCTCGGGTGCCTACCATCAATCTCATACCATGGAGGAGTGTCTATTTGCAAAATTAAGTTGCTTACTGATGAATCAGAGCAAAACATGTGAAGAGAATTATTAATGAAGTTTGATTAATCGGGGCTGGGAACCCCATTGCCAGCTCTTTTTGCAAAATTATTGGATAAGCGGATGTGCCACTAGTCCATTATGAAAGTCTGTCAAGAGTAAATGACAAGGTTGAAAGATAAACACAACATACTTCCTCATGAGCTATAAAAAATTAACACAAATTGAGAAGCATTTTGAAGGTTTAAAGGTAGCACATGAAGCAATTTACTTGGAATGGCAGAGAAATACCATGTAGTAGGTAGGTATGGTGGACACAAATGGCATGGTGTTTGGCTCAAGGATTTTGGATGCATGAGAAGTATTCCCTCTCGATACAAGGCTTAGGCTAGCAAGGTTATTTGAAACAAACACAAGGATGAACCGGTGCAGAAAAACTCACATAAAAGACATATTGTAAACATTATAAGACTCTACACCATCTTCCTTATTGTTCAAACTCAATACTAGAAATTATCTAGACCTTAGAGAGACCAATTATGCAAACCAAATTTTAGCAAGCTCTATGTATTTCTTAATTAATAGGTGCAAAGTATATGATGCAAGAGCTTAAACATGAGCACAACAATTGCCAAGTATCATATTATCCAAGACATTTAAGCAATTACTACATGTATCATTTTCCGTTTCCAACCATATAACAATTAACGAAGCAATTTCAACCTTCGCCATGAAAATTAAAAGCTAAGAACACATGTGTTCATACGAACCAGCGGAGCGTGTCTCTCTCCCACACAAGAATTTATTCAAATAAAAACAAAAATAAAAACAAACAGACGCTCCAAGTAAAGCACATAAGATGTGACCGAATAAAAATATAGTTTCAGGGGAGGAACCTGATAATGTTGTCGATGAAGAAGGGGATGCCTTGGGTATCCCCAAGCTTAGACGCTTGAGTCTTCTTGAAATATGCAGGGATGAACCACCGGGGCATCCCCAAGCTTAGACTTTTCACTCTTCTTGATCATAGTATATCATCCTCCTCTCTTGACCCTTGAAAACTTCCTCCACACCAAACTCGAAACAAACTCATTAGAGGGTTAGTGCATAATCAAAAACTCACATGTTCAGAGGTGACACAATCATTCTTAACACTTCTGGACATTTCTCAAAGCTACTGGAAGTCAATGGAACAAAGAAATCCATCCCACATAGCAAAAGAGGCAATGCGAAATAAAAGGCAGAATCTGTCAAAACTGAACAGTCCGTAAAGACGAATTTTATTGAGGCACCAGACTTGCTCAAATGAAAATGCTCAAATTGAATGAAAGTTGCGTACATATCTGAGGATCACTCACGTAAATTGGCATAATTTTCTGAGTTACCTACAGAGAATTTTGCCCAGATTCGTGACAGCAAAGAAATCTGTTTCTGCGCAGTAATCCAAATCTTGTATGAACCTTACCATCAACGACTTTACTTGGCACAACAAAACACAAAACTAAGATAAGGAGAGGTTTCTACAGTAGTAAACAACTTCCAAGACACAAATATAAAACAAAGTACTGTAGCAAAATAACACATGGGTTATCTCCCAAGAAGTTCTTTCTTTATAGCCATTAAGATGGGCTCAGCAGTTTTAATGATGCACTGGCAAGAAATAGTATGTGAAGCAAAAGAGAGCATCAAGAGGCAAATTCAAAACACACTTAAGTCTAACATGCTTCCTATGAAAAGGAATCTTGTAAATAAACAAGTTCAAGAAGCATAATGCAACAAGCATAGAAAGATAAAACAAGTGTAGCTTAAAAAATTTCAGCACATAGAGAGGCATTTTAGTAACATGAAAATTTCTATAACCATATTTTCCTCTCTCATAATAACTTTCAGTAGCATCATGAGCAAACTCAACAATATAACTATCACATAAAGCATTCTTATCATGAGTCTCATGTATAAAATTATTACTCTCCACATAAGCATAATCAATTTTATTAGTTGTAGTGGGAGCAAATTCAACAAAGTAGCTATCATATATAGGAGGTATATTGTAATCATAATCAAATTTATCCTCCATAACAGGTGGTACCAAAAGACTACTATCATTATAATCATCATAAATAGGAGGCAAAGTATCATCAAAGTAAATTTTCTCCTCAATGCTTGGGGGACTAAAAATATCATGCTCATCAAAACCAGCTTCCCCAAGCTTAGAATTTTCCATAGCATTAGCAACAATAGTGTTCAAAGCATTCATATTAATAACATTCCCATTAGCATGCATATAAAGTTCCATGGGTTTTTTAATTCTCTCTTCAAACACATCATGTCCTAATTCAAGATAAAGTTCATAAAGATCTCTCATATTTTTGTTGTTTTCCATTATGCCTAACTAGTGTAAACAAGAAACAAAAAGTTGCAATTGCAGAATCTAAAGGAAATAGCTTTGAGCACAAACACAATGGCGCCAGAAAAGTACTGTTACCTGGAACCGGAGTATGAGTGCCTTTTACCTTTCCTCCCCGGCAACGGCGCCAGAAAAGTGCTTGATGTCTACGGGTGCTTCTATTCTTGTAGACAGTGTTGGGCCTCCAAGAGCAGAGGTTTGTAGAACAGCAGCAAGTTTCCCTTAAGTGGATCACCCAAGGTTTATCGAACTCAGGGAGGAAGAGGTCAAAGATATCCCTCTCATGCAACCCTGCAACCACAAAGCAAGAAGTCTCTTGTGTCCCCAACACACCTAATAAGTGCACTAGTTCGGCGAAGAGATAGTGAAATACAGGTGGTATGAATAAGTATATGAGCAGTAGTAACGGCGCCAGAAAAGTGCTTGCTGGCGTGCAGTAAGTAAACATGCAGTAAAACAGTAAACAAGCGGAGATTGCAGTATTTGAAACAAGGCCTAGGGATTATACTTTCACTAGTGGACACTCTCAACATTGATCACATAATAAAACCACTCTACACTCTCTTGTTGGATGATGAACACCGCTATTTGTGTAGGGCTACAAGAGCACCTCAATGCCGGAGTTAACAAGCTCCACAACATTCGATATTCATGTTTAATTAACCTTAGAGTGCATGATAGATCAACACAACTATACCAAGTACTAACATAGCATGCACATTGTCACCTTCATACTATGAAAGGAGGAATAGATCACATTAATACCATCATAGTAATAGTTAACTTCATAATCTACAAGAGATCATAATCATAAACTACGCCAAGTACTACATGATGCACACACTGTCACCATTACATCATGAAGGAGGAATAGAGTACTTTAATAACATCACTAGAGTAGCACATAGATGAATAGTGATACAAAACATATTGCAATCATAAAGGGATATAAATAAGCACTTCACTATGCCATTCATAACAGTGAATAAGTATTCTGTGAAATATAGCCTAAGAGACCCACACGGTGCACACACTGTCACCTTTACACACGTGGGACAAGGAGTCTCCGGAGATCACATAAATAAAATTCACTTGACTAGCATAACGACATCTAGATTACAATCATCATCATATGGATCTCAATCATGTAAGGCAGCTCATGAGATCATTGTATTGAAGTACATAGAGAGAGAGATTAACCACATAGCTACCGGTACAGCCCTTAGCCTCGATGGAGAACTACTCCCTCCTCATGGGAGACAGCAGCGGTGATGAAGATGGCGGTGGTGTCGATGGAGAAGCCTTCCGGGGGCACTTCCCCGTCCCGGCGGCGTGCCGGAACAGAGACTCCTGTCCCCCAGATCTTGGCTTCGTGATGGCGGCGGCTCTGGAAGGTTTTTGCGGGTTTCGTCAATCGTCCTAGGGTTTTTGCGACGGAGGCTTTAAATAGGCGGAAGGGCAAGGTCGGTGGAGTCCTGGTGGGGCCACACACCAAGGCGGCGCACCCTACCCCCTGGCCGCGCCGGCCACAAGTGTGGGCCCACCAGGGCTCCCCTCTGGCGGCTCTCGGGTGTTCTGGAAGCTTCGTGTCAAAATAGGATGCTGGGCGTTGATTTCGTCCGATTCCGAGAATATTTCCTTACTAGGATTTCTGAAACCAAAAACAGCAGAAAACAGGAACTGGCACTGCGGCATCTCGTCAATAGGTTAGTGCCGGAAAATGCATAATAATGACATATAATGTGCATAAAACATGTAGATATCATCAATAATGTGGCATGGAACATAAGAAATTATCGATACGTCGGAGACGTATCACCCTACTATGAACAAGAATCTCGTTAGCGGCTCCCTTCTATGCAGAGATGGCTTTAAGGTTGTTTTAGAGTCGAATAAAGTAGTTGTTTCAAAGTTTGGACAATTTATTGGTAAAGGCTATGAGTACGGAGGCTTGTTCCGCTTTTCGCTTTCTGATTTCAGTAATAAGTCTGTGAACCATATTTGTGGCAATGTTAGTGATGATACCAGTGTTTGGCATTCTCGTTTATGTCACATTAATTTTGGTTTAATGTCTCGGCTATCCAGTTTGAGTTTAATTCCGAATTTCACCATTGCCAAAGGTTCTAAGTGCCATAGTTGTGTGCAATCAAAGCAACCTCGGAAGCCTCACAAGGCGGCCGAGGAGAGAAACTTGGCACCTCTAGAACTCATACATTCTGATCTATGCGAGATGAATGGTGTGTTGACAAAAGGTGTAAAGAGATATTTCATGACATTGATTGATGATGCGACTAGATTTTGCTATGTTTATTTGTTGCGAACTAAAGATGAAGCTTTAGACTACTTTAAAATTTATAAGGCCAAAGTTGAGAATCAACTAGAGAGAAAGATCAAGCGTCTTAGGTCGGATCGTGGTGGTGAATATTTTCTTAAAATCTTTGATGAATTCTGTGAGGAACATGGCATTATTCATGAGAGGACGCCTCCCTATTCGCCCCAATCAAACGGGGTTGCCGAGAGGAAAAACCGCACACTGACTGACTTGGTGAATTCCATGTTAGCCACTGCTGGTTTGTCAAAGGCATGGTGGGGGGAGGCTTTGTTGACTTCATGGCATGCCCTGAATAGAGTTCCTAACAAGAATAAAGATAAAACCCCTTACGTGGAGTGGGCTGGAAGAAAACCATCACTTTCGTATTTGCGCACGTGGGGATGTTTGGCGAAAGTCAATATTCCAATTACTAAGAAGCGCAAACTCGGACCAAAGACAGTGGATTGTATCTTTCTAGGTCATGCTCCGCAGAGTATAGGCTATAGATTTTTAGTAGTTCAATCCGAGGTACCTGATATGCATGTTGATACTATTATGGAATCTCGTGATGCAACATTTTTTGAGAATATGTTTCCTATGAAAGATATGCATAGCATTGCTAGAATTTCTACTGAGATAATTCCTGAGTCTAGTCCATCTAATGAGTATTTTGAACAATCACATGAGAATGTTACTGAGAAGGATGACAATGAAGCTCCTTAACGGAGCAAGAGACGGAGGATTGAAAAATCCTTTGGTGATGATTTCATTGTGTACCTTGTGGATGATACTCCCACGTCCATTGCAGAAGCATATGCATCTCCAGATGCAGATGACAGGAAAGAAGCTGTTCATAATGAGATGGACTCGATTCTTTCTAATGGAACTTGGGAGCTATCAGAACGACCCCATGGATGCAAGCCTGTGGGCTGCAAATGGGTGTTCAAGAAGAAGCTAAGACCTGATGGTACTATTGAGAAGTACAAGGCGCGGCTTGTAGCTAAAGGCTACACACAGAGAGAGGCGAAGATTACTTCGACACCTATTCACATATCGCTAGACTTACCACCATTCGAGTACTACTGTCCATGGCTGCCTCTTATGGTCTTATCGTTCATCAAATGGACGTAAAGACAGCTTTTCTTAATGGAGAGTTGGAAGAGGAAATCTATATGGATCAGCCTGATGGGTTTGTAGTAAAAGGTGAAGAAAGTAAGGTGTGCAAGTTTCTGAAATCTTTATATGGCCTGAAACAAGCACCTAAGCAATGGCATGAGAAGTTTGACAGAACTTTAACTTCTGTAGGCTTTGTTATCAATGAGGCTGACAAGTGCGTTTACTATCGCCATGGTGGGGGCGAAGGTGTTATACTGTGTTTGTATGTGGATGATATTCTGATATTTGGTACAAACATGAAAGTAATACACGAGGTCAAGTCTTTCTTGTCAAAGTGCTTTGATATGAAAGACCTGGGAGAAGCTGATGTGATTCTGAACATCAAGCTTATTAAGAACGAGAGTGGGATTACTCTAACGCAATCCCATTATGTTGAGAAGTGTAGGATAACGTTGCATAGAAAACAAAAAAATTCCTACCGCGAACACGCAATCCAAGCCAAGATGCAATCTAGAAGATGGTAGCAACGAGGGGTTATCGAGTCTCACCCTTGAAGAGATTCCAAAGCCTACAAGATGAGGCTCTTGTTGCTGCGGTAGACGTTCACTTGCCGCTTGCAAAAGCGCGTAGAAGATCTTGATCACGATCGGTTCCGGCGCCACGAACGGGCAGCACCTCCGTACTCGGTCACACGTTCGGTTGTTGATGAAGACGACGTCCACCTCCCCGTTCCAGCGGGCAGCGGAAGTAGTAGCTCCTCTTGAATCCGACAGCACGACGGCGTGGTGTCGGTGGTGGTGGAGAAGTCCGGCGGAGCTTCGCTAAGCATGCGGGACGTGGTGGAGGAGAGAGGCCGCTAGGGTTTGGGGAGAGGGGGCGCCGGCCACTAAGGGGTGCGGCCACCTTGGTGGTTCTTGGGGTGGCCGGCCCCTCCCCTTGGCCTCTCATTATATAGGTGGAACCCCAAGTGTTGGTCTCCAAGTCTTCGAATAAGACCCGAACCAAAAACCTTCCATATGGTGGGGAAACCTACCCAAGCTAGGACTCCCACTAGAGGTGGGAGTTCCACCTCCCATATGGGGGGGTGGCCGGCCCCCTAAGGGGGAGTCCACTTGGGACTCCTCCCCCACTAGGGTTGGCCGGCCATGGAGGTGGAGTCCCATGTGGACTCCACCTTCCTTGGTGGTTTCTTCCGGACTTTTCTAGAACCTTCTAGAACCTTCCATAGAACCTTCCGCGACATTTTAATTCACATAAAATGACATCCTATATATGAATCTTATTCTCCGGACCATTCCGGAACTCCTCGTGATGTCTGGGATCTCATCCGGGACTCCGAACAAATATTCGAACTCCATTCCGTATTCAAGTTCTACCATTTCAACATCCAACTTTAAGTGTGTCACCCTACGGTTCGTGAACTATGCGGACATGGTTGAGTACTCACTCCGACCAATAACCAATAGCGGGATCTGGAGATCCATAATGGATCCCACATATTCAACGATGACTTTAGTGATCGAATGAACCATTTACATACAATACCAATTCCCTTTGTCACGCGATATTTTACTTGTCCGAGGTTTGATCTTCGGTATCACTCTATACCTTGTTCAACCTCGTCTCCTGACAAGTACTCTTTACTTGTATCGTGGTATGTGGTCTCTTATGAACTTATTCATATGCTTGCAAGACATTTAGACGACATTTCACCGAGAGGGCCCAGAGTATATCTATCCGTCATCGGGATGGACAAATCCCACTGTTGATCCATATGCCTCAACTCATACTTTCCGGATACTTAATCCCAACTTTATAACCACCCATTTACGCAGTGGTGTTTGGTGTAATCAAAGTACCTTTCCGGTATAAGTGATTTACATGATCTCATGGTCATAAGGACTAGGTAACTATGTATCGAAAGCTTATAGCAAATAACTTAATGACGAGATCTTATGCTACGCTTAATTGGGTGTGTCCATTACATCATTCATATAATGATACTCCCTCTCTCACAGTTTATAAGGCACGCGCGTACCCCTAGGTTGCAAATTTGATCAAGTTAGCATTAGTTATATATTATAAAAATTATATCATTAAAAAGTTCAGATGTTCTATTTTCTAATGATATATTTTTTGTATTATATAATTTAAATTATATAGGTTAAATTGATGATCTAGGGGTACGCGCGCGCCTAATAAACTGTGAAGGAGGGAGTATAACCTTGTTATTAATAACATCCAATGTTCATGATTATGAAACTAATCATCCATTAATCAACAAGCTAGTTAAGAGGCATACTAGGGACTCTTTGTTGTTTACATATCACACATGTATCAATGTTTCGGTTAATACAATTATAGCATGGTATATAAACATTCATCATAAACATAAAGATATATAATAACCACTTTTATTATTGCCTCTTGGGCATATCTCCAACAGTCTCCCACTTGCACTAGAGTCAATAATCTAGATTACATTGTAAGGTACCTAACACCCATGGCACTTTGGTGTTGGTCATGCTTTGCCCTAGGGAGAGGTTTAGTCAACGGATCTGCTACATTCAGATCAGTGTGTACTTTGCAAATCTTTACTTCTCCATCTTCGATGTACTCGCGAATCGAATGAAAACGCAGCTTGATATGCTTCAGCCTCTTGTGTGACCTTGGTTCTTGTGCATTGGCGATGGCACCCATGTTGTCACAGTAGATGACTAATGGGTCCAATGCACTAGGAACCACACCGAGCTCTACAATGAACCTCTTCATACATACCGCTTCTGATGAAGCCTCTGAAGCCGCTATGTACTCCGATTCTGTTGAAGACTTCGCCACCGTGCACTGCTTTGAGCTTGCCCAGCTTACTGCAGCACCATTCAATATAAACACGTACCCAGACTGTGACTTAGAGTCATCAGGATCAGTGTTCCAACTTGCATCGGTGTAACTGGTTACAACGAGCTCTTGGTCACCTCCATAACAAAGAAACATATCCTTGGTTCTTTTCAAGTACTTCAGGATATTCTTGACCGCTGTCCAGTGTTCCATTCCTGGATCACTTTGATATCTGCTAGTCAAACTGACAGCATGTGCTATATCCGGTCTAGTACATAGCATGGCATACATGATAGAGCCTGATATGCGTTCAGCACGCGTCCGTTGGGAACCCCAAGAGGAAGGTGTGATGCGTACAGCGACAAGTTTCCCTCAGTATGAAACCAAGGTTATCGAACCAGTAGGAGCCCAGAAGCACGTTGAAGGTTGATGGCGGCGGGATGTAGTGCGGTGATGTCTACGCCCCCTCCTTTTCCTGTAGACAGTGTTGGGCCTCCAAGAGCAGAGGTTTGTAGGACAGCAGCAAGTTTTCCCTTAAGTGGATCACCCAAGGTTTATCGAACTCAGGGAGGAAGAGGTCAAAGATATCCCTCTCATGCAACCCTGCAACCACAAAGCAAGAAGTCTCTTGTGTCCCCAACACACCAAATAGGTGCACTAGTTCGGCGAAGAGATAGTGAAATACAGGTGGTATGAATAAGTATGAGCAGTAGCAACCGTGCCAGAAAATAGCTTGCTGGCGTGTAGTTGATGGTGGTAGTATTGCAGGAGTAGTAACGCAGTAAAACAGTAAACAAGCAGCGATAGCAGTATTTAGGAACAAGGCCTAGGGATTACACTTTCACTAGTGGACACTCTCAACATTGATCACATAACAGAATAGATAAATGCATTCTCTACACTCTTGTTGGATGATGAACACATTGCGTAGGATTACACGAACCCTCAATGCCGGAGTTAACAAGCTCCACAATTAATGTTCATATTTTAGTAACCTTATAGTGTAAGATAGATCAAAAGACTAAACCAAGTACTAACATAGCATGCACACTGTCACCTTCATGCATATGTAGGAGGAATAGATCACATCAATACTATCATAGCAATAGTTAACTTCGCAATCTACAAGAGATCATGATCATAGCATAAACCAAGTACTAACACGGATGCACACACTGTCACCATTACATCGTGCAGGAGGAATAGAACTACTTTAATAACATTGCTAGAGTAGCACATAGATAAATTGTGATACAAACACATTGCAATCGTAAAGAGATATAAATAAGCACCTCACTATGCTATTCATCAGTGAATAAGTATTCCATGAAATATAGCCTAAGAGACCCACACGATGCACACACTGTCACCTTTACACACGTGGGACAAGGAGTCTCCAGAGATCACATAAGTAAAACTCACTTGACTAGCATAACGACATCTAGATTACAAGCATCATCATATGAATCTCAATCATGTAAGGCAGCTCATGAGATTATTGTATTGAAGTACATAGGATAGAGATGAACCACATAGCTACCGGTACAGCCCCGAGCCTCGATGGAGAACTACTCCCTCCTCATGGGAGCAGCAGCGGTGATGAAGATGGCGGTGAAGATGGCAGCGGTGTCGATGGAGAAGCCTTCCGGGGGCACTTCCCCGTCCCGGCAGCGTGCCGGAACAGAGACTCCTGTCCCCCGGATCTTGGCTTCGCGATGGCGGCGGCTCTGGAAGGTTTCTGTGGTTTCGTCGAACGCGATAGGGTTTTCGCGACGGAGGCTTTAAGTAGGCGGAAGGGCAGCCTCGGAGGGGGCCTGGGGGGCCCACACTATAGGACGGCGCGGCCCCCCCTCTGGCCGCGCCAGGGTGTGGTGTGGGGCCCCCAGGGCTTCCCTCTGGCGGCTCTCGGGTGTTCTGGATGCTTCCGGTGAAAATAGGAACCTGGGCGTTGATTTCGTCCAATTCCGAGAATATTTCGTTACTAGGATTTCTGAAACCAAAAACAGCAGAAAACAGGAACTGGCACTTCGGCATCTTGGTAATAGGTTAGTTCCAGAAAATGCACGAATATGACATAAAGTGTGCATAAAACATGTAGATAACATCAATAATGTGGCATGGAACATAAGAAATTATCGATACGTCGGAGACGTATCAGCATCCCCAAGCTTAGTTCTGCTCGTCCCGAGCAGGTAAAACGATAACAAAGATAATTTCTGGAGTGACATGCCATCATAACCTTGATCATACTATTTGTAAAGCATATGTAGTGAATGCAGCGATCAAAACAATGTATATGACATGAGTAAACAAGTGAATCATAAAGCAAAGACTTTTCATGAATAATACTTCAAGACAAGCATCAATAAGTCTTGCATAAGAGTTAACTCATAAAGCAATAATTCAAAGTAGAGGCATTGAAGCAACACAAAGGAAGATGAAGTTTCAGCGGTTGCTTTCAACTTGTAACATGTATATCTCATGGATAGTTGTCAATGCAAAGTAATATAACAAGTGCAATATGCAAATATGTAGGAATCAATGCATAGTTCACACAAGTGTTTGCTTCTTGAGGTGGAGAGAAATAGGTGAACTGACTCAACAATAAAGTAAAGGAATGGTCCTCCATAGAGGAAAAGCATCGATTTCTATATTTGTGCTAGAGCTTTGATTTTGAAAACATGAAACAATTTTGTCAACGGTAGTAATAAAGCATATGTATCATGTAAATTATATCTTACAAGTTGCAAGCCTCATGCATAGTATACTAATAGTGCCCGCACCTTTTCCTAATTAGCTTGGACTACCGGATCATCACAATGCACATGTTTTAACCAAGTGTCACAAAGGGGTACCTCTATGCCGCCTGTACAAAGGTCTAAGGAGAAAGCTCGCATTGGATTTCTCGCTATTGATTATTCTCAACTTAGACATCCATACCGGGACAACATAGACAACAGATAATGGACTCCTCTTTTATGCATAAGCATGTAACAACAATTAATAATTTTCTCATTTGAGATTGAGGATATATGTCCAAAACTGAAACTTCCACCATGGATCATGGCTTTAGTTAGCGGCCCAATGTTCTTCTCTAACAATATGCATGCTTAACCATAAGGTGGTAGATCGCTCTTACTTCAAACAAGACGGACATGCATAGCAACTCACATGATATTCAACAAAGAATAGTTGATGGCGTCCCCAGAAACATGGTTATCGTACAACAAGCAACTTAATAAGAGATAAAGTGCATAATTACATATTCAATACCACAATAGTTTTTAGGGATTTCTATTTTCGTGCCCTCGGTTCCTTAGTTGTGCTCAGTTTTCCCCAGCCCCTTAGTTTTTCCTCACTTTTCCCCAAGTCCTTGTTTGAAACCCGCAGAAGGCAGCTCAGACGGCAGGATTCCCGTTAAGTTGACCGCTCCGTTCTGATGTGTGGGGCCGCATCGTGTGGGCCCGCGTCGCGTGGGGCTGGTAGAAAGGGACTGCGTGGGACAGGACGAGAAGCGTTTGGTTGCACGTGAGCAGGAGCTGGGTTTTGGACGTTCTGTGCTGACGTGTTGCGCCGCGTCGTCTGTGGGGCCGCGTCGTGTGGGGCTGGTAGAAAGGGACCGCGTGGGATAGGACGAGAAGCGTTTGGTTGCACGTGAGCAGGAGCTGGGTTTTGTCTCTCTCGGCCCAAATTGGCATTTTTAAGAGCACCTTTTCCCCTCTTTCTCTCTCTGTCTTTTTCACCAAATTAGTATCAAATCTAGAGAAGCTTCTATTTCTGTCTTTCTTCAATATGGCAGCAAATCTAGTAGCAAATCTAGTAGCAAATCTCTGGGGTTATTTATGCCTTTTGGCCCTCTTTTTTGCCCAATATGGCAGCAAATCTAGAAGCTAGTATATGATAAATTCACAACAGCATAATCAGAAAACTAAGTATAATACATAAACTGCATACAGCAGCCAAAAGCAGCCAATAACGTTGTTAATGTTCACGACAAACTAAGCTGAAAAATATACAAGACGCACGCAATGTATGGACAACAAGAAGATTAGGATAGGGACCCCAGGATGAATGAATTTGTTCTTCAATCCTCCCCATATATTTCTTCCTCCCTCCATTCGTGCATTACCACAAGGAAATATTCATTGAACTCCTTCCGTCTGCAGTGTGAGGCCAATACATCCTCCAAACGGTATGGCCTGTGTTCATTTCTCAAACCGTAGAGTCCTATTCTATCCACACGTAGTGGCCACTCATCCCAGGCCTTTGTATCATGAGAGTACTCTCTGATATAACCCAAATCCGTGTAGTAGATGCTGCCAGGTTGAAGTGTCGGGTACACTCTGGTGTCGACGGAGATACACCGGGTATAATTAACGAAGAAGGCATTACTGCCAATGTTACTGACCGGATGGAGAGAGCGGCTCTGAGTGTCCACACGGTACACCAATGGTCTGCCCGCCAAAGCCTCGCTGACCAACAACACAAGCAGCAGATCACCATCCGACTTCACAAGGTAGAACTTCTGACGTCCAAGTTAAAATGAAATTAGTGTCTCCATCTTGACGGTGCTCGCGCGCTGCTGCAACTATACATTGGTGCACACTATTCTTCCGATCTCAAAATTGTCCGCCATCGCATACGAGTTCACCATTGAACGGGGTAATGCAACGCAGACAATGGTTCTTGATCGAAAATCTTCCTTCTCCCCAATCTTCATTTATATCCTTAGTTGGAGTGCTCTCATCGACCCAACCAATTTCCGGCGGGTAATGTGCGGCAACGAAGACCATAGTCGGGGATTTGATAACAGCGACTGATTTCAGAAAAACAGATGGCATCTGCGCCTCAAACATCGTGTTCGATTTCTTTGTGAGTGGGTTCAGCAGCCGTATCTTGTGCGGCGGGTTCTTCTGGGCAAGCACGATGACGCCACGGGAAAAGCCGACGAAGTAGAATCTAAAATATATTGAAAAGATAACATTCAGCACTAAGATTGAAAATACTCCCTCCGTTCTGATTTAGTCTACATTCTAGAAAAAATGAGACAAATTAGTAGTACATTTATTAGTACTACTTAGATATTTGAACAACCAATCCAAGCTACATTGAAAATAACAACATCCAATAACTCAGCGGCGCGTGGAAGGGCGTGGTGTAGCATGATCCATTCGTGCAGGTGCACGTCGGGATCAGGTAAACCAGAGCGCCAATTTCTACAGACTTGCCTCATAGCAGAGTAGCTGTCCACGTACTCCTCTTTCGCCAATAAGCATTCGCCGATCTTGTGAAGTGGTCCGTCAGCCGTTAGACCGGCCCAGTTCACGGAGGCGCCGCGCTTGGATGCGCCGCCCTCGGATGCGCCGCCCTCGGCGGCGACGGGCTCGGCGGCGACGGGCTCGGCGACGACGGGCTCGGCGGCGACGGGCTCGGCGACGACGGGCTCGGCGGCGACGGGCTCGGAGGCGACGGGCTCGGAGGCGACGGGCTCGGGGCGATGGCCGCCGGCGCATTCTTCTTCTCCATCGCCGGCGGGGAGGGCTCGTACGGCGGTTGGGGTTTTGGAGAAGTTGATGGGACGTGAAGGGGTGGTTTCGTGCGTGAGCGATAATGAGACGTCTTGTGTGCAGCTGCGCAGAGGGAGGGAGAGAGGGGCTTACGCGTCCTAAATGCGACCCGCGTCAACAATGGCACGTCTTCCACGTCTGCACCGCGACACGCGTCAACAATGGCACGTCTTCCACTTCTGCACCGCAACACGCGTCCTCGAGTCTAACCCTGGAAATTTAGATATACTCATGTATACCCTCGAGTCATATACTAGCATTTTTTGTATGCTCAGTTTTCACCTTGAGTGCTAATACGGCTAGTGCAATATACTCAGTTTTACCCTCAAGTGGCTGGTCAACAGAGAGTCAACAAATGGGATTAACTAGTTAAATGAGTTATTTAATGTGCAAAAAATTCCGAAAAGGAGTGGCACTTACTCATGGAGTCTTTACCACAAATTTCCACTTCTCAAATCATAGATAAATCGTAGATAAATCAAGTTTCACCACAAATTGCCACTTCTCAAATCACCTAGTAGCTATGAAGGTGCATGGTTTTCCATAATAAGCCCTACCCAAAACAGCTTTCCCCAAAACATACTTTGTCTGAATGAGACCATAATTTTCACACTCATGTAGATTTGTATTGCAAATAGTTTGAGGTAGGCCAAGATGGGTTTCATTGTACAAAACACGCATTTTCCATTTTTTAAATCTCATATTTGAATCCCTTAGTCTGTTTACTACTCACTTGCCCTTGGTTTCTTGATACTACTCAGTTTTGCCCTCTCCCTTCACAAACTCCCACAGACGCCCAACATTGCCCTGATTGGTCTAGCCCATGTCACGCGGATCGTGCCCGACGACCGTTGATCGTATGATCTAACGGGCAGGATAACCCCTATCTCTCTCTCTGGTCGGGGCCACCACCCTCTCTCTCTCTCTCTGTCGTCGATTAGCTTCACGCAAAGTTTGGTTTTCTGCATTATTTTTCACGAGCTAAATTATAAACTCTTTTTAGGCATTACTTTTCACGCAAAAAATGATAAACCATCACCGATTTGTTGTAGCCATTACTTTTCACGCACAAAAATGATACACCATCACCCATTTCGTGTACCCATTACTTTTCACGCAAAAAATGATAAACCATCACCGATTTGTTGTAGCCATTACTTTTCACGCACAAAAATGATACACCATCACCCATTTCGTGTACCCATTACTTTTCACGCAAAAAATGATAAACCATCACCGATTTTGTTGTAGCCATTACTTTTCACGCACAAAAATGATAAACCATCACCCATTTCGTGTAGCCATTACTTTTCACGCAAAAAATGATACACCATCACCCATTTCTTGTACCCATTACTTTTCACGCAAAAAAATGATAAACCATCACCGATTTTGTTGTAGCCATTAGTTTTCACGCACAAAAATGAAAAACCATCACCGATTTGTTGTAGCCATTACTTTTCACGCACAAAAATGATACACCATCACCCATTTCGTGTACCCATTACTTTTCACGCAAAAAAATGATAAACCATCACCGATTTTGTTGTAGCCATTACTTTTCACGCACAAAAATGATAAACCATCACCGATTTGTTGTAGCCATTACTTTTCACGCACAAAAATGATACACCATCACCCATTTCGTGTAGCCATTACTTTTCACGCAAAAAATGATACACCATCACCCATTTCTTGTACCCATTACTTTTCACGCAAAAAACGATAAACCATCACCGATTTCTTGTAGCCATTACTTTCCTTTTAGGCATTACTTTTCACGGTAAAATGATAAACTATACCCCCACAACGGTCGACTCCTCCTTAATTTATTGTGTATAAACCCCCACAACGGTCATCTCCTCCTTATTTTATTGTGTAAACCCTACAACGGTCATCTCTCCCTTATAAACACCCACACGGCCATCCCTTGTGTCAATAGGTTCTGCCTCTCTCTTCTTTTCGTTCACATACACTTTATCCATTGCCATGGCTTCCACGTCTCGGACGCGGACCGAAAGGGGAAGGGGAAGGGGAAGGGGAAGTGGATCATCATCATTGCCACCACCACCGTCAACACTGCCATTGATCATAGAGGAGTTCTTCATCGTCGTCTATGAAGACCCTTTGGTCAAGAAGGTACGTACGCGTTCCCACATATATGATGCATGTGATTAATTATGGGCATGTTCTAAAAAACCTTTAATTTCAAGGGTTCCCTAATTTCAAACGATCGGCGCTCGATCTCTTTGCAGGAACTCCCAAAAAAAATTGCGGACTATCTTGACGGCAAGGAGCCAGCTAAGGTGTATCTGCGAGCAGCTGACTGCGGTCCTCGTCTCTGGACCGTGGAGGTCCTATTTGACGGACAAAGCCGGATGTACCTCGACAAGGGCTGGGAGAAATTCGCCATCGCGCACGGTGTGGATTTCGGCTGGTTCGTACACTTCAAATATGAAGACGATGATGTGCTCACAGTGAAGGTGTTCGACGGAACAATGTGCAGGAGGTACTACTACTCGGGCAGACGAAGATACCTACGATGAAAGCGACGACGACGTGAAGCCATGCATCCATCCCCTTTAGATAATTAAGGGGATTATGACCAAGAATATATATGTAGCTTCATATGCATCGATTTAGAGATCTAGCTATTTTCTATATATTATGCATGTAAAAAATAATATCGCATTTCCACTATTATTCGAGCACCACATCCTCCAAACGATGCCGATGCCGATGCCGATATCGGCATGGTCAGAACGGCTATGCTCGCCGCCACTGCTAGGTCAACGTCGGGATACACAATGTTTAGCATAAGAGTCACTTTAGATTAAGCTGCGAAAATGGGCTGAGGCGACCCCTACAGAGCGGCTCTATATTATATTCTCTAAATAAAATAGACGACCACAGTGGTCATTGGCTGCGGAGGCCCCACAGAGCGGCAATATATAATTTTCTATAAATAAATAGACGACCCACTGGACATTGGCTGCGGCAGCCCCATAGAGCGGCCCCATTTGTCATTGGCAGCACCGCGTATACAATCAGGAAATAAAACGGCCCACGCGTCAGCGGTAGATGGATCCACCCGTCAGCACGAGACGGTCAGCGAGGAACTGACCTCACGGTAACGGTAAGGCCTCTGACCTGACGGCAACCCGCGTCTTCGAGGGGTTTCAAACTAGAGGGAGGGGAAAACTGAGGAAAAACTAACGAGCTGGGGAAAACTGAGTACAACTAACGAAGCAGGGGCACGAAAATAGAAATCCCTAGTTTTTAAGCTATTTGTCCCATGAGCTATATATTGCAAAGGTGAATGATGTAATTTTAAAGGTAGCACTCAAGCAATTTACTTTGGAATGGCGGAAAATACCATGTAGTAGGTAGGTATGGTGGACACAAATGGCATAGTGGTTGGCTCAAGTATTTTGGATGCATGAGAAGTATTCCCTCTCGATACAAGGTTTAGGCTAGGAAGGCTTATTTGAAACAAACACAAGGATGAACCGGTGCAGCAAAACTCACATAAAAGACATATTGTAAACATTATAAGAATCTACATCGTCTTCCTTGTTGTTCAAACTCAATACTAGAAATTATCTAGACCTTAGAGAAACCAAATATGCAAACCAAATTTTAGCATGCTCTATGTATTTCTTCATTAATGGGTGCAAAGCATATGATGCAAGAGCTTAAACATGAGCACAACAATTGCCAAGTATCACATTACCCAAGACATTAATAGCAATTACTACATGTATCATTTTTCCAATTTCAACCATATAACAATTTAACGAAGAAGAAACTTCGCCATGAATATTATGAGCTAAGAACACATGTGTTCATACGAACCAGCGGAGCGTGTCTCTCTCCCACACAAGCATGATGTAATCCAATTTATTCAAACACAAACAAAAACAAAAGCATACAGACGCTCTAAGTAAAGTACATAAGATGTGACGGAATAAAAATATAGTTTCAGGGGAGGAACCTGATAATGTTGTCGATGAAGAAGGGGATGCCTTGGGCATCCCCAAGCTTAGACGCTTGAGTCTTCTTGATATATGCAGGGGTGAACCACCGGGGCATCCCCAAGCTTAGACTTTTCACTCTTCTTGATCATAGTATATCATCCTTCTCTCTTGATCCTTGAAAACTTCCTCCACACCAAACTCGAAACAAACTCATTAGAGGGTTAGTGCATAATCAAAAACTCACATGTTCAGAGGTGACACAATCATTCTTAACACTTCTGGACATTGCCCAAAGCTACTGGAAGGTAATGGAACAAAGAAATCCACCCAACACAGCGAAAGAAGCAATGCGAAATAAAAGGCAGAATCTGTCAAAACAGAACAGTCCGTAAAGACGAATTTTAAAATGGCACCAGACTTGCTCAGATGAAAATGCTCAAATTGAATGAAAGTTGCGTACATATCTGAGGATCACTCACGTAAATTGGCATAATTTTATGAGTTACCTACAGAGAATTTTGCCCAGATTCGTGACAGCAAAGAAAACAGTTTCTGCGCAGTAATCCAAATCTAGTATTGACTTTACTATCAAAGACTTTACTTGGCACAACAAAACACAAAACTAAGATAAGGAGAGGTTGCTACAGTAGTAAACAACTTCCAAGACACAAATATAAAATAAAGTACTGTAGCAAAATAAACACATGGGTTATCTCCCAAGAAGTTCTTTCTTTATAGCCATTAAGATGGGCTCAGCAGTTTTAATGATGCACTCGCAAGAAATAATATTTGAAGCAAAATAGAGCATCAAAAGGCAAATTCAAAACACATTTAAGTCTAACATGCTTCCTATGCATAGGAATCTTGTAAATAAACAAGTTCATGAAGAGCAAAGTAACAAGCATAGGAAGATAAAACAAGTATAGCTTCAAAAATTTCAGCACATAGAGAGGTGTTTTAGTAACATGAAAATTTCTACAACCATATTTTCCTCTCTCATAATAACTTTCAGTAGTATCATGAGCAAACTCAACAATATAACCATCACATAAAGCATTCTTATCATGAGTCTCATGCATAAAATTATTACTACTCCCAACATAAGCATAATCAATTTTATTAGTTGTAGTGGGAGCAAATTCAACAAAGTAGCTATCATATATAGGAGGTATATTGTAATCATAATCAAATTTATCCCCCATAACAGGTGATACCAAAAGACTACTATCATTATAATCATCATAAATAGGAGGTAGAGTATCATCAAAGTAAATTTTCTCCTCAATGCTTGCGGGACTAAAAAGATCATGCTCATCAAAACCAGCTTCCCTAAGCTTAGAATTTTCCATATCATTAGCAACAATGGTGTTCAAAGTGTTCATATTAATATGTTCCATGGGTTTTTTAATTTTCGGATCAAACCATCCATGTCTTAAATCAGGAAATAGAGTAAAAAGCTCATTGTTGTCCATTATGCCAAACTAGTGTAAACAAGAAACAAAAAGTTGCAATTGCAGGATCTAAAGGAAATAGCTTCGAGTACTTACGGCGCCGGGAAATAGCTTAGTAGCCGAGATCCGGAGTGTGAGTACCTTTTACCTTTCCTCCCCGGCAACGGCGCCAGAAAATAGCTTGATGTCTACGCCCCCTCCTTTTCCTGTAGACAGTGTTGGGCCTCCAAGAGCAGAGGTTTGTAGGACAGCAGCAAGTTTTCCCTTAAGTGGATCACCCAAGGTTTATCGAACTCAGGGAGGAAGAGGTCAAAGATATCCCTCTCATGCAACCCTGCAACCACAAAGCAAGAAGTCTCTTGTGTCCCCAACACACCAAATAGGTGCACTAGTTCGGCGAAGAGAT
Source organism: Lolium perenne (assembly GCF_019359855.2). Lineage (NCBI taxonomy): Eukaryota > Viridiplantae > Streptophyta > Magnoliopsida > Poales > Poaceae > Lolium > Lolium perenne. Next base: position 281,362,561 of record NC_067250.2, read on the forward strand.
AGTGAAATACAGGTGGTATGAATAAGTATGAGCAGTAGCAACGGTGCCAGAAAATAGCTTCTTTGGCGTGTAGTTGATGGTGGTAGTATTGCAGCGGTAATGCAGATAAAACAATAAACAAGCAGCGATAGCGATATTTAGGAACAAGGCCTAGGGATTACACTTTCACTAGTGGACACTCTCAACATTGATCACATAACAGAATAGATAAATGCATACTCTACACTCTTGTTGGATGATGAACACATTGCGTAGGATTACACGAACCCTCAATGCCGGAGTTAACAAGCTCCACAATTAATGTTCATATTTTAGAAACCTTAAAGTGTAAGATAGATCAAAAGACTAAACCAAGTACTAACATAGCATGCACATTGTCACCTTCATGCATATGTAGGAGGAATAGATCACATCAATACTATCATAGCAATAGTTAACTTCGCAATCTACAAGAGATCATGATCATAGCATAAACCAAGTACTAACACGGATGCACACACTGTCACCATTACATCGTGCAGGAGGAATAGAACTACTTTAATAACATTGCTAGAGTAGCACATAGATAAATTGTGATACAAACACATTGCAATCGTAAAGAGATATAAATAAGCACCTCACTATGCTATTCATCAGTGAATAAGTATTCTGTGAAATATAGCCTAAGAGACCCACACGGTGCACACACTGTCACCTTTACACACGTGGGACAAGGAGTCTCCGGAGATCACATAAGTAAAACTCACTTGACTAGCATAACGACATCTAGATTACAAGCATCATCATATGAATCTCAATCATGTAAGGCAGCTCATGAGATTATTGTATTGAAGTACATAGGATAGAGATGAACCACATAGCTACCGGTACAGCCCCGAGCCTCGATGGAGAACTACTCCCTCCTCATGGGAGCAGCAGCGGTGATGAAGATGGCGGTGAAGATGGCAGCGGTGTCGATGGAGAAGCCTTCCGGGGGCACTTCCCCGTCCCGGCAGCGTGCCGGAACAGAGACTCCTGTCCCCCAGATCTTGGCTTCGCGATGGCGGCGGCTCTGGAAGGTTTCTGTGGGTTTCGTCGAACGCGATAGGGTTTTCGCGACGGAGGCTTTAAGTAGGCGGAAGGGCAGCCTCGGAGGGGGCCTGGGGGGGCCCACACTATAGGGCGGCGCGGCCCCCCCTCTGGCCGCGCCAGGGTGTGGTGTGGGGCCCCCAGGGCTTCCCTCTGGCGGCTCTCGGGTGTTCTGGATGCTTCCGGTGAAAATAGGAACCTGGGCGTTGATTTCGTCCAATTTCGAGAATATTTCGTTACTAGGATTTCTGAAATCAAAAACAGCAGAAACAGGAACTGGCACTTCGGCATCTTGTTAATAGGTTAGTTCCAGAAAATGCACGAATATGACATAAAGTGTGCATAAAACATGTAGATAACATCAATAATGTGGCATGGAACATAAGAAATTATCGGTACGTCGGAGATGTATCATGCGGCGCAACACCAGAGATTCCGGCGCCAACGTGGAACCTGCACAACACAACCAAAGTACTTTGCCCCAACGAAACAGTGAGGTTGTCAATCTCACCGGCTTGCTGTAACAAAGGATTAACCGTATTGTGTGGAAGATGATTGTTTGCAGAAAACAGTAGAACAAGTATTGCAGTAGATTGTATTTCAGTAAAGAGAATTGGACCGGGGTCCACAGTTCACTAGAGGTGTCTCTCCCATAAGATAAACAGCATGTTGGGTGAACAAATTACAGTTGGGCAATTGACAAATAAAGAGGGCATGACCATGCACATACATATCATGATGAGTATAGTGAGATTTAATTGGGCATTACGACAAAGTACATAGACCGCCATCCAACTGCATCTATGCCTAAAAAGTCCACCTTCAGGTTATCATCCGAACCCCCTCCAGTATTAAGTTGCAAAGCAACGAGACAATTGCATTAAGTATGGTGCGTAATGTAATCAACAACTACATCCTTAGACATAGCATCAATGTTTTATCCCTAGTGGCAACAGCACAACACAACCTTAGAACTTTCATCACATGTCCTGTGTCAATGCAGGCATGAACCCACTATCGAGCATAAATACTCCCTCTTGGAGTTACAAGCATCTACTTGGCCAGAGCATCTACTAGTAACGGAGAGCATGCAAGATCATAAACAACACATAGATATAACTTTGATAATCAACATAACAAGTATTCTCTATTCATCGGATCCCAACAAACGCAACATATAGAATTACAGATAGATGATCTTGATCATGTTAGGCAGCTCACAAGATCCGACAATGAAGCACAATGGGGAGAAGACAACCATCTAGCTACTGCTATGGACCCATAGTCCAGGGGTAGACTACTCACACATCACTCCGGAGGCGACCATGGCGGCGTAGAGTCCTCCGGGAGATGAATCCCCTCTCCGGCAGGGTGCCGGAGGCGATCTCCTGGATCCCCCGAGATGGGATCGGCGGCGGCGGCGTCTCAGTAAGGTTTTCCGTATCGTGGCTCTCGGTACTGGGGGTTTCGCGACGGAGGCTATTTGTAGGCGGAAGGGCAGGTCAAGAGGCGGCACGAGGGCCCCACACCACAGGGTCGCGCGGCCAAGGGGGGGGCCGCGCCGCCCTAGGGTGTGGCCCCCTCGTGGCCCCTCTTCGTCTCCTCTTCGGACTTCTGGAAGCTTCGTGGCAAAATAGGACCCTGGGCGTTGATTTCGTCCAATTCCGAGAATATTTCGTTACTAGGATTTCTGAAACCAAAAACAGCAGAAAACAGCAACTGGCACTTCGGCATCTTGTTAATAGGTTAGTTCCAGAAAATGCACGAATATGACATAAAGTGTGCATAAAACATGTAGATAACATCAATAATGTGGCATGGAACATAAGAAATTATCGATACGTCGGAGACGTATCAGCATCCCCAAGCTTAGTTCTGCTCGTCCCGAGCAGGTAAAACGATAACACGGATAATTTCTGGAGTGACATGCCATCATAATCTTGATCATACTATTTGTAAAGCATATGTAGTGAATGCAGCGATCAAAACAATGTATATGACATGAGTAAACAAGTGAATCATAAAGCAAAGACTTTTCATGAATAGCACTTCAAGACAAGCACCAATAAGTCTTGCATAAAAGTTAACTCATAAAGCAATAATTCAAAGTAAAGACATTGAAGCAACACAATGGAAGATTAAGTTTCAGCGGTTGCTTTCAACTTGTAACATGTGTATCTCATGGATATTGTCAATATAGAGTAATATAATAAGTGCAATATGCAAATATGTAGGAATCAATGCACAGTTCACACAAGTGTTTGCTTCTTGAGGTGGAGAGAAATAGGTGAACTGACTCAACAATAAAGTAAAAGAATGGTCCTCCATAGAGGAAAAGCATCGATTGCTATATTTGTGCTAGAGCTTTTATTTTGAAAACATGAAACAATTTTGTCAACGGTAGTAATAAAGCATATGTATCATGTAAATTGTATCTTACAAGTTGCAAGCCTCATGCATAGTATACTAATAGTGCCCGCACCTTGTCCTAATTAGCTTGGACTACCGGATCATCACGATGCACATGTTTTAACCAAGTGTCACAAAGGGGTACCTCTATGCCGCCTGTACAAAGGTCTAAGGAGAAAGCTCGCATTGGATTTCTCGCTATTGATTATTCTTCAACTTAGACATCAATACCGGGACAACATAGACAACAGATAATGGACTCCTCTTTTATGCATAAGCATGTAACAACAATTAATAATTTTCTCATTTGAGATTGAGGGTATATGTCCAAAACTGAAACTTCCACCATGGATCATGGCTTTAGTTAGCGGCCCAATGTTCTTCTCTAACAATATGCATGCTTAACCATAAGGTGGTAGATCGCTCTTACTTCAGACAAGACGAACATGCATAGCAACTCACATGAAATTCAACAAAGAAAAGTTGATGGCGTCCCCAGAAAACATGGTTATCGCACAACAAGCAACTTAATAAGAGATAAAGTGCATAAGTACATATTCAATACCACAATAGTTTTTAAGCTATTTGTCCCATGAGCTATATATTGTAAAGGTGAATGATGGAATTTTAAAGGTAGCACTCAAGCAATTTACTTTGGAATGGCGGAGAAATACCATGTAGTAGGTAGGTATGGTGGACACAAATGGCATAGTGGTTGGCTCAAGTATTTTGGATGCATGAGAAGTATTCCCTCTCGATACAAGGTTTAGGCTAGCAAGGCTTATTTGAAACACACACAAGGATGAACCGGTGCAGCAAAACTCACATAAAAGACATATTGTAAACATTATAAGACTCTACACCGTCTTCCTTGTTGTTCAAACTCAATACTAGAAATTATCTAGACTTTAGAGAAACCAAATATGCAAACCGATTTTTAGCATGCTCTATGTATTTCTTCATTAATGGGTGCAAAGCATATGATGCAAGAGCTTAAACATGAGCACAACAATTGCCAAGTATCACATTACCCAAGACATTTATAGCAATTTACTACATGTATCATTTTCCAATTCCAACCATATAACAATTTAACGAAGAAGAAACTTCGCCATGAATACTATGAGTAGAAACTAAGGACATACTTGTCCATATGCTACAGCGGAGCGTGTCTCTCTCCCATAAAGTGAATGCTAGGATCCATTTATTCAAACAAAAACAAAAAACAAAAACAAACCGACGCTCCAAGCAAAGCACATAAGATGTGATGGAATAAAAATATAGTTTCAGGGGAGGAACCTGATAATGTTGTCGATGAAGAAGGGGATGCCTTGGGCATCCCCAAGCTTAGACGCTTGAGTCTTCTTAGAATATGCAGGGGTGAACCACCGGGGCATCCCCAAGCTTAGAGCTTTCACTCTCCTTGATCATGTTGCATCATACTCCTCTCTTGATCCTTGAAAACTTCCTCCACACCAAACTCGAAACAACTCATTAGAGGGTTAGTGCACAATAAAAATTAACATGTTCAAAGGTGACACAATCATTCTTAACACTTCTGGACATTGCATAAAGCTACTGGACATTGGTGGATCAAAGAAATTCATCCAACATAGCAAAAGAGGCAATGCGAAATAAAAGGCAGAATCTGTCAAAACAGAACAGTTCGTATTGACGAATTTTAAAATGGCACAAGACTTGCTCAAATGAAAATTCCCAAATTGAATGAAAGTTGCGTACATATCTGAGGATCGCTCACGTAAATTGGCATAATTTTCTGAGTTACCTACAGAGAATTTTTCCCAGATTCGTGACAGCAAAGAAATCTGTTTCTGCGCAGTAATCCAAATCTAGTATGAACTTTACTATCAAAGACTTTACTTGGCACAACAAAACACTAAACTAAGATAAGGAGAGGTTGCTACAGTAGTAAACAACTTCCAAGACACAAAATAAAAACAAAGTACTGTAGGTAAAAACATGGGTTGTCTCCCATAAGCGCTTTTCTTTAACGCCTTTCAGCTAGGCGCAGAAAGTGTGTATCAAGTATTATCAAGAGACGGTGCATTCTCAGCGGGATGTGGAGTTTTCTCAACTATGCATACTATCTTTTCTATGTGAGTTTCAGAGGCTCCCTTTTCATTAGTCTTAGGCGTGCTACTCTCATCAAACAAATTTTCAGGAACAAGCCAAGCATAGTTATTTTCTACTGCATCATTCATAGCTAGGAGCTTACATGGTATTGGTGCTTTGATCTCCCCACCATCATCAATATTATTAGTGTATCTTATTCTATCCATGTCCATCTTTTCAAGGAGACTAACAAAATTAGTATGAGAACCAAGCATATTAAATTTCAAAGACCTTTCTGGCTTCTCTTGCTAGACCACCAAATTCTCTAAGAAGGGTTTCTAAAACAAAATCTTTCTTTTCCCCTTCTTCCATATCACCAAGTGTGAGAAACATGTGTTGGATTATAGGATTAAGATTAACAAATTTAGTTTCCAACAGGCGAACTAAATGCGCAGCACCAATTTCATAAGTAGGCGCAAGGTCTACCAAGTGTCTATCTTCGAAATTTTCAACGGTACTAACATGATTGAAAAATTCTTCTATATTATTTCTTCCAACTATAGACCCACGTCCTACCGGTATGTCTTTTGTGGTAAAATTAAAAGGAAACATGATGAATCAAGTAAAGTAAATGCAAGTAACTAATTTTTTGTTTTTGTTTTTGATATAGCAAACAAGATAGCAAATAAAGTAAAACTAGCAACTAATTTTTTTTGTATTTTGATTTAGTGCAGCAAACAAAGTAGTAAATAAAACTAAACAAGACAAAAACAAAGTAAAGAGATTGGGAAGTGGAGACTCCCCTTGCAGCGTGTCTTGATCTCCCCGGCAACGGCACCAGAAAAAGCTGCTTGATACGCGTTCAGCACGCGTCCGTTGGGAACCCCAAGAGGAGGTGTGATGCGTACAGCGGCAAGTTTCCCTCAGTATGAAACCAAGGTTATCGAACCAGTAGGAGCCAAGAAGCACGTTGAAGGTTGATGGCGGCGGGATGTAGTGCGGCGCAACACCAGAGATTCCGGCGCCAACGTGGAACCTGCACAACACAACCAAAGTACTTTGCCCCAACGAAACAGTGAGGTTGTCAATCTCACCGGCTTGCTGTAACAAAGGATTAACCGTATTGTGTGGAAGATGATTGTTTGCAGAAAACAGTAGAACAAGTATTGCAGTAGATTGTATTTCAGTAAAGAGAATTGGACCGGGGTCCACAGTTCACTAGAGGTGTCTCTCCCATAAGATAAACAGCATGTTGGGTGAACAAATTACAGTTGGGCAATTGACAAATAAAGAGGGCATGACCATGCACATACATATCATGATGAGTATAGTGAGATTTAATTGGGCATTACGACAAAGTACATAGACCGCCATCCAACTGCATCTATGCCTAAAAAGTCCACCTTCAGGTTATCATCCGAACCCCCTCCAGTATTAAGTTGCAAAGCAACAGACAATTGCATTAAGTATGGTGCGTAATGTAATCAACAACTACATCCTTAGACATAGCATCAATGTTTTATCCCTAGTGGCAACAGCACAACACAACCTTAGAACTTTCTGTCATCCCGTCCGGTGTCAATGCTGGCATGAAACCACTATCGAGCATAAATACTCCCTCTTGGAGTTACAAGCATCTACTTGGCCAGAGCATCTACTAGTAACGGAGAGCATGCAAGATCATAAACAACACATAGATATAACTTTGATAATCAACATAACAAGTATTCTCTATTCATCGGATCCCAACAAACGCAACATATAGAATTACAGATAGATGATCTTGATCATGTTAGGCAGCTCACAAGATCCGACAATGAAGCACAATGGGGAGAAGACAACCATCTAGCTACTGCTATGGACCCATAGTCCAGGGGTAGACTACTCACACATCACTCCGGAGGCGACCATGGCGGCGTAGAGTCCTCCGGGAGATGAATCCCCTCTCCGGCAGGGTGCCGGAGGCGATCTCCTGGATCCCCCGAGATGGGATCGGCGGCGGCGGCGTCTCAGTAAGGTTTTCCGTATCGTGGCTCTCGGTACTGGGGGTTTCGCGACGGAGGCTATTTGTAGGCGGAAGGGCAGGTCAAGAGGCGGCACGAGGGCCCCACACCACAGGGTCGCGCGGCCAAGGGGGGGGGCCGCGCCGCCCTAGGGTGTGGCCCCCTCGTGGCCCCTCTTCGTCTCCTCTTCGGACTTCTGGAAGCTTCGTGGCAAAATAGGACCCTGGGCGTTGATTTCGTCCAATTCCGAGAATATTTCGTTACTAGGACTTCTGAAACCAAAAACAGCAGAAAAGAATCGGCACTTCGGCATCTTGTTAATAGGTTAGTTCCAGAAAATGCACGAATATGACATAAAGTGTGCATAAAACATGTAGATAACATCAATAATGTGGCATGGAACATAAGAAATTATCGATACGTCGGAGACGTATCAGAGCCTACTGCCGAGGCATAGGGGATCTGACTCATCCTTTCTCTTTCTTCTGCCGTAGCCGGTCCTTGAGTCTTACTCAAGACCTTGCCTGGTAACATAGGTAAAAATCCTTTCTTACTTTCGTCCATTCTAAACTTCTTTAGAATCTTGTCCAGGTATGTGTTTGTGATAGCCCTATTAGGCGTCTTGATCTATCTCTATAAATCTTGAGGCCTAATATATACGATGCTTCACCAAGGTCTTTCATTGAAAAACTATTATTCAAATAACCTTTTACACTCCTTAATAGTTCTATATCATTCCCAATCAACAATATGTCATCTACATATAATATCAGGAATGCTACAGAGCTCCCACTCACTTTCTTGTAAATACAGGCCTCTCCATGACACTGTATAACCCGAAGTCTTTGTTCACTTTATCAAAGCGTCGGTTCCAACTTCTCGATGCTTGCTTCAGTCCATAAATCGAACGCTGAAGTTTGCATACTTTGTCAGCATTTTTAGGATCGACAAAACCTTTGGGTTGTACCATATACAACTCTTCCTCAATGTCTCCATTAAGGAATGCCGTTTTGACATCCATCTGCCAAATCTCATAATCGAAAAATGCAGCTATTGCTAACAAAATCCTCACAGATTTTAGCTTCGCTACAGGTGAGAAAGTCTCATCGTAGTCAACACCTTGAATTTGTCGGAAACCCTTTGCGACAAGTCGAGCTTTATAGACAGTAATATTACCATCAGCATCTGGTTTTCTCTTGAAGATCCATTTATTCTCGACAGCCTTTCGGCTATCAGGTAAGTCTACCAAAGTCCATACTTTGTTATCATACATGGATCCCATTTCGGATTTCATGGCTTCTTGCCATTTGTTGGAATCTGGGCTCATCATCGCTTCTTCATACGTTGCAGGGTCCTCATCATTGTTGTCCACAATCATGACATTTAGACAAGGATCATACCAATCAGGAGTGGCACGTTCCCTTGTCGATCTGCGAGGTTCAGTAGCTATCTCGTTTGAAGTTTCATGATCATTATCATTAGCTTCCTCTGTTGTTGGTGTAGGCGGCATAGGAACAACTTCCGGTACTGCGCTAATCTGATCAACTAGTGAAGATTCATCAATCTCATCGAGTTCTACTTTTCTTCCAGTCACTTCTTTAGTGAGAAATTCTTTCTCGGGAAAGGTTCCGTTCTTAGCAACAAAGATTTTGCCTTCGGATCTGTGATAGAAAGTGTACCCTATAGTTTCCTTAGGGTATCCTATGAAGACGCATTTCTCCGCTTTGGGTTCTAGCTTGTCCGGTTGTAACTTCTTTACATAGGCTTCGCAACCCCAAACTTTAAGGAACGACAGCTTAGGTTTCTTGTTAAACCATAATTCATACGGTGTCGTTTCAACGGATTTTGATGGTGCTCTATTTAAAGTGAATGCGGCTGTCTCTAATGCATAACTCCAAAATGATAACGGCAAATCAGTAAGAGACATCATAGAATGAACCATATCTAAGAGAGTTTGATTACGACGTTCGGACACACCGTTACGTTGTGGTGTTCTCGGCGGTGTCAATTGTGAAAGTATTCCGCATTTCTTTAAATGCATGCCAAACTCATAACTCAGATATTCACCTCCGCGATCAGATCGTAGAAATTTGATCTTCTTGTTACGTTGATTTTCTACTTCACTTTGGAATTTCTTAAACTTCTCGAAAGTTTCGGATTTATGTTTCATGAAATAGATATACCCATATCTACTCAGATCATCTGTGAAGGTTAGAACATAACGATAACCACCGCGCGATGCTACGCTCATTGGTCCGCACACATCGGTATGTATGATTTCCAATAAGTCAGTAGCTCGCTCCATCATACCAGAAAATGGAGTCTTAGTCATTTTTCCCATCAGACATGCTTCGCAAGTGATTCAAGTAATCCATCAGTATGGAGTTTCTTCATGCGTTTCACTCCAATATGACCAAGACGACAGTGCCACATATAAGTAGAATTATCATTCAATTTAATTCGCTTAGCATCAACGTTATGTATATGTGTATCACTACTATCGAGATCTAACAGAAATAAGCCATTCTTTTCAGGTGCTCGACCATAAAAGATATTATTCATAAAAATAGAACAACCTTTATTCTCAGACTTGAATGAATAACCGTCTTGCATTAAACAAGATCCAGATATAATGTTCATGCTCAACACGGGTACAAAATAACAATTATTTAGGCTTAAAACTAATCCCGAAGGTAGATGTAGAGGAAGTGTGCCGACAGCGATCACATCGACTTTGGATCCATTTCCAACGCACATCGTCACTTCATTTTTCAGTAGTCTTCGTTTATTCTTTAGTTCCTGTTTCGAGTTACAAATATGAGCAACCGAACCAGTATCAAATACCCAGGTACTAGTACGAGAACCAGTAAGATAAACATCTATAACATGTATATCAGATATACCTTCTTTCTTCTTCTTGACAAGGCCGCTCTTCAGATCCGCCAAATACTTGGAGCAATTACGCTTCCAGTGTCCTTTCTCCTTGCAGTAATAGCACTCAGCATCAGGTTTAGGGCTAGTCTTAGGTTTCACAGGAGGCGTGGCAGCTTTCTTGCCACCCTTCTTGAAATTGCCTTTAGACTTGCCCTGTTTCTTGAAACTGGTGGTCTTGTTGACCATCAACACTTGGTGCTCTTTCTTGATCTTAATCTCAGCAGCTTTAAGCATGGAGAAGAGTTTAGGTAACTCTTTGTTCATGTTCTGCATATTGTAGTTCATCACAAAGTTCTTGTAACTAGGTGGCAGTGATTGAAGGATACGATTAATCCCCAGTCTGTTAGGAATAACTAAAGTCACTGAGTTTCTTCGCATGCCCGGTCATAACGAGCATGTGCTCACTAACGGAGCTACCTTCTTCCATCATGCAACTGAAGAAGTGTTTCGATGCTTCATAGCATTCCACGGCCGCATGAGTTTCAAAAATAGTCTTCAACTCTTCTATTAACTCATGTGGATCGTGGTGCTCAAAACGTTTTTGAAGATCGACTTCCAGACTGCATAGGATGGCACACTGAACTTGAGAGTACCGAGTTTTCCGAGTCGCGTAAACATTCTTTACTTCATCGGTTTCTGTTTCTGCAGGAGGGTCACCTAGCGGTGCATCAAGCACATATTGCAGATTTCCGCCAGCGAGGAAAATACTCACATGACGGAACCAGTCGGTGAAGTTGCTACCGTTGCTCTTAAGCTTTTCTTTCTCTAGGAACTGGTTAAAATTGATTTGGGGACGCCATATCTACAACATATATTTGCAATAGTTTAGACTAAGTTTATGACAAATTGAGTTCAAATTTTAATTCATCATAATTAAAAACTAGGTGAACTCCCACTCAAAACAATATCCCTCGCATTGTCTTAGTGATCACACGAACCAAATCCACCACACCTAAGTCCGATCATCACGAGACAAGGTGTGATTTCAATGGCGAACATTCAAAGTGTTCATCATATCAACCATATGATTCATGCTCTACCTTTCGGTATCTCGTGTTCCGAGACCATGTCTGTACATGCTAGGCTCGTCAAGGCCACCTTAGTATCCGCATGTGCAAAACTGTCTTGCACCCATTGTATGCACTTGTTGATTCTATCTCACCCGATCATCACGAGATGCTTTGAAACGACAAGTCTTGGCAACGGTGCTACTAAGGATGAACACTTTATTATCTTGAGATTTTAGTGAGGGATCATCTTATAATGCTACCGTCGCGATCTAAGCAAAATAAGATGCATAAAAGGATTAACATCACATGCAGTTCATATGTGATATGATATAGCCCTTTTGTCTTTGCGCCTTTGATCTTCATCTCCAAAGCACGGACATGATCTCCATCTGAAGGAGATATGCCCTAGAGACAATAATAAAGTGGTTATTATTTATATCTTTATGTTTATGATAAAAGTTTATATATCATGCTATAATTGTATTAACCGAAACATTAGTACATGTGTGATATGTAGACAAACAAGAAGTCCCTAGTATGCCTCTTAAACTAGCTTGTTGATTAATGAATGATTAGTTTCATAATCATGAACATTGGATGTTATTAATAACAAGGTTATATCATTATATGAATGATGTAATGGACACACCCAATTAAGCGTAGCATAAGATCTCGTCATTAAGTTATTTGCTATAAGCTTTCGATACATAGTTACCTAGTCCTTATGACCATGAGATCATATAAATCACTTATACCGGAAAGGTACTTTGATTACACCAAACACCACTGCGTAAATGGGTGGCTATAAAGGTGGGATTAAGTATCCGGAAAGTATGAGTTGAAGCATATGGATCAACAGTGGGATTTGTCCATCCCGATGACGGATAGATATACTCTGGGCCCTCTCGGTGGAATGTCGTCTAATGTCTTGCAAGCATATGAATAAGTTCATAAGAGACCACATACCACGATACGAGTAAAGAGTACTTGTCAGGAGACGAGGTTGAACAAGGTATAAAGTGATACCGAAGATCAAACCTCGGACAAGTAAAATATCGCATGACAAAGGGAATTGGTATTATATGTGTATGGTTCATTCGATCATTAAAGTCATCGTTGAATATGTGGGAGCCATTATGGATCTCCAGATCCCGCTATTGGTTATTGGTCGGAGTAAGTACTCAACCATGTCCGCATAGTTCACGAACCGTAGGGTGACACACTTAAAGTTGGATGTTGAAATGGTAGAAATTGAATATGGAATGGAGTTCGAATATTTGTTCGGAGTCCCGGATGAGATCCCGGACATCACGAGGAGTTCCGGAATGGTCCGGAGAATAAGATTCATATATAGGATGTCATTTTATGTGAATTAAAATGTCGCGGAAGGTTCTATGGAAGGTTCTAGAAGGTTCTAGAAAAGTCCGGAAGAAACCACCAAGGAAGGTGGAGTCCACATGGGACTCCACCTCCATGGCCGGCCAACCCTAGTGGGGGAGGAGTCCCAAGTGGACTCCCCCTTAGGGGGCCGGCCACACCCCCATATGGGAGGTGGAAATCCCACCTTTGGTGGGAGTCCTAGTTGGGCTAGGTTTCCCCTTTCTTATGGGAGGTTTTTGGTTCGGGTCTTATTCGAAGACTTGGAGACCAACTCTTGGGAATCCACCTATATAATGAGGGGCCAAGGGGAGGGGGCCGGCCACCCTAAGACCACAAGCTGGCCGCCCCATTGAAGTGGCCGGCCACCCCCTCCCAAACCCTAGCCGCCCCCCTCTCCTCCATATCTCCCGCGTAGCTTAGCGAAGCTCCGCCGGACTTCTCCACCGCCACCGACACCACGCCGTCGTGCTGTCGGATTCAAGAGGAGCTACTACTTCCGCTGCCCGCTGGAACGGGGAGGTGGACGTCGTCTTCATCAACAACCGAACGTGTGACCGAGTACGGAGGTGCTGCCCGTTCGTGGCGCCGGAACCGATCGTGATCAAGATCTTCTACGCGCTTTTGCAAGCGGCAAGTGAACGTCTACCGCAGCAACAAGAGACTCCTCTTGTAGGCTTTGGAATCTCTACAAGGGTGAGACTCGATAATCCCCTCGTTGCTACCGTCTTCTAGATTGCATCTTGGCTTGGATTTCGTGTTCGCGGTAGGAAATTTTTTGTTTTCTATGCTACGTTATCCTACAGTGGTATCAGAGCCGTGTCTATGCATAGATGGTTGCACGAGTAGAACACAATGGTTTGTGGGCGTTGATGCTTTTGTTATCTTTAGTTGAGTACTTTGCATCTTTGTGGCATAGTGGGATGAAGCGGCTCGGGCTAACTTTACATGACCGCGTTCATGAGATTTGCTCCACGCTCGACATGCAACTTGTATTGCATAAGTGGCTTTGCGGGTGTATGTCTCTCCTACTATAGTGAAGATTCAATTTATTCTTCTATTGACAACACTAGTATCACCGCTGTGGTTCATGTTCGTAGGTAGATTGGATCTTACTCGAAAACCCTAAACCACGTAAAATATGCAAACCAAATTAGAGAACGTCTAACTTGTTTTTGCAGGGTTTGGTGATGTGATATGGCCATAATGTGATGATGACTATGTATGAGATGATCACTATTGTATTGTGGCAACCGGCAGGAGCCTTATGGTTGTCTTTAAATTTCATGTTGAGTAGTATTTCAAAGTAGTTGTAATAGTTGCTACATGGAGGACGATCATGAAGACGGCGCCATTGACCTTGGTGCTTCGCCGACGATGATGGAGATCATGCCCGTTGATGATGGAGATCATGTCCGTGCTTTGGAGATGAAGATCAAAGGCGCAAAGACAAAAGGGCCATATCATATCACATATGAACTGCATGTGATGTTAATCCTTTTATGCATCTTATTTTGCTTAGATCGCGACGGTAGCATTATAAGATGATCCCTCTCACTAAAATCTCAAGATAATAAAGTGTTCATCCTTAGTAGCACCGTTGCCAAGACTTGTCGTTTCGAAGCATCTCGTGATGATCGGGTGTGCTAGAATCAACAAGTGCATACAACGGGTGCAAGCCAGTTTTGCACATGCGGATACTAAGGTGGCCTTGACGAGCCTAGCATGTACAGACATGGTCTCGGAACACGTGATACCGAAAGGTAGAGCATGAATCATATGATTGATATGATGAACACTTTGAATGTTCGCCATTGAAATCACACCTTGTCTCGTGATGATCGGACTTAGGTGCGGTGGATTTGGTTCGTGTGATCACTAAGACAATGCGAGGGATATTGTTTTGAGTGGGAGTTCACCTAGTTTTTAATTAAGTTGAATTAAAATTTGAACTCATTTTGTTATAAACTTAGTCTAAACTATTACAAATATATGTTGTAGATATGGCGTCCTCAATCAATTTTAACCAGTTCCTAGAGAAAGAAAAGCTTAAGAGCAACGGTAGCAACTTCACCGACTGGTTCCGTCATGTGAGAATTTTCCTCAATGGCGGAAATCTGCAATATGTGCTTGATGCACCGCTAGGTGACCCTCCTGCAGAAACTGAAACCGATGAAGTAAAAGTTGTTTACGCAACTCGGAAAACTCGGTACTCTCAAGTTCAGTGTGCCATCTTATGCAGTCTAGAAGTCGATCTTCAAAAACGTTTTGAGCACCACGATCCACATGAGTTGATCAATGAGTTGAAGACTATATTTGAGACTCATGCGGCCGTGGAATGCTATGAAGCATCGAAACACTTCTTCAGCTGCATGATGGAAGAAGGCAGCTCCGTTAGTGAGAACATGCTCGCCATGACCGGGCATGCGAAGAAACTCAGTGACTTGGGAATAGTGATTCCTAATAGACTGGGGATTAATCGTGTCCTTCAATCACTGCCACCTAGTTACAAGAACTTTGTGATGAACTACAATATGCAGAACATGAACAAAGAGTTACCTGAACTCTTCTCCATGCTAAAATCTGCTGAGATTGAGATCAAGAAAGAGCACCAAGTGTTGATGGTCAACAAGACCACCAGCTTCAAGAAACAGGGCAAGTCTAAAGGCAAGAACAGGAAGAGTGGGAAGAAAGCTGCCACACCTCCTGTGAAACCTAAGACTGGCCCTAAGCCTGATGCTGAGTGCTATTACTGCAAGGAGAAGGGACACTGGAAGCGTAATTGCTCCAAGTATTTGGCGGATCTGAAGAGCGGCCTTGTCAAGAAGAAGAAAGAAGGTATATCTGATATACATGTTATAGATGTTTATCTTACTGGTTCTCGTACTAGTACCTGGGTATTTGATACTGGTTCGGTTGCTCATATTTGTAACTCGAAACAGGAACTAAAGAATAAACGAAGACTACTAAAGGATGAAGTGACCATGCGCGTTGGAAATGGATCCAAAGTCGATGTGATCGCTGTCGGCACACTTCCTCTACATCTACCTTCGGGATTAGTTTTAAGCCTCAATAATTGTTATTTTGTACCCGCGTTGAGCATGAACATTATATCTGGATCTTGTTTAATGCAAGACGGTTATTCATTCAAGTCTGAGAATAATGGTTGTTCTATTTTTATGAATAATATCTTTTATGGTCGAGCACCTGAAAAGAATGGCTTATTTCTGTTAGATCTCGATAGTAGTGAAACACATATACATAACATTGATGCTAAGCGAATTAAATTGAATGATAATTCTACTTATATGTGGCACTGTCGTCTTGGTCATATTGGAGTGAAACGCATGAAGAAACTCCATATCGATGGATTACTTGAATCACTTGACTTTGAGTCACTTGATAGATGCGAAGCATGTCTAATGGGAAAATGTCTAAAACTCCATTCTCTGGTATTATGGAGCGAGCTACTGACTTATTGGAAATCATACATACCGATGTGTGCGGACCAATGAGTGTAGCATCGCGCGGTGGTTATCGTTATGTTCTAACCTTCACAGATGATCTGAGTAGATATGGGTATATCTATTTCATGAAACATAAATCCGAGACTTTTGAGAAGTTTAAGGAATTCCAAAGTGAAGTAGAAAATCAACGTAACAAGAAGATTAAATTTCTACGATCTGATCGTGGAGGTGAATATCTGAGTTATGAGTTTGGCATGCATTTAAAGAAATGCGGAATACTTTCACAATTGACACCGCCGGGAACACCACAACGTAACGGTGTGTCCGAACGTCGTAATCGAACTCTCTTAGATATGGTTCGTTCTATGATGTCTCTTACTGATTTGCCGTTATCATTTTGGAGTTATGCATTAGAGACAGCCGCATTCACTTTAAATAGAGCACCATCAAAATCCGTAGAAACGACACCGTATGAATTATGGTTTAATAAGAAACCTAAGCTGTCGTTCCTTAAAGTTTGGGGTTGCGAAGCCTATGTAAAGAAGTTACAACCGGACAAGCTAGAACCCAAAGCGGAGAAATGCATCTTCATAGGATACCCTAAGGAAACTATAGGGTACACTTTCTATCACAGATCCGAAGGCAAAATCTTTGTTGCTAAGAACGGAACCTTTCTTCAGAAAGAATTTCTCACTAAAGAAGTGACTGGAAGAAAAGTAGAACTCGATGAGATTGATGAATCTATACTCGTTGATCAGAGTAGCGCAGTATCGGAAGTTGTACCAGTACCGCCTACACCGACAACAGAGGAAGCTAATGATAATGATCATGAAACTTCGAACGAGGAAACTACTGAACCTCGCAGATCGACAAGGGAACGTGCCACTCCTGATTGGTATGATCCTTGTCTAAATGTCATGATTGTGGATAACAATGATGAGGACCCTGTGACGTATGAAGAAGCGATGATGAGCCCAGATTCCAACAAATGGCAAGAAGCCATGAAATCCGAAATGGGATCCATGTATGATAACAAAGTATGGACTTTGGTAGACTTACCTGATAGCCGAAAGGCTGTTGAGAATAAATGGATCTTCAAGAGAAAAACAGATGCTGATGGTAATATTACTGTCTATAAAGCTCGACTTGTCGCACAGGGTTTCCGCCACATGCAAGGAGTTGACTACGATGAGACTTTCTCACCTGTAGCGAAGCTAAAATCTGTGAGGATTTTGTTAGCAATAGCTGCATTTTTCGATTATGAGATTTGGCAGATGGATGTCAAAACGGCGTTCCTTAATGGAGACATTGAGGAAGAGTTGTATATGGTACAACCCAAAAAGTTTTGTCGATCCTAAAAATGCTGACAAAGTATGCAAACTTCAGCGTTCAATTTATGGACTGAAGCAAGCATCAAGAAGTTGGAACCGACGCTTTGATAAGGTGATCAAAGACTTCGGGTTTATACAGTGTCATGGAGAGGCCTGTATTTACAAGAAAGTGAGTGGGAGCTCTGTAGCATTCCTGATATTATATGTAGATGACATATTATTGATTGGGAATGATATATAACTATTAAGCAGTGTAAAGGGTTATTTGAATAATAGTTTTTCAATGAAAGACCTTGGTGAAGCATCATATATATTAGGCATCAAGATTTATAGAGATAGATCAAGACGTCTAATAGGGCTATCACAGAGTACATACCTGGACAAGATTCTAAAGAAGTTTAGAATGGACGAAAGTAAGAAAGGATTCTTACCTATGTTACCAGGCAAGGTCTTGAGTAAGACTCAAGGTCCGGCTACGGCAGAAGAAAGAGAAAGGATGAGTAATATACCCTATGCATCGGCGATGGGCTCTATCATGTATGCCATGCTATGTACAAGACCGGATATAGCACATGCTGTTAGTTTGACTAGCAGATATCAAAGTGATCCAGGAATGGAACACTGGACAGCGGTCAAGAATATCCTGAAGTACTTGAAAAGGACTAAGGATATGTTTCTTTGTTATGGAGGTGACCAAGAGCTCGTTGTAACAAGTTACACCGATGCAAGTTGGAACACTGATCCTGATGACTCTAAGTCACAATCTGGGTATGTGTTTATATTGAATGGTGCTGCGATGGTGGGCAAGCTCGAAGCAGTGCACGGTGGCGAAATCCTCAACATAATCGGAGTACATAGCGGCTTCAGAGGCTTCATCAGAAGCGGTATGGATGAAGAGGTTCATTATAGAGCTCGGTGTGGTTCCTAGTGCATTGGACCCACTAGTCATATATTGTGACAACATGGGTGCCATCGCCAATGCACAAGAACCAAGGTCACACAAGAGGCTGAAGCATATCAAGCTGCGTTACCACTCGATTCGCGAGTACATCGAAGATGGAGAAGTAAAGATTTGCAAAGTACACACTGATCTGAATGTAGCAGATCCGTTGACTAAAGCTCTCCCTAGGGCAAAGCATGACCAACACCAGAATGCCATGGGTGTTAGGTATATTACAATGTAATCTAGATTATTGACTCTAGTGCAAGTGGGAGACTGAAGGAGATATGCCCTAGAGGCAATAATAAAGTGGTTATTATTTATATCTTTATGTTTATGATAAAAGTTTATATATCATGCTATAATTGTATTAACCGAAACATTAGTACATGTGTGATATGTAGACAAACAAGAAGTCCCTAGTATGCCTCTTAAACTAGCTTGTTGATTAATGAATGATTAGTTTCATAATCATGAACATTGGATGTTATTAATAACAAGGTTATATCATTATATGAATGATGTAATGGACACACCCAATTAAGCGTAGCATAAGATCTCGTCATTAAGTTATTTGCTATAAGCTTTCGATACATAGTTACCTAGTCCTTATGACCATGAGATCATATAAATCACTTATACCGGAAAGGTACTTTGATTACACCAAACACCACTGCGTAAATGGGTGGCTATAAAGGTGGGATTAAGTATCCGGAAAGTATGAGTTGAAGCATATGGATCAACAGTGGGATTTGTCCATCCCGATGACGGATAGATATACTCTGGGCCCTCTCGGTGGAATGTCGTCTAATGTCTTGCAAGCATATGAATAAGTTCATAAGAGACCACATACCACGATACGAGTAAAGAGTACTTGTCAGGAGACGAGGTTGAACAAGGTATAAAGTGATACCGAAGATCAAACCTCGGACAAGTAAAATATCGCATGACAAAGGGAATTGGTATTATATGTGTATGGTTCATTCGATCACTAAAGTCATCGTTGAATATGTGGGAGCCATTATGGATCTCCAGATCCCGCTATTGGTTATTGGTCGGAGTAAGTACTCAACCATGTCCGCATAGTTCACGAACCGTAGGGTCACACACTTAAAGTTGGATGTTGAAATGGTAGAAATTGAATATGGAATGGAGTTCGAATATTTGTTCGGAGTCCCGGATGAGATCCCGGACATCACGAGGAGTTCCGGAATGGTCCGGAGAATAAGATTCATATATAGGATGTCATTTTATGTGAATTAAAATGTCGCGGAAGGTTCTATGGAAGGTTCTAGAAAAGTCCGGAAGAAACCACCAAGGAAGGTGGAGTCCACATGGGACTCCACCTCCATGGCCGGCCAACCCTAGTGGGGGAGGAGTCCCAAGTGGACTCCCCCTTAGGGGGCCGGCCACACCCCCATATGGGAGGTGGAAATCCCACCTTCGGTGGGAGTCCTAGTTGGGCTAGGTTTCCCCTTTCTTATGGGAGGTTTTTGGTTCGGGTCTTATTCGAAGACTTGGAGACCAACTCTTGGGAATCCACCTATATAATGAGGGGCCAAGGGGAGGGGGCCGGCCACCCTAAGACCACAAGCTGGCCGCCCCATTGAAGTGGCCGGCCACCCCTCCCAAACCCTAGCCGCCCCCCTCTCCTCCATATCTCCCGCGTAGCTTAGCGAAGCTCCGCCGGACTTCTCCACCGCCACCGACACCACGCCGTCGTGCTGTCGGATTCAAGAGGAGCTACTACTTCCGCTGCCCGCTGGAACGGGGAGGTGGACGTCGTCTTCATCAACAACCGAACGTGTGACCGAGTACGGAGGTGCTGCCCGTTCGTGGCGCCGGAACCGATCGTGATCAAGATCTTCTACGCGCTTTTGCAAGCGGCAAGTGAACGTCTACCGCAGCAACAAGAGCCTCCTCTTGTAGGCTTTGGAATCTCTACAAGGGTGAGACTCGATAATCCCCTCGTTGCTACCGTCTTCTAGATTGCATCTTGGCTTGGATTTCGTGTTCGCGGTAGGAAATTTTTTGTTTTCTATGCTACGTTATCCTACACCATCATCATCGGGCATGATCTCTATCATCGTCGGCGTAGCGTCAAGGTCAATGGCACCGTCTTCATGATTGTTCTCCATGTAGCAACTATTACAACTTCTTTGTAATACTACTCAACATGAATTTTAAAGACAACCATAAGGCTCCTGCCGGTTGCCACAATACAATAATGATCATCTCATACATATTCATCATCACATTATGGCCATATCACATCACCAAACCCTGCAAAAACAAGTTAGACGTCTCTAATTTGGTTTGCATATTTTACGTGGTTTAGGGTTTTCGATATAGATCTAATCTACCTACGAACATGAACCATGATGTCTACGCCCCCTCCTTTTCCTGTAGACAGTGTTGGGCCTCCAAGAGCAGAGGTTTGTAGAACAGCAGCAAGTTTTCCCTTAAGTGGATCACCCAAGGTTTATCGAACTCAGGGAGGAAGAGGTCAAAGATATCCCTCTCATGCAACCCTGCAACCACAAAGCAAGAAGTCTCTTGTGTCCCCAACACACCTAATAGGTGCACTAGTTCGGCGAAGAGATAGTGAAATACAGGTGGTACGAATATATATGAGCAGTAGCAACGGTGCCAGAAAATAACTTGCTGGCGTGTAGTTGATGGTGGTAGTATTGCAGCAGTAGTAACGCAGTAAAACAGTAAACAAGCAGCGATAGCAGTATTTAGGAACAAGGCCTAGGGATTACACTTTCACTAGTGGACACTCTCAACATTGATCGCATAATAAATAGCTCTTTCTCATATGTGCTACATACACTCTTTTGTTGGATGATGAACACATTGCGTAGGATTACACGAACCCTCAATGCCGGAGTTAACAAGCTACACAATAATGTTCATATTTAAATAACCTTAGAGCATAATAGATCATTGCAAAATAAACCAAGAACTAACATAGTGCACACACTGTCCACATTACACTATGAAGGAGGAATAGATCACATCAATACTATCATAATGATAATTAACTCCACAATCTACAAGAGATCATGATCATAGCCTACGACAAGAACCACATGGTGCACACACTAGTCACCTTTACACCATGCAGGAGGAATAGACTACTTTAATAACATCACATGAGTAGCACACAACTAGTAGCGATACAAAGCTCATCATATGGATCTCAATCATGTAAAGCAGCTCATGAGATCATTGTATTGAAGTACATAGGAGAGAGATTAACCACATAGCTACCGGTACAGCCCCGAGCCTCGATGGAGAACTACTCCCTCCTCATGGGAGCAGCAGCGGTGATGAAGATGGCAGTGGAGATGGCAGCGGTGTCGATGGAGAAGCCTTCCGGGGGCACTTCCCCGTTCCGGCGGCGTGCCGGAACAGAGACTCCTGTCCCCCAGATCTTGGCTTCGCGATGGCGGCGGCTCTGGAAGGTTTCTGTGGGTTTCGTCGATCGGTGTCGAAGTTTTAGGTCATGACGGCTTAAATAGGCGAAGAGTCGGAGTCGGAGGGGCCATGGGCTGCCCAAACCACAGGGGGGCGTGCCCCCCTGGCCGCGCCGGGGTGTGGTTTGGTGGCCCTGTCCCCCTTCTCTGGCGGTTCTCGTGTGTTCTGGATGCTTCCGGTGAAAATAGGAACTTGGGCGTTGATTTCGTCCGATTCCGAGAATATTTCGTTACTAGGATTTCTGAAACCAAAAACAGCAGAAAACAGGAACTGGCACTTCGGCATCTTGTTAATAGGTTAGTTCCAGAAAATGCACGAATATGACATAAAGTGTGCATAAAACATGTAGATAACATCAATAATGTGGCATGGAACATAAGAAATTATCGATACGTCGGAGACGTATCAGCATCCCCAAGCTTAGTTTCTGCTCGTCCCGAGCAGGTAAACGATAACAAAGATAATTTCTGAAGTGACATGCCATCATAAACTTGATCATATTGTAAACATATGTAATGAATGCAGCGATCAAAACAATGTATATGACATGAGTAAACAAGTGAATCATAAAGCAATGACTTTTCATGAATAGCACTTCAAGACAAGCATCAATAAGTCTTGCATAAGAGTTAACTCATAAAGCAATAAATCAAAGTAAAGGTATTGAAGCAACACAAAGGAAGATTAAGTTTCAGCGGTTGCTTTCAACTTATAACATGTATATCTCATGGATAATCGTCAACATAGAGTAATATAATAAGTGCAATATGCAAGTATGTAGGAATCAATGCACAGTTCACACAAGTGTTTGCTTCTTGAGGTGGAGAGAAATAGGTGAACTGACTCAACATTAAAGTAAAAAAATAATGGTCCTTCAAAGAGGAAAGCATCGATTGCTATATTTGTGCTAGAGCTATTATTTTGAAAACATGAAACAATTTTGTCAACGGTATTAATAAAGCATATGAGTTATGTAAATTATATCTTACAAGTTGCAAGCCTCATGCATAGTATACTAATAGTGCCCGCACCTTGTCCTAATTAGCTTGGACTACCGGATCATCGCAATACACATGTTTTAACCAAGTGTCACAATGGGGTACCTCCATGCCGCCTGTACAAAGGTCTAAGGAGAAAGCTCGCATCGGATTTCTCGCTATTGATTATTCTCAACTTAGACATCCATACCGGGACAACATGGACAACAGATAATGGACTCCTCTTTAATGCGTAAGCATGTGGCAACAATTATTATTCTCATATGAGATTGAGGATATATGTCCAAAACTGAAACTTCCACCATGAATCATGGCTTTAGTTAGCGGCCCAATGTTCTTCTCTAACAATATGCATGCTCTAACCATAAGGTGGTAGATCGCTCTTACTTCAGACAAGACGAACATGCATAGCAACTCACATGATATTCAACAAAGAGTAGTTGATGGCGTCCCCAGGAACATGGTTATCGCACAACGAGCAACTTAATAAGAGATAAAGTGCATAAGTACATATTCAATACCACAATAGTTTTTAAGCTATTTGTCCCATGAGCTATATATTGCAAAGGTGAATGATGGAATTTTAAAGGTAGCACTCAAGCAATTTACTTTGGAATGGCGGAGAAATACCATGTAGTAGGTAGGTATGGTGGACACAAATGGCATAGTGGTTGGCTCAAGTATTTTGGATGCATGAGAAGTATTCCCTCTCGATACAAGGTTTAGGCTAGCAAGGCTATTTGAAACAAACACAAGGATGAAGCGGTGCAGCAAAACTCACATAAAAGACATATTGAAAACATTATAAGACTCTACACCGTCTTCCTTGTTGTTCAAACTCAATACTAGAAATTATCTAGACTATAGAGAGACCAAATATGCAAACCAAACTTTAGCATGCTCTATGTATTTCTTCATTAATAGGTGCAAAGCATATAATGCAAGAGCTTAAACATGAGCACAACAATTGCCAAGTATCACATTACCCAAGACATTTATAGCAATTACTACATGTATCATTTTCCAATTCCAACCATATAACAATTTAACGAAGAAGAAACTTCGCCATGAATACTATGAGTAGAAACTAAGGACATACTTGTCCATATGCAACAGCGGAGCGTGTCTCTCTCCCATATAGTGAATGCTAGGATCCATTTTATTCAAACAAAACAAAAAACAAAAATAAACCGACGCTCCAAGTAAAGTACATAAGATGTGACCGAATAAAAATATAGTTTCAAGAGAAGGAACCTGATAATTTGTCGATGAAGAAGGGGATGCCTTGGGCATCCCCAAGCTTAGACGCTTGAGTCTTCTTGAAATATGCAGGGGTGAATCACCGGGGCATCCCCAAGCTTAGAGCTTTCACTCTTCTTGATCATAGTATATCATCCTCCTCTCTTGACCCTTGAAAACTTCCTCCACACCAAACTCGAAACAAACTCATTTAAGGGTTAGTGCATAATCAAAAATTCACATGTTCAGATGTGACAAAATCATTCTTAACACTTCTGGACATTGTCCAAAGCTACTGGAAGTTAATGGAACAAAGAAATCCATCCCACATAGCAAAAGAGGCAATGCGAAATAAAAGGCAGAATCTGTCAAAACAGAACAGTCCGTAAAGACAAATTTTAAAAGGGCACCAGACTTGCTCAGATGAAAATGCCCAAATTTAATGAAAGTTGCGTACATATCTGAGGATCACTCACGTAAATTTGCATAATTTTCTGAGTTACCTACAGAGAATTTTGCCCAGATTCGTGACAGCAAAGAAATCTGTTTATGCGCAGTAATCAAAATCTAGTATAAACTTTTCTATCAACGACTTTACTTGGCACAACAAAACACAAAACTAATATAAGGAGAGGTTGCTACAGTAGTAAACAACTTCCAAGACACAAATATAAAACAAAGTACTGTAGCAAAATAACACATGGGTTATCTCCCAAGAAGTTCTTTCTTTATAGCCATTAAGATGGACTCAGCAGTTTTAATGATGCACTCGCAAGAAATAATATTTGAAGCAAAATAGAGCATCAAGAGGCAAATTCAAAACACATTTAAGTCTAACATGCTTCCTATGCATAGGAATCTTGTAAATAAACAAGTTCATGAAGATCAAAGTAACAAGCATAGGAAGATAAAACAAGTGTAGCTTCAAAAATTTCAGCACATAGAGAGGTGTTTTAGTAACATGAAAATTTCTACAACCATATTTTCCTCTCTCATAATAACTTTCAGTAGCATCATGAGCAAACTCAACAATATAACTATCACATAACGCATTCTTATCATGAGTCTCATGCATAAAATTATTACTCTCCACATAAGCATAGTTATTCTTATTAATTGTAGTAGGAGCAAATTCAACAAAGTAGCTATCATTATTATTCTCATCAAGTGTAGGAGGCATAGTATTATCATCATAAAAATTACTCTCCATAGTAGGCGGCACTAAAAGACCAATATCATTATAATCATCATAAATAGGAGGCAAAGTATCATCAAAGAAAATTTTCTCCTCAATGCTTGGGGGACTAAAAAGATCATGAAAACCAGCTTCCCCAAGCTTAGAACTTTCTATATTATTATCAACAATGGTGTTCAAAGCGTTCATACTAATATTACTACCAGCATGCAAATAAGATTCCATAGGTTTTTTAATTTTCGCATCAAACAATCCATGTTTTAAATCAGGAAATAGAATAAGAAGCTCATTGTTGTCCATTATGCCAAACTAGTGTAAACAAGAAACAAAAAGATGCAATTGCAGGATCTAAAGGAAATAGCTTCGAGTACTTACAACGGCGGAAAATAGCTTAGTAGCCGAGATACGGAGTGTGAGTACCTTTTACCTTTCCTCCCCGGCAACGGCGCCAGAAAATAGCTTGATGTCTACGCCCCCTCCTTTTCCTGTAGACAGTGTTGGGCCTCCAAGAGCAGAGGTTTGTAGAACAGCAGCAAGTTTTCCCTTAAGTGGATCACCCAAGGTTTATCGAACTCAGGGAGGAAGAGGTCAAAGATATCCCTCTCATGCAACCTGCAACCACAAAGCAAGAAGTCTCTTGTGTCCCCAACACACCTAATAGGTGCACTAGTTCGGCGAAGAGATAGTGAAATACAGGTGGTACGAATATATATGAGCAGTAGCAACGGTGCCAGAAAATAACTTGCTGGCGTGTAGTTGATGGTGGTAGTATTGCAGCAGTAGTAACGCAGTAAAACAGTAAACAAGCAGCGATAGCAGTATTTAGGAACAAGGCCTAGGGATTACACTTTCACTAGTGGACACTCTCAACATTGATCGCATAATAAATAACTCTTTCTCATATGTGCTACATACACTCTTTTGTTGGATGATGAACACATTGCGTAGGATTACACGAACCCTCAATGCCGAAGTTAACAAGCTCCACAATAATGTTCATATTTAAATAACCTTAGAGCATAATAGATCATTGCAAAATAAACCAAGAACTAACATAGTGCACACACTGTCCACATTAAACTATGAAGGAGGAATAGATCACATCAATACTATCATAATGATAATTAACTCCACAATCTACAAGAGATCATGATCATAGCCTACGACAAGAACCACATGGTGCACACACTAGTCACCTTTACACCATGCAGGAGGAATAGACTACTTTAATAACATCACATGAGTAGCACACAACTAGTAGCGATACAAAGCTCATCATATGGATCTCAATCATGTAAAGCAGCTCATGAGATCATTGTATTGAAGTACATAGGAGAGAGATTAACCACATAGCTACCGGTACAGCCCCGAGCCTCGATGGAGAACTACTCCCTCCTCATGGGAGCAGCAGCGGTGATGAAGATGGCGGTGGAGATGGCAGCGGTGTCGATGGAGAAGCCTTCCGGGGGCACTTCCCCGTTCCGGTGGCGTGCCGGAACAGAGACTCCTGTCCCCCAGATCTTGGCTTCGCGATGGCGGCGGCTCTGGAAGGTTTCTGTGGGTTTCGTCGATCGGTGTCGAAGTTTTAGGTCATGACGGCTTAAATAGGCGAAGAGTCGGAGTCGGAGGGGCCACGGGCTGCCCAAACCATAGGGGGGCGCGCCCCCCCTGGCCGCGCCGGGGTGTGGTTTGGTGGCCCTGTCCCCCTTCTCTGGCGGTTCTCGTGTGTTCTGGATGCTTCCGGTGAAAATAGGAACTTGCGCGTTGATTTCGTCCGATTCCGAGAATATTTCGTTACTAGGATTTCTGAAACCAAAAACAGCAGAAAACAGGAACTGGCACTTCGGCATCTTGTTAATAGGTTAGTTCCAGAAAATGCACGAATATGACATAAAGTGTGCATAAAACATGTAGATAACATCAATAATGTGGCATGGAACATAAGAAATTATCGATACGTCGGAGACGTATCAAACCACAACGGTGATACTAGTGTTGTCGATAGAAGAGTAAATTGAATCTTCACTATAGTAGGAGAGACAGACACCCGCAAAGCCACTTATGCAATACAAGTTGCATGTCGAGCGTGGAGCAAATCTCATGACCGCGGTCATGTAAAGTTAGCCCGAGCCGCTTCATCCCACTATGCCACAAAGATGCAAAGTACTCAAACTAAAGATAACATAAGCATCAACACCCACAAACCATTGTGTTCTACTCGTGCAACCATCTATGCATAGACACGGCTCTGATACCACTGTAGGATAACGTTGCATAGAAAACAAAAAAATTCCTACCGCGAACACGCAATCCAAGCCAAGATGCAATCTAGAAGATGGTAGCAACGAGGGGTTATCGAGTCTCACCCTTGAAGAGATTCCAAAGCCTACAAGATGAGGCTCTTGTTGCTGCGGTAGACGTTCACTTGCCGCTTGCAAAAGCGCGTAGAAGATCTTGATCACGATCGGTTCCGGCGCCACGAACGGGCAGCACCTCCGTACTTGGTCACACGTTCGGTTGTTGATGAAGACGATGTCCACCTCCCCGTTCCAGCGGGCAGCGGAAGTAGTAACTCCTCTTGAATCCGACAGCACGACGGCGTGGTGTCGGTGGTGGTGGAGAAGTCCGGCGGAGCTTCGCTAAGCATGCGGGACGTGGTGGAGGAGAGAGGCCGCTAGGGTTTGGGGAGAGGGGGCGCCGGCCACTAAGGGGTGCGGCCACCTTGGTGGTTCTTGGGGTGGCCGGCCCCCTCCCCTTGGCCTCTCATTATATAGGTGGAACCCCAAGTGTTGGTCTCCAAGTCTTCGAATAAGACCCGAACCAAAAACCTTCCATATGGTGGGGAAACCTACCCAAGCTAGGACTCCCACTAGAGGTGGGAGTTCCACCTCCCATATGGGGGGGTGGCTGGCCCCCTAAGGGGGAGTCCACTTGGGACTCCTCCCCCACTAGGGTTGGCCGGCCATGGAGGTGGAGTCTCATGTGGACTCCACCTTCCTTGGTGGTTTCTTCTGGACTTTTCTAGAACCTTCTAGAACCTTCCATAGAACCTTCCGCGACATTTTAATTCACATAAAATGACATCCTATATATGAATCTTATTCTCCGGACCATTCCGGAACTCCTCGTGATGTCCGGGATCTCATCCGGGACTCCGAACAAATATTCGAACTCCATTCCATATTCAAGTTCTACCATTTCAACATCCAACTTTAAGTGTGTCACCCTACGGTTCGTGAACTATGCGGACATGGTTGAGTACTCACTCCGACCAATAACCAATAGCGGGATCTGGAGATCCATAATGGCTCCCACATATTCAACGATGACTTTAGTGATCGAATGAACCATTTACATACAATACCAATTCCCTTTGTCACGCGATATTTTACTTGTCCGAGGTTTGATCTTCGGTATCACTCTATACCTTGTTCAACCTCGTCTCCTGACAAGTACTCTTTACTCGTATCATGGTATGTGGTCTCTTATGAACTTATTCATATGCTTGCAAGACATTTAGACGACATTTCACTGAGAGGGCCCAGAGTATATCTATCCGTCATCGGGATGGACAAATCCCACTGTTGATCCATATGCCTCAACTCATACTTTCCGGATACTTAATCCCACCTTTATAACCACCCATTTACGCAGTGGTGTTTGGTGTAATCAAAGTACCTTCCCGGTATAAGTGATTTACATGATCTCATGGTCATAAGGACTAGGTAACTATGTATCGAAAGCTTATAGCAAATAACTTAATGACGAGATCTTATGCTACGCTTAATTGGGTGTGTCCATTACATCATTCATATAATGATATAACCTTGTTATTAATAACATCCAATGTTCATGATTATGAAACTAATCATCCATTAATCAACAAGCTAGTTAAGAGGCATACTAGGGACTCTTTGTTGTTTACATATCACACATGTATTAATGTTTCGGTTAATACAATTATAGCATGGTATATAAACATTCATCATAAACATAAAGATATATAATAACCACTTTTATTATTGCCTCTTGGGCATATCTCCAACAAGAAGATCTTGAACCGGTTCGGCTATATTGATAGCAAGTCTTCTCCAACACCTTATGATCCTAGTGTGACATTGCGCAAGAACCGCAGGATTGCCGTAGATCAATTGAGATATTCTCAGATCGTTGGCTCACTCATGGCTTAGCGAGCGCGACTAGATCTGACATCTCTTTTGCTGTTAGCAAGTTGAGTAGGTTCATGTCAAACCCGGGTACTGATCATTGGCATGCACTTGATAGGGTCATCCGCTACCTATGTGGTACAATGAGTTATGGGATTCACTATTCAGGGCACCCAGCTGTGCTTGAAGGATATAGTGATTCAAATTGGATCTCTGATGTAGCTTATCTCTACAGCACTAGCGGGTATGTATTTACCTTTGGAGGTGGCGCAGTGTCATGGAGATCTTGCAAGCAAACCATATTGACGAGGTCAACTATGGAAGCAGAACTTACTGCTTTGGACACAACCACTGTTGAATCAGAATGGTTGCGTGAGCTCTTGATGGACTTACCTATGGTTGAAAAACCTGTACCGGTAATCCTTTTGAATTGTGACAATCAAACTGTAATTGTCAAAGTGAACAATCCTAAGGATAACACGAAGTCATCAAGACACGTCAAGAGACGTTTGAAGTCTGTCAGGAAATTGCGAAACTCCGGAGTAATAACTGTTACATATATTCAAACAGACAAAAACCTGGCAGATCCCTTTACAAAGGGACTATCACGTAATGTGATAGAAAGTGCATCGAGGGAGATGGGTTTGAGACCCTTTGATGTTACACCATAGTGGTAACCCAACCTTTGTGATCGGAGATCCCGTGAATTAGGACCTGGGAAGAACAAACTAGTGGTTTAATTGAGGAGAGTATTCTGTAACCCTCTATGTGAAGATGCACAACTCTCAATTGCTGTAAGGCAGGTTGGCAACAAGCCTTAATGTGTTTATGTTGGCTATTTTAGCAAAGATGCTGTCCTACAGAGCATTCTTGAAATAACACACATATATGAGTCCGATTGTTAAACGTCGCAATCTATGAGATTTGGGTGATCTCTAGTAAACTCATGAAGAGACCACGAAGTATGACGCATATGCTTCACCCGCGGGGTAGACTACTGGCAGCCATGTACTGGTTATGACTTTGAGTGAAACCCTGTTCACGCAAAACTTGCAATTCAAGGCTTAGTCCATTGTTCAAGTGTGAATGGATGTAGCTTAAGGTTCTAGGCGGAAGTTCAACTTAACAGTCTCCGCTGAAACACTGGTATATAAACAAGCAGTGAGTATTGGTAAATCTCTAAATGGGGATTTGAGATCTGGTGGGGGATTGTTGAAATATTGGGCCTGCACTTAGTGGCCCATACTAGATTTCAGATTTTCCTATAAATCTCAAAGCCCACATAGTGGCAGCCTTGTGAGTTTGAGCCCAAGTTGGTGGCAGCTCACTAGGGAGTGGCAAGATGTGGGAAGTTTAGTCACACATGGAAAATTGGGAGGAAGTTAGACTACCTTATAAGGTGGGTTGTTCCACCACTAGTAAGTGAGTAAGAATAGGAGTGGTTCACGCGCGCTCCTCCTCCTCCTCACTCGCTCGTCTCGACTCGACTCGACACGTCACGTCACGACCCGCGCCGCGCTCGTGGTGAGTGGATTGAGCCTCGAGCCGAGACTTTCCTTTCTTTTTGCAGTTCAGGAAAACGAATAGAGTCCTAGACGGACGCGTCGCAGTTAGTCGGTTCGGGTCGCTCCCAGACCGTGGGCTATCTGTAACCGACTCGAAAACGTGCGCGCGATGTGGGCGTGCCCCACGTTGCCTAGAGTTTCCTGAGCCTATATAATCTCTTGCCCGGCTACCGCAGAAACACATCTGATACACGAGTTAGCCTACTCCACCTCTCTCTGCTTGCACCGCCATCGTAGCCTACTCCATCCCGCGCGCCGACGTGCATCGGCGAACGGGAGAGCAGGTCTCCGGAACCACCCGTCCTTGCGATCCTGTACGGGAGAGGGCGAATTAGGTTTTTGGGAAGCGCTCTGTGCGACTGCTCAAGTTCTTCATCACGGGTCGCCTTCCGTCCAAGTCGGGCGGTGCTGCCTACCGTCGTCTTCAACGCCGTCTGCTTCGACTCGTCGTCCCCGTCATCAACAACGTTGTCATCAACAACGTTACTGTTGCGACATCGTCTGCTACACCTTCACCGCCATCTCCACCAGATCGGTACGTGCGACATATCTCGATCTGTTTAGCGATGGATGTTGTACTGTCTGCTCTGCTACTGTTCATGTTGATCACTGCATCTAGTATGTTCGAGTTTCACATGTTAGTAGTTACTGTCGTCATGCTTAATATTCTGGAATTAATCATGGAAATTGTGCCTAATTATCCAACAAGAGCATCTCTAGCTGCGTCCTCCAGCCGCGTCCTCCAAAGGTTTTTGGGGTGTGTAGGATTTTTTTTCCGTTTCCAGTCACGCATCTCAACTAGAGCTTCCCGGTGCGGCCTAATATAGTGTCCGGCGCTCCGAGCCCGTCCCTGGTCCAAAGGGTGCTCATGGAAGCTCTAGTTCCCCGTCAACGGAAGGCCACGAGAAGGAGTGGGAGGCCGACGAAGGAGGAGGAGGAGGCCGTTGCCGACGACGGCCATGAGGAGGAGGTGGAGGCCTTCACCGACGACAGCCATGAGGAGGAGGAGGAAGAGGATGGAGATGCCAGATGGAGGCGGCTGAGGAGGCGGCGGCGATAAAGAAGGAGACAAGGGCCCGGGCGAAAGCGGAGCCGCAGCCGGCGAGCCCCGACAACGACAAATACATCAAGGACTACGCGTCGGAGGGAGGGGCACAAGCTCCTCGGACGCGTCGAACGCCACTACCTCTTCGGAAGAGGTGACGAGCAGGAAGCGCTTCCGTGAGGACAACGAGACGGGGCCATCAAAGAAGAAGTAGTTTTAAAAATTAGTTCATATTTTTCGATGTTTTTATGTGTAATTTGTTACAATATGTTGCACTACTTTGAAAATCTCCATTGTACCTACAAATTCCTTCTCTCTATTGAAATAAAAATATAAAAAAACAAATAATAAAATATTTTAATATTTTTAGGGGCGCGTTTCGGGGACGTGGCTGGTAGCAACGTCTCCCAAACGCGACACGAAGAAAAAGCGTTTCGCAAACGCTCGATCCAGCGCTGTTTATGGGACGCTTTGGTGGACGCGGCTAGAGATGCTCCTAAGAGAGGGAAACAGAAACGGGTTGCTTAGTTTTTTTTTACGGGTCATAAGGGATTGTATTAATTAGATAATAGTGTTGTTATAATCCCATAGGACAAGACCCCTAAGTTCATCAGGAACCGACTCTAACCAAACATGTGTTCTTTGGTTCTTCATCCCAAAACTAGCTAACTTATGACTACCGATATTACACAACCTGGGCATATTAACGAACTGGTTGCTTAGTTGTAAGAGAGGGAAACGGAAAAGAATGTTTCTCCCACTCTTAGCCTAACATTGCTAAGCAGCACTATATATCTTCTGATTTGCTAATGCTATATGTTTTTTTCTTGTAAAATTTAGAATTATATAGAATGGTGTTTTCCAGCACTTTAATTTTTCACAATTTACAGCCCCCTTTTTTTTTTTGCTTTGATTGAGATTCAGTGTACGTGTGTGAAAGCGACGGCACATCACTGGTCAGGCCATTTGAGTGAGTTCGGGGGCCAACTCTCATAATTCTGAAGTTTAAGGTCCAAGTTTGGCCTATCTTATGATTAATGCTGAAAGTAAACTGAGCGACAAAAAATAAGTATTCCCTTTGATTTAAATTAATTAACTCAAGTTTAACTAGATACATCTATGTTTAGATAAAATTAAGTCAAAACAGAACGTAAAGAGAGAGTGAACATCGTGTTGGACGAGGAGGGTAATGAACGATGTGACCTTGTATGATACATCATTGACTACATCAAGAATACTTTTTTAGAGTTTTTTATAACTTCAAAATTATGATTTTCATTAAAAAAAAATACATATAGCGCGGCCTTTATTTGTCTACTCGTGTTGTCTTTGGACTCAGTTAGTTGATTTCATGGAGGATACAAAATTGGAGCAAGGCGGTTGTGAAAGATTGTTGTGCTAGCCAATCTACACTACTTAAAAAGAACGAAGATATTTCCTATTCTTCCCATCTTCGTATGTCAAACGGTTTCGTCGTCTACATCGTTTCGCGCGGGCTAAACTGGGCCGAAGCCCAGCTACCTCATCATGATGGAACGTGAACCCACCACTCGAAACCCTCGCTCCTCATCCTCCTCCCCCTGCGCGGATTCCACGATCCGAGCCGCCGACCACCCTCCGCCTCCTCCCGCTTCCAAGTCATGCGGAGCTCAGAGGACTTCCAGTCTACCGGCCTCCTCCCTCAGATAAAGACGACGGAGGCTCTAGGACCCACGCTTCCCGCCCGTTGAGCGCCGCTCCACTCATGAAATAATTGCCGACAGAGGCTCTCCTGTTTCTCTGGCGATGGAAAGGAGGCAGGCCAACCCTTCTCAAGGTCTTTGTCCCCGCCTATGGTGGTTGTGATGTCGGTGTCCCCGCCTATGCTGCCACCGTCCCTACTTTCATATGGCCTTTGCATACTCTCATTCAACTGAAGACCCTATCATGTTCATTAATCACCAATCCTCCTGAAAAACAACGCTTGAGGGAGGAGCTTCTCAAATCCTCTGGCCAAGTTCCAGTGAGGCCACCCCCCCCCCCCCACCCCCCCCACACACACCCTTCCTTTGCTTTTTTTTGTTGGATCGATTCCTCTAACCTTACTGATCTTAGGTTCAATCCTTGGTTGGCTCTTTTCCCCTTCAAATGATCTCTGATTTGTGTTGTGACTGATGATTACTACAATACAATTAGTGTACACGCTCTAGGTTTTTAAGCAATGTTTGACATGAAGTTCATTGGGAGTAGTTTTGGCTTATATGAACACGAGGCGGCGCAGCGCCAGGCGGACACCGAGGCGCAGATGGCATCGCTCTCCCTGTGCGACGGCTCGTCGAGTAGGGAGCGCCCGATGACCACGCTCCGGAGCCGATGAGGTGCCCTGCCGACGCACTCCGGCAGTCGGAGGTCACATGAAGGAGCAGCCGCCGCAGATCTTGGACCAATGTGCCTCGAGGACGACGGAGACGAGGGACCCAGAAAGGTTGGGGAGAAGCCTGGTGGTAGGAAGGGTGGAGGAGGGAGGTGGTGTGGCTCACGGGAGGAGCATGGAGGGGCGCCGGGGGAGAGCAGCGGGGCGCCGCCGCGCCGGGCGAACGCGGGAGCGTGGAGCTCCAATGGTCATCTCGCTCTCTTTTGCCACTATTCTCCGTCGCCTGTACCAATGTCTTAGAGGGAGATTGGAAAGGTGATGGTGCGGGAGTGTCTTTTTTGAACAATAGATCCTGATTTGGGTGCGTTTGGTTTGCTCCTGTGGTGTTTATTTGATTTGTTTATGCTTGGATTGGTGCAGTCGTTCTTCTGTGTTGATTCATAACTACTATATTAAACATGAACAACTTCATTTTTTCTCAGAATTTTGGGTTTATTTTTTGCCTATGTCATTTACTGACACATGTCATGTTATGCATCCGTCCGGTTCCGTGTGTACTTCCGGTGACATTTTGCTTTTCGTTCCTATTTTAGCTCTATTTTGTTTGCCACGTGATGTCTACTTCTGGGTGCATGTAATATTTTCTTCTATCAATGTCGTTATTGTGCGGTAAAGCGGTGCGGTAGTGGGCCATCGCCTCTTCGACAGGTGTCCTCCTTAATTCTGTTTTGGCTTTACTTTTCACCTCTGTTATTCTTCGTTCATCCCCTTTTTTCTTCCTTCTTTCCACTGCCAGATCTTTTTTCCTCAGTTCAGTTTGGTTTTCATGAGATGGTTCGTGGATCTGGCCGTCGATCTGTGTGGCATGCTGCCGCTTCCCGTGATGCCGCTGCCCGTGATGCCGCTACCCGTGATTCCATTCATATCTTTTTTGAACAATGGATCCTGATTTGGGTGCGTTTGGTTTGCTCCTGTGGTGTTTATTTGATTTTTTTATGCTTGGGTTGCATAACTACTATACTAAACATGAACAACTTCATTTTTTTCTCAGAATTTTGGGTTTATTTTTTGCCTATGTCATTTGCTGACACTTGTCATGTTATGCATCCGTCCGGTTCCGTGTGTACTTTCGGGGACATTTTGCTTTTCGTTCCTATTTTAGCTCTATTTTGTTTGCCACGTGATGTCTACTTCTGGGTGCATGTAATATTTTCTTCTATCAATGTTGTTATTGTGCGGTAAAGCGGTGCGGTAGTGGGCCATCGCCTCTTCGAGAGGTGTCCTCCTTGATTCTGTTTTGGCTTTACTTTTTCACCTTTGTTATTCTTCGTTCATCCCCTTTTTTCTTCCTTCTTTCCACCGCCAGATCTTTTTTCCTCAGTTCAGTTTGGTTTTCATGATATGGTTCGTGGATCTGGCCGTCGATCTGTGTGGCATGCTGCCGCTGCCCGTGATTCCATTCATGTCGATGGAGGAGCCGTTGGTGGGGGGCTTCTATTGGTGGCCAGCGTTGCGGTGGTAGGGCGCTGGCCGTGGGCGGATTCGTCCTACTCTTTCAGCATTGGCAGGTAGCGTTAATGCGCGTCGTGGCTTGGCGTGGGCCGGATCTTCTCTTTCAGTGCGGGCAGGCGGAGTTTCTGCGCGAGGCGATTTGGTGCGGTCTGGGTCTGGCCAATCTGCTGGCGCATCTGGTCATACGACCCCCTGCTCCACGCGAGCTACCTTGAGATCTCTTTCCATGAGCTCCTTACAGTCTCCAATCTCCTATTCCTCCATCCCAAACTATGGATTTTCCGTCGGTTCTTACCGACATCGGCCTAGAAACAGGCGCCATGGATGGTCCGTCATTTCTACGGGCCTGGTCGGCTGTCTCTACACGCTGCCATGGCCTATGCCCATCACATTGCTGGAGCGGCGGCCATATCCATGTGTTTCCTGAGCAACCTCCACGCCATGCTGTCGTCCACTTCCATCCGCCCTTTTATTCGAAGTCTCGTGCGTCCCCTGGACACATCCCACTAGCATCCAGGTGGCCGGATGTTTCCTCTCTTTCTCTCTCTTACGCTGTGTTGTTTTTCGCAAGACGGTGTGGGAGCTGAGACATGCCAGGCAGGGAGGGAGAGTTGTTGACAGGCTGTGGTGACCACAAGATCCCTAAGGGGCTCGGTCTGAACAAGCTGGGAGGGTCGGCGATGTCCACAGAGAGGAGACCACGAGCAAGGATGCTCCCACCGTCAGGTCCGCTCGCGAGACAGCCTCCCACGCCGCTTCTGGTACATATCATACGCTGCTCGTGAGGTTTATTTTTTGTTCATCATTTGGTCGAGCAGTCATCGAGTTTTTAATTCTTTTCTGAACTTCCTCTCAATTCTTATCTACAGGGAAGCTCTTCATGGTCGGTAGAAGGTTTGTTCATTTCTTACACCCTTTTTTTTGCCCTTTAGTTTTCTTGTTGTATTTGGCCATTTCCTTTTGATCTATCATACTGATTGACGTCCTTCTCTGGTTTCCTTGCTTGCGCATCTGCACCGATGTATAAATGACAAATAACAATGTGCATTTACCACTATCAAAATTGTCTCAAAGAGAGGTAACGAGTGCAATATCTTTGTGTGTGTCACGCGTGTCCGGGGTTCAAAAAACATGGAAGAACCTGCACGAATTGGACTTCTTCATCATCAACTGTTGAGCTATTCTGCTAAAGACGCATTTTCCTACTAGGTATTCAGTGAACTCACTTTTATGCAGCTTTGAGTATCGTGCTAGGCCAGTTTAGTAATTACCTTCTCTCATGAAAATACTAAATGTGGCAAATAATACATGCATTTGTCGTGGAAATATCAATTGCGGACAACAATTCATGGATCCTTTTTGTTACCTAGCTCATTATGGTCCAATTTTATAGACAAAGGTTTCTATTTCATGTACTCAACAGAATATATGCACATAATCACCTAATCTTTTCCTAGAGACAAAATCAAACTAGAAGCCATGTATTACCTCTTTTAATGCTAGAAAAATTAATCATACAATGTTATCATGGAAAATAAAAATGAAAGACTAATACAAACAAATTTCTACCTTTCTGCTGCCACGATTCGAGTCTTGCGATTTGTCTTAGACAAAGAAGCCACACACTGCACCAAATTTTATATAAGGTTAACATATTACATTCTTTCATACACATGCTTTAGGATTCCTATATGATCCAAAAAAAAATAGTAGGCTAAGTCCAAAATATGCCTCTAATTCTTAAAATCCATGATGATCTTTACTTTCAATATATCACTTTCTGTTGGCAAGTTTGTTTACTTACTTGCTTTCTCCCTCTAATAAAAATTCAACACTGGTCGATGCTACTAGCAAAGAAAAATATAAGGCCATGTGCCAACCAACCACATTGATCAATTTAGAGAGCAAATAAGTAGAAGCTACGCTCACCCGGGGCATCATATGAACATATCACTTAGATCTAAGAGAGGTGAACACACACTTACTCTCCTCATTCCTACATAATCCACCGATAACCCCTAAACAAATTTCCACAGGCAAACTCTCCCATCGACTATATACAACATTATATGAACAGGACAGACAGATAGACGGATACACATTGTTTTGCCTAGGACAAATGACATGGCTTGCTTACTTTATGTATCGCTGTGGTATAGTAGATTTTTTGTGTGAGCCAAGTATATTGGCGCGTAACTCATACTAATTGCAGTACAAATTAAATTATTTTCATTACATCTTACTGATTTAATTCAGCTCGGCTACTGCAAGTATTTAATTCTTGATATTTATAGATGAGTCTTATAGATTTAACTCAGCTCGGATGGATGCAAGTGTTCAGTACATGATATATATAAGCTTATGCGCTTCGTAACACAGATTTCTTTTTTATCACCATTTCTGACCTCGACGTGTGCTTTCTATGAATTCAATCTATGTAAGTGTACCGTTGCAAGAACACCATGAATAATTCCACTAATACAATGAAACAACAGCTCTCCTGCTGTCATTAAAAAAACACGATGAACAATCAGGTTTCTTCTACTTTTGGCATTGACCTTTATTATGCACTATGAAAATTTAACTTCACTTTGATTTCGAATATCATTTGCAAATGGAAAATATTTTCCTTGCATCTCGCTCTATCCCAGCCTCATTATCATCGAATTATTGTTCAACAAGTACTATTTGACTTCACGAAGAACATGAGGTAGGTCCATGATTTATGATATGTTGATGGCTGCAGAGTGGCATGATGGAAGGGTGCAAGAAAATTGACCATGTATCTATTGAGTTCCGCGCCAAATTTGGGTACATGTGTTTCTTTGAAGAGAGTTTCACTGTTAAATGCAGACCATTAGTCTGGTTCTTACCTGTAAAAATGAATTTTTGTTTATCATAAATAGGCTTACCTTGTTTTACCTTGATTATTATTCCAGCAAAACCATTCACACTTGTCTTTTTAGAAGTTCCGTCTTGGTTGGAGTGGCCATGTTATTTTCCTGTTGCATGTTTACGGAGTTTTGGGAAACGAAAGCAAGTACACAATGATAATTGTGTATCGCTTCTTGAAATGTTCAAGCTATATACATAAATTATAGATTTTGTCTGTGTGGTTTGTCTTCATTATCGCTGGAGAAATCAAAAGCCAGTGACAATGGCAGAAGCTCATGCACTTCATCAAACTCATAGTCATGTGTCTTGATATGCAATGCAGCAGGTTAGTATTACAAATTAATGCATAGAGCCAAAGAATTTTTTAGAAATTAACAATGCTAATACACTAAGTATACACTACGTATACATATCGTATCGTAATCCATGAGCCCTCGTGTATGCCGTCCAGTTGCCATTCATTCATTTCATAGGTGTACCTCCTCACCGTTCAAGATAGTAGTGTACTTATAGATATATCTATATGCTACATGTTCAGCTCATGTCTACGAGAAAGGCGGTGCGTGCCACCGCGCTAGGCAATATTTTTTTCTCTGAGCAGTCCACAACCAAAACTTCCACCATGATTAAAGCCACATTTGTCCAAAACCATTCACAAGAGAATAATACAAGCTATTATTAACAAAAACATTAACAAAACAGTTCTCACGATCCAGCGCGGCGTGCCGCCGCGCCTTTATTTGCTAGTTTCGTTTAAACCATGACAACAAAAAGTTTAGGGAAAACCAGCACACGTTGCACAGAAAAAAGAAATGGCGCAGCAAAGCGCGTTAGATCCATCTAGTTTAGTCTAAGGATCTAGCGCTACTTGCCTCATGTAATTTCAGGGATAATAGATCGGTACGGAAAAAGTAGTCTTTGAAGAATCGACTATGGCTAACTTCTCGTTATGTTTGATATTGCCCTTGCTTGGTCTCGTCGAGTCCCTACACTATGGCCTCTGCCTCTTGTTGTGCTCATTATAAGGGCCATCGCGGCTAACATTAGTTGGGTGTCACCCCCTGAGTCATCTTCCGGTGCTGTATCGATGACATTTTTGTAGAAAATTTGATCAAGCTACTATGGTCCATCTATGTATGACATGGGAAAATCATCATACAATTGTCACTCGATAATATATACACCGACGCAAATGCCCGATAAGATGACTTTGTACAACAAATTCAGCCGCACAAATGGCCGAACAGGTCATGAGCGATTATGTTGGTGGGCATTTCGAGACGACGTATTTTGAGAAAAAAGTTTGATTACAAATTTTGTCAACAAAATATAAGATATGTGCCAAAAAAATTGTACCATTGGATTCATATTTAAAAGAAGTTTCCAATAGTATACTATATACAAATATCTTATATTTTGTTGATTAAATTAGTAGTTAAAAGTTTTTTCTCAGAATACGTAATAACCTTGTAAACCGGTATGGAGAGAGTACTATGTAATCTTCATTAAATGCTGAAAGCGGCTCTGTGCTTTGAACCACAACAGCAAGAAAAAAAAGATATGTAGATATATTTGTAGCATCTCCTAAAAAATAATAAAACTTCATGGGAAAAAACAGTTCTTGAAACGTAACAGTGGCAACGTCTAGCTACCCATGTCGCTGCTTCTGACGATACCCTTTTGGCCAGATCTTTGGGGAGATGTTTGCCGGTCTTCTTGTCGCACCAATGGCCTCCGCATGTACATCTCACCTCCTCGTCACGCCACATTTGCGTCGAGGCGACCGCAAGATTATTTATACTAAAATTTTATAATTATTTACTTGTATATTTTTATTAAACATCAATTTCATCTTACATATTTTTTTACTCGATCAGCTTAATTTTTCAATATTAACTATCATGTTCTTGGTTTACAATTAATCATCTTTATTGAGTAGTACAATTGTTCTATGATAAATTTAAACATTATTTTGCTCCAATAATATTTAGCCTTTCTAACGTTTTGAGACATTCAACACTTATTTGAGCTAAATGCCCATAAATGTGAGGATGGTAAAAAGAAAGAGTAGACAAAATTTCATGCATCCATGTATTTATTTTTGCATTTGCATGGTGTTGCATGAAATTATTGTGATGGAGATAATCTAAAGCTTTAGGTACGATAAATAGTGTGATTTAATTTTTGAGGTATGATTTGGTATATGATAATGGAATATTCTAGAGCATACATGGTGTTTATGAGGAGCTAGCTTGTCATTGAGTATACAAGTAGTAGATGGCAAAGTTTTTTTTTGGGCTAGCTACAGAAAAAAGAAATAGTATTTCTCCCGACTCACGGCTGAAACAGGAGTAGTATTTTTTTCAGATAAAACAGGAATAGTATTATTTTGGGATAGAATAGACGGTGGACGGTGACATATTTTTGATTCCAGGGTTGCTAAAGAAGAAGATAATGGTTTTACCCGGTTCAAAGAGACAATGGACATTATTTTTCATTGGGCGCTATTCATGAGTACATGAATACGGTTTAGTAACTTCATTTTTCTGAGGAGATACCATGTTATTTTTCCATCTAAAAGAGGCAGCGGATGGTGAAGTATTTTTGTTCGTGGATAGTATTTCTCTCCCGGTTGAAAGAGACGACAGCCGGTGGAGCGAATATGTTTTTTCAAAGATACAATGTAGCAGGGTTGTAGTATTTCTCTGGCTAAGAGATGACAGTAGTATAGGCGACAAATATATTTGTGTGGAGTTACGGGAATGGTGTTTTGGCACATGGGAGCATATGCTCCCTTTATTTTGAAATGCATATTACATACATTTTGAAATTTCAAAAAATTGAAACGAAAAATTCGAACGTACATCTTCACGTGCTAGACGCTCACAAAGTTGTTTCATAAAAATCCGACTTGTCGTGTGACGTGTGTAAAAAAGACAAAATTCAATGCTAAAAATAAGTCTTTTCAGGAGATAAATTTTCTCTTTTTTACATAGACCACAAAACATATTGGTTCCTCACGAAACTTGACGAACGTACGTATATTGTGGAGATGTACATGTAGAATTTTTTGTCAAAATTTTTCGACATTTCGAAATATAACTTTTTGATAGAGGGAGCATATGCACCCGGGAGCCGAATTGAATTTCCGTGGAGTTACTATATATCTTCAAAGATAAAGTAGAAGAAGGTAGTAGTATTTTGCTAGGATAGAAAAAGTTAAAAGTGATGTTGTTTTTTCTATGTTCATGTAGCAATTTTCATATGGTTCTGAACAGTAACCAAGTGAATGAGGGTGAAGCAAAAGTGGTCAGCTTTTATATATAGTATTATTACTGCGCAATTTATGATGGATTTTGAGAAGCATGCAGATGATGAGGGTTGATTATGCATATATATATATATATATATATATATATAGGACATATTCATACTACACCCGGGTGTAGTTACACCCACGTGTGTTTCTCATAATCTAGAGAGTATCTATCATACCTAAGAGTATGTACATGTAGTATGAAGTATATAAAACTAGTTTGGTAGTATATATAATACTTTGTAGGTAGTATGCATATTTTTTACGTAGACTCATCATATATGCATGTATTTTGTATATATAGTGCAAACTACATGCTCACTTATATTTTGTTCACCAAACTTGGTTTGTAATATCTTAGATATAGTGTAGGAACATAGTCAAACTGATAAAGTATCGTATATACTTCCGCATGGTACTATATTTGATATGGGTGTAACTACACCCAGGGGTAGGAAGTATTTATCCTATATATATATATATATATATATATATATAAATATATATATATATATATATATATATATAGGTCTGCTATTCTCGAACCGGTTCGAGAATAGCTATTCTCGAACCCTTTCTGAACTTCCCGCTTTTTTGCATGTGAACTTCTTGACGGAATACCAGAAATTCCATGTTTTGGCGGACAGTGTTTTGAGGCTGATTTTCAAACCGCTTATCGGATTGATGCGTATAATATACCGTTGGATTCGCACGGAAATTTCGCAACTTTTTCGTGTTCATTGTTTTCCCAAATTCTATATTGATTAAAACTAATTTGAAATATACAAAATAACGTTTTCGCGGATTTCTCTATTTTTGTACAGTTTTGGGGTTCCAGTTTTCAAACCGTTTATCGGAATGATGCGTATGATATGCCGTTGGAAAGGTGCTGACTAGGCGCACCTTTTTCATGAAGAACACTTTTTAAAATTCTTTATATTTTAAGAGCAGATTTTAAAATACGTGATTACGTTTTTCGAACTTCTCGGTTTTTCGAACTGTTTTTTGGGGCTTATTTCCGAACCACTTATCGTTATGTTCCAAATGATATTGCGTTGAAAAGATATTGATTAGGCGAATCTTTTTCATGTTCAATGTTTTTCCAAATTCTAAATGGTTTTAGTTTAATTTCAGAAATACATAAAAGTGAAGATAACACCGACACAAAGAACATTTCGAAATTGGCTCATCTAGATTGATTAGATGTGGCATTGCGATATGTTGGAGTATTAGTAGAGTTATATTAGTGCTAATTGTACGTTGAGTTGATCGATTTGCGCAATCGGTGGTCGTACGGACGATTTCTATGCATACGATTTTCGTCCAGAAAAACAAAGTGCATGAGGTGCTCGAATATAGAAGTGAACTTCCTTTATATCTGGTAGTGAACTTCCGATCGCGGTATAAAAGTTTCAGGCATGTAATAAAATTATACTTCATAGGAACGATGTCTATCAGCATGTATAATTTCGACGTCCTATGCATGCGCTGCCTTCCAAATACACGCGAGCGAACTTTGCCTGGACCAAAAGTGAACTTCGTGACGACACTATTTTTCTCTGTTTTTTCAATTATAACGTGAACTTCCAAAAAAATCCGAAAATTATGAACTTCCTAGTACATATGAGTGAATTTCGTTACATTAGCAAGTGAACTTTCAATGGACAAGTAATGGACACAAGTTTCTCAAGTATTTCGGTCGTTGCATGGGTTCCGTCCAGGCTTGGCTCGGTGGGGGCACTTATTCCTGTCAGTTGCATTGAAGTATTGTAACCCACCTGTACCAAATTTAACCTGGCTCATACATTAACTTCTACTCGGTAAAACTAGAATCGTAGCTAGTACATGGCTTGGCAGTAGAGCGCCCCCAAGTGAAGAGATCATACGACTACCAAAGTGAAATTTTATACCGAAATAAATATACTAAACCCACGATGGACAAATAAAGTCAAACTTCACATTTTCATTTTCAAGTACATTTTTTATCTTCTAATTTAACTCAAATAGTATCATAAACATAGCGAACTGCTCCAAAATTAAAACTGAACTTTCTCTGTTTAAAAATTCAACATATAAATGAAGAATGAACTCCTGGGTTAGAAAAAATAAATTTCCATTTTTGTTGTCTATACAGAGCAAAAAAGGAAAATATAAATGAAAGGGAAAAAACTTGCCAAACAACCCACACCAGTTCTCCTGAACCGCAATTTCATGCCCCATGTCTGCTAGATACAATACTCATTCAATAT
The DNA here is from genome assembly GCF_019359855.2 of Lolium perenne. Classification (NCBI taxonomy): domain Eukaryota; kingdom Viridiplantae; phylum Streptophyta; class Magnoliopsida; order Poales; family Poaceae; genus Lolium; species Lolium perenne. The sequence goes on from NC_067250.2 coordinate 281,407,189, forward strand.
CCACTTGCATATATGATCAAACAATGATGCATGTGCCTACGCCCTGCATTTGCACATGATTTCTTGTCTTGTTGACCTGGACTGATCATGCCTCCCTCCCTGCATTGACCTGATCAACCGACCTCTGTCGACTCTACATTGTATCACTTGGGAATCAATCTGGCAATAGTAACATACATGCACCTGGTGGCCAAGTGAGTACACTCACGTATCCATCACAAAGTCTACACCTGCAAAAGAACAACACAACCAAGTTAAAACAGCCAAAGTTGGATTCTTGTTCATGCCAACATACATACTGTAGCTAGCTTAACTACATCTGGATCGAGTAGTGCTAAGCACCTTTTAACTTGCCAATTTGAAACCAGAAGCTAGATAGGTACTCCAACTACTAGTTTTCTTAAGAAAAAGGAAATACCCAGGGCAAGTCCAGCTAGTACTCCTAGTTAGAAGAATTGGACCAAGATAAAAAAAAGTTAGAAGTGGATCAAGATAACAGAAATGGTGGTGGGTTTCGCTTGACCTGGATCAGGTCGTGTCCCCGTCGAGTAACTTTTCGCCTTAGCTCTGCTTGACAAGAGACCCATGACGCTGGGCTAGAGCATGGTGATGCAGAGGCGCACATTAACCAAAGTTCAGAAATGCGATGAATCACAAAGACATTTGAAATTTTGAATCAATCAATTTGAGAGAGAGGGAGAGAGATTTAGCAAGGAACATACATTGTTACCTTATCAGTATCTCTCCTAGTTTTCCAGAAAATTGCCGATCGATGTACACCTCCATATTAGGAAGCTGCAAGTAGTAGTAAAGGTAGTGAGAAAATGAAATATGTAGACCCATCACAAGATAACAACTTCACTTATGCAGATTCATGTAGGAGTATAATGGGGCAGGAGCAAATCGTTTTGTATAAGATAACTTAAGCATGATGAATTGATACTTTTATCGACAAAAGTGAACCCCCTTTGCTGTACCAAATGAACTTATCAGCGAAGCTTAGGAGGAGTCACAGCCGAGAGCGGGAGAAGGGGCGCAAGGTGTACTTCAGGACGACGCGCAAGGTGGACTGCACAGCGGAGTGTGATGGGCTCCTGAGGGAGGCGACCGTGAACTTGTAAGCTGTGGTAGGGCGTGCAGAGCAGTTCAATTCAGCAATCACAACCTGCAAAATGAAGTGAACCTTCTCTGACAAATGAAGTGAACTCTCCCGGCAATAAAAACTGAACTTCATCATAAATTTTGACTTTCACATGCAAGTAACAAAACAAATGCACTGTTTTAAACCAAAATAGATTTACTGTTTAAATTAGACAAGTGTCCCCCAGACATTGTTTTTTCTACAGGACTACAAACTCCTTTTTTCCCTAATTGAATTACTCAAAGTTAACAAGTGAGCCGCTCGATGCTATAAAAAATACACAATTCATCAGGTGCGAGAGTTCAGAGGAGATACCATGTGAGAGCTGGTTGGAGGGTACCTCTGGGCGGACCACAGAAATCTGGGAGCAGGGTCGGCGTCCTTGCAGGAATTGTAGCCGGCTGCCGGCTACGACCATCTTCTGGTGGACTCCCCGCAGGCGCACACTAGACTGCCATTGTAGGGACATGTGGCCTCCCGACGGTGCTCAGCGTACTAAGAAGTGAACTTCCATGCAAGGCTCGAATGAACACCTGGATACTTCTACAAGTTGAAAGTTAATGGGTAGACTGGGCTTCTAATGCCCATTTCAACAATATGAATCACAGTGGCAATTGAATCAATTAAGTAGATATAGAGAGAGGGGTAGCAAGGATCGTAAATTGTTACCTAATCAATATCTCTCCTAGTTTCCAAGAAAATCGACAGTCAGTGTACTCCTCTGTATTAGCAAGCTGCAAATAGTAGTGAAGGTAGTAAGAAAATAAATATTTTGACCCAACACGAGATAACAACTTATGCAGATTCATGTAGGAGACTAAGGGGGCAGTAGCAAATCATTATGTATTTTTAAGAAGGGAACTTCAGCATGATGAATTGATACTTTTATCAACAAAGTGAACCCCCTTTGTAGTAATAAATGAACTTCTCAGAGAAATAGTGAACTTTTGTTATTTTATATAATGAACTGCCAAAATAGGATGAGCGTACTGCCTATTTTTCAATGATGTGAACTGCCTTGTGATTATTTTTTTGTTGATTTCAATGTATAATTGAATAAATAAACATTGCACATCCATATAGGTAATATATTATTAAACCTTATACTGATCAACGTACTCCTCTACGACTGTATTAGCAAGCTGCACATAATAGGCAAGGAAGTAGGGGAAAAAGACATATTGATCCATCACTTGATAATGCATGCTACCATGTCTGAACTGCGCGACTTTTATGTCTGAACTGCACTGACCTCTACCTGCTCAGCCTGTGTTACTGTGAGACGACATCACTGGTGCATGACAAAATGAACTATCTGAAAAAGAAAAGAGTAGAACTGGACTTCGGCTTTTAAAAATTCCGAACTTCTAAAATATCTCCATGGTTATGAACAAAAGTACCAACTAACCAGCAAATCAATTAGAACAAGAAAATACATAGCATTAAATCTCCATTTATGCATTTCAAAGAGTTCAGAAAACCTCGCTAAGAAGTACACTGTAAAAAGTTCAAGAAAGTTATCCAGAATCTTCTATCATGCTCATAAGTTCAAACACCAATGCGAAATCAAAATAATCTTCAATATGAGAGCATGTCCTTTAGAAGATCCACATCTGCACAATTATATAATCCAATATGAATAGCTGATTTTGAAATTTAATCATAATAGTTCAACTTCTTTTAAATGGGTGATTTGGATTGTATGTAAGCATGTAAACGTTAAAATCAAATCACAGGGACTTTACATGCTTCATAAACTATGCAGATTCGTAGACATATGAAGAGAGAGCTATTTCATTGGTGATGGTTGGATCATAAAATATGCACACGAGAGAGTTCACATGGAAATGAAATGTAGTACCCTTTCAGGTTGCTAGTGATTAAGCTAAAATTAGCATGCAACATAAACTCACGTAGACCAGAGTGAACTTGAAATATAACCAAAGTGAACTTCAGAAAGATTTTTTGTTTTTACAAATTGAAGAGTTAGTTTCTGTTTTTTATCTGACTATTTAGTATGAACAAATGAACTTTTGACGTGGACGAATTAAAATTCCTAGTAAATGTACTGAAATTATCACATGGACAAAGTGAACTGCATATAACAAATGAAGAGATTTTAACTTAAATCAAGTCTGCAAGATAAAATCTAAAGCCAGACTATGAGATCTCTGAACTGAAAGAAAACAACACCAATGCCAAATCTAAAGCCCTAGTATAGAAGTTCAGAGGAGGCATCATACTTGTGAGAATCAACGATAAACTGAGCTGAACCGTGGCTAACAGTGAACTGCACCAATGCCAAATGTGAAGTACTTCCCATATTCATGTGAACAACGGATGCCGAATAAGTAAACCGCCCAAAACTACTAAAATATATGAACTTGATTCTTCCGAGCTGAACTGTGGATGCCGAATAAGTGAACTTCTATTTCTAAAATAAAAAAGTGAACCACCCGGAACAGAAACATTATCGATGCTATATTTTCTATAAAAGCGAACTTCACCTTTTTGTGCATATGTGGACAAGCGAACTTGCATTTTAAATAAAAGCGAACTTCACATTTTTGTGCTTATGTGGACAAGCGAGCGTGCATTTTAAATAAAAACAAACTTGCATTTTAAATAAAAGAGAACTTCACATTTTTGTGCTTATGTGGACAAGCAAGCTTGCATTTTAAATAAAAGTGAACTTCACTTTATTGTGCTTATGTGGACAAGCGAGCTTGCATTTTAAATAAAAGCGGACTTGCATTTTAAATAAAAGTGAACTTCACTTTTTTACATGTCAACAGCAACGACTTGCAGTACCTGGGCGTCCAGCAGCTTGTCCAACAGCAAGGCGTGCTCACGGGATTGTAGCCAAGCAGCGAAACTTTGGAGCCTCATCATTGGAAAGATTGACATTTTGACGGGGCCAATGCAAAGAAGATAAAACAGAACCATCATTTGCTTGTGGAGTGAACTACGACCATTTTAAATCTTATTTTTGCTAACTGAACTGCCTCTGCGAATTTAGTGCATTGCTTGAAATAATCAAGCAAACTCATATTTTTAATTAGTCATGAGTGAATTAGTAATTATGGGATAGGCAAACTGCCCCAAATCAAATTGGTGAACTACCGATATGAATTTATAAACTGTCCAGAGCATACTCTCCAGAATGAACCAACTTAACTGACCTTTTCTCATGTTTTTATCGACACAAAAATGAACCAACTTTTTACTGTTTTTAGCTGAAACTATAAGACAACCTAAACAAAGTCCAAAAAATGGAAATTGAACTAATCTGAGCCATGCGAATTTCTTTTTGTATTGCACTGAACTTCTGTACTGCTTTTTTTTTTTTTTGCTTTCATGAATAAAGATATCCGATTCTCACAGGCATATCAACAAGCAAATAATGAGCAAATGATATACCATTGCACAGGCGATTATGAGCTTGGAGGAGAAGGGCCAGATGTGTATATTTTAACTACCTCTTCCATGAATAAAGTTCTGCTATTTGCGTTCCTAGTATTCAGCAAAGCCAGTAAAACCAGACAAGCACTAGCAGTTGTGTGGAACGAACTTCGTGAAATCAAAATACTGAGCTTCTGAAATTATTTATGTGCACTCTGATCATTCAAACTTTAATCAATCTAATACACAAGCCATCGACAGTTAAAAATCAGTACACCACCAACAAAAAATTGTAAAATTAACAAGCAGCAAATCCTTTGCCAAGAAAATACTAGTCCAGTGAACTAGCAGCAGGACAACAGTCCCGATCGGGGCAGCATTAGTACTACAACGTGACAATAAAGATTGAATTAGTACCAGTTTGGAGACTGCGAGCACGTAGTTCAGAGCTGAACACGCAACAATTCAACACGAGTAGAGACCGCCAGGAGTACGGACAGATTGCAGGTGATCACGAGGAGAAACCTGCTCCTCTTGCTAAAGAGTTTCATTTTAAAGCATAAGCCATGAATTCATATCCTCATCGCGTATAATACTTCAGACCTATATAGCTTGTTCTAATGTTGTGAAAAACAAATTACTCGAACCCTATATTCAATGGCATAAGCATAATAACTAGTTTTTACATACAAAAGAAAATTCTACACGAAACTGGAATGTTGAATGAGACCACGTACATTACATAGGAGGTTAGCCATATACATTGATGATTGTTGAAATTAAGAACTACTACTTGCAGAAATTAAGAACTTGCAACCATCATATTTCTTAACTTTCGTAATAGATCAATCATAGGCATTACAACAAACAGTTATAGGACATGCAAAACAACACGAAAAAATTATTTGATTAGAATACGATGCAGCCATAATCAAATTTGCATCAACAAACTACAAGAGAATCACACGGAGCTGAAATATTTTTGCAATGAGTTATAAAGAAATATGGTGCAGCTACCTTGCAGCAGGGAGGGGATTAGCAGGTGCAGCAATGCATACGGGATGATGCACGAGGCGAAAGGGACGCGGATGGGCACAGGTGCTACCAGGGAGATGCTAGGCAGGGCGAGAAAGTGCACTGCAGCCGTGGAGACACGAGACCAGACACTGACGGCCGCGGAAGTGCGCGTCGCTGGCCGGGGGTGCAAACATACTGCACATGGTCAACTGCCAGAGATGCGCGCCGTGAACTTCTGGAGCGGAGCGCCGGAGATGCTGGGGGCGGAGCGGTGAATAACCGAGGCGTGGTGAACTACGCGGGCCACACATCGTGAACTTCCAGCCCGTAGATGGGGCAAGGGCTCGCGGTGGGCGGCCGCCGGAAAGAAGTAGCTGGGACGATGCGATGCTGCGGATATGTGGGGCGCGACCCGGCCGGCGGCAGTTGAGGATGGGAGGCGTCGTGATGCAGTAGGGGGGCGGAGCCGGGCGATCAAGGTGGAAGACCTGGGCCGCGCCGTGGAGGAGGGAGGTGGGGCCGCGCCGTGGAAAAGAGGGGCGGGGTCGGGCGGTGGAGGTCGGAAGCCAGGGATGCGCCATGGTGGGAGTGCGGCCGTCGCGCTGGAGGAAGGAGGTCGGGGAGGAGGTGAATGAAGATCCTGCGGCGGAAACGACCGCCGGCGGGGCAGCAGAAGGTGAGCGGAATTCCGGCCGCCGGCAAGGCAGCAGAAGGTGAGCGGGATTCCGGCCGCCGGCGGGCCAGCAGAAGGTGAGAGGGATTCCGGCCGCCAGCGGGGCAGCGGAAGGTGAGCGGGATCCCGGCCGCCGGCGGGAAAGCGGAATCGGGATTCCGGCCGGTCGCGCGTGCGGATGGAGAGATCGTCCGGGTCGGGTGTTCTTTTTTTTTTTTGACAGACGGGTTGGGATGGTTGGGGAAGGTGGAGAGGGTGGGGTTTGGTCCGGGTAGGAAGCTAAGTGGAGTAGGGGATTAGAGGGGGTTCGAGAATAGCTATTCTAGAACCCCTCTTAAGGGGGGTTCGAGAATAGTTGGGCTCTATATATATATATATATATATATATATATGGAAAGTGAAAATCCCTAATGTATGTGCCTTGAAGTTGTGTGAGTGAACTATTTTTCTTGTGATACAGAATGTGTACTGAAGAATACCTTAGGTGATTGGTATCGTACTCATCTCTCTCTACATAGAGAGCCCGATAATATTTGCAACAAGGTGGTTCAAAGTGTGCTTATGATTCTGTGGTGGAGGTGAAGGGCCACCAAAATTTCTGTGAAGCTCTTCTCATGTGGAAATTATCTTATGTTCATTTACATATATTCACCAAAATCTTTGAATAGGGATATTTTCCAAATTATGGGAGCTTACCTAGCTAGCCACTATGTATGTAACACTTGTGGCATTTGTGGTACTCCTTGAAACATCTAATAGAAACTGTAGGATTCCACCATACAGATATTGTTGTGTATATATGCTGATTGAAACTCTTCCAAACCTGCAATTTCTTAATGTCACTTTTGAGACATATTTTCTATGCCCATTTTTTGATGGAAATGACTGAAAATTTTGACAGTTCATTTTCAAGTCATCCACAATTCGTTTGCCCTATTTTTAATGAGTTTCATATTATACTTTTTGTCAGGAAAGTGAAAGGAGTGCTTCATCATTATTAAGGAGTATATGATAGTTAGGATGGTAGTTAGCCACAATTGTATTTGTGTGGCACAATGCGAGAGCAAACTCTTATGTATCCTTATGGCTTTGGTAACATATTCTAGTTTTTACGTAGGTTCAGAGTTCACAAGATATGATCAACGCAAAAGCTATTTATTTGTTAGTAGGTAATGGACTGGAATCTACGGATACTTACTAAAATCTAGAGCAGTGGACAGACTGAAATGTCTCTGTAATCACTGAATTGAAGAATTTGTTCCGCACAACAGGCTCAACTGGATATTCACCAGAAAATTGGCACACAGATGCAGCACGTGCAGTTATAATTAATCAAATCTGCTCATCTTGATTTGCCTTGGTGGATCTGACATTCTATGCTACTTTACATTCAATCACCTGCATTTCCATCAGGGATAGGAAATACAACCAGATATAAAAGGCAATTGACAAGGCTCTATCAAGAAATAGGTAAAACATCTGAAATTTTCTTGCTATGTTTTTGTGCTTTGAAGTCACTACCTTCCTGTGTGTTGCTCTGGTAAAGGAAATATGAATGCTATCTTTTGTGAGTTTTGGTTCAAGATACCAGCTACTCCAAAGCTGCATCTGCTTCCACAAATTTGGACATGGTTGAGCACATGCAGTTTTTGAGAGGTGTAACACCCTACACTGAATTTATCGTAGCATTTCACAAGCATTTCCTACTCTACGACATTGTAAAATTAAGAGTGTGGTCCAAACACGGGCATTTAATTGAATGTACGCCGCATTTCACAAGCACTTCCTACTTTACATTTTAAACTGAGAGCATGCTTGTCCATATATACTATGTGAAGAAATTTCAGGTAGGCATGCCTGACATAGGCATCCCAAATGGGCCTGCCGAAGATAGTACCCGGGGTTTACTGAAGGCCCACTACCCGAAGAATAAGAAGATTCGGGAGCCTAAGATATATTAAGAAAAGTTAGAATTGTAATAGGAAGTGTTATTTGTAATCTGGCGGGATGAGTTAGAAACCGTCCCGAACTCTGTAACTTGTACAAACACGAATCCCTCGGCTCCACCTCCTATATAAAGGGGGAGTCGAGGGACGAAGAGATCATTGAATCATTGTTACAAACCCTAGTTTTCATAATCGTCGAGTACTTTTCGGCTGAAACCTTCGAGATCTACTTGCCCTCTACTTCTAACTAAACCCTAGCCTACAATCCATAGGCATTGACAAGTTGATACCTTGTCAATTGGCGCCGTCTGTGGGAATTAGAGGCGTAAGGATCTGATCTCGATGGCACGTTCAAGATCTTCGACATCGTCAACAGCAAGCAACGCAATGGATCGAGGTAAACAGATCGCTGCTGGTCCTGTCGATTTTGTTCCTCACCCACCCTCCCGTTTGGATGCATATGCGTATCTGGCGGAGCCCATGGAGATGACGTTCGGAAGGTTTCACTTTCGCGTCGAGAAGGAAGGATCGTATCGTGTCGAAATTCCGATTTCGTCGGGATCGTCGGCGGTCGATTCCGATTTTTCAAGCTATACATCGTCAACCGAGTCAGGAGAAGAAGAAACTTCGTCGACACACTACGTCAGCACCAGGGCAAGAGAGAAACTCGCCAAGATCTTCAGCGACATGTCGTTTGAGTCATCTGCGGACTCATATATAAGCGATGGCTCAAGCAATGTCGACAGTTATGACTTCATCGACAAATCTATCACAGTGGGCAAGGTCTTCATCAACCTCAACGAGGATGTCACCAAACCCAACATAGATCTGAATACAAAATACCATCAGATTTATGCTATTGAAGATCAAGAGGAAACATCTGAGGCTTTCGACGATCTGGGAAATCCATACGTCGATCCCTCTGATCTGCGATGAGGCCTGGGCAATAAATACGTCGGGCCACAGCCGCGAGACAGAGTTCAACTTTCGCAAGCAGCGTGGGACAGAGCCGCGAGAGCTATGAACGGTACAGAACCAATGGCTACCACGGCCACACCAGAGGAATTACAAGCATATCAATATAGGCTCGCACGAGCTGCCAGAGAATTGGAAAAACAGACAGCTGAGTTAAACAGGAGAAAGGAGGCAGCTTCTGCATCCAGCAGGAGAAGGGCAGATCTAAGTCGACAATCTAGAACTTCGGATGATAGCCACAGGGAGGCTCGGAACAGAGGGAGATCAAGGTTACAACACATACCCGAAGCAGAAAGAGAGCACTTGGTCCAAAACCTCGACATGTCCTTTATGTCGATAGACACAAGAGGGAACGTCATCCCTAAGACACTAGAGGCCGGGTATATGGCGACACAAGCTTTTATCCTCGCATCTAAACCACCTCCAGGAGATCCAAGAGAAACACTATACAATATGGCGATAGCAGGCGTTGGAGCTATGGGGACAGCGTTTGTATCAACGACTCCCGAAGGAGTGGCAAGGCAAAATAGTCCACGACCTGCAGCAGCAACAACGGCAGCCCCTGAAGGACCAAGTGGAGCAAGAGACACGGCAGCACAAGCAAGGGTCGACAGAGCGCGGCAAGGCAGAAGGGAACATCAGCAATCCCCAGAACTTAACAACGAAGATATGTGTGGTTTGCCGTGCTTCACGAGGAGAGTCCGAAAAACTCGAGTCCCTTCAGGATTCAAGTTACCCGACAACTTCAAGAAGTTCGACGGCCTTCAAGATCCAGAGGATTGGCTAGTTGATTATCTCGAGACAGTGAAGCTCACAGGAGGAACCAGGGCAACAGCTATGCAAAGCATCCAGGTGCACTTGAGTGGAGCCGCACGATCTTGGATAAAGAAACTTACTCCAGGGTCTATCGACAGCTGGGAAAGTTTCGAGGATGTGTTCATCAAGAATTTCAGATCCACGTGCAAAAAACCTGCGTCGTTAGAGGAGTTGAGAGCATGTCGACAAAAGCCAGATGAGCCAATGAGAAAGTATATCCAAAGGTGGAACATCATCAAAAACTCGGCAGAAAACATATCTGACGAGAGAGCAATAGATGCGTTTGTCGTAGGAATCAGGCGTGGAGATTTTGTCGAGGACTTGGGAAGGACCAATCCAAAGACAGTATCCGCGTTAATGGAGATAGCAAACAGATGGGCAGATGGAGAAGATGCAGTCCACAACAAACGGCACAGGTCGCCAGAAGAGGACCGTGGTCGAAATTATCAACCGAGGCGACGATTTCCTCGGCAGTACCCGAACTATGACGCTCCAGGGCAAATTTCGGCAGGTTTTCGGGCAAACACAGGAGGAAACAACAGAGATGATTATCAGAGAAGCAGTGAGCAGCGAGGCGATAACAGGGACGATTCTCGCAACAGGCAAAATAGCGGGCCTAGGTTCCCGAGGCCTTTCGTGTCCCCCGAAGAAATGATGAACGGACCGTGCCAGATGCATTTTTTCCTCGACAGCAACGGAAAAAGACAGTCAGGGCACCTGCAGAAAGACTGTCGAAATTTTCAGGCAATGTTAAGGTATGCAGAGCACGCTAACGCTCGGGCAGCACAGAGAAATCCTCGAGAACCCAGGAGCGAGATTCACTTGCCACCTCCTCCCGCGATTACAGACGACAATCGACATCAGCTCAGAATAGCGGCAGCACCTCCACCGCCACCTTATGTTGATCCTAATTCCAACGGAGTGGTGTCGATGATTCAGAAGGGAAGGCCATCCAATAGAGCTCAGAAAGTAATCTCACGACAGGTGTTTATGGCAGAAAAAATGCCTCCACCAACAGTCGAGTATCTTAATTGGTCAGGACAAGATATTGGCTTCACCATAGCAGATCATCCGCAGCAAGTTCCTCGACCAGGGCAGTCAGCACTTATTCTGCCAGCAGTTATTGCGGGATTTGATGTCTCTCGAGTATTCATAGACGGCGGCAGCAACCTAAACCTTATGTATGCAGATACATTGAGGAAGATGAACATATCCTTAGCAAACTTGAAACCAACAGACACAAGGTTCCACGGCATCACACCAGAGAAACCAAGTTACCCATTGGGGAAGATCAATCTCGACGTTCAGTTTGGAACCCGAGAAAATTATAGAATCGAGAAGCTGGAATTTGAAGTCGTAGATTTTCCGTCGCAATACCACGCTTTGTTGGGACGACCAGCATATGCTAGATTTATGGCGGTGCCACACTATACATACCTGTTGTGGAGATTGCCTGGACCAAAGGGACCAATAACAGTCAAAGGAAGCTTCGCCTTAGCCGATAAGTGCGACAAGGATTTTCATAGGCTATCAGAAACTTTCGGGATGCAAGCTGAGTATTTGGCGTCAAAAAGCATGACTGACTACGACGTGCTGCCGGACGTTGGAAGGCCAAATAAAGAATCAACTTTCAATACCGAGAAAAATTCTAAGGAGGTGCAGATTCACCCGACAGACCCGAAAAAGACGACGTCCATTGCAACAAATATGGATATCGCATAGGAAAGCGCGCTCGTCAAGTTCCTCCGTGAGCACTAGAAAATCTTCGCATGGTGTCCAGCTGACATGCCAGGAGTACCCAGGGAACTTGCCGAGCACCACCTCAACTTGGATCCTCTCGCGAGACCAATAAAGCAACCCTTGCGGCGTTTTTCGGAACCAAACCGCAAAGCTATGTTATCAGAAATAGATCGACTTAAAGATGCTGGTTTTATCAAAGAGATATCTACAGAAGCCACATGGGTAGCTAACCCAGTGATGGTGCCGAAGAAACACACGACAGTCCTTCGCATGTGCGTCGACTTTACGTGTCTCAATAAACATTGTCCTAAGGATCACTTTCCCCTCCCAAGGATCGATCAAATCATCGACTCCACGGCAGGATGTGAACGTCTTTCCTTTTTGGATGCATACTCTGGTTATAACCAGATCAGATTAAAAGAAGAAGATGAGGCCAAAACAGCGTTTATTACACCTTACGGCGTGTTTTGCTACAGAACAATGCCCTTTGGTCTAAAAAATGCGGGAGCAACATATCAGAGGATGATGCAGAAGTGTTTGGCGACACAGATTGGGAAAAACGTGCAAGTATACATCGACGATGTCGTCATAACATCAAAAAAGGGGGCAACGTTGATCGAGGATCTCAAAGAAACCTTTGACAACCTCGACAAATTCTGCCTCAAATTGAACCCGACGAAGTGTTCTTTTGGCGTTCCAGCGGGAGAACTTCTGGGGTTCCTAGTTTCAGCTAGAGGAATTGAAGCAAATCCCGACAAAATACAAGCTATCATAACAATGAGAAAGCCAACAAAGTTGAAAGAAATACAGCAGCTAACTGGGCGAGTCGCAGCTTTGAGCAGATTCGTCGCCAGGCTGGGAGAAAAAGCGTTACCATTTTACGCTCTGATAAAGCAAGGAGATAAATTCCAGTGGAACGAAGAGGCCGACAGAGCTTTCGAGGATTTGAAGCGCACAATTTCGACACCACCAATTTTGGTGGCGCCGAAGGAAAAAGAACCTCTCCTGTTGTATATTGCAGCCACGCCCCAAGTGGTTAGCACGGTGCTAGTTGTCGAAAGAGAAGAAGAAGGAAAACTCCATGGAGTGCAGAGGCCAGTATATTTCATCAGTGAAGTTCTGTCGCCTACCAAACAGCGGTACCCGCAGTACCAAAAACTAGCATATGGAGTAATTGCAACTGCAAGGAAGTTGCGCCACTATTTTTCGGCACACCCGATAATAGTAGTCAACGAAGCACCTCTTTCAAATATACTAAACAATCCAGAAGCTACAGGGCGTGTCTCCCTTTGGGGAATAGAACTTTCCCCTCGGGACATCACGTATGAAAAAAGAAAAGCTATCAAGTCGCAAGTTCTGCCAGACTTCATCGCAGAGTGGATGGAGCTGCAAAACACAGGACCCCCAGATTTATCGAGAACCTGGACCATGAATTTCGACGGGTCCAAGAGAGTAGAAGGAGCTGGCGCAGGAGTAGTACTTATATCACCTGAAGGCGACAAGTTGAAATACATCCTTCGGATGACGTTCCCTAACGCATCTAACAATGAAGCAGAATATGAAGCCCTCATACACGGGATGAAGATGGAAAAAGCTTGCGGTGCAACTCGACTAAAAATCTTTGGCGACTCACAATTGGTGGCTCAGCAAGTTATGAATCAATGTGACGCAGTCAATGATAGCATGGTAGCATACAAGGAGGTGTACAATGAGCTCGAGAAGCTATTTGATGGATGCGAGGTAAATCACATCAGTAGATTGAGCAACGATGAAGCCGACGTCCTCGCAAACATCGGGTCGCAGTGCCTCTCAATTCGGCCAGGAGTGTTTTGGGAAGAAATAGCGGAGAGATCCACGAAGCCAAAAAAGGTGCAGAAAAAAGCAAAAGAGGAGAAAACTTCGACGCTTCTCAAAGAAACCACGGAGGATGAAGAGGACCAAGAACTTGTGATGATGATACAAATTCCATGGATGCAAGCATATATATCATACATCCTCATGAAAGAAATACCCGACGATCCAGTTGAAGCAAGGCGAGTTATTCGACGATCCAAGGCTTTCACAGTGATCAAAGGGGAATTATACAAGCGAAGTATTTCAGGCGTCCTCCAAAGGTGTGTCACACCCGAAGAAGGAAGAGTAATTCTGAAGGACGTGCACGAAGGGATATGTGGTCACCACGCAAGTAGTCGAGCTATTGCAGCCAAAGTTTTTCGGGCAGGATTCTATTGGTTGACAGCAATTGAGGATGCCAAGGAGATAGTAAGAACTTGCGACGCGTGCCAAAGATTCGCCGCCAAACCTCACTCTCCAGCGGCAGAATTAACACCAATACCATTCTTCGTTTAAAGCAGTTTCAGCATCTCCAAGTTTCTTTTGCAGCTCCTCGGCACTAGCAGCTTTTGCTTTGGCTTCATTAGCCTCTGCTTTGGCTTCGCTAGCAACAAGTTCGGCTTTCTTGCGTGCCGCTTCACTTTGCTTCAGTTGTTGAGCAAGTGTGTTGGCACGTTTGTTGGCCTCTGCAAGTTTCTCTGTCGAAGTAAAAAAGAAAAAAGAAAGGTCAAAAAGGTTGCGACAAAGGACAGGAGCAAGAAGTCAAAAACAAAGACAGCAAAAAAGTTATTACCTTCAGCTCTGTTGGCATACTCACGGTACCCAATGAATTGGGATCCGATGCGAATAAGCTCTTTGATCATGGGCTGTCAAAGAAGAACAAAGAAAGAGAAATATCGGTATGAAAAACGAGTGAAGGCGTGAAAAAGCAAAATAGAGGAAATATAGATATCGACAAACTTACATCATCCAAGAGCAAAGTAGAAGAGCCGCCTAACTGAGGGGCAGGCTCAACAATCGTTTCAATCCTTGTCCTTTTTGGTGAAGGCGCAAGGGGGCTTGATGGCGAAGTAGTGGTGACGACGTTTTGTTGAGGAGGCGAAGATTCTTCTCCTTCAACTAGTGTGTCCGAAGCAAGCAAAGTATGTGACGTGCTCGTACGGGGAGTCACGTCGATAGTTCGTACTTCTTCCTCGTCATCACTGTGATTAAAAGAAGACAGCATAAAAAGCAAGACAAGACAAAACATGTCGGGTACAGAAATAAGGAGAAATAAAAATGACTTACGAGCTGACGAGGGATTCAAGATAAGGATCGTAAGTTGCCTTCTGGTGTGAAGGATCAACTTCTTCGGCTTTGGAAGTGCCGGAGTCTTCGACATCATTCCTTTTCCTTTTGCCTTTCGGGGAGACAGCGGGAGGAGGAGATTGTGCCGACGAAGTACCTTCGGAATTACCCGCAGATTTTCGTGAATCCACGGGTTCGTTCACAAAGGATGGAGCTTCTTGATTGTCATCCGTGACAATGGCCCTTTCTTCGACTTCTCCATCCTCAGGAAGAGGAGGAAGGGACGCCACAGTAGGATGGTTCTGCAGGAAAATAGCGACAAAAGAAAATTAGAGAGGTATCAATACAATGAGATGCAGGAAAAGTTCGGAACAAAACAGAAATTCGAGAAGACAAAATACCTCAGGGAGAGGATTGGCGGAGCTGTATGGTTCCACGCGGCAAGAGGAGGGAATAGGATCCTTCTTGTTAAGCGATGAAATTCTTCGAATCAGCTTCTCCAAGTCCTTTACAGAAAGATCATTGGAGAGCCTATTGGCGTCATTTTCACCAGCATACGTCCAAAGGGGATTTTTGCGGGCCTGAAGAGGCTGCACTCTAATCCTAAGGAAGTAGGCGGTGATTTGAACACCAGACAGTTCTTTGCCTCGAGTATTTTGAAGCTGATGAATACGAGACATAAGTGCTTCTGTCGACGTTTTCTCTTCTTCGGAAGCTTCAGCATCCCAGGAGCGGCGGCGCAGAATTTTGGCACTTCCGTCGAAAGGGACTATGTTGTGCTCAACAGAATTGGCACTTTCTTCGTGTATGTAGAGCCACCTTTTGCGCCACCCTTGGACAGAATCAGGAAATTTGACGTCGAAGTAATCAACGTCAGATCGGACACAGATAACAACGCCGCCTATGTTATAGGTGGCGCTGTGGGAGCCATTGCGGCGGAGGCAGAAAATGCGTTTCCACAGAGTCCAGTTAGGAGGGACTCCAAGGAAGCACTCGCAAAGAGTGATAAAAATAGAGACATGGAGGATGGAATTGGGGGTCAACTGGTGCAGCTGAATCCCATAAACAAAAAGAAGGCCGCGGAGGAAATCGTGAATTGGGGCAGAAAGGCCGCGGATGAGGTGATCAACGAAACTAACCCAGTACTCCATTGGAGGGGTTGGGTAGCTTTCTTCGCTGGGAAAGCGGATGTCGTCCTCTTTCTTCATCAGGCCTAGCCTCTTCAGCATGTTGACGTCTTGGTTGGAGATTTTAGATCTCTCCCACTCAAGATCTTCAGTGGCCATCTTGGACTCTGGAGTACTGTGGCGAGTGAGTCGCGTGCGCGGTGGCATCAACGGCCTTTGGAAAAGCAAAGTTCGTGCGTGTGTAAGATCAAAGAGAGTTGGGCGCAGTGGAAGTTTTTTGCAAAGAGGAACAGAGGTGCGGCGCAAACGAAGATGTGAACGGAGGTTGAAGAAAGGTTTATATAGGAATTGGGCGAAGCAATGCACCGTTGGATGAAGAAATCATGTGGTGAAAAAAGATCTTGTAGATAAAGGGTAAAAAGGTATTTTCTTGAGATGGAACAGAACGAGGCGTTACGATCGTGCGCCAGGAAAAGCGGAGGACGTGTGTCCCCCACTTGCACGACGTGTTAACATGGTGGAAACAATGGACCCACAAGGAAGAAAAATCACGACTAGTAACAGAGATGAAGTAAATTTGACTAAGGGAAGCATGCCGACAAGAAAAATAAAAGAAGATTGACGACAGGAGAAGTTATTGAATACTTCGGGAGCCTTTGATCAAATACAAGTTTTTGCCCAAATGCTCGGGGGCTACTTCAACAAAAGTAAAATTTCGAGTATGGCAATATAGAAATTGTGGGAGCCTACAACCAAGCACAAGTCCTTGGCTGTAGCCTCGGGGGCTACTCCCATCGGGAGCGCTGTTCGCGCACCCGAGAGATGAAAAGAAGATCATATCGAGAAATAATGACAATATAGCGACAAGGTGGATTAAAATGTTGAGCCTACAACCAAGCACGAGTCCTTGGTTGTAGCCTCGGGGGCTACTCCCATCGGGAACGCTGTTCGCGTACCCGATGAAATTAAAAAAGAAAGATAGAAAAGCAAAAGAGTATATTTCGAGTTATAACTAACTCTACATATACTCCCATCGGGAGAGCAATATAAGTCATCTTTGACTCTATAAAATGAGCCATTCCAACAGCCGAAAAAGCACTCGACAATATATTCTCAGAACGCCAAAGTTGCGATCAATTTCTGAATGCCGCAAATTTGCGAAGGTAAGACCCCAGATCCGTTCTGCTGGGCGTGGCATCGCCGAAGACTGCGCTCTGCTACTTTTATCCGTATCAACAGATACGAAGAAAAATCCTAACGGACGCGTTAGGTACCCGATAAATTTTACTGGGACTCGACAGAATGGTAAGACCTTAAGCGGCGCCTGTCGAAGTTTACACCAGTATCCCGAGGTCATGTCCAGGGACGTGATCTTGAAGTAGGTTTTTGCGGATTGCCACGAGAGCAGTTAACTAGTACCTGATCCGTCAGATGAACTAGCCCCAATTACCATTATCCCTGTACAATATAGAATTTTATGTGAAGAAATGTAGAAAAGTTAAAGTTGTCGATTAAAAATAAACAGTGGAGATTTTCCCTGACTCTACGATTTAAGCAAAATCTCGGGGGCTACTGACATAGGCATCCCAAATGGGCCTGCCGAAGATAGTACCCGGGGTTTACTGAAGGCCCACTACCCGAAGAATAAGAAGATTCGGGAGCCTAAGATATATTAAGGAAAGTTAGAATTGTAATAGGAAGTGTTATTTGTAATCTGGCGGGATGAGTTAGAAACCGTCCCGAACTCTGTAACTTGTACAAACACGAATCCCTCGGCTCCACCTCCTATATAAAGGGGGAGTCGAGGGACGAAGAGATCATTGAATCATTGTTACAAACCCTAGTTTTCATAATCGTCGAGTACTTTTCGGCTGAAACCTTCGAGATCTACTTGCCCTCTACTTCTAACTAAACCCTAGCCTACAATCCATAGGCATTGACAAGTTGATACCTTGTCAATGCCCTAGATTATAGTTTGCTGACTTGACCAGTAATTCCTCACCAAAACTAGGCAATTTAAATTAATTGTGGAGTTGCATGGTCTTAATAAAGAGCATGGTCAAGTCACAAAATATTGTTTGGTTAGACTTAAATATTGTATGAACCTCTTTGAATGTGTTGGTTTCTTCTCCATTTAGTTAATGTGTTATGGTTGTAGGTATTGTGGTGAGAATAAGCAGAGCGGAGGGAGGGGGAATATGCGAGCTGAAAGACATGATGAGACAAAAAAATGAGAGAAAGAACAGTCAATGTGTGGAGCTAGGAGAGAGAGATATCTTGTCTTTTATAATTTTCGTGATATTTTCTAAGGCTACGTAACTTATCACTGCTAGATAACTCATAAATTTTATCCATTGCATCCTGGAAATCAGTAATTCATTAATGAGTGACAAACAAATATAGTTATTCTATTAATCTGTTGCAGAGTATAACTGTATAAGTAAAGTAAAATTTTGTAAGAAGAATAGCTTTGTGCTCTTCTTCACAATATATGTTATTGGCAGATCCAATGTTTAGTTAGAAAAATCATACTGCACAGGCTATTGGAGTCGACAGTTAGATCAGTATTCTTGCCATGTCATACAGGGATGGATGTACATCAATGGTCTTACATGCTAATCATGATGATTTTTCGCGGTTGAACAGGCTCTATGCATACTATGGCAACTTGGAGGGGTCAATTCCAGCAAGCCTAGCTGAAATCTGAATTTCTTGCATCTCCAAGTCCAGTACCAGCAATTGCTTTTAATTTGCTTTTTTGGAGGGAGGCAGGGCATAGAAATACTATTCCAAAGTTTGTCAGAATGCATTTATTTATTTGGCACATTCCAGATGATATGGATTCACTGAATAATTGATGTAATGTTGTCAAGATAAATACATAGGGCTCGTTGATTACAATTTTTTTCTTGCACAATTTCCAATATAATCATGAAGCTGTATTTTACCTTGAAATCTTAGATCTCAATTTTTTGTTCCCTTTAGACAGCCATCGAAAAGATATTAATCCCTTAGGATGCACTTGGATTATCTGATTATTTTCCAGGCCCTGCAACTTTACGGCTCCGTTTCACTGGCTGTAGAAACTGGTGTAAAAGACGGTACTCTGGGGGCCATGAGAAATTATGGGCCTAGTAAGAAGAAACAAGCGAGGCATAATTTCACGACGAACCAAGTACCCACTCCGGAAATACTTACGGGGCGTAATTTTCGCGCTAGTTTTGGCTAAAAAATGGTAAACCAAGCGGAGCCTTAAATTTTAAGACAGCTCTCAATTGCCATAATAAGGCCAACTTCATGAATCACTTTAGTGTCAAAAGTTCTCGCCAAGTGGTCAAGAAAGAATGAGAGAGCCTTCGTCAATAATTAACGTGAAGTTCTGCAGAAACTCAATTCGGTTCCCGAGACTGTATGATCTCTCTATCATAAAAACATATTTCGAAGTGTCAAAAAAATTACAAAAATATTTACATGTATATTGATACGTCGCAAACGTATCTATAATTTTTGATGTTTCATGCTTGTTTTACACCAATTACTATATGTTTTAAGGGACTAACCTATTAATAGTTGCAAAAGTGCACAAGTTCTTGGTTTCAACTTTATTGTGCAGGAAATAGACAAATATGGAAGGAAATAGCTCATTATGGTGAAATCTGGAATTTCCCGGAATATGTCCCTGCTGAAGACTTTTCAAAGATCGCTTCGAAACTCCATCAAAACAACGTCCAATGAAAAAGTCGTAAACTACAAAGTTGTAGATAATTTCAAACCGAACAATTTGGATATCTTATTCGTCCAGAACGGACAACGGATGCATCCGGCAGAGCAGAATTACTGCGGAGCTTCGTGCAGTCTCGGGACTCCGAAAGTTGGTGATGTATTTGACACAAACTCTTTCCATACCTGGATATTTCGGCCCAGCCACGAGTTGTGAGGCTCATGAAGGACATAGGGGAGTCCTAGGAAGGTTCTAGAGGTGCCCAAGAGCCCTTGGATCAAAGGGGCATCCATCTCATGGCCTAGATTGCATCTCCAACACTATATATTGATGGGAAACCCTATTTTTGGAGGCTCCCAAGCATTGTCACGAAAATCCTCCTCTTTGGCAGCAGCCAAGGAGGGGGAAACACTCATCTACACCAGCACCAACTCAAGGAAGAAGAGGTCTAAGGGGCGGCGCTCCCCTATGATGCCGGCGGCGGGGAAGGAGTCCCCCGCGCCGCCACCGCCGCCCACGCCTCCGCCTCCCGGCGCTCCTCACTGAGCCCTCCAACGTCTTCACCGTCATCTCCATCACCAACTCCTCATTGTATTCAGTGGTCCATCATCTCACAAACCTCTGTACGGCTCTATGTAAACATGGTGTTTGATGCTATAAGTTATAATCCTATGATCTATGTCATGTTGCCATAGTTTATTTGTTCTTTGATTGATTGGTTGTTTCTCTTTGGTTCATTAGAGTTGTATGTTGATATGTTACCGTCCTTGGTGCCCATTATATTTGTGCGCGCATGGATCAAGTACCATAGGGTTGGTAGTACTTGTATACTAGAAGGGGGAAGTTCTGCCGGAGTGATAGAAACCTAAGGACGCGAACCGGATAGTTGCATGTATGGGACTAAGAGGACCATTTACTTAAGGCTATGGTTGGGGAAACCTTAATGCTTGCTAGTATTTACGGATGTTTGCTAGCACGCCAATCATATAGTACTTGTAATCCCGGAGGGAGAGCATGTATATTTAGCCTCTCCTACATAGAAAGCTGCATCAAAGACATTGAACCCAAGATCTTCACTAATTGATCTTGGACAAAGCCACCACTATTACCACCGCCTTTCCACACTCATGGTACTGTTAGTTTAGTTTGTTTTATTGCTGCAGCACTAACATTTATTCCGTGTATTTTATTGTTTAGCAAAGTCACCTCTCATACCCGTTATCGCTCTAGTTTTATTTTCTAGATATTGCAAACGTTTAGTGTGCGTAGAGTTGTATCAGCGGTTGATAGAACTTGAGAGAATGTTTATCCTACCTTTAGCTCCTCGTTGGGTTCGACACGCTTACTTATTGAAAAGGCTACACGCGATTCCCTATACTTGTGGGTTATCATATATCTTTATAATATATGCGTGCTCGTCAAGTTTCACGAAAAAACGATATTTTTATAGTCTATGTGAAAGAGAAACTTTATCTTGTGATAAGCCTTTGTTTTAGCACCGAATTTTATCTTTTTTACACATATCACACCACATGTCGATTTTTCATGAAACGACTTTGTGAGCGTGTAGCACATGAAGATGTACGTTCAAAATTTTTGTTTCAAAATTTTTAACATTTCAAAATGTGTCTAACATGAATTCAAAATAAAGGGAGCATATGCTCCTGTGTGCCAAAACATCACTCCCGAAGTTCTGATATTATAGATTGCCAGTATCAAGTTAGATATGAAATGATCTTGAAGGCAGAAACTCAATTCGACACATGGGAGCATATGCTGCCACCGGAAAATAACTTAAAATGTCATAAAAATTTGAACAAACATTTCCGCGCTTACGTATCGAAATTATACGTACGTACATCAAGTTTTGTAAAAAACCAACATTTTTTATGACTTGTGTGAAAAAGATAAAAAAAAATCACGTACACTACCTTTTTTTGCACCAAAATTGGTCTTTTTTACACACGACACTAAGATTGTCGGTTTTCCGTGGAACCACTTTGTGAACGTGTAGAATTTTAAGATGTACCTACTAAATTTTATGTTCGAACTTTTCAACATTTTAAAAGTATATTTAAAATAAAATTTAAAAACCGAGAGCATATGCTCCCTGGTGCGAAAACAACACTCCCTCTTAGAGGCAGTTTGCCAGTGCTGATTTATCTGCTTGCGCAAACATTAGCAAATATTCAAATGTGATGTAAATACTACATATATTTGAGAGCAATATACTTTTGTGAGTGTTACAATAATATCAAAATATTTGCAAGCATTGTAGATTCATTGCAGAATGGAGGTGCACATGTGACCTGTTTTTGCCTGACAGAATTGGCAATAATAATGATAATCATGGACTTCCTTTGCCTTGACAACAATGTCAAAATATTTTGCAAGTTTGATTTGTCGTTTGGAGCGCGATCCACTACGGGAGAGCACAGATGTGCCGACGGCCAAATATTGGGGCCGTCGGCACAGAAGCCACCGGACAGCGACGATAAGGATGGCCGTCGGCGTTAAAATGGCCGTCGGTACAGGCCGGTTGTGCCGAAGGCCACCGTTGGCAAAGTTCTGGTCGTCGGCACAGGACCAGTCTGGCCGTCGGCACAACATCTTTTTCTTTTTTTTCACTACGGACCTGTGCCGACGGTTATACCGTCGGCATAGCTTTTTTCTATTTCTGCACGACAGTCTTCAAAAAAGCATAACTAAATCATTATAATTGAGAAAAATAAGTATAATATATCAAATTTTGCATAAAAACAAGATCTATCATAGAAAAATATAAAAAATAGAATATTTCAAATACCTAAACAAATCATCTTAGAAATGAGCTATAATGTTCGAGGTTTCATGGCTTTCACACACGCCAAAAATGAAAAAATTGTCGCTCGTGGGTCGGATTAGAAATGCGCGTCCGGGGTCTTACTTTCCATCCTACGGCCCACACACGTGCCAAATATAATCTCGCTTCGGCAAACTATGCCATGCCGAGGCCGTTTCCCACCTCATTTTCCCTGAAATCCATAGAACTCCCTACGTGATAGCCCTGTCCATGAAGGATTTTTCAAAATAATTGCCGTATCTCAGTTTTAACAAACGAAATAGTTACTATGACAAATAAAATGACGCCACTCGGCTCTGTGGGATTTTTTTGACTTCGTTCAAATTGCCATCTGGCCAAAACAGGGCCCCCGGAACATGCGGTATCGCCCTACCGGGCGTGCGGGTGCACCCATTCACGAACAAACTAAATGGACAAAAATAGCACATATAATGATGCGTCGTAGAACCGAAAACAATTTTTCCGGAATTTCTGGAGCGACAGATAGTTCACCCTAGTTCAAATCCGGTCAGTTTCCAGCGGATTCGGCGGAACACCGCCGGAGGCCGCATGGGTTCCCAAAAAGCTAACGAGTGCACATGTCATGTGATAGGTGGTTCGTAGGTGGTCTACAATCATCGCATTGAGGTTTCACGTCATACTAAAATGCGCCCAATGTTGCGCTTCACAAATAAAAACCGTTTGGGCACGCTAAAAATGAAAAGATGGTCGTCCGTGGGTTGGATTAGAAATCTGCGTCAGGGGTCTTGCTTCCCATCCTAGGGTCCACACACGTGCGAAATATGACGTTGTTTCGGCAAACTATGTCATGCCGAGACCATTTCCCACCTCATTTCACCTGAAATCCATAGAACTCAGGACGTGATAGCCCTTTTCATGAAGAGTTTTTTAAAATAATTGCCGTATCGCAGTTTTGACAAACGGAATAGTTACTATGACATATAAAATGATGCCACCCGCCTCCGTGGTTTTTTGACTTCGTTCAAATTGCCATCTGACCAAAACAGAGCCCCCGGGACATGCGGTATCGCCGTACCGGGCGTGCGGGTGCACCAATTCGTGAACAAACTAAACGGACAAAAATTAGCACATATAATGATGCGTCGTTGAACTAAAAACAATTTTTCTGAAATTTCTGGAGCGACGGATAGTTGACCCCTAGTTCAAATCCGGTCAGTTTCCAACGAATTCGGCGGGACACCACCGAAAGCCGCATGGGTTCCCAAAAAGCTAACGCGTGCACATTTCATGTGATAGGTGGTGCATACGTGGTCTACTATCATCGCACGGAGGTTTCACGTCATACTAAAATGCGCCCCATGTAGCTGCTTCACAAATAAAAACCGTTTGGGCACGCTAAGAATGAAAAGATGGCCATCCGTGGGTCAGATTAGAAATCCGCGTCCGGGATCTTGCTTCCCATCCTAGGGTCCACACACGTGCCAAATATGATATCGTTACGGAAAACTATGCCATGCTGAGGCCGTTTCCCACCTTATTTCCCCTGAAATCCATAGAACTCCGGATGTGATAGCCCTTTTCGTGAAGGGTTTTTCAAAATAATTGCCGTATCCTAGTTTTGATAAACGGAATAGTTACTATGACATATAAAATGACATCACGCGGCTCCGTGGGATTTTTTTAATTCGTTCAAATTGGCATCTGGCCAAAACAGGACCCCGAGACATGCGGTATCGCCGTACCGGGCGTGTGGGTGCACCCATTCGCGAACAAACTAAATGGACAAAAAATAGCACATATAATGATGCGTCGTTGAACTAAAAACAATTTTTTCCGAATTTCTGGAACGGCAGATAGTTCACCCATAGTTCAAATCCGGTCAGTTTCAAGCGAATTCGGCGGGGCACCGCCGAAAGCCGCATGGGTTCCCAAAAAGCTAACGCGTGCACATCTCATGTGATAGGTGGTGCGTAGGTGGTCTACTATCATCGCACAGAGGTTTTACATCATACTAAAATGCGCCCCATGTAGTTGCTTCACAAATAAAAACCGTTTGGGCACGCTAAAAATGAAAATATGGTTGTCTGTGGGTCGGATTAGAAATCCGCGTCCGGGATCTTGCTTCCCATCCTAGGGTCCACACATGTGCCAAATATGATCTTGTTTCGGCAAACTATGCCATGCCGATGTTGTTTCCCACCTCATTTTCGATAAAGTCAGTTAAATTTAAACTAGAGGTAATTGATCTAATGCTCATGGATATCATATTTGTATTCCTCTCATTTTTCTAATCAATTTAGACATATTATTTGCCAAATTAGCATTTACTGATATTAATTATTCCATATTAAATAAAAGACAAAAACATCATTTAATTGTTTTTCAAATTCTATATTATTATTTATATATATTCATTGTTGTTTACTTAAGTAATTGTTTTGAATTCAAAAATATAGAGGTGTGACGTCACGGTCAAAGGGTTAATATGATAGATATGGTAATATTAACACCAAGGTGACATTTCTTTCATGGAAGCTCATCCGAAGAGAACCAAAAACTTAAGCGTGCCGGGGCAAAAGTAGTGTGAGGATGGGTGACCAACTGGGAAGTTTGACCACAAGTGCAATTTGACCTAAGATTAAGTGTACTAAGTGTGATTGTGAAAGATTAACAAGTAAAAAAGTAGAAGAAGAAAAGTGAAAATAAAAAAATATTTATTTTTTATCAAAATATTTTTGAATATTTTTTGGAAAATAAAATTGAAAATGTTGAAATACTATGCCGACGGTTTTACCATCGGCACAGCAATCTGTTCCGACGGTGATTGGGCAGTCCCCGACCAACTGTGCCGACGTTCTGGGCTGTGCCGACGGCTGGCGGCCGTCGGCATACTCCATCTCTCCCGTAGTGATCATTAGTTGTCTATTTTATTTAACTATTATTTGAGGACCGTGGCAACCCACGAGCATTTGTACTAGTTGAACTAAAAATCCGAACTGATGAAAAGAGACTAGATAATGTATTTGTATTTATATTCAACAGGCTGCACATCATGAGGATACAAACACCTCAAATAGATAGTTCCTTGCCGTGTTCTATGAACTCAGTTAGTCGATTACGTGGAGGATACAAATTGGAACAAGGCGCCTGCACACACATCAGGACATAACTTAATTAGGACCTCTCCTGCTCTCAGATGCCACTCAATAGCCCTCGATTAGCAGTGACGTGGTGCCGATCGGATCCATGACGGAACATCGTGCAAGCCCAAAATATGCCGACGGCAGCGAGATCCCCGTCGAGATCATACACGAGATTCTGCTCCAGCTGCCCACCAGGGACGTCGTGCGGTGCTCCGGCGTCTCAAGACAATGGCGCAGCGCCGTCCGAGACCCCTCTTTCCGCGCGCTGCACGCCGCCAGCCACCTCCTCGCGGCAGCGCCGTCGGAGGTCTTGCTCGTGTGGGAGCATCGCCGGTCAAAGCGCCACTGCGTGGAGGCAACCGTCTTCAACGCCTCCCTCGGGAAGCCCATGTGCCAGGTCACAAACCCGTCGGGGTACAGCCTCATCAACGTCTGCGGCGGCTTCCTCTGCTTCGCGCTGACGACGTGGGACAGGGAGGAGCCGGCGATCGTGTGCAACCCCGTCACCGGCGAGAAGGTCAAGCTCCCCAACCCCATGATTCCTATGAGCGGATGGACCGATTTCGTCGCCCTGGGATTCAGCCCGTCCACTCACGAGCTCAAGCTGTTCCGGTACACGGAAACAATGACCATGGGAAAGAAATACCTCGACGTGTGCACGTTGGGAGGCGACTCCTCCGCCGGAGGCTGGCGTCGGCGCCCGTACCTCGCCCAGCACCGCCCCGGGTACGGCGGTCACCTGCCCGTGCTCGTCGGCGGCAAGCTATGCGTCGTGATTGGCCGTAAGGATGGATACGATAGAAAAACCGATGGAGTACTGGTGATTGATGTGGCCAGCGAGACGCACTGCACGTACCGTCTCCCACGTCTTCAGACTACCAACGCGCACGTTCACGCATTCGAGCTGCATGGCCGGCTGTGCCTCGCCGTGGGCTCCGGCGAATGGTGCAACCACCCCAAACTCCACTTCTGGGTCATGCCGCCGCTAGATCAACTTGTCGGGGCTACCACCAAGGACGGCGATAACATTGGGATCAACTGGGACCTGCGCTACACCTTCGACGTCGAGGATGATTTTAAAACAGTTTTCCAGTTTGAGGGCTGGAGGGATGCACATAGGGGCGCTTGGCTCGACGACGACGAGATGTTGTGCTATAGGCTGGGTGACACCTTGTACAAGTACGACACGACCGGTGGCCACTCGCTGGTCCCCAACAGTAGTGAGACACTGCAGTGGACTCAGAAGCTCCAGCTCCCGCCGATTCCAGGTTGCGTCGACCGTCAATGGGAGGTTTACACTGGTTACCGTGCCACTCTGCTCTCGCCTCTCACCTTTCAATCGTCTCCATCCATACACGACGAGAAGATTAGACAAGTCCAGAATGTATTATTAGAGACACTACGGCCCCAAAGATCAAAAGTGGCGACAAATGTCGTCGATGAGAGAGCAGCCAAGAGGATTTGCAGCAGGATTGACTCTTCAGTTTAGCTATTCCTTGATAGACCAAACCAACCTATATATACTAGATGATACCCCGCACGTTGCTGCGGAATTTAAATATAGATTATATAAATTATTTTAAATTAACTATGCAATTAGACAGTATATTCATTGAAAAAACAGTTGGCAACGTGTCAACTACAATTATATTGATAATACATTGATATGTCAATTTGAAAGTTTGTTTGATATACTGTCAAACGGTATAAATAATACATGAGATGACTAATATGTGGCAAATTATAAATTCTACCCCAGCTGCCATTGAGAGAAACGACCGAAATAGCATAGTCATATATATACTGTTTTAAGGAGATATTAGATGATGTAATGCAGCGGTTACTCTCCCATGAAGAACATGAATTGGCAAAAGGAAAACAATCGATGCCTTGATGCTTGTGGGTGAGTGGTAGTATGTGAGTACATAAAGAGATGAAGAGAAGTGCAATAAAGGAGGAGATGAAAGGCATTGTGGAGAAGATGATGTTGCATGATTTTGTTAGAAGAAAATTAATGACTTGATATGAAAAATTATGACGTGGTGCATGATGTGGGAGGCTAGCATGACATGGCATGTTAGGATTGCTTAAAAAGCTTGGTGAGGTGGATAGCTTGCATGTTAAGAGAAATACTCTTAGTGGGTTGCTCCAATTTAGTTATTATAGATTTGAAGGCACCGCATTTACACACGGTAGTATTGCTACACACGTGCACGCTGAAATTTTGACGAGGCGCTCTACAGTGTAAACGGCTTGTACCTGGCTTAAGGTATGGAAACATATTTCGTTGTTGTGCATTGTGCAAAAGAGGAGAATGAAATAGGCACTGTGTTTGTTAAACTTTGGTTGGCACCTTACAATGTTTTGCGTGTTTTCTCAAATTCATTGTTTTCGAGATTTGATTTACTTTATGTTCATAACTAAATTTCTAACAATTTCGATGGTACTTGTCTAAGAAATATATTTTACCTTTCCTTTATTTAATAATATATTTTCCTATTTGCTAAAACATACATGTTATCTTATATTGTATATACGGTTTTCCTATGTCTCAGTCAACTGAGATTTTTTTAAGTCTAAGGCACTTAAAAAAAAATGCATGAGTTGCAGAAAAGTGCAATTAATTTTTCTGCCAGGAATGTGCAACTGGACCGAGTTGCATTTTTTTTTAACTGCAGTTGCACTTTTCTGAGGTGACCGAGACTTAAGAAAATCTCAATCAACTAAGACATAGACACACCCTTGTATATACGCTATCAATTTTGCCCGTTCATTGCTATGGTCTCCTTTTTAGGTGCAGAATGTACAATGCAACACATATAATACATGCATTTAATGATATAACACATACTCCCTCCGCCACAAATAAGTGTACATTTTTCTGCAACTCATGGGATATATAATACTACTAGTGACATAAGCAATATATATTTATTAAATACGTACTCCCTCCGGTTCATATTAATTGACTCTAATATGAATGTATCTAGAATTAAAATGTGTCTAGATACACCCATATTGAAGTCAATTAATATGAATTGGAGGGAGTATTTGAAAGGGCACTATTTTAGAGTTTCGCACATGGTGCCCTCCGGCACCTATTCGCTGTAGCCTGTGCGCGATGCTTGATAAAATTTCCCTTTTCAGCGATCAGCCGCTAGTAAAACTAATCTTTTTTTACTCAAACTAATCTTTTTTGATCCATCCATGGAATAGAGCAGAGGAAGCCGCGTAGCGGCGCATGCGCATCTGTCGTCTCGACCAAGGCCCCCTCTCCTCCGCCGTCGTTGCTGCCGACGGTGGAACTGCTCCGGCCGACGCACGAATCTGACAGCCTGGCCCCACGCACCCGTCTCCATCCGTCCAACCGACCCTCTTGAAGCCGCCACCGCAGCCGCAGCAGAGCAAACGCCAACGGTTCTGCCCGGTCACTCTCTTCCGCCGCCGCGAGACGACGACACAGACCACCGCCGCCGCTTCACCGTCGCCGTCCGCCTCGTGCTCCTCCCCGTCCTCGCGCGATGGCTTCCGGCGCCGTCCACGCGGCGGCGGAGGGCGTCGCCGCGCTCGGGATCTCCGCCGGCGGCGGCGACGAGTGGGCTAAGCCCAGCCCCCCGCTGCGCAGGAACCTGCGCCTCCTCTCCGACGACCAGGTAACCAACTCCTCTGCAAACTTCTACTAGCAACTCCTGCTTACTAGCGGTGGACCGGTAGTCGCAGTATCCCTTGACCACTCCTTCCAAATTCAATCTTTTCCGCCACCCTTTTCGGATACTTTAATCACGAAATTTTAGTGCGACAGCAGTTCCCTCACGTGGTGACGCTGACTGCCTTGCCCGGCCCACTCTCACTCTCACCTGCTGCAAAGTTAACAGAGCTTCTTTGGACCCTACTGTACTTCATCCGGCTCAAATCTGAATGTTGAGCAGACATTCTACTGTTTGATTTCACGCATGGATTACGCACATAAGCACATTATTTGGGTTCGAGAGTTCTGTACTATATTTTCGTGTAAAATGTGTTCTGTACTGTAACACCTGTTGCCTGGTGGCTGTAGGTTGAACTTGCCAAGATGCTGCTGAATGAAGGCCAGGGGCACGTGTTTGAGCACTGGCCGGAACTGGGCGTCGACGACGACAAGAAAAAGACCTTCTTTGACCAGGTTTGTCTTCGCTGTATCCACGGAATATCTCAGTCGCATGGATTTGTAGAGATTGTACCAAGAACCTAAGAAAAGCGATAGTTACTTTATTGTGAGAAGAAGTTTTAATACCAGAGGCACCTACGAATTCTTATGCTACCCGCTTTCTATTGGAACTTAACAAACTTTTTTTTTTTACACAACAAGTTAGCAAACTCCCCACAAGCACAAGCGCATACAAAATTTAAGATTCTTCCTTTCCTGCTAAAGTTTCCATTATATAGGTTCATCGGCTTCATTCAAGCTATCCTGGTGGGCTGGCATCATACATCCAGAATGCCAAGAAGCTTTTAGATGATTCCAAGGCAGGACAAAATCCATATGATGGTTTCACGCCTTCGGTAAGTTCCCTAATGCCCCCCTTTTCATGAATTTATTGGTCTCTCTTCAGATTCACTTTCTTGTGTTGTATGTGATCTCAATTGTTGATTCCAAATCCTTGATTGCTTCTTCTTTTTTTTACGCTGAACCTTTGTGTGTACTGATATGCCTCCTCCTGTATTATCTCAAAGAAATGCATCGTGTTAACAGAGTAACTGTATTTTTAGGTTCCCTCAGGGGAAGTATTGACCTTTGGTGATGATAACTTCCTTTCGTTGGAAGCAGCTGGGGTAAAAGAAGCACGCAATGCTATATTTGTTCTTGTAGCTGGTGGGCTTGGTGAAAGACTTGGTTACAAAGGAATTAAGGTAACATGGATTGAGTTCCTAGTAGAAAACTTATTGCCATGAATTGGAAAGACCGCCATGCTAAAAGTTTTTATTCATGGTTTACTATGGTAGCTGGTATACATTAATTAACTCTTTAACTTGATGTCTAGATGCTTTAGAGCATCCGTATCCTAGGTGCTAAGGTGATTATAAAGGTGAGAGAAACTGGATAGCACCAGCGCTAAGGGATGTGAGGCTAGGTGCTAAGATTACTTAGTGCACAATGCTATACCAAATAAATTATTTTTAATGAAATTATGTATATCAAAATTTAATTTGTGACAAATTTAAAAAACTTAGAATAGGTGGTGCCAAGGTCTGTGGTAAAATATGCTCAAAGAAGTGAATATAGAGAGAAATCTGATGTATCCGCACCAGCGCTTAATTTAGGAATGCTAAGAAAGCGGATGCTCTAAGTAGATCTAGTGTTTTGCTGTCATGCAGCTGTGGTAGTGATTATTTCATTAGAATATTTCCACCTTCACACATTGTATTTATGCTACAGATGTTTTCCTTCATTTGTTAGTTAGCAATATCGCACATCACGCCAGACATAGAAAATAATAATGCTGTTCAGAGCAAAATTTCCGTAAGCACAATGAACAATAGGGAATACAGAAATCCATCTCCACAATTCAGCAAGGCACACACACACTTTGAAGTTAGCATATGATTAAGAATGCTTGAGTATCACTAGATTTGGCATTTTGAGCCCATTATCAACTTGTAACACTATGCAGCAGATAATTTGTGTAGATCTTAATTGCTTGCTGACATGTAAATCATTCCCTGTGGAACTCTATTGTTTTGTCGAGCAAGCTTATGAAAGTACCATTTCACCGATTTCATTATTTATTTCATTGCACAGGTAGCACTCCCAAGGGAAACAACCACTGGGAAATGCTTTCTTCAACACTACATAGAGTCTATTCTGGCTTTACAAGAGGCCAGCTGCAAACTGGAGGGTACGTAGACTATGGTACATGTGCAATGGATTAGTCACTTGCTATAATTCTTATAATGATTGTCATTGCTGATTAGTTTCACACTGACACTTTTTGTTTATTTCCTATTAAACTTGTCATTGTTAATACTACTTTTTGTGTAATATGTTAATATTTTGGTTTTCACTGACACTATTTCAATGTTTACTCATTTTGCGACGGTTTTCTCTGCTATGTTTCCTGTTGTTTGGTTTGACTGGTCTGAATGAGCTAACCTGAGCTTGTAGAAGTAGCTTGAATGGCTGTTGTTATCATCTAATGAAAGGGTGTCATTCAAATACATACATATCACTAAGAATGTGAGGCTGAGACGCAACATTGTATTTATAGTACTAATTTGATATAATTTACTTACGTATACTAAACCAAGAACTTAGGCCCAAATAAATACCTGAATCAGATAAGTTAGTGTTAAACCAATCTTCCTTGGTATCTGGTTTTTAATTGTATCCGCGCATTGATAGGATAGAATTGTACCTCTCCTTTTCCCAACCTTATAAAAATTTAGAGAACAGGTTGTATATAGAAACATAAATTTTTATTTTGTTGTAATGGTTCATCTGGCATGATTTTAACTGTTCAGTTTAATTATTAGAGATTCTTTACATTTGCTGGCCTCAAGAAAATTCAGATATTGCAGTAACTGATTATTTTTCATTCCTTGAGTGTGCAGGGGAATGTCATACAAAGATCCCATTTGTTATTATGACTTCGGATGATACAAATGCACTGACCATCAAGCTTTTGGAGTCAAATTCCTATTTTGGAATGGAACCATCACAAGTCAAAATTCTGAAGCAGGTGTCTGTCTATTTTGCCTTCTATACCATGTGCTTCTTAGGGGCAAAAAATATACAGCTGTTACTATTGGTTCTGACTAATTCTTATTTGTTTCAGGAAAAAGTGGCATGTCTAGCGGACAATGATGCAAGGCTTGCATTAGATCCAAATGACAAGTACAAGATCCAGGTGCCAATTTTGATAGAATGATTATTACTATCGCGGTTCAAACTCTGTGATGTCTTATTGCTGTTTTTGCGTTTCCGGGTTTGCATTTCTCTTACTTCTGTTTTGTGATTGGCAGACAAAGCCACATGGGCATGGAGATGTTCATTCTCTTCTTTATTCAAGTGGTTTGCTTGAGCAATGGTATGCCTGTTGATTCAAGAACTGGTTACGTTTTCTCATTGAAGAAACTTTCTCAATTAGACAAGTTGCCTTGTTTGAAGAAAATTAACTGTTAACTGAAATATTAGTGAAGTAATCAATCAAAGATCAACCATGTGCACATAAATCATATGAATATTTTGTTATGATACTTCACATTATTTTGACAGGAAGAATACAGGGCGGAAATGGGTTCTCTTTTTCCAGGACACAAATGGATTGCTCTTCAATGTTTGTACAATGCCTTTTACATCTGTATTACAATTACTGTGGGGAACTGGGAACTTATTTTTACCATCTTTTTGTAGGCAATACCATCAGCATTAGGTGTCAGTGCAACCAAGGGCTACAATGTTAATTCTCTTGCTGTTCCTCGAAAGGCAAAGGAAGCCATTGGTGGAATAACCAAACTTACTCATGTTGATGGTAATTTTGCTATATTAACCTCAATTCATCTGAGCTACTTACAGGTCCAGCTTTTCTGATAAAGTAGACAGTAATGTTATGAATCAAATAGTGATTCTAGAGCAGATCAGTACTGCGGAAATAAAAAGAATCTATAATTCTGACGAAAGAATGCATTTTCACACGTTTTTTTACTTATGTTCAACTGTTTTGTTCTGTCAAAATTGGCCTGGAATCATGGATATGTTCTTATGTGTAGGTAGAACAATGGTGATCAACGTTGAGTACAATCAGCTTGATCCACTTCTTCGCGCAACTGGGCATCCTGATGGAGATGCAAATAGTGAAACGGGCTATTCTCCATACCCTGGTAATATAAACCAGGTAACAGTTTTGCTAAAACACTATGGATACCATGGGTGTTGCTGTCACCTAAATTGTAGTATAACCGCTGATTAGCAATTTACATGTTCTTCATCGTGCTGAAAAAGAACAATACTCTGTTGTGAGCTTTTGTGTGCATAATGTATCTTCCTTTTTTTATGCTGACTTCATGCCGCACTTTTGCAGTTGATACTGGAGCTTGGACCTTACATCGAGGAGCTCAAGAAAACACATGGTGCCATTTCTGAATTTGTAAATCCAAAGTAATTATTCGGCATATTTTCTCCAAGGCTTCCTATTTGCTGCTAGTTATTGCAACATGTGTCCCACTTTCAGTTCGGTTGTGAGAGTTGTTTCTGTCAGTGTTATTTAAGATTGCAGAATGAACTTGCTAACCTAATTTAGTGGTATTTTTATTATTTCTTTATGCAACACTTGCTCTAAAATTAGTTCCTCTCCTTGATATTGGGTCCAATCGGTGTACATTAATTTATCTTATCTGCCTGATAACATGTGTTTTTATACTATCTTTCTAGTTGCATCATTGATTAAGATTTACAACTTATCTCAGAAGTACTGTTTATAATAATTTCTGATGGTGTTCATATATCCTGATGTGATATTGTCAGTTTTGTTGACAACAACTCAAAGTACTTATTCTAATCTTTTTCCACTTTCACCATATTCCCTATTTAGGTATACTGACTCTACGAAGACAGCATTCAAATCCTCCACTCGTCTTGAGTGCATGATGCAAGACTATCCAAAAACACTACCTCCAACAGCGAAAGTTGGTTTTACGGTAAGGAATTGCTTACAGCTGAGACCCCTCTTGAAAGAATGATTCTTGCTAGCTGATAAACTTTATAACTTCTGATTTTACATCTTGCACTAGAAGATGTTGCTTCTTCCCTTTGCTTCCTCCACTTTGTCTTTCTAAATCCTACTGTGTTGCATGTGGTGAATCTAATTCTAATCTGCCATAAGTAATGCTGGTGTACCTAATTACTTACAGTTAATACCTGCATATGAGATCTGCAAACACTTAATGGTGCACTTTGTATGCCACATAGATTAGATTGGATTTGGATTCTCTGTGTTATCTGCAGTCTCTTCGCAGAATTTGGTATTACATTGTATGATCTTTGTCAAGACCACTTTGTTTCGAACCATAGAGCTGTGGCTGGAACTGCAAGTTCATATACCTTCCTTGAAATAACAAACTGAAACACCCACACGCTTATAGAAATAGGCATGTGCAATCATGCGGCTGTTTTTTTTCTAGGGAGGGCATCATCACTATACATGGTCCTTACATTGATCCTATTAGTAATTTCGTATATATGATTCAGATGCAAAAGAAGAAAGTTTCCTCTTGAGTTGTAAGTTTTCATGTTTCGTGTCCGTAATGCTCTATTCTCATTCTTTTGCCATTCTTTTTTTAATATAGGTGATGGATACTTGGCTTGCGTATGCTCCTGTAAAGAACAATCCTGAAGATGCAGCCAAAGTATGATTTCTGGCCTTTACACTGAATTTAAATATTTCAGGTCACATATACTTGTAGACCTGCATATGAAGTATTTATGCATGGTAAGCAGAAGAGGAGTTAGCCTTGCTGTGACACGTGGATAACTAAAAGTTACTCTGCACTTCAAAACTTGCATAAAGAGGCATTTATGATTGGTAGAAAAGAGTGATTGATCTGAATGTATGCTCACATTGATGAATTGTGATCCAGGTTAAAGTATGTATCTTGATAGCCATGTTAGCTGTCAGTATTGACTTTGCGTGGTTGTGAGTCGTTGAGAACTAAAGTTCCTCTGCACTCTTATGGTGCCATCTGTATTTCATATGCATATTGATGTCACTATCATGAGTAAAGAAATTGCACCTGGTTACTATTATACAGATATTATTATGCAAGAGTCGTTCTTCAGTTGGCTTTGGTACTTCTGTGCTTGACGTCTATTGATACACCTGTTGTAGGTTCCAAAAGGCAATCCTTTTCATAGTGCAACCTCGGGAGAGATGGCAATCTACAGGGCAAACAGCCTTATTTTAAGAAAGGTGATGACATTAGCAGGCACTTAATCCTTGTCAACTTGTCTGCTTTCCAGCTCAACAAGCTTTCCCCCCCCTTCTTTTCCAGGCTGGTGCACAAATATCAGACCCTGTAATCAGTAGTTTCAACGGTCAAGAGGTGGAGGTTTGGCCACGCATAACCTGGAGCCCGAGGTGGGGTCTGACATTCAAGGATGTCAAGCACAAGGTGCACGGAAACTCTTCTTCAGTATCCCAGAGATCAGTCTTGGTTATCAATGGCCAGAACATCATCATCGACGGTCTTTCCTTGGACGGTGCTCTCATTGTCAACTCCGTCGACGAAGCAGAGGTAGCTACGCGAAACACTGGTAACCGAGAGAAAACTACCCAATTTCTGTGGTTACTGCCATCTTAACGGTGAACTCTTTGTTACTGCAGGTCAAAGTCACTGGTCATGTAGAAAACAAGGGCTGGACTATCCGGCACATCGACCACAAGGACACCTCAGAGAATGAAGAGACCAGGATCCGCGGATTCAAGTTTGAGAAGGTTGAGCAGCTGGAGGTGAATTACACTGAGCCCGGGAAGCATTGCTTGAGCTCATGAACAAGCGTAACCGGTTGAAACATGGTCCCTGCCAATTTGTAGCTGGGAGTAGTGCAGATGTGGGTACCATATATACCTCGTCCTCCTAATTTTGGGTGGCCTTCATTGTGTAATGATAGCAATAAGCTGAAACCATTCTTTGAACTTGCTAGCTAGGGTAATAAGAAGCAGAGCTGCTTCGCCAACCAGGCAGTCACCAGCTCACCGGTCCTAATGTAAATTTGTAACTTATTATAGTGGCCATTCACCTGTCTTTGTAAAGTATAGTGAACAGTTAGTAGTATTTGCATATGGTTGGCATCTGAGTCCGATTTATTATTTTTTGTACTCAACACTTTGCAGTGAAGAAAATGAAGTTTGGTAATTGCTTTTGCCTCCTAGCATGGAGGCTCTCTTTGCCACGTGCAGAACTGTATGTATGAATTGAATACTCCCTCCTTGCCAAATTGTATCTTGGTGGTTGTGAAATTCATGAGAAATTTATGGGTTCCAAATTAAGATTTCCTTGGGTGTTGCAGCTAGAAAAGATGCCTAGGGAGACATATGTGGCTGTGGCCAGAGAGCAAAGATGGACCTTTCCTTTTTCCTTTAAAGAATGGGGAAAGTTTGGAATAGGACCATGCTTATGCTTGGCCATTTTCCTTTGTAGATTCGGCAGTGCCTGAAGCATATGCCTCCTCCACACGATCAGATCAGAATTGTACTTTCTCCCCCTTAAAAAAAGGCAATCATGAAAACAAAACAATTATAGCTAAGTAGCAAAACAAAACTTTGCAGCAGACAAGCATATTTTGTGAAATTTGGAACTAGCTCAAAACAATTGTCAGTTAAACAAAGAATACTTTGTACAATATACTCCCTCCATTTCATGTTAGTTGTCGCTATTTAGTAGGCTAATCATGATACTTATCTATGATACTATCTCTCTAGTGTGTGGTATTATAGAGTAGTATCATAACCTTCTAAATTTATTATTTTGTAGAATCCCAGTGTAAATCTATGTACAAGATCTATTTGTTATTTACTTTTCTCGTAACATGCGCTATGATACAGTATTTACCTATGTTACTCTAATCCTATCTCTCCTCCTTAATTACATGCCACATGATCATTTTTGTGGCCTAGAATGCATGATACTACCTATAATACTAGCACTATGGCCAGCCGTATAGATTTATAATAAATCAACGACAACTAATATGGAACGTGGAATGGAGGGAGTATATAGTTGCACTCTCCTTAGTTAGTGACATGGCATGCCAATAATATACTACTCTTGTTTAGAGTATGTCAAGACCTAAACGAAATGAAAATAAATAAACTTTTAAAAGGAAGGAATTATTATAAAACAAGAAAAAGTGAAAAAAAAACAGAGAGTCCTAGAGCGAAACGGGCTTCGGCCCTAGAGCCCAAGAAGGGCCCGGTTGGGGCAGAAACCCTACCCCCAGAGTCTCGCTCCACTACGTGCCCTGCGAATAAAAGGCGGCTCTCCCCGCCGTCGCCCAAACCCTCTCTTTCTCTCTCCTGCTCATCGCCTCCGCTCCGCCGCCGAATCCGAGACCTCGATCTCGGATTCCTCGCTGCGCAACCCCGGCGATCCGCTCCAGCCCCTCACCGACGCTTCAGGTTCAACCCTCCCTCCCTTGTCTGCCCTCTCTCTTTCTCCGTTGGGTGCCGTGTCTC
This sequence comes from Lolium perenne, assembly GCF_019359855.2. NCBI lineage: Eukaryota > Viridiplantae > Streptophyta > Magnoliopsida > Poales > Poaceae > Lolium > Lolium perenne. The sequence goes on from NC_067250.2 coordinate 281,445,019, forward strand.
GCTTCTCTTCGTCGCCGCCCCGCCGGACCGATCTGTGTCTGCGGGCGTTCTCCCGTGATTCGGCGGATCTGGCCCGCTCGACGGCTGGATCTGCGCCGGTTCGCTCTAATGAGTTAGGTTTCCGGCGGTGGTCTTAGGGTTGCGTCGGCTGTTTGACGCTGATAGGGTTCGTCTCCGGCCGGCAGGATCGGTGTAGCGCGTGTCTCGGTTGATAGGTGCTTGCTGCCTGGTATCGCTAATATGGAGTTCATTTACTTTGGATGCGCGACGCGTTTTAGGGATTTTTATTCCCTTGTGCCAAAAAAGCTAGCGAGTAGATAGCTGGCTACAATTTGCGTCGAGCTGTGTTTGATTATGGTTTGATGTCCGGTTGGCTTTGTGAGCTTGCTTGCCGGTGCCTGCTTGCTAAAGTTGTGTTTTTTATGCTGGAATATGAATGAATCCATGGTAGCTGTCTGTTGCGAGGTCACCTGCAGTGGAAACAGCACATAAAAGAGGCTGCTTCCAGTTATGTGTAACACGAGATTGGATAGTTACTGTTTGTTTATCTTGATAATGTGAAAAACCATCGGATATAAATTATAAGTTTGCGTCTAAAGGTAAAGTTATATTGTTTTGCAATGGCTTCAACAGTATCGGCATGCTTTCTGTTTAGACTCGTCCAAAAACAGAACAAGCTATGTGTAGTAGTAGCAGCTATGTTCGATGTTTTTATTTTCCTTCTATTGTCAATGAATGACTCTGCTTGTTTTGATCGACCATCTTCTTGATCTTACCATGTGTCAGTTTCCTACTTCCAATTATATGTTTCGGTTTATATCCTTGGAGTGGCAAACTGATCAATTTGATATGCTTTATTTCTCTATGTTTGCTGAGCTTATCTTCTTTAATGCATGATGTACACATTCATATTACACGAGTCTATTTGTCAGTATCGGGAGCTTAGTACTACAGTTACTGTTAACCAAAGCTAACTCTTTTATGTTGCACTTGCCGTTTAACTTGATGGGTTGAGCTAACATATATTTTTCCTGCTGCAGCCATGGCAGGAATGGCACCAGAAGGTTCCCAGTTTGATGCAAAGAACTATGACTCCAAAATGCAGGAGCTGCTGTAAGAAATTTAGCTTGAAAGTTTTAAGCTTTGCTGCTTGTTGTTGATCAGCTGTTACTTGCATTTAACCTTTTGCGAAGTGTGGTTTTGCACTTCTATCTGTCTACTATTTTCTTACCTACACTCCTTTTTACAGGAGCCAAGGTGAGACTGAGGAGTTCTTCACCTCCTACGATGAAGTTCATGAGAGCTTTGATGACATGGGTCTCCAAGAAAACCTTCTCAGGGGAATTTACGCTTATGGTACGTATGACCTCGGTTCTGCTTTGCTCCTCTGACCTGTTAATTGGTATTCATCTCACATTGTCATCGTTTTGCTGTATGTAGGTTTTGAGAAGCCTTCGGCCATCCAGCAGAGGGGTATTGTTCCTTTCTGCAAGGGTCTTGATGTTATCCAGCAAGCACAGTCTGGAACAGGAAAGACTGCTACCTTCTGCTCTGGTATCTTGCAACAGCTTGACTATGGTTTGGTTGAGTGCCAGGCCTTGGTCCTTGCTCCCACCCGTGAGCTTGCACAGCAAATTGAGAAGGTCATGCGTGCACTTGGTGACTACTTGGGCGTGAAAGTTCATGCATGTGTTGGAGGAACCTCTGTCCGTGAGGACCAGAGAATTCTTGCAAGTGGAGTGCATGTTGTTGTTGGCACACCTGGTCGTGTGTTTGACATGCTTCGTAGGCAGTCTCTTCGCCCTGACAACATCAAGATGTTTGTTCTGGATGAAGCTGATGAGATGCTTTCTCGTGGTTTCAAGGATCAGGTCAACACTCATAGTCTGTTCGTTATCTATTTTGTTGTATTTTATTTTGCATATTATATTTCTACTGCTTTTAATTTGATCTGACACTAGATGTACTTGACTGAATTTAAAGAAAACATGAAGATAAATATTTTGGGTTGAACTTTATGTAGCAGTTCCATTGCCTGTTAACACCTACAAATGTTCTTTTAAATGATCCAAGTCATCAGGAATAGGTCTGGCAAGCTTAAGTTTATTAAGTATGCACCTGTTCAATTTCATTGTCATAAGTTGAACCATTCTCAAAGTTATTCCATTATAGTTGTTCCTTCCTCAAATTCTTCGATAATTTATTATCTGTGTATGTGTATTGATCTTCATTTTGTTGTCTGCAGATTTATGACATCTTCCAGCTGCTCCCAGGAAAGATTCAAGTTGGTGTCTTCTCTGCTACCATGCCTCCTGAAGCCCTTGAGATCACCCGCAAGTTCATGAACAAACCTGTGAGGATCCTTGTAAAGAGGGATGAACTCACCCTTGAGGGTATCAAGCAGTTCTATGTCAATGTGGAGAAGGAAGAGTGGAAGCTTGACACACTCTGTGACCTGTATGAGACTCTTGCCATCACCCAGAGTGTCATCTTTGTGAACACCCGCCGCAAGGTGGACTGGCTCACCGACAAGATGAGGGGCAGGGATCACACAGTTTCTGCTACTCACGGAGACATGGACCAGAATACTAGGGACATCATCATGAGGGAGTTCAGATCTGGTTCTTCACGTGTGCTCATCACCACTGACCTGCTTGCTCGTGGTATTGATGTCCAGCAAGTGTCCCTGGTCATCAACTATGATCTTCCGACCCAGCCAGAGAACTACCTCCATCGTATCGGTCGTAGTGGACGGTTTGGAAGGAAGGGTGTTGCAATCAACTTTGTGACCCGTGAAGATGAGCGTATGCTGTTTGACATCCAGAAGTTCTACAACGTTGTGATTGAAGAGCTCCCAGCCAACGTTGCCGACCTCCTGTAGATCAAAGCTCTTCCGAACATATGGTAAGGAGCCTGACAGGGCTTTGTTTTTGTTGAAACGTCACCAACTTTCTTTCTTGGGGGGAAGTGATAAATGGTCGGGGGTTCTACTTTAAGGTCGTGGTTATGGACAATTTCGGATTTATTATGCCTTGTTTTGGGGATTTTTGTAGTTGCTAGGCTGTGCTATGTGCTGCTGTGTTTAAGCTTGAGGATGAAGCTACTGTTGGAGTCCTCACTTTATTATTTCTTAAGAAGACTATGTAATGACCGAATGATGTTATTTATTTGTGTCATCCTTGACTCTTCACCGCAATTAATCCTGCAAATCGCATATACTCCTGCTATTATGTGTAAAAACTATTCCCTGCAAAGATTAGTGTAGGCCATCTGGTGTTTCGGTTAGTTATTCCTATTGCTATGTTGGCCATTAATATTAAGTAAGCAATGGCCTGGGAATCTTCTCTAACAATGTGCAACTTCAGATAGAAAAGTAAAAAAGTTCACTTTCTCAATGCTCTGCTACATCTGTGGTGAGGTGACGCTGATGAATCATAATACCTTTTTTGTTTGTTTGAGAAAACCACGTAACATCATTAGCTTAACCTTGGAGATTACAGCAAACGTGGCCATATCTGGAATGATCCAGATGACAGCAGACACAGGAATTTGCACAAAGACCCCTAATAAAAGAAAAAATTACAAAGTTAGCCCTTCAGGTCCTTTAGCACATCCACCTCGCGTCTAGTCGCAATCCCGGCTGCCGGAGAAGAAAAAGGACGAACCACGCTCCCAGGAGATACCATCGGAGACTTGCTCCTTTGTGGACCTCAAAAGTCGTCTGGGAGGAACCCCGTCACTCCTTAGAGCGTAGCTCCGCCTCCTGTCGAATACATCGAGGAAGATTGCCGGAGCCACATCCTTCAAACCTCGCCACCCACTCTAGTGCAGCAATCCTCTGGACGAAGCTGGCGCACGCCGCCGATCAACTCCAAGACGCATCTCACCCGATTCCCAGCCGGATCCGGAGCCAATCCACCACGGGAGCAGCAAATTGGGGAGAACAAAAACCCACCTAAACGCCGCCGATGCTGCCCCGACGTTGCCGCCAGGGAAGCTTATCCGCCCGCCAATATGGCAGATCCCAGTCGCGGAGACTTTATTCGTCGCCGCCGACACTCCAGCAGCATGCACACCTATCTACATTCTGGAATCGAAGATCCTAGGTTCCCCTACCCTCCCGCCGCCGCTGCGGCTGACGGAGGGGAGAGGAACCTGAGATCTTACCGGCGGTGAAGGTGGAGAAGCGAAGTCGCTCCGGTTTGCCTTACTCTACTGGAGAGAAGGGAAATGGAGAGAAGAGCCGCTTTGGTTCTCTATCATCATACCCTTTCAATAGAACAAATATCATAGTGTAGCCATGCGGATCTGCAGTAGGTGTTGTCTGGAAAGCTGGACAACATTGTTTGGCATGGATGCTGATTATTAAGGGATTGATTCATGGCCTTAGTCGCCTGGGCGGGCGCTGCAATTGCTTCATCCCCAGCAACTACTAGGAGGACTTCTTTCTCCTCTCAGTTTATGCCTCCTCGCTGACCCTCAAGTACAGGTTTTTTCCTGGGTGGGCGCTTAAGTGCTTCATTGCCAGCAAGGCAGCAACTACTGGCTGATCTTTTTCTCCCCTCTTTTTGTTGTTGTTGAGAAAGTAACCACGTGTTCATATCAAAGACCAAGTACACACGGACCACACACTATGGCTCTGCGCTGACCCCGTGGCTGGAGAAACCTTGTCTAGGTACATAAACCAATATGATGGAGTGTGTTGCGTGCGATTCGTACAGGGTTAGTATAGAGCGCAAACGTGGCAGATCGATATTTCGTGCTCCCTTTGTTTTAAAATAAGTGTCAACTTATGTCTACATACAACTAAGTATTGATATTCATGCAAATCTAGATAAAAAACGAGACATTTATTTTAGCACGGAGGAAATATTGGCTGATGTGTTGAGGTCCGCCAAGTGAGAACACGATAGGCTATGCTCGCCTCCTGATGCCTGATGCCAACAACTCCATGTCAAAGGAGATATACAACAACGCTGGCAGGGAGGGAAGTTGGGGCACGGTTGTGGCGACTTTGACAAAAATAATCTTTCAGCGAAACTGTTGCACAAAATAATCTTCCGATGAAACTATTTCGCTCGAGTAACCCTTTTACATCTTTTACATGGCGCTTATGTGAGCGGCACCATACTTCACTGTCTGACGCCCGAGTGAGCGGTGCCACACATTGTGTCTTGCGTTGTGTGCCTCTGTGGCGGGCGCGGCCGACATGGCAGGGTGTGTGGCGCTGGTCCCTTGGACGCCACACGTCCATTTATGACTTATGTTGGGTCAGGCTTGACCCGACAAGGTTGGCCTAGTTGTTAGGGCACTTCAGAATCTGCCCTCATAACTACATAGATATTAGGGCACTTTGGACATGTGCCCCTATAAGTATGCTCTACTAGGGTATTTTGGATATGTGCGATCATAGTTATATATCTATTAGGGTACTTTGGATATGTGTCCTCATAGGTACGTTTTATTAGGGCACTTTAAACATGTGCCATGAATTGAAACATTTTAGGGCATATTTAAAATGTGCCTTTAAGCTGTGCCCCGAAATCCCTACCGTGTTGTAGTGTGAATTGCAAGGCACCGGATCCCCATCCCCGTCCGCGCAAACGGCCGTTTGGTTGAGCTTATTTCGCCCTGCGAATAGTTCTACCCTACAGAGCAATGTTTTCCGACCAGTACAAAAAGGAAGGAATTATTTTGTACTTTATTCATGCAAGGACGCGCTTATATTTCACCAGTGTATTGCAAACCATATGGAACAAAGCAGATTGGGTGTTCAACATTGTACATCATTGAAAACCATATGAGACACCTACGCTACAGTGTTCATGGTTTCACAACATTATTACAGGACTTACATTTTCTGGAATTCAGTGCTCACGTTATAAGGACCATAGCCTACGGGGAACAAATACAGTCGGTTCGATCGTTGGCACACGGTCAAATTTTGCACCGTGTGTAGCTGCAGATGACTGCAGCACAGCAGCAGCACTTCACTCGGGCAGGTTTAAGGGCCACGACTTGACGCATTAGGACGTCTCAGGCTCTTGTGATGAAGATCTAGCAATCTGCTTCGCTTCATTCGGGTTTTATACAACTCCCATTTTCATCACAATGTACGAGCCTCGAACGTCTAGAAAACAGAGAAAACTCCCATTTTCATCACAATGTACGAGCCTCGAACGTCTAGAAAACAGAGAAACGATCATAGCTTAGTATCTCTTGATTCGTGAAACAACAATGATGCTACGTGAACACACAGCATGATACTAATAGTATACTTGATTTACCTTCTATTGATGCGTACGGAATGTGCTTAATCTTTTGCCAATCTGGATCTCCAACTGTTATGCACGAACTCACCAACTCTTTATCACCGGTTATCAGGTTGAATTTCTTGATAGACTGAGGCAGTGCTGGAAGCGACCAAATACAATCGCAGCAATAGATCTCCAGGCTCTGCAGTGACGTCAGGTGCTTCATGCAACACGATCTCATCAACACGTCATTGCAGTTTCTCAGTGTGAAGTGCTGAAGAGACTGTGGCAATGCTGGAAGCGATCGAATACTATCGCAGGACCAGATATCAAGTGTCTGCAGTAACGTCAGGTGCTCCAGGCGACACGAGCTCATCGACACCACTCTACAGCCATTCAGTGTTAAGTGCTCAAGAGACTGCGGTAGTGCTGGAAGAGATTGAATATTATGGCAATACAAGATTTCCAGGCTCCGCAGTGATGTCAAATGCTCCATGTAATCTGGCAAGGCGGCCCAGCTGCAACTCGAAATCGTGAGCTCACGGAGACAAGTGCAAAACCCACCAAGTTCAGGACCAGGTTGTGGGCTGCAGTCGATGAGCTCAAGATGGTTCACGTGCTTTGGGCCATCATTGTGCATCCAACTTGGATACCTCGGACCTTTGTAATCTTCGATAGTCAGTGATTCGAGATCCTTGGGTGGGCAAAGACCCTCTATTACCTCTGCCTGAACTTCTGGACTCGCTTCACCACTCCGCCAGGATAGTTTTAGTGTACTGAGCCCTTCCTTACCGGCCAGATTGGCCTCGAGAGCTTCTGCCTTGCTTTCAACATTTTCCAAGCACCTGATACAGAGTTTGCCGCGAAGCTTGTTTACATTCCTGAGTTGCTTTAACTCGTGAGCTTGTTCCTTTCTTACATTGAAGACTCCCAGCATTCGGAGTGATGTCATCTTTCCGATGCTTGGAATATCCACATCTTCAAAGCAGACTACATGCCGCAAATTGATGAGGCTACAAATATCTTCACAAGAAAATACCACTTTATTGGCGCTACTAAAATCTAGAATCTGCATGTGGTATAGCTTGTTAAAAGTGGCAGGTAAAATTATCCTCAGATCTCTAGCATGATAAATTTCAGACCTAAAAGCAAGATACCTCAAGTGCCTTAACTGACCAATACATGCTGGGACTGGCACATCCGGGGGGACATAGCTCATTAAATCTCTGGCAGTTATGATAAGCACACGCAACTTCCTCAGCTTCTTAAACATACACTTCAGGACTTGCTCCCCAACCGCTTCCAGACTATTTTCCCTACCAATGATGAGAGTGTGTAAGTTGTGCAATTGGCATATCTTCTTAGTAATCAATTCTTCATCGTAGGTCTGAACAAAGATATGGCGGACGTTTGGAGGTAGTGCTGGCCATTTTCCTTGCAGTTCCAAACTATTTTCGATTCTGAAAGAGTCACTTCCAGCTGCCTTCTCTGCTAAATCATGCAACAGATCATGAACTAAATAGTAGTCCTTCTCATGGGGATATTCCATTGCTTTAAGTTGCAAAAAAGAGGTTGACAATAGTTCATCAAAGTATTCCTGGCAAACATCTTCCATTTCCTCCCCTTCACTAGTGCATCTGGCAAACCCTTCTGCAGCCCAAAGCTGAACTAACTCGTGACGTTCCAAGCAATGTCTTCGAGGAAAAATACTGCAGTAAGCAAAGCATCGCTTGACCTGCTCACGAAGATGATGGTAGCTCCACCACAGAGCTCCCATCGTCTCGTTCAAAAGGTCCCGGTCTCGAACGCTTCTCCAGAACTCGACGTTTTGCCTTAGACGCAGCTGTTCTCCGACTATTCTTGCTGCTAGAGGCGACCCCTTCAGTTTTTTTGCAATCTCTTTCCCAATGTCTTCCAGCATTCTACGAGTATAATCATCAATAGGTACGCCGTGGAGTCCATAATGCATGAGCAAATTCGAGAAGACATCTTCATCTAGGACAGACATTGGAATACATCTATGCTTCGGGGCACCTAGAGCCAACAATGCATCTTCAGTTCGACTAGTCACAAGGATCTTGCTTCCTGCCTCTCCAGCCTTCAACGGCGAGAGTATACGTTGCAGATTTTCAGACTGCGTCACATCTCTAATATTGTACCAAACATCATCTAGTACCAAGAGGAAACATTTTCCACGCAGTTTCTCCTCCAACTTATCTTGTAAGGTGTCAGGGTTCTTAAATTCAGTGCACAAAGTACCTGTAGCGGCCTCAAATATCTCCATGAAAATGGTACGCACACTAAAATCCTGAGAAACATGAACCCACATTACAAGGTCAAAATGGCTATCCTTTTTCTCACGGGCACAAACAAGTTGTGCAAGGGTTGATTTCCCAGAGCCGCCGATGCCATGAATTCCAACTACAGAATAACATGGAGCACTATTGGTGTCAGGCTGACCATGTTCATTCTTCTCATGAAGCATTGCTACAATTTTATCACAATCTTCATCTCGTCCGATTATCTGTGATAGAGGCCGTGAAGTGGTGCCACTACCTCGTGAGTTGGCGGCAACAACATGGCTCTGGTTTGCACCACTTATACTTGGCAAGTTCATCAGTTCCAAAACTTTGCATGCATCATTTATGACCTCTTCTATTCTGTCTAGTTTCTTTTTCAACTTAACTTTTGGCATACCACTCTCCTGCAAAGCAAAATGGCAGTTGAGAAACCGGTGCACGTAGAAGCACACATAAAAAACAAAGGAAGTTTATTTTTATAGCTTTTTGCACTAAAGCTAGTAAGATCACATCTCCATGTTCGCTACAGCTTCTATTTTTAGTTTTCTCCTCTCTTTGATGATAGTATCATTCATTGAATTTCATTTGTTGCATTCTACAATTTGGATAGAGAATGCACGTAAAATCGTACAATACATGTCCGAAGTTGTATAGTTGGGTTCTCGAATAGTTTAGAGAAGACGAATAAACTTTTGTTTCTTTATTCATGCCATCAAGAATACAGTGAATAGAACAATTGGATTACACACGAACCGGTGAGAGGAGAGACAAGAAAGGCGACACCCAGGAGTTTAGAGAAGATGAATACGTTCCTGCACCGGAGATGCTGCTAGCCCACCTTGCCACCGATGGCCTTTTACGCCTTGAAGGTGTGGCGGACCCTAGCCTCTCGCCGGCGAGAGGGTTTACCTTTCTTGTGACATCCCGGTGTCAGAATAAGGTCTTCCCCACCCTATTCACGCTTATGGGGTGTGCCTAGCACCGGTGTAGAGCGCGTGGACTTGTGATCTCCTGGGACCCGGTTGGTTTTCGTGCTCGTTGGTACAATTTTAGGTCTGTCTCTTTTGATCTACAACTCCCTTCATTGTCATTTTTATTGCTTTGATGGGTAGTCATTTGTGACATATCACAATGATTTCTCATCTATCTACTGCAACAACCTCCACTACAACAGGCTTTTCTGGCTCATTTGTAGGAGGGGCGAGGACTGCGGCACGCCTTTGACTCACTCTAGTGATTGTATGATGGAGGACAGTAGAGAAAATAAAATATAACTAAACTTTAGTACTGGCTTCTACACACTTCTATATCGTTCCACATAAAATGATCCTTTAGTCATATGTATTATAGGGTTTCTAGAGTGTTCTAGGTATGAGTTGTAACTTATCTCTTTCCTAGCTTTAGTAGTGTTCCCTAAAATGTTCTAGTTGTGAGTGGAGTTAACTTGTGAGGGCTCATGCAGCCTATAAATAGAGGTCCAACCTCTATATATGGAACGAGACTATGTACCATCTACCTAAGAGAACTTTCTGTTCTTGTTTTAGATCTTGGATTAGATCTTGTGTTAAGAGTTTGGATTGAACTCTTGATAGCCCTCGCCCCTAGAGCGATATCTAGCTTACGCCCCTAGAGCGATATCTAGCGCAGCACGTTGAAGCGGTTCCTTCAACATTTGTGCTATCCACATTGTAGCAATACGGTGGAACTGTTCCTCCACAACCTTGTGCTGGTTCAGGTGGTATCAGAGCCTTGCTGATCCGTTCGAGTTGTTGGTTCCCTCACTGAGAGGGAGCTGCAGCAAGCAATGTAGGAGTTGGAAAAGAGAATGGATGCTGCAGAACAGCAAATCCAAGCGTTGCGTGAAGATCTTAACCGGAGATTTGATCAGCTAGTTTTGATGATCAGAAAGGGTGTTCCTCCTACTGCCAATGATGAAGAATCATCAAAGGATGGAGAAGATGCTCAGCGGAGAAGAAAGGGAGGTCATCTTGCAGCAAAAACACCTCAACCACATGTTGTTCAGCGTACCTCAAGAAGGCCAACTTATGCTGAAACTTCTGAATATGAAGAATATGTTGAGGACCTTGAAGAACCTGACCCCTATGCACATCCAAGAGTACCCAACACTACGTATGCGAGGGATACATACAAGGTGAAAGCTGAGATCCCTACTTTCAATGGAAATGTTGATATTGAAGGGTGCCTTGATTGGTTGTACGAGGTGGAGACTTTCTTTGAAGTCATGAATATTCCAGAAGACCGTAGAGTCTCTTTGGTCGCATACAAGCTGAAAGGAGGAGCTGGTGCATGGTGGCATCGCCTTCAAGAAGACCGCAGACTCAGAGGAGAACCTTGTGTGCGATCTTGGCGGCAAATGAAGAGTCTTTTAAAGGGGAGATTTTTGCCTGCAGATTATGATCAAATCCTATTTATTCAATTTCAGAATTGTGCCTAAAGAAATATGACTGTTTTAGAATATACAGAGGAGTTTCTAAGGCTACAAGTGAGGTGGAACCTTGCTGAAACAGAAGATCAACAAGTTGCAAGGTACATCAATGGTCTCAGTGATGTTATCCAGGATCATTTAATGATGCAGCAAATTTGGTCCTTTGATCAAGCACAAGCTCTAGCCTTAAAGGCCGAGAGGTTGGTAAAAACAAGAAAGGCAAGTAAGGTTCCATATTCTCATACGGAAGCCTCACCTAGGAGTAACTCCCATTAAACGGAAGAAAAGACCACTCAACCCAAGGAAAAACAACCTGCCCCAAAACAAGTTGGTGGTAAGAGCAGGGCTAAGCCCGTGATAATGTTATAAATGTGGTGAAGAGGGGCATGTATCTAGCAACTGCCCACTGAGGAAATTTGTCAACACCACAATCCATGATGGTGAAGGTGATGAAGAATATGAATCTGAAGATGTGGAAGGACAAGATATTTGTGAAGAAGAGGGAGAAGAGGTGGTATGTGTGATTCAACGCCTCTTGTGCTCAACACCGCAGCCCGACAACACACAAAGGAAGAAAATATTTGAGAGCAAATGCACAGTGAATGGCAAGGTTTGCAAATTAGTAATTGATAGTTGCAGCTGTGAGAATCTTATCTCCCAAAATTTGGTGAACCATTTAAAAGTTGAGACTCATGATCACCCAAGCTCATACACTATTGGATGGATCAAGAAAAGGGTGAATATGAGGGTCACCAAACAATGCAACCTGCCACTCTCTTTGGGCAAGTACTACCGCTCAAATGTATTATGTGATGTGGTTGATATGGATGCCAGCCATGTTCTTCTTGGGAGACCTTGGCACTTTGATGTGGATACCACACATAGAGGGAAAGAAAATTCATACTCCTTCACTTGGAACAAGCGAAAGATCATCATTCTACCCAACCAATCAGATCGTAATAGCTCTAAAGAGGAGGAGAAAAGTGTGTTAACTATTTCTCACACCTCTAATGAGTTTATGGGAGACTTGAAGGAGGCAAATTTGTGTGATGCACTTGTTGTGAAAGGAGAAGTGCAACCGGAGGTTGAAATTCCAGCAAAGGTACATGACCTACTAGCTGAATTTCAGGGCATACTTGGAGAGCCACAAGGCCTACCACCAATGAGAGGAATTCAACATCGAATTGACTTCATTCCAGGAGCAAGTCTTCCTAATCTGCCACACTACCGAATGAGCCCAAAAGAGCATGATATACTCAAGGAAAAGGTGGAGGAGTTGCTGCATAAAAGGCACATTCGAGAGAGTATTAGTCCATGCGCCGTACCAGCTTTGATCACACCAAAGAAAGATTGATATATGCGCATGTGTACAGATAGTAGAGCTATCAACAAGATCACCATAAGGTACAGATTTCCTATTCCCCGTTTGGATGATATGCTAGATCAACTTAGTGGTGCAGGAGTGTTCACAAAGCTCGATTTAAAGAGCGGATATCATCAAATTCGCATTAGACCCGGGGACGAATGGAAAACAACTTTTAAGACAAAGGAAGGGTTGTTTGAGTGGATGGTGATGCCATTTGAACTCTCTAATGCACCAAGTACCTTTATGCACTTGATGAACCAGGTACTTCGACCCTTCTTATCCCACTTTGTTGTGGTTTATTTTGGTGACATCCTGATATATAGCAAGGATGAAGATGAGCACTTGCATCACATCCGTAAGGTACTATGTGTACTAAAGGAGAACGAACTCTATGTCAAATTGAAGAAGTGTGTTTTCCTTCAAACAAAACTTATTTTCTTGGGTTTTGTCATAACAAGTGAGGGCATTCACGTTGATGACTCTAAAGTTAAAGCAATTAGAGAATGGCCAACTCCAAAGACTATTTCTGAGGTGAGAAGTTTCCATGGCCTTGCAACTTTCTATAGACGGTTTGTGAAAAATTTCAATACCATCATGGCACCAATTACTGAATGCCTAAAGAAAAGAAAGTTACAATGGAACGAATCTGCTGAAACTAGTTTCAAGGAGATAAAGGAAAAACTCTCACAAGCTCCTGTCTTCGTACTACCTGATTTCAATAAAACTTTTGAGCTAGAGTGCGATGCAAGCGGAGTAGGCATTTGGGCTGTTCTATCTCAAGAATGAAAACCCATTGCATTCTTTTGTGAGAAGCTAATCAAAGCAAGACAGAAGTGGAGTACCTATCAGCAAGACATAGTGGAAGTCTATTTGTTGCCTAAGGAGTTCATTGTTTACAGTGATCATCAATCCATGAAGCATTTTAGAAATCAAAAGCATGTGGATCGCATGCTAGCAAGATGGGCAGCATATTTGGAGAGGTTTAACTACCTTATTGTGCATAAATCTGGAACAACCAACAGAGTCCGATGCTTTGAGTCATCGTGCATGCCTCTTGACTTCTTTCGAGGATGAACTTCCAGGCATGGATCAAATAAAAGAGTTGTATGAAGAGAATGAAGACTTTGGCCATGTTAGATAACGGAGTACTATAAACAAAATTGTTTGGAGGACCGTCTAAATTTTTTTTAACCCTTATAGAATCGGATATCCATGTTATCCCTCAAATTTTTCGAGAAGAAAAATTAATTCTTACAACCGACTTCATAGAGGAGGTGTATGACGCTTATGAATATGGAGAAGAACGAAGCACCAGGACCAAACAAATTCCTAGCTGAGTTCACCAAGTTTGTTGGACGATCATAAAAGAGAACATGATGCATATGTTTGTCATGTTTCACCGAGGGGAGATACCTCTATTTAATATAAACATTGGATCTATTATTCTACTTCCTAAAAAGGAGAATGTTATACAAATTCAGCAATATAGACACATATGCTTGCTTAACGTGAGTTTCAACTTTCAAGTATAGATGCAAGTGGGTCAACATTACGGTACCCTCTGTCCGTTTTTCCCGATTTTAATAGATATAAAAGTTACGTAAACTATGGAAACTATGGACATGTGACAAGTTCGTTGTACATCTATACAGGTGCATACCAAATATATTTTCATATCTTAACGGTTAGATCTAAAAGTTAGTGCCTGAATTAAATTAGATATTAGCAGCCGTACAACCTGATTTAATTGTATTTGATTTGACTCAATCGGCCGGTATTATAGAATAGTATATATATGTGCCCATTGCGTGAAGCAGCACACTGTGTTGCTACAATGTGGACAGCACAAATGTTGAAGAAACCGCTTCAACGTGCTGCGCTAGATATCGCTCTAGGAACGTAAGCTAGATATCGCTCTAGGGGCGGACGTTGTCAAGTGTTCAGCTCAAACTCTCAACACAAGATCTAATCTAAGATCTAAAAGAAGAACACAAAGTTCTCTTTATTGATAAGTAGATGGTACATAGTCTGGTTACATATGTAGAGGCTGGACCTCTATTTATAGGCAGCATGACCTCACAAGTTAGCCCTACTCACAACTAGAACATTCTAGGGAACACTACTAAAGCTAGGAAAGAGATAAGTTACAACTCATACCTAGAACACTCTAGAAACCCCTCTAATACATACTACCTCCGTTTCAAGAAATAAGACGCACACGTATTCCAAGACAAACTTTGACCATAAAAATTAAACAACAAAATCTTGATTATATTATATGTAATTAGTATCGTTGGATTTGTATTGAAAAACACTTTTTAATGATATTAATTTCATACAAATAATCTTTATCTATTTGAAGTAATTCTTGGTCAAACAAAAAGCTCGTAAAACGAGGGCGCCTTATTCTTTGAAACGGAGTTAGTATGACTAAAGGATCATTTTCTGTGAAACAATATAGAAGTGTGTAGAAGCCGGTACTAAAGTTTAGTACTAAAGTTTAAAGTTTAGTTGTGTTTTATTTTCTTCTACTGTCCTCCATCATTGCGTAAGGGAACTCTCATAGATGAGCATACATGATAAACAAAGCTAATTGGTAGATTAACTACTTGGCCATTGGGTGCGTCCGTTAAACAAAGAAAACAAGAATTTTCCATCACCGTCTCCGTTCAAAAAGCAAAAGAGATTTCATCGCGCTGGGTGCACCCGCAACAAAATAAAAAAAAAATGATTATTTCACGACCCTAGGTGCATCGATTTCAGAAAAAGAAAGGAAAACATAAAATTTAAATTTGAGTACAAAACATACAAAGATATGCAATGTTTTAAAAAGCTAATTTATAAAAAAAATCCGCTCAAGGATGCTCAGTTTTGTAACCTTCATGATATTAATAACTTCAATGTTCAACGCTGAAAATGAGAAATATAAATTAGAAAAAAGGATGAATGGTTCTCTATTTTGATTATTTCAAGTATATGGTCAAGGTCATAGGCTTAACACATTGATTTTTACTAATCAACCTAGAAACTATACGTTCCATAATCTAGAAATTCCTGGCTTGGTCTATCGTATATCAAAATCACAAATAGCACGAAATATAGAGATATGGTAGAAATTTCTATTGTGTAACAAAGTATCTGTTTGTCATCTGATGGGTCTTATTTTCATTATAGACCATGACTGATATGTCTCCGTAAGCATCAAAATCAATTGGTTATCACAACTGTAACTAAAGGGTGTTAGCACGAAACAACATAAACATGGAAAATGTGCAAGAAATTCTGACATAAACAAAAGCCATAAGATCATCAATCTTGCGGTCTTTTATTTTTTTACTATAACATAAAATAGTTTCTTAACTCAGACCTCTATTTAAACAAGATCACAAACTACCTATAGGCAAACAGATCACAACCAATATACCTTAATAATTGTACTGAGGAAAATCCAGTCTATCCATTTTCATAATTGTATTAAAATATATGATCATTACAGGTATATCTTCATTGCAATATCTTAAAATACTCATAATTTGTATTTGAACTAAACTTGTTATAACTACCACTAGTTAAAACATAAAAGCTTAATGGATCATATATATTAGTAATTGTGCATAAACAAATTACGTGTTTTACCTTGTTCCTAAAAGATTGGTCCAATTTCTATTGTGTTCAAGTAGAAGTTCGAGGCCTATATTATTGGCTTCGGTGGTACGGATTGTTCTGGGTATGCTTATGAGTTATAGTCGTTGTCACATGAACTCAAGGACAGGTTTCATCTTTTGATATGTACAACGCAAGTATTTGGCACTGAGTCTTTGTTTACAGAAACAAAGGATGAATTTGAATACCTAGAATTTTTCAGACATGTATAGTTTGATTTGCATGAACATAAATATTTAGAACATTTATTTTTTATCATATTAAAATCAACATAAGAGAACCTATTGTTGCAATTACGCAATAGAAAAGTTAACATCAACAGAGGTTCCACCTATGCCATCCAAACTACAGATGCATGTTACACAACAAAGTAAATAAATGTGAGTGAGAGCGTACAACAACTAGATTAACGGATGCATTAAAAAGTATATTGGGAGTAGGAGATGAGGAGCCCTAGGAGCGCGCCTCCCACCCTCCACAGCCACCGCCAGTGACCTGCCCGCGTTCTGGTCGTCGCTGCTGTGCTCGCGTAGCCATGGGCTCCCCCTCCTCCTCCCGATGGTGGGCAGACTACACTGACGATGAAAAAGACGAGGTGCCCCGCAGGTCGTACTGCGAGGTGCTTCGAAGCAGTTCGCCGCCGTCAGGCTCTGGCTCGTGGGCGACGTCGTCGTCGCCGCCTCTAGCCCCTTGTGGCGTGGTTCCTTCGCCGGCTCCGGCTGCAGCAACGATGCCCTGGGCCGTGGACAACGGCGTGCGCCACCTCGCGTCGTTGGTGGTGCAAGCACCGCGGAGCCCTCCCCGGGCAGCAGGGCCGGCGCCGCAAGGTGCCCGGCCGTGGACAGCTGCTCGTGGACACAAGAGGCCGCGTGGCCAGCAGGCGACATTGCCAACATGGTCTATCCGCGACGGTCTCCCCTCCAACCTCGCCGGAGCCTACTTCAACTGCACTCGCACCTGCCACATCTCGGCGGAGTGTACGTACGAGACGGTCTGCCTTCAGTGTGGAGAGGAAGGACACCATGCGCGTGCTTGCCCGCAGAGCCGCCGTGTTGGCGCCGACCGCCGTGGTGGGCAAGGTCGTGGAGTGGCGGCGCCTGGTGGCTCAACTGCGAAGTAGCGCTCTGGGCCGCGTGAGCCGCCGGCAGGAGCTGGTTGCGCCGCAGGCGCGTGCTGCGGTCGAGGAGCGTGGGCTTGGGCCCTGATGCCGTGGAGCCGTCGCAGGACCGGTACCAGATTCCGGCGCGGCAAAGGCTTGGTCTTGGGGTGTCGTCGCCGCCCGTGGAAGCCGTCGCCCAATGCATCCCCGCTCACATGCCTTGGGTGAGCATGGGCATGATCGTGGCCAGCAGCCACCCCCACCGCCCCCATTCCTTGAAGTCGCTGGTTCGTTGTCAAGACCGGCGACTCGAGATAGGCACGTGGGCGGTGGAGCCACCGGCCGGAGGGCCCCGGAGGCGCAGGGGCTAGGCGCTGGGAGGCCCGAGGCGCACGCAAGATCTCCCCCTCGTGCGGCAGATGGGCAAGCTCGAGGCCTGGACGGGAGGCCTCGTCGCGTCGGCCGGAGGCGGAGTCAATTTTCTTCCAAGAACGGCCGAAATCGATGCGGCTGAAGCAAATCTCCGGTACGCGCTCGTCGCCTTCGTCTCCGGGACGCGCGCATACATCCCGCTGAGCGAGGCCGGGGCTGCGTTGGCGGCGCGGGTGCCGCGGGTGGAGGACAACTTCGCCGTGCATCGTTCCTGGCCCACGGATTTCCTATTCGTCTGCAGCAACTGTAGGGTTCGGGATGAGATCATGGCGGCGGACGCCGCACATGGCAGGGACTTCTCGCTCCGCTTCACGCCATGGAACCGGTAGCTCCAAGCCATGCAATGTCGGATGCGCTTCCGCGCCCATTTCGAGATGACGGGCATGCCGGCACACACGGGGAATTGTGGCACCGCCACAACTATCTTCTGCTCCGACGCCTAGGTGGAATGCCTCGGTGTGACTACAGCAAATCGGGAGGACCTGAGCCATTTCCAGGTGGTGGCATGGACAAACAACATCTCTGCCTTCCCCAAGACAAAAGAGATGCTCACCGAAGAACCTGGTGACCTGATGGAGGAAGATGAGGGGCTAGTGCTGCCGGGCTCGGCATTGACCCCTCTGGAGAACACAATGCTGCGCTACAACATCTCGGTGCGGGTGGCGCATGCGGAGGACATGCTGCCGGTGGACGAGGGCAGCAATGGTGATGATGATGGCCGTCACGGCGGCAGCGACTAGGGTTCTGAGCGGCGGCGCGATGGAGGTGACTCTCCCAACCACCGGAGGGACGAGCGGCACAACAGAGACATGCGGCAAGACAAGGACGAGCGTGGCCGGGGTCATAGACGAGATGGCCGTGGCCGTGACGAGCGCGAGCGCGGGCGCTGGCCGCCCTCTCGGCATGGTGACATCGTGCAGCGGCGCCCCACCGGTGGCGGATGGGGCGGTAGCTATCGTTTTGCCCTAAACACGGCACCCCATGTGGTCCCCTGGCCGGAGGTGGAAGACAATGACGTGGACGAGGAAGTGGACAAGGTGGCGTGCATGCAACCGGCGGGCCCCATCGTGGAAAGCATCCCAAGGCTGTCTGCTGCCAACACAGATGACGCGGCGCACCAGGTTCTTTTTGACGGGCCCGTATCGGATCCGCTGCTGCATGGAGCCGTTGGGCCGGTCGCCACCACCCCGGTCGCGATGCGTGGTGCTCCTAGGCTGGATGTGCCGGATGCCTGCGTTGCATGCATGGAAAGCAAGGGATGGTCGACTCCAGCGCTGCATGCATGGAAAGCAAGGGATGGCCCACTCCAGCGCTGCATGCATGGAAAGCAAGGGATGGTCCACTCCAGTGCTGACACGTGGCGAGGAGGACGAATCGGAATGGGAGGAAGGAGAGTGCAGGTCCGATTTGTTTATTTCGGTGGCAAAGGAGAGGGAGCACCTTCTGTTTGACCAGCATGATGAGCATGACTTGGTTCAAAATTGTCAGTTGTCTGGGCCGGGATCATCTCTACTCCATCTCTACAGGGATGGACTTCTCCTAAAGAATCAGTCGGTTCAACTGGTGGAGACTCGCCCAGATACGTACTCGAGTACTTCCCGGTCAGCACTTCACCCTACGGCCGTGGAGTCTGTTAGCCTGGGGATGGGACAGGACTTTGCCTGTTTCCGAAACTCCTGCAGGAAGCCCACCCCGCCTGTTCTGGGCAGGCATGCCAAGCAGTGCAGGAAGAAGAAGGTCTACTCCGGGCCAGTGAGGCGTAGCGGAAGGATTCGTGGAAGGTTTACACAAGGCACCCCCATTCGACAGCAGCAACGCGCGTTGATGACTAGGTTGGGCATTGCTTGTGAGGGAGAGGTTATTGGGGATGATGCTCTGGACGCCTATCTTGACCTCTTCACCAGACCCTTCCATCAGCAGCAACTGGATGTGGTTCTTCGCCTCTTCGGATGGACATCGGATGATCTTATCACTTCTTCTGATGCACCAGCGGAGTGTCGCTCGTGATTAGTCCCTCTCTTTACCCTGCTTAAGCGCATCGTGTCGCGCTCAGATTGTAATAATAGATATCGCTGATTTATGCATTGCCATTTGGAATGCGCGTGGACAAAATTCACCTGTTCGGCGTCTTGCGGTTTCTCAGGCAATCTCGCCTTCGCGAGCGGCCGTGGTTTGCCTTCAGGAGACTAAGATGGCGATCATCACTGATCGTGTGGTACGAGAGTGCCTCGGACCTGCTTTCGATGAGTTTTTCTACCTCCCAGCAGAGGGCACCAGTGGTGGCATCTTGTTGGCCTGGCAGTCTGCCTTGGTGTCAATTTCCAACCCGCACTTGATAGCAAACGCAATCACGGCAAGGATCACTATAGGTGGAGGCGCTAGTTGGTGGTTTACCGGAGTGTATGGGCCACCGAGCGATGCGGATAAGCGCTCCTTCTTACAGGAGCTGCAGGATATCCGGGACTTGCATGTTGCGCCGTGGATGGTGGCCGGGGACTTCAACCTCATTGTTGACCCCGAGGATAAGAGCCAAGGTGTTATTCACCGCCGCATGATGGTTCCGTTCGAAGGACCCTCTCGAACCTGGAGCTCAAGGAGGTGTACCTCAATGGCCGAAGATTCACCTGGTCAAATGAGCGTGCGCAACCAACTCTAGAGAAGCTAGACAGGGTCTTCTCGACCGTGGATTGGGAAGACTTATTCCTGGACGCCTTCTTGTCTTCCATGTCCAGCGGGCCGTCTGATCATTGCCCGTTGGTATTGAGTCTGACCCCTGACTTGCAGCGAGGTCGTAGATTTCAGTTCCAGTCATTCTGGCCTAATGTTGATGGCTTCCTGGAGGTGGTTCAGGAAGTGTGGAATGCTCAACCCCGTGATGTGAACCCTTTCAAATGTCTTGATCTCAAACTCAGGGCAACGGCAAAGTGGCTAGCTAGTTGGAGCTTCAAGTTCATTGGAAGTGTGAAGATGCAAATCCTCTTGGCCACCGAGCTGATCTTACGCTTTGACATCGCTATGGAATCCAGACAACTGAAAGGGCTCTTCGGCGTCTGCTTAAGAAGAAGCTCTTGGGTTTGGCGTCGCTGGAAAGGGCGATTGCTAGGCAACGATCCTGCTTCTTTGGTTGCGGGAGGGAGACGCATGCACACGTTTCTTCCACCTTCATGCGAGCCACAGAAGATGCAAGAACTTCACTGGACACCTCGTCGTTGATAATGTGCGATTCACTGAGCACAATGAGAGCAGAGGCCGTGGATTCTTTCTTTGATAACTTGCTAGGCGGCACGGCTGATAGGTCTTTCACCTTGGATCTCGATTATCTCGGGATTCCTTCTCTCGACCTCCAAAAAATTGACGGAGTGTTCACGGAGGAGGAAGTGTGGACAGCCATCAAGGACATGTCGCTGGACAAATGTCCTGGGCCGGATGGTTTCTGAGCTCGTTTCTTCTTGACGTGCTGGAGCATTGTCAAAGCGGACGTCATTGAAGCTTTCAACTCCCTCTCCCGCCTGGACAACCGTGGCTTCGGATCGATCAACGAAGCTTTTGTTATGTGGTGACCCGGCATACCACTGCATGGTGTAGTATGCAAGTCTGATATAACACCAATGAAACATAGTTCCACGGGTATTATATCGCTCAGAGTGGTACAACAGAAACATATGCGGGTCCAAGGCATGTCTATAGAATTACAACATCGACTCTATTACATAAGATCAGATGACCTCCTACTTTACAATGAGGTAAATCTGCAAATAAACTCCAGAAGAATGACTCGTAGTCTAATTCTATCACGAACTCTATTTGTAGAGTATTTGACTAGCTATAGAGGCTAAGAATAGATTCTAGCTAAGTAGGAGCTAGGTTGAGGAAGCTAGTTCCTTTCTACGGCTAAACTATGTTTTCTCCTTGTTGGATGTGATATCTGACTCCACTGATAGGGTCCTGTCTCTTGAAGTAGTTGTTGACTCCTCGACCTTCGAGTTGCACTGTAGATCCTCCTTTGATGCCTCCATTCCTAAGCAGGGGATTTAAGAGTGGGATGAGTACGAGCGTACTCAACAAGTTCATTATAGGAAAGAGGTGTTTAATGCACTAGCTACAGCATTAGACCAGAAAGTCTAATACCAATGCAAGTTTTCATAACCATTTCTTCAAAAGGTTGCTTTTATTCAGAAGAACTATGTCCGTCGGCCTTCACCGGTTTACTAGAACTTCATGGAGCTCCTTTCCGGCCGCGTTCGCGATTCCATATCCCGAACGGGGAGTGACAGTCACGGTTCTTTACACTCTGGCAGAGGTGTGTTGCTTTACCCATAAGAGATCTTAACCTTGGTGCCAACCGAGTTGCGAGCTCGTCCACACTTCCTTTGGTGTGAGGCCCGTTATAAGGTCTAGCCAATCATGTTCCTCCGCTACCTCGAACACCCACCCTTTGGTGCATACCCCGACCCTGGGTCCTCGTCGGTCCTCTTATACCACTTAAGGATGGACCCCGACCACGACAACGGTTGGGATCGAACCAAACTCCTTCGCCGTGTAGCGCAACCCATCATAGACCGCAATACCGTGGGGACTTTAGGCTTCCCCACCACCGCTTGCACTTCGAGCGACAAGTGTCTACGGACTATGCCGTGGGGACTTAAGGCTTCCCAGCCCACCGCTTGCCCCGAGATACAAGTGTCTACGGTAAAGCGCATCCGTTGATGAACGAGAGGTGGAAACACTTTTGACTATTCCGTCCCACTCCGGATCTTATGGTTAACACGGATATTACGGCACAAGAATCACTGGCGACATTTGTTGTTTAATCCTAGATGGATATAAGCCCGTGCAATGGAACCTCCACCATATCAACACAATCCATGGTTCCATTGCCCACCACATAGTCATATTCATAGTTATGAAAGTAGTGGTTTTGATTTTTATGCAATAGTGATAACCATAATACTTTGCAAGTAATTTGATAGAAATACTCAAATGACATGAGCAAGTGATGAACTTGCCTTTCTTGACTGCAAGATTATGCAGACAAGGTCTTCGATACGCAATAACTCCAAATTCTGAAATAGCATCATCGTCTGGTAAGGACGATGTTTAAAAGATTGGCAAGGATGCAATAATGCATAAGTATGAGATGCAATCGTTCTAAGCGTGTCCTAACCCCGATGATTTAGGATTAGTGAGTGGTAATGATTGGTTTAGGGTGTGTTGTACTTTTAGAGTAATGCACATACAAGGTTCTTATTCAGGTGTGATTACTTGGTATTATAAACAGGTAGATAATAAAGCATAATAATCAATTGAGCACAAAAAGAATGATTATTGGCATAATGTTAACAAGTAAAGAACAGTGGTCAGTTTTAGTACTATATGGCATGGTTAATGATTGCTTATCATATACTTCAAAAGAATAACTTTTGAAGAACATGTTCTTTAATGAAGAACAAGTATGATAATAAGGCTGTGGAGTTCTATGGTTGTCTATGGTTTTAATTGGTTTCTGGAGTAAGTGGTAGATGGATCACAACATTGTTGGATTCATCAATACCTAAGGCTGGGTTAAGCCTAGGCATCCTAATCAATTATTCATACAAGGTTGCTATCAAGATTGGTTCATCTTGTTGGTGATAGCTAGCTAGGGTTTATAGGTCCTTATAAGCAGGGTTGATGATGATTCCTTGTTTACTTCAAAAGAATAACTTTTGAAGAACATACTTCTTAGGTAATAAGAAGTATATCAATTAGGTTGAGGTTGTTTAGGTTTGCTATTTCATTTTCTAAGTAAAGAATTATTGGATCCTAAATAGGATGGTTCATAATTATGAAGTACTTGTAGGGTTTAGTGGAACAGGGTATGTAGTGCAAAATAATAGGTATGGTTACTATTAGGGTTCATCACCATGGTGTGATGATGAATATGGATATTTAAAGTTGTTGCCTCTAAGTATAGAAGCTAGGTTTGGTCCTATTTGATTATCTAGGTTGGATAGGTATGCCTACATGGACTACCAATTATTGGTAATAGGGCTCCTACAATTTTATGTGGCATGGCAAGTATGTAATTGCTATTATGGTTCTATGTATTAGAACACCATGATTAAATGAGAGGATCTAGGGTTTAGGTTTTAGAAGTAATTTAGGGTTCATATGAAGTAGTGAAGCTAAGGTTCCTAATTGAATTAGGGTTTTAGGGTTTCACATGAAATGATGAATTCATGTTTTCCTACCATATGGAACTAGGGTTTTCTAATTGAATTAGGGTTTTGGGTTTCACATGAAATGATGAGGTTCTAGTTTTCTTTCTTATGGAACTAGGGTTTACTAATTACCCAATAGTTCATGAGTTAATAACTTCATTAATAAAGTTGAAGTTATTAATAGCTTTGAAACAAAAATAATATTAGACTTTTCATTTTATTATTTTTAAGGAATTAATAATTAAGGTAATTATTAATCAGGGTTTGAATCTCTAATAAGGATTTAACAAAAGCAACAAATAAAGGAAAATTAGTTTTCATGTTTTCTTTATTTGATTGCTGGTTTTATTCATTTTATAAATGTTTTTATAATTTCTGAATTTTAATTGCATTTAGAATTAAAAGAAAAGACTTAAATTAATAGGTATTAAATAATTGAATTTTTATTTAAAAATAAAAATTGCATATTATATTTTTATTGAATAGATTTTATTTTTCTAAGAATTTTGATATCTTATTTATAATTTTAGAGTTAATCTGAATTTTACAATTTATTGCAAAGTTTACGGTATTTTCTGTAATTTTAAACAATTAGGAATTACTAGCTGTACACGGCAAATCTACCCACCTAACACTGACTGGTGGGCCAACGTCCACGTCAGGTGCCATGTGGAATTTGACCGAAGTCAAAATCGATGAGGTGGATTGGTGGCTTACTGCCGGCGGGATGTCGGCGACGGCGCCGCCGTTCCCGGACTCGCGCGGCCTAACGAAGTGGTCTACTGGAATCAGCACATCACCGCGCGTAGTTTGGTACCGGCGCCGCGCTAATGTCCACCGGAGCATGGCCGGCGATGAACTTCTTGCGGCGGCGGAAATGGTCACACGGCGCGAGCACGTACGAGGCGTTAGAGAGGAGGTTAGGATGCTCGGGAGGATCGTCGGCTCACCGAAGTGAGCACGTAGGGCGTGTCGGCGAGGTCGGAGACGGTCCCAATCACCGGGATTGATGGCTACGGCGTCGGAGAAGGTGAGCTCGCACAGTTCTTTGTGGACGGCTCCGGCTCGATTCCCTGCTCCAGCTGAGCAAGTCGAGGGTGTAGATGACGATGGCACTCACGCCGAGTCGCGGGGAAACTCCAAACGGCGGCGAGAAGAAATGCCCGGCGAGCTAGGGTTTCCAATTTGGGCAAAAGTTGACGGAAATGGGGAAGAACTTGGGCCAGTGCTCGACGTGGAGCTTTTATAGGGTGCAGGGACGAGCCTCGTCACGACGCCGATGCATGGGAGGGCGCCAGCGGCCAGGAGAATCGAAGCACGGCTTCGTGCTGGCCGGCATGCGAGAGAGAGGGGATGAGGATGACCTCCCCATCGCTATTTTTACCGAAGGGGTATTTGGGCTGCTAGTTGGCCTGGTTTTGGGCTCATGTTTGGGCCAGTGTTAGGCCACTCCACGGGCTGCACGGCCTGGTAAGTGTTTCTCCTATTTTTCTTTTCTGTTTTTATTTTCCTGTTTATGTTTATCCATTGAAATTCATTTTTTTGGATTTGGTTTACTTTTGCAGATCTGTCATTTATGCAAATTTCAATCAAGATTTAGTTTCCTGTCTTTTATACCAGTATTCTATTAGAACAATTATTTTGGATGAGATTATATTGCATATTAGTGACTTATTCAAAACAACAATTTAATCATGAATTTTATATGTTCCCTTTAATTCTCCTTTTATTATGCAATCAATTCTGTCTAGAATTATGAGAGTGGATACTTTCATTTAAAAGTTTTTCAGAGATTGTTAATATGTCTTGGTTTCTATTTGAGGAATTAATCACTTGCATAATATTTCATGTGAGCAACATTTTATTAAAGTTTTGTAGGTTTGCTGATAACCCATATTAAAACTAACATTAATGCTATGGTTTCATAATCCTTTGAAATACCTAGAGTGAATATTACCCTTAGCATGGTTTGGTCTTGGTTATAATGACAATTACCTAATGGCAATTGGTTTGAATCTTAATTGTGGCCTAGGTTCATATTATGATCACCATAGTGATACATAAACTAGGGTTGAGATGAAATTCTAGTTTATAGAATTGGTATTACCTTATATTGCATGTGCTAGGTTTAATCTCCCCTATCTATGATAAAATGGTTACTTGCTCAATATTTCATGTGCTTCTCTAGTTACTAAGGATTTGAGAATTGGTTTTATCTTATACCAAAAGATTTCTATTATACCCTTAATCTATTGTTAGAGTAACTAAAAGTTGTTATAGTTCTTTTTATAGTTAACTTTGGTCATATGAATGGATGGTTTCTCACCATATAAAGTATGGGTTTTACTCTAAGATTTTCTTGTGGTTTTGAGGATGTAGATGTGGTAGTATTGTACTTATGATCACCAAGTGATTCACAAGTAAAGGTTGAAATCTAAGCCTAGGGTTGCTTACTATTGATCTCCTTATAACTTCATGTGGCTAATGATATCTGCTTATCCTATTAGGGTTTAACTTATCCTCACATACTTCAAGAATATGATCATGGATTAAGCATGATCAACTTGTTCTTAATATTTCTACTTCAAGTTCTTAGGGTTTATGATCATCACTCAATTTATAATGATCAAGGTTTGGCTTCCTAAGGGATCTCTCATTAAATGGGTTTCTTACTTCCATGATCAAGCATTGTCTTGATCAACTAAATATAGACTTTCTTTTATAGTTTCTTGAATGGGCATGGTTATGGTTGTCTCAATTATCTTGAGTATAACACCATAGATTGAGCTTTCTCAATTAGAAATGGTTATTCTAGGGTTTATGGTGTACTCCTAATATCTCCTTAGGCATCTAGACTAAGGTTTCATTTGTCTAGTTTAATTTGGTTAGTTTCTTCCTCACCTTATCCATTATGGGGTATGGTATTATTTCATGTGATAATAGGTTATCTCACCACTCCAAGATGAAATGGTTATTCTCCTAATACTTTAGTTCAAAGGTTGTCCTTTATCCTTAAATAGGTAAAGCTAAGTTTAAAATAAATGGTCTCTCTCATATGGGAAAGCTTGAATAATACTCTAGGGTTTCTCTCAAAGATAATGATTTGAATTCATGGCTTTATATCCAAGGTTTAACTCAAGGTCTCATTATTGCTTCTCAATAATTATAACAGATCTCTCACCTCTCTAGGTTTGATGCTTAACTATTTGGAATATAGAAGAATATGTACTTCTTGAGTGGATCTCCTTGTTAAGTTTCCAAAGTTATAGTAGAATGGATATCAAAGGTTTGATGATAAGAGCATGGATTAGTTTAAGACATGGAAAAGATAAGTGAAGAATAGTTTCTCCAATTATTGTTACTTGATTTCCAATTAAATGGATGTTCATATGTTATTGCAAGGAATTCCATATTATGATCTTTTATAAGATCAAACAATTGATCATTGATTCAAGTGTTGTTGTGTTGATTTTAATTCCATTTGATCTAACCCCTTAGATCAAATCATCTCTACAAAACAATGTTTTAACAAAGTCACATTGAGGTTTATAGCGCTTGACTTGATGAGCTACTCCGGTTCCACCAAGGTCAAGTGAACTTCGATTCTTTGTGTTGTTTTACTTTAAAGCGCGAAAATTCCCCAGATTTTCTATGCATGAATGCAATGCACACATCTGTTTCCTCTATTTTTGTAACCCCAATACCTGGGATATTACAGTCTCTACCCCTTAAACTAAACTTCGTCCTCGAAGTTTGATCTCTCTCACGTTTCCGAAGTGTGGTTCGACTTATGCGAGACTTAAACTTTTCTCAAACTCTGTAGTGATCTCATTGGATATATTTGAATATATCCCTTGTCCAGATTCTTCCTGGAATCCATTAGGGTTTGTCTCCGAACCATAGTTCTTAACTTGATTCATTGATTTCTTCCAACTCTATAAGCTTGTTTCCTTTCTCATTGAATAATCAATGATTAGGACTTATTCTGGTGCTGCTAGTCTTATCTGAAGACTAATTTGATGATACACTTCTAATTGATAAATAGGTCTTTGTTTTCCCTTACTACCAAAACTGCAATAATGGTACTAAGTAAGGTACTTAATATGGAGATGATTTTGACGGTTTATTCCTCTAAGAATGGATTAGACACATTTAGTCCATCCAATCATGGTTTATAATTGATACCTATAACTCTTTAGATTCATTTAGGTTCCATGAAAGGAATCTTTCATGTAGTCTCTGATTCTGGTATGGTCAAATCCCTTGATCTTTGACCTCCTTGAGCTATATTTGGTCTACGATATTTCCTTCGTCCAACTTCTTTATCTTTGACTTACTTGAGCTTAAGTACTTCGAGTAGATATTACTCACTTGCTCAAGTTATAATCCACTTCTTACGTCCTCAAGGTATGAACCTCGCCACGGTCTAACCTCCTTCTGAAGGTATTGTTCAATAATCTTATGAAAATAAGATCGAACTTCCTCTCAGTTCAGACCTTCTTCTTCTATTATGCTCAAAGTATTGAGTTATTGTATATCCAACTCAATCTTTACTCTACCCCTTAGAGTTTTCTTATGGTCTTCAACTCCTTTTCTTCCAACTATTGGACTTATGATTAGAATATTGGTATAGGTCTTGTTTATAATTTATATTCCTCTAAGGTTTTGCGAAGAAACTTTGTGGTGTATCCACTCAATTGTGGACATCCAATGTGAATCCTTCAACTAAATGTTTATAGATCTAGCTATTTGGCTGACAAGATTTTTATTTGTTCACAAACCTTTGTTACAACTAATTAAATCGTGGACTATTTGTAATACCAAGCGATACCAATTTGTGGTTATTATACCAAGCGTGGCTATTTGATATCTAAAAATGGATTCTATTATAGGTTACGATCAACTAGACGGGACATCTTACGCTTTATTTCGCAAAGATTGCTCCTATACCAATTGTGGTCTTCGATTTCAACCGTAGTCTTCTTACATCTGCTATGGTTTCATATATCATCTTCCTTCATTCGGGGTTTATTTTGCAAGAAAACCACTAGTGACACTATGAATATAGTATCCTAAGTGATTTCCCATGCATTCCCTCTTCTATGTCGACTATGGATCTGCTTCAGCTTCACCATAATCACCATATTTCTTACCTTCATGCTTCTCATGTACTAAAGTACTCCTCTGTTGAGGTAAAGCATGAATGTTGATTGGCACTTCCTTCCGAGTATTGTGGTTTCTTCCCACAACTTTGTTTCCTTTATCTGATGAACCTTCATCTTATCTTCAAAATATACCGAATTCGTCACTTCCTCACACGAATACCATTACCCTTTAGATCTTTAACATCAAGTAGGATATTGATATTGCAACATGCATTTGCATATCAAAGTCAAACTTCATGTATGGATCTAGTCAAACAATGAAAATCCAATAAAATCCAAGAAGATTCAGCTTTGTGTTTATAATACACACCATCATAAGCCTGAATATGATTGTTGAGTAAGACATCTCTAAACATCAGGCTCTGATGTGTAGTATATAACACCACATAAGATAGGTTTATATCATAATACTTAGTACTTATGGAAGTCTACTATTTGTCTCAATCTTTACCTTAATTGCACATTTGCAATGAGATAAACTTGAAACAAAGTGGTCTGGAATAGTAAAAGTTAACCTAGTTTTGTTTGGAAGTACAAACAAAGTATTATACCATATATAAGTGCTATTGAGGAATATTTTGTATGATACCACTAGTTCTAATATGGTTACTCTGAATACATATTTATTAGGATAAAGTTCCTATACTTCTAAGTATTTCTACCATAAGCATATGGTCATGATGTGCTTGGCACACTTCCCATATTTTTTTGGATTACAATTCTTGCACTATTGTTGAACAACTGGCTTCTTATTGTACTTCTACTAAATTTTTATGATGCTCTGGTTCATCACATAATGATTCTTAGGTGAATCTTATATGATTACTATCTCTACCATTTATGTAGCCATATTTTATTCCTATTTCTCTTCCTTACCTCCCATGATTGACTCATCATGGTTTATACTACCTCATATAACTCATAGTTATCACTTACTATCAATTGTTTCACATGTCTAGATAATTTTACTTACTCATTACTTATCTTGGTCTACATCTTCTATTCGGATATCTTAATTACCTTCACCTTTTGATATTACTCCGATTCACAGTGTCCTGGATATATCTTACTTGACCATAACATGTGTTGGTACACATCTTCCAATAGGATATCTTCCTTATGGTTGTATCCTCTCTTTGGACTACCATGTATTGTATACCAACTGGGGTCTACTCATCTATTGTTTAAGGACTTCACGGTGTACTACAAGTTTGGGATTAGCTAACTAACTTTATTTTGTCTTGGTAAGCTAGATAAGAAATGTTGACTCAAGTGTGTCAGGATTATTCTCAAGTGAATATCCATCTCAAGTCATAAAAATATTTGGTTTACCTAGGACAACTACCTATAGACACTACCAATCCTATAGGTCTCCTTTAAAGGGTTTTAATCCTAAGGTCAAAGCATTTGCTCTGATACCAACTGTGGTGACCCAAGATACCACCGCATGGTGTAGTATGCAAGTACGATATAACACCAATGAAACATAGTTCCACGGGTATTATATCGCTCGAGTGGTACAACGAGAAACATATGCGGGTCCAAGGCATGTCTATAGAATTACAACATCGACTCTATTACATAAGATCAAGACAAACCTCCTACTTTACAATGAGGTAAATCTGCAAATAAACTCCAGAAGAACGACTCGTAGTCTAATTCTATCACGAACTCTATTTGTAGAGTATTTGACTAGCTATAGAGGCTAAGAATAGATTCTAGCTAAGTAGGAGCTAGGTTGAGGAAGCTAGTTCCTTTCTACGGCTAAACTATGTTTTCTCCTTGTTGGATGTGATATCTGACTCCACTGATAGGGTCCTGTCTCTTGAAGTAGTTGTTGACTCCTCGACCTTCGAGTTGCACTGTAGATCCTCCTTTGATGCCTCCATTCCTAAGCAGGGGATTTAAGAGTGGGATGAGTACGAGCGTACTCAACAAGTTCATTATAGGAAAGAGGTGTTTAATGCACTAGCTACAGCATTAGACCAGAAAGTCTAATACCAATGCAAGTTTTCATAACCATTTCTTCAAAAGGTTGCTTTTATTCGGAAGAACTATGTCCGTCGGCCTTCACCGGTTTACTAGAACTTCATGGAGCTCCTTTCCGGCCGCGTTCGCGATTCCATATCCGGAACGAGGGAGTGACAGTCACGGTTCTTTACACTCTGCAGAGGTGTGTTGCTTTACCCATAAGAGATCTTAACCTTGGTGCCAACCGAGTTGCAGGCTCGTCCACACTTCCTTTGGTGTGAGGCCCGGTATAAGGTCTAGCCAATCATGTTCCTCCGCTACCTCGAACACCCACCCTTTGTTGCATACCCCGACCCTGGGTCCTCGTCGGTCCTCTTATACCACTTAAGGATGGACCCCGACCACGACAACAGTTTGGGATCGAACCAAACTCCTTCGCCGTGCCGCAACCCATCATAGACCGCAATACCGTGGGGACTTTAGGCTTCCCCACCACCGCTTGCACTTCGAGCGACAAGTGTCTACGGACTATGCCGTGGGGACTTCGAGCTTCCCACCCACCGCTTGCCCTGACAGATACAAGTGTCTACGGTAAAGCGCATCCGTTGATGAACGAGAGGTGGAAACACTTTTGACTATTCCGTCCCACTCCGGATCTTATGGTTAACACGGATATTACGGCACAAGAATCACTGGCGACATTTGTTGTTTAATCCTAGATGGATATAAGCCCGTGCAATGGAACCTCCACCATATCAACACAATCCATGGTTCCATTGCCCACCACATAGTCATATTCATAGTTATGAAAGTAGTGGTTTTGATTTTTATGCAATAGTGATAACCATAATACTTTGCAAGTAATTTGATAGAAATACTCAAATGACATGAGCAAGTGATGAACTTGCCTTTCTTGATTGCAAGATTATGCGAGACAAGGTCTTCGATACGCAATAACTCCAAATTGAAAATAGCATCATCGTCTGGTAAGGACGATGTTTAAAAGATTGGCAAGGATGCAATAATGCATAAGTATGAGATGCAATCGTTCTAAGCGTGTCCTAACCCCGATGATTTAGGATTAGTGAGTGGTAATGATTGGTTTAGGGTGTGTTGTACTTTTAGAGTAATGCACATACAAGGTTCTTATTCAGGTGTGATTACTTGGTATTATAAACAGGTAGATAATAAAGCATAATAATCAATTGAGCACAAAAAGAATGATTATTGGCATAATGTTAACAAGTAAAGAACAGTGGTCAGTTTTAGTACTATATGGCATGGTTAATGATTGCTTATCATATACTTCAAAAGAATAACTTTTGAAGAACATGTTCTTTAATGAAGAACAAGTATGATAATAAGGCTGTGGAGTTCTATGGTTGTCTATGGTTTTAATTGGTTTCTGGAGTAAGTGGTAGATGGATCACAACATTGTTGGATTCATCAATACCTAAGGTCAGGTTAAGCCTAGGCATCCTAATCAATTATTCATACAAGGTTGCTATCAAGATTGGTTCATCTTGTTGGTGATAGCTAGCTAGGGTTTATAGGTCCTTATAAGCGGGGGTTGATGATGATTCCTTGTTTACTTCAAAAGAATAACTTTTGAAGAACATACTTCTTAGGTAATAAGAAGTATATCAATTAGGTTGAGGTTGTTTAGGTTTGCTATTTCATTTTCTAAGTAAAGAATTATTGGATCCTAAATAGGATGGTTCATAATTATGAAGTACTTGTAGGGTTTAGTGGAACAGGGTATGTAGTGCAAAATAATAGGTATGGTTACTATTAGGGTTCATCACCATGGTGTGATGATGAATATGGATATTTAAAGTTGTTGCCTCTAAGTATAGAAGCTAGGTTTGGTCCTATTTGATTATCTAGGTTGGATAGGTATGCCTACATGGACTACCAATTATTGGTAATAGGGCTCCTACAATTTTATGTGGCATGGCAAGTATGTAATTGCTATTATGGTTCTATGTATTAGAACACCATGATTAAATGAGAGGATCTAGGGTTTAGGTTTTAGAAGTAATTTAGGGTTCATATGAAGTAGTGAAGCTAAGGTTCCTAATTGAATTAGGGTTTTAGGGTTTCACATGAAATGATGAATTCATGTTTTCCTACCATATGGAACTAGGGTTTTCTAATTGAATTAGGGTTTTGGGTTTCACATGAAATGATGAGGTTCTAGTTTTCTTTCTTATGGAACTAGGGTTTACTAATTACCCAATAGTTCATGAGTTAATAACTTCATTAATAAAGTTGAAGTTATTAATAGCTTTGAAACAAAAATAATATTAGACTTTTCATTTTATTATTTTTAAGGAATTAATAATTAAGGTAATTATTAATCAGGGTTTGAATCTCTAATAAGGATTTAACAAAAGCAACAAATAAAGGAAAATTAGTTTTCATGTTTTCTTTATTTGATTGCTGGTTTTATTCATTTTATAAATGTTTTTATAATTTCTGAATTTTAATTGCATTTAGAATTAAAAGAAAAGACTTAAATTAATAGGTATTAAATAATTGAATTTTTATTTAAAAATAAAAATTGCATATTATATTTTTATTGAATAGATTTTATTTTTCTAAGAATTTTGATATCTTATTTATAATTTTCCGAGTTAATCTGAATTTTACAATTTATTGCAAAGTTTCTGGTATTTTCTGTAATTTTAAACAATTAGGAATTACTAGCTGTACACGGCAAATCTACCCACCTAACACTGACTGGTGGGCCAACGTCCACGTCAGGTGCCATGTGGAATTTGACCGAAGTCAAAATCGATGAGGTGGATTGGTGGCTTACTGCCGGCGGGATGTCGGCGACGGCGCCGCCGTTCCCGGACTCGCGCGGCCTAACGAAGTGGTCTACTGGAATCAGCACATCACCGCGAGTATTTTGGTACCAGCGCCGCCCGCTAATGTCCACCGGAGCATGGCCGGCGATGAACTTGCTGTGGCGGCGGAAATGGTCACACGGCGCGAGCACGGTACGAGGCGTTAGAGAGGAGGTTAGGATGCTCAGGAGGATCGTCGGCTCACCGTGAGCACGTAGGGCGTGTCGGCGAGGTCGGAGACGGTCCCAATCACCGGGATTGATGGCTACCGGCGTCGGAGAAGGTGAGCTCGCACAGTTCTTGTGGACGGCTCCGGCTCGATTCCCTGCTCCAGCTGAGCAAGTCGAGGGTGTAGATGACGATGGCACTCACGCCGAGTCGCGGGGAAACTCCAAACGGCGGCGAGAAGAAATGCCCGGCGAGCTAGGGTTTCCAATTTGGGCAAAAGTTGACGGAAATGGGGAAGAACTTGGGCCAGTGCTCGACGTGGAGCTTTTATAGGGTGCAGGGACGAGCCTCGTCACGACGCCGATGCATGGGAGGGCGCCAGCGGCCAGGAGAATCGAAGCACGGCTTCGTGCTGGCCGGCATGCGAGAGAGAGGGGATGAGGATGACCTCCCCATCGCTATTTTTACCGAAGGGGTATTTGGGCTGCTAGTTGGCCTGGTTTTGGGCTCATGTTTGGGCCAGTGTTAGGCCACTCCACGGGCTGCACGGCCTGGTAAGTGTTTCTCCTATTTTTCTTTTCTGTTTTTATTTTCCTGTTTATGTTTATCCATTGAAATTCATTTTTTTGGATTTGGTTTACTTTTGCAGATCTGTCATTTATGCAAATTTCAATCAAGATTTAGTTTCCTATCTTTTATACCAGTATTCTATTAGAACAATTATTTTGGATGAGATTATATTGCATATTAGTGACTTATTCAAAACAACAATTTAATCATGAATTTTATATGTTCCCTTTAATTCTCCTTTTATTATGCAATCAATTAAATCTAGAATTATGAGAGTGGATACTTTCATTTAAAAGTTTTTCGTAGATTGTTAATATGTCTTGGTTTCTATTTGAGGAATTAATCACTTGCATAATATTTCATGTGAGCAACATTTTATTAAAGTTTTGTAGGTTTGCTGATAACCCATATTAAAACTAACATTAATGCTATGGTTTCATAATCCTTTGAAATACCTAGAGTGAATATTACCCTTAGCATGGTTTGGTCTTGGTTATAATGACAATTACCTAATGGCAATTGGTTTGAATCTTAATTGTGGCCTAGGTTCATATTATGATCACCATAGTGATACATAAACTAGGGTTGAGATGAAATTCTAGTTTATAGAATTGGTATTACCTTATATTGCATGTGCTAGGTTTAATCTCCCCTATCTATGATAAAATGGTTACTTGCTCAATATTTCATGTGCTTCTCTAGTTACTAAGGATTTGAGAATTGGTTTTATCTTATACCAAAAGATTTCTATTATACCCTTAATCTATTGTTAGAGTAACTAAAAGTTGTTATAGTTCTTTTTATAGTTAACTTTGGTCATATGAATGGATGGTTTCTCACCATATAAAGTATGGGTTTTACTCTAAGATTTTCTTGTGGTTTTGAGGATGTAGATGTGGTAGTATTGTACTTATGATCACCAAGTGATTCACAAGTAAAGGTTGAAATCTAAGCCTAGGGTTGCTTACTATTGATCTCCTTATAACTTCATGTGGCTAATGATATCTGCTTATCCTATTAGGGTTTAACTTATCCTCACATACTTCAAGAATATGATCATGGATTAAGCATGATCAACTTGTTCTTAATATTTCTACTTCAAGTTCTTAGGGTTTATGATCATCACTCAATTTATAATGATCAAGGTTTGGCTTCCTAAGGGATCTCTCATTAAATGGGTTTCTTACTTCCATGATCAAGCATTGTCTTGATCAACTAAATATAGACTTTCTTTTATAGTTTCTTGAATGGGCATGGTTATGGTTGTCTCAATTATCTTGAGTATAACACCATAGATTGAGCTTTCTCAATTAGAAATGGTTATTCTAGGGTTTATGGTGTACTCCTAATATCTCCTTAGGCATCTAGACTAAGGTTTCATTTGTCTAGTTTAATTTGGTTAGTTTCTTCCTCACCTTATCCATTCTGGGGTATGGTATTATTTCATGTGATAATAGGTTATCTCACCACTCCAAGATGAAATGGTTATTCTCCTAATACTTTAGTTCAAAGGTTGTCCTTTATCCTTAAATAGGTAAAGCTAAGTTTAAAATAAATGGTCTCTCTCATATGGGAAAGCTTGAATAATACTCTAGGGTTTCTCTCAAAGATAATGATTTGAATTCATGGCTTTATATCCAAGGTTTAACTCAAGGTCTGTTATTGCTTCTCAATAATTATAACAGATCTCTCACCTCTCTAGGTTTGATGCTTAACTATTTGGAATATAGAAGAATATGTACTTCTTGAGTGGATCTCCTTGTTAAGTTTCCAAAGTTATAGTAGAATGGATATCAAAGGTTTGATGATAAGAGCATGGATTAGTTTAAGACATGGAAAAGATAAGTGAAGAATAGTTTCTCCAATTATTGTTACTTGATTTCCAATTAAATGGATGTTCATATGTTATTGCAAGGAATTCCATATTATGATCTTTTATAAGATCAAACAATTGATCATTGATTCAAGTGTTGTTGTGTTGATTTTAATTCCATTTGATCTAACCCCTTAGATCAAATCATCTCTACCCAAAACAATGTTTTAACAAAGTCACATTGAGGTTTATAGCGCTTGACTTGATGAGCTACTCCAGTTCCACCAAGGTCAAGTGAACTTCAGTTACTGTGACTGTTTTACTTTAAAGCGCGAAAATTCCCCAGATTTTCTATGCATGAATGCAATGCACACATCTGTTTCCTCTATTTTTGTAACCCCAATACCTGGGATATTACATGTTACTCTTCTACCGAAGAAGGACGGCGCGGAGGAGATTCGGGACTTCAGACCCATCAGCCTAATCCATGGCGTTGCCAAACTGGTGGCGAAGGTATTGGCCAACCGAGTCGCACCGGTCCTCCCCCAAATGGTGGGGATGCAGCAAAGTGCCTTTGTACGTGGGAGGAGTTTGCATGATAACTTCATGATAGGAACGGCACGCAAACTTCATAGCAGCTCAATCCCCGCAGTGCTCCTAAAGTTGGACATAACCAAAGCTTTCGACACTGTGGATTGGACTTTCCTTATCGACGTCCTCAGGAAGCTAGGTTTTGGGGAAAGGATTCTGGCTGTCATTTGTGCTCTTCTCTCCATGGCGTTGACCCGTGTGTTGCTTAATGGTATACCCAGTTCACGGATTGCCAATAGGCATGGACTTCGGCAAGGGGATCCTCTATCTCCGCAACTCTTCATATTGATCATGGAAGTCCTGCACTTGATGATTGAGAGGGCAGGCAATGCCGGTTTGCTCACTCCATTGGCAGCATCCGGGCTGCGTTTTCGCACATCGATGTATGCAAATGACGTGGTGACTTTTATACGTCCCACTATGGTCGATTTCAGGGTTTTCTCGGCAGTGGTGGATGACTTTGGGGCAGCATCAGGCCTCCACACCAACATGGACAAGTGCTCCGCGAACCTCATCTGATGCACTGATGCTGACAGGATCATCACAGACCAGGAGCTGCAATGCCCGGTGGTTTCATTCCCTCTGCGGTACTTAGGGCTTCCCCTCACCCTGAGAAAGCCGAACACAACGCAGCTCAAGTACCTTGTGGATAGCGTGGCCAGTAAGTTACCAGGGTGGAGGGCCTCGCTGCTAGACAAAGGTGGAAAGCTTGAGCTGGCCCGGGAAACTCTCTCTGCAATGCCAATCTTCACCATGATGTCCCTCGACCTCCCGGTTAAGACATTGGTAGCAATCGAAAAGATCATTAGGGGATTCCTTTGGAAGGGAAGGGAGGGCGTCAAGGGTGGCCACTGCGTAGTGGCGTGGAACAAAGTTTACACCCCCAAGGAGTGGGGTGGCCTTGAAATCCCCAATCTCAGGATGATGAACATGGCCCTAAGAGCTAGGTGGCTATGGCTCCAGCGAGTTGTTGACGCCAGGCCGTGGAGCGAGTTCAACATTCAGGTTCCCACTATGGTGCGACAGCTTTTCGAGGGGGCAACCTACTCCGTGATTGGGGACGGAAAGTCCACGTTCTTCTGGACTGATAAGTGGCTACCAGATGGACGAATGCGTGATATTGCGTCGAATCTGTTTGCGGCTATGCCAAAGCGCACCCTTAAGCTGCGGAGGGTACATGACAGACTGGCGGGAGGATGGTTGGATGACATCTCCCCGGATCTAGGGGCACTGGCAATCATGGAGCTGTTCCAAGTGGCAGATCGGCTGGCAGATATTACCCTCTCGGAGGGCGTGGCTGACAGTTTTCGTTGGGGCTGGGACAAGAGCTACACATATTCGGCACGATCTTGTTATCGTGCGATGTTCGGCGCCAGGGTAGAGATGGCTGGAGTGCTACAGGTCTGGCGTTCTCGAGCCCCACCAAATTGCAGGGTCTTCCTCTGGTTGGCGGCAAGAAACAGATGCCAGACTGCTGACAGGCTGAGCAGACGAGGTCTCCCGCACCCGGCGGCATGCCCATTCTGCGATCAGGTAGAGGAGTCTCTGGACCATCTGCTGATGGGTTGTGTTTTAGCGCGAGAGGTTTGGTCCACATGCCTGTGATTGTGGGGAAAGCTCGACTGGATGCCGCAAGCAAACACATGTTTTGTTCGCTGGATACAAGAGAAGCGGGGCGGCTCGGGGAAGGGCCGTGATTTCTAGACAGGGATCACGCTTGTATGCTAGTGTCTGTGGCGCCACCGGAACGGCGTGGTTTTCGAGGGCGCGTCTCCCTCGAAAGTTGCGGTGTTAACTCGGATCTCCGATGAGGCCGAACTCTGGAGAGCTGCTGGGTTGTTCAAGGACGCCCTCGTAGTAGTGGATAAGTGGAGATGCCGCGAGTAGTCCCGTAGCGTGTGAGTGCTGCCAGCGTGGGGTTGCACTCCGTGGCGCATGTGCCTAGAGTGTGTGTAACGCTGGCCTTCTGGCCTCTTCTTCTATGAAACCGATACGTCACCATGACGTATCCTTAGAAAAAAGTATATTAGAACACGATATCTATTTTAAAATAAATGACATTCAAATATTTCCATTAAAATGTCTTAATTTATGTTTCTATTTATTTTCTGTCAACACAACTTCACATACTCCTTTCAGCTCATCACTATTTGATTTGCCTTCCTTTGAGCTCCTCACAAACTTATAGTGCTATTTAATTCGAGAAATCCCCTACACATTAGTTGGACATGGGCCCCATGGATCCACATTGTTATTTGAAGCACAATGAATAGACTTTAATAATTGTACATCCAATATGGCCAACAGAGAGTATAAATGTCAATTGGTCTCATGTACTGGTCTCACATCACGTTGGAACTATAGCTCTATTTATTGATCTAATATCACATAACAACACATGTAGGGGTTTTAACAAATTACAGAGCAATTCCCCGTTCACAAATTTTACACGATTAAAAATGTTTGAGCTATAGAATGTGTGTAATTTCTATCTAATCACATAGTTGATGTTCATGAACCAAAACTTCAATTTTCGGAACTTTCGGCCACTGAAGACGATGCCTTCGCATTTGTGAGTGCCACCATGCTATGATGCTAGTTTTCATAAGAGCCAAATATTCTGTTTTGACCATGCTAAAGAAGAAGAGGATCAATATAGAGACCTTTTTTCCGGTGTGATGCTAGGGCTCTCCCTTTTAGATATTTGAGTGGTGAACCGAAGCTCGTGGAAGAACGTTTTGAGAAAAAACTCAGCAGCTGGATTGGTAAGCTACTATTGTACGGAGGCCGCATCAACTAGGTTCTTACTAGTTTGCCTATGTTCATGTTATCAGTGGGTTCATCTACAAAACTATGAGATCCGACCAAGTGATAAACGGTTTCAGTTGCAATTTAGTCTAGATTAGCGCAGATCCATTAGGTTCACTTGAACCCAACCCTTACTACCTCCACCGGGACGACTGTGGCAGTGATCGATATGGTTACATACTCAAGCAATTTCCTGTTGATCCCGCTTTTTGCAGGGAAGGTTATGGTCGCTAAGTTACTTTTGGAACCGACAGAAATACAAACACATAGAGGTAAGGAAGGACCTGATGTTTAAGTGGAGAGCTCTTCGCCACCGCAGACCAGATCTCCTTCAAGCGACGTGAAGGCCCGGTGACCTCTGACTTGAGCTTGTCATCTTGTATCTTCTTCTCGAGACGGTAGTACTCAACATCATCCAAGATTTCCTCTGCGTCGTAGAAAGCAGATTTAAGTTTACTGTACAGCCCCTCCAACCGAGGCCTGTAAGGGCTCTCCTCAACCGCTCCCATCACCCGCTCCAGCAATAAAATCTTCGGCTCAAGCTCAATCAGCTTCTCTGATGCATCAAAGCCAAGATAGGAGGATGCTTTCTTGAACAGGTCGGAGATGATGGGCGAGGCGACCCACCCTGCGGCTCTCATGCCCCATCCTATGGCGACAGCAGCAGTCACTGCTTCCGCCATTCAAAGCCCCAAGCTCTTGGTAGTTCCGAGCGATTTCCTGCAAGGAAAGATTTCTTGGAGCGCTTAAGGACATGTCTGGACATGGCGAGTTCTCGGTGCAGATACGTGGTTATCTGTGAGCCGGAGAGGCATCTTCCTGGAAAGAAAGAGACATGCTTAAGCAAGTTGTTCAATGTTCAGGTCCAACTTTGACCGAGCTACACGGTGCGAGCACAATGTGAATACCTATTGGAGAAAATGATCGAACACCTTGTGTACGGCGCGGAAGCGAGGTGGCCTCGGAGGGTTGATGGGATGTTTGACTTGCGGCGAAGGTCGAAGAAGAGTCGTCTGACTGAAAGGGCGGAGCTCGAATGGTGGTGCGGAGGCAGCAAAAAGGTGTGGTTGGAGATGCCGACGGCCGGCTCCAATGCGTGCGCCCCTGCGGGAGCTCTGGAGACTCTGCAAACACGGCGACATCGGCGACGGCGGATAGGCCTGCGCGTGGTAGCTAGGGACACACGATGGCGACTGGCGAGTGGTCAACATCGAAATGGGGCTGCAGCCATCGGTGGGGAAGGAATTCCGGGGTGGAGAGGGAGATACCGAAGAGAGAAAGGGCAAGGTCGCCTTGAGAACGTATCCAATGAACCGGCCCAACTCATGCACCAACTGCATCGGTGTATCCTGGGACCTTGGATGGAAAATGAAGGGACATGGTCGAGGGCTGCTTGACAAGTGCACAAAGAACCTCGTATTTTCTTGAATCGAGAGAATTATCCTCATCAGATCTGGTTTTGTTTCCGCACAGATCCAGTCGTCTCTCCCTGCGCTCAGGTCATGTACTCGTGTAGCAAGCTCGAACCGGGGCGAGCGATGTTTCTCTCCATATCTATTATTCTTCTAGCAGATTGTTTCAAGATTGTGAATTTCTAATGAGATATTGTGGTTTGGAGAAAATTTGAGATGGTATTAGGATTGGGATCTAATTAGATCTCAGATTTTCGGGCGAGCTCCAAGCTCGTGAGACTAGTGTGTACTTGATTTCAAAGAATGCAAAATATGGTCTCCAGTATTTCGTTTGATATAATTGACTGAAACTGGTTGCCTTTTTGACCGGCTGGAAGCCCAAGTAAGGGTGATATGAGGAAAACGGAGGGCTCAGCCATGGACTCCGTCATACAGCAGTACATCGGAGAAACGATGGGATCAGCAAGAAAATTTTCGTGCAATTCGACGACCTTAAAAGGTTCACCGTGTAAAATGCACCAGCAGTCACTTTGTGGATACATCTGGTACCCTTATTTTCTATCTAAAGGCCCACAACCCATGGTGCAGCCGGTGCATAGATTGCTTGGTTTCACGAGATACGTTCTCAGGTCGCCTTTGGGTATCCTACGTGGCAGCATTGTCCAGGCTTGTGCGAACCAAGCCGACCCCGATGATTGGGATAGACGAGGAGTTGCATACCCCAAAAAAAGGGCTCCTAATTTATTCTAAAAAAGTGTGGCAAATTATAAAATCCCCCACAAATTCTTGGGGTAGTACATGATATTTGCCCCTTATACTAACCAAATTGCAAAGAAAAAAATGCGTGCGAAATGATCTAATATCCCGCCACCTTCGGCAATGTGGAGTAGAGGGAAACACGGACCGAGGTGCTTCGACCGCTGGGATGGAGGAAGACGCTAGATTCGGATGCCCCGACAGCTGGAGTGGAGGAAGACACTGGATTTAGCTGCTTCGGCCGCTGAAGTGGAGGAAGACACCAACTCTGGCTGCTGGTTAGCATCCCAACTTTTTATAATGACCGCTGCCCCTACCCCTCCTACGCTGGCCACGCCGTACCCAAGCACGAGCGACCTCATCGGCGCGTTGTTGGGAATGAGTTTGGAAGAGACATGGTGACCGATGAGGGGAAGACCGCTTGTCGGGTTCAGGAAAACCAGGGTATCCCGAGCACCTTCACGGGGCGTGGATCTAGCTTACAAAGATCGATTATCAAGCCCGGGATGGAGGCTAGCTTGGTGTTGTGCTAGCTCCATAGGTTGTTGGGAGCCTCCTTGTGTTGTGGAGCTCGCCCCAACCTTGTGAAGAAATCACCGCCTCGACCGGTGCCATAGTGGAGAAGGGGGAGCCACTTTGTCGAGCTGTCTCGAAGAAGAAGGTGAGGCCTTCCTTCGTGTTGTGGCCGCCTAGCCTCTTGTGTGAGGCTAGCACCTCCTCAACGCAGACGTACTCTCTTTTGTGAGAGAAACTGCGGGAAACAAACCTCGCCTCGTCTCCGCGCCATCCGGTTGTCCCGCTCCTTACTCTTACTATCATGCTTGTTCCTTTACTTGTTGCACTTGCCTAGGATCATACTAGGAACACCGCCACCAGTAAAGCAATCACCTTTACCTTCCGTACCGCTAAAACTGAAAAAGGCTTAAAATTTGCATAGCGTCCATTTACCCCCCCCCCCCCTCTTCTCCGCTACGATCCATTCACCAAGCACGAGCGACCTCATCGGCGTGTTGGTGGGAATGGGTTTGGAAGAGACGTGGTGACCGACAGGGGAAGAGTGCTTGTCGGGTTCGGGAAACCATGGTATCCCGAACCCACTGAGTTCGGGTCCATGTGCACCTTCACGGAGCGCGGATCTGGCTTACAAAGATCGGTTATCAAACCCCGGAAATTACCCCCGCATCCATGGTTTCGGGAAGGAATCGCCATCCATGACGATCGTCCCTGGCCAGCGTCAGCTGTGACTCAGCTTTGACTCATCCTTGACCACTTCATACATGGTCCGTTGAGGACCAGAGGGAGGTAGTGCGACGTCGAGTCTGTGCCTTCTGGCCTAGTTATAGCTCCGCCGTCCCAGCGTAAGAAAGTCTTGAATCGTGTTCAAAGTGCGACCAAGACCAGAGGAGAGAGATTGTAACCAAGCCGTTTCAAGAAGGTCTATGTGTAGGCCGCTGCAGATAATCCCCGAAGGACAATGAAAGATAGTTTTTCGGGACCAGAAAGCATGTGGGGTTAGGGACCAAGGTCAAAAGACAGGACGGGACGAGGATAGAGCGTTTGGCGGTCGTTGCATGCAGTGGCGGAGGCAGGAAATTTTTTGAGGTGTGGCGATGACAAGATTTATTTCAATTCAAAGTGCAATTTCAATTTCGAAATACCTTTTTGTACCGCTCTTCTTGTTCGGCGCCATCTCCGTACTCGTCCTTGCAGCCTTGTCGCCTTGATGGTCGCGATATCATCTCGTCGCCGTGGCTCTCCGCTTGTAGGCTCTTGTCGTCCCCAACCGCCTCGATCCACACACAATCAAAACTTCACGATTATCCTTCCGGAATTTTGGAATTAGGCAGTTGTTGGCCGGATCCTATACTATGTACTATATCATGGAGACTGAGGTCTAAATCGGCACGCTGCCCACGCATAGCCCAAGGAACATTAGCCATCAGGCCTGGCCCAGGACAACACAACATGTACCCTCTTTTTTTGTACGTGAACACTAAATTTCGTAGTACTTTGCGCATGATTTTAGGTATGGCGCCTGCCAAACCTAGCCAGATTGCTGGCTCCGCCCATGGTTGCATGTTCGGCGCCGCCCACCCGCTGTTCGTCTTGTCGTGTAATGGATAGCTTTTTCTTCGTCACTTCTAGTAAAGAGTCGAGGCAGTATCATGTTGGCCACAGTGGTATCCCCTTGGCACTATAAAAGTAAGACCAAGAGAGATGACTCCTAGCCTGAATCCCCAACAACTACAAGGAGTTCACATTGTAATCAAACACCAAAGAATCAATACATTCAAGCAGGAGTAGGTTTGTTAGCCTCCAAATGGCCCGAACCTGGGCAATCCTTGTGTTTTCTTGCAGTTCAATGATGATCTAGAGTTCCTTTGCCGCCCCATACCAAACCTCTAAAAGAGGTATAAATAACTTTGGTTTCCGAGTTTTCAAGCTCGAAATTTGGCAAGTGAGGCGCAATTGCTCTACGATCCGTCATCCCCAGCGACAATCATGGTCGAAACAAGATCCGCCATGAACCCTGCCTTGCGCAGGACGAAGAAGGTGAGCGCTCGTACCAACCTAAATTTTGGCCCTCTTTAAAAATTTCTAGACAAAACATTTTGCCCCTATTTCAA
Organism: Lolium perenne; assembly: GCF_019359855.2. NCBI lineage: Eukaryota > Viridiplantae > Streptophyta > Magnoliopsida > Poales > Poaceae > Lolium > Lolium perenne. Next base: position 281,489,512 of record NC_067250.2, read on the forward strand.
ATATTTTGTTTGGATTTCTATGTCTTCTTAAATTCTCAAAACTTGGCAAAGCTTGAGAAAATTTTGATTTGACCTCTTACACTTTTGAGCCTATGACATGAGGTGATCCATTGCATATGTTTTCCAGCCCCAAAATAATTCAAAATTATTTTCTAGATTTATTTTTAAGAAAATCTTTTATTCCTAGCTTTACAAAGGAACCCTAAGACCTATGCTTCTCAAAATTCACCAAAAATCATGGATTGATCCTATGACTCCTAGACCCCAGTTCTCCAAAAATATCTCATGGTTACTTTAGACCAACAGTAAAATCTTCCATCCTTTTGTTTTTGCCCTTTTCATAATCTTTTTGCAAAATAGTTTGCAAAGTAAATTTCACTCCAGAGCCGGTGCCCAAACTAGGTGCCCCTATAGTATACCCAACCTATGCCAAAACCTTGGATCAATTACTTGTCGAAAGCCTTAGCAAAACCTTCTGACCATTCGTATGCTGGTTCGAACTTTGAGAATACTTGCATTACCAACTATTTTTCCTAGATGGCCAAGTATACTTTTGGATGCACATTAAAAGGGCCTACATCATACCAAACCCCAACTGCCAAATATTTCATCTTTATCCCCAAAACCACTTCTGAATTTTTTTTGCTAGTTCTGAACTTCTGAAAAACCTCCATTCCGTGCTTTCGAATTTTGAGAAACTATAGATACCAAAGTTGTGGAGCATCTTCCTCTGCAGTCTGCACACGGCAAACACCAGATCGATCAGCTCCGTGCACCACAGCTCGCGCACGAGGGTGATGCCGCTCGGCGCGTCATCAGGCACGCGCTCACCGCGTGCACTGACACGGCCGAGTGCGCCACCCGTCTGTGGTCGTCGATAACGCCAAGTCGCCACGTTCTCCATCACCCACGGTACGCGCCACGCCGCCCGCTGCTTCCGCGCCAGCTCTGAGCTCTCTCGCCGCAGCAGCACCTCAGTCCTCACAGAGAGCCAAGCCCGACGACCGCTGCTCCTGCGCCTGCTGTTGCGAGTGTCGCTGCCGCTGCAGCTGCTGTCCCTGCTCTGCCCGCTGCTGCGTGCGACGCGCCGCGACGCCCTTCAAGGATGCCACGCCTGGGCGATGTTGCCCGCCCTGCGGAGGACTTCGTCGTCATCCTTGCCTCCCAGGCGATGAATGAAGAGGCAGCCTCGCTGCTCACCTGCGCGGCGTACACACGGTTAGAGCGGCCGCCGGCGAGGGGCGGGAATGCGATCATGAAGCGGGCTATCTGTTCTCTGGGCTTCCTTGAAGAAGCGGCGAAGATCACCGAGCACTTTCCTGAGCCATTTCTGCTCGGGCCAGGGAGGCAGAAGGAGGGATGACGGCATGGACGTGCGGACGAGGCGCCGGTCCTGGAGGAGCCATGATGTGATTCAAGGGGCGGACGACGCGCCAATTCTGCAACTACACGACGCCAGGCCGCCAGGGCGGTGGTCGGCGCCTGGCTGTTGTCTGCCTCATCACATGAGCTTCGGCCTGGGCCCTCGCTGCCCGGCGTGGAAGAGGGCGCGCACGCTTACCCAAGCTCAGTGTTCATGGTTTCACAGCATTATTACAGTACTTCAAAAAACTGGAATTCGGTGCTCAAGTTATTAAGGACCATCGTCTATAGCCTATTGGCATACATCAAGTTTTGCACCGTTTGTAGCTGATGAGTGGACCAGCACTTCACTCAGGCAGGTTCAATGGTCACACTTGAAATCAGGAAAACTGGAAAAGGTGACGATAAAATATCTTCTTCGCTTCCTTCTGGTCTTGTACAACTCCCATTTTCATCGCAGTTTTTTCATTTTCCATATTGTTGCCTAGAAAACAGATTGAGAAACAATCATACCATCTCTTGATACGGGAATCAATAATAATGTTATGGGAACACGCAAAATGATATTATACTTGATTTACCTGTTGATACGTACGGAATGTGCTTAATCTTTTGCCAATCTGGATCTCCAGCTGTTCTGCACGAACTCAGCAACACCTCACTGTCGGTACCGAGTTTGAAGTCCTTAATAGACTGAGGCAGTGTTGGAAGTGACTGAATACTCTTGCAAGAAGAAATCATTAGCGTCTGCAGTGATGTCAGGCGCTCCATGCAACACGAGCCCAACGACACCTTACTGCAGCCTGTCAGGTCTAAGCGCGCAAGAGACTGCGGTAGTGCTGGAAGTAACTGAATATTCTGGCAGTACGTGATGTGCAGCGTCTGCAGTGACGTCAGGTGCTCCATGTAATCTGGCAAGGCGTCCCAGCTGCACCACTCAATCGTGAGCTCACGGAGATGAGCGAAAAACCCAACAAGTTCAGGACCAGGTTGTGGGCTGCAATTGAAGAGCTGGAGATGGTTCACGTGCTTTGGGCCACCATTGCGCATCCAACTTGGATACCTCGGGCCATTGTAACCTTGGATAATCAGTGATTTAAGATCTTTGGGTGGGCAAAGACCCTCGAGTACCTCTGCCAGAACTTCTAGATCCGCTTCACCACTCCACCTCCAGGACAGTTGCAGTGTACTGAGCCCTTCCTTACTGGCCAGATTAGCCTCCAGAGCTTCCGCCTTGCTTTCAACCTTTTCCAGGCCCTTGATCGACAGCTTTCCGCGAAGCTTGTTTAGGTTCCCGAGTTGCTTTAACTCATGGCCTTGTCCCCTTTTTACATCAAAGGTTGCCATTGTTCGGAGTGACATCAGACTGCCGATGTTTGCAAGATCCACATCTCCGAGGCCGATTACATGCCGCAAGTTAACGAGGCTACAAATATCTTCACAAGAGGAAAACACCACTTTCTCACTCCATCCAAAATCTAGAATCTGCATGTGGCATAGCTTTGCAAAACTGGCCGGTAAAATCGTCCTCCGACCTATAGCCTGATGACGAGGCCGAAAAGCAAGATATCTCAGGTGCCTTAATTGACCAATACATGCTGGGACTAGCACATCTGAGGAGACGTCAGAACCTATAAAATCTTTGGCAATTATGGTAAGCACACGCAACTTCCTTAGCCTCTTAAACATACACTTCAGGACTTGCTCCCCAACATCTTCCAGACTATTTCCACTACCAATCATGAGAGTCCGTAAGTTGTCCAATTGGCATATCTTCTTAGTAATCAATTCTTCATCATAGATCGGAACAAAGATGTGTCGGACGTTTGGAGGAACTTCCACTGTTGAGTATTTTCCTTGCAGTTTCAAACTATTTTCGATTCTGAAACAGTCGCTTCCAGCGGCCTTCTCCGCTAAATCATGCAACAGATCATGAACTAAATAGTAGTCGCTATTATGGGGATATTCCTTTGCTCTAAGTTGCAGAAACGAGGCTGACACTAGTTCATCAAAGTATTCCTGGCAAACATCTTCCATGTCCTCCCCTTCACTAGTCAATCTAGCAAACCCTTCTGCAACCCATAGCTTTACTAACTCGTGACGTTCCAACAAATGTCTTCGAGGAAAAATACTGCAGAAAGCAAAGCATCGCTTGACCTGCTCACGAAGATGATGGTAGCTCCACCACAGTACCCCCATTGTCTCGTTCAAAAGGTCCCGATCAAGAACGCTTCTCCAAAACTCGACGTTTTGCCTTATATGCAGTTGTCCTCCAACTATTCTGGCTGCTAGAGGTGACCCCTTCAGCTTTTTTGCAATATCTTTCCCAATGTCTCCCAGTGTTCTACGAGCATGATGATCAGCAGGTACGCCATGGAGTGCATAGTGCATGAGCAAATTGCAGAAGACATTTTCATCTAGGACTGATATGGGAATACATCTCTGCTTCGTGGCACCCAGAGCTAACAACGCATCTTCAGTTCGACTAGTCACCAGGATCTTGCTTCCCACCTCTCCAGCCTGCAGTGGCGAAAGTATCTGTTGCAGACTTTCAGACTGTGTCACATCTCTAATATTGTACCAAACATCATCTAGTACCAAAAGGAAACGTTTTCCATGTAGTTTTTCCTCCAACATAGCTTGTAAGGTGTCACGATTTTTCAATTGAGGGCATGAAGTACCTGTAGCAGCCTCAAACATCTCCATGTAAATGGCATCCACACCAAATTCCTGAGAAACATGAACCCACATTACAAGCTCAAAATGGGCATCTTTTTTCTCACGGGCACAAACAAGTTGCGCAAGGGTTGATTTCCCCGAACCACCAATGCCATGAATGCCAACAACAGAATAACATGGAGCACTATTGGCATCGTGGTGACCATGTTCTTCCTTCTCATGAAGCATTGCTATGATCTTATCACAATCTTCATCTCGTCCGATTATCTTTGATAGAGGCCGTGAAGTAGTGACACTATCTCGTGAGTTGGCAGTAACAACACGGCTCTGGTCTGCACCACTTATGCTTGGCAAGTTCATCAACTGCAAAACTTTGCATGCATCATTTATGATATCTTCTATTGTGTCTAGCTTCTTTTTCAACTTAACTTTTGACATACCACTCTCCTGCAAAACAAAATGGCACTTGAGAAACCATTGTGCGTAGACGCACACATAAAAAAAATGAAGGAAGTTCATTTATGTAGTTTCATTTTCACTAAAGCTAGTCGAGATCACATCTCCATGTTTGTTACAGCTTCTATTTTTCAGTTTTGTCCTCTCTCTTTGAAGATAGTATCATTCATAGCATGTTATTTGTTGTGTTCTGCATAATTTGCGTATAGAATGCATGAGAAATCGTAGAATACATGTGCCGAAGTCGTATAGTTGTGTTTTCAAATAGTTTAGAGAAGACGAATAAAATTTTATATGATTATTCACAACATCAAGAATATGGTGAACATAACCATTGGATTACCCACCGAACAGGTAAGAGCATAGGAGACAAGGAAAACGACCAGAGGCGTTTATGTTCTTTGTCCTCTGCATCGGTGACGCTGGTGGCCCACCCTGCCTCCGATGGTCTTTCAAACCTTCGACATGTGGCGGACCTTGGCCTCACGCCGACAAGAAGGTTCCGTTACTTTGTGTGTGTGTGTGTGTGCGCGCGCGCGCGCGCGCGCGTGTGTCATCGTCAGAATATTAAGGCGGCGGTGACATTCTGATGTCAGAATAAGGCCTGCATCCTATTATGGTGGTGCGCCTACCACTGTTGAGGCCGCGTGGCGTTGTTTGTTCGGTGGATCCCATGGGATTAAAGGCACATCCATGATTGATTTTGGTATAGGGTGGCGAGGCGACGGTGCAAAAAGATTTTTGTTATTCCCTTAGAAGCAACTAAGGAAATTTTGTATCCATGTATTATTCGCATTTAACTTCGTCAAATAACACAAAGCAATAGCTAACACCGTGAAAAAGTACACATATGCACAATGTAGAAAAACTTGATTGTCAACCTGTTAAAAAATATGACCTGACCTGAAACCTAGATGTGACGAAACATTTTCCTACAAAAACAAAAGATAAAGCAAACATATATAACAAAATTTATGAACTTCCACTACTAGGAAAAGGCCCATTGCCGGCGCACCTAAAACGCCCATTGCCGGCGCACCACGAGCCCGCCGGTGCGAACGCGCCGGTGATAAATGGACACTGCCGGCGCACCAGGTAGTGCGCCGGCGATATGTCGACTATCTGCGGCGCACCACCCAAGCTTCGCCGGCAAAGATATATTCCACCGGCGCACAATCAGGTGCGCCGGCGATAGTGCTTCCAAGCAACCGGCGCATGCCACGTGCGCTGGCAGTATGTCATTTAGGTGCGCCGGCAATTAATTCGAAAATTCTTTTTCCAAATTTTTTTCCAGCATATTACAATACATATTTGACAGCAGTATATATTTACAACGCAGTTCATATTTATACAGTATTACATGCAATATGAGAAGCACATAGAGAGCCAAGTTTCATTTCGGTATCAGTACACAAATACGCAAGTCTCGTTTCGGAATGTGTTGATTCATACAACACATGTGCATATGCAACACCGAACGACGAAGTTTCACAAAGTTAGAAGTCTTGGTACATAGTCGTCACAAGTATCGTCATACACCTCACAATGTAGGTCCTAACCTAAACTAGAATCACATAGAACATGACCAACATGGTCATGATGACCATCATCACGAAGGCCATGGTCTTCATCCGGTTCCTCCTCATGTCCCTCATCTCTCCCGCTAGATAACGGGCGTATCTTCCTTCCGCCTCCACCCTAGTGGGGTATCCCTTGTAGCTGTTGCCGCTGAAACGGTGCACCTGTCTCCGACAGTCCTCCCGATCGTCGTAGACTCCGGGAACCCTCCTTGTACACGACATATGTCGTCGGCATCTCCATTCACAAGACAAGTAAAACGTTAGTACCAATGCAATGAACAAGTGCCAACTCAAATAAGAGACAAGTAGTATGAACTAAATAGCATGTGCCTCATACTTTGTTGGTCGAAATAAATAATAACATACAGGGATGGGGTCAGTGAGGCTAGGTAGGATGCACAATAGATTGATATTTGTGGCCATCACACCAAGCCTCACTTGCCCCACCCCGGAGTGTACAAGTGACCGAACATTTTAATCATCGGCCAATGCAATTAAGAAGTGCGAACTCAAATAGAAGACAAGTAGTACGAATTAAATAGCGTGCCTCATACTTTGTCGGTCGAAACAAATATTAACATCCAGGGATGGAGTCAGTGAGGCTAGGTAGGATGCACAATAGATTGATACTTGTGGCCGTCGCACCAAGGCTCACCGGCTCCACCCCGAGTGTACGATTGACCGAACATTCTAATCATCGCGAACTCCAAATACGAGGCAAGTAGTGGTCGAGTAAATGCAAATAATTATTAAGCTATGTACGCCATAATCTTGAAATATATAGCAAAGTAAATGAAACTACGTACACATGTTCACATGCACATTCATACAACTAAATAAAAGCAACTAGTCGATTCTATGGGAATATATAGCAATTATTACAGACGGAAGTTCAAGGACATATCGTTCAAGCTTTAGCAAGTGTTCCCGTCGTAGGATCAGGTTGTACGCCTAGGGGGGAATGGACGGCAGCCCTCAAGCGAGTTGAACGGCCTCTCATCACGCGACATCTCCAAGCGGAGGTCTATCTCGTCATTAGGTGGTAGACCATAGCCGTAGAAGAACTCGCCAGACCTATTGTTGACATCCTGCAGATTATCGTGCAAATGAAGCTGCTGGATGCGACCCCGATTCTTTCTAATCTCTCTATCGGGGACATCCGCCATGTTTGCAAACCTGTTTCGAGATTCTCTGGCAGCAACATGTCATCTGCGTACTTTATGTACTCCCGCATCTCGAAGGATGGCGTACCACGCGTCCATCCCATTGTCGGGCGATCGCCTGAGGCAGGGGAAGTTGGTTGTGTGGGTTAAGACCAAGCCTCCTCGGGATTTCCTCTCTACTTTGAGGGGGCCTCGCCTTGTTGGCGAAGCCGGTGAGAGCATCATTGAGAAGGGCCCTGATGTGGGAGTAGTCTTTCTTGCGGTCCCTACCCGAGTCGAGATAGACTGCATGCGAGTGTTGCGGGTGCACGACGATGAGGGTGCAGAACATGTCTCTGCGGAAAACACACGGATTAACCTTTGGAAATGCAAATGGAGATATAGGATAGAATGGTGATGGGGGACTAGCGAGTGATTACTTACTCGGGGAAGTAAGGGATGAGAATGGCGCCCTTCTTAATGTTCGCCAGCATGAAATCCTCGACCTGCTGGGTGGCAATCGCGCGATCCCCAGGGTTGCAGATGATGCTCTCCCGTATATAGAAGGGGTCCATTATCGCGATGGTCGGCGTCCCCTCCTTAACAATCTGGGAAGACAAGCTAAGAGCAACTAGGCGAACCACACTAAAGTGGAGCGCTTGCATGCGATAGATGCTGAAGATGTCGTTGAACCGGATGAAGCACAAGTCCGCGGGGTACTTCTCGACGAAGTTCATGCCAGTTGGCACCTTCGCCACGAAGAGAGGGTAACCAGGAGCGTTTGATTTGAGAAGAAGGTTCTCCACATGCAAGACAGTCTCATGCAAGCTCCTCATATCCGGGGTGAGTTTCTTCACGACATGCTCCGGCAGCATCGGTTGACCCAAGTGATGCAGAGGTCGCCAATTGTTTGGCAACTTGTCAAGGAGTGGGACCTTGTCCTTGGATTTGGCCGCCGCCGCCTTGTCTTGGGCGTCCTTCTTATTTTGCCTGTTCCTCTTCTTGGGTTGTACTGATGGACCCTCCATCGCCGTAGTGGCCGTAGCACGGAGTGTGTTTGGGCTCAACATATTTTTGACGGCGGCGGTGGCGACCTCCTCAGGATTTTCCTCCTCAGCCGTTTCTTGAGAATCGAACAGCTTCTTGGAGCACACATATTTCAAGCCCGGCGCATCCTCATGGACAACTTGTGAAGACGTAGGAATATCCCATTGGAAGTTGTCACGTTCGTATTCCTCGGCCTCTGGCGCAGCTGGCTGTTGTGGTGGGGCGCTGACCTCTGGCGCAGCTGGCCGTTCTGGTGGGGCGATGACCACGGGCGCCGCTGGCTGTCGTGGAGGGACGCTGACATGTGGCGCCGCAAGGTGCTTGTCTTTGCTTGCCGTCGACCCCGAGTAGGTGTTGATCCGAATTAGGGTCTTCGGCCATAGCAGTACCCAACCCTTCAGTGAGGCCAGATTCAACGGGCTATCGTCATCGGCACCATGCGGTTGATTAGGAGGAAACAAATCCTCATAGCCCGGTAACGCCCGATCCACTTCAACCCGGTAAACGTCATCCGCCATATCTCGTGTGTGCCACTTCTTATCCAGGGGCCGAAGGATGGACCCCCTCGCAACGTCTTTGAGTTCGTCGTTTACTCTCATCAAGAAGGTGCATGGCGTCGAGAGCGCCTGCGAGAACATGTGTATGGCGTTAGAGAGAGGGCAAGGATGACGAAACTAATATATTAACTTGATGTACACACATTAGTTAATTACCGTGAGGGCGTTGAGCTCGGCTAATGTCGACGGGCCAGCACATGCGGCGGCGGGCGTGCAAGTGACGGAGGGGCTGCTACCCGGCATCGACGGTGAATCCCTAGCACCAGCGACATTGCCGGCGGCCGGAGGAGTCTCCATTATAACATTGTCATTGCCGGCGGACGGCGGCACCCTCGCGTTGCGGCCGTTGCACCTACCCCCTGGCATTTTGGGGGGGGGGGGGCTTGTTTGCCACCCTCATACCACGCTTGTAGAGCGTTGAAATCTGCTTGGACTCCAGCGGCGACTTCAGCTTTGACTTCAGTGCACGAGTGTAGCTTTGAGTTGCGGTACAGTTGCGGTACCAAACCAGCTTGGACTTGGGCTAGGATTGACTCCCTCATTTCCTCCGCCTCCCGCTGCTTCCTCTCATTACGCGCATTTTTATCGGCCGCAGACGACAAGCCATAGTGACCATGCTTGTAGCCTGTACCGGCGCCAGCCACACGGCCTCTATGCGGCCTTCTCGTCGGTGAATGCTCATTAACGATGTTTAGCGCCCGTACGAGAGGCTTGTCCCGTGCTACCCAGCCCGTCGACGCCTGCGACGAGGAGCCATCGTCACCTTGGGAGCCTAGAGAAAGTCAATGTCATTCTACTTCCAGCGGAAGAAACGCGAACCATATAGAAATCTGGCTACTATTATATGAACGAAACTTGAACTAATTAAACCCGTAAATTGCTTACCAGCTTTTTCTCCAACGCCAGACCTTCTCGGTCGTTCGTGAACCAAATTATGTCGGTTACGACCTTCGGGTCCGTGACAAGTTCCCCTGTTAGTTTCGTCGTATGCTACCGGGACCTGATGACTCATCTTTCAAGCTGGTCCTTGTACTTGAGCCAGGGGTTCTCAATGCCGGCATTTACATACGCCTCGTCCTCCTTCGCCCAATAGGGCTCCTTTCCCTCGTACCCACGGCTCCCAAGGTTGTGGTTGCCGATGTTAAGCTCCCGCATTTCCTTCCCCCACAACTTGCGATTCTTGGATGCTTGTAGCTCTTCATTGGCCACAAAAGCATCAAAGTCCGCCTGGGTGACATGCGGAAAGGCGGAGTGGACCTCTTCGAAACCTTTGCCCTCAGCAATCAGCTTCCGCACCATGTACTTATAGCTGCTGAGGTGTTTGGTGAACTTCAGGAGGGCTTGTGAGTTCACAATGTTGTTGGTTTGATGACTGGAGGCGTAGTCGCCTAGGAACTTGTATCGTGCGTGCAACCTCGCAATGAGCTGGGCTCGCAAAGGCGCTTTGCTCTCAGCTCGGAGGTCCGTCTCGTTGAGATTGACGACCTCTCGGAGGATACATGCCGATTGGTTGCCGTACCCCTTGGCAACATCCTTAGGCTCCACCGGCAAACCACCGGCGGGGTCCACCTCTTTGATCGTGTCTCTGCCGGTGCCGACCGTGTTTTGGCGCCTTGCCTTCCGCGGCCTCTTGGCTCCACTTGTCCCGGTGCCACTACTCCGGCGGCGCCGCTAGGATCGTCGCCGCTTGTCTCGCCGCCACCCCGGCGGCGCCGGTTGCCTCATCGCCGCTAGGCTCGTAGGTACTACCCCCGGCGGCGGCGCTTGCCTCGTTGCCGCTCGGCTCGTCGGCACTACCCCCAGCGGCATCCTCCATCTCATGGTCCTCGTCGCCGCCAACACCAGCGGTCTCGGCATCCTCCTCCGTCCTAAAGAAGTGCCTATTGTAGTGCTCCTCTAACTCTTTTTGAGACGACATGGTGGCTTGCACTAATAGAAGATGAAAAAGAGTTAGAATTCACGGAAAAATTCGGCATGACCTTTGCTAAAAATTGGTCATGCCGAGTGCTAGAATTGCCTAACGGAAATGAATCGACATTCCGGCACTCAATAGCAACTCAATCCCTGTAACAGAAATGCAATTCACATATATGATACATTTTTCATTTTCATTTCTTTTCCAACCAGCATCGAGAGTGAACATAGCAACAACATGTGTCATTTCTCATTTGTGAACACTTGACGGATCTACCGAACAAATACTAATAAGCAGTTGGAAATTCTTGTTACAGGGGAATATGTAGCACACTACCAAGATGCTAGCAACATTTGCAACCAGAGACAACATTTCCATCTCAACCAGAAGCAAACCAGAAGCATTTAGTATAACAAATACAACCAGAGACAACATATCCATCTCAACATTTCCAACTACTGCCTTTTTCTTTATTTATTTCTGTAGTTGCTACTATCATACCAAACATCTAAATACTGCAGAGTTTAGAAAATTAAACATAATGAAAAACTAACATACTGCCTAGTGCCTAGTTCTTCTCCAACAAACATTTAATTTTCTTTTTTCACCATGTATTCTAGTCTGTACAAAAAGCTAATTCATTTCATTTTCATTTCACAATAACCATCGCAATAGCACTACAGTAGCATCATTTCCAGTGAGTCAGTGACAGAATTTCATCATGCTAGCCCTGGATTCAAACCAGAATTCAAACACTAAAATAAAAACCATAACCATTTTACATCAACACCATGCTACTCTCTGGCTACATAATTAAAACAAGTGCCAAACAGAGCTTGTACCCACTTATACAAAATACACTAGGTACCTTATCATTTTCATTTTGTTTTAAATGAACCAGATAAGGAACATAGCACCAATTTTCATTTTCTTTTAAATGAACCAAAGAAGCTCACATGTGTCATTTCTCATTTGTGGATTATCAGAAAGCTCCAATTATAAATCAACTAAATGAACCTAGCTAGCTACTGTCCATTTGCAACAGCACATCATATATTTGCAAAAACACAATTTTAAATGAACCAGAGAATGAACATAGCACTTGTTCTTCTTAAATTAAGTAAACCAGTAGCTAAACCAGTAGTAGCATTTGCTACTGCCAACTAGTGTTTAGGTAATACATAACAGTAACTAGGTGTATTAGAAATACTAACTATGTTCTCTGTATTAAGAATGAACCCATCTTTAGCATGAAGCAAACCAATGAATTTTATATATCAAATTCTCTAGGTACTGCAAGCATAAAAAACCCTACTGCCTAGCTACCTAGGTACTGCAAGCATTTTTATTTTCATTTTCTTTTTTTTGCAAGAAATGATAATATGTTGTTGTTGCCCCTGTGGGACATACTCTCATAGTTAGTCAAAAGTTCTCCCTGAGCTCCTTGTTGATAACAAATTTTGTGAAATTTCTTGTTAACTAATTCCTCTACTTACAAATCTTGTCCAAGCAATTCCTGTCTATGTCAATGAGGACATCAAAAGACCCAAAATTTGCATAAGGGCCAGTTTGACTGTAAGTGCAAGAAATGTTCAGAGAAAATTGCAAAATATAAATCAAGCATGCCTTTCATCATCCTGGATTCCTAAATTGCAAAAGAGCAACATGAGCATGAATAGACGATATCATTTTATACTAACAAAACCTAAATGAGCTAAATGAACCAGAGAACAAATTTATTTTCTTTTATTGTTTACCTAAACATTACTGCTTAATTACAACAGAAATACACCCTTGGTCCTAAATCCTAAACCAGAGAACTAGCATCAACCATGCATAGCACCAAATTAAATCCATTTTAGCAAACCAGAGAGCAAAACCAGAGAGCATTCTTTTTTGGCAGTGAGCATGAGCATGAGCAGTAGCATTTCAAAACCATTTCAAAATCTTTATTTGCAACCAGTGAGCATCAACATGAGCATTCATTTCATTTCCATTTCCATTTTAAATAGTGAAGTAGCAATAGTGAACTAAACCAGAGAACTATTTTAAATGAACCAGTAGCATTTCCATTTCATTTACACTATAATAAAAAACCCCAACTCAATTTCTTTTTTCAACAGCACTTTGTATATAAAGCATTTTATTAAAGCATTTTATTTTTATTGCTAACATAATTTGACAGCAGCATGAGCATGAGCATGAGGTTTTTTCACAGTAGCATTTCACCATAACCATCACCCTCCAACACATAACATTCCAATTCTTCAGCTAAATGAACCATTTTAGCAAACCATTTTAGCAAACCAGAGAGCAAAACCTAAATGAACTAAACCAATTTAGCTAGCAAAACCATTTTCATTTTCATTTAATGAAGAACTAACATACTGTCTAGTGTCTAGTTTTTATTTTCAGTAGCATTTCAGTAGCATTTGCATTAGGCATTTTCAGTAGCATCCTACATCTCAATTTTTTCTTACTGCAACCAGAGAGCATAAACCTAAATGACCCTAAATCGACCAGAGCACATCAAGAACTATAAACTACTACAAGAACTAAGGATTTTTGGAGGCAAGAACTTCAATTTTTTCTTACTGCCACCAGAGCACATCAAGCATTCTTGCAAGAACTACTGCAAGCACTAAGGATTCGAATGCACATCAAGAACTACTGCAAGAATTCGGAGCAGAGAGAGGGAAGGAAGAGGGGGATGGAGAGGGGAAGGGGGTTCTTACCAACGGTGATGGTGGCGTGCTGCTCCTCTCCGTGATGGTGGCCGGCGCGCAACGCCCTCCTCCTCCTCTCGGCGACGGTGGCGACGGCGGCCGGCACGTGACGCCCTAGATCCCCCTCCTCTCCGCGGCCACGCCCTGCTCCTACTTGCACGGAGGCTCCGGCGTGCAGCGAGGAATCTTGGTCCAGGGCTTCCGCGTGGTGGCGCTCGAGATCGATGGTGGCGGCGACGCTCGAGATCGACGGTGGTGGCGCGGTTCGTCTCGATCGACTGGGAATGGGGAGGGAGAAGAGAGGATCGCGCAGCGGTTAAGTCCCAGGTATAGCTGGGCTCACCTTATTGCTGGCGCACCACATGTTTGGTTCGCCGGGGACAACTATACCCCCGGCGAACCAAACATGTGGTGCGCCGGCAATAAGGTGAGCCCATTTATACAGGACTTGTCCCCCAACCTGGCTGGCCATTTATTTTTATTCTTTTCTTTATTTCTTTTCACTTTCTTTTTATTCTTTTATTTTTATTCTTTTCTTTATTTCTTTTCACTTTCTTTTATGTTTCTTTTCTTTATTTCTTTTCACTTTTCTTTATTTCTTTTCACTTTCTTTTATTTTTATTCTTTTCTTTATTTCTTTTCACTTTCTTTTATGTTTCTTTTCTTTTCCCACAAATCCTATACTATTTTATTTCCTTCTCTTTTCAAGATAATAACCAAGCAATATGAGTTATGCATTACAAAAAATATGAGTTATATACATGCATGCATAAAATATTGACCAACACAATATTAATTAGTCATACATAAAATATTGGCCATGACAATATGAGTAGTTATGAATTACACAAAATATGAGTTATACATTGCAAATAAAGTTTTACATCATCGATTGAGAAGAGTGTTTCGCTTTCTTCTTGCTTTTCTTGCTCGTCGTTGAATAATTTAGCCCCGTGTCGTGACTTCTTCTTTTGAAGGGTCTACCTGACCTCGGTAGCGTGGTCCTGCTTCTTCTTGTGGTGTATGTTGTGTCTTCGTCCTCGGATTCTTCCATCATTGGGTCTCCGACTTGTCCTTCGAAGTCTTCCTCGTTGGCGACTCCATCCATTCCGACGATGGTCCTCTTGCCTCTCCTCACGATAACACGGCTAGGCCTGGATGGGTCGGTTATGAAGAAGCATTGGTGCACGTGTTCTGCCAGTACCCATGGCTCATTCTGCGCGGTGGCGTTCGTGGACTTTGATTTGTTGGCTTCGGGTATAAATATGTTGGTGAATTACCGGTATTCTTTTCTGACTCTCTTAGCCAATCTGATACGGACCTTCGGCACTTTATCACCAGCGTAGATAAGCTCTCAGTTTTCCTCGATTCTTCCGTAGTATCTAGTCTTTACGTCACCCGTCCAGAATCCATCGTTACCCCGAGTTCGGTAAACACTGTTCTTGTCTTTTTCTTCCGTGTAGAATGTGTACCCGTTGATATCGTACGCTTGGTAAGTCATGATGTTGGGCGCGGGGCCATGTGACAAGGCCAATACTAGTTTATCCTTGTCGAGAATCCATTGGTGGGGATTAGCATCAATGTGGTCTTTGAACCAGCGCGAAAGAGGAGTTGTGCTCTCTGTATATTTCTGCTTCCGTCATCATCGGCTTGCCACTGTTCTCTATCATGGTTTTGTCCTCTTTCAACCAAGGATCGATCAAGTCAATGTGTTGTAGCGCTACTAAGTTGGCCCTGTCAAAGTCGGAACTCCGACCAGACATGTGCACGTGCAGTTCCTTCCTTCCATTTTTGTGGCCTACTCCCTCGAACCTGCAGAGGTGCTTGTTTTGAGGCAAACCAACAGGTCCTCGATGTCTAGATAATTCGTGCGAAAGAGATGCACTCTTCGGTGAGCCAGCCTGTACGATGCTTCCATCCGGATGTGACCTGTTACGAACGTATCCTTTAATGACCCCATTCATTCTTTCAAACGGCATCATGTTGTGTAAGAATGCCGGCCCTAGATCGACGATATCATCCATGATATGGACCAACAGATGGACCATCACGTCAAAGAATGCAAAGGGAAGTACATCTCCATCTCACATAGGATCACCACGATCTCTTCTGGAGCCTTGCGAGTTTCTTCACGCTTATCGACTTCCGAGTTATGACGTCGAAGAAGTTACGAGCCCGATCAGCGTTGCACGGACATGGTCATCCATTATACCTCGGATTGCAACCGGAAGAATCTGCGTCATCATCACGTGACAGTCATGAGACTTCATGCCGCTGAAGTTTCGTTTCTTGGGGTCCATGTATCTGCTTATTAGCCCGGAGTAACCGAAGGGCACTCTGACTCCTACAAGGCAATTGAAAAATTGATCGACCTCGGCCGAACTAAAAGTGAAGCAGAGGGGGACAGAATAGTCCTGGCTGCTTAATCCTTTTGCGCTTTCGACCGCCGTCCGCCTCCTCCTCCGATCGTCCCTCTTGGGCCGGCGGGATCTGAAGCTCTTCCCTGATGCCCAAAACTTTCAGGTCCTGTCTTGCTTTCGGCCCATCTTTGGTCCGGTCCGGCATGTTGAGAAGAGTGCCAAGCAAGCTCTCGCACACGTTCTTTGTAATATGCATGACATCAAGGCAGTGAGGTGTATCGAGAATTTTCCAAAGACGCGGCAAGTCCCAAAACACGGACCTCCTTTTCCATACACCAATGAGCGGCGTCGTTTCCTTTTTCTTCTTCTTCTCTCCAGGCTTTTGACGAATCTTTCCCGGCGCAGGGCACTCCTTCCAACCTTTCAGTAATGTATCGATCTCTTCGCCGCTCTTCTTACGTGGAGGTCCTCGGGGTTCATTTGTACCATCGAACAGATCTCCACGCTTTCTCCACGGGTCAGTTTTCTGTAGCCACCTTCGATGCCCCATGTAAACTGTTTCGAAGAGCCGGGATCCTTACCAAGCTGCAAAAACATCGTCTCTTCCATGCACCTGACACATGCCTTGTGTCCATGGCACACCTGGCATGAAATGTAACCGTATCCGAGGTAGTCCTGCACCGTCGTGATCAACGCGGCTCTCAAAGGGAAATATTCTTCCGCGACGGCGTCCCATGTATCTGAAGGAGATATGCCCTAGAGGCAATAATAAAGTGGTTATTATTTATATCTTTATGTTTATGATAAATGTTTATATATCATGCTAGAATTGTATTAACCGAAACATTAGTACATGTGTGATATGTAGACAAACAAGAAGTCCCTAGTATGCCTCTTAAACTAGCTTGTTGATTAATGGATGATTAGTTTCATAATCATGAACATTGGATGTTATTAATAACAAGGTTATGTCATTGTGTGAATGATATAATGGACACACCCAATTAAGCGTAGCATAAGATCTCGTCATTAAGTTATTTGCTATAAGCTTTCGATACATAGTTACCTAGTCCTTATGACCATGAGATCATGTAAATCACTTATACCGGAAAGGTACTTTGATTACACCAAACACCACTGCGTAAATGGGTGGCTATAAAGGTGGGATTAAGTATCCGGAAAGTATGAGTTGAGGCATATGGATCAACAGTGGGATTTGTCCATCCCGATGACGGATAGATATACTCTGGGCCCTCTCGGTGGAATGTCGTCTAATGTCTTGCAAGCATATGAATGAGTTCATAAGAGACCACATACCACGGTACGAGTAAAGAGTACTTGTCAGGAGACGAGGTTGAACAAGGTATAGAGTGATACCGAAGATCAAACCTCGGACAAGTAAAATATCGTGAGACAAAGGGAATTGGTAATGTATGTGTATGGTTCATTCGATCACTAAAGTCATCGTTGAATATGTGGGAGCCATTATGGATCTCCAGATCCCGCTATTGGTTATTGGTCGGAGTGAGTACTCAACCATGTCCGCATAGTTCTCGAACCGTAGGGTGACACACTTAAAGTTGGATGTTGAAATGGTAGTTCTTGAATATGGAATGGAGTTGGAATATTTGTTCGGAGTCCCGGATGAGATCCCGGACATCACGAGGAGTTCCGGAATGGTCCGGAGAATAAGATTCATATATAGGATGTCATTTTATGTGAATAAAATGTCGCGGAAGGTTCTATGGAAGGTTCTAGAAGGTTCTAGAAAAGTCCGGAAGAAACCACCAAGGAAGGTGGAGTCCACAAGGGACTCCACCTCCATGGCCGGCCAGCCCTAGTGGGGGTGGAGTCCCAAGTGGACTCCACCATAGGGGGCCGGCCACCCCCCACATGGGAGGTGGGAATCCCACCTTTGGGTGGGAGTCCTAGTTGGGCTAGGTTTGGGGCCTCCTATGGAAGGTTTTGGTTTCGGGTCTTATTCGAAGACTTGGACACCAACACTTGGGATCCACCTATATAATGAGGGGCCAAGGGAGGGGGCCGGCCACCCCAAGACCATAGCTTGGCCGCCCCCCTTGAGTGGCCGGCCACCCCTCCCAAACCCTAGCTTTGCTCCTCCACTTCATATTTCCCGCGTAGCTTAGCGAAGCTCCGCCGGACTTCTACACCGCCACCGACACCACGCCGTCGTGCTATCGGATTCAAGAGGAGCTACTACTTCCGCTGCCCGCTGGAACGGGAGGTGGACGTCGTCTTCATCAACAACCGAACGTGTGACCGAGTACGGAGGTGCTGCCCGTTCGTGGCGCCGGAACCGATCGTGATCAAGATCTTCTACGCGCTTTTGCAAGCGGCAAGTGATCGTCTACCGCAGCAACAAGAGCCTCATCTTGTAGGCTTTGGAATCTCTTCAAGGGTGAGACTCGATACCCCTCGTTGCTACCGTCTTCTAGATTGCATCTTGGCTTGGATTGCGTGTTCGCGGTAGGAAAATTTTTGTTTTCTATGCAACGTTATCCTACAGTGGTATCAGAGCCGTGTCTATGCATAGATGGTTGCACGAGTAGAACACAATGGTTTGTGGGCGTTGATGCTCTTGTTATCTTTAGTTTGAGTACTTTGCATCTTTATGGCATAGTGGGATGAAGCGGCTCGGACTAACTTTACATGACCGCGTTCATGAGACTTGTTCCTCGTTCGACATGCAACTTGTATTGCATAAGAGGCTTTGCGGGTGTCTGTCTCTCCTACTATAGTAAAGATTCAATTTACTCTTCTATTGACAACATTAGTATCAACGTTGTGGTTCATGTTCGTAGGTAGATTAGATCTATATCGAAAACCCTAAACCACGTAAAATATGCAAAACAAATTAGAGAGCGTCTAACTTGTTTTTGCAGGGTTTGGTGATGTGATATGGCCATAATGTGATGATGAATATGTATGAGATGATCATTATTGTATTGTGGCAACCGGCAGGAGCCTTATGGTTGTCTTTAAATTTCATGTTGAGTAGTATTTCAAAGTAGTTGTAATAGTTGCTACATAGAGGACAATCATGAAGACGGTGCCATTGACCTTGGTGCTTCGCCGACGATGATGGAGATCATGCCCGAAGATGATGGAGATCATGTCCGTGCTTTGGAGATGAAGATCAAAGGCGCAAAGACAAAAGGGCCATATCATATCACATATGAACTGCATGTGATGTTAATCCTTTTATGCATCTTATTTTGCTTAGATCGCGACGGTAGCATTATAAGATGATTCCTCACTAAAATCTCAAGATAATAAAGTGTTCATCCTTAGTAGCACCGTTATCAAGTCTTATCGTTTCGAAGCATCTCGTGATGATCGGATGTGATAGATTCGATAAGTACATACAACGGGTGCAAGACAGTTTTGCACATGCGGATACTAAGGTGGCCTTGACGAGCCTAGCATGTACAGACATGGTCTCGGAACACGTGATACTGAAAGGTAGAACATGAATCATATGGTTGATATGATGAACACTTTGAGTGTTCGCCATTGAAATCACACCTTTTCTCGTGATGATCGGGTTTAGGTGCGGTGGATTTGGTTCGTGTGATCACTAAGACAATGCGAGGGATATTGTTTTGAGTGGGAGTTCACTTAGGTTTTTAATTATGTTGAATTAAAATTTGAACTCAATTTGTCATAAACTTAGTCTAAACTATTGCAAATATATGTTGAAGAGATGGCGTCCCCAATCAATTTTAATCAGTTCCTAGAGAAAGAGAAACTTAAGAGCAACGGTAGCAACTTCACCGACTGGTTCCGTCATGTGAGGATCTTCCTCTCTGGCGGAAATCTGCAATTTGTGCTTGATGCACCGCTAGGTGACCCTCCTGCAGAAGATGAATCCGATGAAGTAAAAGCTGTTTACGCGACTCGGAAAACTCGGTACTCTCAAGTTCAGTGTGCCATCCTGTGCAGTCTGGAATCCGATCTTCAAAAACGTTTTGAGCACCATGATCCTCATGAGTTGATGAATGAGCTGAAAGCTATATTCGAGACTCATGCGGCAGTGGAATGCTATGAAGCATCGAAACATTTCTTCAGCTGTATGATGGAAGAAGGCAGCTCCGTTAGTGAGCACATGCTCGCCATGACCGGGCATGCGAAGTAACTCCTTGACTTGGGACTAGTGATTCCTATCAGACTGGGGATTAATCGTGTCCTTCAATCACTGCCACCAAGTTACAAGAACTTTGTGATGAACTACATTATGCTTAACATGAACAAGGAGTTACCTGAACTCTTTGGCATGCTAAAAGCTGCTGAGATTGAGATCAAGAAAGAGCACCAAGTGTTGATGGTCAACAAGACCACCAGTTTCAAGAAACAGGGCAAGTCTAAGGGAAAATTCAAGAAGGGTGGCAAGAAAGCTGCCACGCCTCCTATGAAACCTAAGAACGGCCCTAAGCCTGATGCTGAGTGCTATTACTGCAAGGAGAAGGGACACTGGAAGCGTAATTGCTCCAAGTATTTGGCAGATCTGAAGAGCGGCCTTGTCAAGAAGAAGAAAGAAGGTATATCTGATATACATGTTATAGATGTTTATCTCACTAGTTCTCGTTCTAGTACACAGGTATTTGATCTTGGTTCGGTTGCTCATATTTGTAACTCGAAACAGAACTAAAGAATAAACGACAACTGCTGAAAGATGAAGTGACGATGCGCGTTGGAAATGGATCCAAGGTCAATGTGATCGTTGATCGGCACACTTCCTCTACATCTACCTTCGGGATTAGTTTTTAGACTTATTAATTGCTATTATGTACTGCGTTGAGCATGACCATTATATCTGGATCTTGATACACGCAAGACGGTTATTCAGTCAAGTCTGAGAATAATGGTTGTTCTATTTTTATGAATAATATCTTTTATGGTCGAGCACCACAAAAGAATGGCTTATTTCGTTAGATCTCGATAGTAGTGATACGCACATACATAACATTGATGCTAAGCGAATTAAACTTAATGATAATTCTACTTATATGTGGCACTCGTCGTCTTGGTCATATTGGAGTGAAACGCATGAAGAAACTCCATACTGATGGATTACTTGAATCACTTGACTTTGAGTCACTTGATAGATGCGAAGCATGTCTAATGGGAAAAATGACAAAGACTCCATTTTCAGTATGATGGAGCGAGCTACTTGACTTATTAGAAATCATACATACCGATGTATGTGGACCAATGAGCGTAGCATCGCGCGGTGGTTATCGTTATGTTCTAACCTTCACAGATGATCCGAGTAGATATGGGTATATCTATTTCATGAAACATAAATCCGAAACTTTCGAGAAGTTTAAGGAATTTCAAAGTGAAGTAGAAAATCAACGTAACAAGAAGATCAAATTTCTACGATCTGATCGTGGAGGTGAATATCTGAGTTATGAGTTTGGCATGCATTTAAAGAAATGCGGAATACTTTCACAATTGACACCGCCGGGAACACCTCAACGAAACGGTGTGTCCGAACGTCGTAATCGAACTCTCTTAGATATGGTTCGTAGTATGATGTCTCTTACTGATTTGCCGTTATCATTTTGGAGTTATGCATTAGAGACAGCCGCATTCACTTTAAATAGAGCACCATCAAAATCCGTGAGAAACGACACCGTATGAATTATGGTTTAATAAGAAACCTAAGTCATCGTTCCTGAAAGTTTGGGGTTGCGAAGCCTATGTAAAGAAGTTACAACCGGACAAGCTAGAACCCAAAGCGGAGAAATGCGTCTTCATAGGATACCCTAAGGAAACTATAGGGTACACTTTCTATCACAGATCCGAAGGCAAAATCTTTGTTGCTAAGAACGGAACCTTTCTTGAGAAAGAATTTCTCACTAAAGAAGTGACTGGAAGAAAAGTAGAACTCGATGAGATTGATGAATCTATACTCGTTGATCGTAGTAGCGCGATACCGGAAGTTGTACCTGTACCGCCTACACCGGCAACGAGAGGAAGCTAATGATAATGATCATGAAACTTCGAACGAGGAAACTACCGAACCTCGCAGATCGACAAGGGAACGTGCCACTCCTGATTGGTATGATCCTTGTCTAAATGTCATGATTGTAGATAACAATGATGAGGACCCTGCGACGTATGAAGAAGCGATGATGAGCCTAGATTCCAACAAATGGCAAGAAGCCATGAAATCCGAAATGGGATCCATGTATGATAACAAAGTATGGACTTTAGTAGATTTACCTGATAGCCGAAAGGCTGTCGAGAATAAATGGATCTTCATGTGAAAAACAGTTGGTGATGGTCATATTACTGTCTATAAAGCTCGACTTGTCGCAAAGGGTTTCCGACAAATTCAAGGAGTTGACTACGATGAGACTTTCTCACCGTAGCGAAGCTAAAATCTGTGAGGATTTTGTTAGCAATAGCTGCATTTTTCGATTATGAGATTTGGCGAGATGGATGTCAAAACGGCGTTCCTTAATGGAGACATTGAGGAAGAGTTGTATATGGTACAACCCAAAGGTTTTGTCGATCCTAAAAATGTCTGACAAAGTATGCAAACTTCAGCGTTCAATCTATGGACCGAAGCAAGCATCAAGAAGTTGGAACCGACGCTTTGA
Organism: Lolium perenne; assembly: GCF_019359855.2. Lineage (NCBI taxonomy): Eukaryota > Viridiplantae > Streptophyta > Magnoliopsida > Poales > Poaceae > Lolium > Lolium perenne. Next base: position 281,511,965 of record NC_067250.2, read on the forward strand.
TAAGGTGATCAAAGACTTCGGGTTTATACGGTGTCATGGAGAGGCCTGTATTTACAAGAAAGTGAGTGGGAGCTCTCAGAGCATTCCTGATATTATATGTAGATGACATATTATTGATTGGGAATGATATAGAACTATTAAGCAGTGTTAAAGGTTATTTGAATAATAGTTTTTCAATGAAAGATCTTGGTGAAGCATCATATATATTAGGCATCAAGATTTATAGAGATAGATCAAGACGCCTAATAGGGCTATCACAGAGTACATATCTGGACAAGATTCTAAAGAAGTTTAGAATGGACGAAAGTAAGAAAGGGTTCTTACCTATGTTACTGTGCAAGGTATTGAGTAAAACTCAAGGACCGGCTACGGCAGAAGAAAGAGAAAGGATGAGTAATATCCCCTATGCCTCGGCAGTAGGATCTATCATGTATGCCATGCTATGTACTAGACCGGATATAGCACATGCTGTTAGTTTGACTAGCAGATATCAAAGTGATCCAGGAATGGAACACTGGACAGCGGTCAAGAATATCCTAAAGTACTTGAAAAGAACTAAGGATATGTTTCTTTGTTATGGAGGTGACCAAGAGCTCGTTGTAAACGGTTACACCGATGCAAGTTGGAACACTGATCCCGATGACTCTAAGTCACAATGGGTACGTGTTTATATTGAATGGTGCTGCGATAAGTGGGCAAGCTCGAAGCGGTGCACGGTGGCAAAGTCTTCAACGTAATCGAGTACATAGCGGCCGGAGGCTTCATCAGAAGCGGTATGGATGAAGAGGTTCATTGTAGAGCTCGGTGTGGTTCCTAGTGCATTGGACCCATTAATCATTTACTGTGATAACATGGGTGCCATCGCCAATGCACAAGAGCCAAGGTCACACAAGAGGCTGAAGCATATCAAGCTGCGTTACCACTCGATTCGCGAGTACATCGAAGATGGAGAAGTAAAGATTTGCAAAGTACACACCGATCCGAATGTAGCAGATCCGTTGACTAAAGCTCTCCCTAGGGCAAAGCATGACCAACACCAGAATGCCATGGGTGTTAGGTATATTACAATGTAATCTAGATTATTGACTCTAGTGCAAGTGGGAGACTCAAGGAGATATGCCCTAGAGGCAATAATAAAGTGGTTATTATTTATATCTTTATGTTTATGATAAATGTTTATATATCATGCTAGAATTGTATTAACCGAAACATTAGTACATGTGTGATATGTAGACAAACAAGAAGTCCCTAGTATGCCTCTTAAACTAGCTTGTTGATTAATGGATGATTAGTTTCATAATCATGAACATTGGATGTTATTAATAACAAGGTTATGTCATTGTGTGAATGATATAATGGACACACCCAATTAAGCGTAGCATAAGATCTCGTCATTAAGTTATTTGCTATAAGCTTTCGATACATAGTTACCTAGTCCTTATGACCATGAGATCATGTAAATCACTTATACCGGAAAGGTACTTTGATTACACCAAACACCACCTTTGCGTAAATGGGTGGCTATAAAGGTGGGATTAAGTATCCAGGAAAGTATGAGTTGAGGCATATGGATCAACGGTGGGATTTGTCCATCCCGATGACGGATAGATATACTGGGCCCTCTCGGTGGAATGTCGTCTAATGTCTTGCAAGCATATGAATGAGTTCATAAGAGACCACATACCACGGTGCGAGTAAAGAGTACTTGTCAGAGACGAGGTTGAACAAGGTATAGAGTGATACCGAAGATCAAACCTCGGACAAGTAAAATATCGTGAGACAAAGGGAATTGGTAATGTATGTGTATGGTTCATTCGATCACTAAAGTCATCGTTGAATATGTGGGAGCCATTATGGATCTCCAGATCCCGCTATTGGTTATTGGTCGGAGTGAGTACTCAACCATGTCCGCATAGTTCTCGAACCGTAGGGTGACACACTTAAAGTTGGATGTTGAAATGGTAGTTCTTGAATATGGAATGGAGTTGGAATATTTGTTCGGAGTCCCGGATGAGATCCCGGACATCACGAGGAGTTCCGGAATGGTCCGGAGAATAAGATTCATATATAGGATGTCATTTTATGTGAATAAAATGTCGCGGAAGGTTCTATGGAAGGTTCTAGAAGGTTCTAGAAAAGTCCGGAAGAAACCACCAAGGAAGGTGGAGTCCACAAGGGACTCCACCTCCATGGCCGGCCAGCCCTAGTGGGGGTGGAGTCCCAAGTGGACTCCACCATAGGGGGCCGGCCACCCCCCACATGGGAGGTGGGAATCCCACCTTTGGGTGGGAGTCCTAGTTGGGCTAGGTTTGCCCCCTCCTATGGAAGGTTTTGGTTTCGGGTCTTATTCGAAGACTTGGACACCAACACTTGGGATCCACCTATATAATGAGGGGCCAAGGGAGGGGGCCGGCCACCCCAAGACCATAGCTTGGCCGCCCCCCTTGAGTGGCCGGCCACCCCCTCCCAAACCCTAGCTTTGCTCCTCCACTTCATATTTCCCGCGTAGCTTAGCGAAGCTCCGCCGGACTTCTACACCGCCACCGACACCACGCCGTCGTGCTGTCGGATTCAAGAGGAGCTACTACTTCCGCTGCCCGCTGGAACGGGGAGGTGGACGTCGTCTTCATCAACAACCGAACGTGTGACCGAGTACGGAGGTGCTGCCCGTTCGTGGCGCCGGAACCGATCGTGATCAAGATCTTCTACGCGCTTTTGCAAGCGGCAAGTGATCGTCTACCGCAGCAACAAGAGCCTCATCTTGTAGGCTTTGGAATCTCTTCAAGGGTGAGACTCGATACCCCCTCGTTGCTACCGTCTTCTAGATTGCATCTTGGCTTGGATTGCGTGTTCGCGGTAGGAAAATTTTTGTTTTCTATGCAACGTTATCCTACAGTATCTACCCCTTCCTCCGCCCACAACGTTTCAAGCTCCTCCTTTAATAGTTCGAGATACATGTTGATATCGTTTCCTGGCTGTGTCGGCCCTTGAATTAGCATACTCATCTGTATGTACTTCCTCTTCATGCACAGCCAGGGCGGGAGGTTGTAGATCCATCCAAACACGGGCCATGTGCTATGTGTGCTGCTCTGGTTTCCGAACGGATTGAATCCGTCCGTGCTCGCACCCAACCTGATGTTTCTGGGATCTGCCCCAAAACTTCCGAATTCATTGTCTAATGCTTTCCACTGGCTTGCATCCGAAGGGTGCGTCAGCGCTGGGTGCTCAATCCGCTCTTTATCATTCAACACTGCCTCCTTTCTTTCTGCGTGCCAGCGCATGAGCTTTGCTTCCTTGCGGTCCGCGTAGAACCGTTGAAGCCGGGGGGGGCGAGCGGGAAGTACCACACAACGTTCCGAGGAGCTTTCTTCTTCCCTTTCTTGTACCGTTCAGCTTCACACACAGGACATTTGGTCTTGTCCATGTGCTCCTTGCGATACATGATACAGTCGTTGATGCAGGCGTGATACTTTTCGTGGGGTAAGTCGAGAGGGCACGTGATTCTCTTGGCCTCGGCTAGACTACCAGGACACGTGTTCCCGGCAGGAAGGAGATCTTTCACGTATTCCAGGATGTCGTCGACGCTTGTGTCCGTCCATCCGTGTTTCGCCTTCATCTGCAGCACATCGAGAGCTACTCTCAAGCGAGACTCCCCCAACCCGCGACCTGAGTCGTACAACGGAGTATTCGAGTCTATCTCGAGTTGCTCAAGCTTTGATTTCCGCTTGGCGCCTTTCGTCTTTTCGAGAAGCAGATCTTGAAGATGAGGGTCCCGCACGACTGAAGCTAGCGGCACCTCTTCGTCGTCGTCAAGGTTATTGTCGTCGTCAAGGTTATCGTCCTGTGCGACAAACTCTTCATCGTCATCAATATCATGATGCCCTCCTTCTTGCCGGCCATTTTTACCACCTGCCGCCGTCGCCCCATTGACCTCCGCGCCATCATCACTCATCCATTGAGTGTGTCCATGCATGAAACCATTAGTGAGCAGGTGCCCCTGCAATTTGCCTGAATACGGGTCAAACCATTTCCCTCGTTTGCATCTCCGGCACGGACACAATACCTCCGTGCGGTTATTTTCATACATGTCGATGATCGCGTGTTTCAGATATCTCATCACGATGCTTTCACTCATCTCGATAACCATTATCGCCTGCATGGTAAGATTACATAATTCATTAGAACCATGCATCCGTCGGTAGTTTTCACGGAAAATTTCGGCATGACCTTCCTACACGGTAGGACATAGGAGCGCCAGAAATGTGCCGAAACGGAAACTTGAAGAATCAACATTTCGAGGCGCAACGTTGGCAACTCATTTTCAACGCCAACACACACACAAGCACAAGCACAACATATATATATGCCACACACGAGAGCTTTTCTTCAAATGTCCAACATACATCGATTTCATTCCTTAATTTGTTCATTAATCACCTATTTGTTTGATATATTCGTCGATAAGATCGAGACGACACGCCGCGACAATGGCGTATGGAAGCCGACTTTCTAGATCTAGATCTAGATTGAGCGGTCAATGCGGGATAGTAGATCTAGATCTACATAGGGGATGTGGGAGATGCATGTAGGAAGGGAAGATTTGCTCAAAAAATATGATTTTGTTTGGTCAAATTGGTGAAATTGGGGATAGAAATGGGCAAAAATGAGCTGGGTTGGGAGAAGGCTCGGGTTTGTGTGGAGGAGTGGAGTGGTAGTAGTGGGGGGAGTGGTTGTTGAGCAGAAATAACTGCCCAGGTTACTGCCGGCGCACCCCTGGGCTGGTGCGCCGGCAGCACATAGCCCTTTCGGCTATATCACCCCCGGCCAGGCCCAAGAATCATTGCCGGCGCACCGGCCCAGGGGTGCGCCGGCAATAGCAAATTTTCCACCGGCGCACCACTGGGCCGGTGCGCCGGCAATAATTCTTGGGCCTGGCCCGAATCGACTGCGGCCATGCTAGGATGTTTCCCCGGCGCGTCTTTCCCGGAGGTGCGCCGGCAGTAGTCCTTCATCACCGGCGCGGCTGCAAAGAGGTGCGCCGGCAACCCTTTCCACCGGCGCATGTCCAAGGTGGTGCGCCGGCACCACTTGCCTCCACCTATAGGCTTTTCCCTAGTAGTGTTCGCTAGCATTTATATTGCTTTGAATGGAAACTAACACGGTGGCCCTCGCAAATGAGAGGGCAGCATTTGAAAATGTATGAATGTTGTTGGAATTAATATGGTTGTAGTCACCAAGAATTTGGTGCAAATTAAAATATTAATTTTTTTTATATATGGATTGAATTGTGCTACCTCTTTTGCCAAAAATCGTAAAATCTTGAGAACAGCCATAAATATGCACACTTATGGTATCCTCTTTCTCATCTACTATAAAACCGGAACAAATAGTTGTACATATGGACAGCCACATCGTGTCAACCATATCAATCTTATACGTATGTAGAATGGTTTTACTCAAATCAGAAATGTAGTTGTCTTAAGAGCCAATTTGTGATTGGATTGTTAATAGGGTGGTTGTAATGTTCATTGGTGATCAAAATCTAGGTTTTTACGTCATGTGTCTCATTAGGCCGAAATATCTATTCAGTGGGTGGACATTCTCGTTGCTTGGGAAAATATGCTGTGATTTAGCCCCTCTTGTATATCTAAGAAAATATTTTTCGGTGTAAGGGATGTTTCCGACAATAGTCCGAGTAATGTGATGACTTCTTCAACCACGAAGTTCAGCTACTCCAAACTTTTGTAAGCATTTTGTGAGTGTTCTAATGAAATAAAGTTACCATTTGTCTGGACTAAATAATACATACCACGCAGTTACACATCTCATTTCTTTTGCAAAGAACTAAATATTTTAGAATCTTTAGCGCCTTGCCCAACGGTTCCAGCCTGGTTGGATATTTTATTTCTTCATCCAAAACGACCACGTTCCAGCAAGTTTTTTTTCTATACAACTACGACATAGCTAGGGTTCACGGTTGTTTTATTTAGCAGATGCAGCTGCTGGAACTGTGATTGCTTTTTTTTTGTTGAAATATGGACCTGATTGCTTAATTCCCTGCCTCCTCATGATCTTTCTACCGTCCATGTTTTTATTTCTAACGGATGATTAGATATGAGAGTCCACCTACGGTGATAGATTAAATATGAGAGTCGAATGTGATACTTCCATCCATATTAGTTGATATTAAAATAGATGTATCTAGCCATATATTAATTATAAATACATCCATACTAGTGGCAAATAATATGAATCAGAGGGAGTATTTGTTTTTTACAATACGATCTGTGATCTTTTTTTAATATATCTCATGTCAAACATATACTCCTTTGACGTGTCAAATAGGTTACTTATGAATAACATTGTGCTAATTATAGCCGGAAATTTTAGATCTAACCATCAAAATAATTCGGCTGACGTGGGTTAAGTGTAACGCCTCTATTATACCCTTTATATTGCGGAAATTATATAACCCAATATCTATTAACCGGCTGACCACTATCTAGCCTACCGCGTGCTCAAGCTTCGCGTCCGCGCGATGATGATCGGGCGGCCCGCGCTCCCTCACACTTATTAGTCCACGATCGAAATCTCCACCCACTACCAACCCGCAGCGCGCCTCGCACCCATTTCCGGCCACCACCGCGCCCGTCCGACATCCATCTGCAGCCGCCGGCGAGCCCTGCCCCGCACCCATACCCCGCCGTTGGCACGCCCCGCCCTGAACCCATCACCGGCCTCCGGCGAGCTGGCTGGCCTCCACTCTGGCCGACACGTCCCTTTGCTGCACCCAATCTCCGATCGCATCCTCAAACTAGAATCTGTCACGGCCGAGCAACTACGGTGAGTGTGTGCCTCGTACAAGCTCGAAGGTGGCGGCCGATGGTGTAGCGAGGCAGGCGAGGCAAGATCGGGCGGATGGTCCTGGGTGCCGCGCGCGGTGGAGGGCCCAGGTGGCCGGGCGCGAGCAAGAAGAGGGTAATGGCTCTACCGGCAGCGCGCGAGCCATGGGAGGGCATGGCTGCTGCCGTCCGCGCGCGCGGGAGGCGAAGGGAGGGTCTTCAACGCTGGTGGGCGTGGAAGGGGTTCCGCTGGTGGTCGCTCGTCTTGATTTGCCGTCAACCGAATCAGAGAACTCACTTTAGACAACCCTTCTCTCTCTCCCTCGCGTCGCCCCTCCAGGCGACCGGGGGGAAACCCTAAATCGAGCGCCGCCGCCTCCTCCCCTCAACCTCCCTCCCCTTCTCGTCGCCCCTGGAGGCGGCCGCCGGCAAGGCCGTGCGGCGCCGGTGATGGGGGCGGCAGGGAGCTGCTCTCTGGCCCGCACGCGCGGCTGAAGGGAGGAAGGCGGCCAGGTGGTGGGGGATGGCCTCCGCCCGAGGACTCGGTGCTGGTCCTCGTCTCGTCTCTCCCCTCTCCGGCCCGGCCTCGCCGGCGCCTGGGAGTGGTGGTTGGTGGCCGGGCTGTGCGCCACGAATCGTTCGGATCCCATGGATGCAGGGCGGCGGCCCTGGGCGCGGGGTGGGGCGTCGCCGACCTGGCGGCGGGTGGCGGCACCGGTGCTGCGTTCTGCGCTCTTCGGCCGTGTGGACGGCGAAGGGGCGGCAGGCGCAGGCCTGGTGCGGAGGTCGCCACGTCGGGCCTCCGGCATCAGATCTGGACACGAGTTTTCCCTCCCTGTGGTGCTCCTCCCATCTCCCTGGCCCCAGATCCTCCGGCGGTTTGGTGAGATTGGTCGGCGGTGGGATCTAAACCGGGGGAAACCCTTGGCTGTCGGTGGCGGCCACGAGGTCGATGACGCTGGCGATGACGCCATGCTCCTTCTTGAAGGCGACATCGAGGTTGTATCCCCTCCCTCCCCTGCTCTGCTTATCTCGGGTGAAAGCCCAAAACTTCGGTTTGGACGGCGGCGGCGCTCTGGCGTCGTTCCCTCGATGGAGGCGCTGGTCGGAGATAGCGGATATGGGTGGACGAGCTCGGCGGCGGTTGGTAGGCTTTGTCTGTGCCTGCTCCTGGCAGCTTGGTCTTGTGTGTTGTGGTGTGGGCTGCGGGTGGCGGTGATGTGCGTGGGTGGCGGCGCGGCGAGGCGAGTGCTTGGAGTCCTCCTCCCCGGCAGTGACCTCCGATATCCATGCGTGCTCAGGGAGAGCGGTCTACCTCGGACAGGTCCGACGCCCCTCGACCCGGGGCGCGAAAGCAGGGAGCTTTCTGCGGAGGTAGAAGCGGATGGTGCTTGGGTGTGTGCTTGGCCTCTGGAGGTTGACTAGGGCGAGAGCTCTCAACGGCGGTCCTCTTCACCAGCTTCGGCGCCTCTTCAGACGGATCGCAAGGCTGGACAACGGACACGAAGCTGAAGCTGTGTTTCTTTTCATTCTTCTATGCTTGTTGTTTTTCGTCTCCTGTTAGCTGTTCTTCAGCACATTGTAACATCTTGCCGGCAACGGCCTTATTAATTTAAGGTTGGGCTACGGCCTTCAGTTTAAAAAAACTTTTGCCGTCAACCCGCTATAGATCCTTGCTCACGGACTCGCCGGAGATAGGTGAGGCTGAGGTGCTCTCGCCCCGCCATAGATCCTTTCTCGCGGACTCACGAACGCGATAGCTATATATCTGTCAACTCTGCATGTCAATTTTATTTTCCAACTAATTTTGGTTCATCTGTAGATAATTTGTTGCTTGATTCATAGAAAAATTATTGCATGGTTCGTAGCACTTATCAACTGCAGATCTATAAAGGAAAACGCTGACATTCCCCCGGGGGAACAGCGATCAGATCCCCCGCCTCCCTACGCACGCCAGCACATGACGGGCCCACTCCATCCCTTATCTTCTTCCATCAATCGCTCTCCTCCACTCGTTTCCTTCCTTCTCTCTCTCATCTCTCACACGATGCGGTTCCCGCACTGGCGCCGCCGCCATGACTCCCGCCGTCGCCGCTGCAAGGTGTGCCGCCATGGGCCTCCCTCCGCCGCCGCTGCAAGTCGCGCCGCCATGGCTTTCGCTGCCGCCGCCATGACTCCCGCCATCGCCGCTTCAAGTCGCGCTGCCGTGGGCCTCCCTCTGCCGTTGCTGCAAGGCGCACCGCCATGGCTCTCGTCGCCGCCGCCATGACTCCCGCCGTCGCTGCTGCAAGTCGTGTCGCCATGGGCCTCCGCTGCTTCAGTCCACTGCAGGGCTGCTCCCATCGTGGAGACGCATTGCTACCAAGCCATGGGGCCGCTGCTACCATTGTGTAGGTGCCTTGCGCGCTGCGCTGCCAAGGCACAGGCGGAGATGCTACAACGTCCTTTGTATTTTGCTACTTTTCTTCTATATTGTTGCTACTATAGCATATATTTTTTGCTACCCATTCTCCGACGAGGTTTTCCGGCGAGGTCTCCGGAGACGCCACCAGCGATGTTTCCGATGAGGTCGCTTTTGCTATGTTGGCAGATTATTTTTGCTACAATAGCGTAACAATTTTGCTACGTGGTCTCCAGCGAGATCTCCGGCGGTCTCCGGCGAGTCTCCGGCGAGTTCTGTGATTTTTTAGGGGTGAACCTTTTTTGCTACAATTGGCCTAGTTTTGCTACAATGGTGCATTTATGGAAGCAAAAGTGGGATTTTAGGTGAAAATAGAGTTTGCTACAATTGAACCGTTTTTTGCTACTTTGGTACATCATGGTAGCAAAAGCGGGAAAGTGATGTGATGCTTTGATCAGACGGCCCAAAACACTCCACATAGACCGATCCAACGGCTGGGGACCTGGGGATCAGATTTCTGATCCCCGGGGGACGCTCAGCGCTCGCCATCTATAAATTACGATTTAGGTTAGTTTTTCCCCATGACCCGGTGACCTCTGACTTGAGCTTGTTATCATGTATCTTCTTCTTGAGACGGTAATACTCAACATCATCCAAGATTTCCTCCGCGTCGTAGAAAGCAGATTTAAGTTTGCTGTACAGTCCCTCCAAACGAGGCCTGCAAGGACTCCCTTCAACCGCCCCCATCACCCGCTCCAGCAATAAAATCTTTGGCTCAAGCTCGCTCAGCTTCTCCGATGCATCAAAGCCGAGATAGGAGGATGCTTTCTTGAACAGGTCGGAGATGATGGGCGAGGCGACCCACCCTGCGGCTTTCATGCCCCATCCTATCGCGACAGCTGCAGTCAATGGGTCCGCCATTAGAAGCCCCAAGTTCTTAGCATATCTGAGCGATTTCCTGCAAGTGTTTCACGCACTAGGTTGTGAAGGGAAGGTTTTCTGGAATGCCCAAGGTCCAAGGATATGTCTGGTTAGGGTGTGTTCTCGGTGTTGCTACGTGGTAATCTGTGAGCCGGAGAGCCATCAGCCTGGAAAGAAAGCGGCAATGCTTAAGAAAGTTCTCAACTTTGACCGAGCTGCAGGGTGCGCGAACGGGACGGGGATACAGTACAGTTGCATCCAACGGACAGCAGCAGGTTAACAGCCGCCCCCACGCACAGGTTCAGATTTCAGAAACGAGCGCCACATAGGTTCAGAAACGTGCGCGGGGGAGAAGTTCTCTTCGCTGCAGACGCCGCCGTGGAGGAGAGGAAGGGCCCTGCGCCACTGCGGCGAGAGGGAGGCAGACTATTGACACAGAGTTTCAAGAGTGCAACGTAACCATCAATTACACACATATATTGGCAATTTGGCATCAAATATTTATGATGAAAATCTGTTCTAGCATGTAGAATCTTGTTAGGTAGTATTTTGGACGGTGGTTTGAGTATAGTATTTTGGATTTTGGAGCTAACTACAGTCTTTTGAGGCCTAATTGTAAATGACCGAAGCTATCTACTTGAATGATAATGTAACAACTGATCGGTGTTGCGGCATTTAAGTGTTAAATGCTACTTCCTTCGATTCATATTAATGGACTCAACTTTATCTAGATACACATGAATCTAGTCTAAAAACTTAACTAGATACATACGAATCTAGATAAAGTGGAGTCCATTAATATGGACCGGAGGGAGTACAAAATTTCAATGCTAAGTGCTCTGAAAAATTTCAGTACAGTACCACCTATGCATGTATAATGTATGGCTTTCGGTTTTCAATCTATCCTTTGCCTCTATGTTCAGCTTTTGCTTGTATAATCTGTAGTTCTAATACTCCCTCCGTCTATAAATAGATGCCAAAATTTATTCAAATTTGGATGTATCTATACACTAAATCATGGCTAGATACATTCAAATTTAGACAAACTTTTGGCATCTATTTATGAACAGAGGTAGTACATGAATTCAGCTTTTGCCCGGTTCATTTTGTAATATTAACATACTGATGAATATTGTTCACTTTTTTCGCTGCTGTTTTGCTGGACCGAAGAAACAACGTTGTGTGAATACAGTTAACTGAATTTGGTTGCCCGATTGTGTGAAGAAAAAACAATCTGAATCGCTTCTGGGCGCCTGGGCTCTGTCTCTTGGCTAGCAGCTCCAGGATGCTCTATGTAGCGCAGCAGCCAGCTGGACGCTGGAGGACAGAGGGAGGCGTCGGAGGGGGCTGCAGGAGGCGGCAAAGAGGGACGTCGGAGGGGACGGAGGGAGCCGCCACCGGACCGGAGTGGATGGGGCGTCGCGGCTACGCTGAGGAGCTCGTCGGAGTGGCGGCGGAGGAGCTTGCCGACGTGTTTTCTCCGTCACGGCTACACGGAGGAGGTCGTCAGAGCAGCGTCGGAAAAGCTTGTCGGCATTGTCTTCTCCGTCGATAGTTCCAGATGGTTTGGCTGGTGCCATGCCTTGTGAACTGCAAGGCACCGGATCCCCATCCCCGTCCGCGCGAACGGCCGTTTGGTTGAGCTTATTTCGCCCTGCGAATAGTTCTACCCTACAGAGCAATGTTTTCCGACCAGTACAAAAAGGAAGGAATTATTTTGTACTTTATTCATGCAAGGACGCGCTTATATTTCAACAGTGTATTGCAAACCATATGGAACAAAGTAGATTGGGTGTTCAACATTGTACAGCATTAAAAACCATATGAGACGCCTACGCTCCCGTGTTCATGGTTTCACAACATTATTACAGGACTTACATTTTTTTGGAATTCAGTGCTCACGTTATAAGGACCATAGCCTACGGGGAACAAATACAGTCGGTGTCGATCGCTGGCACACGGTCAAATTTTGCACCGTGTGTAGCTGATAACAGCAGCAGCGAAAAAATTTTCCTTTGGATGGAGGTGGAGGTGAGCTCCCGCGACTCGGGCGGCCCGAGCGCCCCGGTGCTCGACCTTGCACCGGCGACCTCCTCCAACCCCTGCAGCCTTAGGACTAGCCACCCACCACCCTCTCCACCGCTGCTAGAGCTCGACGCCGGCGCACCCTCCAGGCCGGCCGGGGCTCAAGGCTTCCTCTCGGCACGCACGCCGCGCGCCCTTGCCCTCAACCCACAAGCCCTGCCTTCGCCGTTCACCTCCCCCGGAGACTGCTTCGCCCAGTTCGTCCTCCAGAACTTCCACTCCCTGGTATGCACTCCGGTGGCTCTTGGCTCGCCGCTGTTTGCGCCCTCGCCGGTGCATGTTGCGGTGCGCCATGAACACCGCCAAACCTTCTCCTCCTCCTCTGTTCTTGGCATGCTCAAGTTTTGGTTAGGCAATTGTTTCGAGCGTCTGGCTGTTTTCGAGGTTGGCCCCAACGCTTTCCGCCTGATCGTCGCATCGCCGAAGCTCGCCGCGTTCCTGGTTACGCTCGACGGTCTCCGCCATGGTCAACTTGTCGCCCTGTTCTCGTTGCCGTGGTCGTCGTCTGCTCTGGCCGCTCCTGGGCCACTGGTTGGGCCTGTCCCTGATCCCGTGACCCCTGCTCTGGGCGCTTCTGTGTCTGTCTCTGGGCCTGCTAATTTGCTGGCACAGCCCAGGCCTGGCCTGTTACCCCTGACCCTCCTTAGTCAACGAGAGAGGCGCCCGTGCCCTAATCTGCCAAACCGCTCTCTCCTTCCTCCCACGAAATCGCGCCGCCCACCTCTCTGCCTCTCCCTCGATTCCGCTGGCATCTTGCCTGCGCCGCCTGGCCCGATGCCGTGGCCCGTGCCCTACCTCTGCGGCCGCTCCCGTGATCCGCCTCCTTCTCCCTCCACCCCTCGCCAGGCTCCTTCCCCAAGCTCCCGCCCGCCTCCTGCCCCTTTTCCCCTTTCGGACGAGGAGCCTCGGTCCGGCAACCTTTCCCCTTCGAGCTGTCTCGGAGCTCGCGCTGCCATGGATGGCGCCCTCCCCCCTTCCTATTCTCAGGTGGCCGCCTCCCCTTGTAAGCCCCCGCCTCCGCGTCCCGTTCTTACACCACCTCCACTTCGCCATCTCTCCCGGCGCTGCCACCGGTGCCTCTCCTCAGACCACTTCGTCGCTAGGTGCAGAGATCCGGTGCGCTGCCGCCGCTGCCGGCGCTCCGGCCACCGCGAGGGCACTTGTAAGTTACCCCCCTTCTCCTTCTCCGCCCCTTCTTCCCCGCTTTCTCCCTCCACTCCTCAAACCCCTTCTCCTTTGTGTTCCAGGACACTCATGGACGCTGCTGGCAATGGTGCTGACCTGGGGGCGCTGACCCCCCTTTTCTGCAACCTCTGTTTCGGGCGTGACCATCGCCGGTCCGCCTGCCGCCTCGTGGTTCCGGCCGCCCCTGACGCTGCCTTTCCCGGTGCGGCTCCGGTGGCTGAAGAAAGTGACGAAGAAGAGGATCCTGAGGAATTGGTTTTTGAGGACGACGACGGCGTCGAGCCCGCCCCTCTGGTTGCTGCTGCGGAGGATTTCATCCCGCTGCCGGAGGTGGATGTGGAGGAGGATGGGGAGGCGGATGGGGTGTTCCTCCCCATCGTTGACGCTGATGAGTTTCTGGCCGCTCCTGGCCAGCTCAACGGCTCCTCCGCCTCGGACGAGCCTGGAGATGCTGAGGACTTGGCCGAACCGGTCAGGCCAGACCACGTCGACGTCTACATGCCCTTCGTCGACCTCCGCCACTTCGACCACGTCGCCTACGCCTTCATCAACCCGTCCTCGGTCCCCGCCGTCCACGACCCTGACTCCTTCATTCTCCAGGCTGCCGATCTTGCCTGCGGGCCGGACCGGGTCTCCCTGTTCCCCTCGGCGGCCAGCTCACGCGTCGCTGTGTTCGTCTCCGATGGTGACCGTGAGCAGGCTGTGGCAAATGGGCCATTCCTCGGTCGCGAAGCCTCGGTCTACTTCCGCCGGCATGATGAAACGGACCAGCGGTTCCTCTTCGACCACGAAGCCATGGCCGCCCTCTCCATCAGCCGCTTCCCCTTTGAGCACTGGCAGAGACACCACATTACACACTCCTCCGGTCCCTACGCCAACCCACACAACATCGACCCGATTTGTCTCACCGGGGTTGACTTCCAAGCTGTTCTTGTCACCGTCAAAGCTGAATCCATCAAAGACATTCCGCTCAACCTCGCCGTCAAAAACTACTGCAGCCTCGGCACCCTTAGCCAAGTCACCATTATTGACTTTGACGACCTCTCCCAAGGGTCCGATCACTCGTCCGGGCCGGACTTGGAAGATATTCCAGATGCTGCTTCCTCAGCTGAAGAGGAGGATGAGCTGGTTGACCTCCCGGGCGGCACTGCCTACCCGGAGATGATGGAGATCTTTGGGGTGCCACCTCCTCTCGGTGCCCCATGGAGCCCCCACAGCGCCGCTCCCGCGGCGTCGATCGTCGCTCGCGCCCTTGCTAGCGCTCCTCCCCGCCTTCGTGGAGGGAGGACCCATCCTCTCCAAACCGACAAGTGTCCACGTCAAGGCTGCGCCTCGGCTTCTTCGACGTCACGGTGACCGGCTCTGCCGGCGAGCAGGCTTTCTTCCGCGCCGCTGCGGAAAGCTGCCCCCTCCACCGGATGCAAGGGCCTTACGGTGGCAAACTTCGTCATCCTTCGGTTGGCCTGGTGGACTCTATCGCCCTGGTCGGCCCCGCTGCGCCGGCTTTGTCCTCTCCGTCGACGTGCTTTGGTGCGCAGCGCCGCTGCTCCCGGCGGGGAACGCGTCTCCTGGAGGCCGCTTCCGCTACGGTGTCCGGCTGCTCCGACCCCTCTCTGGAGCCTACCTCGCTTGGGAGCCGGGCTGATCACCCCTTCCAGCCCAAAAAGTCCTGCTCTGCTTCTCAGGGACTCTGAGGTGGAAGCTGGAGCCGAGGTCGCCGGCATGACTGCCCTGCCAGCTCTCCCTTCTCCGGTCCGTGCCCTTGCTGCGGAAGCCGCCCCCGTCTCCGGCACTCTCTGGCCGGCTGCGTCTCCTGCGCGCCAGCCTCGTCGCTGCTCGCGCCTCGCCCGCGACTGTTATGTCTCCATCGTCGACAAGGCCATTGCTCGGAAGAAGGAGCTGTTCGACGGCTCCACCGCTGCTTCCTCCCGTCGCCGCGGAGAACTGGTGCCGGACGACCTCTTCGCTGTCGCCATGGAGGATGGCGGGCCTCTGGCCGATGAGGACGTGGAGGTTCTCGCTCGGGCTTGCGACATCAGCCTTGGCGTGGCCCAGGACGTGCCTACGGTGCTCCCTGCGTCCCCATGATTGGCCCTTCCCTTGGACACCTGACTCGTCGCCAACCTCTTCTCAACCCCTACATGAGAACGGCTTCGCCCCTGGGACGGTGCAGGTTTACCTTCTCCGGGCGTCCCCTTTTGGAGACCAGTGCCGCCGATCCTGCTCGTCTTTGCCTTCGCCAGCATGTTGGCTCCTTTTTTTTCTATGTAACTGAACCTGTTCGCTGTTGCTTGTTAACCTGTAGACCTTATTCCTGTTGTGATCTCTATGCCATGGTCTTTTTCTCCCTTCTCCATAGCGTGCTCCCCGTCTCTGGCTATTTTTGTTGCTACGCTAGTCTCCATGTCGCGTAAGCTCTCCATCGATTGCTGGAACGTCCGTGGCCTTGGGATGCGTCAGAAGCGCGATGACGTTAGGGCGGCAATTGAGCTTGCCACCCCCTCCATTCTGCTTCTGCAAGAAACCAAACTCACCGACGTCTCCTCCTTCCTCGCTTCCTCCTTTCTTCCCGCGACCCTTCGATCTTTTGTTTTTAAACCCTCTGTTGGAGCTTCTGGGGGTATCCTCACTGCCTGGGATGACGGGCAGCTCCAACTCCTCCAACACTCTGTCAGCGACTTTTCTATAACCACCACCTTCTCCTCGCGTGCCGATGACCTTACCTTCTCTATTGTCAACGTCTACGGCCCGTGCCACCACGACCTCAAAAAGGACTTCCTTGACTCTCTCAACCACGACTTCGCCCAGCTCTCCGGGCCTGCCGGAATTCTGGGCGACTTCAACCTTATCAGGACTCCGCGCGAGAAGTCCTCCGGTAATTTCAATGCGGTGGAATCTAGCTTATTCAACGAGTTTATTAATGATCTCGCCCTTATCGAGATTCCGCTCCTTGACCGCCAATTCACTTGGTCCAACCAACAAGACCCTCCCATTATGGCTCGCCTTGACAGAGCCCTGGTCAACCAGGACTGGAGTTTTGCTTTGCCAGATTCCACCCTCACTTCCTCGGCTCGTCCCTCCTCCGACCACGTCCCTCTCCACCTCATCGCCTCCTCCAGGGCCCCGCGCAGCAAAGTCTTCCGTATGGAAAACTCTTGGCTCAGCCACCCCTCCTTCACTGCCTCAGCTAACGCCAACCGGTGCAGTGTTGGGGCCGGGCACTCCCACCTCTCCCCTATTAGCGGCCTCTGTCTCAGGCTCAAGCGTATCCGGGCGGCTGCCCGAGTTTGGGCTAAGGACCGTAAGCTCCCGCCTGTCTACCTTCTTAATTGCCGTGCCGTCATCTCCCTCTTTGATCGCTGGAGGAGCATCGACACCTTTCGCCTAGAAAAACGTCTCCGCTCCCTTGCAAAAACTTCCCTCGATCAAAGGTCTCTTGCAAAGCAACCTCACGGCGGCAAAGGGCGAAAATCAAAAAGCTGCGTCCTGGGCGATGAAAACACCCGGTACTTCCACCTCTGCGCCTCGGGGCGCCTCCGGAAAAATCAAATAAAAAATCTTGAGGACCAGGATGGCAATGTGGTCTTCGCTCATCAAGCTAAGTCTGCCATCCTCCATGGTTTCTTCAAGAATCTTCTTGGCACCCCTGTCGGAGCTTCTGATCACCTTGACCTGGCTAGCCTTGTTTCCTCCACTTGTCTCTCACCTTCTCAGGCTTCCGCCCTTGTCCGCCCTTTCTCCCTCGACGAAATCAGGACTGCCCTCTTCACCATGAATGATAACTCCAGCCCCGGACCCGATGGCTTCGGGCCTGCTTTCTTCAAAAAGAACTGGGACCTTGTTAAAAAATCTCTTCTTGACTCCCTCTCCAGTTTTCACACCCTTTCCTCTGACCTGAGACCTATAAACAAATCACACATTGTCCTTCTCCCCAAAAAAGAGGGTGCAAACAAGCACGATAATTTTCGACCCATCTCGCTCCAGGCTGCTGCCTCAAAGTCCACACCAAATGCCTTACCTTGAGGCTCCGCGACCTTATCCCTTACCTTGTCCACCCGACCAAACTGGTTTTATTTCTGGGCGCTCCATTTCTGAAAACTTCGTCTATGCCGCTGACATTGTTCAAAGCTGCCACAAAAGAGCCGCCCCCGCAGCCGTTTTTAAACTTGATTTCCGGAAAGCTTTTGACTCCATCAGTTGGGATGCCTTGGATCGTATCCTCCTTGCCAAAGGGTTCCCTGAGCTCTGGCGGGCCTGGATCAAAAGGCTCAACCACACAAGTCGGACCGCTGTTCTCCTCAACGGCGTTCCCGGAAAATGGATCCAGTGCCGTCGCGGTCTACGGCAAGGTGACCCTCTCTCCCCCTTCCTTTTCAACATCATTGTTGATGTCCTCCAGCAAATGATCCTCCATGCCTCGCGCGAAGGTCTCCTCTTGCACCCTCTCGTCGATGACCTTCCCTGTCCTGTCCTCCAAAGACGCCTCGATGACACTCTCATTATTATCCGGGCCGTTCCTGAGCATGTCGCGAATCTCAAAAATGTCCTCGACAACTTCTCGGCGGCCACCGGTCTCGTCATCAACTTCCATAAGAGTACCTTCGTCCCCATCAAGACCAACCAGGAAACGGCTCTCGCCATGGCCCGTGCCTTCGGCTGTGTTGTCTCCTCCTTCCCCCAGACTTACCTTGGGCTCCCCCTTTCTACCTATAAGCTCAGGCCCTCCGACTTCGCCCCCATCATTCAGAAAAGTGACATGCGTCTCTCCGGGTGGCGAGGCCGATGCCTGCCCATTGGAGGCCGTCTGATCCTTGTCAACTCTGTTCTCACCGCCATGCTTGCCCACGCCATGGCCGCTGGACTCCTCCCTGCTGGGGTCATTGAGGCTATTGACAAACGTCGGCGCGCTTTCCTTTGGACTGGCGAAGAGACCTGCCATGGTGGGAACTGCAAAGTCGCCTGGGAAGACGTTTGTGTCCCAAAAAATCGAGGGGGTTTGGGCGTTCTTTCCATCCGCGCCCAAAACTCTGCCCTCCTGGCGAAATTTCTTACAAAAATTCACTCCGACACCACCGCTCCCTGGGCCTCCTGGTTCCGACGCCGATACGGCTGGAACGATACCAGAGATCTGGGAGACTCCCACCATCTCGACACCCCCGTCTGGAAGGACATTGCGACTGGGCTCAGCACCTTCCGTGCCATCACCAAAGTCTCCATAGCCAATGGGACCTCCACTTCCTTCTGGGCTGACCTTTGGACCGGGGATTCCCCTCTTCAGGACCGCTTCCCCAACCTTTTCTCTCACTCCACCCGTCCTAACATTAACGTGGCTGCTGCTCTGACACCCGACTTCCGCAACACTCTTGGACCGCGCCTCTCGCTGGCTGCGGAGACCGACCTTCGTACCCTCGCCAACGAGCTTAGCTCCGTGACCCTGCGACAGGATACTCTGGACACCCGTTGGGGCCGCCTTGCTAACAAAAAACTCTCGAACAAATGTGTCTACACCAATTCTTTCAGGCATCTAAGAATCGAGGAAGCTGCGGAGAAGTTTTGGAGGAGCGCTGCCCCTCTCAAGTGCAAAGTTTTCTGCTGGCTGGCCTGGAAGAAGCGTCTCCCCACCAATGAGCGGCGTTTTCGGCACCAACTCTGCAACACTGCCGCTTGTCTCTCCTGTTCGCACAATGAAGATGTGGACCACCTCCTGCTGATGTGCCCCAAAGCTAAGGAAGTCTGGAGGTTCTTCTTCCCAGATTTCGACATCAGGGGACCCGCCAATCTCAACGACTTATGGATGACAAAGTGCCGAAGTTTCGAGGAAGCCACTGTCACCACCGCCATCGCCTGGAATATCTGGAAGCGGAGGAATGCCCGGACTTTCAATGACACTGCCGAAGACCTCCTTCTAGTGTCCCGTAGATGCATTGAAGACATCAGACTTTGGGCCCATCGTTGTAACTCCTCTCCCCCCTCCCTCTCTCTTAATAATTGGTGTAACGGGTTTGACCCGCCTTGAAAACTTTAGACCCCCTCTCTTCTCTCTTCCCTCCAAAACATTTGTAATGCTCCCAGTTCCTTTGGTTTCTATAAAGTTGTTCAGGCTGGCGTAAGCCCGCCGTAGCCCCGCTCAAAAAAAAAAACAAAAAAAAAAAAATAACAGCAGCAGCCAGGTTTAAGGGCCACGACTTGACGCAGTAGGAAGTCACAGAAAATGTGATAACGAGCTAGCCATCTCTTCCATCCATTGATTCCTGTCTTGTACAACTCCCATTTTCATCAGGACCTCCGTGTTTCTAGCACCTAGAAAACAGATTGACAAACGATTCGTGAACCAACAATGATGCTACACGAACGCACAAAATGATAATACTACTAGTATACATTATTTTGAAGCGATCTCGAAGAGGGAGATCGCCTTCCATTATAAACGATAACGGAAACAACTACTACTAGTATACTGGATTTACCTTTTATTGATGCGTACGGAATGTGCTTAATCTTTTGCCAACCTGAACCTCCAACTGTTATGCACGAGCTCGCCAACACTTTATCGCAGGTATTCAGAGTGAATTCCTTGATTGACTGCGGTAGTGCAGTGACACCAGCAAAAACACTATCGCAATAATAGATGCCCAGGCTCTGCAGTGACGTAAGGTGCTCCATGGGAGACGAGCCATACAAACAATACAGGTCTATGTGCTCAAGAGACTGCGGCAGTGCTGGAAGGGATCCGCAGTCTGAGATCTCCAGAGTGTGCAGTGATGTCAGGTGCTCAAGGCAACACGAGCTCATCGACACATTGCAGCCTTTCAGTGTGAATTTCTCAAGAGACGGCGGCAATGTTGGAAGCGACCGAATATTCTGGCAGTACGATATCTTTAGGCTCTGCAGTGATGTCAGATACTCCACGTAATCTGGCAAGGCACCCCATCTGCAGTGCTCAATCACGAGCTCACGGAGACGAGCGCAAAACGCAACAAGTTCAGGGCCAGGTTGTGGGATGCACTCGAAGAGATAGAGATGGTTCACGTGCTTTAGGCCACCATCGTGCATCCAACTTGGATACCTCGGACCTTGGTAACCTTCGAAAATCAGTGATTTAAGATCCTTGGGTGGGTAAAGACCCTCTAGTACCTCTGCCTGAGCTTCTGAACTCGCTTCACCACTCTGCCATGACATTTTTAGTGCACTGAGCCCTTCCTTCCCGGCCAGATTGGCCTTGAAAGCTTCTGCCTTGCTTTCAACATTTTCCAAGCCTTTGATCCAGAGTTGGCCGCGAAGTTTGTTTAGGTTCTCGAGTTGCTCTAACTCGTGGCCTTGTTGCTTTCTTACATTGAAGACTTTCATCGATAGGAGTGACGTCAGCTTGCCGATGCTTGGGATATCCACATCTTCTGAGAGGAGTACATGCCGCAAATTGATGAGGCCACAAATATCTTCACTAGAGGAAAACACCACAATCTCAAAGCAATCAAAATCTAGAATCTGCATGTGGTATAGCTTGGTAAAAGTGGCCGGTAAAATTATCCTTTGAAGTCTAATATGAAAAAGTCTAGCCCGTAAAGCAAGATACCTCAGGTGCGTTAACTGACCAATACATGCTGGGACTCGCACATCTAAGGAGACAAGATCTTCCTCCTTTGAATATCTGGCACTTATGGTGAGCACACGTAACTTCCTCAGCTTCTTAAACATGCACTTCAGGCCTTGCTCCCCAACTGCTCCTGGTATATTTTCACCACCAATAATGAGAGTGCGTAAGTTATCTAATTGGCATATCTTCTTAATGACCAATTCTTCATTATAGGTCTCAATAAATATATGTCGGATGTTTGGAGGAACTTCCACTGCTGGACATTTTCCTTGCAGTTTCCAACTATTTTCGATTCTGAAACAGTCGCTTCCAGCGGCCTTCTCCGCTAAATCATGCAACAGATCATGAACTAAATAGTAGTCCTTCTCATGGGGATATTCCTTTGCTTTAAGCTGCAGAAACGAGGCTGACACTAGTTCATCAAAGTATTCCCGACAAACATCTTCCATTTCCTCCTCTTCACTAGTGCATCTAGCAAACCCTTCTGCAACCCATAGCTTTACCAACTCGTGACATTTCAACAAATGTCTTCGAGGAAATATACCACAGAAAGCAAAGCATCGCTTGACCTGCCCACGAAGGTGATGGTAGCTCCACCACAGAGCTCCCATGGTCTCGTTCAAAAGGTCCCGGTTTCGAACGCTTCTCCAGAACTCAACGTTTTGCCTTAGACGCAACTGTCCTCCGACTATTCTGGCTGCTAGAGGTGACCTCTTCAGCTTTTTTGCAATCTCTTTTCCAATGCCTTCCAATGTTCTACGAGCATGATCATCAACACGTACGCCGTGGAGCGCATAATGCATGAGCAAATTGCAGAAGACATTTTCATCTAGGACTGATATGGGAATACATCTCTGCTTCGCGGCACCCAGAGCTAACAATGCATCTTCAGTTCGACTAGTCACCAGGATCTTGCTTCCTGCCTCTCCAGCCTTCAGCGGTGAGAGTATCTGTTGCAGATTCTCAGCCTGCGTCACATCTCTAATATTGTACCAAACATCATCTAATACCAAAAGGAAACGTTTTCCATGCAGTTTCTCCTCCAACATATCTTGCAAGGTGTCACGATTTTCCAATTGAGGGCACAAAGTACCTGTAGCAGCCTCAAACATCTTCATGTAAATGGCATCCACACAAAAATCCCGAGAAACATGAACCCACATTACAAGGTCAAAATGGACATCCCTTTTCTCACATGCACAAACAAGTTGCGCAAGGGTTGATTTCCCAGAACCGCCGATGCCATGAATGCCAACTACAGAATAACATGTAACACTATTGATGTCAGGCTGACCATAGTCTTCCTTCTCACGAAGCATTGCTACGATCATCTCACAATCTTCATCTCGCCCAATTATCTTTGATAGAGGCCGCGAAGTAGTGACACTACCTCGTGAGTTGGCAGCAACAACATGGCTCTGGTTTGCACCACTTATGCTTGGCAGGTTCATCCGTTCCAAAACTTTGCATGCATCATTTATGACTTCTTCTATTATGTCTAGCTTCTTTTTCAACTTAACTTTTGACATACCACTCTCCTGCAAAACAAAATGGCACTTGAGAAACCATTGTAAAGTAGAAGCGCACATTAAAAAAACGAAGGAAATTCATTTTTGTAGCTTCATTTGCACTAAAGCTAGTCGAGATCACATCTCCATGTTCGATACACCTTCTACTTTTTTTTTGGTTTTCTCCTCTCTTTGATGATAGTATCATTCATAGCATGGTATTTGTTGTGTTCTACACGGTTTGGGTAGAGAATGCATGCGAGATTGTAGAATACATGTGCTGAAGTTTGTATAGTTGCCTTTTCATAAAGTTTATAGAAGACGAATAAGCTTTTGTATCTTTAGTCACAACAACAAGATTCTTTTATTCCCTCGCAATCCATCAATGAAATTCTGTATCCATGTATCATTCGCATAACTTCGTCCAAGAACATAAAACAATTACAGAGCGTGTGTAGCTATAGCTAACACTGGTGAAAAAGTCCACATATGCACCATGCATGTAGATAAACTCGATAGTCATCAACCTACTGACATGACCTGAAACCCAGTTGTGTCAAAACATTTTTCTACGAGAACAAAAGATAAGTGATTGAGAGGAACTTTGCTAGCATTTATATTGCTTTGGATGGAAAATCATCATTGGTTGGGCGAGTACTGAAACTTGACATACCAATGCACACGCATACTCAAACATATGGGATGGATGGATTAATGTTATTTTGTGAGAATTGATCAGTTGCCGGGTACATACGTACGGATAACTAAATCCAGGCGACGTTCATCCCCTCCGTTACTGGGTAGCGATAGAGTTAAAGGTTGAATCAGATCTGCTGGTCATCAACTCGACGAAGCACCAGAGGGTCCGAGCTTCCTATCGATTCTGTTTATGCGCTCGTGTGTATGCCCAGTGGAGCAACGCCAGGCGATGGCAATTGGTCCACTGTTACACGGATTATGATGTGATCAGATCGATCTGTTCACGGAATCGATCGTGTCTATTTCACTAAGGTTAACATGTGCATCAATGACATTTAGCTAATTTATTTGGACTTTGGACCATTCTGAAGCGTAGTGCACCTGAAGGTTAAGCCTCATCTTGGCTAATGGCCGAATATTCAGTTTAATGTCAGTTTAGCAGTGTGCCCCCCTCTAGACCCTGTTGAATGGGGGCGATCCGTATCTGCCTAGATATGGCCTTTTTTCGTGTTTGTTGGTATGCATTTCTATAACACTTTTGGCCTACAACTCGTCATTATCAATGTTTTTGTCGCCCTGATGCGTTAGTCATTTACTCATTTGTGGCTTAGCACAATCTACTACCACATAGGATTTGCTCGGCTCATGTAAGGGAGGGACCAAGACTGTAGCGCACATTCGGCTCACTCTAGTGATTGTAGTCATTGTTAGGTGGTCCAAGAATTATTTGTGATTTTTATTATTTAGGTTTTTTTACTGCTATTCATGATTATTTATAGATGGGTGAACCTTTTCAAAACAAAAGGAGCCATTTATATCATATAGATCAAGCCAGCTGAATAAATCAATGGGTTTATCGATGCAAAACTATGAAATCTGACTAAGAGATAAATGGTTATGAGAAGCTATTTTTTTTCGAGGATGGTTATGAGAAGCTAATTAGTCCAGATTATCGCATATCCATTGTGTTCTGTTGAACCAAACCCTTACATGCTAGCTCTGCCAGGTTGCCTGTGCTAGTGATCGAGCCCATCACATTATTGCAAATTCAAAAAATGTATGGTTACGTAACCAAGCAAATTTCTGTTGTTGCCGCTTTTTGCACGGAAGGTTATGGCCGCGGAGTTGTAAAGCCAGTGTGCCCCAAATAAACCAGAAAAAATAAATGTTTTATATGTTTGAAATGATGTTAGGTCTTAAGATAAACTTCCTGAAAAGTGAAATAATCACTATAGGTGGAGATAATACTATGGATGAGTTCTATTCCAATATGTTTAATTGTCAGGTGGGAAAGCTTCCTATTAAATATTTGGGGATTCCTGTGACTTTTTCCAAGTTAATAAATATTGACTGGGATTTTTTGGATGCAAAAATGGTCAAAAAGTTGGAGGCTTGGATCTGTGATGCTGCCTCATCAGGAGCTAGATTAACCTTGTTAAATGCTTGCTTCCTCGGGGATTCCTTCGTTTTATATGGCTATGTTTTTGTTAAATAAAACTTTTGTGGAAAAGTTGGATAAACACCGTAGGAAGTTTTTTGGGGCTGGGAGGAAAAATAAGAAGGCATATTGCATGGTTAAATGGGCAAGAGTATGTCGATCAAAGAAAAAGGGTGGTTTGGGGGTCAAAGACCTAAGGAAACAAAATATTAGTTTATTATGTAAATGGTGGTGGAAAATCGAAAAAGAAGATGGCTTATGGCAAAAAATTGTACCAGAGTAATATTTGAAAAATAAAACGGTGGTGAATGTGAAACCTAGAGTGTCTGATTAACCTTCTTGGAGGGCTTTACTTAAAGTAAAGGATTATTATTTGTGTGGAAGAGAAGTGGTACTAAATAAAGGAGATATTGTGAGATTTTGGCTTGATCCCTGGGAAGGAGAAGTTTCCCTAGCGGAGAAATATCCTGGTCTGTTTAATATATGTCACTCTCAGGAAGATACGTTTGAGCAAGTAGTTGAATCGAATTTCAATGTTCCTTTTCGCAGAAGGTTGAATCCTGAGTTATTGTTGCAGTGGAATAATATAAGCTAAATGCAGGGCTTATTAATAGATCTCAGGTTTCTGATGGAATAGTTTGGAAGTTAACTGCGAACTTCTCGACTAAATCCATGTATCAATATATGGAGAGTAACTTGGCTGGAGCTAATAATAAGAGGAGTTAGAAAGCTAGGTTACCCTTCAAAATTAAAATCTTCCTATGGCAGGTTCATTATGATGCCATCTTGACTAGAGAAAATATGAGAAAGAGGAATTAGCCGGGTTGCCCAAACTGTAGTTTCTGTGATAATGCTGAGACGACAAAGCATTTGTTTTTCTCCTGTGGGGTTGCTAAAGTGATTTGGGGTGCTGTGGGTGCTTGTGTAGGAGCAAAAACATGTCCTAGATCGTTGTGGCAGAGTTTAGCTTGGTTATATGCTTATTTACCGGGAGATGAGAGGTTCTATACTCTGCTTTTGGCAGCAATATGCTGGTCCATTTGGACTATCAGAAACAAAGTAACATTTGAAAAAATATGCAATCAAATCTCCTGAGGTGATCTTGTTTACTATCTGTTCCTTTTTAACTTACTGGGCAGGCCTTTACAAAGCTGAGGATGCAGAGAAGATCAGAGGTGGTGTGAAGAAGCTGATTACCATGGCGGCAGATTTGGCAAGGAAGACTCAGGAGACAGTCCTGGTACCTGAGATACTGATGATTGAGGATCGCGATCGACATGCTGCTCAAGTTTGAAGAACTTGAGTCTAGTTGTTGTTGCATGTTAGCTTTTGGTTTTGATGGCTGTACTATTTGTTAAACTCCTTGTTTTCAGTCTTAGTGTTGATAGGTTTTTGCCCCGTAGTAGATGTTTCGATGACGATTCATCTGTCAGCGGGTTTCCTATCGATGTAAGGGCGCTCTTTCTTTCCTGTTTCCTTTTGGTTTACATCGAAAGTGATATTTGGACAATGTATATTTCCGTTATAAAAGTAATGGAAAGGGGAGTGGCCCGCATTGAAAAAAAAGAAAAATAAATGTTCGGCGATAGCAATACTAACATCTCGTCATGTATCCCTGCGGTCTATAATACTAAGTATCATGGCTTTGGTTTAAATTTGGATATTTTTGAACTAAAACCCCAGCACAGACATTTATTCTAGATAGGAGGGAGTAATACTTCTGCATATAAAAACTTTTGGAACCGAGAGAATACAAGCACATAGAGGTAGGGAATGACCTTATGTTTTAGTGGAGAGCTCTTCGCCGTCGCGGACCAGATCTCCTTCAAGCGACGTGAAGGCCCGGCGACCTCTGACTTGAGCCTGTCATTTTGTATCTTCTTCTCAAGACGGTAATACTCAACATCATCCAAGATTTCTTCTGCGTCGTAGAAAGCGGATTTAAGGTTGCTGTACAGCCCCTCCAACCGAGGCCTGTAAGGGCTCTCCTCAACCGCTCCAATCACCCGCTCCAGCAATAAAATCTTCGGCTCAAGCTCACTCAGCTTCTCCGATGCATCAAAGCCGAGATAGGAGGATGCTTTCTTGAACAGGTCGGAGATGATGGGCGAAGCTACCCACCCTGCTGCTCTCATGCCCCATCCGATGGCGACAGCAGTAGTCACTGCTTCCGCCATTCAAAGCCCCAAGCTCTTGGCAGTTCCGAGCGATTTCCTTTAAAGAAAGATTTCTTGGAATGCCTAAGGACATGTCTGGACATGGCGAGTTCTCGGTGCAGCTATGTGGTTATCTGTGAGCCGGAGAGGCATCTTCCTGGAAAGAAAGAGACATGTTTAAGCAGGTTGTTCAAAGTTCAGGTCCAACTTTGACCGAGCTACACGGTGCGCGCACATGTGTGAATACCTATTGGAGAAAATGATCGAACACCTTGTGTACGGTGCAGGAGCGAGGTGGTCTCGGAGGGTTGATGGGACGTGTGACTTGCGGCGAAGGACGAAGAAGTAGAGTCGCCGACTAAAGGGTGGAGCTCGAATGGTGGTGCGGAGGCAGCAAAAATGTGTGGTTGGAGATGCCGACGGCCAGATCCAATGTGGGCGCCCCTGCGGGAACTCTGGAGGCTCCCAAAAGACGGCGACATCGGCGGCGGCGGATACCCTGCGCGTGGTAGCTAGGGACACACGATGGCTATTGGTCAACATCGAACTGGGGCTGCAGCCATTCCCGGGAGGAGTGGGACACCGAAGAAAGGGCTAGGTTGCCAGCATGTGGTGTCCGCCTTTGGGTATCATTGGTGCCGCGTTGTCCAGGCTTGTGCGAACCAAGCCAACTCGATGATTGGGATAGACAAGGAGTTGCATACAAAAGAGAATTTTAGTGCATCTCCAACCCGGGCCACCCAAACGGACGCGGCTGGGCCGTCCGTTTTGTGCCGAACGGACACCCGAACAGAGGCGCGTCCGCGTGTCCGTTTGGGTCGCACCTTGCGCCCAACGCACGGACGCACCGCATATGTAATTAAAAAAACAAAAATGAAAATAAAAAAGGAAAACAGCCAAAAATAACATTAAACTAGTCGGAAATTCAATTCGGCTCCCGGGTGCGTATGCTCCCTATATCAAAAAATTATATTTTGAGTCGTCAAAAAATTTTGACAAAAAATTCTACATGTACATCAACATAATATATGTACATTCGTCAAGTTTCACGAAAAATCAATATTTTTTGTGGTCTATGTAAAAAAGAGAAAATTTATCTTGTAAAAGCATTATTTTTTAGCACTTAGTTTTGTCTTTTTTACAGACGTCACATGACAAGTCCTTTTTTTATGAAACAACTTTGTGAGCGTGCAGCACGTGAAGATATACGTGCGAATTTTTCGTTTCAATTTTTTTGAAATTCAAAATATGTATAATATGAATTTCAAAATAGTGGGAGCATAGTGGTTAATTAAACTTAGCCCTATTTTGGGCAATTTTTACACAAAAGAAAGCCCTATATGGGCTTTAAACTAAAAAGAAAAAGCAAACCCTAGCCAGGGTTTGCTCGCACGGTGGCCGCCGGCAGCAGTACTACTCCCAGTAGTACTCGTCGTCGTCGTCGCCGTCGATGAGGACAACGCCACCACACGGCGGCGGCCTCCGGCTCGAAACGCCGGAGGGCGGCGGGGACTCCGGCGAGGGCGCCCCCTGCGGCCTTTCCCAGGCGGAGTGCGGGTCCGGAGGGCTCGCCGGCTGCGCGTGGCCTCACTCCTCCCGGAGCGCCGCACGGCGCGTGGCCTCCTCTGCCGGCGCGCCATCTCCGGGAAGGACCACGCCTCCGCACAGGCGTCCTCCTGAGGCCTTCTGGCCGCCTCCTCCCGGCGCGGAGGTGCGCAGCGCCTCGGCGAGGTGCGGCCATTTGGCCAGCTCGTCGAGGTCCCGTTGCTCGCGGACGCCGCGGCGCCGCCCTGCAGCCTTCCGGTCGTCCTCCTCCTCCTGGGGCTGTGGCTGCGGCTGGGGCTGGGGCGCGGGCTTGTTGATGTACAGGCCGCCGGGGCGGCGGCCAGCCCGCCTAGAAGGTGTGCGCGGCTGCGAGCGAGGCCGCGCCGTCGCGGATGTGAAGCACGTGCGCCGGTGCGCATCGTGCTCCACCTCGAACCACAAGTCCCAGTTGGGACTTGCGTCGCCGTACGCGGGTCCTCGCCGAGGTCCGCCGGCAGGTGAGCGCGGCGCCTCCGGATCTCGAGCGTAGCGGGCGCGGGCCGGGGCCGGGATCGGCGGCACCGGAACCCGATCTGGGCTCAGGTGCCAGCCGTGGGGGAGGTGCACGTCCCCCCACGGCATTGGGACGCCGGCGTCCCAGAACATCTGCGCCACCGCTACGGTGACGTAGATCCGGTCGCGTCTGGGAGGCGTCGGCGGCCCCATTGCGAACGCCGGCGGCGCGACTTGCCGGCTGCTGCCGGCCTCGTGGTCGTTGGCGGATGGCTCGAACTCTCGCTTCGGGGCCATGGCGGGGTGGCGTGGAAGCTCTAGCCAGCGCGTGCGTGTGGCCGGAGTGGAGAGTGGGGACTGGATAGGGACAGTCCCCTCCCCAGTCCACATTTAATAGGACTGGGGCACCGACAGCTGGGCCAGCCACGCGGACCAGCCGGACACGCGAGCACGCCGCGTGCCATCCGCGGCCACGCAAATCCGGCCCAGATTTGGGCCGGGTTTGCGTCGTTCCGGACGCCGCGGTCGTCCGCATTTGCGGTGCGTCGCCGCGTTGGGCCGGTTTTTTGTCCGGCTCGACCCATCCGGACGCGCGGGCGCGGGATGGGTCGCCGCGACCCAAACGGACGCGCTGGGCCGTCCATTTTGGGCCGTTTGGGTGGCCGCGCGAACACGCGGACAGCGTTCGCGTGTCCGTTTGGGTCGCTCGCGGCGACCCAAAGAGACGCCACGTGGTTCGTCTTCCTTGCGCGGCGCTGCGCCATGGCAGGCCTCGACGGGACAGCCATGGTGGGCGGTGGAACGCGCGGGAAAGTTCCCGCGCACACCAAGGTTCCCGCGCGCGCGAAAAGGCCATTGGCGCGCGCTCGCGCCCAAGTTTCCCGCCAGGCCGCCGGCTATAAAAGACGGCGGCGGTCTCACACAGACCGCATCACCTTCCTCTCCCCCTCCACCTTCTCCGGCGCCATGCCGCGCACCCTGCAGGCCACGTGGGCCAAGCTCTCCCTCGCCGCCCGGGCCAGGTTCCCGCGGACGGAGGAGGAGGAGCGCGCGGACTCTCGGTGGGTCGCCAACGATGAGGCGCTCCGCGTCGCTGCCGAGGCGGCGACAAAGAAGGGAGGCGACGCGGAGATGGTGGAGGCGGCCGCGGATGGCTGGCACGAGACCGCGGACAGCTGGTACGAGGCCGCGGAGGAGGGGGCGGCCGCCGCGGAGGATCCCGTCGACGAGGAGGACCTCGCGCTGGCGAACATCAACGCCGCCATCGAGGGGCGTCTCGCCGACCTCACGCGCGTGACGAAGGAGCACGAAGCCACTTGCCGGGCTGGCCGCCGCCGAATAGGCGACCTCCTCGGCCAGAAGAACGAGCTGCTCGCTATGCGAGCAGCCCGTCACCTCATCCAGATGCCCTCGCCCGAGCGGCGCGCCCGGGAGGCTGCTGCGTCGGCGGAGCGTGGCCGGCAAGAGCGCATGCGCCGGCGGCAGGGGAACCACGAGGCCCAGGCCGCCGGCCGCGTCCGCCTGGAGGCGCGCACCACTGTGGAACGTGCCGCCCTGCAGGAGCTTGAGCTATGCGGGAAGCGGATGGTTCTGCCGCAGGAGGCGGAGCACGAGCGCGCCCGAGGTGCGCGGACGGAAAGGAGGAGGATGAAGGCCTCCGCCGAAGCCGCCGCCGCTGCCGCGCCACCCAGCTCGTAAGCTGGAGTGGAATCCTCACGCGTACAGGCCACCCGCGTCGAGTGAAATCCACGGCCCCGACGGCGAGCCGGCGAGGCCGCCGGCCCCGTACGTATTAGGATAGAAGTAGTAGCTAAAAAAAATTGTAATGGGTTCTTTTTAATGGAAAAAATGTTTATGTCTATGACACGCGGGCCAGGGGCGGACGCGAGCGACCAGCCTTTCGCGTCCGCGGCCACGCAAACCCGGCCCAGATTTGGTCCGGGTTTGCGTCGTTCCGGACGCCGCGGCCATCCGTTTTAGGGATGGGTCCGCGCGCTGGGCCGGGTTTTTGTCCGGCTGGACCAATCCAGACGCGCGGGCGCGGGATGGGTCGCCCCGTTGGAGATGCCCTAAACGCGGCGACCAAAACGGACACACTGTGCCATCCGTTTTAGACTATTTGGGTGGCCGTGCGGACACCCGGATAGCGGGCGGCGTCCGCGTGTCCGTTTGGGTCGCACGCTGCGCCCAACGCGCGGACGCAGCGCAAATGTAAAACAAAAAGAAAATAAACCTAAAAATGGAAAACAACAAAAAAGTAAATTTAAAATAGAGTTCATTAAATTTAGCCCTATTTTAGGCAATTTTTACACAAAAGAAAGCCCTATATGGGCTTTAAACTAAAAAAATAAAGAGGAAACCCTAAGCCAGGGTTTGGGACGCGGTGGCCGCCGGTGCGCCACACTACTCCCAGTAGTACTCGTCGTCGTTGCCGTTGATGAGGACGGCGCTCCCGGCGGCGACGCGCTGTTCCGGCTGGACACGCCGGAGGGCGCCGGGGACTCCGGCCAGGGCGACCACTCCGCCCTTTCCCAGACGGAGTGCGGGTCCGGAGGGCTCGCCGGCCTGCGTAGTCGTGCCAGCCGCGCGGCCTCCTTCCGGAGGTGCTTCGCCGCAGCGGCCTGCAGCTCCGCCTCCTGCCGGAGCGCGGCACCGGCGCTCCTCCTCCTCCCGAAGCGCGGCTTGGCGCGTGGCCTCATCCTGCCCGCGCGCCATGTCGAGGAATGCCCACGCCTCCGCCTGGGCGTCCTCCTGGGCCTTCCTGGCCATCTCCTCCAGCGCAGAGGCGCGCAAAGTCTCGGCGAGGTACGACCATTTGGCCAGCTCCTCGAGGTTGTTGAGCTCGCGGGACGCCGCCAACGTCGCCTGCAGCTCGGGGTCGTCCTCCTCCTGGGGCTGGGCCTGTGGCGCCGCCGCGGGCTCGTTGATGTAGAGGTCGCTGGGGCGGCGGCCAGCCCGCCTAGCAGGCGTGCGCGGCTGCGCGCGAGGCCTCGACGTCGCTGAGGTGAAGCACGTGCGCCGGCGCGCATCGTGCTCCACCTCAAACCACAAGTCCCAGTTGGGACTTGTGTCGCCGTAGGCGGGGTGCTCCCGGAGGTCCGTCGGCAGCTGCGCGTGGAGCCTCCGGATCTCCGCGATGCGGGCGCGGCCGGAGCTCGGGATTGGCGGCACCGGAACCCGATCTGGGCTCAGGTGCCAGCCGTGGGGGAGGAGCACGTCGCCCCACGGCATTGGGGCGCCGGCATCCCAGAACATCTGCGCCACCGCTACGGTGACGTAGATCCGATCGCGGATGGGAGGAGTCGGCGGTCCCATCTCGAACGCCGCCGGCGTGGTTCGCCGGCTGCTGCCGGCCTCGTGGTCGTTGGCGGACGGCTCGAACTCCCGCTTCAGGGCCATGGCGGTGCGGAAGCTCGAGCTCGTGTGTGCGTGTGGCCGGAGTGGAGAGTGGGGACTGGATAGGGACAGTCCCCCTCCGCAGTCCACATTTCATAGGACTGGGGTACCGACGGGTGGGCCAGCCACGCAGACCAGGCGGACACGCGAGGACGCCGCGCGCCATCCGCGGCCACGCAAACCTGGCCAGATTTGGACCGGGTTTAGGTCGTCCCGGACACCCGCGGCCATCCGCATTTGCGATGTGGCCGTGTTGGGCCGCTGATTTGTCCGGTTCGACCCATCCGGACGTGCGGGCGCGGGATGGGTCGCCGCGTTGGAGATGCCCTAAGGGCCCCTAATTTATTCCAAAAAAAATGTGACAAATTATAAAATTTCCCGCAAATTCTTGGGATAGTACATGATTTTCGCCCCTTATACTAATCAAATTGCAAAGAAAAAAATGCGTGCGAAATGATCAAATATCCCGCCACCTTCGGCATTGTGGAGTAGAGGGAAACATGGACCAAGGTGCTTCGACCGCTGGGACGGAGGAAGACGCTAGATTCGGATACCCCGGCAGCTGGAGTGGAGGAAGACACTAGGGGCCCGTTTGGTTGCCTGTGAACCCCTTGGTTCGCATTGGGCCAGCAATTTTCGGCCCGTTTGGTTGCCTGGGCGAGCCGTGTTCTTGCATGAACCGGTTCTTAAAGCAACGTCGGGTCAGGCCACGGAGGAACGCCTGAAATGACAGTTTCTCCAGGGACAGGCCCGTTCTTGAGCATCCTTGCTCCACTGATGCAACGCCTGCACGTACTCTGAGTTAGGCTCACTCTCCTTACACTACTCCACACACCCTCTTCTCAAATCAACACAAACATAGTCCAAATCGAAATAAACTGTACATGAAAAAGATGCATGTTGATGATAGGAATCAATTCCCACAATCGGTTTCGAGTTTCGTAAGTCGTATATTGTCAATTTCGTGTATGAAGTTTTGAGCGAATTTTGTCAAATTTGTCGCACACGCTCAACCGTTTGAAATTTCCTTTGAGGGGTGGGTTCACCTCACCATTCCACATGATTTTCATGTTGAAAGGTTTTCGTTTTGGTGGACATAGACGGATAAATAAATGACTCACTAGTATATTAACGTGTACGTATGTGTGAGTATAGTTTGCATTACTTTTGCTCAACTTCTCGCTTGTCATCTTCATAGACGGCGATGTGGTGATGATATGTGAGAAGTGAGAGGTGATAACCCATGGTAGTGGTGGCATGGTGATGTTCATCTTCGTGGTCCACGACGTGATGATGCTTGTGACCGGCGTGACCGACGGTGTCATGGTGGTATTCAGTTTCGTCATCGTCGACATGGTTATGCTTGTGACAGGCGTGAACGGTGGTGTCATGGTGGTGTTTGTCTTCGTGTTCGACGACGTGGTGATGCTTGTGACCGGCGTGACCGGTGGTGTCATGGTGGTCTCGTCTTCGTGGTCGACGACATGGTGATGCTTGTGGCCGGTGTCACCGATTGCATCATGGTTTTCTTCATCCTCGTGGTCGGCGAGGTGGTGATGCTTTCTGGCCGGCGTGAACGACGGTGCTGTGGTGGTCTTCATCTTTGTGGTCGGCGACGTGCCCATGCTTCTGACCGGCGTGACTGACAGTGTCATGGTGGTATTCAGCTTCGTCACCGGCGTGACCGACGGTGTCATGGTGGTCTTCATCTTCGTGGTCGGCGACGTGGTGACGATTTTGACCGGCGTGATCGGCGGTGCCATGGTGGTGTCTACCTTCGTGATCGCTGACGTGCCGAAGCTTGTGAATGCCGGCGTGAGGCTTTGTGATAGGTGAGGAGGTGAGAGGTAATGTCACCATGTGGATAAGTGGTGAGGCTATTACTGGGCTCGTATGAAACCAAACAAACTGAGCCATTCGTTTCTGCTGGGCCAAACAATTCTGCACAACCTATCAAACAACAGCCCAAAACTGCACCGTGGCCCGTTCGCGACACGCAAGTGCTCCCATCTCGTTGGCGCAGTCATGCAAGGAATCGGCACAGGCAACCAAACGCGTCCTAGATTTAGCTGCTTTGGCCGCTGAAGTGGAGGAAGACACCGACTCTGGCTGCTGGTTAGCATCCCAACCTTTTATAATGACCGCCGCCCCTACCCCTCCTACGCTGGCCACGACGGACCCAAGCACGAGCGACCTCATCGGCGCGTTGGTGGGAAAGAGTTTGGAAGAGACGTGGTGACCGACGAGGGGAAGACTGCTTGTCGGGTACAGGAAAACCAGGGTATCCCGAACACACTGAGTTCGGGTCCATGTGCACCTTCAGAGCATCTCTAGCAGAGCCTGTAAAAAGTGGAACCGAAAAACACGAGTTCGGTGCACCGAACTCGTGTTTACGGGTCGGAAAATGGCTTTCGCAGAACAGAGCCCGTAACGAAAACTGGAAAACAGAATATTCTGTTTTACAGTTTTCGTTTACGGACTCTGTTCTGCGCCTGAGGCATCCGAACCCGTAAAAACAAGGTTTATGAAATTAATTTGCATATGATTGATAACGCGTGAAGCACACGTCCGTTGGGAACCCCAAGAGGAAGGTGTGATGCGTACAGCAGCAAGTTTTCCCTCAGTAAGAAACCAAGGTTATCGAACCAGTAGGAGATGAAGGTCACGTGAAGGTTGTTGGTGAAGGAGTGTAGTGCGACGCAACACCAGGGATTCCGGCGCCAACGTGGAACCTGCACAACACAATCACAATACTTTGCCCCAACTTAACAGTGAGGTTGTCAATCTCACCGGCTTGCTGAAAACAAAGGATTAAACGTATGGTGTGGAGAATGATGTTTGTTTGCGAAGAACAACAGAGAACAGAGATTGCAGTAGATTGTATTTCAGATGTAAAAGAATGGACCGGGGTTCACAGTTCACTAGTGGTGTCTCTCCAATAAGATAAATAGCATGCTGGGTGAACAAATTATAGGTGGGCAATTGACAAATAAAGATTTATATACATATCATGATGATCACTATGAGATTTCATCAGGGCATTACGACAAAGAACATAGACCGCCATCCAGCATGCATCTATGCCTAAAAAGTCCACCTTCAGGTTAGCATCCGCACCCCTTCCAGTATTAAGTTGCAAACAACAGACAATTGCATTAAGTATGGTGCGTAATGTAATCAACACAAATATCCTTAGACAAAGCATCGATGTTTTATACCTAGTGGCAATAGCACATACACAACCTTAGAATTTCTGTCACTGTCCCAGATTCAATGGAGGCATGAACCCACTATCGAGCATAAATACTCCCTCTTGGAGTTACAAGTATCAACTTGGCCAAAGCCTCTACTAGCAACGGAGAGCATGCAAGAACATAAACAACACATATATGATAGATCAATAATCAACTTGACATATTATTCCATATTCATCGGATCCCACCAAACACAACATGTAGCATTACAAATAGATGATCTTGATCATGTTAGGCAGCTCACAAGATCTAAACATGATAGCACAAGAGGAGAAGACAACCATCTAGCTACTGCTATGGACCCATAGTCCAAGGATGAACTACTCACGCATCAGTCCGGAGGCGGGCATGGTGATGTAGAGCCCTCCGGTGATGATTCCCCTCCCGGAAGGGTGTCAGAGGCGATCTCCTGAATCCCCCGAGATGGGATTGGCGGTGGCGGCGTCTCTGGAACTTTTTCCGTATCGTGGCTCTCAATACTAGGGTTTTCGCGACGGAGAGTTTAAGTAGGCGGAAGGGCAGCGCAGGGGGGCTCTCGAGGGGCCCACCCCATAGGGTGGCGCGGGCCCCTCCTTGGCCGCGCCGCCCTATGGTGGTGGCTCCTCGTGGCCCCACTTCGTATCCTCTTCGGTCTTCTGGAAACTCCGTGGAAAAATAAGACCGTGGGCTTTTGTTTCGTCCAATTCCGAGAATATTTCCTGTGTAGGATTTCTGAAACCAAAAACAGCAGAAAATAGGAACTGGCGCTTCGGCATCTTGTTAATAGGTTAGTGCCGGAAAATGCATCAAAACATCATAAAGTGTGAACAAAACATGTAGGTATTGTCATAAAACTAGCATGGAACATAAGAAATTATAGATATGTTGGAGACGTATCAAGCATCCCCAAGCTTAGTTCCTACTCGCCCTTGATGACCCACAAGTATAGGGGGTGTATCGTAGTATCTTCGATAAGTAAGAATGTCGATCCCAACAAGGAGCAGAAGGTGTTGACAAGCAATTTCGATGAAGGATTCACTGTAAATGCTCACAGACATGTATTCAGGGGGTTTTGATATAGCAGATGAAATAAGTACAAGTAAGTAAAGTGCGAGAGAAATAATTGCAGCGAGTGGCCCAATCCTTTTTAGCACAAAGGACAAGCCGGTTTGTTTACTTATAATGACCAAACGTTCTTGAGGACACACGGGAATTTAGTCTAGTGCTTTCGCTTCATATAGCTGATTAATCTTCATTGTTTTGATAAGTGTTGTGTGGGTGAACCTATGCTAATGTACCGCCCTTCCTAGGACTAATACATACTTGTGATTATACCCCTTGCAAGCATCCGCAACTACAAGAAAGTAATTAAGATAAATCTAACCACAGCCTTAAACTCTGAGATCCTGCTATCCCTCCTGCATCGATATACTAACGGGGGCTTAGGTTTCTGTCACTCCGGCAACCCCGCAATTAGCAAACGAATACAAGATGCACTCCCCTAGGCCCATAAATGGTGAAGTATCATGTAGTCGACATTCACATGACACCACTAGAAGAATAACACCACAACTTAAATATCATAACATTGAATACTAGCCAACATAATTCACTACTAACATTTAGACTTCACCCATGTCCTCAAGAACTAAACGAACTACTCACGAGACATCATATGGAACATGAGCAGAGGTGATATGATGATGAATAACAATCTGAACATAAACCTTGGTTCAACGGTTTCACTCAATAGCATCAATAACAAGTAGAAATCAACACCGGGAGAGTTTCCCCTATCAAACAATCAAGATCAAACCCAAATTGTTACATCGGTGATGAGGTGCAGCGGTGGAGATGGTGGTGATGATGATGATGACGATGGAGATGATGATGGAGATGATGTCCAGCTTGATGACGGCGATGATGGCGTCGATTTCCCCCTCCGGGAGGGAATTTCCCCGGCAGATTTCAGCCTGCCGGAGAGCTCTTTTCTCTCTGGTGTTCTCCGCCCCGCAGAGGCGGTTGTGACTCTTCGTGACTATCCTCTGGGGCTTAGGTTTTCGGGACGAAGACGTACGCGAAGAAAAGGAGGCGAGAGGGGGCTGTGGGCCCCCTCCTCACAGGGCGGCGCGGCCAGGCCTTGGGCCGCGCCGGCCTATGAGGTGGGCCCACCCCGGGTCCCCTCGGCTCCCCCTTCTGGCTCCCTTCGTCTTCTGGAAAAATAGGATTTTTCATATAATTTCCGTCAACTGTTGATCTTCCGAAATATTGCATTCTGACGGTGCTTTTTCCAGCAGAATCCTGGCTCCGGTGCGCGATCCTCAAATAATCATGAAACATGCAAAATAGATGAAATTACATAAGTATCATCTCCAAATATGAAATATATCAATGAATACCAGCAAATTATGATATAAAATAGTGATGCAAAATGGACGTATCAACTCCCCCCAAGCTTAGACTTCGCTTGTCCCCAAGCGAAAGTGAACTCGGTAAACAAGACCACATGTTTATGGAGTGAAGAGTCGATAAATAAAATACGGACAAGAAGCATCATGTTCATTCACACAAGACATTCTAGTAGACAACTTCCTCATATAATTCAACTTGAAACAAGTAGAAGGAAATCACAAATAAAGGTGCATAGGAAATCATAATTGGTGATGGCAAACTTTGTTCTTGGTCAGAGAACAGTTAACAGATTATACCCATCTATTGAGCAGCGCTCTCATATTAAAGCTTATGGTAAACTTGCATACTCAATCATAGTAATCTCCTCATAATCATTGATAACTTTCAAAGCTATATTCATTCAGATAAAACCTGTACTAAACAAGGAAGAATAAAAGACATGATGAAATAGATCACAATATAGATGGTTGGATCACAACAACTGAAATGCTTGCTTGAGATGGATGGAAATAGGTTTACTGACTCAACATAAAGTAAAAGACAGGCCCTTCGCAGAGGGGAGCAGGGATTAAATCATGTGCTAGAGCTTTTCAAGTTTTGAAATCATATAGAGAGAATAAAAGTAAAGTTTTTAGAGTTGTTTGTTGTTGTCAACGAATGGTAGCGGGTACTCTAACCCCCTTGCCAAACAGACCTCCAAAGAGCGGCTCCCATGAAGGACGTTATCTCTACCAGCAAGGTAGATCGTCCCTCTTCTCTTTTGTTTACACATGTACTTTAGTTTATTTAAGGATGACACTCCCCCCAACCTTTGCTTACACAAGCCATGGCTAACCGAATCCTCGGGTGCCTTCCAACAATCTCATACCATGGAGGAGTGTCTATTGCAAAATTAAGTTGCTTACTGATGAATCAGGGCAAAACATGTGAAGAGAATTATTAATGAAGGTTGATTAATTGGGGCTGGGAACCCCGTTGCCAGCTCTTTTTGCAAAATTAAAGGATAAGTGGATGAAGCCACTAGTCCATTAGTGGAAGCTGCCCAACAAGATTGAAAGATAAAACACCACATACTTCCTCATGAGCTATAAAACATTGACACAAATAAGAAGTAATAGCTTTTGAATTATTTAAAGGTAGCACATGAAGTATTTACTTGGAATGGTAGGGAAATACCACATAATGGGTAGTTATGGTGGACACTGGTGGCATAGGTTTGGTTTAAAGGTTTGGATGCACGAGAAGTATTCCCTCTCGGTACAGGTCTTTGGCTAGCAAGGTTAATTAGCAAGCATAAGAGTTGAGGGAAACAAACAAATCTACATGTGATAGAAACAATCATGCATCTTACTTGTAAGCACAAACAATTTTAACTTCAGAATACTAAGCCAAGAACTTAACAAGAAAGATAATAACATATCTACATGTGTTTCCTCTTTTCTACTTAAACTCAAAGTGTTGTTGCTATTGACCAATGCTAAGTTTGTCAAAACCAAATAGATATACTCAATGCTCCCAAAGTGATACCAATACTAATAACCAGATCAATCATATAATAGAGATTGCAAACTAAAATAAGATGTGCAATATGTAGATGATAAGGCTTCTCATTAATATTCCATAATGATAACTCACACCAAGGGATACATAGATAACCAACTAAAGAGAGATACTTCCATACCGCAACACTTCTTATATGATAACTTCCCTACTCATGATATGACACTACTTGAAAGTAAAAAGATAAAAGATAGTGATGATGTGATACCGCGGCACTCCCCCAAGCTTGGAACAAACCAAGGGGATGCCAATACCGATGACGAATTACTCCTTCGGCGGTGGTGATGATGAATTCTTCCCGTGATTCTTAAAGATCTCCTTCAACTTCAGCTTCTCAGTTTGGCAATTCTGCACTAAGACTCGAAGAGATTCATTGTTGTCCACAGACGTCGGTGGTGGCTTTGTGATGGAAATTGAGTGATACTCCAGCATTCTGCGCAATCGGTGGTTCTCCTCCTGAAGTATCTCCACCTCTCTTCTCAAAGCACGGTATTGATCACAAAACTCATCAGTAACCCGCAGTGCTTCCTCCACAGCAGGGAAAGAGCCGAGGTTAAGGGCAGGCGGTAGAGGTCCCTGCAAGTTATGAGAAAAAGAACGTCCAGTGTTAACCGATCCCACCAAGATTGGCTTACTTCCCGCAGTTTGCCGCTTCCTTTTTGTTGAAGACATCCCCTTAACTTCCTCCAAAGGCTCCTTCTCCTTGTTGTTGGAGGCCATGGTGCTTCTAGATCAAGGACGGATCCTGGCTGAAACAGCTCAAAACAAAACACGTCGAGAAAACGATATACGGACCTCCAGGGGTCCGGGGGATTATATAGCAAAAAATTTCGCGACAAAAGGAAAGTACCAGGTCGAACCAGAGTCGGAGAGGGGCGACGAGGCGGCCTCCTCACAGGGCGGCGCGGCCAGGCTGGGGCCCGCGCCGGCCTGTGGGGGCACGCCCTCGTGCGTCTCCTCCACTCCGTTTCGATCTCGTAATTTTTCATATTTTCCAAAAGTTGCAAAAACATTGTTCGGAAAGTTAAACGCGGACTTTTTCTTACCAGAACTGTTACCTATCCAAAATCGGACTCTGCAGGATTGCCAACTTGGCCTTTGATGAAAGCTTCCGGAGTCACCACTTGAATAACATCAACATCTTCATTATAAGAATCACCCGAGATATAATGCTTGAGTCTTTGTCCATTCACCACTTGTGTGGCATTACCTTGCAGAGAGCTAATTTTAATTGCTCCTGATCGATACACCTCATCAATGACATATGGTCCTTCCCATTTTGAAAGTAATTTCCCTGCAAAAAATCTGAGACGAGACCGATACAATAGGACTTTATCTCCAACATTAAATTCTCTTTTGATAATTCTTCTATCATGCCATTTCTTAACTTTCTCTTTAAAGA
The DNA here is from genome assembly GCF_019359855.2 of Lolium perenne. NCBI lineage: Eukaryota > Viridiplantae > Streptophyta > Magnoliopsida > Poales > Poaceae > Lolium > Lolium perenne. Next base: position 281,552,834 of record NC_067250.2, read on the forward strand.
GTTTAGCATTTTCATAGGCTTCATTTCTCCATTCATCTAAAGAACTTAATTGTAGCAATCTTTTCGATCTTACCGGCAAGTTTAGGATCTTTATTTAGTTCTCTCACAGCCCAATAAGCTTTGTGCTCTAGTTCTAAAGGTAAATGACAAGCTTTCCCATAAACCATTTTATACGGTGACATACCCATGGGATTTTTATAAGCAGTTCTATAAGCCCATAGTGCTTCTTTCAATTTAATAGCCCAATTCTTTCTAGATTTATTAACAGTCTTTTGCAAGATAGATTTAATCTCTCTATTTGATAATTCTACTTGCCCACTAGTTTGAGGATGATAGGCAGAAGCAATTCTATGATTAATACCATACTTAGCAAGAGTTTTTCTAAAACCACCATGAATAAAATGAGAACCTCCATCAGTCATAATATATCTAGGAACTCCAAATCTAGGGAAAATGATATCTAAAAGCATTCTTAAAGAGGTCTCACCATCAGCACTTTTTGTAGGTATGGCTTCCACCCATTTAGTAACATAATCAACAGCGACAAGTATATGAGTGTTACCTTCTGAAGAAGGGAAAGGACCCATGAAGTCAAATCCCCAACAATCGAAGGGTTCAATAACAAGAGTATAATTCATAGGCATTTCATTGCGTCTGGAGATATTACCAACCCTTTGACATTCATCACAAGATAAAATGAATTTCCTTGCATCTTTAAAGAGAGTTGGCCAATAAAAACCTGATTGTAGAACCTTTTGCGCGGTCCTATCTCTAGCGTGATGTCCTCCATAAACACTATCATGACATTTACTCAATATTTCCTGTTGTTCATATTCAGGAACACATCTTCGCAGAATACCATCCACTCCTTCTTTATATAAGTGTGGGTCATCCCAAAAATAATGCCTCAAGTCATAAAAGAATTTCCTCCTTTGCTGAGCTGAAAAAGTTGGAGGCAAGTACTTGGATACAATAAAGTTAGCATAATCAGCGTACCAAGGGCTATCTCGCGAGCTCACCTTTATTACAGCCAATTGTTCATTTGGAAAACTATCATTAACAGGAACAGGATCATAAGTAATATTTGCCAATCTAGACAAATTATCAGCAACAGGATTATCATCACCTTTCCTATCTATAATATGCAGATCAAATTCTTACAAAAGAAGTACCCATCTAATAAGCCTTGGCTTAGCATCTTTCTTTGTCATAAGGTATCTAATTGCAGCATGATCAGTATGAATTGTAACTTTTGAATCAACAATATAGGATCTAAACTTATCACAAGCAAAGACTACAGCTAATAATTCTTTTTTCAGTTGTAGCATAATTTTTTTGAGCAGCATCAAGAGTTTTGCTAGCATAATGAATAACATTCAATTTCTTATCTACTCGCTGTCCAAGAACAGCGCCTACAGCAAAATCACTAGCATCACACATAATCTCAAAAGGTAAATTCCAATCAGGAGGTTCAACTACAGGAGCAGTTGTTAAGGCTTTCTTTAGAGTTTCAAAAGCTTCCTTACAATCATCATCAAAAACAAAAGGTACATCTTTTTGAAGAAGATTAGTAAGAGGCTTTTAAATCTTAGAGAAGTCTTTAATAAATCTCCTATAAAACCCAGCATGACCAAGAACACTACGAATACCTTTAACATCCCTAGGATAGGGCATCTTCTCAATTGCTTCAACTTTAGCTCTATCAACTTCAATACCTCTCTCAGAAATTTTATGTCCCAATACAATTCCTTCATTAACCATAAAGTGGCACTTCTCCCAATTAAGAACAAGATTAGTTTCTTCACATCTCTGCAATACTTTATCAAGGTTTCGCAAGCAATTATCAAAAGAATTCCCATAGACAGAAAAATCATCCATGAATACCTCTACAATACTCTCACAAAAGCCATGAAAAATAGCAGACATGCATCTTTGAAAAGTAGTAGGAGCATTACATAAACCAAAAGGCATACGCCTATAAGCATAAGTTCCATAGGGACAGGTGAAAGTGGTTTTCTCTTGATCTTTAGTTTTAACAGCAATTTGTGAAAACCCAGAATAACCATCAAGAAAGCAAAAATGAGTATTTTTAGACAACCTTTCTAACATTTGATCAATAAATGGTAAAGGGTAATGATCTTTCTTAGTAACCTTATTAACTCTTCGATAATCGATGCACATTCTATACCCTACAACTACTCTTTGAGGGATGATCTCATCGTTATCATTAGGCACAACCGTCATTCCTCCTTTCTTAGGAACACAATGCACAAGACTAACCCATCTACTGTCAGCAATAGGATATATAATACCAGCTTCAAGAAGTTTTAATACCTCATTCCTTACCACATCCTTCATCTTCGGAATTAGACGACGTTGATGTTCAACAACAGGCTTTGCATCATCTTCCATATTGATAGCATGTTGGCAAATAGAGGGAGAAATCCCCTTCAAATCATCAAGAGTATAGCCAATAGCTCCTCGGTGTTTCTTCAATATTTCCAATAACCTTTCTTCCTCAATATCTGAAAGCTTAGAACTAATAATAACAGGATATATTTTCTTATCATCAATATGAGCATACTTAAGATTATCAGGCAATGGTTTTAAATCAAAAACAGGATCTTCCTTTGGTGGTGGTGTTGTACCTAAATCTTCAACCGGCAAGTCATGTTTAAGAATAGGTTGACGAATGAAAATTTCATTAAGCTCATTTCTTTCTTCCCTAAAGACTTCACTCTCACTATTCTCCAAATGTTGCTGCAAAGGATTATTAGGAGCAAGAGCAATAGACGCGCACTGTTCAACTCTAAAATCATTATTAGGCAAATCAGCTTTATAAGGAGTTTTGGCAAATTTAGAGAAATTAAACTCATAAGATTCACCAGCAAATTTAGTCATAATTTTTTCCTTCTTGCAATCTATAATAGCTCCACAAGTATTTAGGAAAGGTCTACCAAAAATAATAGGACAATACTTACTAGCAGCAGAACCAAGTACCAAAAAGTCAGCAGGATATTTAATCTTACCACATAGAACTTCCACATCTCGAACAATACCAATAGGAGAGATAGTTTCTCTATTAGCTAGCCGAATAACCACATCAATATCTTCAAGTTCACAAGAACCAATTTCATGCATGATCTCCGTATAAAGCTCATAAGGAATGGCGCTAATACTTGCACCAATATCACATAAACCATAATAACAATGATCACCAATTCTAACAGAGAGCATAGGAACACTGGCTTTCCGAGACTTATTACGATGCGAAACAATATTAGAAGCATCTTCACAGAAAATAATATGACCATCTTCTACATTTTCAGTCACAAGATCTTTAACTATTGCAACAGCAGGTTCAACCTTTATTTGTTCTTCAGGTTCTATAGGTTTCTTTGCACTTTTATTAACTGCACTAGATATAACAGAATACTCCTTCATTTTAGCAGGGAAAGGAGTTTTTTCAATATAAGCTTCAGGAAGAATATGATCAACAGTTTCAATTATAGCACATTTATTTATAGATGGATCAATTTTATCTTTATATGGTTCATGATACTTATCAAAATTCTTCCTAGGCAATTCAAAGTGAGATGCAAAGGCTTTATAAAGATTTACAACGACTTGAGAATCAAGACCATAAGTAGCACTAATATTACGAAATTTATCAGTATCCATAAAAACTTCAATGCATTTATAATCAAAGTTTATACCTGACTCTTGATACGACTCCAACGTATCGATAATTTCTTATGTTCCATGCCACATTATTGATGTTATCTACATGTTTTATGCACACTTTATGTCATATTCGTGCATTTTCTGGAACTAACCTATTAACAAGATGCCGAAGTGCCGATTCTTTGTTCTGCTGTTTTTGGTTTCAGAAATCCTAGTAACGAAATATTCTCGGAATTGGACGAAATCAAAGCCCAGGGGCCTATTTTTCCACGAAGCTTTCAGAAGTCCGAAGGAGAGACGAAGAGGGGCCACGGAGGGGCCACACCCTAGGGCGGCGCGGCCCCCCCCTTGGCCGCGCGGCCCTGTGGTGTGGGGCCCCCGTGCCGCCTCTTGACCTGCCCTTCCGCCTACAAATAGCCTCCGTGACGAAACCCCCAGTACCGAGAGCCACGATACGGAAAACCTTACTGAGACGCCGCCGCCGCCGATCCCATCTCGGGGGATCCAGGAGATCGCCTCCGGCACCGTGCCGGAGAGGGGATTCATCTCCCGGAGGACTCTACGCCGCCATGGTCGCCTCCGGAGTGATGTGTGAGTAGTCTACCCCTGGACTATGGGTCCATAGCAGTAGCTAGATGGTTGTCTTCTCCCCATTGTGCTATCATTATCGGATCTTGTGAGCTGCCTAACATGATCAAGATCATCTATCTGTAATTCTATATGTTGCGTTTGTTGGGATCCGATGAATAGAGAATACTTGTTATGTTGATTATCAAAGTTATATCTATGTGTTGTTTATGATCTTGCATGCTCTCCGTTATTAGTAGATGCTTTGGCCAAGTTGATGCTAGTAACTCCAAGAGGGAGTATTTATGCTCGATAGTGGGTGCATGTCTCCGTGAATCTGGAGGGGTGACAAGAACCACTAAGGTTACGGATGTGCTGTTGCCACTAGGGATAAAACATTGGTGCTATGTTCAAGGATGTAGTCACTAGTTACATTACGCGCAATACTTAATGCAATTGTCTGTTGTTAGCAACTTAATACTGGAGGGTTCGGATGATAACCTGAAGGTGGACTTTTTAGGCATAGATGCAGTTGGATGGCGGTCTATGTACTTTGTCGTAATGCCCAATTAAATCTCACTATACTCATCATGATATGTATGTGCATGGTCATGACCTCTTTATTTGTCAATTGCCCAACTGTAATTTGTTCACCCAACATGCTGTTTGTCTTATGGGAGAGACACCTCTAGTGAACTGTGGACCCCGGTCCAATTCTCTTTACTGAAATACAATCTACTGCAATACTGTTCTACTGTTTTCTGCAAACAATCATCTTCCACACAATACGGTTAATCCTTTGTTACAGCAAGCCGGTGAGATTGACAACCTCACTGTTTCGTTGGGGCAAAGTACTTTGGTTGTGTTGTGCAGGTTCCACGTTGGCGCCGGAATCCCTGGTGTTGCGCCGCACTACATCTCACCGCCATCAACCTTCAACGTGCTTCTTGACTCCTACTGGTTCGATAAACCTTGGTTTCTTACTGAGGGAAACTTGCTGCTGTACGCATCACACCTTCCACTTGGGGTTCCCAACGAGCGTGTGCTTTACGCGTCATCAAGCTAAATTTCTGGCGCCGTTGCCGGGGAGATCAAGACACGCTGCAAGGGGAGTCTCCACTTCTCAATCTCTTTACTTTGTTTTTGTCTTGCTTAGTTTTATTTACTACTTTGTTTGCTGCACTAAATCAAAATACAAAAAAATTAGTTGCTAGTTTTACTTTATTTGCTATCTTGTTTGCTATATCAAAAACACAAAAAAATTAGTTTACTTGCATTTACTTTATCTAGTTTGCTTTATTTCTTGTTGCTAAAATGGCCAACGCTGAACACACTAAGTTGTGTGACTTCACAACCACAAATAATAATGATTTCTTATGCACACCTATTGCTCCACCTGCTACTACAGCAGAATTCTTTGAAATTAAACCCGCTTTATCGAATCTTGTTATGCGAGAGCAATTTTCTCGGTGTTAGTTCTGATGATGCTGCTGCCCATCTTAATAATTTTGTTGAACTATGTGAAATGCAAAAATATAAAGATGTAGATGGTGATATTATTAAACTAAAATTGTTCCCTTTCTCATTAAGAGGAAGAGCTAAAGATTGGTTGCTATCTCTGCCTAAAAATAGTATTAATTCATGGACTAAATGCAAGGATGCTTTTATTGGTAGATATTATCCCCCTGCTAAAATTATATCTTTGAGGAGTAGCATAATGAATTTTAAACAATTAGATACTGAACATGTTGCTCAAGCTTGGGAAAGAATGAAATCTCTTGTTAAAAATTGCCCAACTCATGGACTGACTACTTGGATGATCATCCAAACCTTCTATGCAGGACTAAATTTTTCTTCACGGAATTTATTGGATTCAGCTACTGGAGGTACTTTTATGTCCATCACTCTTGGTGAAGCAACAAAGCTTCTTGATAATATGATGATCAACTACTCTGAATGGCACACGGAAAGAGCTCCACAAGGTAAGAAGGTAAATTCTGTCGAAGAAACCTCTTCCTTGAGTGATAAGATCGATGCTATTATGTCTATGCTTGTGACTGATAGGACTAATATTGATCCTAATAATGTTCCATTAGCTTCATTGGTTGCACAAGAAGAACATGTTGATGTAAACTTCATTAAAAATAATAATTTCAACAACAATGCTTACCGGAACAATTCTAGTAACAACTATAGGCCATATCCTTATAATAATGGCAACGGCTATGGTAATTCTTATGGGAATTCTTACAACAATAATAGGAATTCACCCCCTGGACTTGAAGCCATGCTTAAGGAATTTATTAGTACACAAACTGCTTTTAACAAATCTGTTGAAGAAAAGCTTGGGAAAATTGATATACTTGCTTCTAAAGTCGATAGTCTTGCTGCTGATGTTGATCTTTTGAAATCAAAAGTTTTGCCTAATGAGAATCATCATAATAAAATTGTTACTACAGCAAATGCCATTCAAGTTAGAATTAATGAGAATATAAGATTAATGGCTGAACTGCGTGCTAGGTGGGATAGAGAAGAAAATGAAAAACTAGCTAAAGAGAAGAATATAGCTAAAGTTTGGACTATTACCACCACTAGTAATGCTAATGCTACACATGTTGCTGCACCTCCTACTCATACTAATAAAAGAATTGGTGTTAGCAATGTTTCCACTTCTAATGCAAAGCGCGAAAAACTGCTCGAAATCGCTAAAACTTTGAAACTACCTTTGATAAAGCTGCTGAAATTTTTTCCAACATTGGGGATGATGATCCCATTGCTTTAGATTATAATGGTTTGAATTTTGATGATTGCCACATCTCTGAAGTTATAAAGTTCTTGCAAAAACTTGCTAAAAGTCCTAATGCTAGTGCTATAAATTTGGCTTTCACGCATCATATTACAAATGCTCTCATAAAAGCTAGAGAAGAGAAACTAGAGCGTGAAGCCTCTATTCCTAAAAAGCTAGAAGATGGTTGGGAGCCCATCATTAAGATGAAGGTTAAAGATTTTGATTGTAATGCTTTATGTGATCTTGGTGCAAGTATTTCTGTTATGCCTAAGAAAATTTATAATATGCTTGACTTGCCACCACTGAAAAATTGTTATTTGGATGTTAATCTTGCTGATCATTCTACAAAGAAACCTTTGGGTAAAGTTGATAATGTTCGCATTACTGTTAACAATAACCTTGTTCCCGTTGATTTTGTTGTCTTGGATATTGAATGCAATGCATCTTGTCCCATTATATTGGGAAGACCTTTTCTTCGAACTGTTGGTGCTATTATTGATATGAAGGAAGGTAATATAAAATATCAATTTCCTCTCAAGAAAGGTATGGAACACTTCCCTAGAAAGATAATGAAGGTACCTTTTGATTCTATTATGAGAACAAATTATGATGTTGACACTTCGTCTCTTGATAATACTTCATACACACTTTCTGCGCCTAGCTGAAAGGCGTTAAAGAAAAGCGCTTATGGGAGACAACCCATGTTTTTACCTACAGTACTTTGTTTTTATTTTGTGTCTTGGAAGTTGTTTACTACTGTAGCAACCTCTCCTTATCTTAGTTTTGTGTTTTGTTGTGCCAAGTTAAGCCGTTGATAGAAAAGTAAGTACTAGATTTGGATTACTGCGCAGTTTCAGATTTCTTTGCTGTCACGAATCTGGGTCTACCTCCCTGTAGGTAACTCAGAAAATTAAGCCAATTTACGTGCATGATCCACAGATATGTACGCAACTTTCATTCAATTTGAGCATTTTCATTTGAGCAAGTCTGGTGCCATTTTAAAATTCGTCAATACGAACTGTTCTGTTTTGACAGATTCTGCCTTTTATTTCGCATTGCCTCTTTTGCTATGATGGATGAATTTCTTTGATCCACTAATGTCCAGTAGCGTTATGCAATGTCCAGAAGTGTTAAGAATGATTGTGTCACCTCTGAATATGTTAATTTTTATTGTGCACTAACCCTCTAATGAGTTGTTTCGAGTTTGGTGTGGAGGAAGTTTTCAAGGATCAAGAGAGGAGTATGATGCAACATGATCAAGGAGAGTGAAAGCTCTAAGCTTAGGGATGCCCCAGTGGTTCACCCCTGCATATTCTAAGAAAACTCAAGCGTCTAAGCTTGGGGATGCCCAAGGCATCCCCTTCTTCATCGACAACATTATCAGGTTCCTCCCCTGAAACTATATTTTTATTCCATCACATCTTATGTGCTTTTTCTTGGAGCGTCGGTTTGTTTTTGTTTTTTGTTTTGTTTGAATAAAATGGATCCTAGCATTCACTTTATGGGAGAGAGACACGCTCCGCTGTAGCATATGGACAAGTATGTCCTTGGTTTCTACTCATAGTATTCATGGCGAAGTTTCTCCTTCGTTAAATTGTTATATGGTTGGAATTGGAAAATGATACATGTAGTAATTGCTATAAATGTCTTGGGTAATGTGATACTTGGCAATTGTTGTGCTCATGTTTAAGCTCTTGCATCATATGCTTTGCACCCATTAATGAAGAAATACATAGAGCATGCTAAAATTTGGTTTGCATATTTGGTTTCTCTAAGGTCTAGATAATTTCTAGTATTGAGTTTGAACAACAAGGAAGACGGTGTAGAGTCTTATAATGTTTTCAATATGTCTTTTATGTGAGTTTTGCTGCACCGGTTCATCCTTGTGTTTGTTTCAAATAAGCCTTGCTAGCCTAAACCTTGTATCGAGAGGGAATACTTCTCATGCATCCAAAATACTTGAGCCAACCACTATGCCATTTGTGTCCACCATACCTACCTACTACATGGTATTTTCCGCCATTCCAAAGTAAATTGCTTGAGTGCTACCTTTAAAATTCCATCATTCACCTTTGCAATATATAGCTCATGGGACAAATAGCTTAAAAACTATTGTGGTATTGAATATGTAATTATGCACTTTATCTCTTATTAAGTTGCTTGTTGCGCGATAACCATGTTTACTGGGGACGCCATCAATTATTCATTGTTGAATATCATGTGAGTTGCTATGCATGTCCGTCTTGTCTGAAGTAAGAGAGATCTACCACCTTATGGTTAAGCATGCATATGTTAGAGAAGAACATTGGGCCGCTAACTAAAGCCATGATCCATGGTGGAAGTTTCAGTTTTGGACAACAATCCTCAAATCTCAAATGAGAAAATTATTAATTGTTGTTATATGCTTATGCATAAAAGAGGAGTCCATTATCTGTTGTCTATGTTGTCCCGGTATGGATGTCTAAGTTGAAGAATAATCAATAGCGAGAAATCCAATGCGAGCTTTCTCCTTAGACCTTTGTACAGGCGACATAGAGGTACCCCTTTGTGACACTTGGTAAAAACAATGCATTGTGATGATCCGGTAGTCCAAGCTAATTAGGACAAGGTGCGGGCACTATTAGTATACTATGCATGAGGCTTGCAACTTATAAGATATAATTTACATGATGCATATGCTTTATTACTACCGTTGACAAAATTGTTTCATGTTTTCAAAATCAAAGCTCTAGCACAAATATAGCAATCGATGCTTTTCCTCTATGGAGGACCATTCTTTTACTTTCAATGTTGAGTCAGTTCACCTATTTCTCTCCACCTCAAGAAGCAAACACTTGTGTGAACTGTGCATTGATTCCTACATACTTGCTTATTGCATTTATTATATTACTCTATGTTGACAATATCCATGAGATATACATGTTACAAGTTGAAAGCAACCGCTGAAACTTAATCTTCTTTTATGTTGTTTCAATGCCTTTACTTTGAATTATTGCTTTATGAGTTAACTCTTATGCAAGACTTATTGATGCTTGTCTTGAAGTGCTATTCATGAAAAGTCTTTGCTTTATGATTCACTTGTTTACTCATGTCATATACATTGTTTTGATCGCTGCATTCACTACATATGCTTTACAAATAGTATGATCAAGATTATGATGGCATGTCACTCCAGAAATTATCTGTGTTATCGTTTTACCTGCTCGGGATGAGCAGAACTAAGCTTGGGGATGCTGATACGTCTCCAACGTATCGATAATTTCTTATGTTCCATGCCACATTATTGATGTTATCTACATGTTTTATGCACACTTTATGTCATATTCGTGCATTTTCTGGAACTAACCTATTAACAAGATGCCGAAGTGCCAGTTGCTGTTTTCTGCTGTTTTTGGTTTTAGAAATCCTAGTAACGAAATATTCTCGGAATTGGACGAAATCAAAGCCCAGGGGCCTATTTTTCCACGAAGCTTCCAGAAGTCCGAAGGAGAGACGAAGAGGGGCCACGGAGGGGCCACACCCTAGGGCGGTGCGGCCCCCCCCTTGGCCGCGCGGCCCTATGGTGTGGGGCCCCCGTGCCGCCTCTTGACCTGCCCTTCCGCCTACAAATAGCCTCCGTGACGAAACCCCCAGTACCGAGAGCCACGATACGGAAAACCTTACTGAGACGCCGCCGCCGCCGATCCCATCTCGGGGGATCCAGGAGATCGCCTCCGGCACCCTGCCGGAGAGGGGATTCATCTCCCGGAGGACTCTACGCCGCCATGGTCGCCTCCGGAGTGATGTGTGAGTAGTCTACCCCTGGACTATGGGTCCATAGCAGTAGCTAGATGGTTGTCTTCTCCCCATTGTGCTATCATTGTCGGATCTTGTGAGCTGCCTAACATGATCAAGATCATCTATCTGTAATTCTATATGTTGCGTTTGTTGGGATCCGATGAATAGAGAATACTTGTTATGTTGATTATCAAAGTTATATCTATGTGTTGTTTATGATCTTGCATGCTCTCCGTTATTAGTAGATGCTTTGGCCAAGTTGATGCTAGTAACTCCAAGAGGGAGTATTTATGCTCGATAGTGGGTTCATGTCTCCGTGAATCTGGAGGGGTGACAAGAACCACTAAGGTTACGGATGTGCTGTTGCCACTAGGGATAAAACATTGGTGCTATGTTCAAGGATGTAGTCACTAGTTACATTACGCGCAATACTTAATGCAATTGTCTGTTGTTAGCAACTTAATACTGGAGGGGGTTCGGATGATAACCTGAAGGTGGACTTTTTAGGCATAGATGCAGTTGGATGGCGGTCTATGTACTTTGTCGTAATGCCCAATTAAATCTCACTATACTCATCATGATATGTATGTGCATGGTCATGCCCTCTTTATTTGTCAATTGCCCAACTGTAATTTGTTCACCCAACATGCTGTTTGTCTTATGGGAGAGACACCTCTAGTGAACTGTGGACCCCGGTCCAATTCTCTTTACTGAAATACAATCTCTTGCACATCTTTGTTCTCTTTGTTTTCTGCAAACAATCATCTTCCACACAATACGGTTAATCCTTTGTTACAGCAAGCCGGTGAGATTGACAAACTCACTGTTTCGTTGGGGCAAAGTACTTTGGTTGTGTTGTGCAGGTTCCACGTTGGCGCCGGAATCCCTGGTGTTGCGCCGCACTACATCTCGCCGCCATCAACCTTCAACGTACTTCTTGACTCCTACTGGTTCGATAAACCTTGGTTTCTTACTGAGGGAAACTTGCTGCTGTACGCATCACACCTTCCACTTGGGGTTCCCAACGAGCGTGTGCTTTACGCGTCATCAACTCTCTATCTTTGTCGTTCTCCCATCCTTCAGTATTCTCCTGGATCCGATCAAGAAGGTCCCTTTTAAACTCTTCTTTATTGCGTGTAAATGATCCAGAGCAAGAAGTATCCAGCAAAGTCTTATCTTGAAAAGACAGTCTTGCATAGAAATTATCAATAATAATATTACCAGGAAGCTCATGAATGGGGCATATGAGCATTAAAGACTTCAATCTCCCCCAAGCTTGGGCAATACTTTCTCCATCATGAGGCCAGAAATTATATATGCGGTTCCGATCTTTGTGAATTTCACTTGGAGGATAGAATTTGGAATAAAATAAAGGCACAATGTCCTCCCAATCAAGAGAATCCCTATTCTTCAACAATTTATACCAGTGCGCTGCTTTACCAGACAGCGATATAGAGAATAGTTTCTTCATAACTTCATCCATAGCAATACCTGCACATTTGAATAACCCGCATAATTCATGTAAAAACAGTAAATGATCACCAGGATGGACAGTTCCATCCCCTTCATAGCGGTTATCCACGACACGTTCAATAATTTTCATAGGTATTTTGTATGGAACCTCTTTCTCACCTGGCGCCTCATCCACTACCCTTGCAGTAGTAGTAGATTTCCCAAAGAGGAATTCAAGAGAAGGCCTCTCCATAATGATTTATAGCAGCAGGCAGAAATAAAAACAACACGTACAGTAAAAGTTTCCCTTACCAATTCCACTTACCAATAGAGCTTCACTCCCCGGCAACGGCGCCAGAAAATAGTCTTGATGACCCACAAGTATAGGGGGTGTATCGTAGTATCTTCGATAAGTAAGAATGTCGATCCCAACGAGGAGCAGAAGGTGTTGACAAGCAGTTTCGATGAAGGATTCACTGTAAATGCTCACAGACAAGTATTCAGGGGGTTTTGATATAGCAGATGAAATAAGTACAAGTAAGTAAAGTGCGAGAGAAATAATTGCAGCGAGTGGCCCAATCCTTTTTAGCACAAAGGACAAGCCGGTTTGTTTACTTATAATGACCAAACGTTCTTGAGGACACACGGGAATTTAGTCTAGTGCTTTCGCTTCATATAGCTGATTAATCTTCATTGTTTTGATAAGTGTTGTGTGGGTGAACCTATGCTAATGTACCGCCCTTCCTAGGACTAATACATACTTGTGATTATACCCCTTGCAAGCATCCGCAACTACAAGAAAGTAATTAAGATAAATCTAACCACAACCTTAAACTCTGAGATCCTGCTATCCCTCCTGCATCGATATACTAACGGGGGCTTAGGTTTCTGTCACTCCGGCAACCCCGCAATTAGCAAACGAATACAAGATGCACTCCCCTAGGCCCATAAATGGTGAAGTATTATGTAGTCGACGTTCACATGACACCACTAGAAGAATAACACCACAACTTAAATATCATAACATTGAATACTAGCCAACATAATTCACTACTAACATTTAGACTTCACCCATGTCCTCAAGAACTAAACGAACTACTCACGAGACATCATATGGAACATGATCAGAGGTGATATGATGATGAATAACAATCTGAACATAAACCTTGGTTCAACGGTTTCACTCAATAGCATCAATAACAAGTAGAAATCAACACCGGGAGAGTTTCCCCTATCAAACAATCAAGATCAAACCCAAATTGTTACAGCGGTGACGAGGTGCAGCGGTGGAGATGGTGGTGATGATGATGATGACGATGGAGATGATGATGGAGATGATGTCCAGCTTGATGACGGCGATGATGGCGTCGATTTCCCCCTCCGGGAGGGAATTTCCCCGGCAGATTTCAGCCTGCCGGAGAGCTCTTTTCTCTCTGGTGTTCTCCGCCCCGCAGAGGCGGCTGTGACTCTTCACGACTATCCTCTGTGGCTTAGGTTTTCGGGACGAAGACGTACGCGAAGAAAAGGAGGCGAGAGGGGGCTGTGGGCCCCCTCCTCACAGGGCGGCGCGGCCAGGCCTTGGGCCGCGCCGGCCTATGAGGTGGACCCACCCCGGGTCCCCTCGGCTCCCCCTTCTGGCTCCCTTCATCTTATGGAAAAATAGGATTTTTCATATAATTTCCGTCAACTGTTGATCTTCCGAAATATTGCATTCTGACGGAGCTTTTTCCAGCAGAATCCTGGCTCCGGTGCGCGATCCTCAAATAATCATGAAACATGCAAAATAGATGAAATTACATAAGTATCATCTCCAAATATGAAATATATCAATGAATAACAACAAATTATGATATAAAATAGTGATGCAAAATGGACGTATCAACTCCCCCCAAGCTTAGACTTCGCTTGTCCCCAAGCGAAACTGAACTCGGTAAACAAGACCACATGTTTATGGAGTGAAGAGTCGATAAATAAAATACGGACAAGAAGCATCATGTTCATTCACACAAGACATTCTAGTAGACAACTTCCTCATATAATTCAACTTGAAACAAGTAGAAGGAAATCACAAATAAAGGTGCATAGGAAATCATAATTGGTGATGGCAAACTTTGTTCTTGGTCAGAGAACAGTTAACAGATTATACCCATCTATTGAGCAGCGCTCTCATATTAAAGCTTATGGTAAACTTGCATACTCAATCATAGTAATCTCCTCATAATCATTGATAACTTTCAAAGCTATATTCATTCAGATAAAACCTGTACTAAACAAGGAAGAATAAAAGACATGATGAAATAGATCACAATATAGATGGTTGGATCACAACAACTGAAATGCTTGCTTGAGATGGATGGAAATAGGTTTACTGACTCAACATAAAGTAAAAGACAGGCCCTTCGCAGAGGGGAGCAGGGATTAAATCATGAGCAGGCCCACCCCGGGTCCCCTCGGCTCCCCCTTCTGGCTCCCTTCGTCTTCTGGAAAAATAGGATTTTTCATATAATTTCCGTCAACTGTTGATCTTCCGAAATATTGCATTCTGACGGTGCTTTTTCCAGCAGAATCCTGGCTCTGGTGCGCGATCCTCAAATAATCATGAAACATGCAAAATAGATGAAATTACATAAGTATCATCTCCAAATATGAAATATATCAATGAATAACAGCAAATTATGATATAAAATAGTGATGCAAAATGGACGTATCAGCCCTCGAGTAGGTAAACGATAAAAACAATAATTTCTGAAGTGACATGCTACCATCATAATCTTGATCAACATTATTGTAAAGCATATGAGATGAATGGAGTGATTCGAAGCAATAGATTGCTAACAAAGAGATAATGATTAAACAACTGAATCATAAAGCAAAACTTTTCATGAATAGTACTTTCAAGACAAGTATCAACAAGACTTGCATAAGAGCTAACTCATAAAGCAATAGATTCAAAGTAGAAGGTTTCGAAGCAACACAAAGGATGATTAAGTTTTAGCAATTTCTTTCAACTTGTAACATGTATATCTCATGGATAATTGTCAACATAAAGTAATATAACAAGTGCAATAAGTAAACATGTAAGAATCAATGCACACAGTTGACACAAGTGTTTGCTTCTAAGATAGAAAGAAGTAGGTAGACTGACTCAACATAAAGTAAAAGAATGGCCCTTCGCAGAGGGAAGCATGGATTACTATTTTTGTCCTAGAGCTTTTATTTTGAAAACATAGAAACAATTTTGTCAACGGTAGTAATAATTCATATGTGTTATGCATAAAACCTCTTATAAGTTGCAAGCCTCATGCATAGAATACCAATAGTGCTCGCACCTTGTCCTAATTAGCTTGGATTTACATGGATTATCATTGCATAACATATGTTTCAACCAAGTGTCACAAAGGGGTACCTCTATGCTGCCTGTACAAAGGTCCAAGGAGATAAATCGCGTTTGATTTCTCGTTTTTGATAGATCTCAACTAAAGACATCCATACCGGGACAACATAGAAAACAGATAATGGACTCCTCTTTAATGCATAAG
This sequence comes from Lolium perenne, assembly GCF_019359855.2. Classification (NCBI taxonomy): domain Eukaryota; kingdom Viridiplantae; phylum Streptophyta; class Magnoliopsida; order Poales; family Poaceae; genus Lolium; species Lolium perenne. The sequence continues at coordinate 281,568,641 of NC_067250.2, forward strand.
CATCCAACAACAGTTAATATTCTCATAAGAGATTGAGGATTAATGTCCAAACTGAAAACTTCCACCATGATACATGGCTTTGGTTAGCAGCCCAATGTTCTTCTCTAACAATATGCATACTCAAACCATTTAATCATGATAAATCACCCTTACTTCAGACGAGACGAACATGCATAGCAACTCACATGATATTCAACAAAGGTGTAAAAAGTTGATGACGTCCCCAGAAACATGGTTACCGCTCAACAAGCAACTTATAAGAACTAAGATACATAGGTACATATTCATCACCACAATAGTTTTTAAGCTATTTTCCCATGAGCTATATATTGCAAAGACAAAGGAATGAAATTTTAAAGGTAGCACTCAAGTAATTTACTTTGGAATGGCAGAAAAATACCACATATAGGTAGTTATGGTGGACACAAATGGCATGGGTTTTGGCTCAAGATGTTTGGATGCACGAGAAGCATTTCCTCTCAGTACAAGGCTTTGGCTAGCAAGGTTGTTTGAAGCAAACACAAGTATGAACAGGTACATCAAAACTTACACAAGAACATATTGCAAGCATTATAAGACTCTACACTGTCTTCCTTATTGTTCAAACACTTTTACCAGAAAATATCTAGACCTTAGAGAGATCAATCATGCAAACCAAATTTCCACAAGCTCTACGGTAGTTCTCCACTAATAGATTTAAACTACATGATGCAAGAGCTTAAACATGATCTATGAGAGGTCAAAACAATTGCCAAGTATCAAATTATTCAAGACCATATGAAGCATTTTCTGATTCCAACCAAATAGCAATTAACGAAGCAGTTTCAGCCTTCTCCATGAACATTAAAGCATAACTAAGAACACAAGTGTTCAATATGAAAAACGGAGCGTGTCTATCTCCAATACAAGGATTGTGGGATCCGAATTTATTCAAACATAAACAAAAATAAAAGCAAACAGACGCTCCAAGTAAAGAACATAAGATGTGATGGAATAAAAATATAGTTTCACTAGAAGTGACCTGATAAGTTGTCGATGAAGAAGGGGATGCCTTGGGCATCCCCAAGCTTAGATGCTTGAGTCTTCTTGAAATTTGCAGGGATGAACCACGGGGGCATCCCCAAGCTTAGACTTTTCACTCTTCTTGATCTTATTGTATCATCCTCTTCTCTTGACCCTTGAAAACTTCCTCCACACCAAACTTTAAGCAAACTCATTAGAGGGTTAGTGCATAATCAAAAATTCACATATTCAGAGGTGACATAATCATTCTTAACACTTCTGGACATTGCACAAAGCTACTGAAAGTTAATGGAGCAAAGAAATCCATTCAACATAGCAAAAGAGGCAATGCGAAATAAAAGGCAGAATCTGTCAAAACAGAATAGTCCGTAAAGACGAATTTTTCTGAGGCACTTAACTTGCTCAGATGGAAAAACTCAAAACTAATAAAAGTTGCGTACATATCTGTGGATCACGCACGTAAATTGGCAGATTTTTTTGACTCTTCTACAGAGATATCTACGCAAATTCGTGACAGACAGCAAATCTGTTTCTGTGCAGAAATCCAAATCTAGTATCAACCTTACTATAGAGACTTTACTTGGCACAAAAACATGATAAGGAGAGGTTGCTACAGTATTAACAACTTCCAAGACTCAACAATACAGTAGTAAAATAAAACCATGGGTTATCTCCCAACAAGTGCTTTTCTTTAACGCCTTTCAGCTAGGCGCAGAAAGTGCAAATCAAGTAACATCAAGAGATGAAGCATTAACATCATTACCAGGGGAGTTGGGAGTTTTCTCAACAATGCATTGTATCTTGTCTATGTAAGTAGCTCCTATTTCATTGCTCTTAGGCTTACTATTCTCATCAAACAAATTTTCAGGAACAAGCCAAGCATAATTATTTTCTAGAGCTTCATGCATCCCTAGGAGCTTACTAGGTATCGGTACTTTAATCTCCCCTCACCATTGACGTTATTAGTGTACTTTAATCTATCCATGTCCATCTTTTCAAGTGTTTTTGCAAAATCAGTATAAAAGCCAAGCTTCTTATGCTTAATAAAAACTTTTCTAGCTTCTTTAGCTACATCACCAAATTCTCTAAGAAGGACCTCTAAAACAAAATCCCTCTTTTCTCCCATTTCCATATCAGAGAGTGTAAGAAACATATGTTGCATTATTGGATTAAGATTAACAAATCTAGCTTCCAACATGTGCACTAAAGAGGCAGTAGCAATTTCATAATTAGGAGCAAGTTCTACCAAGGATCTATCTTCAAAATCTTCAACTATACTAACATGAGTGAAAAATTCTTCTATATTATCTCTTCTAATGATAGACCCTTGCCCTACTGGTATATCTTTCAAAGTAAATTTAGGATGAAGCATGATGAAATAAACAAAAGGTAAATAAAGTAAACGCAAGTAACTAATTTTTTTGTGTTTTTGATATAGAGCAAGTAAACAAGACAGAAAGTAAAGCAACTAATTTTTTTGTGTTTTTGATATGAAGCAAACAAGACAGAAAATAAAATAAAGTAAAACAAGTAACTAATTTTTTTGTGTTTTTGATATAAAGCAAACAAGACAGAAAATAAAATAAAGTAAAGCAAGACAATAAACAAAGTAAAGAGATTGGATGTGGAAGACTCCCCTTGCAGTGTGTCTTGATCTCCCCGGCAACGGCGCTAGAAAAAGAGCTTGATAACGCGTGAAGCACACGTCCGTTGGGAACCCCAAGAGGAAGGTGTGATGCGTACAGCAGCAAGTTTTCCCTCAGTAAGAAACCAAGGTTATCGAACCAGTAGGAGATGAAGGCCACGTGAAGGTTGTTGGTGGAGGAGTGTAGTTCGGCGCAACACCAGTGATTCCGGCGCCAACGTGGAACCTGCACAACACAATCACAGTACTTTGCCCCAACTTAACAGTGAGGTTGTCAATCTCACCGGCTTGCTGAAAACAAAGGATTAAACATATGGTGTGGAGAATGATGTTTGTTTGCGAAGAACAACAGAGAACAGAGATTGCAGTAGATTGTATTTCAGATGTAAAAGAATGGACCGGGGTCCACAGTTCACTAGTGGTGTCTCTCCAATAAGATAAATAGCATGCTGGGTGAACAAATTACACGTGGGCAATTGACAAATAAAGATTCATATACATATCATGATGATCACTATTGGATTTAATCAGGGCATTACGACAAAGAACATAGACCGCCATCCAGCATGCATCTATGCCTAAAAAGTCCACCTTCAGGTTAGCATCCGCACCCCTTCCAGCATTAAGTTGCAAACAACAGACAATTGCATTAAGTATGGTGCGTAATGTAATCAACACAAATATCTTTAGACAAAGCATTGATGTTTTATCCCTAGTGGCAACAGCACATCCACAACCTTAGAACTTTCTGTCACTGTCCCAGATTCAATGGAGGCATGAACCTGTAGGATAACGTAGCATAGAAAACAAAAAATTTCCTACCGCGAACACGAAATCCAAGCCAAGATGCAATCTAGAAGACGGTAGCAACGAGGGGATTATCGAGTCTCACCCTTGAAGAGATTCCAAAGCCTACAAGAGGAGGCTCTTGTTGCTGCGGTAGACGTTCACTTGCCGCTTGCAAAAGCGCGTAGAAGATCTTGATCACGATCGGTTCCGGCGCCACGAACGGGCAGCACCTCCGTACTCGGTCACACGTTCGGTTGTTGATGAAGACGACGTCCACCTCCCCGTTCCAGCGGGCAGCGGAAGTAGTAGCTCCTCTTGAATCCGACAGCACGACGGTGTGGTGTCAGTGGCGGTGGAGAAGTCCGGCGGAGCTTCGCTAAGCTACGCGGGAGATATGGAGGAGAGGGGGGCGGCTAGGGTTTGGGAGGGGGTGGCCGGCCTGTGGTCTTGGGGTAGCCGGCCCCCTCCCTTGGCCCCTCATTATATAGGTGGATTCCCAAGAGTTGGTCTCCAAGTCTTCGAATAAGACCTGAACCAAAAACTTCCCATAAGAAGGGGAAACCTAGCCAAGCTAGGACTCCCACCAAAAGTGGGATTTCCACCTCCCATATGGGGGGGTGGCCGCCCCCCTAAGGGGGAATCCACTTGGGACTCCTCCCCCACTAGGGTTGGCCGGCCATGGAGGTGGAGTCCCATGTGGACTCCACCTTCCTTGGTGGTTTCTTCCGGACTTTTCTAGAACCTTCTAGAACCTTCCATAGAACCTTCCGCGACATTTTAATTCACATAAAATGACATCCTATATATGAATCTTATTCTCCGGACCATTCCGGAACTCCTCGTGATGTCCGGGATCTCATCCGGGACTCCGAACAAATATTCGAACTCCATTCCATATTCAATTTCTACCATTTCAACATCCAACTTTAAGTGTGTCACCCTACGGTTCGTGAACTATGCGGACATGGTTGAGTACTCACTCCGACCAATAACCAATAGCGGGATCTGGAGATCAATAATGGCTCCCACATATTCAACGATGACTTTAGTGATCGAATGAACCATTCACATATAATACCAATTCCCTTTGTCACGCGATATTTTACTTGTCCGAGGTTTGATCTTCGGTATCACTTTATACCTTGTTCAACCTCGTCTCTGACAAGTACTCTTTACTCGTACCGTGGTATGTGGTCTCTTATGAACTTATTCATATGCTTGCAAGACATTAGACGACATTCCACCGAGAGGGCCCAGAGTATATCTATCCGTCATCGGGATGGACAAATCCCACTGTTGATCCATATGCTTCAACTCATACTTTCCGGATACTTAATCCCACCTTTATAGCCACCCATTTACGCAGTGGTGTTTGATGTAATCAAAGTACCTTTCCGGTATAAGTGATTTATATGATCTCATGGTCATAAGGACTAGGTAACTATGTATCGAAAGCTTATAGCAAATAACTTAATGACGAGATCTTATGCTACGCTTAATTGGGTGTGTCCATTACATCATTCATATAATGATATAACCTTGTTATTAATAACATCCAATGTTCATGATTATGAAACTAATCATCCATTAATCAACAAGCTAGTTTAAGAGGCATACTAGGGACTTCTTGTTTGTCTACATATCACACATGTACTAATGTTTCGGTTAATACAATTATAGCATGATATATAAACATTTATCATAAACATAAAGATATAAATAATAACCACTTTATTATTGCCTCTAGGGCATATCTCCTTCAGTCTCCCACTTGCACTAGAGTCAATAATCTAGATTACATTGTAATATACCTAACACCCATGGCATTCTGGTGTTGGTCATGCTTTGCCCTAGGGAGAGCTTTAGTCAACGGATCTGCTACATTCAGATCAGTGTGTACTTTGCAAATCTTTACTTCTCCATCTTCGATGTACTCGCGAATCGAGTGGTAACGCAGCTTGATATGCTTCAGCCTCTTGTGTGACCTTGGTTCTTGTGCATTGGCGATGGCACCCATGTTGTCACAATATATGACTAGTGGGTCCAATGCACTAGGAACCACACCGAGCTCTATAATGAACCTCTTCATCCATACCGCTTCTGATGAAGCTTCTGAAGCCGCTATGTACTCCGATTCTGTTGAGGATTTCGCCACCGTGCACTGCTTCGAGCTTGCCCAGCTTACTGCAGCACCATTCAATATAAACACGTACCCAGATTGTGACTTAGAGTCATCAGGATCAGTGTTCCAACTTGCATCGGTGTAACTTGTTACAACGAGCTCTTGGTCACCTCCATAACAAAGAAACATATCCTTAGTCCTTTTCAAGTACTTCAGGATATTTTTGACCGCTGTCCAGTGTTCCATTCCTGGATCACTTTGATATCTGCTAGTCAAACTAACAGCATGTGCTATATCCGGTCTTGTACATAGCATGGCATACATGATAGAGCCTACTGCCGAGGCATAGGGGATCTGACTCATCCTTTCTCTTTCTTCTGCCGTAGCCGGACCTTGAGTCTTACTCAAGACCTTGCCTGGTAACATAGGTAAGAATCCTTTCTTACTTTCGTCCATTCTAAACTTCTTTAGAATCTTGTCCAGGTATGTACTCTGTGATAGCCCTATTAGACGTCTTGATCTATCTCTATAAATCTTGATGCCTAATATATATGATGCTTCACCAAGGTCTTTCATTGAAAAACTATTATTCAAATAACCCTTTATACTGCTTAATAGTTCTATATCATTCCCAATCAATAATATGTCATCTACATATAATATCAGGAATGCTACAGAGCTCCCACTCACTTTCTTGTAAATACAGGCCTCTTCATGACACTGTATAAACCCGAAGTCTTTGATCACCTTATCAAAGCGTCGGTTCCAACTTCTCGATGCTTGCTTCAGTCCATAAATTGAACGCTGAAGTTTGCATACTTTATCAGCATTTTTAGGATCGACAAAACCTTTGGGTTGTACCATATACAACTCTTCCTCAATGTCTCCATTAAGGAACGCCGTTTTGACATCCATCTGCCAAATCTCATAATCGAAAAATGCAGCTATTGCTAACAAAATCCTCACAGATTTTAGCTTCGCTACAGGTGAGAAAGTCTCATCGTAGTCAACTCCTTGAATTTGTCGGAAACCCTTTGCGACAAGTCGAGCTTTATAGACAGTAATATTACCATCAGCATCTGTTTTTCTCTTGAAGATCCATTTATTCTCAACAGCCTTTCGGCTATCAGGTAAGTCTACCAAAGTCCATACTTTATTATCGTACATGGATCCCATTTCGGATTTCATGGCTTCTTGCCATTTGTTGGAATCTGGGCTCATCATCGCTTCTTCATACGTCACAGGGTCCTCATCATTGTTATCCACAATCATGACATCTGGACAAGGATCATACCAATCAGGAGTGGCACGTTCCCTTGTCGATCTGCGAGGTTCAGTAGTTTCCTCGTTCGAAGTTTCATGATCATTATCATTAGCTTCCTCTGTTGTCGGTGTAGGCGGTACTGGTACAACTTCCGGTACTGCGCTACTCTGATCAACGAGTATAGATTCATCAATCTCATCGAGTTCTACTTTTCTTCCAGTCACTTCTTTAGTGAGAAATTCTTTCTCAAGAAAGGTTCCGTTCTTAGCAACAAAGATTTTGCCTTCGGATCTGTGATAGAAAGTGTACCCTATAGTTTCCTTAGGGTATCCTATGAAGACGCATTTCTCCGCTTTGGGTTCTAGCTTGTCCGGTTGTAACTTCTTTACATAGGCTTCGCAACCCCAAACTTTCAGGAACGACAGCTTAGGTTTCTTATTAAACCATAATTCATACGGTGTCGTTTCTACGGATTTTGATGGTGCTCTATTTAAAGTGAATGCGGCTGTCTCTAATGCATAACTCCAAAATGATAACGGCAAATCAGTAAGAGACATCATAGAACGAACCATATCTAAGAGAGTTCGATTACGACGTTCGGACACACCGTTACGTTGTGGTGTTCCCGGCGGTGTCAATTGTGAAAGTATTCCGCATTTCTTTAAATGCATGCCAAACTCATAACTCAGATATTCACCTCCGCGATCAGATCGTAGAAATTTAATCTTCTTGTTACGTTGATTTTCTACTTCACTTTGGAATTCCTTAAACTTCTCAAAAGTCTCGGATTTATGTTTCATGAAATAGATATACCCATATCTACTCAGATCATCTGTGAAGGTTAGAACATAACGATAACCACCGCGCGATGCTACACTCATTGGTCCACACACATCGGTATGTATGATTTCCAATAAGTCAGTAGCTCGCTCCATAATACCAGAGAATGGAGTCTTAGTCATTTTTCCCATTGGACATGCTTCGCATCTATCAAGTGACTCAAAGTCAAGTGATTCAAGTAATCCATCGATATGGAGTTTCTTCATGCGTTTCACTCCAATATGACCAAGACGACAGTGCCACATATAAGTAGAATTATCATTCAATTTAATTCGCTTAGCATCAATGTTATGTATATGTGTATCACTACTATCGAGATCTAACAGAAATAAGCCATTCTTTTCAGGTGCTCGACCATAAAAGATATTATTCATAAAAATAGAACAACCATTATTCTCAGACTTGAATGAATAACCGTCTTGCATTAAACAAGATCCAGATATAATGTTCATGCTCAACGCGGGTACAAAATAACAATTATTGAGGCTTAAAACTAATCCCGAAGGTAGATGTAGAGGAAGTGTGCCGACAGCGATCACATCGACTTTGGATCCATTTCCAACGCGCATGGTCACTTCATCCTTTAGTAGTCTTCGTTTATTCTTTAGTTCCTATTTCGAGTTACAAATATGAGCAACCGAACCAGTATCAAATACCCAGGTACTAGTACGAGAACCAGTAAGATAAACATCTATAACATGTATATCAGATATACCTTCTTTCTTCTTCTTGACAAGGCCGCTCTTCAGATCCGCCAAATACTTGGAGCAATTACGCTTCCAGTGTCCCTTCTCCTTGCAGTAATAACACTCAGCATCAGGCTTAGGGCCAGTCTTAGGTTTCATAGGAGGCGTGGCAGCTTTCTTGCCACTCTTCCTGTTCTTGCCTTTAGACTTGCCCTGTTTCTTGAAGCTGGTGGTCTTGTTGACCATCAACACTTGGTGCTCTTTCTTGATTTCAATCTCAGCAGATTTTAGCATGGAGAAGAGTTCAGGTAACTCTTTGTTCATGTTCTGCATATTGTAGTTCATCACAAAGTTCTTGTAACTAGGTGGCAGTGATTGAAGGACACGATTAATCCCTACCTATTAGGAATCACTATTCCCAAGTCACTGAGTTTCTTCGCATGCCCGGTCTTGGCGAGCATGTGCTCACTAACGGAGCTGCCTTCTTCCATCATGCAGCTGAAGAAGTGTTTCGATGCTTCATAGCATTCCACGGCCGCATGAGTCTCAAATATAGTCTTCAACTCATTGATCAACTCATGTGGATCGTGGTGCTCAAAACGTTTTTGAAGATCGGCTTCCAGACTGCATAAGATGGCACACTGAACTTGAGAGTACCGAGTTTTCCGAGTTGCGTAAACAGCTTTTACTTCATCGGTTTCAGTTTCTGCAGGAGGGTCACCTAGCGGTGCATCAAGCACATATTGCAGATTTCCGCCATTGAGGAAAATCCTCACATGACGGAACCAGTCGGTGAAGTTGCTACCGTTGCTCTTAAGCTTTTCTTTCTCTAGGAACTGGTTAAAATTGATTGAGGACGCCATATCTACAACATATATTTGCAATAGTTTAGACTAAGTTTATGACAAATTGAGTTCAAATTTTAATTCAACTTAATTAAAAACTAGGTGAACTCCCACTCAAAACAATATCTCTCGCATTGTCTTAGTGATCACACGAACCAAATCCACCGCACCTAAGTCCGATCATCACGAGACAAGGTGTGATTTCAATGGCGAACATTCAAAGTGTTCATCATATCAATCATATGATTCATGCTCTACCTTTCGGTATCACGTGTTCCGAGACCATGTCTGTACATGCTAGGCTCGTCAAGGCCACCTTAGTATCTGCATGTGCAAAACTGGCTTGCACCCGTTGTATGCACTTGTTGATTCTATCACACCCGATCATCACGAGATGCTTCGAAACGACAAGTCTTGGCAACGGTGCTACTAAGGATGAACACTTTATTATCTTGAGATTTTAGTGAGAGGGATCATCTTATAATGCTACCGTCGCGATCTAAGCAAAATAAGATGCATAAAAGGATTAACATCACATGCAGTTCATATGTGATATGATATGGCCCTTTTTGTCTTTGCGCCTTTGATCTTCATCTCCAAAGCACGGACATGATCTCCATCATCAACGGGCATGATCTCCATCATCGTCGGCGAAGCACCAAGGTCAATGGCGCCGTCTTCATGATTGTCCTCCATGTAGCAACTATTACAACTACTTTGAAGTACTACTCAACATGAAATTTAAAAACAACCATAAGGCTCCTGCCGGTTGCCACAATACAATAATGATCATCTCATACATAGTCATCATCACATTATGGCCATATCACATCACCAAACCCTGCAAAAACAAGTTAGACGTTCTCTAATTTGGTTTGCATATTTTACGTGGTTTAGGGTTTTCGAGTAAGATCCAATCTACCTACGAACATGAACCACAACGGTGATACTAGTGTTGTCAATAGAAGAGTAAATTGAATCTTCACTATAGTAGGAGAGACAGACACCCGCAAAGCCACTTATGCAATACAAGTTGCATGTCGAGCGTGGAGCAAATCTCATGAACGCGGTCATGTAAAGTTAGCCCGAGCCGCTTCATCCCACTATGCCACAAAGATGCAAAGTACTCAACTAAAGATAACAAAAGCATCAACGCCCACAAACCATTGTGTTCTACTCGTGCAACCATCTATGCATAGACACGGCTCTGATACCACTGTAGGATAACGTAGCATAGAAAACAAAAATTTTCCTACCGCGAACACGAAATCCAAGCCAAGATGCAATCTAGAAGACGGTAGCAACGAGGGGATTATCGAGTCTCACCCTTGAAGAGATTCCAAAGCCTACAAGAGGAGGCTCTTGTTGCTGCGGTAGACGTTCACTTGCCGCTTGCAAAAGCGCGTAGAAGATCTTGATCACGATCGGTTCCGGCGCCACGAACGGGCAGCACCTCCGTACTCGGTCACACGTTCGGTTGTTGATGAAGACGACGTCCACCTCCCCGTTCCAGCGGGCAGCGGAAGTAGTAGCTCCTCTTGAATCCGACAGCACGACGGCGTGGTGTCGGTGGCGGTGGAGAAGTCCGGCGGAGCTTCGCTAAGCTACGCGGGAGATATGGAGGAGAGGGGGGCGGCTAGGGTTTGGGAGGGGGTGGCCGGCCTGTGGTCTTGGGGTAGCCGGCCCCCTCCCTTGGCCCCTCATTATATAGGTGGATTCCCAAGAGTTGGTCTCCAAGTCTTCGAATAAGACCCGAACCAAAAACTTCCCATAAGAAGGGGAAACCTAGCCAAGCTAGGACTCCCACCAAAAGTGGGATTTCCACCTCCCATATGGGGGGGTGGCCGGCCCCCTAAGGGGGAATCCACTTGGGACTCCTCCCCCACTAGGGTTGGCCGGCCATGGAGGTGGAGTCCCATGTGGACTCCACCTTCCTTGGTGGTTTCTTCCGGACTTTTCTAGAACCTTCTAGAACCTTCCATAGAACCTTCCGCGACATTTTAATTCACATAAAATGACATCCTATATATGAATCTTATTCTCCGGACCATTCCGAAACTCCTCGTGATGTCCGGGATCTCATCCGGGACTCCGAACAAATATTTGAACTCCATTCCATATTCAATTTCTACCATTTCAACATCCAACTTTAAGTGTGTCACCCTACGGTTCGTGAACTATGCGGACATGGTTGAGTACTCACTCCGACCAATAACCAATAGCGGGATCTGGAGATCCATAATGGCTCCCACATATTCAACGATGACTTTAGTGATCGAATGAACCATTCACATATAATACCAATTCCCTTTGTCACGCGATATTTTACTTGTCCGAGGTTTGATCTTCGGTATCACTTTATACCTTGTTCAACCTCGTCTCTGACAAGTACTCTTTACTCGTACCGTGGTATGTGGTCTCTTATGAACTTATTCATATGCTTGCAAGACATTAGACGACATTCCACCGAGAGGGCCCAGAGTATATCTATCCGTCATCGGGATGGACAAATCCCACTGTTGATCCATATGCTTCAACTCATACTTTCCGGATAATTAATCCCACCTTTATAGCCACCCATTTACGCAGTGGTGTTTGATGTAATCAAAGTACCTTTCCGGTATAAGTGATTTATATGATCTCATGGTCATAAGGACTAGGTAACTATGTATCGAAAGCTTATAGCAAATAACTTAATGACGAGATCTTATGCTACGCTTAATTGGGTGTGTCCATTACATCATTCATATAATGATATAACCTTGTTATTAATAACATCCAATGTTTATGATTATGAAACTAATCATCCATTAATCAACAAGCTAGTTTAAGAGGCATACTAGGGACTTCTTGTTTGTCTACATATCACACATGTACTAATGTTTCGGTTAATACAATTATAGCATGATATATAAACATTTATCATAAACATAAATATATAAATAATAACCACTTTATTATTGCCTCTAGGGCATATCTCCTTCAGAACCCACTATCGAGCATAAATACTCCCTCTTGGAGTTACAAGTATCAACTTGGCCAGAGCCTCTACTAGCAACGGAGAGCATGCAAGAACATAAACAACACATATATGATAGATCAATAATCAACTTGACATAGTACTCTATATTCATCGGATCCCACCAAACACAACATGTCGCATTACAAATAGATGATCTTGATCATGTTCGGCAGCTCACAAGATCTAAACATGATAGCACAAGAGGAGAAGACAACCATCTAGCTACTGCTATGGACCCATAGTCCAAGGATGAACTACTCACGCATCAATCCGGAGGCGGGCATGGTGATGTAGAGCCCTCCGGTGATGATTCCCCTCTCCGGCAGGGTGCCGGAGGCGATCTCCTGAATCCCCCGAGATGGGATTGGCGGCGGCGGCGTCTCTGGAACTTTTTCCGTATCGTGGCTCTCGGTAATAGGGTTTTCGCGACGGAGAGTTTAAGTAGGCGGAAGGGCAGAGTCGGAGGGGGCACGAGGGCCCCACACCATAGGGCGGCGTGGGCCCCACCCAGGCCGCGCGGCCCTGTGGTTTGGGCGCCTCGTCGCCCCACCTCGTATGCTCTTCGGTCTTCTGGAAGCTCCGTGGAAAAATAAGACCCTGGGCGTTGATTTCGTCCAATTCCGAGAATATTTCCTTTATAGTATTTCTGAAACCAAAAACAGTAGAAAACAGCAACTGGCGCTTCGGCATCTTGTTAGTAGGTTAGTGGAGGAAAATGCATCAAAACATCATAAACTGTGAACAAAACATGTAGGTATTGTCATAAAACTAGCATGGAACATAAGAAATAATAGATACGTTGGAGACGTATCATGCAGCGCAACACCAGGGATTCCGGCGCCAACGTGGAACCTGCACAACACAATCATAATACTTTGCCCCAACTTAACAGTGAGGTTGTCAATCTTACCAGTTTGCTGAAAACAAAGGATTAAACGTATGGTGTGGAGAATAATGTCTGTTTGCGAAGAACAACAGAGAACATAGATTGCAGTAGATTGTATTTCAGATGTAAAAGAATGGACCGGGGTCCACAGTTCACTAGTGGTGTCTCTCCAATAAGATAAATAGCACGCTGGGTGAACAAATTACAGGTGGGCAATTGACAAATAAAGATTCATATACATATCATGATGATCACTATGAGATTTAATCAGGGCATTACGACAAAGAACATAGACCGCCATCCAGCATGCATCTATGCCTAAAAAGTCCACCTTCAGGTTAGCATCCGCACCCCTTCCAGTATTAAGTTGCAAACAACAGACAATTGCATTAAGTATGGTGCGTAATGTAATCAACACAACTATCCTTAGACAAAGCATCGATGTTTTATCCCTAGTGGCAACAGCACATCCACAACCTTAGAACTTTCTGTCACTATCCCAGATTCAATGGAGGCATGAACCCACTATCGAGCATAAATACTCCCTCTTGGAGTTACAAGTATCAACTTGGCCAAAGCCTCTACTAGCAACGGAGAGCATGCAAGAACATAAACAACACATATATGATAGATCAATAATCAACTTGACATAGTATTCCATATTCATCGGATCCCACCAAACACAACATGTAGCTTTACAAATAGATGATCTTGATCATGTTAGGCAGCTCACAAGATCTAAACATGATAGCACAAGAGGAGAAGACAACCATCTAGCTACTGCTATGGACCCATAGTCCAAGGATGAACTACTCACGCATCAGTCCGGAGGCGGGCATGGTGATGTAGAGCCCTCCGGTGATGATTCCCCTCTCCGGCAGAGTGCCGGAGGCGATCTCCTGAATCCCCCCGAGATGGGATTGGCGGTGGCGGCGTCTCTGGAACTTTTTCCGTATCGTGGCTCTCGGTACTAGGGTTTTCGCGATGGAGAGTTTAAGTAGGCGGAAGGGCAGCGCAGGGGGGCTCTCGAGGGGCCCACCCCATAGGCCCCATAGGGTGGCGCTGGCCCCTCTTTTGCCGCGCCGCCCTATGGTGGCGGCTCCTCGTGGCCCCACTTCGTATCCTCTTCGGTCTTCTGGAAACTCCGTGGAAAAATAAGACCGTGGGCTTTTGTTTCATCCAATTCCGAGAATATTTCCTATGTAGGATTTCTGAAACCAAAAACAGCAGAAAACAGGAACTGGCGCTTCGGCATCTTGTTAATAGGTTAGTGCCGGAAAATGCATCAAAACATCATAAAGTGTGAACAAAACATGTAGGTATTGTCATAAAACTAGCATGGAACATAAGAAATTATAGATACGTTGGAGACGTATCAATGATCGATCCAACCTGAACGTTAAAACACAAACAAATCATGCATAGTTCGTAGTGCAGACATCAAATGACACAATCAAATGAAACAGTTCATAGTGCAGACATCAAATGACACAATCATGCATAGTTCATAGTGCAGATCTAACCGCCGGCATCAAACAGAGGTTGGCCCACCATCAGCACCATCGGCAGTACCTCCTGGAGTCACATCGGCACCACCTCCTGGAGGCACATCGGCAGGAGCAGTTGCCTCTTGACGAGCTGCTCTTCGCCTTGCCGTGATCTCTGCCGAGGCTGTAGGATAACGTTGCATAGAAAACAAAAATTTTCCTACCGCGAACACGAAATCCAAGCCAAGATGCAATCTAGAAGACGGTAGCAACGAGGGGATTATCGAGTCTCACCCTTGAAGAGATTCCAAAGCCTACAAGAGGAGGCTCTTGTTGCTGCGGTAGATGTTCACTTGCTGCTTGCAAAAGCGCGTAGAAGATCTTGATCACGATCGATTCCGGCGCCACGAACGGGCAGCACCTCCGTACTCGGTCACACGTTCGGTTGTTGATGAAGACGACGTCCACCTCCCCGATCCAGCGGGCAGCGGAAGTAGTAGCTCCTCTTGAATCTGGCAGCACGACGGCGTGGTGTCGGTGTCGATGGAGATCTCCGGCGGAGCTTCGCTAAGCATATGCGGGAGAAGTAGTGGAGGAGGGGTGCTAGGGTTTGGGGAGAGGGGTGCCTTGGGCGCCGGCCACAAAGGGGGGCAGCCAAGGTTGGAGGCAAGAGTAGCCGGCCACCCTCCCCTTGTCCCTCATTATATAGGTGGAAGCCCCAAGAGTTGTAGTCCAAGTCTTCGAATAAGACCCCAACAACAAAACCTCCCAAAAGTGGGAAACCTACTCAAGGGGGGAGTCCTACTCAAGGTGGGACTCCCACCTTTCCTTGAGGTGGGGCTGGCCGGCCACCAAGGTGGAGTCCACCTTGGACTCCTCCCCTTTAGGGTTTGGCCGGCCATGCTAGTGGAGTCCCTCAGGGACTCCACCTTCCATAGTGCTATTTTTCCGGACTTTTCTAGAACCTTCTAGAACCTGCCATAAATGCACCGGATCATTTCCAAACTTGGAATATGACTTCCTATATATGAATCTTATTCTCCGGACCATTCCGGAACTCCTCATGATGTCCGTGATCTCATCCGGGACTCCGAACAAATATTCGAACTCCATTCCATATTCAAGTTCTACCATTTCAACATCCAACTTTAAGTGTGTCACCCTACGGTTCGTGAACTATGCGGACATGGTTGAGTACTCACTCCGACCAATAACCAATAGCGGGATCTGGAGATCCATAATGGCTCCCACATATTCAACGATGACTTTAGTGATCGAATGAACCATTCACATACGATACCAATTCCCTTTGTCACGCGATATTTTACTTGTCCGAGGTTTGATCATCGGTATCACTCTATACCTTGTTCAACCTCGTCTCCTGACAAGTACTCTTTTCTCGTACCGTGGTATGTGGTATCTTATGAACTTATTCATATGCTTGCAAGACATTAGACGACATTCCACCGAGAGGGCCCAGAGTATATCTATCCGTCATCGGGATGGACAAATCCCACTGTTGATCCATATGCCTCAACTCATACTTTCCGGATACTTAATCCCACCTTTATAACCACCCATTTACGCAGTGGCGTTTGATGTAATCAAAGTACCTTTCCGGTATAAGTGATTTACATGATCTCATGGTCATAAGGACTAGGTAACTATGTATCGAAAGCTTATAGCAAATAACTTAATGACGAGATCTTATGCTATGCTTAATTGGGTGTGTCCATTACATCATTCATACAATGACATAACCTTGTTATTAATAACATCCAATGTTCATGATTATGAAACTAATCATCCATTAATCAACAAGCTAGTTAAGAGGCATACTAGGGACTCTTTGTTTGTCTACATATCACACATGTACTAATGTTTCGGTTAATACAATTATAGCATGATATATAAACATTTATCATAAACATAAAGATATAAATAATAACCACTTTATTATTGCCTCTAGGGCATATCTCCAACAGTCTCCCACTTGCACTAGAGTCAATAATCTAGTTTACATTTGTAAAGATATAACACCTTGGCCTTATGGTGCTTTATCATGTATTGCTCACGGGAGAGGTTTTTAGTCAACGGATCTGACATGCTCAGAAACATATGTATTTTGTAATTCATTTGCGTCTCAACGCATCACTCATTTCCAAATGAGTCGGCATTAAATATGTTTGGTCTTCTGGTGGAACCTTAATTCCGCGGTCTGAAATATGTCACTAATATTGTCATACACAATATAGCTTCAAAGTTCTGACACTATCGGAACTACACCAAGTTCTCAAAGAACTTCTTGACTTAACATCCTTAGTTATTGTCAAAACAATGACATACTCTGCCTTCTTTTGTAGAATCCGTCACAAAATTTAGAACTCTTCTAAATCTAGCATAGACAACTTCTAGCTCATTGTGCTACCTTTTAAACAACACTTAGTCTAATTTGAGATTTGAAATTTTATTTTCATATGTGACAAAATTAGTATCGGTGCAACACCTTACAGCGATTTGTTTTGTCATTTCTCCATATAAAACTATATATATATACTTGGTTCTTCTTAAGTACTCAAGAATATTCTTACTGTTTTTCAGTGATCATCACATGAATCATGCTCATAACACTCTTTAGAGCATAGGATATCTGATTGTGTACATATTATTCGTGATCTATAATCACTCATGTGTTTTTACTCATTGAGTGTCAGATACACTCAAGTCTTGTTAAAACTTCACATGACAAGAACATCTTCTTAATATTTCTATATTGAACTATTTCAATATCCATTCTATGTACTTTGACTTAAACTTATTTTTGTGTTTCAATCTATCTTCATAGATCTTGACACTAAATTTGTTTCAGTCCATATTTTTTCATTGAAGTTAATTTCTCAATGAAACCTTTTTAATCAAGTATATAATTACATTATTTATAACCAACTATATGTCACCTACATAAAGTATTATAAATATGTCTTAGCGCTCCCACTTAATTTCTTGCAAATGCAAGCCTCTTCATCGTCTCTGATGAAATCAAAAAACTCTTTGACTATTTCATCTGGTGAAGATTCAAAACTCCGCGATACTCACTTCATCAAATTGAAGTTTGTATACCTATCTAATATTCCACGGACCAGCAAAACTCTTGGTTGTATCTTGTATACACCTTTAGTACATACTTCTGATAAGTAATGTATTTTGCCATCCTACTAGAATAATCCATATAGACTATAAGCATTTCTACGGAAGATCTAATCTTATCGTAGTCAACTCTTTGAACTTTGTCGTAAACAATTTTTCGACAAGTCGAGCTTCTTCAAGGATATTTCATCCAAGTCTATAGATCCATTTACTTTCAAAAAGTATTCATCTATTATGGATTTCATGGCGCATGGCCATTTTAACGGAGTCAGGGCCCATCATAACTTCTTTGTTTTTAGTTGGTTTATCATTGTTCAAAATCAATCCTTTGTCCACAAATCATTTATTTGATCACAAAGTAAACCATACTTACAAGGTTCAATATGTACTTCGATCTCCATGACTAAAACACTTTGTAGTCATGGGAGCCATGATCGTTGTGGCCGCTTCCGAAACCAATTCCGATGCTGCGCTACTCTGATCATTATGCTCAGGTTCATAAACCTTATCAAATTATATTGTCCTCCCACTCAAATACTTCACTAGAAACAATTTCTTGGAAATAAGAAACATTAACAAACACTTTTGTCTTTGTCTCGTGGAAAGAATTCCCAATTAAATCTCTGGGATAACCAACAAAGACATTCATCCGATTTTGGTTGTAAACTCTTAGACCAAAATTTAAAGAAAGGACTATTAGGGTTTATACCCATGCCATAACTCTTATGGTGTCATTTCAACGGATTATGATGATGCTCTATTCAGTGTAAAAGCGGTAGTCACTAAAGCATAATCCACAAAAATATAATGGCGTCATAATATTTTATCTCATCATTGATCCAACAAGGTTTGGATACATCTCTTGGATACTTCATCATCACTATGATACTCCAATAAATGTGAGTTGTAGAACAATTTCATAACTCTCTTAGATGTTCGCTAAAACTCGTAATTCAAATATTTCCACCATGATCCAATCATAGATATTTGATTTTTCTATTACGATGATTTCCACTTCATGCTGAAATTTATTTGAATCCATTCAAATGTTTCAAACTTCTTCCTTATTGAATATATCCACATATATATACTCAATTCATTGTTAAAAGTTTTCATGAAGTAGAAGAATCTCCCGCACACAACTATGCCCAGTGAACCACATACATCATCATGTATTTTTCCACTAAGTTAGTTGCCCGTTCAACTTTTGGCCTATGAACGGTATTTTAATCATTCTCTTTAGAAAAGATTTGCAAGCGCCAAATGATTCAAAAATCAAATGACTCCAAAAATCCATTTGCATAGAGTTCCTTCATGCGTTCCTTTCTAACATGACCTAAATGGCGGTTCCACAAATAAGTGGAATTCAAATCATTTGCCTTATAGCATTTTTAGCATCAGTGTTATGTATGTGTGTTTCACCATTAAAATTTATAATAACTTATCCATCGTTCATGGAGTAATGTCATAATTTGAACAACTCATTGTTTTTATTTGACAAGAGCAAAATAACAATTATTAAGTTCTTTATTATAAATTCTAAGGGCTAGATAGAATGCCAACGACGAACATAATAACACTTTATTTTGTTCCAGACGTGCATTCCTATCATATTCCTTGTCAGTCACTTAGGCCATTGTATTCTTGTATTGCGTTGTTTTGTATGACACTTCATACCAACCAATATGGTACTAATACCCAAGAATTTCATTGTGTGACTTAACTAGGAATACAACCATAACATGTATATCATTTATATACACCTGAGCTAGACTTTCTAGTCTTTTCTTTTCTTTTGCCAAAATATCTTTTGCAGTTTCTCTTTTAGCTTTCCTCATTATTCAGAAAAACATTTCAACATCAATAACTTCTAGGTTTGTTGGTCAAATACCAATAACCTTGAGGTTCTTACTTTGAAGTTGATCATCATATGACAAGTGTTTCAGATTTCACTATTAGTAACTTTCTAATACGATGAACAATTTCACTCATAATTTTATCCATCAATTCATGATAACTTTCTGAGACCATGTCTGTACATGCTAGGCTCATAAAGTTTAAACCTTAGTATTCGCATATGCAAATCTGGCTTGCACCCGTTGGAAGCACACGTAGAATCTATAACACCCGATCATCACGTGATGCTTCGAAACGACGAGTCCTAGCAACGGTGCATACTAAGGACAATCACTTCATGGATATGCGAATATCGTTAGTGCCCCAATAGTTGGAGGATTGGGACGCCTTGCGTCTTCAACCTTCGTACATTCCCATAAAACTTATGAGTTTATGTAGTCTCACCAAATTTATATTCTATCATCTTGCAATAAGGTCTTAGATATCACATATATCTCGTACCTTGATTATTTCTGAAAACTAAATTTTCAGCTCCTTACTTTTCAAACAGATTTGAACTTCAAGTTTCACGGAGACAAGATAACTTTAGGTACTAATTGAAACCATAGCTCTTTGAATCAACAATGTGAGGTTTACTAAAAGTTTGCAATAGGACTTAATCAATTCTTGATTCTTTAACAATACGGTACCAATCCGTAAAGTTTCTTGTCAGATTTTAACAGTATTTCTATCTCAATTATAAGACTAGTGCATAGAAGTAAACGGATGCCAATACCACAAAATTAATTCAAAATACTACTCAGACTATGTTTATGATAATTAGTTCATGGTTTAATCTAATTACTAATGAACTCCCACTTAATACAACATCCCTCATAGTTGTTAAGTGGTACACGATCCAAATTCACTACACCAAAAACCGATCATCACGTGAGATGATGTAGCTTCAATGGTGAACATCAACATGTTGATCATATCATCCATATGACTCGTGTTCAACCTTTCGGTTTCCGTTGTCCCGAGGCCATGTCTGTACATGCTAGGCTCGTCAAGCAAACCCAAGTATTCCGCGTGTGCAACATGGCTTACACCCGTTGTATGTGAATCGTTGAATCTATCACATCCGATCATCACGAGATGCTTTGAAACGACGAACTGTTACAACGGTGCATACGAGAGAACACTTTATTATCTTGATATTAATGTGAGGGATCATCTTATAATGCTACCGTCGCGATCTAAGCAAAATAAGATGCATAAAAGGATTAACATCACATGCAGTTCATATGTGATATGATATGGCCCTTTTGTCTTTGCGCCTTTGATCTTCATCTCCAAAGCACGGATATGATCTCCATCATCTTCGGGCATGATCTCCATCATCATCGGCGTAGCGTCAAGGTTCATGGCGCCGTCTTCATGGTTGTTCACCTCATGTAGCAACTATTACAACTACTTTGAAATACTACTCAACATGAAAATTAAAGACAACCATAAGGCTCCTGCCGGTTGCCACAATACAATAATGATCATCTCATACATATTCATCATCATATCATGGCCATATCACATCACCAAACCCTGCAAAAACAAGTTAGACGTCTCTAATTTGGTTTGCATATTTTACGTGGTTTAGGGTTTTCGAGAGAGATCTAATCAACCTACGAACATGAACCACAACGTTGATACTAATGTTTTCAGTAGAAGAGTAAATTGAATCTTTACTATAGTAGGAGAGACAGACACCCGCAAAGCCTCTTATGCAATACAAGTTGCATGTCGAACGAGGAACAAGTCTCATGAACGCGGTCATGTAAAGTTAGTCCGAGCCGCTTCATCCCACTATGCCATAAAGATGCAAAGTACTCAAACTAAAGATAACAAGAGCATCAACGCCCACAAACCATTGTGTTCTACTCGTGCAACCATCTATGCATAGACACGGCTCTGATACCACTGTAGGATAACGTTGCATAGAAAACAAAAATTTTCCTACCGCGAACACGAAATCCAAGCCAAGATGCAATCTAGAAGACGGTAGCAACGAGGGGATTATCGAGTCTCACCCTTGAAGAGATTCCAAAGCCTACAAGAGGAGGCTCTTGTTGCTGCGGTAGATGTTCACTTGCCGCTTGCAAAAGCGCGTAGAAGATCTTGATCACGATCGGTTCCGGCGCCACGAACGGGCAGCACCTCCGTACTCGGTCACACGTTCGGTTGTTGATGAAGACGACGTCCACCTCCCCGTTCCAGCGGGCAGCGGAAGTAGTAGCTCCTCTTGAATCCGGCAGCACGACGGCGTGGTGTCGGTGTCGATGGAGATCTCCGGCGGAGCTTCGCTAAGCATATGCGGGAGAAGTAGTGGAGGAGGGGTGCTAGGGTTTGGGGAGAGGGGTGCCTTGGGCGCCGGCCACAAAGGGGGGCAGCCAAGGTTGGAGGCAAGAGTAGCCGGCCACCCTCCCCTTGTCCCTCATTATATAGGTGGAAGCCCCAAGAGTTGTAGTCCAAGTCTTCGAATAAGACCCCAACAACAAAACCTCCCAAAAGTGGGAAACCTACTCAAGGGGGGAGTCCTACTCAAGGTGGGACTCCCACCTTTCCTTGAGGTGGGGCTGGCCGGCCACCAAGGTGGAGTCCACCTTGGACTCCTCCCCTTTAGGGTTTGGCCGGCCATGCTAGTGGAGTCCCTCAGGGACTCCACCTTCCATAGTGCTATTTTTCCGGACTTTTCTAGAACCTTCTAGAACCTGCCATAAATGCACCGGATCATTTCCAAACTTGGAATATGACTTCCTATATATGAATCTTATTCTCCGGACCATTCCGGAACTCCTCATGATGTCCGTGATCTCATCCGGGACTCCGAACAAATATTCGAACTCCATTCCATATTCAAGTTCTACCATTTCAACATCCAACTTTAAGTGTGTCACCCTACGGTTCGTGAACTATGCGGACATGGTTGAGTACTCACTCCGACCAATAACCAATAGCGGGATCTGGAGATCCATAATGGCTCCCACATATTCAACGATGACTTTAGTGATCGAATGAACCATTCACATACGATACCAATTCCCTTTGTCACGCGATATTTTACTTGTCCGAGGTTTGATCATCGGTATCACTCTATACCTTGTTCAACCTCGTCTCCTGACAAGTACTCTTTTCTCGTACCGTGGTATGTGGTCTCTTATGAACTTATTCATATGCTTGCAAGACATTAGACGACATTCCACCGAGAGGGCCCAGAGTATATCTATCCGTCATCGGGATGGACAAATCCCACTGTTGATCCATATGCCTCAACTCATACTTTCCGGATACTTAATCCCACCTTTATAACCACCCATTTACGCAGTGGCGTTTGATGTAATCAAAGTACCTTTCCGGTATAAGTGATTTACATGATCTCATGGTCATAAGGACTAGGTAACTATGTATCGAAAGCTTATAGCAAATAACTTAATGACGAGATCTTATGCTATGCTTAATTGGGTGTGTCCATTACATCATTCATACAATGACATAACCTTGTTATTAATAACATCCAATGTTCATGATTATGAAACTAATCATCCATTAATCAACAAGCTAGTTAAGAGGCATACTAGGGACTCTTTGTTTGTCTACATATCACACATGTACTAATGTTTCGGTTAATACAATTATAGCATGATATATAAACATTTATCATAAACATAAAGATATAAATAATAACCACTTTATTATTGCCTCTAGGGCATATCTCCAACAGAGGCCTCCTTCCACCACTCCAGTTGAACCTCATTCATTTCCTTCGTGTTCATCATCATGATCTCCCTCTCTTCGGCCAATAGTTGCTTCATTGCTTTGGCCTTCTTCACATTGATCCTCATCTCCTCCAACTTGGCTTTGCTCTTTGCTTCCTCTCTGCTGGCTTCAAGCTTTGCAAGGCTCACCTCCTTCTTCCTCTCGATGATGACACGCCTGGTCTCCAAAGTCTTGGTCGCTATCACCTCCTTTGACTTCATCATTTGATCAAACTTGTCCCTCAACAATGCAGCCTCCCCCTCGAGCCTTATCCTTTCCTTCGCCTTCTTGTTCCCCTCCGGCTTGTCGGCGTTCCTGCCATCCTTCTCGTCCTCGGTGTCGTCGAGCGCAACCATCGCAGCCTTCTTCGGAGCGACCTCTTCATCCCTCAATTTCCACTTGGGGAGGTGTTGGAGCACATCAAAACAATGACGCATGGTGAAGCTCTTGCCCTTGCTGCCGGCCATGTCTCTGTACCTAGCATCGGCAATGCGATCCTACATATGCAAAAGGAACCAACAAATCGTCAATATCTCACCGAAGCTAAAACTACAATTAGCTTTATGAAATATGCACTCACATATTCGTCGACAGTTGCGCCGCTAGGAGGATTGGACACCACTTGGTCCATTGCTGCTGCCCACCGGCTACACGCCGGTTTGACCGCGTCCCAACGACCTTCGAGGGATCGGTAGGTGCGATCGACAGGATGGCGAACGCGCGGCATGAGCTTGTGGAACTTTTCCTCGATGCGCTGCCAGTACCGTTTGCCTGTTTGATCCGTGCCGGAGACAGCATCCATCCCCACGGAGGCCCAAGCTCGGCACAAGGTGGCGTCTTCAACCTCCGTGTAGTTGTTGGCCCGCCTCTTCTTCCGATTTCCATCGGCCGTGACCTCCACCACACCGTCGTCCTCTTCCTTGTCCCCCTCGCCCCCTTCGTCCCCTTCTTCCCCTTCTTCCACCTGGTCCGCGCAGTCGTTCTCGTTGCCGAATGGCAGGAGTGCGGTAATGTTCACCTCCCCCAACATCTCCATGTAGGAGGTGGAATCGTTCCTAATTTGACGAGGCCTCAGTACGTACTTGCAATGGAAAAAACGGAGGAAGAGTTCATGTGTACCTTGCTGCGCCATCGTCGAGCACGTCCTGGGCGGCATTCGCGGTGGCTTCCGGAGGCGGCGGCGGCGGCGTAGGCGGAGATGGGCAGGGAGGCGCGGGGCCACGGGCAGTCGCCGCCTTCACTTTGGTCCTTTTCGGACCCGAACTCTTCGGTCTCGCACGGACGGCCTTCGGCTTCACCGCCGACCCACCACCGGGGACCGGCGCGGCACCGGCTTGCGGGATCAGATGCGTTCCCGCGCGCCGCCTCTTCGGCGCAGTCGTCGACGAGACCGCGGGGGTCACAGGGGTGGGAGCGGTGGCCGGGATTGCTGGTGGAGCGGCGGAAGCTCCGGCGACCACGGGAGAGGGTGCCGGCGCCGGCGGGGTAGCAACGGCGGCCGGCGGGGTCGATTCGAGAGACTCATCGGGGAGAAATCGGAGGGTGGGGCGCAGAGGAAGTGAGGGCGCACGGATCGGCGGGGGCGGCGGCGGTTGGGACGAGCTGAAGGTTCCCTCGCGCGCAAATTAGGGATTGTGTTCGGGCTACGTTCGGTTCGCTCCGTCGGCCCCTACAAATACAGGCCGACGGAGCGAACCGAACGCAGCCCGAAAAAATATTTTCGGTTTTAGGCCGTTTTCGGTCACTGATCGGCGCCGTTTTTCGTCCCGAACCCGTAAAACGGCGGTTATTTTTCGATTTTGAGCCTTTTACGGGCTCTGTTAGAGATGCTCTCAGGGGACGCAGATCTAGCTCACAAAGATTGATTATCAAGCCCGGGAAGGTACTCCGCATCCTGCCATGACAGATCGTCATTGCCCTGTGTGGCTGTGTCAACTGTGACTCGACTTCGACTAATCCTTGACTACTTTATACGTGGTCCGTCGAGGATCAGAGGGATCGGACGCAGTGCGACGTTGAGTTTGTGCCTTCTGGTCTTGTTAGGGCATGGCCAATGCATAGCCTCAGAGGTGCTGCCTCACAGTTTTATCTTGGTTCGGGTGGTGCAAATTAGGTTCGGATAATGAGGTAGTCTCTTCATCAGGAGGCAGCCTCTTCAGCCCTAAAGTGAAAACTGAGTGAAAATGTGAGAGAGAAAGAGAAAAATCAAATCAACTTTTGAGAAAAAGACATATTAATGGGACCATAACATGATATGGATATGTCAAAAGTTTTATCCAACCCTAGTTGGACAGCTGCCTCCATTGCTCGCCCTTATCAGCTCCGCCGTCCGAGCGTAAACACGCCTCGAATTGTGTTCAAAGTGCGACCAAGACCAGAGGAGAGAGATTGTAACCAAGCCGTTTCAGGGCATGAGCAATGGTGGCATACACAACTAGCTGCTCCATGTAAAAAAGTTGTAAGAAGCAATATGTTGAATTTTATCTCTCCAATAGAAGCTACAACTTTAGTTACTCCCTCCGGTTCATATTAATTGACTCTAATATGGATGTATCTAGACACATTTTAGTTCTAGATACATCCATATTGAAGCAATTAATATGAATCGGAGGGAGTAGAAAAAAAAAGAAGGGACCCCACAAATATGACACTATGTATTTCTTTCTCTCTCCAAAAAGCATGCTTTTAGGGCTTAAGATCCCACTTCTTGAAGAGGAGGCTACTTCCTCATCCGAACCTACTTTGGACCACCCGAACCTAACTAAAGGTGTGAAGCAGCACCTCTAGAGCAGTGCATTGAGCATGCCCTGGTGAAGGTCTATGCGTAGACCGGTGCAGAGAATCCCTAAAGGACAATGAAGGATAGTTCTTCGGGAACAGAAAGCGTGCCAGGTTAGGGACCAAGGTCAAAAGACATGACGGGGCGAGGATAGAGCGTTTGGCTGATAGCGTTCATCGCCTATTCGGCACCACCCACCCGCTGCTCGTCTTGTTGTGTAATGGATAGCTTTTCCTTCGTCACTTCCAGTGAAGAGTCGAGGCACAGTATCATGTCGGCCAGTGTGGTATCCCCTTGACAGTATAAAAGGAAGACCGCAACCAAAGGAGAAAAGAGGTGACTTCTAGCCAGAATCTCCGACAACTACAAGGAGTTCATATTGTAATCGACCACCAAAGAATCAATACATTCAGGCAAGAGTAGGTTTGTTATCCTCCAGGTCGCCCGAACCTGGGCAATCCTTGTGTTTTCTTGCAGTTCGATGATGATCTAGAGTTCCTTTGCCGCTCCATACCAAACCTCTAAAAGAGGTATCAATAACTTTGGTGTCCGAGTTTTGAAGCTCGAAATTTGGCACGTGGGGCGCAATTGCTCTACGATCCGTCATCCCAGCGACAATCATGGTCGAAACAAGATCCGCCATGAAGCCCGCCTTGCACAGGATGATGAAGTGAGCGCTCATAACAACCCAAATTTTGGCCCTCTTTAAAATTTCCTAGACAAAACATTTTGCCCCTATTTCAAATATTTTGTTTGGATTTCTATGTCTTCTTAAATTCTCAAAACTTGGCAAAGCTTGAGAAAATTTTGATTTGACCTCTTACACTTTTGAGCCTATGTATGGCATGAGGTGATCCATTGCATATGTTTTCCAGCCCAAAAATAATTCAAAATTATTTTGTGGATTTATTATAAGAAAAGCTTTTGTTCCTAGCTTTACAAAGGAACCCTAAGACCTATGCTTCTGAAAATTCACCAAATATCATGGATTGATCCCTATGACCCCTAGACCCCACTTCTCTAACAATATCTCATGGTCACTTTTGACCAACACCAAAATCCTCCAGCCTTTTGTTTTTGCCCTTCTCTTAATCTTTTTCAAAATAGTTTGCAAGGTAAATTTCTTTCTAGAGCCAGTGCCCAAACTAGGTGCTTATAGTATACCCAACATATGCACAAACCTTGGATCAATTACTTGTTGAAAGCCTCACCAAAACCTTCTGACCATTCGTATGCTGGTTCGAACTTTGAAAATATTTGCATTACCAACTATTTTTTCTAGATGGCCAAGTATACTTTTGGATGCACATTACCGCTGCACAGTGCCACCGGGACCGCTGCACAGTGCCGCTTGGCACGGCACAGTGCCGACACCGCGCCGCTCGCTTCGCGCCAGCCTCCTCGCCGCAAAGAAGACCTCACGTAGAGCCAAAGCGAGACGACCGCCGCTTCCCGCTGGCCGCTGTCCGTCGGCCTGCGGTTGCGAGTGTCGCTGCCGCTGCTGCTGTTCTCCGCCGCGCTGCGGCTGCTGGGCCTGCTCTGCCCGCTGCTGCGTGCGACGTGCCGCGACGCCCTTCAAGGATGCCACGCCTGGGCGATGTTGCCCGCCCTGCGGAGGACTTCGTAGTCATCCTTGCCTCCCAGGAGAGGAATGAAGAGGCAGCCTCGCTGCTCACCTGCGCGGCGTACACACGGTTAGAGCGGCCGCCGGCGAGGGGCGGGAATGCGATCAGGAAGCGGGCTATCTGTTCTCTGGGCTTCCTTGAAGAAGCGGTGTAGGTCACCGAGAACTTCCCTCAGCCATTTCTGCTCGGGCCAGGGAGGCAGAAGGAGGGATGCCGGCATGGACGTGCTGGCGACTGGCGTCTGGCTGTACATCCCCAAAACCCAAACCCCGGGGCGATCCAGGCCACTGTCGGTGCGGACGAGGAGCCACGATGTGATTCAAGGGGCGGACGACGCGCCAATTCTGCAACTCCACGACGCCAGGCCGCCAGGGCGGTGGTCGGCGCCTGGCTGTTGTCTGCCTCGCAGCTGGACGCTGCTGACGAGGAGTTGGACATGATGCATGAGCTGGGAATGCCGCATCACATGGGCTTCGGCCTGGGCGCGGCGAGCGACGACGAGCTGGGTGCCCGCGCGCACGCTCACCCAAGCTCAGCGTTCATGGTTTCACAGCATCATTACAGTACTTCAAAAAACTGGAATTCGGTGCTCAAGTTATTAAAGACCATACTAGTCTATAGTCTATTGGCATACATCAAGTTTTGCACCGTGTGTAGCTGATGAGTGGAGCAGCACTTCACTCAGGCAGGTTCAATGGTCACGAGTCACGACTTAGACGCAGTACGACGTCACTCAAAAATTGACGATAAAATATCTTCTTCGCTTCCTTCTGGTCTTGTACAACTCCCATTTTCATTGCGGTTTCTTCTATTTCCATACTATTGCCTAGAAAACAGATTGAGAAACGATCATACCATCTCTTGGTACGGGAATCAATAATAATGTTATGGAAACAGATTTACCTATTGATGCGTACGGAATGTGCTTAATCTTTTGCCAATCTGGATCTCCAGCTGTTCTGCACGAACTCAGCAACACCTCATTGTCGGTAAGGAGGTTGAAGTTCTTAATAGACTGCGGCAGTGTTGGAAGCGACAGAGTACCATCGCAAGAAGAAATCGTCAGCATCTGCAGTGACGTCAGGTGCTCTATGCGACAGGAACTCATTGACAACTCATCGCACTCATACAGGTGTATGTGCTCAAGAGACTGCGGCAGTGCTGGAAGCGACCGAATATTTCGGCAGTGCGAGATGTGCAGCGTGTGCAGTGACGTCAGGTGCTCCATGTAATCTGGCAAGGCGTCCCAGCTGCAGCACGAAATCATGATCTGACGGAGATGAGCGCAAAACCCAACAAGTTCAGGACCAGGTTCGGTGCAGTGTGAAAGCACGAGACGGTTCACGTGCTTTGGGCCACCGTTGTGCATCCAACTTGGATACCTCGGGCCTTTGTAATTTTCGATAATCAGTGATTTAAGATCTTTGGGTGGGCAAAGACCCTCTAGTACCTCTGCCTGAACTTCTAGACCCGCTTCACCACTCCAAGCCCAGGACAGTTCCAGTGTACTGAGCCCTTCCTTACTGGCCAGATTGGCCTCCAGAGCTTCCGCCTTGCTTTCAACCTTTTCCAGGCCCCCGATCAACAGCTGTCCGCGAAGCTTGTTTAGGTTCCCGAGTTGCTTTAACTCATGGCCTTGTCCCCTTTTTACATCAAAGGCTGCCATTGTTCGGAGTGACGTCAGACTGCCGATGCTTCCAAGATCCACATCTTCGAAGCAGATTACATGCCGCAAGTTAACGAGGCTAGAAATATCTTCACAAGAGGAAAACACCACTTTCTTAATCGAATCAAAATCTAGAATCTGCATGTGGCATAGCTTTGCAAAAGTTGCCGGTAAAATCATCCTCCGACCTCTAGCCTCATGACAAGGCCGAAAAGCAAGATATCTCAGGTGCCTTAATCGACCAATACATGCTGGGACTGGCACAGTTGGGGAGACGTCAGAACCTATAAAATCTTTGGCAATTATGGTAAGCACACGCAACTTCCTTAGCCTCTTAAACATACACTTCAGAACTTGCTCCCCAACTGTTTCCCAACTATATCCACTACCAATGATCAGGGTCCGTAAGTTGTACAATTGGCATATCTTCTTAGTAATCAATTCTTCATCATATCTCTGAACAAAAATATGGCGAACGTTTGGATGAACTTCCACTGCTGGGAATTTTCCATGCTGTTCCCAACTATTTTCGATTCTGAAACAGTCACTTCCAGCGGCCTTCTCCGCTAAATCATGCAACAGATCATGAACTAAATAGTAGTCCTTCTCGTGAGAATTCTTCTTTGCTTTAAGTTGCAGAAACGAGGCTGACACTAGTTCATCAAAGTATTCCTGGCAAACATCTTCCATATCCTCCCCTTCACTAGTCAATCTAGCAAACCCTTCTGCAACCCATAGCTTTACTAACTCGTGACGTTCCAACAAATGTCTTCGAGGAAAAATACTGCAGAAAGCAAAGCATCGCTTGACCTGCTCACGAAGATGATGGTAGCTCCACCACAGTGCTCCCATCGTCTCGTTCAAAAGGTCCCGATCACGAACGCTTCTCCAGAACTCGACGTTTGGCCTTATATGCAGTTGTCCTCCAACTATTCTGGCTGCTAGAGGTGACCCCTTCAGGTTTTTTGCAATATCTTTCCCAATGTCTCCCAGTGTTCTACGAGCATGATCATCAGCAGGTACGCCGTGGAGTGCATAATGCATGAGCAATTTCCAGAAGACATCTTCATCTAGGACAGATATGGGAATACATCTCTGCTTCACGGCACCCAGAGCTAATAATGCATCTTCAGTTCGACTAGTCACTAGGATCTTGCTTCCTGCCTCTCCAGCCTTGAGAGGCGAGAGTATCTGTTGCAGATTTTCAGACTGTGTTGCATCTCTAATATTGTACCAAACATCATCTAGTACCAAGAGGAAACGTCTTCCACGCAGTTTCTCCTCCAACTTATCTTGTAAGGTGTCAAGATTTTCCAATTGAGGGCACAAAGTACCTGTAGCAGCCTCAAACATTTCCATGAAAATGGTACGCACACTAAAATCCTGAGAAACATGAACCCACATTACAAGGTCAAAATGGCTATCCTTCTTCTCACGGGCACACACAAGTTGTGCAAGGGATGATTTCCCTGAGCCGCCGATGCCATGAATGCCAACTACAGAATAACATGGAACACTATTGCTGTCAGGCTGACCATGTTCTTCCTTCTCATGAAGCATTGCTACGATCTTATCACAGTCTTCATCTCGTCCGATAATCTTTGATACAGGCCTCGAAGTAGTGACACTGCCTCGCAAGTTGGCAGCAACAACATGGCTCTGGTTTCCACCACTTATGCTTGGCAAGTTCATCAGTTTTAAAACTTTGCACGCATCATTTATGACCTTTTCTATTCTTTCTAGCTTCTTTTTTAACTCAACTGTTGACATACCACTCTCCTGCAAAACAAAATGCCAGTTGAGAACTGGTGTACGGAGAAGCCCACATAAAAAATAAAGGAAGTTCATTTTTGTAGCTTCATTTACACAAAAGCTAGTTGCTACTGTATCTCCTCTCTTTGATGATAGTATCATTCATAACTTGTTATTTGTTGTGCTGTGCAGTTTGATAGAGAATGCAGAAGCATAGAATAAATGTGCAGAAGTCATATAGTTGCATTTTCAAATAGTTTAGAGAAGATGAAAAAACATTTTTGTTTCTTTACTCATGACATCAAGAATACTGTGAACAGAACCATTGTATTATCCACCGAACCGATAAGAGCAAAGGAGACAAGAAAGGTGACCCCAAGGCGTTTTAGGGTCTCCATCCCCTGCGCCGGGGACACTGCGGGTCCACCCTGCCTCCGATGGCCTTTCAGGCCTTGGAGGTGTGGTGGACCCCGGCCTCTCGCAAACGGGAGGGTTCCTATTTCTTGTTTTAGTTTGTTTTTGTGTCATCGTCGGAGTGTTAAGGCGACAGCGACATCCCGGTGTCAAAATAAGGACCGACTTGCCCTATTCCCGCCCTGGTGCTATGTCTAGCACTAGTGGAGGGCTTGTCGAGATGTTTATTCAGTTTTCGTGTCCGTTGGTCTGAATCTTTTGAACTAGACCTCCCATCATTGTCGATGTTTGCTGCCCTGATGCGTTAGTCATTTGTGACTGGGCACAACGACTTCTCGTATATATACTTCAACAAGATTTTACTATAACAGACTTTGGTCGGCTCCTGCGAGAGAGGGGAGAGGATTGCGGCGCACACCTTCGGCTCGCTCCAGTTGTTGTTAGGTGGTCCAAGGTCTTACTTGTAATTTCTATTACTTTTGGTGTTCTTTTACTGATGTTAATGATTATTAATAGATAGGTGGACCTCTTCGAAAAAAGTACGGGCCATTTATGCCACATAGATCCATCTATACAAAACTATGAGATTTGACGAAGTGTTAAACGGTTATGAGTAGCAATTTAGTCCACTAGATCAGGACAGATCCACTTGAACCCAAGCCTTAAATGCTAGCTCCGCCAAAACGCATCTACTAGTAATGGATACGGTCAGGTACTCAAGCAATTTCCTGCTAAGCGATCCGACTGAGTGACAGATGGTTATGAGTACTCCCTCCATTAGGGATTATAAGACCCGAGAGCTTTTTGAAAATGTTACGATTTATAAGGTCTATCTCATTTATTAGCCTTTCTCATCCAATGCAACCCCTCCTTTTTCTCTCTCTTCTACCATGCATGCAAAACTATTGGTCCATGCACTAATTAATGAGGAAAGTAATAGGCTTTCATGGTCTTAGCGAATTGGCCCGCTTTATAATCCTAACAGATGGAGTAGCAATTTTGTCTAGATTATCCATTAGGATCACTTGAATGAACCCAACCCTTACATGCTAGCTCCGCCGGGACGCTTGTGCTAGTCAAGCAATTATATGTCGTTGCCGCTTTTTGCAGAGAAGGTTATGATGGCTGAGTTGTAAAGCCAGTGTGCCCCAAATAAACTAGAAAAATCAAAGGTTCGGCGATATCAATACTACTAGCAACTTTTCATTCACTAATACTTTGCATTGAAAAACTTTTGGAACCGAGAGAAATAAAAACACAGAGGCACGGAAGGACCTGATGTTTTAGTGGAGAGCTCTTCACCACGACAGACCAGATCTGCTTCAAGGGACGTGAAGGCCCGGCAACCTCTGACTTGACCTTGCCATCTTGTATCTTCTTCTCCAGACGGTAGTACTCAACATCATCCAAGATTTCCTCTGCTTCGTAGAACGCAGATTTAAGTTTACTGTAGAGCCCCTCCAATCGAGGCCTGTAAGGACTCTCCTCAACCGCTCCCATCACCCGCTCCAGCAATAAAATCTTTGGCTCAAGCTCACTCAGCTTCTCCGATGCATCAAAGCCAAGATATGAGGATGCTTTCTTGAACAGATCAGAGATGATGGGCGAGGCAACCCACCCTGCGGCTTTCATGCCCCATCCTACTGCGACAGCAGCAGTCAATGGGTCCGCCATTAGCAGATCTGAGCGATTTCCTACAAGTGCTTCACATGCTAGGTTGTGGAGGGGAGCTTTCTTGGAATGCCTAAGGACATGACTGGGCAGGGTGAGTTCTCGGTGTGGCCATGTGGTAATCTGTAAGCCGGAGGGGCATCTTCCTGGAAAAAAAAAAGTGGCAATGTTTACGTTCTTCAAGGTTCAGATCCAACTTGACGGAGGTTCAGTGCGTGCACATGTAACCATGTGGCAGTTCACCTATTATACAGTTTCAGTCACCTAGTAGAGTCCAAATAGCATGATAAACAAGTACAGGCTCTGCCCCAGGGAAAGAGGAGTGACCGGAGGTGCAGTTTTCCTAGTGATGTTGTTTGGTCAGCTGAATACTGCAAGTTGCTTTGATTAAAGAGAAAACAGCTAATGAGCTCGTTTATCTTTCCCTTGATTGCAGGACATCTTATACTACTTTCTATTTAAATAATTGTGTCGAGGAAAATTAAAATAGAAAGACAAACCTACAATGATAGCATTATGGCGGTGCAAGCCGAGAGGTATCCACGAGGTGACAAAAATGGCTTCGTGGACAATGCAACTTTTCATTTAACAGTTTAAATAATTGTAAAGTAGAAAATATGTGTGTTCTTCGCTTCGGGTTTCAAACCAACACACAAAAATATAAGGCGGTGTAAGATTTCGAAAAGCAACATTAAAACTTAATTTACTGAGTTTGAATACCTAGTGACTAATCTTCATCAGCGGAATCGACACGCTGCACATCTCTTACCTACTTGAATACCTAGTGATTTCACATGGTGGACAGGTGCACTAAAAGAAGTGCCATATGGTTGTATATATATTTATTTTTCTTTAAGATTAAGGAAACTGAAAAGATGTTATGGCTCTGAGATGGCATCACCTACCAAGTTTCACTGAACACAGGCCACTATGGCCAACAGCAGCGTCAGGGATATTTCGGTCTTGATAGTTCTTCTACGATACATCCTAAATCTGTCAAGCCACAGACATCTTTCAGCAAATCCATAGATCTTTATAATACCATCGTTATGAAAGAAAAGTGAATCGAGAACTAACCAATTGAGAGTTGATCCCGTGCATCGGGTGGAAAAAAGAAAGGAACGTGGCAAGAAGAGGACCAATTAACTATTGCAGGATCCAAGAACTGGAAGGTGCATTAGCCGATTCAAGAACTGGAAGTTGCGACTGCCGCGTGCCCCAGCTCACCGTGCAGAAAGCTGAAGAGGCAGGAGAGATGGCGCGACACCTGCGTGCGGTAGCTCCTTCGTCGCGCGCCGTCGCCGGATTCCGAGACACCTCGGCCGACGAAGCTGCAGCATACTCCACCACACCGTGCAGAGAGAGAGGATTGGAGAGGCAGGAGGGAGGCCGCCATAGCAGATAGAACGCGGATACATGGCGGCCGGGAGCCAGCCCGGGATTCGTGGCGACCTGTATGTAGTACGGCTACCGTCGCCGGGCCTGGAAAGGCGGCGCCGTTGTGGGGAAGCGTCGGTGGTGGTCGCCGGGGCTGGAATTGGAGAGGCAGGGAGGAGAAAGGAGATGGTGTCGCCTGGGATTTTTTTTGTCCGTGAAAAGATAAAAAGTCGTGAAATTTCGTTGGGCTCGGCCCATGTGCGATCGCCGTACAAATAAGCTGGGCGACGGACCAAATGAAACGAGGCAAAACCTTGAAATCAGAGGCGGATCCAGGAATTTGACGAAGCCTGGACGCGCTGCAAAGTACTGTAATACAGGTCGGAGGGAACTGAGGAGATGGAGGTAGTACTGGATAGCGTCCCTGTGCGTGTCACTATGGAAATGAATGAGGGTCTAGTCTCAACAATTACAAATCAGGAGGTGAGAGACGCTCTCTTTCAGATGTTTCCAACAAAGGCGCCGGGGCCGGATGGGTTACCTGCACATTTCTTCCAGCGCCATTGGAGCTTATGTGGGGAAGAGATCATGAATATTGTGTTGAGAGTACTGCGAGGTGAGGATGATCCTGCAGCTTTCAACAAAACTTATATTGTACTGATTCCGAAGGTTGCCAACCCAGAGGAACTTGGTCAATTTCGACTGATCAGTCTGTGCAACGTTATATATAAGATCGCATCTAAGGTGCTTGCAAACAGATTGAAGCGGGTTTTGCCGGAGATTATCTCGGATGAACAGTCGGCGTTTGTGCCAGGTAGACTGATAACGGATAACATTATTACCGCATATGAATGTTTGCATTTTATGAAGAGGAACAGAGCGGTGAAGCATCGTTTTTGTGCGCTCAAGCTGGATATGCGGAAGGCGTATGATCGAGTGGAGTGGGGATACCTACGAGCAATCATGATGAAGCTAGGTTTCCACTCGAGATGGGTTGATATGGTGATGAGAATGGTAACTACGGTATCTTTCTCAGTTTTGTTCAATGGAGAGAGGCTAGAGGAATTCAAACCCTCTCGTGGTATTCGTCAAGGGGATCCGATCTCGCCATATTTGTTTTTGCTAGCAGCAGAGGGCCTTTCGTGTCTGTTAAAATTCAGAAGTGAATCATCAAGCTTACAAGGTTTAAAGGTGGCTCCCACTGCCCCGGCGGTGAATCACCTACTCTTCGCAGATGATAGCCTGCTGTTCATCAAAGCAAATGGGGAGAGCGCTTGAGATGCTCGGGACACGCTGGATGCATACTGCAGAGCCTCGGGTCAGCGGATAAACTTGGACAAATCATCTATATTTTTCAGCAAGCGGTGTCCAGGAGGCATAAAACAAGAACTAAAACTTATCCTAAATGTTCAGAATGAGTCTCTCAATGAGAAATATTTGGGTATGCCATCCAATGTTGGTCGCTCAACTAATGGGGCCTTTAAATTCTTGAAGGACCGTGTATGGAAGAGGATTCAAGGATGGATGGAAAAGTGCTTGTCTGCGGGGGGAAAAGATATTCTTATCAAATCAGTGGTGCAGGCAATTCCGACATTCTCTATGTCGTGCTTCAAATTACCTCGAGGTCTTTGTCAACATATCAATTCTCTCATCAGAAATTTTTGGTGGGGAAGCAAAGATGGTAAAAGGAAGATGTGCTGGGTTGCGTGGGAGGAGATGACGAAACCGAAATATCTGGGCGGCTTAGGCTTCCGAGATATTGAGTTATTTAACCTTGCTTTGCTGGCTAGACAAGGTTGGCGAATTTTGCAGAACCCGGACACATTGAGTGCAAGAATCCTGAAATCTGTCTACTATCCTTCAAGCAGTTTCATGCAGGCGGGTCTGGGTTCTCAACCATCTAAGGTCTGGCGTGCGATTTGGGAAGGGAGAGAGGTCCTGGCTCAGGGTTTAGTGCGCCGCATAGGCACAGGAGAATCTACTCATGCTTGGGATGATAATTGGATCCCAAGGGATGCACTTAGACCTTTCGCCTGTCGGGTGGCAAATCCACCGAGGAGGGTGAGCGACTTTATCATTCAGAGCACCCGACAATGGGATATGGCAAAACTGAATGCATGTTTTGTTCCAGTGGATGTTGAAATGATCAGGGCAATACCGATTAGCATGCGATTACAGCCTGATTTTTGGGCCTGGCATTATGATCCCAAAGGTCTGTTCTCTGTGCGTTCGGCCTACAGGATGTTAGTCTCAACCAGAGAAAGGAGAGAAGCATGGTTAGAGGAGACGGCAGCTATTTCAGATCAGCAAGGAAGAAGCAACAGTTGGACAAAGTTGTGGCATATACCAATCCCTTCCAAGCTGAAAATTTTTCTGTGGCGTTTGGCAAGGCATTCTCTGCCAACGTCAGACATTTTGCACCGACGACATATATCACAGACAAGTGCCTGCGGTATCTGTGGTGCTGAGGACTCGTGGCGGCATTCTCTGATTGATTGCACGATGTCTCGTTGCGTTTGGGCACTGATGGACTCTGAGCTTACGGAACATATGAGTCAGGTCCAGGAACCAGAGGCACGCAACTGGCTTTTTGCGATGTTTGACACTGTGCCTCACGAGCAGCTAATCCGGATGTGTGTGACGGCATGGGCGATTTGGCATGCTAGACCTAAGGCAATCCATGAAGGGTTATTCCAAAGCCCATTGAGCACCTATCATTTTGTGGAGAGTTTTTTGACTGACCTAGAACAGTCAAAGGGTTTAGCAACCAAGCCTGCGTGTGTGACCAGAGCAGCGGCAGCTCCCAAGCCCTGCTCACCGGCTTGGATCCCTCCCCCGGCTGGGGTGGTGAAGGTCAATGTAGACGCAGCGGTTGCGAGGAATAAGGACCATGGTGCGATCGCAGCGGTCGCAAGAACGGCAGCGGGTGAGTATCTAGGCTCATCGTCTGTTATAATGACAGGAATTTCAGATCCTGAGATTTTGGAGGCGCTGGCAGTAAGAGAAGGACTGGACCTGGCTCTGGACCTTTCGGTTTCAAGAGTGAAGCTAGCTAGCGATTGCTTGTCAGTGGTGAAAGCAATGAAGGAGCACAGTGGCGGAGCCAGGATATCAACCTTGTGTAGTCATCGTAATGTTGTGTAGTCAAATACATGTATTTATACAAATTTTTAATTATTATTTTTGCATACTATAAGGTTGTATTGCCAAAAGTCTGTGTAGTCAATTGACTACACAGCATAGGCGTGGCTCCGCCACTGAAGAAGCAGAATCTCGGAAGATATAGCCACATTCTACATGATATTACAGCATCCTCTGTAGCTTTTGCTGAGTTTGGTTTAGTTCATGAAAGTAGAGTTTCAAATAACGAGCCCCATGTTCTTGCTCGCTTTGTGTTAGGCTCTCCGGTAGGGAGATATATGTGGCTAGGTAATCCGCCGGTTGGCGTTTGTATTCCCCATCTTCTGACTTAATAAAGAGGATGGTCGTTGCTCAAAAAAAAAAGTAATAAAAAAAATTCTTCCACGAATATAACTACAGTATATAAATCGATATAAAAACTTATGTTCATTGACCTAACAAAAAAGAGGGCAAATTTGTATGGAAACTCACTACGACAGGACTTTCTCATTTAAACTATGTATGCTGAGTGCTGACATGAATGGTCATACAATTTTCTCTAAAAAAACTGTTTGCTGGTGTCGTATGTTGGAGTTGCCGCCTTGCTGGAGCAGCGGGAATTTTCACCTTGTTGACGCTTGCGATTTGAAGATGCGCCTCGCGGTTTCTACCTTGCTATCTGAAGGACGAGCTCCACTACCCAATCTCAGGTCATCGCCTTAGTCGACGAAGGAGGAGCTCCACTATCCATTCTCGGGTCTCCATCGTCCATGACTCCATGGTTGCCACGGCGCCGACTACCGGCCTACCAACGCTAGTCGTCGTTGTGTCGCCTCTGACCCACGTTGAGAAGGGAGTCTTGGGCAAGGGTTTCATCATGAGAAAATTGAGTATTCAAGACTATTTAAAAACATGATTTTGTATTTTTCTTGTGAATAGTTTGTCTTCATATTTTACTATATTCAATTTTTTGTCGGTATATAAAAAGTTTGACCTCTATGCATGTGAATTGGAGGTGTGAAAATTAAAGAAATGACAAATAGGAAAGAAAAACGTTCTCAGGTCAAATAGAATTTCACAGTTTTTTTCGGTGTTTAAAAATTTATATCTTTCCCCTCAAAAAAATATTCTATCTTTCACGACCGGGTTTCCTAGAATTCGATCAATTGATCTGGCCCTCACGTTTTTGGGAGGGATTTCTAGCGTTGCGTTGCTGTCCCGCGTGGACAATGGATATTAATTGGGATTTCCAAAGGAAAAATAAGGTCAGGCACGCGGGACGCAAGAGCGTGAGACGCGGTTGAAGCCCGGGCACTGCAGAATCGCTACCCCAAATTTCGCGTTTGACATTGACTTGTGCTTGAGGCAAGCGGGATCCAAGCTAAAGATTCAAGCGGCGTGGACATGGGATTTCCGTCTCCCGCCTGCTCCGCCCGCTGGGACTAAACGGGGTAACCCGGAGATAGGAAGCGGGATAGGCACTGCCCATGGGACCCATCCTTTTGTCAATTTACTCTAACTAAGCCCATGGTATCAGCATGGGTGACGGGAATGGCCAGCAGCATGCATGTAGCTGCGAGAATCTCTCTGTACAGCTATTTACACGTCTCGCCCTACATTCTGGGATAGGTGGAACCTGCTAATCCAGATGTCACTAATCGGGATCTAAAAATCAAAATTAATTGGTTTTGCTACTAGGATGAAAGGCGGAATTGACGGATTTTCCCATCCCACTTACATCGTTGATCCAAGCCCGGGCAGCCCAGACAGCCCGGGCAACAAGGACCTTGCGTCCGCCCATGCTTGAAATTATCTCCAGCTTGGAATGCGAGAATCTGGGAAGATTAGCGCGCCCTCTATCCGTCACACAACTTTGTCTAAGTTTTTTTTTTAATTTTCTTCATCTAAATATAAATGTGTCTCTATACTAAATTGTGTCTCAGTATATTTGAGGAAAATGATCTGATTCCCCCGGGGGATCGCGTCCTCCCCAGCCTTCCCATGCAGCGCGCGACGCATGTCTTGCAGGGGCCCACCTTATCGCTGCCTCCCCTTTCTTCCTCACCGCACGCTCGCGAGATAACCGGTCGCTCCATGGCGACCTCGCTCGAGGCGCCGCCGTTTTTTGCGCCTGACGCCGGTGCCCGTCCCCGCCCCCATCGCCGTAGTTTTTGCGCCCGACGCCGGTGCCCGCCATCATCACCGCCGCCCAACCACCACGCACCCCATCGCCGGTCCCCGGGGATACCTCCGCCGCGCGCCTTGGCTCTCGTCGCCGCGCCACCCCAGGAGGAGGAGGAGGCGGCGGGGGAGCGGCGACGCGAGGCTGGGAGCTGAGAGCGCAGGTCGCGGCTAGCGAGGGAGCTGAGGCGGAACCCCAGGTTAGGGAGCTGAGACCGGAGCTCGCCCACCTCGCCGCGTGGAGGGCGCCGCCCTTCTCCGCGTCCATGCCGTGGGAGGTCTGACCTCGCCGCGCATCTCTGGCCGTCCCCGACTCCATCCGATGCCGGTGACACCTAGCGGCGCCCCGCGTGTGCCCCTCCTTCCTTGACCATCTCTTGCCAGTGGTGTGGCGAGGTGCTGCCAGGGGTAGGTCGGTGTTTGCTACCGGTGGTGCACTGCGGTGCTGCCATAGTGCACGCTGCTGACAAGGTGGCACGTCAGTGCTACAAGCCGGGGAGAATGAGTTTTGCTTACAAGGTGGTACTCCTTTGCTTCGTCAGGAGATCGGTTTTGCTATATTAGGTATCCGGCATTGCTACCGGGGAAGGGAATTTTTTTGCTACCGGCAGAGGCCTACTTTGCTACCCTAGGCGTAGGGCGTTGCTACTAGCGGCTTCTGGCGTTGCTGTCTTCGGTGGATGGGGTTGCTGCAACCTCAGATGGTGCTGATGGTGTTGTTGCCAGTTGCAGGCGAGGTCTCCGTTGATGTCTTACAAGATTTGCAACATATGAATAAACAAATTTTCTACAATTTTTTGCGGTTTTGCTACATCTGCGTAATATATTTGCTACGGGCTCTCCGACGAGGTCTCCGGCGAGATTCCGGCGAGCTCAGACTTTTTCTTTTATTTCATGGAGCGAACCGTTTTTTGCTACCATGTAGCAAAAGCGAGTTATTTTTTGCTGCCGGGAAGTGTTTTTTTGCTACATTCAGCAAAAACATATCTGACCGTTCGAGATGGCCGATCCGACGGCTGGCGACCCGGGGGCTAGGAAATCAAATCCCCCTGGGGACGCCCAGCAGTTTCCTATATTTAAAGCCCGACAAAGCTAATATTGTATCTTTGTGAGGCCAACAAATTGAGGAAGAAGAGCATGCGAGTGTTGCATGCATAAAAGAATGGGCCGCTACATGCTTTGATATTGATTTGGAATAGAATATTAGTATTAGCAGATTCCCTACTTTGAGGATATTGTGTAGTTCTTCATTATTACTGGTTACTGGTGTTCATTGTAACTAAGAGCATCTCTGTAATATCCCAGGTAATAGGGTTACAAAAATAGAGAAAACAGATGTGTGTATCGCATTCATGCATAGAAAATCTGGGGAATTTTCGCGCTTTAAAGTAAAACAGTCACAGTAACTGAAGTTTCACTTGACCTTGGTGGAATTGAAGTAGCTCATCAAGTCAAGCGCTATAAACCTCAATGTGACTTTGCTAAAACCTTGTTTTGGGTAGAGATAATTTGATCTAAGGGGTTAGATCAAATGGAATAAAAACCAACACAAGAACATATGAATCAAGGATCAACTACTTGATCTTATTATAGAACACAACATGGTATTCCTTGCCATAACATATGAACATCCATATAATTGGAAATCAAGTAACAATAAATGAAGAAACTATTCTTCACTTATCTTTTTCATGTCCTAAGACTAATCTATGATCCTACCATGAAACCTCATGGTATTCATTCCACTTCCACATTGGAATTATAACAAGGAGATCCACTCAAGAAGTATATATTCCTCTCTATTACAAATAGCTTTACATCAAACCTAAAGAGGTGAGGGTCCTATTTTATTTAAGGAAGCAATGACAAACCTTGAGGCAAACCTTGGATATAAATATCCATATGATCACAACATCATCTTCAAGAGGAACCCTAGAGTATTATTCAAGTCCTTCCCA
Organism: Lolium perenne; assembly: GCF_019359855.2. Taxonomy (NCBI): domain Eukaryota; kingdom Viridiplantae; phylum Streptophyta; class Magnoliopsida; order Poales; family Poaceae; genus Lolium; species Lolium perenne. The sequence continues at coordinate 281,610,589 of NC_067250.2, forward strand.
AATGAGAGAGACCATTCATACTAATCCAAGCTTTACCTATTTAAGAATATAAAGGACAACCTTTGAACTAAAGTATTAGGTTGAAAACCATTTTCCTTGGAGTGGTGAGTTAACCTAATATCACATGGAATAATACCATATCAATGAGTTGATATAGTAAGGAGGAGATTAATTCAACCAAGATAGCCAAGTGGAGTTTTAGACTTGATATCTATTTAGATATTGTGAGTATACCATAAACCCTAGAATAACTATTCCTATGAAAGAGAGCTCAAGCTTTGGTGCTACACTCAAGTTAGTTGAGGCAACACTTGAAATTGGAGGGAGAGAACTATCCATATACCCAGATGATTATATCATCATTCCCTGGAAAGAACCCTAAGTTAATATCTCAGGCATTCTCCTGGGATATAAACTTTAGAGGCAACCACAGTAGTCCCATTCAAGAAGGTAAATTAGAAGTACTATAACCTAGCTGATCAAGACAATGCTTGATCATGGAAGTGAGAAACCTATTTAATGAGAGATCCTTAGGAAGCCAAACCTTGATCATTATAAATTGAGTGATGATCATAAACCCTAAGAACTTGAGGTAGAGATATTAAGAACAAGTTGAGCATGTATATTCCATGACCATGCTTTGGAGAAGTAGAAAAGTAAACCATAAATTAAGCACTATATGATAAGTAGGTATCATTCCCCACAGGAAATTATAGGGAAATCACTAGTAATCAAATACAGACTTATATCTCAATCTTAGCTTGTGAATCACTTGGTGATCATAAGTAGAATCTTACCCCATCTATTTTTGATTCATTCATCAATTAAAGAACCTAAGAAAACATTTAGAGTCAAACTCTATACTCTAAATGGTGAGAAACCATCCATCCATATGACCAAAGTTAACTATAAAAAGAACTATAACAACTTTAGTTACTTTAACAATAGATTAAGGATAGAATAGAAATCTATTGGTTTAATATAAAAACAATTCTCAAGTCCTTAGTAATTAAAGAAGAACAGAAACAAATAAGTCAGTAACCAAAATCCCTTGGTTAGGGGAGATTAAACCCTAGCAAATGCAATGTGATGTCATCTCAACTCTACAAATAAAAATTATATCTCAACCCTAGTTTATGTATCACCATGGTGATCATAATATAAAACCAGGCCATAATTGAGATCCAAACCAATTGCCATTAGGTGAATATGAGGAGAACCCTAGAATTGCTCACTAATTAAAGCTCATGCTTAAATATGGAACTTAAGAATAACCTAGTGCTAGATCACTTGATTAGACCCATGGTGGTGAACAACCACTTATCTTTATAACCAAGATCCAACCATAATGAGAGTAGTACATAATCTAGATAAGTTAAGATGATATCAAACCATAATAATAGTACTAAAATTTGAAGGAGCCCTAGTAGAATTTCCAATTTATTAACACATAATTGTGCACATAAAATAACATGCAAGTGATCACTTCCCAAATGGAAACCAAGATCTAATTCAACCTCTAAATTACTTTGGGTTGAAAGTATCAACATTAATCATTCCAAACAGAATTGATTCATAAGAAAAAGAAATTTAAAATATAAACTCATGTCCAATTGCTATTTTGAATAAGCACATATGTATAAACTCAATCTAATACAAGATAGTTGCTTCAAATGGAATAGTGGTGTAATAATCATTGCACCAGATCTTAATAAAATTAACATATTGAAATACCTGCAAAATAGAAAAGAGTTTGAATATGAATTCAAATCTGAATTCTAAATAGAAATACAAAACAGGAAATAAATAAAAGAGAAAATGGGAGAAAAGCCTTACGTGGACCTTGCCAGCCGAAGGAGCCCAGCAGCAGCCTAGAAATCAAGCCCAACAACGCAGCCCAGAAGCAGCCTAGCCCAGCCCAACTTACCTATTCGTTGAAAAATCAACGAGAGGAAGTCGTCCTCATCCTCTCAACGCGCATGGACGCCAGCACCGCGCCGTGCTCCTCTTCTCATCTCTCGCTGGCGCCCTCTCCTTCATCGACGGCGTGACGGGGCTCGCCCTTGAGCCGTATAAAGCCCTGGACGAACCCTAGTTCCCGAGTTTCTTCCTCCTCTCCAATTTTTCCCCCACACCGAAACCCTGGCCGCACCAGCCATCCTCCTCGCCGCCGTTTGGAGTCCTCCCGAGCACCACCGTGAAGCTCTGGAGCTCCGCCTCGTCTCCAGCAACCTCCTCATCGACGCACGCTTGCCGGGAAGCCTCGAGGTCCTTGAATTGCGACCTCAATTCCCCGCCGGTCACCTTCAACCGCCGCCATTCGCCGTCGACATAGACCTTCCCAAGCCTCGCCGATCTCACCAACGCACTCCTGGTGAGCCTCTCTACCGCACAGCATGCCCACTTTACTCCGTAGCGCCTCGTAGCAGCATCTCGCCGTTCACCCGTGACCACCGCCGCCGCACGTCGTCGCCGACCAAGCTCCGGTGACCACACCGGAGCGGCGCCACCACCATGAGGTTCGCCTCGGCGTCCTCTTTCCAACAAGCACGCACACACCCCCGCGGGAACCTTATACCGCCGGCGATCGTCGCCAATTCCCGCCGGCAGTGAGCTCCCATGCCACCGTGGCGATTTTGACCTTGGTCAATGCACGTGTGGCAGGTGACATGGCCACTCGCCCACGAGTCAGTGACTCTGTGGGTAGACAGCCCGGGTAGATTTAGTATTTCGTTTGTTTAATTTCAAATTCATAAATTGCTGCAACTTTAAATAATTATAGAAAATTCATAAAAACTCAGAAAAACATAAATGAGACATCAAAATTCTTAGAAAAGTAAACTCTATCCAATAAAAATATAATATGAAATTTTTATTTTTAATAAAAATTTAATTATTTTAAACTCATTCATTAAGTCTTTTCTTTTATACTTTATTGAATTAAAATTCAATAATTAGGAAAACTTTACAAATTAAATAAAAACCCGTAAATAAATAAATAAAACTTAAAAAACTAATTTTCTTAATTTGTTATTCTATTAAATCCTTATTAAAAGGATTTAAACCCTAATTGTCCTAATTATTAATTGTTCTAAAATAGAAAAATGCCAAATCCAATATTATTTTTCCAACATTATTAATAACTTAAACTTTGCAAACAAGTTATTAATTCAAGAATTTTAGGGTAATAGAAAACCCTAGTTCCATAAGGGAGAAAACTAGAAACCTATCATTTCATGAGAAACCCTAAAACCCTAACTCCATTTGGAACCCTAGTTCCATTATTACATGTGAACCCTAAATGGTTCCAAACCTAAAACCAAGTTAACATATGATCATGATACCTTCTTTTCAAACATAGAACAATAATAGCAGCTAAATAATTGCCATGACCACATAATAAAGCAAGAACCCTAACACTAGTTAATTGCTATGCTATGTTCTCATCTAAATAAAACTTGTTGATCTAGTAGGATCAACCAAGTGAAAGACCCTAGTTCCTATTCCCAAGACCACCATCCTTAACTATCCATGATTAGCATCACACCATTGTGATAAACCCTAATAGTAACCATGATTAATGATTACCTTACATTCCATACTCCACTAAACCCTATTAGTATTGGATACTTATGAACCATCCTATTTAGGAACCAACCATTCTCTACTTAGAAATACAATAGCTAAATCAAGATAACCTCAACCTTAATTGTAATACTTCTTATTACTTAAGAAGTATGTTCTTCAAAAAATTATTCTTTTGAAGTAAATAAAGAATCATCATCAACCCTGCTTATAAGAACCTATAAACCCTAACTAGCAATCACCTGCCAGATGAATCAACCTTGATAGCAATCATGTATAAATACTTGCTTAGGATGCCTAGGCTTAACTCAGCCTTACCAGCCCTAGATGTCGATGAATCCAACATTATTGGGATCCATCTGATACTTACTCCAGAAACTAATTGGAACCATAGTAAACCATAGAAAACCACAAACCTAATTATCATACTTGTTCTTTATTAAAGAACATGTTCTTCAAAAATTATTCTTTTGAATTATATAATAAATAATCATCAACCATGCACTATAGGACTTAAAATTGACAACTGCTCTTTACTTATTATACAACTACTATTCCCTGGTGTGCATGATTGTTACTATGCATTTTACCACTTGCTTATGATACTAAAACAACACAACCCTGAATAAGAACCTTGTTTGTGAATCACACTAAAAGTGCAACACACCCTGAACCAATCATTACAACTCACTGATCCTAAATCATCGGGGTTAGGTCACGCTTAGAGGGATTGCATCTCATGCTTATGCATTACTGCATCCTTGCCAATCTTTTAAACATCGTCCTTACCGGACGATGATGCTATTTCAGAATTTGGAGTTACTGCGTATCGAAGACCTTGCCTGCATAATCTTGCAGTCAAGAAAGGCAAGTTCATCACTTGCTCATGTCATTCGAGTATTTTTACCAAATTACTTGCAAAGTACTATGTTTATCACTATTGCATAAAAAGCAAAACCACTACTTTCATAACTATGAATATGACTAAGTGGTGGGCAATGGAACCATGGATTGTGTTGATATGGTGGAGGTTCCATTGCAAGGGTTTATATCCATCTAGGATTAAACAACAAATGTCGTCCAGTGATTCTTGTGCCGTAACAACCGTGTTAACCATAAGATCCGGAGTGGGACGGAGTAGTAAAAAGTGTTTCCACCTCTCGTTCATCAACGGACGCACTTTACCGTAGTACACTTGTAATCCAAGGGGGCAAGCGGTGAGGCTGGGGAGTCCTAAGTCCCCACGGCATTGTCCGTAGTACACTTGTCGCCCGAAGGAGCAAGCGGTGAGGCTGGGGAGTCCTAAGTCCCCACGGTATTGCGGTCTATGATGGGTTGCAGCTACCGGCGAAGGAGTTTGGTTCGATCCCAGACTATCGTCGTGGTCGGGGTCCATCCTTAATTGGTATAAGAGGACCGGCGAGGACCCAGGGTCGGGGCATGCAAAAAAGGGTGGGTGTTCGAGGTAGCGGAGGAACATGATTGGCTAGACCTTATACCGGGCCTCACACCAAAGGAAGTGTGGACGAGCTCGTGGCTCGGTTGGCACCAAGGTTACGATCTCTTATGGGTAAAGCAACACACCTCTGCAGAGTGTAAAGAATCGTGACCTGTCACTCCCTGTTCCGGGATATGGAACTGCGAACGCTGCCGGAAAGGAATTTCATGAAGTTCTAGTAAACCGGTGAAGGCTGACGGACATAGTTCTTCTGAATAAAAGCAACCTTTTGAAGAAATGGTTATGAAAACCTGCATTGGTATTAGACTTTCTGGTCTAATGCTGTAGCTAGTGCATTAAACACCTCTTTCCTATAATGAACTTGTTGAGTACGCTCGTACTCATCCCACTCTTAAATCCCCTGCTTAGATATGGAGGCATCGAAGGAGGATCTACAGTGCAACTCGAAGGCCGAGGAGTCAACAACTACTTCAAGGGACAGGACCCAGCCAGAGGAGTCAGATACCACATCCACCAAGGAGAAAACCTAGATTAGCAATATAAAGGAACTAGCTTCCTAAACCTAGCTCCTATTTAGCTAGAATCTATTCATAGCCCCTATAGCTAGTCAAATACTCTACAAATAGAGTTCGTGATAGGATTAGACTACGAGTCGTTCTTCTGGAGATTATTTGCAGATTTACCTCATTCTGAAGTAGGAGGCTGTGCTGATCTTATGTAACAGAGTCTGTAGGTAATTCTATGAACATGCCTTGGACCCGCATATGTTTCTGTTGTACCACTCTGAGCGATATAATACTAGTGGAACGGTGTTTCATTGGTGTTATATCAGACTTGCATACTACACCATGCAGTGGTATGCCGGGTCACCACAATCTCGAGCCGTGGGCTCTCAGGAAATCCGGCGCTATTTAGCGTCGGATGGATGTATTTTTTGGTTTGGGGAGCTCATTTTCCCGGTGAGTCCATGATGGACGAAATTTTTAGATAAATAACGGCGAATTCGGAGAAAACAAGACAAAATTCGTTCAAACATAAGCGAAATTTAAAGATATTTAACATATTTATATGTAGGCGAGTTCGTACATATATTTGAAATTGGGCAGATGGAAACATAAACTAACTACATGTCGTCGTCGCTCGAGTTCCCGGCGTCCTCGGGTGGCGGCGCCACCGGCGGCATCCCCAGGGGGAGTTGCCGGCCTCGATGTGCCCGAGCACACGGGCGAGCGTGCGGCCCGATGCACCCCACCAGCGGTGGCGGCCGGCGGCGTTGTTACGCGCTGGAGGAGGGGGAGGACCGTTGTACGCTGCGAGTTCCCGTTCGTGCCGGAGACGGAAGAACTCGTTCCAGGCGTCGTAGTTGTCGGCGAGGTACCGCTCCTCTGCGCGCTGCTCCTCGGTGAGGGTGACCCGCACAACGTCGATAGCGGCGTCGAGCTCATCGCCTCCCACCGGAAGCGGCGGGATCGGGACTCCCCCCGCGCTCAGGCGCCATCCTCCGGGCACGCGGAAGTCCGGTGGCACCGGGTAGCTCGCCATGTGCAGGAGTTCCGCCTCCCACTTATGTAGGGAACGGCGGCCGAAGTCGTTGTTCGTAGAATCGTGGCCCGCCATTGCTCGCTGGTGGAGGTGGATTGGGGATAGAAGACAAGGCTGGGATGGGGAGAGGAGGGAGACGGCAGTGCTGAATGCGGCCAGGCGCAGTAGGTTCTGCGATAAATAGAGGGAGATGAATCTGAGGCGACGCCGCGTGGAAGCTACGCGTCCGGTGAAGTCTGACCGGCGACAGGCTTTTGAAGCGCGGAAGACGATTAGCGTCTGTCGCCGACAAGTCAGGGCCACCATCCGTGCGGGAAGTTTTCTCGACGTTTCGCGCGCTTTTGTTTCGTCCGGAGTACCCGAGCGCTCCCTGATGACCCACAAGTATAGGGGGTGTATCGTAGTATTTTCGATAAGTAAGAATGTCGATCCCAACAAGGAGCAGAAGGTGTTGACAAGAAGTTTCGATGAAGGATTCACTGTAAATGCTCACAGACAAGTATTCAGGAGGTTTTAATGTAGCAGTTGAATAAAGTACGAGTAAGTAAAATGCGAGAGTAACAATTGCAGCGAGTGGCCCAATCATTTTTAGCACAAAGGACAAGCCTGTTTGTTTACTTATGATGACCAAACGTTCTTGAGGACACACGGCCACACGGGGATTTAGTCTAGTGCTTTCGCTTCATATAGCTGATTAATCTTCATTGTTTTGATAAGTGTTGTGTGGGTGAACCTATGCTAATGCATCGCCCTTCCTAGGACTAATACATACTTGTGATTATACCCCTTGCAAGCATCCGCAACTACAAGAAAGTAATTAAGATAAATCTAACCACAACCTTAAACTCTGAGATCCTGCTATCCCTCCTGCATCGATATACCAACGGGGGTTTATGTTTCTGTCACTCCGGCAACCCCGCAATTAGCAAACGAGTACAAGATGTATTCCCCTAGGCCCATAAAGGTGAAGTATCATGTAGTCGACGTTCACATGACACCACTAGAAGAATAACACCACAACTTAAATATCATAACATTGAATATTACCCAACATAATTCACTACTAACATTTAGACTTCACCCATGTCCTCAAGAACTAAACAAACTACTCACGAGACATCATATGGACCATGATCAGAGGTGATATGATGATGAATAACAATCTGAACATAAACCTTGGTTCAATGGTTTCACTCAATAGCATCAATAACAAGTAGAGATCAATACCGGAAGAGTTTCCCCTATCAAACAATAAAGATTCAATCCTAATTGTTACAGCGGTGACGAGGTGCAGCGGTGGAGATGGCGGTGATGATGATGGAGATGATGGTGATGGTGATGGAGATGATGTCCAGCTCGATGTCGGTGATGATGGCGTCGATCTCCCCCTCCGGGAGGGAATTTCCCCGGCAGATTTCAGCCTGCCAGAGAGCTCTTTTCTCTCTGGTGTTTTCCGCCCCGCAGAGGCGGCTGTGACTCTTCGCGACTATCCTCCTGGTCTTAGGTTTTCGGGACGAAGATGTACGCGGAGGAGAGGAGGCCAGAGGGGGCTGTGGGCCCCCTCCTCACAGGGCGGCGCGGCCAGGCCTTGGGCCGCGCCGGCCCATGAGGTGGGCCCATGGCGGCCCTCCTCGGCTCCCCCTTCTGGCTCCCTTCGTCTTCTGAAAAAATAGGATTTTTCATATAATTTCTGGCAATTGTTGATCTTCCGAAATATTGCCTTCTGACGACGCTTTTTCCAGCAGAATCCTGGCTCCGGTGCGCGATCCTCCAATAATCATGAAACATGCAAAATAGATGAAATAACATAAGTATCATCTCCAAATATGAAATATATCAATGAATAACAGCAAATTATGATATAAAATAGTGATGCAAAATGGACGTACCAATTCCCCCCAAGCTTAGACTTCGCTTGTACCCAAGCGAAATTGAACTCGGTAAACAGGACCACATGTTTATGGAGTGAAGAGTCGATAAATGAAATACGGACAAGAAACATCATATCAATTCACACAAGACATTCTAATGAACAACTTCCTCATATAATTCAACTTGAAACAAGTAGAGGTTAATCACAAATAAAGGTGCATAAGAAATCATAATTGGTGATGGCAAACTTCGTTCTTGGTCAGAGAACAATTAACATGTTATGTTAAAGCTAATATGGCACAACTTGCATACTCAATTATAATAATCTCCTCATAATCATTGATAACTTTCAAAGCTATATTCATTCGTATAAAACTTGTACTAAACAAGGGAGAATAAAAGACATGATGAAGTAAATCACAATATAGATACTTTGATCACAACAACTCAAATGCTTGCTTAAGATGGAGGGAAATAGGTTTACTGACTCAACATAAAGTAAAAGACAGGCCCTTCGCAGAGGGAAGCATGGATTAAATCATGTGCTAGAGCTTTTTCAGTTTTTGAAATTATATAGAGAGTGTAAAAGTACAGTTTTGAGAGGTGTTTGTTATTGTCAACGAATGGTAGCGGGTTCTCTAACCCCCTTGCCAGACAAACTCTCGAAGAGCGGCTCCCATAAAGTTTTATTTTTGGTTGGCACTCCTTCCAACCTTTGCTTACACAAGCCATGGCTAACCGAATCCTCGGGTGCCTGCCAACAATCTCATACCATGAAGGAGTGCCTTTTTATTTTAGTTTTATTTGGATGACACTCCTCCCCTCCTTTGCTTTCTCAAGCCACGGCTAACCGAATCCTCGGGTGCCATCCAACAATCACATACCATGGAGGAGTGTCTATTTGTAAAATTATGAAAGTCAATTAATTTGGGACTGGGAATCCCATTGCTAGCTCTTTTTGCAAAGTTATTGGATAAGTGGATGAAGCCACTAGTCCATTGGTGAAAGTTGCCCAACAAGATTGAAAGATAAAACACCACATACTTCCTCATGAGCTATAAAACATTGACACAAATAAGAGATAGTAAATTTTTGAATTGTTTAAAGGTAGCACATGAAGTATTTACTTGGGATGGCAGGAAATACCATGTAGTAGGTAGTTATGGTGGACACAAATGGCATAGGTTTGGGTTAAGGTTTGGATGTACGAGAAGCATTCCCTCTCAGTACAGGTCTTTGGCTAGCAAGGTTAATTAGCAAGCATAAGAGTTGAGGGAAACAAACAAATATACATGTGATAGAAACAATCATGCATCTTCCTTGTAAGCACAAACAATTTTAACTTCAGAACAATAAGCTAAAAGCTAACAAGAAAGGAAGATAATGGAACAACTACATGAATTTCTCTTTTCTACTTAAACCTCAAAGCGTTGTTGCTATTGACCAATGCTAAGTTTGCCAAAACCAAATAGATTTACTCAAATGCTCCCAAAGTGATACCAATACTAATAACAAGATCAATCATATAATAGAGATTGCCAACTAAAATGAGATGTGCAATATGTAAATGATAAGACTTCTCATTAATATTCCATAACGATAACTCACACCAAGGGATACATAGACAACCAACTAAAGGAGAGATACTTCCACACTGCAACCCATCTTATATGATAACTTCCCTACTCATGATATGACACTACTTGATAGTAAAAAGTAAAAGATAGTGATGATGTGATACCGCGGCACTCCCCCAAGCTTGGAACAAACCAAGGGGATGCCAATACCGATGATGAATTACTCCTTCGGCGGTGGTGATGATGAATTCTTGACAAGCTTCTCAACCAGCTCCTGAAGCTCATCAATCTTGTACATGAGGTTGCGGATCATCTCCGAATTGTGCTCGACGCGGTTAAGAAGTATGTCCGACGGCGAGTCCCAACTCTTGGAGTTATTTCCCCACTCTTCAGCTTCGGGCTTCATCCTTCCTGCAGTGTTAGAATGATCCATATCCCAATTGCTAGGCAATGCTGCCTTGGGAGTCCTTTCAATTTGACTATTGTAAATTAGATTACGGAAGGGGTTGTAGGTGCCTGGAGAAGATGTCTTTGGAGCTAGGTAGTGACGTGGAACCTTTCCTCCGTTGCGAATTCTTGCACTCCTCTTGGTACTGAAAGGGTTCTCCACCACCCTGATGCTTGCGATGATAGCACGCGGGTGCACACGCGAGTCTTCCTCCACTTCTTCTTCATCTTCTTCCTTGATGCTCTCGTCCACCTCTTTCCACTCGGGATCTTGAATATCTTCATCCGAAAGCCCCTTGCCCTTGTTGTTGGAGACCATGGTGCTTCTAGATTGAAAACAGATCCTGGCAGAAACAGCTCGAAACAAAACACGTCGAGAAAACGATATACGGACCTCCAGGGGTCCGGGGGGTTATATAGCAGGAATTTTTACGACAAAAGGAAAGTACCAGGTTGAACCAGAGTCGGAGAGGGGCGACGAGGTGGCCTCCTCATAGGGCGGCGCGGCCAGGCTGGGGCCCGCGCCGGCCTATGAGGGCACCCTGATACGTCTCCGACGTATCGATAATTTCTTATGTTCCATGCCACATTATTGATGTTATCTACATGTTTTATGCACACTTTATGTCATATTCGTGCATTTTCTGGAACTAACCTATTAACAAGATGCCGAAGTGCCGATTCTTTGTTTTGCTGTTTTTGGTTTCAGAAATCCTAGTAAGGAAATATTCTCGGAATTGGACGAAATCAAAGCCCGGGGGCCTATTTTCTCACGAAGCTTCCGGAAGTCCGAAGGAGAGACGAAGAGGGGCCACGGAGGGGCCACACCATAGAGGCGGCGCGGCCCCCTTGGCCGCGCCGGCCTGTAGTGTGGGGCCCCCGTGCCGCCTCTTGACCTGCCCTTCCGCCTATAAAAAGTCTCCGTGACGAAACCCCCAGTACCGAGAGCCACGATACGGAAAACCTTCCAGAGACACCGCCGCCGCCGATCCCATCTCGGGGGATCCAGGAGATCGCCTCCGGCACCCTGCCGGAGAGGGGAATCATCTCCCGGAGGACTCTACGCCGCCATGGTCGCCTCCGGAGTGATGTGTGAGTAGTCTACCCCTGGACTATGGGTCCATAGCAGTAGCTAGATGGTTGTCTTCTCCCCATTGTGCTTCATTGTCGGATCTTGTGAGCTGCCTAACATGATCAAGATCATCTATCTGTAATTCTATATGTTGCGTTTGTTGGGATCCGATGAATAGAGAATACTTGTTATGTTGATTATCAAAGTTATGTCTATGTGTTGTTTATGATCTTGCATGCTCTCCGTTATTAGTAGATGCTCTGGCCAAGTTGATGCTAGTAACTCCAAGAGGGAGTATTTATGCTCGATAGTGGGTTCATGTCTCTGTGAATCTGGAGGAGTGACAAGAACCACTAAGGTTACGGATGTGCTGTTGCCACTAGGGATAAAACATTGGTGCTATGTTCAAGGATGTAGTCACTAGTTACATTACGCACCATACTTAATGCAATTGTCTGTTGTTTGCAACTTAATACTGGAGGGGGTTCGGATGATAACCTGAAGGTGGACTTTTTAGGCATAGATGCAGTTGGATGACGGTCTATGTACTTTGTCGTAATGCCCAATTAAATCTCACTATACTCATCATGATATGTATGTGCATGGTCATGCTCTCTTTATTTGTCAATTGCCCAACTGTAATTTGTTCACCCAACATGTTGTTCGTCTTATGGGAGAGACACCTCTAGTGAACTGTGGACCCCGGTCCAATTCTCTTTACTGAAATATAATCTACTGCAATACTGTTCTACTGTTTTCTGCAAACAATCATCTTCCACACAATACGGTTAACTCTTTGTTACAGCAAGCCGGTGAGATTGACAACCTCACTGTTTCGTTGGGGCAAAGTACTTTGGTTGTGTTGTGCAGGTTCCACGTTGGCGCCGGAATCCCTGGTGTTGCGCCGCACTACATCCCGCCGCCATCAACCTTCAACGTGCTTCTTGGCTCCTCCTGGTTCGATAAACCTTGGTTTCTTTCTGAGGGAAAACTTGCTGCTGTGCGCATCATACCTTCCTCTTGGGGTTGCCCAACGAACGTGTGAAATACACGCCATCAAGCTAAATTTCTGGCGCCGTTGCCGGGGAGATCAAGACACGCTGCAAGGGGAGTCTCCACTTCTCAATCTCTTTACTTTGTTTTTGTCTTGCTTTATTTTATTTACTACTTTGTTTGCTGCACTAAATCAAAATACAAAAAAATTAGTTGCTAGTTTTACTTTATTTACTATCTTGTTCTCCATATTAAAAACACAAAAAAATTAGTTACTTGTTTTACTTTACTTAATATCATGCATGTTTTTATTTCACTAGTTAAGCATAATGGAAAACAACAAAAATATGAGAGATCTTTATGAACTTTATCTTGAATTAGGACATGATGTGTTTGAAGAGAGAATTAAAAAACCCATGGAACTTTATATGCATGCTAATGGGAATGTTATTACTATGGATGCTTTGAACACCATTGTTGCTAATGCTATGGAAAATTCTAAGCTTGGGGAAGCTGGCTCTGATGAGCATGATCTTTTTAGTCCCCCAAGCATTGAGGAGAAAATTTTCTTTTATGATTACAATATGCCTCCTATATATGATGATAGCCACTTTGTTGAATTTGCTCCCACTACAACTAATAAAATTGATTATGCTTATGTGGAGAGTAATAATTTTATGCATGAGACTCATGATAAGAATGCTTTATGTGATAGTTATATTGTTGAGTTTGCTCATGATGCTACTGAAAATTATTATGAGAGAGGAAAATATGGTTGTAGAAATTTTTATGTTACTAAAACACCTCTCTATGTGCTGAAATTTTTGAAGCTACACTTGTTTTATCTTCCTATGCTTGTTACTTTGCTCTTCATTAACTTGTTTATTTACAAGATTCCTATGCATAGGAAGCATTTTAGACTTAAATGTGTTTTGAATTTGCCTCTTGATGCTCTCTTTTGCTCCAAATACTATTTCTTGCGAGTGCATTATTAAAACTGCTGAGCCCATCTTAATGGCTAAAAAGAAAGAACTTCTTGGGAGACAACCCATGTTTTTACCTACAATACTTTGTTTCTATTTTGTGTCTTGGAAGTTGTTTACTACTGTAGCAACCTCTCCTTATCTTAGTTTTGTGTTTTCTTGTGCCAAGTTAAGCCGTTGATAGAAAAGTAAGTACTAGATTTGGATTACTGCGCAGTTCCAGATTTCTTTGCTGTCACGAATCTGGGTCTACCTCCCTGTAGGTAGCTCAGAAAATTAAGCCAATTTACGTGCATGATCCTCAGATATGTACGCAACTTTCATTCAATTTGAGCATTTTCATTTGAGCAAGTCTGGTGCCATTTTAAAATTCGTCAATACGAACTGTTCTGTTTTGACAGATTCTGCCTTTTATTTCGCATTGCCTCTTTCGCTATGTTGGATGAATTTCTTTGATCCATTAATGTCCAGTAGCATTATGCAATGTTCAGAAGTGTTAAGAATGATTGTGTCACCTCTGAATATGTCAATTTATATTGTGCACTAACCCTCTAATAAGTTGTTTCGAGTTTGGTGTGGAGGAAGTTTTCAAGGATCAAGAGAGGAGTATGATGCAACATGATCAAGGAGAGTGAAAGCTCTAAGCTTGGGGATGCACCCGGTGGTTCACCCCTGCATATATCAAGAAGACTCAAGCGTCTAAGCTTGGGGATGCCCAAGGCATCCCCTTCTTCATCGACAACATTATCAGGTTCCTCCCCTGAAACTATATTTTTATTCCATCACATCTTATGTGCTTTTTCTTGGAGCGTCGGTTTGTTTTTGTTTTTTGTTTTGTTTGAATAAAATGGATCCTAGCATTCACTTTATGGGAGAGAGACACGCTCCGCTGTAGCATATGGACAAGTATGTCCTTGGTTTCTACTCATAGTATTCATGGCGAAGTTTCTCCTTCGTTAAATTGTTATATGGTTGGAATTGGAAAATGATACATGTAGTAATTGCTATAAATGTCTTGGGTAATGTGATACTTGGCAATTATTGTGCTCATGATTAAGCTCTTGCATCATATGCTTTGCACCCATTAATGAAGAAATACATAGAGCATGCTAAATTTTGGTTTGCATATTTGGTTTCTCTAAGGTCTAGATAATTTCTAGTATTGAGTTTGAACAACAAGGAAGACGGTGTAGAGTCTTATAATGTTTTCAATATGTCTTTTATGTGAGTTTTGCTGCACCGGTTCATCCTTGTGTTTGTTTCAAATAAGCCTTGCTAGCCTAAACCTTGTATCGAGAGGGAATACTTCTCATGCATCCAAAATACTTGAGCCAACCACTATGCCATTTGTGTCCACCATACCTACCTATACTACATGGTATTTTTCCACCATTCCAAAGTAAATTGCTTGAGTGCTACCTTTAAAATTCCATCATTCACCTTTGCAATATATAGCTCATGGGACAAATAGCTTAAAAACTATTGTGGTATTGAATATGTAATTATGCACTTTATCTCTTATTAAGTTGCTTGTTGTGCGATAACCATGTTCACTGGGGACGCCATCAACTTTTCATTGTTGAATTTCATGTGAGTTGCTATGCATGTTCGTCTTGTCTGAAGTAAGAGAGATCTACCACCATATGGTTAAGCATGCATATGTTAGAGAAGAACATTGGGCCGCTAACTAAAGCCATGATCCATGGTGGAAGTTTCGGTTTTGGACAACAATCCTCAAATCTCAAATGAGAAAATTATTAATTGTTGGTATATGCTTATGCATAAAAGAGGAGTCCATTATCTGTTGTCTATGTTGTCCCGGTATGGATGTCTAAGTTGAAGAATAATCAATAGCGAGAAATCCAATGCGAGCTTTCTCCTTAGACCTTTGTACAGGCGGCATAGAGGTACCCCTTTGTGACACTTGGTAAAAACAATGCATTGTGATGACCCGGTAGTCCAAGCTAATTAGGACAAGGTGCGGGCACTATTAGTACACTATGCATGAGGCTTGCAACTTATAAGATATAATTTACATGATGCATATGCTTTATTACTACCGTTGACAAAATTGTTTCATGTTTTCAAAATCAAAGCTCTAGCACAAATATAGCAATAGATGCTTTTCCTCTATGGAGGACCATTCTTTTACTTTCAATGTTGAGTCAGTTCACCTATCTCTCTCCACCTCAAGAAGCAAACACTTGTGTGAACTGTGCATTGATTCCTACATATTTGCTTATTGCGCTTATTATATTACTCTATGTTGACAATATCCATGAGATATACATGTTACAAGTTGAAAGCAACCGCTGAAACTTAATCTTCTTTTGTGTTGCTTCAATATCTCTACTTTGAATTATTGCTTTATGAGTTAACTCTTATGCAAGACTTATTGATGCTTGTCTTGAAGTGCTATTCATGAAAAGTCTTTGCTATATGATTCACTTGTTTACTCATGTCATATACATTGTTTCGATCGCTGCATTCACTACATATGCTTTACAAATAGTATGATCAAGATTATGATGGCATGTCACTCCAGAAATTATCTGTGTTATCGTTTTACATGCTCGGGACGAGCAGAACTAAGCTTGGGGATGCTGATACGTCTCCGACGTATCGATAATTTCTTATGTTCCATGCCACATTATTGATGTTATCTACAGGTTTTATGCACACTTTATGTCATATTCGTGCATTTTCTGGAACTAACCTATTAACAAGATGCCGTAGTGCCGATTCTTTGTCTGCTGTTTTTGGTTTCAGAAATCCTAGTAAGGAAATATTCTCGGAATTGGACGAAATCAAAGCCCAGGGGCCTATTTTCTCACGAAGCTTCCGGAAGTCCGAAGGAGAGACGAAGAGGGGCCACGGAGGGGCCACACCATAGGCGGCGCGGCCCCCTTGGCCGCGTCGGCTGTAGTGTGGGGCCCCGTGCCGCCTCTTGACCTGCCCTTCCGCCTATAAAAAGTCTCCGTGACGAAACCCCCAGTACCGAGAGCCACGATACGGAAAACCTTCCAGAGACGCCGCCGCCGATCCCATCTCGGGGGATCCAGGAGATCGCCTCCGGCACCCTGCCGGAGAGGGGAATCATCTCCCGGAGGACTCTACGCCGCCATGGTCGCCTCCGGAGTGATGTGTGAGTAGTCTACCCCTGGACTATGGGTCCATAGCAGTAGCTAGATGGTTGTCTTCTCCCCATTGTGCTTCATTGTCGGATCTTGTGAGCTGCCTAACATGATCAAGATCATCTATCTGTAATTCTATATGTTGCGTTTGTTGGGATCCGATGAATAGAGAATACTTGTTATGTTGATTATCAAAGTTATGTCTATGTGTTGTTTATGATCTTGCATGCTCTCCGTTATTAGTAGATGCTCTGGCCAAGTTGATGCTAGTAACTCCAAGAGGGAGTATTTATGCTCGATAGTGGGTTCATGTCTCTGTGAATCTGGAGGAGTGACAAGAACCACTAAGGTTACGGATGTGCTGTTGCCACTAGGGATAAAACATTGGTGCTATGTTCAAGGATGTAGTCACTAGTTACATTACGCACCATACTTAATGCAATTGTCTGTTGTTTGCAACTTAACACTGGAGGGGGTTCGGATGATAACCTGAAGGTGGACTTTTTAGGCATAGATGCAGTTGGATGACGGTCTATGTACTTTGTCGTAATGCCCAATTAAATCTCACTATACTCATCATGATATGTATGTGCATGGTCATGCTCTCTTTATTTGTCAATTGCCCAACTGTAATTTGTTCACCCAACATGCTGTTCGTCTTATGGGAGAGACACCTCTAGTGAACTGTGGACCCCGGTCCAATTCTCTTTACTGAAATATAATCTACTGCAATACTGTTCTACTGTTTTCTGCAAACAATCATCTTCCACACAATACGGTTAACTCTTTGTTACAGCAAGCCGGTGAGATTGACAACCTCACTGTTTCGTTGGGGCAAAGTACTTTGGTTGTGTTGTGCAGGTTCCACGTTGGCGCCGGAATCCCTGGTGTTGCGCCGCACTACATCCCGCCGCCATCAACCTTCAACGTGCTTCTTGGCTCCTCCTGGTTCGATAAACCTTGGTTTCTTTCTGAGGGAAAACTTGCTGCTGTGCGCATCATACCTTCCTCTTGGGGTTGCCCAACGAACGTGTGAAATACACGCCATCACACCCCCTCGTGCGTCTCCCCCACTCCGTTTCGATCTCGTAATTTTTCATATTTTCCAAAAACAGCAAAAACGTTGTTCGAAAGTAAAACGCGAACCTTTTATTACCAGTACTGTTACCTATTCAAAGTCGAACTCTGCAGAACTGTCAATTTGACCTTTGATGAAAGCTTCCGGAGTTACCACTCGAATAACATCAACATCTTCATTACAAGAATCACCTGAGATATAATGCTTGAGTCTTTGTCCATTCACCACTTGTGTGGCATTGCCTTGGAGAGAGCTAATTTTAATTGCTCCTGATCGATACACCTCTTCAACGACATATGGTCCTTCCCATTTTGAGAGTAATTTCCCTGCAAAGAATCTGAGACGAGACCGATACAATAGGACTTTATCCCCAATATTAAATTCTCTTTTGATAATTCTTCTATCATGCCATTTCTTAACTTTCTCTTTAAAGAGTTTAGCATTTTCATAAGCTTCACTTCTCCATTCATCTAGAGAACTCAATTGTAGCAATCTCTTATTACTGGCAAGTTTAGGATCTTTATTTAGTTCTCTTACAACCCAATAAGCTTTGTGCTCTAGTTCTAAAGGTAAATGACAAGCTTTCCCATAGACCATTTTATATGGTGACATACCCATGGGATTTTTATAAGCAGTTCTATAAGCCCACAATGCTTCCTTCAATTTACTAGCCCAATTCTTTCTAGATTTATTAACAGTCTTTTGCAAGATAGATTTAATCTCTCTATTTGATAGTTCTACTTGCCCACTAGTTTGAGGATGATAAGCGGAAGCAATTCTATGATTACTACCATATCTAGCAAGAGTTTTTCTAAAACCACCATGAATAAAATGAGAACCTCCATCAGTCATAAGATATCTAGGAACTCCAAATCTAGGGAAAATAATATCTAAAAGCATTCTTAAAGAAGTCTCACCATCAGCACTTTTTGTGGGTATGGCTTTGATGACCCACAAGTATAGGGGGTGTATCGTAGTATCTTCGATAAGTAAGAATGTCGATCCCAACGAGGAGCAGAAGGTGTTGACAAGCAGTTTCGATGAAGGATTCACTGTAAATGCTCACAGACAAGTATTCAGGGGGTTTTGATGTAACAGTTGAATAAAGTACGAGTAAGTAAAGTGCGAGAGTAACAATTGCAGCGAGTGGCCCAATCCTTTTTAGCACAAAGGACAAGCCGGTTTGTTTACTTATAATTACCAAATGTTCTCGAGGACACATGGGATTTCAGTCTAGTGCTTTCGCTACATACGGCTAAATAATCTTCATTGTTATGATAAGTGTTGTGTGGGTGAACCTATGCTAATGTACCGCCCTTCCTAGGACTAATACATACTTGTGATTATACCCCTTGCAAGCATCCGCAACTACAAGAAAGTAATTAAGAATAAATCTAACCACAGCCTTAAACTCTGAGATCCTGCGATCCCTCCTGCATCGATATACCAACGGGGGTTTAGGTTTCTGTCACTCCGGCAACCCCGCAATTAGCAAACGAATACAAGATGCATTCCCCTAGGCCCATAAATGGTGAAGTGTCATGTAGTCGACGTTCACATGACACCACTAGAAGAATAACACCACAACTTAAATATCACACCATTGAATATTACTCATCCATAGTTCACTACTAACATTTAGACTTCACCCATGTCCTCAAGAACTAAACGAACTACTCACGAGACATCATACGGAACATGATCAGAGGTGATATGATGATGAATAACAATCTGAACATAAACTTGGTTCAATGGTTTCACTCAATAGCATCAACAACAAGTAGAGATCGATACCGGGAGAGTTTCCCCTATCAAACAATCAAGATCAAACCCAAATTGCTACAGCGGTGACGAGGTGCTGCGGAGGAGATGGCGGTGATGATGGTGGAGATGATGATGATGGTGATGGAGATGATGTCCAGCTCGATGACGGTGACGATGGCGTCGATTTCCCCCTCCCGGAGGGACTTTCCCCGGCGGCGTCCTGCCCGCCGGAGAGCTCTTTTCTCTCTGGTGTTCTCCGCCCCGCAGAGGCGGCTGTAACTCTTCGCGAGGTACCCTCTGTGGCTTAGGTTTTCGAGACGAAGGATTTCGCGAAGAAAAGGAGGCAAAAGGGGTCGTGGGCCCCCCAGACCACATGGCGGCGCGGCCAGGGCATGGGCCGCGCCGCCCTAGGGTGTGGGCCCACCCTGGGTCCTCCTGGCCCCTCCTTCTGGCTTCCTCCGTCATCTTGAAAAATAGGATTTTGGTATAATTTCCTCCCACAGTTGATCTTCCGAAATATTGCGTTCTGACGGTGCTTTTTCCAGCAGAATCCTGGCTCCGGTGCTTGATCCTCCAATAATGATGAAACATGCAAAATAGATGAAATAACATAAGTATTGTGTCCCAATATGAAATATATCAATGAATAACAGCAAATTATGATATAAAATAGTGATGCAAATTGGACGTATCAACTCCCCCCAAGCTTAGACTTCGCTTGTCCCCAAGCGAAACTGAGCTCGATAGACAGGACCACATGTTTATGGAGTGAAGAGTCGATAAATAAAATACGGACAAGAAGCATCATATTCATTCACACAGGACATTGTAGTAAACAACCTCTTATAACTCAACTTGAAACAAGTATAAGGTAATCACAAGTAAAGGTGCATAAGAAATCATAATTGGTGATGGCAAACTTCGTTCTTGGTCAGAGAACAATTAACAGATTATATTTATCTCATTGAGCAAATGCTCTCATGTTAAAGTTTATAAGGCACAACTTGCATACTCAATCATAATGGTCTCTTCATAATCATTGATAACTTGCAAAGCTATATTCATTCAGATAAAACTTGTACTAAACAAGGAAGAATAAAAACATGATGAAGTGAATCACAATATAATGGTTTGATCACAACAACTCAAATGCTTGCTCAAGATGGAGGGAAATAGGTTTACTGACTCAACATAAAGTAAAAGACAGGCCCTTCGCAGAGGGAAGCAGGGATTAAATCATGTGCTAGAGCTTTTTTCAGTTTTGAAATCATATATAGAGATAATAAAAGTAACATTTTGAGAGGTGTTTGTTGTTGTCAACAACTGGTAGCGGGTACTCTAACCCCCTTGCCAAACAAACCTTCAAAGAGCGGCTCCCATATTATTTTCATTTTGTGTGGCACTCCTTCCAACCTTTTCTTTCACAAACCATGGCTAACCGAATCCTCGGGTGCCTGCCAACAATCTCATACCATGAAGGAGTGCCTTTTTATCTTAACTTTATTATGATGATGACACTCCCCCCAACCTTTGCTTACACAAGCCATGGCTAACCGAATCCTCGGGTGCCGTCCATCAATCACATACCATGGAGGAGTGTCTATTTAGTTTAATTAATTTGGGACTGGGAATCCCATTGCCAGCTCTTTTGCAAAATTATTGGATAAGCGGATGAAGCCACTAGTCCATTGGTGAAAGTTGCCCAACAAGATTGAAAGATAAAACACCACATACTTCCTCATGAGCTATGAAACATTGACACAAATAAGAGATACTAAGTTTTGAATTGTTTAAAGGTAGCACATGAAGTATTTACTTGGGATGGCAAAAAATACCATGTAGTAGGTAGGTATGGTGGACACAAATGGCATAAGTTTGGGTTAAGGTTTGGATGCACGAGAAGTATTCCCTCTCAGTGCAGGTCTTTGGCTAGCAAGGTTAATTAGCAAGCATAAGAGTCGAGGGAAACAAACAAATATACATATGATAGAAACAATCATGCATCTTCCTTGTAAGCACAAACAATCTTAACTTCAGAATAATAAGCTATGAGCTAACAAGAAAGACAATGAAACATCTACATGTATTTCTCTTTTCTACTTAAACCTCAAAGTGTTGTTGCTATTTGACCAATGCTAAGTTTGCCAAAACCAAATAGATTTATTCAATGCTCCCAAAGTGATACCAATACTAATAACAAGGTAAATCATATAATAGAGATTGCAAACTAAAATAAGATGTGCAATATGTAAATGATAAGACTTCTCATTAATATTCCATAACGATAACTCACACCAAGGGATACATAGACAACCAACTAAAGAGAGATACTTCCAACTGCAACCCATCTTATATGATAACTTCCCTACTCATGATATGACACTACTTGACAATAAAAGTAAAAGGTAGTGATGATGTGATACCGCGGCACTCCCCCAAGCTTGGAACAAACCAAGGGGATGCCAATACCGATGATGAATTACTCCTGCGGAGATGGTGGTGATGAACTCCTCCCGCGCTTCTTGATAAACTCCTTCAACTTCAGTTTCTCAACTTGACAATTCTGCACTAAGATGCGAAGAGATTCATTATTATCTGAAGTTGGCGATGACGACCTTGTGATGCGAATCGAGTGGTATTCCAGCATTCTTCGGAGACGGCAATTCTCCTCTTGGAGTATCTCCACTTCTCTTCTTAGGGCCCGATATTGATCACAAAACTCATCGGTAGTCCGTAGAACTTCTTCCAACATGGGGAAGGAGTCGAGTCTAAGAGCGGGTGGTAAAGGTCCCTGCAGGTTATGAGAAAAAGAACGTCGAGTGTCAATAGATCCCACCAAGATTTGCTTGCTCCTTCCGGCTTGCTGCTCTTGTCTTGATGGCACCTCCTTCACTTCTTCCTCCGAAAGCCCCTTGCCCTTGTTGTTGGAGGCCATGGTGCTTCTAGACCGACAACAGATCCTGGCAGAAACAGCTCGAAACAAAACACGTCGAGAACACGATATACGGACCTCCAGGGGTCCGGGGGATTATATAGCAAAAATTTTCACGACAAACGGAAAGTACCAGATCGAACCAGAGTCAGAAAGGGGCGACGAGGCGGCCAAACCATAGGTCGGCGCGGGCCCAGGCTTTGCCGCGCCGGCCTATGGTGGCGTCCCCTCGTGCGTCCTTTCCACTCCATTTCGAACTCGTAATTTTTCATATTTTCCAAAAACAGCAAAAATATTGTTCGAAAAGTAAATTGCGTACTTTTCTTTACCAGTACTGTTACCTATTCAAAGTCGAGTTCTGGCGGACTGTCAATTTGCCCTTTGATGAAAGCTTCCGGTGTTTCCACTTGAATAATATCAACATCAACATTATAGGAATCACCTGAGATATAATGCTTGAGTCTTTGTCCATTCACCACTTGCGTAACATTGCCTTGGAGAGAGCTAATTTTGATTGCTCCTGAACGATACACCTCCTCGACAACATATGGTCCTTCCCATTTCGAGAGTAATTTCCCTGCAAAGAATCTGAGACGAGATCGATACAATAGGACTTTATCCCCAATATTAAATTCTCTTTTGATAATCCTCCTATCATGCCATTTTTTAACTTTCTCCTTAAAGAGTTTAGCATTTTCATAAGCTTCACTTCTCCATTCATCTAGAGAACTTAATTGCAACAACCTCTTATCACCGGCAAGTTTTGGATCTTTATTTAATTCTCTAACAGCCCAATAAGCTTTGTGCTCTAGTTCTAAAGGTAAATGACAAGCTTTCCCATAAACCATTTTATAAGGTGACATTCCCATGGGATTTTTATAAGCAGTTCTATAAGCCCATAATGCATCCTTCAATTTACTAGCCCAATTCTTTCTGGTTTTATTAACGGTCTTTCCCAAAATAGATTTAATTTCTCTATTCGATAATTCTACTTGACCACTAGTTTGAGGATGATAAGCGGAAGCAATTCTATGATTAATACCATACCTAGCAAGAGTTTTTCTAAAACCTCCATGAATAAAATGAGAACCTCCATCAGTCATAATATATCTAGGTACTCCAAATCTAGGAAAAATAATATCTAAAAGCATTCTTAAAGAGGTCTCACCATCAGCACTTTTTGTAGGTATAGCTTCCACCCATTTAGTAACATAATCAACAGCAACAAGTATGTGAGTGTTACCTTCTGAAGACGGAAAAGGTCCCATGAAGTCAAATCCCCAACAATCAAACGGTTCAATAACAAGAGTATAATTCATTGGCATTTCATTGCGTCTGGAGATATTACCAACCCTTTGGCATTCATCACAAGATAAAATAAACTTCCTCGCATCTTTGAAGAGAGTTGGCCAATAAAAACCTGATTGTAGAACCTTTTGCGCGGTTCTTTCTCCGGCGTGATGTCCTCCATAAGCACTACCATGACATTTACTCAATATCTCCTGTTGTTCATATTCGGGAACACATCTTCGCATAATACCATCCACTCCTTCTTTATATAAGTGTGGGTCATCCCAGAAATAATGCCTCAAGTCATAAAAGAACTTCCTCCTTTGCTGAGCTGAAAAGGTTGGAGGCAAGTACTTGGAAACAATAAAGTTAGCATAATCAGCATACCAAGGACTGTCTCGCGAGCTCACCTTTATTACAGCCAATTGTTCATTTGGAAAACTATCATTAACAGGAACAGGATCATAAGCAATATTTTCCAATCTAGACAAGTTATCAGCAACAGGATTATCAGCACCTTTCCTATCTACAATATGTAAATCAAATTCTTGCAAAAGAAGTACCCATCTAATAAGCCTCGGCTTAGCATCTTTCTTTGTCATTAGGTATCTAATTGCAACATGATCAGTATGAATAGTAACTTTTGAATCAACAATATAAGATCTAAATTTATCACAAGCAAAGACTACAGCTAATAATTCTTTTTCAGTTGTAGCATAATTTCTTTGAGCAGCATCAAGAGTTTTACTAGCATAATGAATAACATTCAGCTTTTTATCTACTCGCTGTCCAAGAACAGCGCCTACAAAGAAAGTCACTAGCATCGCACATAATCTCAAAGGGTAAGTTCCAATCAGGAGGTTCAACTATAGGAGCAGTTGTTAAGGCTTTCTTAAGAGTTTCAAAAGCTTCCTTACAATCATCATCAAAAACAAATGGTACATCTTTTTGAAGAAGATTAGTAAGAGGCTTTGAAATCTTGGAGAAATCTTTAATAAATCTCCTATAAAACCCAGCATGACCAAGAACACTACGAATACCTTTAACATCCCTCGGATAGGGCATCTTCTCAATTGCTTCAACTTTAGCTCTATCAACTTCAATACCTCTCTCAGAAATTTTATGTCCCAATACAATTCCTTCATTAACCATAAAGTGGCATTTCTCCCAATTAAGAACAAGGTTAGTTTCTTCACATCTCTGCAAAACTTTATCAAGGTTTCGCAAACAACTATCAAAAGAATTCCCATAGACGGAAAAATCATCCATGAATACCTCTACAATACTTTCACAAAAACCATGAAAAATAGCAGACATGCATCTTTGAAAAGTAGCAGGAGCATTACATAAACCAAAAGGCATGCATCTATAAGCATAAGTTCCATAGGGACAGGTAAAGGTGGTTTTCTCTTGATCTTTAGCTTTAACAGCAATTTGTGAAAATCCAGAATAACCATCAAGAAAGCAAAAATGAGTATTTTTAGACAATCTTTCTAGCATTTGATCAATAAATGGTAAAGGGTAATGATCTTTCTTAGTAACTTTATTAACTTTTCGAAAATCAATGCACATTCTATACCCTACAACTACTCTTTGAGGGATAAGCTCATCATTATCATTAGGCACAACAGTCATTCCTCCTTTCTTGGGAACGCAATGCACAGGACTAACCCATCTACTATCAGCAATAGGATATATAATACCAGCTTCAAGAAGTCGTAATACCTCATTTCTTACCACTTCCTTCATCTTCGGAATTAGACGACGCTGATGTTCAACAACAGGCTTTGCATCATCTTCCATATTAATAGCATGTTGGCAAATAGAAAGAAATCCCCTTCAAATCATCAAGAGTGTAGCCAATAGCGCCTCGGTGTTTCTTCAATATTTCCAATAACCTTTCTTCCTCAATCCCTGAAAGCTTAGAACTAATAATAACAGGATATATTTTCTTATCATCAATATGAGCATATTTAAGATTATCAGGCAAAGGCTTTAAATCAAAAACAGGATCTTCCTTTGGTGGAGGTGCTGTACCCAAATCTTCCACCGGTAAATCATGCTTGAGAATAGGTTGGCGAAGAAAAATTTCCTCAAGCTCATCTCTTTCCTTCCTAAAAACTTCACTCTCGCTATCCTCCAAATGTTGCTGCAAAGGATTGTTAGGAACAAGAACGATAGATGCACATTGCTCCATTTTAAAATCATTACTAGGCAAATCAGCTTTATAAGGAGTTTTAGTAAATTTAGAGAAGTTAAACTCATAAGATTCACCAGCAAATTTAGTCAAAATTTTCTCTTTCTTGCAATCTATAATAGCTCCACAAGTATTTAGAAAAGGTCTACCAAAAATAATAGGACAATAATCACTAGCAGCAGAACCAAGTACCAAAAAGTCAGCAGGATATTTAATCTTACCGCATAAAACTTCCACATCTCGAACAATACCAATTGGAGAAATAGTTTCTCTATTAGGCAGCTGAATAACCACATCAATATCTTCAAGTTCGCAAGAATCAATTTCGTGCATAATCTCAGTGTAAAGCTCATAAGGAATAGCACTAACACTTGCACCAATATCACATAATCCATAATAGCAATGATCACCAATTCTAACAGATAGCATAGGAACACTAGCTTGTTTGGGTTTATTAGGATGTGAAACAATATTAGAAGCATCTTCACAGAAAATAATATGACCATCCTCCACATTTTCAGTCACAAGATCTTTAATTATTGCAACAGGAGTTCAACTTTTATTTGTTCTTCGTGTTCTACAGGTTTCTTTTCACTTTTATGAACCGCACTATTTATAACAGAGTACTCCTTCATTTTAGCAGGGAAAGGAGTTTTTTCAATATAAGCTTCAGGAATAATATGATCAGCAGTTTCAACTACAACACATTTATTAATAGACGAATCAATTTTATCTTTATACGGTTCATGATACTTATCAAAATTCTTCTTTGGCAATTCATAATGAGAGGCAAAAGCTTTATAAAGATTTGCAGCAACTTGAGAATCAAGACCATATGTAGCACTCATATTACGAAATTTATCAGTATCCATAAAAGCTTCAATGCATTTATAATCATAAATTATACCTGATTCTCTATCCTTGTCGTTCTCCCATCCTTCAGTATTTTCTTGGATCCGATCAAGAAGGTCCCTTTTAAACTCTTCTTTGTTGCGTGTAAATGATCCAGAACAAGAAGTATCCAGCAAGGTCTTGTCTTGAAAAGAAAGTCTTGCATAGAAATTATCAATAATAACATTACCTGGAAGCTCATGAATGGGGCATTTGAGCATTAAAGACTTCAATCTCCCCCAAGCTTGGGCAATACTCTCTCCATCATGAGGCCAAAAATTATATATGCGATTCCGATCCTTGTGAATTTCACTTGGAGGATAGAACTTAGAATAAAACCGGGGCACAATATCATTCCATTCAAGAGAATCCCCATTATCCAGTAATTTATACCAATGCGCTGCCTTACCAGACAGCGATAAAGAGAATAGTTTCTTCCTCACTTCATCCATAGCAATACCTGCACATTTGAATAACCCGCATAATTCATGCAAAAACAGTAAATGATCACCAGGATGGACAGTTCCATCCCCTTCATAGCGGTTATCCATAACACGTTCAATAATTTTCATAGGTATTTTATATGGTATTACTTCCTCACCTGGCGCCTCATCCACTACCGTTGCAGTAGTAGTAAATTTCCCAAATAAAAATTGAAGAGAAGATCTCTCCATAATGACTTATAGCAGCAGGCAGAAATAAAATCAGCACAAACAGTAAAGATTTTCCTTACCAATTCCACTTACCAATAGCGCTTCACTCCCCGGCAACGGCGCCGTAAAAATAGTCTTGATGACCCACAAGTATAGGGGGTGTATCGTAGTATCTTCGATAAGTAAGAATGTCGATCCCAACGAGGAGCAGAAGGTGTTGACAAGCAGTTTCGATGAAGGATTCACTGTAAATGCTCACAGACAAGTATTCAGGGGGTTTTGATGTAACAGTTGAATAAAGTACGAGTAAGTAAAGTGCGAGAGTAACAATTGCAGCGAGTGGCCCAATCCTTTTTAGCACAAAGGACAAGCCGGTTTGTTTACTTATAATTACCAAACGTTCTCGAGGACACACGGGATTTCAGTCTAGTGCTTTCGCTACATACGGCTAAATAATCTTCATTGTTATGATAAGTGTTGTGTGGGTGAACCTATGCTAATGTACCGCCCTTCCTAGGACTAATACATACTTGTGATTATACCCCTTGCAAGCATCCGCAACTACAAGAAAGTAATTAAGAATAAATCTAACCACAGCCTTAAACTCTGAGATCCTGCGATCCCTCCTGCATCGATATACCAGCGGGGTTTAGGTTTCGTCACTCCGGCAACCCCGCAATTAGCAAACGAATACAAGATGCATTCCCCTAGGCCCATAAATGGTGAAGTGTCATGTAGTCGACGTTCACATGACACCACTAGAAGAATAACACCACAACTTAAATATCACACCATTGAATATTACTCATCCATAGTTCACTACTAACATTTAGACTTCACCCATGTCCTCAAGAACTAAACGAACTACTCACGAGACATCATACGGAACATGATCAGAGGTGATATGATGATGAATAACAATCTGAACATAAACTTGGTTCAATGGTTTCACTCAATAGCATCAACAACAAGTAGAGATCGATACCGGGAGAGTTTCCCCTATCAAACAATCAAGATCAAACCCAAATTGCTACAGCGGTGACGAGGTGCTGCGGAGGAGATGGCGGTGATGATGGTGGAGATGATGATGATGGTGATGGAGATGATGTCCAGCTCGATGACGGTGACGATGGCGTCGATTTCCCCCTCCCGGAGGGAATTTCCCCGGCGGATTCCTGCCCGCCGGAGAGCTCTTTTCTCTCTGGTGTTCTCCACCCCGCAGAGGCGGCTGTAACTCTTCGCGAGGTACCCTCTGTGGCTTAGGTTTTCGAGACGAAGGATTTCGCGAAGAAAAGGAGGCGAAAGGGGTCGTGGGCCCCCCAGACCACATGGCGGCGCGGCCAGGGCATGGGCCGCGCCGCCCTAGGGTGTGGGCCCACCCTGGGTCCTCCTGGCCCCTCCTTCTGGCTTCCTCCGTCATCTTGAAAAATAGGATTTTTGGTATAATTTCCTCCCACAGTTGATCTTCCGAAATATTGCGTTCTGACGGTGCTTTTTCCAGCAGAATCCTGGCTCCGGTGCTTGATCCTCCAATAATGATGAAACATGCAAAATAGATGAAATAACATAAGTATTGTGTCCCAATATGAAATATATCAATGAATAACAGCAAATTATGATATAAAATAGTGATGCAAATTGGACGTATCAGGCTTCCACCCATTTAGTAACATAATCAACAGCAACAAGTATATGAGTGTTACCTTCTGAAGAGGGGAAAGGTCCCATGAAGTCAAATCCCCAACAATCGAATGGTTCAATAACAAGAGTATAATTCATAGGCATTTCATTGCGTCTGGAGATATTACCAACCCTTTGACATTCATCACAAGATAAAATAAACTTCCTTGCATCTTTGAAGAGAGTTGGCCAATAAAAACCTGATTGTAGAACCTTTTGCGCGGTTCTATCTCCGGCGTGATGTCCTCCATAAGCACTACCATGGCACTTACTCAATATCTCTTGTTGTTCATATTCGGGAACACATCTTCGCAGAATACCATCCACTCCTTCTTTATATAAGTGTGGGTCATCCCAAAAATAATGCCTCAAATCATAAAAGAATTTCCTACTTTGCTGAGCTGAAAAGGTTGGAGGCAAGTACTTGGAAACAATAAAGTTAGCATAATCAGCATACCAAGGACTATCTCGCGAGCTCACCTTTATTACAGCCAATAGTTCATTTGGAAAACTATCATTAACAGGAACAGGATCATAAGCAATATTTTCCAATCTAGACAAATTATCAGCAACAGGATTATCAGCACCTTTCCTATCTATAATATGCAAATCAAATTCTTGTAACAGAAGCACCCATCTAATAAGCCTTGGCTTAGCATCTTTCTTTTGCATAAGGTATCTAATTGCAGCATGATCAGTATGAATTGTAACTTTTGAATCAACAATATAGGATCTAAACTTGTCACAAGCAAAGACTACAGCTAACAATTCTTTTTCAGTTGTAGCATAATTTCTTTGAGCAGCATCAAGAGTTTTACTAGCATAATGAATAACATTCAATTTTTTATCTACTCGATGTCCAAGAACAGCGCCTACAGCAAAATCACTAGCATCACACATAATTTCAAAAGGTAAGTTCCAATCAGGGGGTTCAACTATAGGAGCAGTTGTTAATGCTTTCTTTAGAGTTTCAAAAGCTTCCTTACAATCATCATCAAAAACAAAAGATACATCTTTTTGAAGAAGATTAGTAAGAGGTTTTGAAATTTTGGAGAAGTCTTTAATAAATCTCCTATAAAACCCAGCATGACCAAGAACACTACGAATACCTTTAACATCCCTGGGATAGGGCATCTTCTCAATTGCTTCAACTTTAGCTCTATCAACTTCAATACCTCTCTCAGAAATTTTATGTCCCAATACAATTCCTTCATTAACCATAAAGTGGCATTTCTCCCAATTAAGAACAAGGTTAGTTTCTTCACATCTCTGCAAAACTTTATCAAGGTTCCGCAAGCAATTATCAAAAGAATTCCCATAGACAGAAAAATCATCCATGAATACCTCTACAATACTCTCGCAAAAACCATGAAAAATAGCAGACATGCATCTTTGAAAAGTAGCAGGAGCATTACATAAACCAAAAGGCATACGTCTATAAGCATAAGTTCCATAGGGACAAGTGAAAGTGGTTTTCTCTTGATCCATAGTTTTAACAGCAATTTGTAAAACCCAGAATAACCATCAAGAAAGCAAAAATGAGTATTTTTAGACAACCTTTCTAACATTTGATCAATAAAAGGTAAAGGGTAATGATCTTTCTTAGTAACCTTATTAACTTTTCGATAATCAATGCACATTCTATACCCTACAACTACTCTTTGAGGTATGAGCTCATCATTATCATTAGGTACAACAGTCATTCCTCATTTCTTAGGAACGCAATGCACATGACTAACCCATCTACTATTAGCAATAGGATATATAATACCAGCTTCAAGAAGTTTTAATACCTCATTCCTTACCACATCCTTCATCTTAGGAATTAGACGACGTTGATGTTCAACAACAGGCTTTGCATCATCTTCCATATTAATGGCATGTTGGCAAATAGAGGGAGAAATCCCCTTCAAGTCATCAAGAGTGTAGCCAATAGCTCCTCGGTATTTCTTCAATATTTCCAATAACCTTTCTTCCTCAATCTCTGAAAGCTTAGAACTAATAATAACAGGATATATTTTCTTATCATCAATATGAGCATATTTAAAATTATCATGCAATGGTTTTAAATCAAAAACAGGATCTTCTTTTGGTGGCAATGTTATACCTAGATCTTCTACCGGTAAATCATGTTTAAGTATAGGTTGACGAAGGAAAATTTCATCAAGCTCATTTCTTTCTTCCCTAAAAACTCCACTCTCACTATTATCCAAATGTTGCTGCAAAGGATTATTAGGAGCAAGAGCAATAGATGCACACTGTTCAACTCTAAAATCATTATTAGGTGAATCAACTTTATAAGAGGTTTTGGCAAATTTAGAGAAATTAAACTCATAAGATTCACCAGCAAATTTAGTCAAAATTTTCTCTTTCTTGCAATCTATAACAGCTCCACAAGTATTTAGAAAAGGTCTACCAAAAATGATAGGACAATACTTACTAGCAGCAGAACCAAGTACCAAAAAGTCAGCAGGATATTTAATCTTACCACATAGAACTTCCACATCTCGAACAATACCAATTGGAGAGATAGTTTCTCTATTAGCCAGCCGAATAACCACATCAATATCTTCAAGTTCACAAGAACCAATTTCGTGCATAATCTCCGTGTAAAGCTCATAAGGAATAGCACTAATACT
Organism: Lolium perenne; assembly: GCF_019359855.2. NCBI lineage: Eukaryota > Viridiplantae > Streptophyta > Magnoliopsida > Poales > Poaceae > Lolium > Lolium perenne. Next base: position 281,642,377 of record NC_067250.2, read on the forward strand.
TGCACCAATATCGCATAAACCATAATAACAATGATCACCAATTCTAACTGATAGCATAGGAACACTAGCTTTCCTAGACTTATTGGGATGTGAAACAATATTAGAAGCATCTTCACAGAAAATAATATGACCATCTTCCACATTTTCGGTCACAAGATCTTTAACTATTGCAATAGCAGGTTCAACTTTTATTTGCTCTTCAGGTCCTATAGGTTTCTTTTCACTTTTATTAACCGCACTATGTATGACAGAGTACTCCTTCATTTTAGCAGGGAAAGGAGTTTTTTCAATATAAGCTTCAGGAATAACATGATCAACAGTTTCAATTACAACACATTTATTTATAGATGAATCAACTTTATCTTTATACGGTTCATGAAACTTATCAAAATTCTTCTTAGGCAATTCATAATGAGAGGCAAAAGCTTTATAAAGATTTGCAGCAACTTGAGAATCAAGACCATAAGTAGCACTCATATTACGAAATTTATCAGTATCCATAAAAGCTTCAATGCATTTATAATCATAATTTATACCTGATTCTCTACCCTTGTCGTTCTCCCATCCTTCAGTAACTCCTGGATCCGATTAAGAAGGTCCCTTTTAAACTCTTCTTTGTTGCGTGTAATGATCCAGAACAAGAAGTATCCAGCAAGGTCTTGTCTTGAAAAGTAAGTATTGCATAGAAATTATCAATAATAATATTACCAGGAAGCTCATGAATGGGGCATTTGAGCATTAAAGACTTCAATCTCCCCCACGCTTGGGCAATACTCTCTCCATCAGGAGGCCAAAAATTATATATGCGGTTCCGGTCTTTGTGAATTTCACTTGGAGGATAGAACTTAGAATAAAATCGGGGCACAATATCATTCCATTCAAGAGAATCCCCATCATCCAGTAATTTATACCAATGCGCCGCTTTACCAGACAGCGATATAGAGAATAGTTTCTTCCTCACTTCATCCATAGCAATACCTGCACACTTGAATAAACCGCATAATTCATGTAAGAACAGTAAATGATCTCCAGGATGGACAGTTCCATCCCCTGTATAACGGTTATCCACAACACGTTCAATAATTTTCATAGGTATTTTGTATGGAACCTCTTCCTTGCCTGGCGCCTCATCCACTACCTTTGCAGTAGTAGTATATTTTCCAAATAAAAATTCAAGAGAAGATCTCTCCATAATGAATTATAGCAGTAGGCAGAAATAAAATCAGCACTAACAGGTAAAAGTTTCCCTTACCAATTCCACTTACCAATAGCGCTTCACTCCCCGGCAACGGCGCCAGAAAATAGTCTTGATAACCCACAAGTATAGGGGGTGTATCGTAGTATTTTCGATAAGTAAGAATGTCGATCCCAACGAGGAGCAGAAGGTGTTGACAAGCAGTTTCGATGAAGGATTCACTGTAAATGCTCACAGACAAGTATTCAGGAGGTTTTAATGTAGCAGTTGAATAAAGTACGAGTAAGTAAAATACGAGAGTAACAATTGCAGCGAGTGGCCCAATCCTTCTTAGCACAAAGGACAAGCCGGTTTGTTTACTTCTGATGACCAAATGTTCTTGAGGACACACGGGGATTTAGTCTAGTGCTTTCGCTTCATATAGCTGATTAATCTTCATTGTTTTGATAAGTGTTGTGTGGGTGAACCTATGCTAATGCATCGCCCTTCCTAGGACTAATACATACTTGTGATTATACCCCTTGCAAGCATCCACAACTACAAGAAAGTAATTAAGATAAATCTAACCACAACCTTAAACTCTGAGATCCTGCTATCCCTCCTGCATCGATATACCAACGGGGGTTTAGGTTTCTGTCACTCCGGCAACCCCGCAATTAGCAAACGAGTACAAGATGTATTCCCCTAGGCCCATAAAGGTGAAGTATCATGTAGTCGACGTTCACATGACACCACTAGAAGAATAACACCACAACTTAAATATCATAACATTGAATATTACCCAATATAATTCACTACTAACATTTAGACTTCACCCATGTCCTCAAGAACTAAACGAACTACTCACGAGACATCATATGGAACATGATCAGAGGTGATATGATGATGAATAACAATCTGAACATAAACCTTGGTTCAATGGTTTCACTCAATAGCATCAATAACAAGTAGAGATCAATACCGGAAGAGTTTCCCCTATCAAACAATCAAGATTCAACCCTAATTGTTACAGCGGTGACGAGGTGCAGCGGTGGAGATGGCAGTGATGATGATGGAGATGATGGTGATGGTGATGGAGATGATGTCCAGCTCGATGTCGGTGACGATGGCGTCGATCTCCCCCTCCGGGATGAAATTTCCCCGGCAGATTTCAGCCTGCCGGAGAGCTCTTTTCTCTCTGGTGTTTTCCGCCCCGCAGAGGCGGCTGTGACTCTTCACGACTATCCTCCTGGTCTTAGGTTTTCGGGACGAAGATGTACGTGGAGGAGAGGAGGCCAGAGGGGTCTGTGGGCCCCCTCCTCACAGGGCGGCGCGGCCAGGCCTTGGGCCGCGCCGGCCCATGAGGTGGGCCCATGGCGGCCCTCCTCGGCCTCCCCTTCTGGCTCCCTTCGTCTTCTGGAAAAATAGGATTTTTCATATAATTTCTGGCAATTGTTGATCTTCCGAAATATTGCCTTCTGACGACGCTTTTTCCAGCAGAATCCTGGCTCCGGTGCGCGATCCTCCAATAATCATGAAACATGCAAAATAGATGAAATAACATAAGTATCATCTCGAAATATGAAATATATCAATGAATAACAGCAAATTATGATATAAATTAGTGATGCAAAATGGACGTATCACTCCCGCGGGGGCGAGGATAACCTGGGCTCGCCGGACGGATGAAAGCCCAAATCCGGGCGAAAACGAGGTTCTGAGGGCGCGGCTGGACCGTTTTCGTCCATCCGGATGAAAAATAAAAGGCGTCCTGAGGGCCTCGTCCGGAAGACGGTTGGAGATGCTCTAAGGGTCACACACTAGTATAGATTGGGTCTATTAAGGACCCACGTGGCACACAGAAAGACTTTTTTTGTGTATTATGCAGTCAAACGATGACGCCATGATGCGTGTGGTTGACACGTCCGTTGGGAACCCCAAGAGGAAGGTGTGATGCGCACAGCGGCAAGTTTCCCTCAGTAAGAAACCAAGGTTTAATCGAACCAGTAGGAGTCAAGAAGCACGTTGAAGGTTGATGGCGGCGGGATGTAGTGCGGCGCAACACCAGAGTTTCTGGCGCCAACGTGGAACCTGCACAACACAACCAAAGTACTTTGCCCCAACGAAACAGTGAGGTTGTCAATCTCACCGGCTTGCTGTAACAAAGGATTAACCGTATTGTGTGGAAGATGATTGTTTGCAGAAAACAAGAGAACAAGTATTGCAGTAGATTGTATTTCAGTATAGAGAATTGGACCGGGGTCCACAGTTCACTAGAGGTGTCTCTCCCATAAGATAAACAGCATGTTGGGTGAACAAATTACAGTTGGGCAATTGACAAATAAAGAGGGCATGACCATGCACATACATATCATGATGAGTATAGTGAGATTTAATTGGGCATTACGACAAAGTACATAGACCGCCATCCAACTGCATCTATGCCTAAAAAGTCCACCTTCAGGTTATCATCCGAACCCCCTCCAGTATTAAGTTGCTAACAACAGACAATTGCATTAAGTATTGCGCGTAATGTAACTAGTAACTACATCCTTGAACATAGCACTAATGTTTTATCCCTAGTGGCAACAGCACATCCACAACCTTAGAACTTTCTCTCATCCTTTGTCCCGGATATCAATGGAGGCATGAACCCACTATCGAGCATAAATACTCCCTCTTGGAGTTACAAGCATCTACTTGGCCAGAGCATCTACTAGTAACGGAGAGCATGCAAGATCATAAACAACACATAGACATAACTTTGATAATCAACATAACAAGTATTCTCTATTCATCGGATCCCAACAAACGCAACATATAGAATTACAGATAGATGATCTTGATCATGTTAGGCAGCTCACAAGATCCGACAATGATAGCACAATGGGGAGAAGACAACCATCTAGCTACTGCTATGGACCCATAGTCCAGGGGTAGACTACTCACTCATCACTCCGGAGGCGACCATGGCGGTGTAGAGTCCTCCGGGAGATGAATCCCCTCTCCGGCAGGGTGCCGGAGGAGATCTCCAGAATCCCCCGAGATGGGATTGGCGGCGGCGGCGTCTCAGTAAGGTTTTCCGTATCGTGGCTCTCGGTACTGGGGGTTTCGCAACAGAGGCTTTAAGTAGGCGGAAGGGCAGGTCATGAGGCGGCACGAGGGCCCCACACCACAGGGCCGCGTGGCCAAGGGGGGGGGGGGCCGCGCCGCCCTAGGGTGTGGCCCCCTCGTGGCCCCACTTCGTATCCTCTTCGGACTTCTGGAAGCTTCGTGGCAAAATAGGACCCTGGGCGTTGATTTCGTCCAATTCCGAGAATATTTCGTTACTAGGATTTCTGAAACCAAAAACAGCAGAAAACAGCAATTGGCACTTCGGCATCTTGTTAATAGGTTAGTTCCAGAAAATGCACAAATATGACATAAAGTGTGCATAAAACATGTAGATAACATCAATAATGTGGCATGGAACATAAGAAATTATCGATACGTCGGAGACGTATCAGCATCCCCAAGCTTAGTTCTGCTCGTCCCGAGCAGGTAAAACGATAACACAGATAATTTCTGGAGTGACATGCCATCATAACCTTGATCATACTATTTGTAAAGCATATGTAGTGAATGCAGCGATCAAAACAATGTATATGACATGAGTAAACAAGTGAATCATAAAGCAAAGACTTTTCATGAATAGCACTTCAAGACAAGCATCAATAAGTCTTGCATAAGAGTTAACTCATAAAGCAATAATTCAAAGTAAAGGCATTGAAGCAACACAAAGGAAGATTAAGTTTCAGCGGTTGCTTTCAACTTGTAACATGTACATCTCATGGATATTGTCAACATAGAGTAATATAATAAGTGCAATAAGCAAGTATGTAGGAATCAATGCACAGTTCACACAAGTGTTTGCTTCTTGAGGTGGAGAGAAATAGGTGAACTGACTCAACATTGAAAGTAAAAGAATGGTCCTCCATAGAGGAAAAGCATCGATTGCTATATTTGTGCTAGAGCTTTGATTTTGAAAACATGAAACAATTTTGTCAACGGTAGTAATAAAGCATATGTATCATGTAAATTATATCTTACAAGTTGCAAGCCTCATGCATAGTGTACTAATAGTGCCCGCACCTTGTCCTAATTAGCTTGGACTACCGGATCATCGCAATGCACATGTTTTAACCAAGTGTCACAAAGGGGTACCTCTATGCCGCCTGTACAAAGGTCTAAGGAGAAAGCTCGCATTGGATTTCTCGCTATTGATTATTCTCAACTTAGACATCCATACCGGGACAACATAGACAACAGATAATGGACTCCTCTTTTATGCATAAGCATGTGGCAACAATTAGTAATTTTCTCATATGAGATTGAGGATATATGTCCAAAACTGAAACTTCCACCATGGATGATGGCTTTAGTTAGCGGCCCAATGTTCTTCTCTAACAATATGCATGCTTAACCATAAGGTGGTAGATTGCTCTTACTTCAAACAAGACGGACATGCATAGCAACTCACATGATATTCAACAAAGAATAGTTGATGGCGTCCCCAGTGAACATGGTTATCGCACAACAAGCAACTTAATAAGAGATAAAGTGCATAATTACATATTCCATACCACAATAGTTTTTAAGCTATTTGTCCCATGAGCTATATATTGCAAAGGTGAATGATGGAATTTTAAAGGTAGCACTCAAGCAATTTACTTTGGAATGGCGGAAAATACCATATAGTAGGTAGGTATGGTGGACACAAATGGCATAGTGGTTGGCTCAAGTATTTTGGATGCATGAGAAGTATTCCCTCTCGATACAAGGTTTAGGCTAGCAAGGCTTATTTGAAACAAACACAAGGATGAACCGGTGCAGCAAAACTCACATAAAAGACATATTGAAAACATTATAAGACTCTACACCGTCTTCCTTGTTGTTCAAACTCAATACTAGAAATTATCTAGACCTTAGAGAAACCAAATATGCAAACCAAATTTTAGCATGCTCTATGTATTTCTTCATTAATGGGTGCAAAGCATATGATGCAAGAGATTAAACATGAGCACAACAATTGCCAAGTATCACATTACCCAAGACATTTATAGCAATTACTACATGTATCATTTTCCAATTCCAACCATATAACAATTTAACGAAGAAGAAACTTCGCCATGAATACTATGAGTAGAAACTAAGGACATACTTGTCCATATGCTACAGCGGAGCGTGTCTCTCTCCCATAAAGTGAATGCTAGGATCCATTTTATTCAAACAAAACAAAAAACAAAAACAAACCGACGCTCCAAGCAAAGCACATAAGATGTGATGGAATAAAAATATAGTTTCAGGGGAGGAACCTGATAATGTTGTCGATGAAGAAGGGGATGCCTTGGGCATCCCCAAGCTTAGACGCTTGAGTCTTCTTAGTATATGCAGGGGTGAACCACCGGGGCATCCCCAAGCTTAGAGCTTTCACTCTCCTTGATCATGTTGCATCATACTCCTCTCTTGACCCTTGAAAACTTCCTCCACACCAAACTTAGAATAACTCATTAGAGGGTTAGCGACAATAAAAATTAACATGTTCAGAGGTGACACAATCATTCTTAACACTTCTGGACATTGCATAAAGCTACTGGACATTCATGGATCAAAGAAATTCATCCAACATAGCAAAAGAGGCAATGCGAAATAAAAGGCAGAATCTGTCAAAACAGAACAGTTCGTATTGACGAATTTTATCGAGGCACCAGACTTGCTCAAATGAAAATGCTCAAATTGAATGAAAGTTGCGTACATATCTGAGGATCACTCACGTAAATTGGCATAATTTTCTGAGTTACCTATAGGGAAAACAGCCCAGATTCGTGACAGCAAAGAAATCTGTTTCTGCGCAGTAATCCAAATCTAGTATGAACTTTTCTATCAACGACTTTACTTGGCACAACAAAACACTAAACTAAGATAAGGAGAGGTTGCTACAGTAGTAAACAACTTCCAAGATACAAAATAGAAACAAAGTACTGTAGGTAAAAACATGGGTTGTCTCCCATAAGTGCTTTTCTTTAACGCCTTTCAGCTAGGCGCAGAAAGTGTGTATCAAGTATTATCAAGAGATGGTGTGTCAACCTTACCTTGGGCTTTACCCTTACCTTTCTTATTGTTTTTCTTTCCCTTTGATTTAGGAAATATATGATTTCCTCCCGGTGTAGAGGTGAATTCCAGGGTGCCTTCTCCCACATCAATGATTGCTCCCAATAATTTCAGCAGGGATCTTCCGAGTGTGATTTTTCCTGTCCCTACGCATTCAATAACAAGATAATCAATGGATATTGTTCTTCCAAGAATGGTTGTATGCACACCTGCAGCTATTCCCTTAGGAATTATAACAGAGTTATTAATGAGAGTTATTTCTTCTCCTCCTTCATCGATTCCCCAAAGTTTCAAAGATTTATAAATGCTCTCAGGTATAAGGAAAAATTCAGACATAATATCACAATTGGCACGAAGAGTTCGATCACCGATAACAATTTTAACAGTAGGATCCCACAATGAAAGTTTAGAGTTCACTAGAACTTGTTCAAGACGATTACGAACATGGCAATAGTTATCATCCAAGCGAGATGTACTTATCTCGAGATTGTTTAATCTATTATAAATGCTAGTGAGGGCTGAATCAAAGTTATTAGCTGAATCATGTGATGCAACCAACTTCTTTATGGCATTAAAAGCTTGATCCCCATTGCAATGAAGGAAATCTCCTCCCACTAAAGTATCCAAAGCATATCTATAGCGAATCATAAGACCAAAATAAAAATTACTAAGGAGCAAACTTAGAGTCATTTGAGGTTCAGTTTTACGATAAGAAGTAAAAATTCTAGACCAAGCATCCTTAAAACTCTCCTCATCCCCTTGTTTAAAAGTGAAGACTAATTCTTCAGGCGAAGAAGTAACAGGTTCAGAGCTAGACATGGTAACAAAAGTAACTAATTTTTTTGTATTTTTAATATAGAGTGCAAGACAATAAATAAAGCAAACTAGATAAAGTAAATGCAAGTAACTAATTTTTTTGTGTTTTTGATATAGCAAACAAGATAGCAAATAAAGTAAAACTAGCAACTAATTTTTTTGTATTTTGATTTAGTGCAGCAAACAAAGTAGTAAATAAAACTAAGCAAGACAAAAACAAAGTAAAGAGATTGAGAAGTGGAGACTCCCCTTGCAGCGTGTCTTGATCTCCCCGGCAACGGCGCCAGAAATTTGCTTGATGCGTGTGGTTGACACGTCCGTTGGGAACCCCAAGAGGAAGGTGTGATGCGCACAACGGCAAGTTTCCCTCAGTAAGAAACCAAGGTTTAATCGAACCAGTAGGAGTCAAGAAGCACGTTGAAGGTTGATGGCGGCGGGATGTAGTGCGGCGCAACACCAGAGATTCCGGCGCCAACGTGGAACCTGCACAACACAACCAAAGTACTTTGCCCCAACGAAACAGTGAGGTTGTCAATCTCACCGGCTTGCTGTAACAAAGGATTAACCGTATTGTGTGGAAGATGATTGTTTACAGAAAACAGTAGAACAAGTATTGCAGTAGATTGTATTTCAGTATAGAGAATTGGACCGGGGTCCACAGTTCACTAGAGGTGTCTCTCCCATAAGATAAACAGCATGTTGGGTGAACAAATTACAGTTGGGCAATTGACAAATAAAGAGGGCATGACCATGCACATACATATCATGATGAGTATAGTGAGATTTAATTGGGAATTACGACAAAGTACATAGACCGCCATCCAACTGCATCTATGCCTAAAAAGTCCACCTTCAGGTTATCATCCGAACCCCCTCCAGTATTAAGTTGCTAACAACAGACAATTGCATTAAGTATTGCGCGTAATGTAACTAGTAACTACATCCTTGAACATAGCACTAATGTTTTATCCCTAGTGGCAACAGCACATCCACAACCTTAAAACTTTCTGTCACTGTCCCAGATATCAATGGAGGCATGAACCCACTATCGAGCATAAATACTCCCTCTTGGAGTTACAAGCATCTACTTGGCCAGAGCATCTACTAGTAACGGAGAGCATGCAAGATCATAAACAACACATAGACATAACTTTGATAATCAACATAACAAGTATTCTCTATTCATCGGATCCCAACAAACGCAACATATAGAATTACAGATAGATGATCTTGATCATGTTAGGCAGCTCACAAGATCCGACAATGATAGCACAATGGGGAGAAGACAACTATCTAGCTACTGCTATGGACCCATAGTCTAGGGGTAGACTACTCACTCATCACTCCGGAGGCGACCATGGCGGTGTAGAGTCCTCCGGGAGATGAATCCCCTCTCCGGCAGGGTGCCGGAGGAGATCTCCAGAATCCCCCGAGATGGGATTGGCGGCGGCGGCGTCTCAGTAAGGTTTTCCGTATCGTGGCTCTCGGTACTGGGGGTTTCGCAACAGAGGCTTTAAGTAGGCGGAAGGGCAGGTCAGGAGGCGGCACGAGGGCCCCACACCACAGGGCCGCGCGGCCAAGGGGGGGCCGCGCCGCCCTAGGGTGTGGCCCCCTCGTGGCCCCACTTCGTCTCCTCTTCGGACTTCTGGAAGCTTCGTGGCAAAATAGGACCCTGGGCGTTGATTTCGTCCAATTCCGAGAATATTTCGTTACTAGGATTTCTGAAACCAAAAACAGCAGAAACAAGAAGCGGCACTTCGGCATCTTGTTAATAGGTTAGTTCCAGAAAATGCACAAATATGACATAAAGTGTGCATAAAACATGTAGATAACATCAATAATGTGGCATGGAACATAAGAAATTATCGATACGTCGGAGACGTATCACGCCACAAAACATGAATCGTGTGCTTGGTCTTCAGATTGGCCCATATGAAGGCATAAAGCACACAGAAGTTATTTGCAAGCCATCAGCAAAAGTTCACAAGCGGGACATTTTTTTTGAAACGGAGGCAAAAGCTTTGCCTCATCTTAAGCAGAAGGTGCACGGTTTTTAGGAGAAAACCGGGCAAAAACCTACAAACAACAGGGCCACGCCCAAACCACGACTACCCCCAAGGGCACACCCAGCCACCCTGGCTACCCACGAAAGCTACACAACCGCGAAGCTCAAGTCGGCCTATGCCAAACAGATGGCTCCTCGAGTAAAGGCTGGCAGCTCCGATTCTGAAGACGAGCCTCGGAGAGGAGATGCGCAAGACCCGCTCGCCGAATAGGACCTTCAGCAGACCGCCCCTCAAAGGTCATCGTACACCGTCCAAAGGTGGCTTCGACTTCACAGCGAGAAGAGACCAATACGACGACATTCGAACACGCCGGAACGGAGCCGACTAACATGGTCTTGACGCCACCAACCCTTGGTCATCACCATTGTCGTTGCCTCGCAAGCCTCCACCCGGAACACCCGACCACCTCCGTCTTCCGCAAGCCCTCTAGTCAGCACCAACTCCAAGAACGAGGCCTCAAGAGGTGAGTGACGCGAGGCGCCACCCTCGTCCGATCCCCGGCGGGATCTGAGGTTCCCCCGGAGCTCTTCCCAAGTGGAGGAGCATGCAAAAGCCTCAACGACGCCTTCAATAAAGTAGTGGCGCCATAAGCGCCGCCATCGTCTACCCCACCCGCGAGACGGGAGCACGAGACGACAGACCGGAGGCACCAGATCTTGCCACTGCCAAGGCACCGCAGGGAGCCCCGCAGCAACACGCGACGGCGCAGCGCATCAGGGACGCGGCCGCACGCAGCCAGATCGGGCCCGAGTGGGACCGCACGGCCGCCGCCAGAACTGATGCCACCGATGCACCCGTCATGCTGCCGGTCCACGGGTCAACGGCCTTCATCGCACACGATTATGGCTAACTGCGCACTCAAACTGTACAATGTAGCCAAGAACCTTCACATGCCGCGGATCTAGCGTATAAAGGTCGGTTATCAAGCCCAGAAAGGTACCCCGCATCCATAGTTTCGAGAAGGAAACGTCAGCCGTAATGATCCTCCCTGGCCTTGGGAAAGGATGAGTTAGTTGTGACTCGGCTTCGACTCAGTCTTGACCACTTTATACATGGTCCATCGAGGATCAAAGGGAGACAATGGACGCCGAGTCTTTGCCTTCTGGCCTAGTTATCAGCTCCGCCATCCCAACATAAGCACGTCTCGAATCGTGTTGAAAGTGTGACCGAGACGAGAGGAGGGAGATTGTAACCAGGATGTTTCAGGAAGGTCTATGCATAGGCTGGTGCAATGAATCCCAAAAGGACAAGTAAGGATAGTTCTTTGGGAACATAAAGAATGCCAGGTCAGGGACCAATGTCAAAAGGAGGGATAGGACGAGGACAATGCGTTTGGCTGATAGCGGTCGACGCCCGTTAGGAGCAGCCCACCCGCTGCCCATCTTGTGTGTAATGGATAGCTTTTTCGTCATCACTTCGAGTAAAGAGTCGGGACGCGGCATCCTGTCGGCCATTGTGGTATCCCCTTGGTAGTATAAAAGAAGGACCGCAACCGAAGGAGAAGAGAGAGGATTCCTAGCTAGAATCTCCAACAAGGAGTTCACCTTGTAATCGACCACCGAAGAATCAATACAAGGCAGGAATAGGTTTGTTAGCCTCCGAGTGGCCCGAACCTGTTGTCTTTTCTTGCAGTTTGATGATGATCTAGAGTTCCTTTGCTGCCCCAAACTGAACCTCTAAAAGGGTTATGAATAACTTTGGTGTTTGAGTTTCCAAGCTCGGAATTTGGCATGCCAGGTAGGGGCGGAGTTGCTCTACGATTTGTCATCCCCAGCAACGCTCATGGTCGAAACAAGATCCGCCATGAAGCCCGCCTCGCGCGGGAGGAAGAAGGTGATCGCTCTTAACAACACAAATTTTGGCCCTCTTTAAAAATTTCCAGACAAAACATTTTGCCCATATTTCAATTTTTTTGTTTGGATTTCCATGTCTTCTTAAATTCTCAAAAATTGGCAAAGCTTGAGAAAATTTGGATTTGGCCTCTTACACATTTGAGACTATGACATGCGGTGGTCCATTCCTTATTTTTTCAGGCCCAAAATAATTCAAAATTATTTTCTAGATTTCTTTTAAGAAAAGCTTTTATTCCTAGATTTACAAAAGAACCCTAAGATATATGCTTCTGAAAATTCACCAAAAAACATGGATTGATCCCTATGACCCCTAGACCCCACTTCTTCAAAAATATCTCATGGACCAACACCAAAATCTTCCAGCCTTTTGTTTTTGCCCTTTTCATAATCCTTTTGCAAAATAGTTTGCAAAGTAAATTTCACTCCAGAGCCGGTGCCCAAACTAGGTGCCCCTATAGTATACCCAACCTATGCCAAAACCTTGGATCAATTACTTGTCGAAAGCCTTAGCAAAACCTTCTGACCATTCGTATGCTGGTTCGAACTTTGAGAATACTTGCATTACCAACTATTTTTCTTAGATGGCCAAGTATACTTTTGGATGCACATTAAAAGGGCCTACATCATACCAAACCCCAACTTCCAAATATTTCATCTTTATCCCCAAAACCACTTCTGATTTTTTTTGGAAAGAAGTCCAAATAACCCCCCTAACTATCGGGTTTGGGATGAAGAACCCCCTTAAGTTTAAAATGGGGCACTTAACCCCCTAACTATGCAATACCAGCTAATTGACCCCCTTGCACAACGAAAGCAGTTTAGCTGGGTGGTATCGGTGACGTGGATAGTGGTTTCAGCCAGCCCAGGCAGACGTGGAAGAGCAACAATAGAAAAGGTCAAACAGAAGCTCGAGCGATAACACTGTATTCTCTTGACAACGTCTTAGAGACAAGGGAGCTAGCGAAGCAGCCCTGCTGAGGTTCACTCGCGGACGGGGACCTCGCAGTAAAGCTGGCCGTATCGGGCTTACACCGCGGGTCGTTGACAAGGGAGACTATACACGGGCACCATCGGCGGCGGCGGCTCAGCAGTGAACTGGTCGGCCAGCCCAGCATCCGCACGCCACGGGACATCCTGTAGGAGAGTTTGCGCAGGTTCCCAGTGTTCGCGAGCGCGAGGCGCTCCGGCTGCCCGTTGACGCCGTTACTCAAAAGTTGTCAGAGGAGCACCACCGCGGGAGCTGCACCGACACCACGTGGCTCGTCGACGCCCTCCAACACGGCGCGGTGATCCTGGCCGGGTGCAAGGCCGAGCGCTTCATACTCGAGAGTAGCGGCGACAAGAACTGGCAGAGCAAGAAGTGCTCGGCGTAATGGCGACGTGCATGAGGAACGGCATCAACAAGAAGCTGTGCACCATCATCGAGAAGCTGGCGCTTGTGTCGTGTGCCTTTGCCTCGCTGGTGCCGTGGGAGCCTGGCCGCTGGGCACGCCCCGGGCGCTGCTCATGTCATTGCACGCCGCAGCCGAGGAGTGCTTTACGGCGAACGATGCCGTGCTAGCAGGGCGGCCGCAGTTGCTCGCCGGGGAGCACCTCGGGTACGGGCGCACCAGCGTCGTCTGGGTCTCTTACGGAGACCACTGGCGCGGCTTGCGCCGGTTCTTCGCCGTCGAGCCGCCCTTGCCGCCGAATGCCACGCCGAAGTCGCGTCCCTCTTCGAGAACCTTCTCGATGACGCAGTATCCGGCAGTGGGATCACCCTCCGTCCGAAGCTCTTCGAGCTGGTGCTCAACGTGATGCTGCGCGCGATCAACTGACGCCCGCACGCCAGCGACGTCCACAGATTCCAGCGATGTCAACTCGATGACGCGGCCGAGCAGGATGGAACGGCATGGGCACTCCGCAGCGACTCCGAGCCAAGGGTGAGGAGATATAGCGGGCAGGGCGGCGCCGCGGCGCTCCCGCTCTCTCCGTTCTTTCTTGTAGAATCGATGATCACGACCATGAAGTGCCACCGTGTCTCAAACCACTGTCCACGTCAGCGATAACACCCAGCTAAACTGCTTTCATTTTGCAAGGGGGTCAATTAGCTGGTATTGCAAAGTTAAGGGGGTTAAGTGCCCCATCTGAAACTTAGGGGGTTCTCCGTCCCAAACCCGATAACTAAGGGGGTCATTTGTACTTCTTTCAATTTTTTTGCTAGTTCTGAACTTCTGAAAAACCTCCATTCCGTGCTTTCGAATTTTGAAAAACTATAGATACCAAAGTTGTGGAGCATCTTCCTCTGCAGTCTGCACACGGCAAACACCAGATCGATCAACTCCGTGCACACAGCTCGCGCGCGAGGGTGATGCCGCTCGGCGCGTCATCAGGCACGCCCTCACCACGTGCACTGACACGGCCGAGTGCGCCGCCCGTCTGTGGTCGTCGACGACGCCACACCGACCGCCGCTCAGCCGCTCGCCCGACGTCGCCACGTTCTCCATCACCCACGGTACGCGCCACCGGGGCCGCTCCACAGTGCCGCCTAGCACGGCACAGTGCCGACACCGCGCCGGCCGCTGCTTCCGCGCCAGCTCCCTCGCCGCAGCAGCACCTCACAGAGAGCCAAGCCCGACGACCGCTGCTCCTGCGCCTGCTGTCCAGCGCCGGCCTGCAGTTGCGAGTGTCGCTGCCGCTGCTGCTGTTGGCCCTGCGCTGCTGATCTCCGCCGCGCTGCGGCTGCTGGGCCTGCTCTGCCCGCTGCTGCGTGCGACGCGCCGCGACGCCCTTCGAGGATGCCACGCCTGGGCGATGTTGCCCGCCCTGCGGAGGACTTCGTCGTCATCCTTGCCTCGCAGGAGATGAATGAAGACTGAAGAGGCAGCCTCGCTGCTCACCTGAGCGGCCGCCGGCGAGGGACGCGAATGCGATCATGAAGCGGGCTATCTGTTCTCTGGGCTTCCTTGAAGAAGCGGTGAAGGTCACCGAGCACTTCTCTGAGCCATTTCTGCTCGGGCCAGGAAGGCAGAAGGAGGGATGCCGGCATGGACGTGCTGGCGACTGGCGTCTGGCTGTCAGGGCGACAGGGCGCCAACGCCCAAGCCATCCAGGCCACTGTCGGTGCGGACGAGCCGCCGGTCCTGGAGGGCCGGGGCGGACGACGACGCGCCAATTCTGCAACTACACGACGCCAGGCCGCCAGGGCGGTGGTCGGAGCGCTGTTGTCTGCCTCGTAGCTTTTTTTTCGAAAATGGGCACTTTATTACTTGCGCAATAGACCCGGCCTCTGCATAACTAAGATGCACACAGCCGCACACAAATTCGTTACAAAACCAGAAAGGTGTTCAAATGGATAAATAAAGTTCAAAATACAGAAACAAAGCCTAGCTAGGAGGATCTAGCCGAAGGTCACGCTGCCACCCATGTTGGGAGAAAATATCCCTCGCCGTATCCTCCAACCGTGAAGACACCTCCGTAAAGAGGTCCCGGTGCTCGACACGCTGCAACGGTATCCATGAGCGGAGCAAAGCCGTGCATCGGTAGATGACCTGCAAAAAAGAAGAAGAAATATTATTTAAAATCTTGTCATTTCTACATAGCCATAGCGACCAGATATGCAATCGCTCCCATCCTAATAAGACGTTTAAACCTAACATCCACACCATTGAGCCAGTTGCCAAATAAATTGACAACACTACGTGGTGGGTATAAGGTAGACCCTATTTGGACGGCTGACCATATAGACCTAGCTAACTTACATTGGAAGAATAAGTGGTTAATTGTCTCGTCTTGATGACAGAAGACACACTTTTTACTTCCATGCCAGTTGCGTTTGGCAAGATTATCTTTAGTAAGGATTACCCCCGACGAAGATACCATGCAAAGATTTTTGTTCTCAGTGGTATCTTCATCTTCCAAATCTTTGAATTATTATCGACCGGGAGTTCTGGCTGAATTAAAACATTGTACATGGAAGCCACTGAGAATGTACCATTGCCGGTAAGGTTCCACCGAAATTCATCCGGTCCCTGCGTCAGTTGAACTAACTCAAGACGCTGTAACAATTCCTGCCACGAGGTTTGTCTGAGACCAATGAGACTTCTTCTGAAATCCACATTTGGTGGGAAGTCTTCCAACACCTTAGCGATAGTATCGCTTTTGTGGCGCACTATATTGTACAATGCCGGATACTTTTCTCGGAGCATGGTGTTACCCAACCATATATCCTCCCAGAAACGAATTTCCGATCCATCCTTAATAGAGAAAGATCCATATGGAAAGAAAAACTTCTTTGTTTCCATAAGACCAGCCCAAAAATGTGAATCTCCTGGTTTCCAAATAACCTGAGATAAAGCCTTTGAGCCAATATACTTCCTCTTGAGGAGTGTTTGCCATTTTCCCTCTTCGGTAAGTAGTTTATACAACCATTTACCGAGAAGTGCTATATTTTTGACCTGGAGGTCTTGAATACCAAGTCCTCCATGATCTTTGGGCCGACACAGCACACTCCATTTAGCCAGCCGATATTTACGCTTCTCGCAGTCCCCTTGCCAGAAGAATCTTGATCGGAAATAATCCAACCGTTTTAAGACTCCTCTGGGAAGTTGGAAGAAAGAAATCATATATAGTACCATATTACTCAGTATCGCATTTATGAGAACTAATCTTCCTCCCAAGGACAACAATTTACCTTTCCAACTACTTAATCTAATCTGAAGTCTTTCCTCAACCAATTTCCACTCAGCATTGGTAAGTCTCCGATAGTGAATCGGAATTCCCAAGTACCTAATTGGAAATTGGCCTTGGCCGCAGCCGAAAAGTTCAGTATACTCTGTAACATGATCTTGGGCCTCACCAAAACAAAACAATTCACTCTTATGAAAATTTATTTTCAGACCAGACAAAAGCTCGAACGCAGAAAGAATTAACTTCAGGTTCCGAGCCTTGTCTATGTCATGATCCATAAAAAGAATTGTATCATCGGCATATTGAAGAATGGACAAACCTCCATCAACCAGGTGAGGAATAACCCCTTCAATCTGGCCCTCAGACTTTGCACGTTCAATCAAGACAGCAAGCATATCAGCCACTATATTAAATAGCACTGGCGATAATGGATCCCCCTGTCTTAGTCCTTTCTTAGTCTGGAAGTATTTGCCCACGTCATCATTGACTTTAATGGCAACACTTCCTCCTGAGATAAAACTATTGATTAATGCACACCACTCATCAGAGAAACCTTTCATTCTGAGAGTTTGTTGCAAAAAGGGCCACTTGACCTTATCATATGTTTTTTCAAGTCGATCTTTAAAATGACGCCATTCAACTTCTTTCTATGCAATTCATGAACAGTTTCATGGAGGACTACAACCCCATCCAGAATATTCCATCCTTGCATAAAAGCTGTTTGAGAGGGCCTAATCACATGATCTGCCACCGAATTTAATCGGATCGTGGCAACTTTAGTGAATATTTTAAAGCTCACATTAAGAAGACAAATAGGACGGTATTGTTGAATCCTTTCTGCCTCATTAACCTTGGTCAATAAGATAATCTTTCTATTCTTAATAGGTGATCCCATTTCTCTTCACATGCAGCCTATCCACCTCATCAAGCATCTCTGACCAATCATAACTTGCCACATCACCCCATTTTGCTTGATCTTCCCGCAGCGGTGCCACAATTTGGACGCTCCCAAGCAAAGTCCATTTAATTGTTCAGTTACCGGCGCATCTATTAATCAGTTTATTTTTCTGGCTTAACAAATCTTTCCGACTACTGTGTTCCTCTTCCCAATCGTCTCCTCTACCAAAATTGCAGCCAAACTCTCTAGCAGAATTCGATCCGGGGTAGCTGACCAGCCTTCCATTTGCTTTTAAAGGCCCAGACAAAGCACCACAACAATACCATAGATCTCCATCTCCCTCCTTTCCCCTTCGTCTGGATCCACAAACTGGTGAGGTGTCGCGGCGCTATTTGCAAGCCATTCCGGCGAACTCCGCCAGGAGATGCACGCCGGTGCACACCACGAGAAGCACGTCCCGCGCAGCAGGAGACTGGCCTCGCTTACCTGATCAAATCAGGTTCGTTCGCGTGTTCGTTGTAAGTTGGAGACTTGGAGAGGCTATCCGTCCTCTCAGCCTAATGAGTGGAATCGTCATGGGCTCTGCATTCAGGGAGGGTCCTTTTTATATTCTCTTTTGAGATCAGCTTGTAGGAGTCTATCTGGAGATCCCAAACTTGAGTTCTTTCTATTCTTAATAGGTGATCCCATTTCTCTTCACATGCAGCCTATCCACCTCATCAAGCATCTCTGACCAATCATAACTTGCCACATCACCCCATTTTGCTTGATCTTCCCGCAGCGGTGCCACAATTTGGACGCTCCCAAGCAAAGTCCATTTAATTGTTCAGTTACCGGCGCATCTATTAATCAGTTTATTTTTCTGGCTTAACAAATCTTTCCGACTACTGTGTTCCTCTTCCCAATCGTCTCCTCTACCAAAATTGCAGCCAAACTCTCTAGCAGAATTCGATCCGGGGTAGCTGACCAGCCTTCCATTTGCTTTTAAAGGCCCAGACAAAGCACCACAACAATACCATAGATCTCCATCTCCCTCCTTTCCCCTTCGTCTGGATCCACAAACTGGTGAGGTGTCGCGACGCTATTTGCAAGCCATTCCGGCGAACTCCGCCAGGAGATGCACGCCGGTGCACACCACGAGAAGCACGTCCCGCGCAGCAGGAGACTGGCCTCGCTTACCTGATCAAATCAGGTTCGTTCGCGTGTTCGTTGTAAGTTGGAGACTTGGAGAGGCTATCCGTCCTCTCAGCCTAATGAGTGGAATCGTCATGGGCTCTACATTCAGGGAGGGTCCTTTTTATATTCTCTTTTGAGATCAGCTTGTAGGAGTCTATCTGGAGATCCCAAACTTGAGTTCATAATTTCAAGTTCCGATTCTCGGTCAACTGGTCAAGTTTGTTTATTCTGAAGTGTAGATTCAATTCTGACCCAGCTCTCAGTAACTGGTCAAGTTTGTTTAAACAGCTTCGTGGACATATGGCCGATTGAGTAGGCCCGTCAGCCTTCATACTCAGGAGATGGTCGTCATGGGGAATAATCTGAGGTGCTCCAGTAGTCTAATCTTTCTCTGTACTCTTTTTCTTTTTCTTGAAATAGAAGCTTATATTGCAGTCTGTTGTTGAAACCATCAAACCACGTCTGGTAATTCCACAGTTCCTGTAACTAGAAGAACAACCATTCTACGCGCCATCTCCTAATAAGGTAACAACCGTGCTCTTCTATTTCTATTGCTTTCCATTATGTAATTTATATGTAATTACAGGTTTTATGAATAACATGCAAGAATAACACTATCAGTATGTTGAATCCACAGTTCCAGATTGATGATTCTGATAATTTGTTAAGTATGTGACTTTTCCCCTGGTTTCGTTCCTGCTATGACTAATTTCCAGTTGACACTGTCGAGTCAACCCATCAGGCTAAGTGTCACTAGGTTTGTCATGCGTAGTGAGGATCGCTTAATGTTTGTGTTGCAAATACAATATGTTGTTTTCTTCAGGCGACAATCCTAGCTGAAATTTGAATGGTCAGGTGACATTCTAGAAATGACTGAACATCATCCGACTAATATGGTTCTTTCTTGACATTATAATTCGTTTTTAATCAGTTGCAAAAAATGCCACTTTAGTTTTTTCTTGACATTATGATGCATTTTTAACCAGTTGCCACAAAAATACCATTTTGTGGGGAGCTAAAATAATACATTCAGTCTATACAACCTCCCGTTCTAATTTCTCATGTAGTTACGTTTAATTTTCAGGTCAAGACTAAAAGGAGGCGATGCGTCCCATTCAAATTCTCATATAGATACATTTAATTTTGAGGCGAAGACTAAAAGAAGGCGATGGCCAATATAGGCCAGCCAAAATGAAGTTTAAGCGGAACTGGCTATGCATTTCTCAAGCATGTCATTCTATAAGTGTATATACAAAGTTAATGGGGAACGTAGCCCATGAATGTGCTATAGGGAAATTCCAACTATATGTACCATGATATTTGTTACTTTTATTATTATAAATTGTCTCACTTAAAATTTTAGAGTTTTTTATGCTACATTTGGTATTGCATGTTTATTTTATTTTAAGTTGTCTAATGATCCCGCAGCAACGCACGGGGTATCATCTAGTTTCACCAAAGTTGAGCCTAAAAAGCTCTAGTTGCCCAGCATGCAAATCCGTAAAAAGAGCCAGCAAATCAGCCTTGATGACATCCCAGAAAGATTGATAAAATTCAGCTGGGAAACCATCAGGGCCAGGGGCTTTATTATGCTCCATTTGGAAGACAGCTTTTCTTACTTCCTCCTCAGAGTAAGGCGAAGTGAGAAAATTATTCTCCGCTTGAGAGACTTGGGGGATATCCTCCGTTCTTGTCTCATCCAACGAGAAATTGCTTTCCTCTGGAGCACCAAAAAGCCCTTTGTAATAACTTGTAATAAACGACTTTAGCTGCTCATGACCCTCAATCGTACCCTCATCCTGAACGAGAGTACGAATAAGCTTCTTCCTGTGTCTGCCATTGGCCACACAATGGAAGTACCTTGTATTCGAATCTCCTTCCAGAATAAATTGGGCCTTAGATCGTTGGTACCATTTCAGCTCCTCTTCGCGCAGAAGTTTTGCGATTTCCGCGTTTGATTGGCTTTTTTGCTCAATCTCTTGTGCGGAAAGCGGTCTAACTTCTGCTTTAGCTTCGAGGTCATCTATAATAGATGAGAGTCGCTGTTTTTCTTTTCTAAGAATGCCAGTTGTATGTCGTGCCCAACCACAGAGGTGTTTGCGGACCGCACGCATTTTGTTATTCCACCTCTGTATCGGAGACACACCCACAACCGGCCTATCCCATACCTTTTTAACCATGGTTTGAAAACCTTCTCGATTCAGCCAACCGAGTTCAAATTTCAAAACGGCGGTTATTCGGAGGTCTAGGTAAACCAGTGGATAATAATATGGGAGCATGATCCGAGAACCCAACAATACGTTCTAGCGCGCGTACCGTCACCATCAGTGGCGGAGGACGAAAAAAATTTGAGGTCGGGCGAAATTTTAAACGCAAAAGAATAAACTGTTAGTTCATATGATGGTAAACATAGTTGCCTAGTACTATGGTAATAGCAACATATTCTGAATCAAAAACAGCTCCGCAGTCTCCAGAAAACCTAGAAGCTAGACCCGCGTGGTTTGCAGGACTAGAGGCGCGTGGCCGGACGGCTTGGCCAGGGAGCAGGGGAGTCGGAGGGATCTCGTCGGGGGGAAGCTGCCAGTGCATGGGCAGCTGGCGGCACAGTGAAACGATAAAAAACAAGTCTTGGTCTCCCGGGCGAAAGTCGTTTCTGGGCGTCACGAATCACGATTGTTGTTCCTTCTTGCAATCGAGGCGAATGAATCGCAGGACACAGACGGTTGGTTTCCGTCAACCACGTGCGGCCCACCTAGCATAACCCAGTTCGTTTGCTTACTTGATTGTTCTCCTCCTGCCCGACCAACTTCGGTTTTTTCTTTTGTTTTTTCCTTCAAAAACTGTACAAAATTGATGGTATATCCACATATACATATATATACTCGATTGTTTGCCAAAAATCAAGGTAGGGCAAGTGCCACACCTTGCCCAAAGGGGAGCTCCGCCCCTGGTCACCATTGGAAATTTCAATTCCCAGTCGGTATCCATTAGTACGCGATTTAGCTTTTCATATGTTGGCTCTGGAAGATTGTTAGCCCAAGTAAATTGTCTGCCAGTCATTGACACCTCCCTCAAATCCAAGCTGTCTATGACCGCATTGAACAGGAAAGGTCAATGATTGTCAAAACTACCTCTGCTCTTCTGGCATGGAAATCTCAGCAAATTAAAATCCCCCCTATGAGAATAGGGTGAGGGTTTTCCTTTGCTAGATTCACCAACTCGCGTAGGAAGGCGGCCTTATGAGCTTCCTGGGCAGCACCATACACGGCTACAAGACTCCATATGAAATTATCAGCTCTATTACGGATGTGGAATTTGCCTAGGAAGGCGGCCTTATGTGAAGTCTGCCTCGTAGCTGGACGCTGCTGACGAGGAGTTGGACATGATGCATGAGCTGGGAATGCCGCATCACATGGGCTTCGGCCTGGGCCCTCGCTGCCCGGCGTGGAAGAAGGCGAGCACGCTCACCTAAGCTCAGTGTTCATGGTTTCACAACATTATTACAGTATTTAAAAAACTGGAATTCGGTGCTCAAGTTATTAAAGGCCATATGGCATACATCAAGTTTTGCACCGTGTGTAGCTGATGAGTGGAGCAACAGTTCACTCAGAGCATCCCCACTCGTTGGCGCTCCCCACGCCCAAATCCGGAGAAATTTTCGTCCGGATTGGAGGAAGATTTGGCGCGGGGAGGAGTAGTTTCCCAGTCGTGTGCTCCCCAAGCGGCGTTTCTCGGGAAAAAAGAGGATGGCTCGGGGAATCCGGACGAAAGAGGAGACACGTGGGCGTGGGTGGTTGGTTTAGCTTCATCCGGAGTCCCCGAGCGCTCCCCGGGGGGTCGGGGATGGCGTGGGATCGCCGGATGAAAATAGGCCCAAATCCGGACCAAAACGAGGAACCGGGGGCGCGACTGGGCCGAATTTCGCCGTCCGGATGGAAAAAAGTGGCCGTGGGGGCTCTGTGGGGAGACGAGTGGAGATGCTCTCAGGCAGGTTCAATGGTTACGACTTGACGCAGTAGGACGTCACATGAAAAAGTGACGATCAACTATCTTTTCCGCTTCCTTCTGGTCTTGTACAACTCCCATTTTCATCGCAGTTTTTTCATTTTCCATATTGTTGCCTAGAAAACAGATTGAGAAACAATCATACCATCTCTTGATACGGGAATCAATAATAATGTTATGGGAACACGCAAAATGATATTATACTTGATTTACCTATTGATACGGACGGAATGTGCTTAATCTTTTGCCAATCTGGATCTCCAGCTGTTCTGCACGAACTCAGCAACACCTCACTGTCGGTACGGAGTTTGAAGTCCTTAATAGACTGAGGCAGTGTTGGAAGCGACAGAATACTGTCGCAAGAAGAAATCATTAGCGTCTGCAGTGATGTCAGGCGCTCCATGCAACACGAGCCCAACGACACCTTACTGCAGCCTGTCAGGTCTAAGCGCGCAAGAGACTGCGGTAGTGCTGGAAGTAACTGAATATTCTGGCAGTACGTGATGTGCAGCGTCTGCAGTGACGTCAGGTGCTCCATGTAATCTGGCAAGGCGTCCCAGCTGCACCACTCAATCGTGAGCTCATGGAGATGAGCGCAAAATCCAACAAGTTCAGGACCAGGTTGGGTGCACATTGAAAGCTGGAGATGGTTCACGTGCTTTGGGCCACCGTTGTGCATCCAACTTGGATACGTCGAGCCTTCGTAACCTTCGATAATCAGTGATTTAAGATCCTTGGGTGGGCAAAGACCCTCTAGTACCTCTGCCTGAACTTCTGGACTCGCTTCACCACCCCACTTCCAGGACAGTTTCAGTGTACTGAGCCCTTCCTTACTGGCCAGATTAGCCTCCAGAGCTTCCACCTTGCTTTCAACCTTTTCCAGGCCACTGATCAACAGCTGTCCGCGAAGCTTGTTTAGGTTCTCGAGTTGCTTTAACTCGTGGCCTTGTTCCCTTTTTACATTAAAGGCTGCCATCGTTCGGAGTGATGTCAGACTGCCGAAGCTTCCAAGATCCACATCTCCGAAGCAGATTACATGCCGCAAGTTAACGAGGCTACAAATATCTTCACAAGAGGAAAACACCACTTTCTCAATCCAACCAAAATCTAGAATCTGCATGTGGCATAGCTTTGCAAAAGTGGCTGGTAAAATCATCCTCCGACCTGTAGCTCGAAAAAAAACAGGCCGAAAAGCAAGATATCTTAGGTGCCTTAATTGACCAATACATGCTGGGACTGCCACGTCTGAGGAGACGTCAGAACCTATAAAATCTTTGGCAATTATGGTAAGTACACGCAACTTCTTTAGCCTCTTAAACATACACTTCAAGACTTGCTCCCCAACTGTTTCAAGATTATATACACTACCAATGATCAGAGTCCGTAAGTTGTACAATTGGCATATCTTCTTAATAATCAATTCTTCATCATAGATCTGAACAAAGATATGTCGGACGTTTGGAGGAACTTCCACTGCTGGGTATTTTCCTTGCAGTTTCAAACTATTTTCGATTCTGAAACAGTCGCTTCCAGCGGCCTTCTCCGCTAAATCATGCAACAGATCATGAACTAAATAGTAGTCGTTACTATGGGGATATTCCTTTGCTCTAAGTTGCAGAAACGAGGCTGACACTAGTTCATCAAAGTATTCCTGGCAAACATCTTCCATATCCTCCCCTTCACTAGTCAATCTAGCAAACCCTTCTGCAACCCATAGCTTTACTAACTCGTGACGTACCAACAAATGTCTTCGAGGAAAAATACTGCAGAAAGCAAAGCATCGCTTGACCTGCTCACGAAGATGATGGTAGCTCCACCACAGTGCTCCCATCGTCTCGTTCAAAAGGTCCCGATCACGAATGCTTCTCCAGAATTCGACGTTTTGCCTTATATGCAGTTGTCCTCCAACTATTCTGGCTGCTAGAGGTGATCCCTTCAGCTTTTTTGCAATATCTTTCCCAATGTCTCCCAGTGTTCTACGAGCATGGTCATCAGCAGGTACGCCATGGAGTGCATAGTGCATGAGCAAATTGCAGAAGACATTTTCATCTAGGACTGATATGGGAATACATCTCTGCTTCGTGGCACCCAGAGCTAACAACGCATCTTCAGTTCGACTAGTCACCAGGATCTTGCTTCCCGCCTCTCCAGCCTGCAGTGGCGAAAGTATCTGTTGCAGACTTTCAGACTGTGCTACATCTCTAATATTGTACCAAACATCATCTAGTACCAAAAGGAAACGTTTTCCATGTAGTTTTTCCTCCAACATATCTTGTAAGGTGTCACGATTTCTCAGTTGAGGGCATGAAGTACCTGTAGCAGCCTCAAACATCTCCATGTAAATGGCATCCACACCAAAATCCTGAGAAACATGAACCCACATTACAAGGTCAAAATGGACATCCTTTTTCTCACGGGCACACACAAGTTGCGCAAGGGTTGATTTCCCAGAACCGCTGATGCCATGAATGCCAACAACAGAATAACATGGAGCACTATTGGTGTCAGGCTGACTATGTTCTTCCTTCTCATGAAGCATTGCTACGATTTTATCGCAATCTTCATCTCGTCCGATTATCTTTGATAGAGGTCGTGAAGTAGTGACGCTACATCGTGAGTTGGCAGCAACAACATGGGTCTGGTTTGCACCACTTATGCTTGGCAAGTTCATCAGTTCCAAAACTTTGCATGCATCATTTATGATCTCTTCTATTTTGTCTAGCTTCTTTTTCAACTTAACTTTTGACATACCACTCTCCTGCAAAACAAGATGGCACTTGAGAAACCATTGTACGTAGACACACACACATAAAAAACCAAGGAAGTTCATTTATGTAGCTTCATTTGCACTAAAGCTAGTGGAGATCACATCTCCATGTTTTTTACAGCTTCTATTTTTCAGTTTTCTCCTCTCTCTTTGAAGATAGTATCATTCATAGCATGTTATTTGTTGTGTTCTGCATAATTTGCTTATAGAATGCATGAGAAATCGTATAATACATGTGCCGAAGTCGTATAGTTGTGTTTTCAAATAGTTTAGAGAAGACGAATAAAATTTTATATGATTATTCACAACATCAAGAATATGGTGAACATAACCATTGGATTACCCACCGAACAGGTAAGAGCATAGGAGACAAGGAAAACGACCAGAGGCGTTTATGTTCTTTGTCCTCTGCGTCGGTGACGCTGGTGTCCCACCCTGCCTCCGATGGCCTTTCAAACCTTCGACATGTGGCAGACCCCGGCCTCACGCCGACAAGAAGGTTCCGTTACTGTGTGTGTGTGTGCGCGCGCGCGCGCGCGTGTGTGTCATTGTTGGAATATTAAGGCGGCGGTGACATTCTGATGTCAGAATAAGGCCTGCCTCCTATTATGGTGGTGCGCCAAGAACTGTTGAGGCCACGTGGTGTTGTTTGTTCGGTGGATCCCATGGGATTAAAGGCACATCCATGATTGATTTCGGTATAGGGTGGCAAGGCGACGGTGCAAAAAGATTTTTGTTATTCCCTTAGAAGCAACTAAGGAAATTTTGTATCCATGTATTATTCGCATTTAACTTCGTCAAATAACACAAAGCAATAGCTAACACCGGCGAAAAAGTACACATATGCACAATGTAGAAAAACTTGATTGTCAACCTATTAAAAAATATGACCTGGCCTGAAACCTAGATGTGACGAAACATTTTCCTACATAAACAAAAGATAAAGTGAACATATATAACAAAATTTATGAACTTCGCTAGCATTTATATTGCTTTGAATGGAAACTAACACGGTGGCCCTCGCAAATGAGAGGGCAGCATTTGAAAATGTATGAATGTTGTTAGAATTAATATGGTTGTAGTCACCAAGAATTTGGTGCAAATTAAAATATTAAATTTTGTTATATATGGATTGAATTGTGCTACCTCTTTTGACAAAAATCGTAAAATCTTGAGAAACAGCCATAAATATGCACACTTTTGGTATCCTCTTTCTCATCTACTATAAAACCGGAACAAATAGTTGTACATATGGACAGCCACATCGTGTCAACCATATCAATCTTATACGTATGTAGAATGGTTTTACTCAAATCAGAAATGTAGTTGTCTTAAGAGCCAATTTGTGATTGGATTGTTAATAGGGTGGTTGTAATGTTCATTGGTGATCAAAATCTAGGTTTTTACGTCATGTGTCTCATTTGGCCGAAATATCTATTCAGTGGGTGGACATTCTCGTTGCTTGGGAAAATATGCTGTGATTTAGCCCCTCTTGTATATCTAAGAAAATATTTTTCGGTCTAAGGGATGTTTCCGACAATAGTCCGAGTAATGTGATGACTTCTTCAACCACGAAGTTCAGCTACTCAAAACTTTTGTAAGCATTTTGTGAGTGTTTTAATGAAATAAAGTTACAATTTGTCTGGACTAAATAATACATACCACGCAGTTACACATCTCATTTCTTTTGCAAAGAACTAAATATTTTAGAATCTTTAGCCTTGCCCAACGGTTCCAGCCTGGTTGGATGTTTTATTTCTTCATCCAAAACGACCACGTTCCAGCAAGTTTTTTTTTTTCTATACAACTCCGACGTAGCTAGCGTGCACGGTTGTTTTATTTAGCAGATGCAGCTGCTGGAACTGATTGCTTTTTTTTTTGTTGAAATATGGACCTGATTGCTTAATTCCCTGCCTCCTCAATCCTCATGATCTTTCTACCGTCCATGTTTTTATTTCTAACGGATGATTAGATATGAGAGTCCACCTACGGTGATAGATTAAATATGAGAGTCCAATGTGATACTTCCATCCATATTAGTTGATATTAAAATAGATGTATCTAGCCATATATTAATTTTAAATACATCCATACTAGTGGCAAATAATATGAATTAGAGGGAGTATTTGTTTTTTACAATACGATCTGTGATCTCTTTTTAATATATCTCATGTCAAACATATACTCCTTTGACGTGTCAAATAGGTTACTTATGAATAATATTGTGCTAATTTTAGCTGTAAATTTTAGATCTAACCATCAAAATAATTCGGTTGACGTGGGTTAAGTGCGCCTCTATTATACCCTTTATACTGCGGAAATTATATAACCCAATATCTATTAACCGGCTGACCACTATCTAGCCTACCGCGTGCTCAAGCTTCGCGTCCGCGCGATGATGATCGGGCGGCCCGCGCTCCCTCGCACTTATTAGTCCACGATCGAAATCTCCACCCACTACCAACCCGCGGCGCGCCTCGCACCCATTTCCGGCCACCGCCGCGCCCGTCCGACATCCATCTGCAGCCATCGGCGAGCCCTGCCCCGCACACCCGCCGTTGGCACGCCCCGCCCTGAACCCATCACCGGCCTCCAGCGAGCTGCCTGGCCTCCACACTGGCCGACACGCCCCTTTGCTGCACCCAATCTCCGATCGCCTCCTCGAGCTAGAATCTGTCACGGCCGAGCAACTACGGTGAGTGTGTGCCTCGTCCAAGCTCCAAGGTGGCGGCCGATGGTGTAGCGAGGCAGGGGAGGCAAGATCGGGCGGATGGTCCTGGGTGCCGCGTGCGGTGGAGGGCCCAGGTGGCCGGGCGCGAGCAAGAAGAGGGTAATGGCTCTACCGGCAGCGCGCCAGCCGTGGGAGGGCATGGCTGCTGCCGTCCGCGCGCGCGGGAGGCGAAGGGAGGGTCTTCGACGCTGGTGGGCGTGGAAGGGGTTCCGCTGGTGGTAGCTCGTCTTGATTTGCCGTCAACCCGCCATAGATCCTTGCTCGCGGACTCGCCGGAGATAGGTGAGGCTGAGGTGCTCTCGCCCCGCCATAGATCCTTTCTCGCGGACTCACGAACGCGATAGCTATATATCTGTCAACTCTGCATGTCAAGTTTATTTTCCAACCAATTTTGGTTTATATTTAGAAAATTTGTTGGCTGATTCATAGAAAAATTGTTGCTTGTTCCGTAGCAGTTAACAACTGCAGATCTATCAATTGCGATTTAGATTAGTTTTCCCCCATCGTGTCGTTCTAATTTATCTCACCCACTGACCCACCAACAATTTTTGTGTGTGGCAGGATTATCATAGGTTTTACCGTGCATAGGAGAGGTTGTTTTTCTTCTACTTGACGAGTTCATGGTCACTTTATTGTTCTAGATGTCAGTGTATGATTTTTTGGCTCACTTTAGTTTCTTGGAGGATTAGTGCTGTAGTATTTTTAGATTCAATATTGGAAACGGGATTGTGGTTCATTTGTGTATGTACTAAGCTGGAAGTAACTGTCTTTTTGAGGGGATGCTAGAAGTAACTGTCTGTAGATGGGAAATTACCCTTTGCCAAGCTAGAAATAATTGTATGTTCATGGGATGTTCCTATTTGCCAAGATAGCAGCTGTTATGTTTGATGGCATGATACCCCTTGTTAAGCTAGAAGTAACTTTTTACTGCTGTTCACGATTATTAATAGATGGATGAACCTTTTCGCAACAAATAGGAGTATTTAAGGCAGCAAAATAAGTCAATGGGTTTATCGATACAAAACTATGAGATGTGACTAAGTGATAAATTGTTATGAGAAGCAAATTAGGTTCCCTTCTTTTGAGCTTATGCTTATGGAGAAGCAAGCTTATGAAAATCGGTGGAGATAAGCTACGGTGGGGAGAAGCTCCCAAAAACTGTGCGTCTCCTTCTTTTGGGCTTATGAGGTGATGTCTATATTGCCCTTGTATAAATTGTTTAACATAGCCAAAGGTCAAATAGTAGCAAAACTGTTAAAAGTTAGAGTGTGCACAAGTATGTCTCAGCTACACTTCCACAAAATTCGAGCAAAACATGAAAAATTCGGGCCAGTTTGGGCCAAAATACGCGAATAGAGAGGAAAACGTTTCGCCGTGCGGTGGCACTCCTGCGGTAATTTGGACGAAAAATATGGGTATTACGAGGTACCGATTCGGGTTCACTATTGAAAAGCTCGGGAAGCATCCTCTAGAGGCTTCTCCAGGCCGCCAAATATACACTATAAGTAAAATTCGCTGTGAGGAAAAGCTCGCCATAAACACACACTTCTTTTGGGCTTCTCCGGCGGGGAACCTAAAAGCCACTCTAGAAGCCCAAACGAAGGGGGGCCAGTCTAGATTAGCACAGATCCATTGAATTCTATTGAACCAAACCCTTACCTGCTAGCTCCGACATGTCGCTTGTGCTAGTTATCGATATGGTCATGTACTCAAGCAAATTTTTGTTGTTGGCGCTTTTTGCAGGGAAGGTTATGGCCGCGGAGGTGTGAAGTCAGTGTGCTCCAAATAATCCAGAAAAATCAAAGGCTCGGTGATAGCAATACGAACATTTTCTGATGTATTTCCTCCAGTCTATAATAAGTATCATGGCTTTAGCTTAGTTTTGAATAAAATTGAACTAAAGCCTTGACACATACACTTACTCACTCCGTCCACAAATAAGTGGACGTGCAGGATTTTCAAGGTAGATTAGCAAAAGGCTTGAAAAATTGCATTGGGAAGATGCAACTAACATCTCTCTCTTCTTTAATTATTTCATATCCAATAGGCTAAGTGCATGTATAAAATTAAGATAACATCTGCTGAATATTATTGGGTTTGATTTCCATATGATGAGAGAGAAACATTTTTTGCTAATTTAATATGCATTGAAAACATAGAAGTACACTCTTTCATGAACAAAGTTTAAGACTAGATGTCCACTTATTTAAGAACGGAGGGAGTACTATGGATGGAAGGAGTAATACTTTTGCATATGAAAACTTCTGGAACCAAGATAAATACAAACATATATAGAGAGAGGGAAGGACCTGATGTTTTAGTGGAGAGCTCGTCGCCATGGCAGACCAGATCTGCTTCAAGCGACGTGAAGGCCCGGCGACCTCTGACTTGAGCCTGTCATCTTGTATCTTCTTCTCCAGTCGGTAATACTCAACATCATCCAAGATGTCCTCTGCTTCGTAGAAAGCAGATTTAAGTTTGTTGTACAGTCCCTCCAAACGAGGCCTGCAAGGACTCCCCTCAACCGCCCCCATCACCCGCTCCAGCAATAAAATCTTTGGCTCAAGTTCGCTCAGCTTCTCCGATGCATCAAAACCAAGATACGAGGATGCTTTCTTGAACAGATCAGAGATGACGGGCGAGGCAACCCACCCTACGGCTTTCATGCCCCATCCTATTGCGACAACTGCAGTCAATGGGTCCGCCATTAGAAGCCCCGAGTTCTTAGCAGCTCTGAGAGAATTTTTGCAAGTGTTTCATGTACTAGGTTGTGTGAATTGAGGCTTTCTTGGAATGCAGGAGGACATGTCTGGGCAGGGTGAGTTCTCGGTGTAGCTATGTGGGTGATCTGTGAGCTGGAAAGGCATTTTCCTGGAAAGAAGGTGGCAATATTTAAGAAAGTTCTTCAAAGTTCAGATCCAACTTTGAGTGAGCTTCACGGTGCGCGCACATGTAACCGTGTGTTACTTCACCTATTATACAGTTGCAGGCACCTAGTGGAGTCCAAATAGCATGATAAACAAGTACAGTACAGGCCCTTCCCCAGGGGAAAGATGAGTGACCGGATGGTGCAGTTTTCAAACTAGTGATGTTGTTGGTCAGTTGAATACTGCAAGTTGCTTTGATTAAAGAGAAAACAGCTAATGGGCTAGTTTAGCTATCTCTTGCACGGACTTTTATACTACTTCCTCCATCCTAAAATTTAAGAGCATCTCCAGCCGCGTCCCCCAAAGCGTCCCCCAAAGGGATTTGGGGCGCGCCGGACAAAAAATGCGTTCCAGCCGTGTCCCCCAAAGCCTATTTTTGTCCGGCGCGGCCCGATACGGTGTTCGGCGCCCCGAGCCCATCCCCGTCCCACAGGGGACGCACCGGGGACGCCGGACACACCGAAAAGCGAGGCGGGCTCCCACATGTCGGCGACTATTTGCATAAACCGTTGGTTCGCGCCTCTTTTCTCGTCGCTCCTTCGTTCCCGCGCCTCCCACCCCACCGCCGCCGCTGGATTTCCCGGCCGGTTGGGCGTCTGATCTCTGCTGAGAGTTGGCACCGTTGTCGCGGCTGGGGCTCCCGCCGGTCGTGCCGCCGCCGCCGCGTCACCAGCGCGTCCCAGAACGCGCCGTCAAATCCGCCCCACCTCCGCGCACAGAAGGTGCTCGACGACTTGCCAGGTAGGCGCGATTGGCCGCTGTTTGTTGCGTCGTCTACCTCGGCGCAATTTTAACCATTGATTTTGCTTTAGCCATGGACAGCGACGATGAGATGGTTGCCCTGCTGCTGGAGGACGAGCAAGCCTTCGACGACAACCTGCGGGAGCATTTGCTGATCATCGCGTCCTTCCAGGACATGCTTGACGCTGAGGCGGAGAAGAGAAAGAGGCCGCGCCGTGGAGGATCAAGGTCGGGAAGAAGGAAGTCGAAGCCCCGGCAGAGGATGGAGGGGCATGCCATGCTACACAACGACTACTTCGCCGACGACGCAACACATGCCGACAATTTTCGGCGCCGGTACAGGATGAGCAAGGGGCTGTTCATGAATATCCTCCACGGCGTTCGAGAGTTCGACCCCTACTTCAAGCTCAAGCTCGACGCTGTAGGCGTTCTCAGGTTCTCGTCGATTCAGAAGTGCACCGCCGCCATGAGGATGCTTGCATACGGAGCACCTGCCGATACACAGGACGACTACCTTCGCATGAGTGAGTCTACTGCCATTGAGTGCATGTACAAGTTTTGCCGAGCTGTGGTGGGAAAGTTTGACAAATACTATTTGAGAGGGCCAACTAAGGAAGAGACTGCAAGGATCATGGCACAAAATGCTGCCAGAGGATTTCCTGGAATGCTTGGAAGCATCGATTGCATGCACTGGGCATGGAAGAACTGTCTGTTTGCTTGGCAAGGTATATACAAAGGCCGTCATGGATATTGCAGTGTGGTGCTTGAAGTTGTGGCAGATTATGACCTGTGGATTTGGCATTCTTTCTTTGGCATGGTGGGATCACACAATGACATCAACGTGTTGCAGCAGTCTCCGGTGTTCAGCAGACTAGTGGAAGGGCATGCTCCACCATGCAACTATGAGATCAATGGCCACGAATATACCAAAGACTATTATCTAGCCGATGGTATATATCCAAAATGGGCCACTTTTGTCAAAACAATCTTGAATCCATCAGGTCTGAAGAATTCTCACTTTGCTACGCGACAGGAGGCTTGCAGGAAGGATGTCGAGCGGGCATTTGGTGTGCTTCAAGCACAATTTGCCATTGTCCGGTACCCTGCTCTAAGCTGGTCTCACGACCAAATGTGGGAGGTGATGCAGGCTTGTGTGATCATGCACAACATGATCATCGAGGATGACCGCGAGAATCATGCTAGGTCACAT
Organism: Lolium perenne; assembly: GCF_019359855.2. Lineage (NCBI taxonomy): Eukaryota > Viridiplantae > Streptophyta > Magnoliopsida > Poales > Poaceae > Lolium > Lolium perenne. Next base: position 281,675,559 of record NC_067250.2, read on the forward strand.
GTTGGTCCCTATGACTGTGAAGGCCCTCTTGCGGAGGTTGATCATGAGTTGCCTGCAGATTTTGCTGATTTTCTCGCGATGCACGCAGAGATCCGTGACAGCAATGTGCATGAGCAACTTCAAGCTGATCTCGTTGAGCATTTGTGGAGGATCAAAGGAAATACCGTGGCACCTTGATGTAGCATCTACTCCTATTTATTATATTTGTTTACTTGTGTTATTGTTTGTTGTAATTTAATTTGAAAACAGTCTTCGCAAACATTTTTATTCATATGCTATATTTGATAAATGGTTCTATGTTAAAAAGAAGTATTTTAAATGTTTGGGGGCGGTGTTTGGGGGGACGCGGCTGGGGAGCGACGTCCCCCAAAGGCGGCACGAACAAAACACGTCCCCCAAACGCTCAATCCGGCGCGGTTTGGGGACGCTTTGGGGGACGCGGCTGGAGATGCTCTAAGCGTCTAATATTAGTCAAAAGTCAAATCCTACTAATTTTAACCAAATATTTAAGAAAAAATATCTACATCTACAATAATAAATGTACACACTTATTTTATGGTGAATCTATTGATATTGATTTAAAAACGCACGCGTCCATTTTATGCAAACAATGATATTTGAAAACAACGGATTTATTTCATTGAAATCTAAATAGCTTAAGTTACAGTTTCATGATAGGCAATAGGGCACATCTATTTGAAGGTACAGCTGATCCACTAAATAGTAAATATATTTCATGAAATCTGAACGGCTTAAACTAAAATGCCATGATATGTGATACGGCATAATTATTTGAAGATATACCAGATCCACAAATAAAAAGAATTGCTTTCTTTATATTTTTCTGGTATGACGAACTATGCCCAAACATGGATAGATTTTGAAACATATATCCTGTCATTTAGCAGTTAGCACATATGAAACACAGTCAAACTTACAGAACATGGGAGCAGCAACAATTCAAGAGCATACATCAGCAGCAAGAATTCAAGTAACATACTGCAACTTACAAACGCATAGGGGGCATCTGAATTTTCTACCACATCCATGTACCTTTAGTTTCTTCAAAGCTTTTTTAAAAAATGCTTATATTGCAAGTAATATCAGCATATCTCCCCAACTTGAATTAAGTATCAACCAACAAACCTTAACGCAAGTTCAATCCAGAGTGCACATTAACATGTTGTGAAGTGTATATGTGGATTGCCTAGCCCTTTCCATCAGTTCGGACTTTTGGTTCAAGTGGCTAGTGCATGAAGCTTAACATGGTATCAGAGCCCCAGGTCTCGAGTTCAAATCCTGGTTTTCGCAATTAAGCCTAAAAATTGCTGTTGCCCCCCTCTTTAGCCACCGCTGATGCCCTGTTTCGGTGTGCTCTTCTTCTTTCACGTGTTGACTTTCTCTTCTCCCGTCACACGCGAGTGGGGGTGTTGTGAAGTGTATATGTGGATTGCCTAGCCCTTTCCATCAGTTCGGACTTTTGGTTCAAGTGGCTAGTGCATGAAGCTTAACATAACATACAAGTAAATGGCACTTATGGTGTTGTTGCAACTGGTTTCCTACTCATGCATTGAGGAAGGAAGAAGTGGCTGCCAGCCAATCTCTATACGGAAGAAAAACAACAGATAGGCGGTTGCGATCGAGGAAGGAAGAAGTGGCTGCCAGCCAATCTCTATACTCATGCATTGAGGAAGGAAGAAGTGGCTGCCAGCCAATCTCTATACGGAAGAAAAACAACAGATAGGCGGTTGCGATCGTTAACCTCCAAAGTTGGAGGCGGATGGAACCAATCAACTTTTGAGATGACCCCCTGACCATCATCAGAACACAATTAGGTGCTATCACGAGTTCACGGCCCAGTGGCTGGTCCTGATTTGGAATGAGGTAGGTCAGATAAAAGCAATGAAAATGGATAATATGTTTGGTTAAACATAATAGCACCTAGATTTATGAAGGCAAGACAATATGTGAAATCAACCAAATATCTTATGCGCCTAGGTTGACAAGAGACCACAAGTTTAAACAGAGACGATTTAGCATGATAGGCTAAGTTTTGTTACGCAATATGCAAGGTAATGTCTTGATAAACAACAAACATATAAAGAAAAATGGTACACCTGCATTCTGGTCTGCATGCATATCTTTATGCACAGGACACGTAAAAATATCCATAAAGCAGCTTGTTCTTGGTGCCTTAAATTATGCTAATACAATATGAAGCAATGGTCTGTAGTAGTGACAATGCTCTATACCAACTTCTCAACTCTAAAAAAATTAAGTTCATAATTGGTGTACAAGCTACTCAACTCAGGACAAACCGCTACACAATATATAATCTTCACCAACTCAGTTGGGCCAAGGTCACAGTTTATTGTTGCCAGCAAATCCTAGATGACATCTGAACATGGAAACAAAATGTTATGAACAAATTAACAGTGCAGCAAAAACTGGTTATTACTACTTCTCCTCACAGAATCATGGCTAGTATAGCTGGGGTATCTTAAATAATACTTAACATTACAGATTAGCACTTGAAATTATTTCTGATGTCGTGTTCTGATTTCAGTACGTATGTGTCCTTCTCTTAAAAAGGGAAACAATTCTAAGAACAAATGCTAAAAGCTAACCACCGTCTTGACACACGATACAGGACAATATACAACAAACATTATTCAGAAGCAAACGGAGACATGCAATACGAGCAAACCTTAGCATCTGAATTCTTCCCCATCAATGCTAGGATATGAATTCTTCCCCATCAGCTAGGTCAACAAAATTTCTTAAAAATATTATAATAGAGGTATTTTTCCATTATGATCAGAACATTATACCCTGCAAGTTATCCTGATGCACAACATATCACAAGGATGAGAGCCACAACTAGAGTACTGGCTTACTACCTAGTAGTTAGAGCACATCGGGCCTCCTAAACAGAGAACCACAGTTAAGCATGTGCAAACGTAATAGGAGGTTGGTCCTGCCAAAAGGTAGGCAAGAATCAATACAATCTCAAGAAGCACAACCAATATCACAAGCTTTGGCAATTGCATTAAGGCGCATGCTACTCCACATGAACACCCGCCAATAGGAGGAAATATTGATGTGTGGGAACTATACCTTGGCAGGATCAGAGGAAGAGGATGACACCTGCAGAAGCAGGTTGCTCATATATTGGTCTGGGATAAAAAAAAAATCGAACAAGTTGCACACAGTAGATAAGAAATTTAAATAAACTAATATGATAAGAAAGTTTTTGGCTTCCTTTTACTTTTGCTAGGTTTTCTATCTAGCCTACCCTAACTTGCTTGGGAGAAAGACTTTGATGTTGTTATTGTTATTGTTGTTGTAATAACAAGAAAGATTAACAACAGATGAGTAACAAGAGTTCACATTGCACAAGTGAGTGTACCTTTCCAGCATACATGTTGCATACGAAGGTCACACAGCCCCTGTCTGCAGTTCGTGAGTATAAATTCCAAACGAACTACCAACCCCTGAAACAAACAGCAGTAAGTCAGTTAGGTAACCAATGCTGGACTCCACGACATTACAGAGAAGAAAGCCGACGGCGCACAAACAGGGAAGCAATCGTAAGCAATGAAGAAACAAGGGGAGGTCTAAGGGGAGACTGAAATTCTGATAGTATACCTGGCACGCCAAGCGTGGAGACTGATACAATTTCCTGATAGCCTGTGTGCGCGACTTCTGAAGGCTCCTTATTACCCGTCGGGCAATCTCCTTGATACGGCTTTTATCCAAAATTCCTCTACAACCTGGCAAGGTATTATTTATGGTCTAGAGTTGCTCAAAAAAGGTGTTGTTTGGAGAATTGGCAATGGGTCCAGTGTGCGTATATTCAGAGATAACGGGTGATACGTCTCCGACGTATCGATAATTTCTTATGTTCCATGCCACATTATTGATGTTATCTACATGTTTTATGCACACTTTATGTCATATTCGTGCATTTTCTGGAACTAACCTATTAACAAGATGCCGAAGTGCCAGTTGCTGTTTTCTGCTGTTTTTGGTTTCAGAAATCCTAGTAAGGAAATATTCTCGGAATTGGACGAAATCAACGCCCAGGGGCCTATTTTTCCACGAAGCTTCCAGAAGTCCGAAGACGAAACGAAGAGGGGCCACGGGGTGGCCAAACCCTAGGGCGGCGCGGCCCCACCCCTGGCCGCGCCGGCCTATGGTCTGGGCCCCCCGTGCCGCCTCTTGACCTACCCTTCCGCCTACTTAAAGCCTCCGTGACGAAACCCCCAGTACCGAGAGCCACGATACGGAAAACCTTCCAGAGACGCCGCCAACGCCGATCCCATCTCGGGGGATCCAGGAGATCGCCTCCGGCACCCTGCCGGAGAGGGGAATCATCTCCCGGAGGACTCTACGCCGCCATGGTCGCCTCCGGTGTGATGTGTGAGTAGTCTACCCCTGGACTATGGGTCCATAGCAGTAGCTAGATGGTTGTCTTCTCCCCATTGTGCTATCATTGTCGGATCTTGTGAGCTGCCTAACATGATCAAGATCATCTATCTGTAATTCTATATGTTGCGTTTGTTGGGATCCGATGAATAGAGAATACTTGTTATGTTGATTATCAAAGTTATATCTACGTGTTGTTTATGATCTTGCATGCTTTCCGTTACTAGTAGATGCTCTGGCCAAGTAGATGCTTGTAACTCCAAGAGGGAGTACTTATGCTCGATAGTGGGTTCATGCCTGCATTGACACCGGGACAAAGGATGACAGAAAGTTCTAAGGTTGTGTTGTGCTGTTGCCACTAGGGATAAAACATTGATGCTATGTCTAAGGATGTAGTTGTTGATTACATTACGCACCATACTTAATGCAATTGTCTGTTGCTTTGCAACTTAATACTGGAGGGGGTTCGGATGATAACCTGAAGGTGGACTTTTTAGGCATAGATGCAGTTGGATGGCGGTTTATGTACTTTGTCGTAATGCCCAATTAAATCTCACTATACTCATCATGATATGTATGTGCATGGTCATGCTCTCTTTATTTGTCAATTGCCCAACTGTAATTTGTTCACCCAACATGCTGTTCGTCTTCTGGGAGAGACACCTCTAGTGAACTGTGGACCCCGGTCCAATTCTCTTTACTGAAATACAATCTACTGCAATACTTGTTCTACTGTTTTCTGCAAACAATCATCTTCCACACAATACGGTTAATCCTTTGTTACAGCAAGCCGGTGAGATTGACAACCTCACTGTTTCGTTGGGGCAAAGTACTTTGGTTGTGTTGTGCAGGTTCCACGTTGGCGCCAGAATCCCTGGTGTTGCGCCGCACTACATCCCGCCGCCATCAACCTTCAACGTGCTTCTTGGCTCCTCCTGGTTCGATAAACCTTGGTTTCTTTCTGAGGGAAAACTTGCTGCTGTGCGCATCATACCTTCCTCTTGGGGTTCCCAACGAACGTGTGAGTTACACGCCATCAAGCTCTTTTTCTGGCGCCGTTGCCGGGGAGATCAAGACACGCTGCAAGGGGAGTCTCCACTTCCCAATCTCTTTACTTTGTTTTTGTCTTGCTTAGTTTTATTTACTACTTTGTTTGCTGCACTAAATCAAAATACAAAAAAATTAGTTGCTGGTTTTACTTTATTTGCTATCTTGTTTGCTATATCAAAAACACAAAAAAATTAGTTACTTGTTTTACTTTACTTAATATCATGCATGTTTTTATTTCACTAGTTAAGCATAATGGAAAACAACAAAAATATGAGAGATCTTTATGAACTTTATCTTGAATTAGGACATGATGTGTTTGAAGAGAGAATTAAAAAACCCATGGAACTTTATATGCATGCTAATGGGAATGTTATTACTATGGATGCTTTGAACACCATTGTTGCTAATGCTATGGAAAATTCTAAGCTTGGGGAAGCTGGCTCTGATGAGCATGATCTTTTTAGTCCCCCAAGCATTGAGGAGAAAATTTTCTTTTATGATTACAATATGCCTCCTATATATGATGATAGCCACTTTGTTGAATTTGCTCCCACTACAACTAATAAAATTGATTATGCTTACGTGGAGAGTAATAATTTTATGCATGAGACTCATGATAAGAATGCTTTATGTGATAGTTACATTGTTGAGTTTGCTCATGATGCTACTGAAAATTATTATGAGAGAGGAAAATATGGTTGTAGAAATTTTCATGTTACTAAAACACCTCTCTATGTGCTGAAATTTTTGAAGCTACATTTGTTTTATCTTCCTATGCTTGTTACTTTGCTCTTCATGAACTTGTTTATTTACAAGATTCCTATGCATAGGAAGCATTTTAGACTTAAATGTGTTTTGAATTTGCCTCTTGATGCTCTCTTTTGCTTCAAATACTATTTCTTGCGAGTGCATCATTAAAATTGCTGAGCCCATCTTAATGGCTATAAAGAAAGAACTTCTTGGGAGACAACCCATGTTTTTACCTACAGTACTTTGTTTTTATTTTATGTCTTGGAAGTTGTTTACTACTGTAGCAACCTCTCCTTATCTTAGTTTAGTGTTTTGTTGTGCCAAGTAAAGTCTTTGATAGAAAAGTAAGTACTAGATTTGGATTACTGCGCAGTTCCAGATTTCTTTGCTGTCACGAATCTGGGTCCACCTCCCTGTAGGTAGCTCAGAAAATTAAGCCAATTTACGTGCATGATCCTCAGATATGTACGCAACTTTCATTCAATTTGAGCATTTTCATTTGAGCAAGTCTGGTGCCATTTTAAAATTCGTCAATACGAACTGTTCTGTTTTGACAGATTCTGCCTTTTATTTCGCATTGTCTCTTTTGCTATGTTGGATGAATTTCTTTGATCCACTAATGTCCAGTAGCATTATGCAATGTCCAGAAGTGTTAAGAATGATTGTGTCACCTCTGAATATGTTAATTTTTTATTGTGCACTAACCCTCTAATGAGTTGTTTCGAGTTTGGTGTGGAGGAAGTTTTCAAGGATCAAGAGAGGAGTATGATGCAACATGATCAAGGAGAGTGAAAGCTCTAAGCTTGGGGATGCCCCGGTGGTTCACCCCTGCATATATTAAGAAGACTCAAGCGTCTAAGCTTGGGGATGCCCAAGGCATCCCCTTCTTCATCGACAACATTATCAGGTTCCTCCCCTGAAACTATATTTTTATTCCATCACATCTTATGTGCTTTTTCTTGGAGCGTCGGTTTGTTTTTGTTTTTTGTTTTGTTTGAATAAAATGGATCCTAGCATTCACTTTATGGGAGAGAGACACGCTCCGCTGTAGCATATGGACAAGTATGTCCTTGGTTTCTACTCATAGTATTCATGGCGAAGTTTCTCCTTCGTTAAATTGTTATATGGTTGGAATTGGAAAATGATACATGTAGTAATTGCTATAAATGTCTTGGGTAATGTGATACTTGGCAATTGTTGTGCTCATGATTAAGCTCTTGCATCATATGCTTTGCACCCATTAATGAAGAAATACATAGAGCATGCTAAAATTTGGTTTGCATATTTGGTTTCTCTAAGGTCTAGATAATTTCTAGTATTGAGTTTGAACAACAAGGAAGATGGTGTAGAGTCTTATAATGTTTTCAATATGTCTTTTATGTGAGTTTTGCTGCACCGGTTCATCCTTGTGTTTATTTCAAATAACCTTGCTAGCCTAAACCTTGTATCGAGAGAGAATACTTCTCATGCATCCAAAATACTTGAGCCAACCACTATGCCATTTGTGTCCACCATACCTACCTACTACATGGTATTTTCCGCCATTCCAAAGTAAATTGCTTGAGTGCTACCTTTAAAATTCCATCATTCACCTTTGCAATGTATAGCTCATGGGACAAATAGCTTAAAAACTATTGTGGTATTGAATATGTAATTATGCACTTTATCTCTTATTAAGTTGCTTGTTGTGCGATAACCATGTTCACTGGGGACGCCATCAACTATTCATTGTTGAATTTCATGTGAGTTGCTATGCATGTCCGTCTTGTCTGAAGTAAGAGAGATCTACCACCTTATGGTTAAGCATGCATATGTTAGAGAAGAACATTGGGCCGCTAACTAAAGCCATGATCCATGGTGGAAGTTTCAGTTTTGGACATATATCCTCAATCTCAAATGAGAAAATTATTAATTGTTGTTACATGCTTATGCATAAAAGAGGAGTCCATTATCTGTTGTCTATGTTGTCCCGGTATGGATGTCTAAGTTGAAGAATAATCAATAGCGAGAAATCCAATGCGAGCTTTCTCCTTAGACCTTTGTACAGGCGGCATAGAGGTACCCCTTTGTGACACTTGGTAAAAACGATTGCATTGTGATGATCCGGTAGTCCAAGCTAATTAGGACAAGGTGCGGGCACTATTAGTACACTATGCATGAGGCTTGCAACTTATAAGATATAATTTACATGATGCATATGCTTTATTACTACCGTTGACAAAATTGTTTCATGTTTTCAAAATCAAAGCTCTAGCACAAATATAGCAATCGATGCTTTTCCTCTATGGAGGACCATTCTTTTACTTTCAATGTTGAGTCAGTTCACCTATTTCTCTCCACCTCAAGAAGCAAACACTTGTGTGAACTATGCATTGATTCCTACATACTTGCTTATTGCACTTATTATATTACTCTATGTTGACAATATCCATGAGATATACATGTTACAAGTTGAAAGCAACCGCTGAAACTTAATCTTCTTTTGTGTTGCTTCAATGGCTTTACTTGGAATTATTGCTTTATGAGTTAACTCTTATGCAAGACTTATTGATGCTTGTCTTGAAGTGCTATTCATGAAAAGTCTTTGCTTTATGATTCACTTGTTTACTCATGTCATATACATTGTTTTGATCGCTGCATTCACTACATATGCTTTACAAATAGTATGATCAAGATTATGATGGCATGTCACTCCAGAAATTATCTGTGTTATCGTTTTACCTGCTCGGGACGAGCAGAACTAAGCTTGGGGATGCTGATACGTCTCCGACGTATCGATAATTTCTTATGTTCCATGCCACATTATTGATGTTATCTACATGTTTTATGCACACTTTATGTCATATTCGTGCATTTTCTGGAACTAACCTATTAACAAGATGCCGAAGTGCTAGTTGCTGTTTTCTGCTGTTTTTGGTTTCAGAAATCCTAGTAAGGAAATATTCTCGGAATTGGACGAAATCAACGCCCAGGGGCCTATTTTTCCACGAAGCTTCCAGAAGTCCGAAGACGAAACGAAGAGGGGCCACGGGGTGGCCAAACCCTAGGGCGGCGCGGCCCCCCCCCTGGCCGCGCCGGCCTATGGTCTGGGCCCCTCGTGCCGCCTCTTGACCTACCCTTCCGCCTACTTAAAGCCTCCGTGACGAAACCCCCAGTACCGAGAGCCACGATACGGAAAACCTTCCAGAGACACCGCCAACGCCGATCCCATCTCGGGGGATCCAGGAGATCGCCTCCGGCACCCTGCCGGAGAGGGGAATCATCTCCCGGAGGACTCTACGCCGCCATGGTCGCCTCCGGTGTGATGTGTGAGTAGTCTACCCCTGGACTATGGGTCCATAGCAGTAGCTAGATGGTTGTCTTCTCCCCATTGTGCTATCATTGTCGGATCTTGTGAGCTGCCTAACATGATCAAGATCATCTATCTGTAATTCTATATGTTGCGTTTGTTGGGATCCGATGAATAGAGAATACTTGTTATGTTGATTATCAAAGTTATATCTACGTGTTGTTTATGATCTTGCATGCTTTCCGTTACTAGTAGATGCTCTGGCCAAGTAGATGCTTGTAACTCCAAGAGGGAGTACTTATGCTCGATAGTGGGTTCATGCCTGCATTGACACACAGGACGATGTGACAGAAAGTTCTAAGGTTGTGTTGTGTTGTTGCCACTAGGGATAAAACATTGATGCTATGTCTAAGGATGTAGTTGTTGATTACATTACGCACCATACTTAATGCAATTGTCTGTTGCTTTGCAACTTAATACTGGAGGGGGTTCGGATGATAACCTGAAGGTGGACTTTTTAGGCATAGATGCAGTTGGATGGCGGTCTATGTACTTTGTCGTAATGCCCAATTAAATCTCACTATACTCATCATGATATGTATGTGCATGGTCATGCTCTCTTTATTTGTCAATTGCCCAACTGTAATTTGTTCACCCAACATGATGTTCGTCTTATGGGAGAGACACCTCTAGTGAACTGTGGACCCCGGTCCAATTCTCTTTACTGAAATACAATCTACTGCAATACTTGTTCTACTGTTTTCTGCAAACAATCATCTTCCACACAATACGGTTAATCCTTTGTTACAGCAAGCCGGTGAGATTGACAACCTCACTGTTTCGTTGGGGCAAAGTACTTTGGTTGTGTTGTGCAGGTTCCACGTTGGCGCCAGAATCCCTGGTGTTGCGCCGCACTACATCCCGCCACCATCAACCTTCAACGTGCTTCTTGGCTCCTCCTGGTTCGATAAACCTTGGTTTCTTTCTGAGGGAAAACTTGCTGCTGTGCGCATCATACCTTCCTCTTGGGGTTCCCAACGAACGTGTGAGTTACACGCCATCAACGGGCTACCACGGGTTGATGATCCAAAAGTGGCTATGAAGAGGCGTACTAATAGGAGGCGTTGGGTCTCTGAATTGATCAACCCGGCCACACGTTCGTGGGATGAGCGGCTGATTAGGGAGATCTCCTATGCCCATGACGCTGACATGATATTATCTATCAAGCTACCGATGACGCCGTGCGATGATTTTGTGGCCTGGCTACCTGAGAAGAATGGCATGTTTACGGTTAGCTCAGCTTATCGGCTAGGTTTGGAGCCTGCCCTTATTGCTATGAGCCCGGGACAGTCAAGCTCTAATCCTACTGGCGAAAGAAGAATTTGGGACCTGGTGTGGAAAGCAAAAGTACCTCCAAAGCTGAGAGTCTTCGCTTGGAAGGCTGCTACGGAAACCTTAGCTGTTAAAGTGGCGGTTCATCGACGTATATCGACAGTTCTACCTACATGCACTATATGCGGATGCGGTGTCGAGACTGTGCATCATGCCCTGGTTACATGTACTCTTGCTCGTGCACTGAGAGAGGGCATGCGGTCACATTGGGATTTACCGACGGAAGAGGAGTTCAGGTTTTCTGGGAAGGAATGGATTCTTAATCTCCTACTTCAGGCCCGGGCATCGCAGAGGGATCAAGTCATCTTCCTTCTCTAGCGTGTTTGGCATCATCGGAATAATGTGATACATGGGGATGGGAAGGCGTCTATTGCAGCATCGATCCCATACCTCCGAAATTATGTTGAGTCCTTTAGAGACTGCACTGGACCAGCCCCGGACCCGAAAGGAAAAACCCCTATGCTTTCATCTCATGTGGTATCGCATGTACCCAAGGCCCCTGCCCCATCTCGGTGGTCTCCACCGTTATCGGGGGAGCTCAAGGTAAATGTCGACGCGGGTTGGAATGAGGGGGCAAAATCAGCTGGCCTGGGAGTAGTAATCCGAGACACACACGGACAGGTGGTTCAATCGTCATGGTATCATATCCCGAGCTCCTCTAGCGCTAAAGAGGCGGAAGCCTTGGCCTGTCTGGAGGGCCTAAAAAATATTCAGTCCCTGTACTGCGACAGGGCAGTGGTGGAAAGTGATTGCCTGCGAGTGGTGCAAGCTCTAACTAGCGATGATCGGAACTTATCACAGTGTTGGAGCACTATTCTCGATGCCAAAGGGCTGCTGCGGGCCTTTAATCATATCACAATTAGAAAGGTAGATCGAGAAAGTAATGGAGTTGCTCATAGTTTAGCGCAGATAGGTAAAGATGGTTTTAGAGGTACTCTTACTGGATCTGTCCCAACGGGTGTGTTGGCGGCTCTCCAAAACGATTGTAAGAACACTTTGTAATCTTGTCGCAGTAGGTTTCTTACGCACTCTTTTCCTTATCAGGGTACCTAAGGGGACTGGAAGGTTTTTAATGAGGCGGCCTGTTTGCTAATATACGTGATTCTTACTTCAAAAAAAAAAAAAGAAATTCTGATAGTATAAAGAAAGACGATTGCCGGGCGCACATATATATGAAGAACAGAATAAAACAGAGAGTAACACTGAGGTTGATCACCGTAATTGAAGAAGGGGAGGGTCAAAATTTATACCACCAGTGTTTACTACCACGCCGGCGGTTCGAGTTGGCACACCATGGTTACCACGCCGCTTGCACGCACAGAATGGGAGACGTTACTCCGACGGTGGGACAAGTCCACATGCTAATCGAGAAGGCCCAGTGCAGCATGGAGGAAGCCTGCTCCCGCTGCCTGCGCGACATCCAAACCGCGCCGGCGCCGGTGCCGGAGAAGAAACTGTCAATTTGGGCGGGCTTCTAAATCCCCGAGTAATCCGGAAGACATCGGTAACCAGAAGGCAAACAGTGTAGCGTCTCCTCGCGGGTGCAGATAGTTCGCGGAGGTAAGAGCATCTTCAAACTGTCCCCTAAAGGATTTGGCACGCGCTGGAAAAAAAACATTTTCAGCCGCGTCTTCCAAAGCCGCCTTTTGTCCGGCGCCGCACGTTACGGTGTCCGGCGCCCCGAGCTCGTCTCCGCTACACAGGAGACGCTCCGGGGACACCGACACACCGAAAAGCGAGGCGGGGAGTGGCAGGACCAACGCGTTAGCGTCACATTAAATTTTAATCTAACCGTCGCCTACCTCGCGACGGAAGTTATTGACGCGCAGCGACGGTGCAGCTCCCGCAGAGGCGCAGCCAGGGGCGGAGGGAGGGGGGCGAGCAGGGGCTAGACCCCCCCCCCCCCCCCCCCCCCAATGGTTGGCCCCCCCTAACTATCTTCAGTAGATAGTTCTACTAATAAACTACTGTATACGTGTGCTAATGGCTGGTAGTAATCACTTTATTAGCCCATCACTGATTAGTTTGTCTACTACACAATGGAGAAAGAAGCCCAACTACAGCAGCAGCCCATGTCCACGTAGAGGTTTAGGGCACTATTGACGCTCCTGATCGTGAATGACTCCTTCCCACGATTGATTGATCGAGCTGGCAGTGCTTTGCCAGCCGCCACTTTCATTTGTCTCGGTGTTAGGGCCACTGATGCCGCTGCGCTTGCCGCTGGCGCCACTCGCAGAGAAATTTCACCGCTGCCACCAGTCGCTGTGCAGTTTACACCGCTCGCCGACGTGGCCGATGCGGGGCTCTACCGATTGACTACTTCCCTGTTCGAAATGAACTGTCAATTGATGGCTTCACCAATCTAGGACATGGACGGGCGCATAGTCAGGATTTCAGGACATCGGTGACCACTGACCAGTAAACATCAATGGGCTGGAGGGGACGAGCATGACCTGGATTCAATTCTTTTTAGGTATGCACTCCGGTAACATTGTCCATTACTCTAAACAATTGATTTTGTATGTTGTTGCATTAATATATCCTACAATTTTCATATGAAATAATTTTTGGCAAAGTATTTCGTACCATATATCTGATACATGGTGCGTATATGAATTTGTTCACTATTATTAGCTATGCTATACACCCTCCTAATCGTTTTGGGAAAAATTCAAAGTAAATCATAGGTTGTTTTGAGAGGCGATTTTTTGGCTCCATTATTACCTCGCCCCCCTATACCTAAATCCTGGCTCCGCCCCTGGGCGCAGCGAAGCGTCTCGTCGCGCCTAGCTTTGCGTGGTGGCGTTAATGAGCGCCACCGCTCCACCGCCTCCCTCCAGCCTATAACCACTCTCACACACAAACCCTAGCGTCTCTCTCCCCAACCCTAGCCGCCACCATCTCAACAGTCGACGCCATGCATGGCTGGTAGGGGCGGAGGCCGAGCTCGCGGCCGTGGTTGTGGCCATGGCAGAGCTGCACGCTCGCCGTCGCCTGCGACGCCGTCGTCGTCCTTATCGTTGGACATGCAGGACGAGGAGGGGCCAGTGCTGTTCGAGTTCGTCGTCGTCCTGAATGGTGACCCACAGGCCATCCAGAGACTGCCGGACACCAACGCCGACTTCGTCGCCGGCGACGGGCGCCCGGGCTCGCTGCATCTGCGGGAGGATGCCTGCGGCTGCTGCCGGTGGATCGTGGACGTGATCTACGATGCGCGCGGCAAGATGTACCTCCACATCGGCTAGGAGAAGTTCACGCGCTACCACCACCTCGAAGCCGACTTCGTGCTCGTGTTCTCCTACTTTGGCGAGAGGGACATGAGCGTCAAGGTGTTCGACGAGAAGCCTGGACACCGGCACTACCACGTCGACAGCGCCGAGGAGGACGAGGACGACGACTGATGAGTGTTGTTTCTTCGCAGCGAAAATATGCACGAAGGTTTCTGGTTGTTCTTCCTCGAAAAAACCAACAGGGGCACCGTCAACAGCTGGATTTTCCAGTTTGGGTGACTGGATGTGCCCTCGAGTATTATTTATTGGCAGCGAACACACGAAACCTTCGATGCCCGGCCTAGTTAGGTTAGTTATTTTGCAATATTTTATATTTATGTCAAGCATGGTTCAAACTATGTATTAGTTTGTGAAAAACCATGTTTCAAACTATGTCTTCGTGTAAATCACGTTCCCAATTATGTATTAGTTTGTGAAACGTTTCTTCTCTTTATTGAAATAAAAATGCAAAAAAAGAGTATTTTAATTTTTGGGAGCAGCGTTTGGGGGACGCGGCTGCCGGTTGGGGAGCGACGTCCCCAAACACAACACAAACGAAACACATCTCCTAAATGTTAAATCCGACGTCGTTTAGGAGATGATTGGGATGCTCTAACAACCGACGAGGCAAGAGGCGGGCGAAGGCGGGGCTGGAATGGCGGTGCGAGGAGGGGAGACAGAGCGAAAGAAACGATTTCAAGGCTGAGGAGGAAACAAAATAGCAGGGTTAAAGCGGAGGTGGCATTTTGACACACGCGTGCATATGCACCCATTATAGAAAATAATAAAAAACTAATTTTAAAAATGTTAAAAAATATGACATAAATATTTTGGTATACATCGTGACATCCTATGTTCGTTCATAAGTTTTCATGGAAAAACAACATTTTGTGTGGTGTGTACAAAAAAGACAAAAAAATGTCCTGTACGTAGCCGTGTTACAGCATCAAAATTTGTCTTTTTTACAGGAGCCATAGAAAAATGTTTTTTTTTCTGAAAACTTGTGTACCAACATAAAATGTCTAGATGTACATGTAAAAATTTAGTTTAGAATTTTTTGACACTTTAAAATGTGGATTCACATAATGGGAGCATATGCTCCTATGAGCCAAAGTGCATTTTCCGGTTAAAGCGGTGCGGCCTATATCAGCGTTTTTCTAGCCCGATTAACTAGGAGTGGGCTAGTTTGGTATGCGGACAGCAACCCGAGAACTGTTGGCTGGCCCATTTAACGTGATTCGGTGAACGAAAGTGATGCTGCCGGATTACCAGTTTATTACCCACGAAAAATCTGCTCCTCCTGCTGTAAGATCAGCAATGTCCATCAGAGCAATGGTTGTGAATAATTCAAAAGCAACAATTGGTAGACCGATACCAAACAAGATTCTCAATAAAAAAACAAATTTAACAATTTTAATAGATGTAAATCGATTGGGGCGGTTAAAGCAAATATTGTACAATCCTCACAACTGTATTTCTTTTAAACAATTCAGAATATACTGTAGAACATGCCTATATGCACAAACCAACTATAGACCACGTGTCTTGTTTTGTCTTTTCATTCAGTGACAATTAACAATTTACGGTCGAATATATATTTATAAAAAAAAAATCATAGCCTTTCATTGACCACCATTTCACTCTCGTGCTAGAAACTGCTTCAAACTTGAACTTTTGGCAGCTGCCACCATAAATCCAAACCTCACTTGTAGAAAAAGGGCTAGCCGTAGAAAACTACCAGTGGCACACCATTTTTTTTTTGGTGCTCCACTGCTAACTACTAGCAGTGGCACACTAAATAGTGGTGCTCCACTGATAGGCATGTTAGACCATCTCCAACCTTGTCCCCCAAAGCGTCCCCAAAAGGGATTTGGGGCGTGCCGGACAAAAAATCGTTAATAGCGCGTTCCCCAAAGTTTTTTTTTGGCGCGACCCAATACGGTGTCCGGCGTCTCGAGCACGTCCCCGCTACACAGGGGACGCTCCGGGCTCGCCGGACACAACGAAAAGCGAGGCGAAGAGACGCGGGCCCGACGCGTCAGCGACACAGGAAAAATTCGTCCCCCTCTCCCGCCAAATCGCGCCTCTCCCGCCACATCGCGCCTCTCCCGCCACATCGCGCCTCTCCCGCCGCACATTCCTGCCCTCCCAACACATTTTACCTCCTATCCCGCCGATTCACTTATCCCTCCCGCCGTCGCTACTCTGTACCTCACGCCGCCGTTACCCTCTCCCCATCCATGGCGCCGCCGATAGCCCCCAAAAAAATGCCAAGAAAGCGGCCAAGAAGCCGTCGGGCAATGAGATAAAAGGGGCAAAGGCGCCCTTCGCGAAGCCACGGAAGGCGCCGGCTCCGAAGAAGAAGACGGAAGGCTGGACCGAAGATCAGTGGCATCAATACTGTTTGCGCCGGAAGATGTCGACGACGGAGCGGAAGGGACGGAGGGCGGCGCAGCTGGAGAAGAAGGCATTGGCGGCGCACGCGCACTAGCACACGTTGGCCGGGTGTATCGCTGCCACCATCGCGAGCCCATTGAATATGTCTCCGCCGGTGTACATTCCGGGAGTGGTCTCTCGTCGACATCCGGGTTCTACAACGATGGCCCCTCCGCCACTCCCGGGTGCGCGACGCCAAACTTGTCGCCGCACTACCAGGATACACTGCCGCATGGCGGCTTCAACCCCAACGCCATCTTCTACTCCCCGGCGTACGAGCAAGCGCCCCAGCGCGAGATAGGACCCGGTGCGGGCGACGCCCCGTTCACTGGCCGCATGGGCCCGCTCGAATTCGAGGGCGCCGATGCTGAGGAGGAGAAGGAGGAGGGGGGAGGAGGAGGGTGGAGGACGACGATGATGAGAACGACGAGGACGCGGGTGCCGCGGAGGATGGCGGTGATCTCGTGGAGGTTGACGCGGCCGCACATGAGGAAGAAGAAGAAGAAGGCGCCGGACACACGAGGCCCCAAGTGGACGGTTCTGGAGGATCAATGTCTCTGCGAGTCGTGGTAGACAGTGAGCCATGACTCCATCATCGCCTCCAACCAGAAGTACGGGAAGTATTGGGCGAGGATCAAGGCCGAGTTCGATGAGCGCAAGCTAATCAATAGCGACTACAACAAAGTGACAATGAAGAGGAGCCAAAAGGCAATGTCGACGCGATGGGACATCATACAGGCATCGTTGAACATGTTCCATGGGTTCCATCATGAGGTCAAGACCAGGGGCGACAGCGGCATCGACGTCAGCGGCGTGGTACGACTCTTTCTTAGCTAATCTGTAGTGCCTACATTTTGTTCGACGATATGTGATTGTGTTTCCTGTTGTTAGTTCGACGAGGCCATGGATATGTATCGGAAGAACTCGGACGGGAAGTCGTTTGCGCTGATGCATTGCTATACCAAGCTCAAAAAGAACGACGGCTGACGCGCGTTTGCTTGTCGAAGGGGAAAGATGTCATTGATCTGGAAGCGCCACTGGCAACATCGGCAGGGCGTCCTATCGGCAACAAGGCTGCCAAGGCCATCTTGGCCGACGCTGCGTCGACCGAGAAGACGCATGCGTCGATCACGCAGTGCCTCGATGAGGTCTCCTCAACCCTGCTCTCCCGCGACAAAAAGACCGACGGAAGATGGGCGGTGGATGCTCAAGAGGCAAGAGGAGAAGATGGAGCTCAAGAAACGCAAGGACGACATGTCCCTGCTGATAGCATCGACAGAAGGAATGTCTCCCCGGACTCGGGTGACGCACAACTTCTTCAAAGACCAGATCCTCGACGACATCGAAGCCAAGATGGCGGCAGACGAGGCAGCGGCAGCAACCCCAACCCTGGAGCAAGAGCCGGCAGACGCGTCTGCGACAGCATCTGCTAGTACACCTGCGTCGGTCTCTGCCTCGGCGTCGGCGGCGGAGCATGCACACTGGGTAGATCACGACGAGTTCGTCGTGATCGACGGGCCTACGTCGACTCGGGATGCACCGTCAGTGTCATCGTCGCCCAACCCCTTCCCCTTCTTCTAATTTTTACGTCGGCTTGTAATATGATCGCGCGCCCAGTACTTTGATTGCAGATACTCTAATCGCGACGATTTCGGCGGGAACGATCTTTTTGAGTGGAAACTATTTGAATTTCTGTTTGGAGACTGCGTTTAGGGACGCGACTGGGGAGCGATGTACCCAAACGCGGCACGAACAAAACATGTCCCCAAACGCTATTGCTCTTAGTAGTGGCGCATAAGGTGAAGAGTGCGCCACCACTACAGATCTGGTAGTTCGTGAGGCGACGACAGAAACAGAAATTCATTAGCATATGATTTGACACAACTAGCGAAGGGCGGAATCACTCGTAGTCAGGAATGTTTGTGTTGTACTTCGCAAGTATAGATGTGCATCCTTCAACGATGAACCTGAGGTTATCCTCTTTTCTAAATCTTAAGTAAGGAAGGAAATAAGCGTTAAATAACTGCAGCCAAACGCGAGCAGGTTTGTTGTTGCTACAGCTTAGTTTACGAGAGAAAGAAGCTTGGCAAATCTAGTGGGTTATCTATAGGTCCGTTGACAAAGCCAGAAAACTAGTGTGACATAAATAAGGAATGATTCGCAAAAAGAAAAAGCAATGTGTAGCATACGTATCAAGAAATCATATGCAAGCTGATGAAACGTACACTACGCAAAACAAAATCAGGTTTTATTATTTCGTAGACAAAGGAATGAGACGTACATATGAAGAAATCAACACCACGCGTCCACGCTACAGCTCACTTGAGTTGGGCATCATTTATTCAGTTACCAACACACGATTCTTCCCATCGAAAAAAGAACACCATTTCAGAAACTAATGCAGCGTCTGACGGACGGAGGCGCCGGCCCGCCCCTACTTGAACTTGGCCTTGACAGCGTCGATGTCTTCGTTGCCGACCCGGAATGCCTTGGCCAGCACGTCGCTGGGCACCGGCGGCGTGGCGGCGAAGAGAGTGTTGGCGATGACCTGCGTGCCCTGGAGCTGGCTGTTGAAGGCGGCAATGACGGAGGCAGGGCCGTGCCCCCGTTCTGCTGGAAGTGCACGAGCCCGTGCGAGCGGGAAGACGAACACCTCCCCGACGGTGACGGTCTTGGCGAAAAGCTTGTTGGCCGTGGTGATAAAGCCCACCTCGAGGACGCCGTGGGTGACGTAGATGATCTCGGTGGCGCGCGGGTGGGTGTGCGGCAGGTTCTGCCCTCCCGGCGAGTAGTCGATGCGCGCCATGGAGACCCGCAGCGTGTTCGCCCCCGGGAATGACCGGAACTGGTTCCGCGCTTGTTTTGTTTGGCCCATGTTGGCCCGTCACGCGGTGCTCCCTTGGGCCTGTTTCTAGGGAACTGCTATAAGCCGACCTGGTCGACGCGTGCGGGGTGCCGCACACCCCAGCGACCAGGTCGGGTGGTTTGGGCCGCGGCCCATTAGCTCAGGTTCGATTTTTTTCTTTTTTTCTTCTTCTATTTCTTCTGTTTTTTCTGTTATTAATATTTTTCTTTTTCAAAATCTAATTTTTTTATGAAATTAGTTTTCTTTTTTTTGCGGGTATATGAAATTAGTTTTCAAGATTTGTTCAAAATATGAACATTTTTAAATTCAATAGTTTTAAAATTTGAAAGATTTTATATTTTGAATATTTTTAAAAATTATTTTTTTAAATATTTGAACATTTTTCACGTTTGAACGGTTTTTAAATTTGAACATTTTTCATGTTTGAACAATTTTCAAGTTTGAACGATTTTTAAATTTGAACGGTTTTTAAATTTGAACAATTTCACGTTTGAACGATTTTTAAATTTGAACGGTTTTCAGATTTTGAACGGTTTTCTATATTTGAACATTTTTTAAATTTAATTTTTAAAAAATATTTCTATTTTTCAAATCTGAAAAATAAAATAATAATTTTTTTTCAAATTTTTTTAGTTTTTCGATATTTAAAAAATAAAGAAAAAACAGAAATAAAAAGAAAACAGAAAAAGAAAGAAAAGAAAACGAATAAACAGAAAATGAAAATAAAATAAAATAACGAAAATGGGCCGGGCCCTATACACGACCAGGGTGTGCGGTGCTTGGTAAGCACCGATCTGGTCGGTGTATAAGATTCACCCTATTTCTAGCTACCCACCGCCGTTGAACTTCTGCGCACCGGCCGGCCAGCTAGGCCGACCTGAGCTGCTTTGGGTAGCCAGCATGGCCGATGGAACGGTGAGAGGAGGCTTGATGAAAGTTGCATTGGAGAAATTCGGCTCTCTCTCTCAAAAAACATGGCGAAATTCGGCTCTAATAAAGAAAAACCAAACCAGCCAATAAAACCAGAATATTCGCTTCCAGTGCTCTCCCGATCATCCAAAGAGACGTACGCGCGTGCAGCGCGGTCATGGGGACCTCCAGACGTCACTTTGTGCGAGGTGATGAGATTACGGTGATTCCACTGATTGTCCTTTTTCCCTTTCCCCCCGTTCTCTCCTCCTCGCCTCGCTTTCGCTTTAATCCTACATCGGTCGAGATCATGGCTAAGTATCCCAAGTTATATCCTTGCATTCGATCTCGTAGACTCATAGCTAAATATCGAGGCATGCTGTGTTACTAACTGATACAAATGCATAGCTTCCAGTACTCGTAACTGCTTGTATCTCACAACTGCAAGCATTTTTTAAAATCTATCTTCGGTTCTAATTTTGGCATGCCAGGTTAAATGCTTACGTTTTCTAGAGCTCAATCTCAATCGTTATCGCCACTGACTTCTTCAGAAAATTATGAAACAATATCTAGGAGGATATAGACACGATATAGTAGAAGCGGGACTCGGCGTGACAATTTTAGAAATTTGTCCCTGATAGAAATCGAACTCTGGTCGTTGAGGTGTGTCACTCTGACTCCAAACACACTGAGCTATGCCCACATCATCTTCCTCAGAGAATTACAGAGGTGGTTATCAAGCCTCTGTATCGGAGTGACACAGAGAACTGAGTTCCAGCTCAGTGGCAAGGCAAGGCGAGTGCGCAGCCAGCCCACCCGGATTCGAATCCCATCCGTAGCGAGAAATCGCTGGAGGACGAACTAAACGAGTTATCATCTGTAGCAAGAATTTGCTGGAGAGTTTCATTCTATCTAACAACTCGTATAGCCAAGGGAGGGATCATTTCCCCGTTGATCAACTTTTTTGTATCGGAGTGACACAAGCGGACTTGTTCATTGCAAAGTCATGCATAGACTGCTTTCGAAAACAAAATGAAGGAAAAAGACATACTCATTGACACTGTAAGTAACCCTTAGCCGAACACAGCGGGATTGCGTCTTGCAAGTCGCAAATGCACCACGTGTACCCTATATTACCAGACCAACTCTGAAACTATATCATCTCCAAATTATTCCAACGACAATCCAAAGTAATTCCATGCATCGTTCAGTGGCTATCCAAGTACAGAACCAATAGGCAGCGATACATCTAACTAGAAGACTGATGAGACTGCTCATAGTGGGAGTAACATAGCTAGTAACATCACACATCTTAAGGCATTTTGGTGACATAGCATGCGAATAAATGAAGAAAGAGAGTGAGGTGGTAACTAGCTATGTTACCATAACATCACACACCTCAAGGCAAAATGAGTCTACAACATAATAAATGACACAATACATGACACCACATATAAGTTACTACCCACTATGAAGGTAGTAACCTAGACTAGTAACATAGCATATGTTACTAGTCTAAATTACTCCCCACTATGAGCAGCCTGAAGCCACGAGAGACCCACGTCGCTCTTACCATTGAAACAAAGAATTTTCTCCTCGCAAAAAAATGATATTTTTTCTTGGTGCGACACGTGTACGTGAGGATCATAGACGACCATATATCTCAGCCATATAAAATTAGCAAGACAAATGTGACCAAGCTACTAAACTAGCAAGACAAATGAGTAAACATGGATCATCTTGTCCTTATCTGGTATCCAATCTAAATTGGATTCTCAACTACGTTATCTCAGCAAGTCAGCATGTTGCCTTTAACAGTCTTGAGGCTTCCCAGCTCGTTCCATCTCCTGATTGAGCGCACGAAAGCAACTTCGACCAATTTATACCTTTTTCCTTTCTAATAATGAAATAAAGCAGGGACTAGCCCATCATATAATGGGAGCGGTTGGATTTACCCCCTGTAAAGCAGTATTTAACTAGGAATCTCACTACGCAAGATTTTTATGAGTGGACAGGTTATCAGACTACTTTTGATCTTGCAGCATTACTCTAAAGATTTTGATATACTAGTTAACCTATTCTTTAGTTTTTGCCGGAAACCAGGCTAAATTCATTCTCTTGTTAAATTATTATAAAATCGTCTGACTAAAGTCAGAAAGTGAGTCATGAGTGCTGAATATGCAAGATGACTGTTCCCATACTAGCTATGACCTAATTAATCCATTGACCCAAAGCCAGGTCGTCAATTAAGTAGATATATTGTATTCCCTCCATCAATTAAAAGATGTTTTAAAATTTTCTAATGTGTGTAGGCACTATTTATCTTATAGACAATCCAAATTTAAACAAACCTACATTCTTTCACTACTAGAAAAAGGGCTAGCCGAAGAAAACTACCCGTGGCGCACCACTTTTCAGGTGCGGCTATGTAGCAGTGGTGCACCATAAAGTGGTGCTCCACTGGTTGGCAACTTAGCAGTGGCGCACCCGGTGATCAGTTCGTCACCATTAAGTTTAACCATGGTTTGGCACACACCCTATACATAGCAATGACACACTGTGTAGAGGTGTGTAGAGGTGCGCCAGTACTATTTGTGGTAGCAATGTCGCACCATCTTGAGACGTTGCTTTGTATAGGGGTGATGGAAAATGTTTGCCCCCCCACCCCCCGGATCGTCTTTTCTATTTTGGAAAAAAAATAGATAGAAATATCAAAAATAAAATCCTTTGATAGCCCATGTATTATGTCATCTAGTTTTAATTAGAATTAACAAACATGAATTTGAACCTTTTTATGCAAAATGGCCTCATGTTTCGGTAAAACTAGATTTCTCGTTGCATACGACATCCGATGAAAATCTTTTTTATATGATAATGTATCTACACGAAATTTCCTATCCAATCTCAACCACCTATGATCGTTTAGACAAAAAAATGAATTTGTCAAATTCAAAACAGAAACATGACTTTTTTCAGATTTTAGATTTTGGACAGAAATTTCAAAAACAGAAAACAATTTAGAAGTGGCGCACCCATGCCTTGGTGCGGCCTTGCTAAGCTTTTCGCCCACGAAATTTGAAATGGATGGGCCAGCCACTTACTCCCTCCTCCTCCACATGTTCTATTCTCCTTCCTCTCCTCTCCTCTCCTCTTCTCCCTGCTCGTCCACACATTCTATTTTCGTCTCATCTCCTTCCCTCCTCCTCCTCCTCCACCTCCTCCCCCTCCTCCACCTCTCCTTTCTTTCCTTCTACTCCTCCATCCACTCCTCCTTAATCCTCTCCAACGACCCTCCGGCCTCCCTCCTCCTCTCCGGCGAACTCCGACGACCCTCCGGCCTCCATTACCCTCCTCCTCTCTATGAACCCTACTCTCCTCCATCCTCCATCATCACCTCACCTCTCCTCCCTTCTCTCATCCATGCTCACCGGCAGCTAGGCTATGAATGAGATGAACACAGGTTAAATAATTCGGGCAACAAAAACGAGAAAAAATGAAGAAGTTTTTTTTGAAAAAATGGTGCCAGATCAAGATCTAGAAATTTCAAATTGTAGCAGTGGCGCACCTCTTTTTTGTCCAGTGGCGCACTTCCCACTTTTAGCAGTGGCGCACCAGGGAGGTAGTAGTGGCGCACTGCTTGGTGCGCCACTGCTAAGCCAGATATCAATGGCTCACTACTCGTGCGCCACTGCTAAGCATTAGCAATGGCGTGATAGCACTGGCGCACTCTGGTACGCCACTGATGGCCATTTGGGGTGCGCCACTGATTAGGCATTTTCTAGTAGTGTTGTACCAACGGAGGAAGTATAATTATGTTTGGAAGAAGATACATAAATAAATAAGATAAGGTTGCACACTCTTTTCAAACGATGAAACAACACATGTCAATTTCACTGAAAAAACCAAGCAAAAGGCTGAAGATCTGTCAGTTTCACTAAAAAAGTTCAATTATTCATACTTTATTTACAAAGCAGAAAATCTTATATCAGGATCAGTGGCAGGTTTCCGTTACATATAAAAGGTAATGAGTTCATAGGCATGACTGGCCTTTGTCAGCAACATGTCAGTGGAATGTTTTGTAACTAATCGATGGTGCTCCATGCAATCTAGTCCAACACACACCCCACTTAGTTCATTTGAGTGTGCTTATAATATATTAAACAAAGGTGCTTGTGGTTTTCTCCTTTTGTCAAGAAGCTAGACAACAGTTTCTTTGTCGGTTCGAAAAGCATTTCCCATTGCTCTCCTACCTTCCAAAGGACATCGTTCGTACCATGTATATCAATGGCGAGAATCCCCCACAACTCTGCACTCAAACTAGGAACTGCGTTTGGCTTACGCATTGTTCTTTTGATGTTTGGTTTGTATCCTTTTGCGGCAACAGTACTATGGTGAGGACAGCACTATAAACATCTAGTAATGAATTTCCTCAAAAATAAATCATGGATTTATTGTAAACAATATCAACATATATGCTCTTAATTTTGGCAGGACAAAACTGGGGTGATTTACATAAAAATAAGCCTTTGTGGGAAAAAAACGCATGAAACGACCCTCCGGCCAAACTATTTCACGCCTTTAACAGTTTTGTGTGGCGCCCTTGCGAAGAGCGTCACACCTTTCTATGTGGCGTCCGTGGAAGCGGCACCACACATTGTCGCTGGCAGGCTCGAGCCGCCACTATGATAGATTGTGTGGCGCCCTTGCGAAAGACACCACACCCTGCGAAAGGCACATAAGAGTGTGGCACCCTTGCGAAGGGAGCCACACAAAAGGGTTAGAAGCGTGAAATAGTTTAGCCGCAGGGTCATTTCGTGCAATTCTTAATCAAAAGAATTATTTTTGTGTAAACCGCCCAAAACTGGTAGTAAGATGTGTCATATTCCGAAAATACGCCTTCGGGATGACGCCCTAGTAATTAGATATACCCCACAGTTATGTGCATTCAAAGAGATGCCCACTTCAGGTATAAGAGGTGCGTATTAATCTCTATATTTTCAGCAAGTATAACTGTATGGACACTGCATTACGTAAATGACTATATAATCTGTGCATTTCGGCGTGTATATGCATGGGTGTGATGTAAACTCTTCTAGGGTGTGACCCAAACACCCGGGCCTTTTTTTTTGTTTTAGTGCAAGGTTATTTAATTTTTTTCTCTATTCTTTGAGTTGAATGGAATTCTCATGGGTTTACCCACATCATACTGTACTGTATTTGGCACCAAAGAGTTTTCACTCTTGTTTGCGTATGTCCACAAAAATAGATTTGAGAAAAAACTTTAGAATTGAAGGTTTATAGAAACTGACTACAAGTAATCTATTCCCTCCGTTCCATAAAAAATATTTTAGATTTCTCTATATTTACATGTATAGTGTCCATATATCGCTAAATAGATGGATGCCCCAAGCCAAGAGGCCTGTGAATGGCGCACGAATCATTTAGTGTATTGAAAGAAAATAGTTGAATTCCGCACGTACATGATCTTGCATTATATGTCGAGTTGTTGGTGCTAATTAATATGTGACGTGTGACTATATATTCATATCAAATAATAATCTCTTTTCACAACTCACAACTTCTCTGGTGCATGCCATCGCTTGACATCCCTACACATTTAGTTAGTACAGCCAACTCTCAAACAATAACTATGCTGCATCCACTCCTACAAAGAAGACTTCTAAAAGTCAAGCAAACAATTTCTTTTGCCAAGTTTGTGAAAAAACAATCAATTGGAAAAGCTACATAGTGGCCGACAGTTTAAAGTTGGTTAATTGGCACCAACGTATATTCACAACTTAAATTATGCGTATATATAGACAAGTGACTTATGAAAACTATTGTATGTAAATGGCATGAAATATTCGTATAGTTGACTGCAGGTAATAAGAGACTTCACCGGGTTGTCAGTGTGGTGAGCAATCTCAAACTAATATATAGGAGACTGCATAACGGAAACCAAGTCTTAATCAGAATGTCCACCATTCTAAACATTTTGTGTCGTTTTCAGTCTGATCATGCAGATGCGGTCACCCGTGCAATGGGCAAATTTTCATTTTCAAAGTTGGTCTCTCATTTATACAACCAACAAAGGGTTAAAGGGCGCCTATATAAAATAGAAATATCCTATACAAGACACTCTACTTTTAGTGGGGCAATGATCGTGGTCTTGTGGGTAATATTGAGAGGCATAGAGGTAAGTCATTTTTTATCATATGTCAAATTCTACCATACATGCTTTTAGATTTGACAACATAAATATTTTACTAATTTCTGGTTTTTCTTAATTCTAGAAAAATATATTTTCAAGACTGTACTGAGGCCATGAACTCAGAAGCAAACTGAGACTGAACAGTCAACAACTTTAGCATCCTCATCACACCACTAAGCGTAAGTAGCCAGATCATAATGATAAGTTCCAAGAGCAGCTAAGTAGCCAAGTACCTGCTGATCAGAAGCATCAACTGTAGCACCCTTAGTAGTCTTGGCTGCTTCCTTAGCAGCCTGTGAAGCATCTGCAACAAGAATCAGTGGTATGGGCAGGGTAGGAGCCACATGAGAAACGGAGCACGGCGGACATGAGATCTCTCCAGTGAGAATGCCTCAAAGCCGATGATCGCACATGTGCATGCATTGTTAACTTAATGTACAAAGTTAAGGGGATGGAGTTTTGACTCTGGGTCCAGATGGTCATGATATCTGGACCAACCAATCTTGCACCGTGATGTGTGCCAAAAATATTCATACATAGAACATTTCTAATATCACTGTTTTGATGAAAAAGATACTTATATATTAAAATGGAAAGTAATGGTCTATGGTGGATGTTGGCTACTATGACATATTCAAAATGTAATCTATTTGTAGACAGATGCATTAATTATTTTGTTGATATATTTTTTCTTCAAAATGGGGATATACCCCGGCTTCTGCATCATGATGATGCACACGGCCCTTTATTAATAAAAAGGTTCGGAGTAAAGTTATTGTTTACAAACGAAACGCCAACATTGATTGATACAAAAATCAACCAAAGCACAGAAACGTGATAAAAAAGGAGAACTCATCAACAAAGCCTCCTAGTATGCCGCGAACCAGCCTGGCACAAGATATCCTGAGCGACCATCAGGAGCCGTGTGCATCCAGTAGCCATAGCATCCCGTTGTCCCTCCGGCGAAAGGAGAGACCAAAGCTGAACCCAATGTGCCACCATATGGATAACCTGTAAAAAATGAAAAGTATTTTTCCTGTTAAAGATAATATCATTTCTGACCCTCCATATAGATCAGCATAAGGCGGAAACCCCAATACGAATCAAAGCCTTAGATTGTCTATCTACTCCATTTAACCAATTACCAAACAAATTATTAATATTTAAAGGAGGTGGAAGATCATAAGTGAAATTAACTGTGCGCCAAAGAAGTTTAGCTAAAGGACATTCCAGAAAGAGATGTTGGATAGTCTCCTGATCCCCACAGAAAACACGTTTCGTACACCCATTCCAATGTCTCTTTGTTAAATTATCTTTGGTTAATAAGACTTTGTTACTCAAAAACCACATGAATATCTTTATCTTAAGAGGAATCTTAACTTTCCAAAGATATTTTCGCAAAAAAGGAGTATGGTCATTCATAAGATCCTCATACATAGACTTAACCGTAAATAATCCTGTGGATGTCAAATCCCAAACAAAACGATCATTATCTCCATTCAAATTTACCCTCATCAATTTGCGACATAAATTTACCCATGAATTCCACTTATTCCCCCTCAACACTCTACGAAAAGTAATATTGAGTGGAGCTTGAGCTAAAACGTGGGCAACCGTTACATTCCTATGGTGTACAATATTATATAAAGACGAATACTGTTGTGCTAAAGGAGTTTTTTCTAACCACGTATCCTCCCAGAAGCGGGTATTCAGACCATTTCCCACTCTGAAAGATCCTCTAGAGAAGAACTCCCCCTTAACCTCCATCAATCCCTTCCAAAAGGGAGAATCAGTAGGTTTTGCTTGCACTTCGGATAAAGTCTTATGTAGTAGATATTTATTTTGAAGTAGCTCTTGCCACACCCCTTCTTCATTAAGAAGTTTGGGAGCCATTTACTTAACAGACATTTATTTTTAATCTCGAGGACTTCAATCCCGAGCCCCCCCTGATCCTTAGGGCGGCACACAATATTCCATTTCGTAAGTCTATATTTTCTTTTATTTTCATCGGATTGCCAAAAGAAACGAGATCTATAGAAATCCAGACGTTTCCTTACCCCAATAGGTATTTTGTTGATATATACATATGTGTTAACATGGATGTGTATATTAGCTAGTATACAATTGACCATGCCATCTTTGGTCTTGTATTTATTAGTGAAAGGCGATACAGAAAACCTCCACAGAGAAAAAAAATAATTCGTAACAAGTTTCAACTCCATTATTTCTTGATCGATCCATGATATTTTTCATTTATAATCGATCCGGTCATGCAAGAGTTGCGCGCCATGCTATACAGTGTCGCAGTCTTCAAAATTATAAATTTGACCATCCAATTCTATTAAATATAACAATGTATTATAAAATCCAAGAAATACTTACAATTTGGAATTACTTTTGAAGACACGCCTATGATTCTCAATATTAATCTAAAATGTCCACAAAGATATTAATAGTAAAGATATCATGTCCATTCAAAGCGGCAGTTTTGGCAGCATCTCTCAAGAGCTGTTAAGTATAGTAAGATGGATAAATTTAATCCGTTAGCCGCCGCCACGCACACACGGTAGATGATCTCACTCTGTTAGATAAATACATTATCATTGCTGTAACTTGAGTATATGGTTATCTTAGAGATCTAGTCAATACTTGCTTTCGTTCGCTATCTTAATCTCTTTTTTAGGTGTTATCCATCTTAATCTAGTGACTTGAATGTACACCATATGCAAGAGCATGCCATATTGCTGCTGCTACCAAGTAACAAAAGAAGGAAACGATAAACTCAAACCGTAGGTTTGTTGCTAGACTTGTGGCCACGCCGATCGACCATTATATTCACTTGCTAGTCTAGTGTGATGTTTATCGACACTGTCTCGATCCACGTCACTGGATAATAAAGTGAAGGACGGGAGAACTGGAGAAGGAAGAAAGAAAATGAAGATAGATTAGGCAGGTCGGTCACCATGCATGCACATATACTGCTAGAGATATCCTAGTCCCACACGTATGTACTGCCTCACGTGCAAGTTCTCGTCAAGCTACTTTTCGAGATGCGCCTTTAGAAAGTTGGTTTCGTCAAAGATCCTAAGCTACCTGCACCTTTAGCTAAGTGAGAATTTGCCACACGTAAGACGCATCTGTAAGCTAACTTAATTATCTTTTTAGGGCATGTTTGATTCAAAAAATATCATTATGGTGAAATACGTACAATTTGTTGCAAATAACCAAACCAAAGAAGGTTGTACTTTCCAAACGAGCCAAGAGGAAGGACAACAAGAAAAACACACTAAAATCACCCTCGGTAAAAGATTTATCTATGTTCGCTTGTGCTATTCAACTCAAGGTTTAAATAGCGCGCTATTTCGCCGTAATAGCTATAGCATATTTGAGAGCTGGCGCTAGGTTTTTTCAAATATGCTTGCTACGATGCTAATCACGTTTTATCGGTGCTATATCACGCTATATGTGGTAGCATAGCGACGTTATTTCCTTTTCACAGAACACCAGCATCACGTCATCTGGAGTCCAAGCCCAGGTGTCCAATAGGCTATTACTCCACTACATCTATTCTAACCTAGACTAAATCCCAGACTCCTTGTACGACAGTTCATCACCGGCAGTCCAAGTGTCCAATACGACAGTTCTTCACCGGCAATGAGCACCAATCTGTGGGTTCTTCTTCAGAAGATGATGCCATTCAATCTTGTTTATCTGAATAAAAACTTTCTCTATGTTGTTACCCCATTAGCTCTTGATGTTATGCTACATTCTCTTAAAAATATTGCGTTTCATTCTTGACTATGGTTATGAATTTATGCCTCACATCTATGTTCATGCCATGGATTTGGCTCTTGAAGACTATTGGAAAACTATTATAAAGGATGTGGTTAAGCGTGTGTTCTTCTAAACAAAATTTTAGCTTCCGAAATTCTTAATATATGTCTTCTTTTTGCAAAACGCTATTTTTAAAATAGCATGCTACTAGCTATAGCATTCTATAACTTGTATAACGTCTAGAGAAAGGGAGGTGGCGTTTTGGCACAAGCGTGCATATGCATCCATTATAGAAAATAATTTAAAAACAATTTTAAAAATGTCAAAAAATCTGACATAATTTTTTTGGTATACATCGTGATATCCTATGTTCGTTCACAAGTTTTCGTGGAAAAACAACATTTTGTGTGGTGTGTACAAAAAAGACAAAAAAATGTCCTATACGTAGTCGTATTACAACATCAAAATTTGTCTTTTTTACAGGAGCCACAGAAAAATATTTTTTTTTGAAAACTAGTGTACCGACATAAAATGTCTAGATGTACACGTAAAAATTTAGTTTAGAATTTTTTGACAGTTTGAAATGTGGATTCACATAATGAGAGCATATGCTCCTATGAGCCAAAGTGCATTTCCCCTAGAGAAAGGCCTTACTAATAAAATAGCTCGCTATTTTAGACCTTGCTTCAACTAGATGGGACGCGTTCTCCTACCTCTTCGAGAGAACAACTCTTTCTAGTGATCATCAGAGGAAAATCCAAGGTTTACTATTTACTGTGATCTAAGCTACAAACTAGATATACTTTATCCTTTTGAAAAAACATCTTGCATATAGCTTGCGATCAAAGTCGTACCTCTAATGCTTAAGCAAGTAAATAGAACCATCCTAAAGTTGTAAATAGCGTGCTACCTCTTCGTTATAGCAGATTCACAGCACTTTCACTAAAGTTATGTTATTTTAGTACTAAATAGGATCCCCCACTAATAGCTCACTAAATCACGTCAAAACGCTCAATAGAGCTAAAAATAACTCTATTTGTCCCAAGCTCAAATATTTCCATATTTTGATTGAAAGTTACACCTGAGTATGAAATATGCATTTATGCACTACTTTTATTAGTACTACAATCATCGTTATTGTTCAGTACAAATTTGTATCATTGAATTTCTTGTCATATTTATAAATATTATGAATATATGATGCCTAATTTTTCTAGGAGTTTTCTTGTTTTGTAGAAAACGCTAAATGGCTTAGCTTCGGCTGTAGCTTTCTTAGCGCCTTGAAATAGTCGATGCTAAGACATATAGCCCGGTATTCTAAACTTGAACCGTTGTGAAATAGATATCCATATGGTGCACAATTTTTATTGTGGACTTTGATCCTTTTATGAATATATTCTTTAAAATATTTTAAATTTGACTTTGGTTAGAAACTATATGCCACATTTTTTTGGAAAGAGCTGAAGGAGTACACGTCAGGATGTAACCATGAGATGTCTTACACCCTCCGATCCATATCAAGTGTCACTGACATGGAAATAATTTGTACAAAATCAGACCTAGATGTATTTTAATTAGAAATACATATATATGTAAATCAAGTTAAAACTCCTATTTTTAGATGGCGGGAGTATATAAGTAACGTCGAGGACGCACGTGCATGCGTGCCCGCTGAGACGATGCGAGTCATGCGACGGCTGGCTGGTCTATTCATCGATTCACCACCGACGACCATAGTTAACAGAAAATGAATTAACTAGCGTAAAAGTATATGATTCGATCCTTTTTGTTTCCCATATCCGTGCCGTTCATGCACCATCGCAACTATAAATAACTACGCACATGCTTTTCTTCTTCGATACATCTATGTCTATCATTCGAGTCTCTGCCGCGTAGGATGAATTGGTCGTTTGTGCACAGGAAACTGATTATCATCTCCGACTTTGCGTTTAAGTTGGCGATGATTCACTCTCAGTCAATCAAACTTATCAAGATTCCATTCTGGCGGCTTAGCGAACTGAACACTGATTCCTAGCTAGTACAGTACGTGTGTGCTGGATATGTCTGTAGTATATAGGAGGAGTATATCGAGTTATCGATCTCTCGCGGTCAGATCCTAGCTGCCATGGTTTTGGTTTGTCCTCGTCTAGTCATCAAAGGAAAAAAAAAATAGCGCACTATAATAAAATAGCGCCGGCCGAAAAATACGCTATTAGCGTGCACGCTATAACACGAAATGATGTAGCGTGAGCTGTCTAGAAACGTTATAGCGTATCATTAGCGTCGAAATAGCGCGCTATTTTTTTTCATGAGATAGACACGGATCGAGACTGGCTCACGCACTGATGTAGTACGATGTTACAGTCACATGCATCTAACGGCTCCATTCACAATCTTCGTAACCACCCTGCAGAACCGGTGGAAATTGACAAAAATAACCTTGTCTGAAGCTTCAACATAGAATGGTACAGATTTTAAAAAAATCACAAAATGTGTTCTCTCCATGACGTCTAGGCCCTAGCTGGATAGCAGTAGCACACTCCCTTGCCTTGGGCGCGACCGGAATTTTTTCAACCGAGAAAAATCTGGGCACAAATTAAATAGATCGGATTAAAAACAATCACAAAACACCTTCTTTCTATGACGTCTAGGGCTAGCTGGGGTGTTGTGCTAGTTAGCACGACTCCCCCGCCTTGGGAGTCATGGCAAGATAGCACAAGGCTCTATCGATCTTAGGGCAGAGGCATCGTGCAAAGATGCAATTTTGTGAAGAAAAATTAGATTCGTTTCACTTTACACTGAAGTTTAAGAAAAGAGTCATTTTTATCCATTTTCAGGCAGAATTAATTGTAATACATACATGGAAATCGCAAGTATTATACATTTATACTTGATTGGAAATCATACGAAGTACCTGTTTCTTCTTAACTAGTACATGCGTGATTGATAGCCCGCATGACTACAAAACAAGCCGTGGAGAGCAAAACAAAGGATGATTGGCTGGCTAGGCTCCCTTCTTGTTGTGACCAGCCCGCGTTGAAGTACTCTTGGGCCAGGCTCCAGAGGAAGGCAGAAATTGTCCATTTTCTTGGGGCCATGCATGTTTCAGGCATCTTTGTGCACCAGCGATGCAAGATGCTTTCCGCTCACCTTTGCTTAAACTCTTTCCTTAAACTAGATTCATTTTAATATAAAGAAACTTTTTCATCGTAGGTCGCATGCAACTAGAAAATCCGTTTTACCGAAACATGATGCCATTTTACAAAATATATCTAAATTCATGTTTGTAAATTTTCCTTAAAACTACTTTACATAAGATATGAGCATATCAAAGGATTTTATTTGTTTTCAAATCTAAAAAGACAATCCAAGGGGGGTGGGGGTGTGGAGGAAAATATCTGAAGCCCTTATCGCCGGCGCACCACGTGGTACGCCCGTGGTAATCAACATACCACCGGCGTCCCACTATAGTGGTGCGCCGGCGGTAAGGCTGGGTCCTAGATTTTTTGCATCGATGTGGACATGGTCGAGCCTTATACCCAGCGCGCCTTCCTGAATGTGTGCCGGCGGTATTTCTTATCACCGGCGCATCTCAATAGGCGTGCGGCCGGAGGCAAATACCACAGGCGTGTATTTTTCTTGGTGCGCCGGCGGTAACCCTGGGCCTATAGGCCTTTTCCTAGTAGTGTATAATACAGGGAGCACAGTTGCCCCGCATCCCCACTACCCACGACGCCACACTCTTCTCTTTCCCCTCCAAACCCTAGATCTCAAGCACCTTTTGTTGTGGATATACTTCATAGGTATACCATCGACATGGTCCGATTCCGGCAAGCCCGGGTGGTCCACAGATGGTGGAGATGACATATGGCCCACCGAGCGGCCCAGTTGCTATTGATCAAGATGGAAGATGTCCAGCCTAGGAACAAGGAGCCGGATCCTAACCGACCTACTGAGGTAGCCGGATCCGAACCGACCTACTGAGGTAGCCGGATCCATGAAGGCCCATGAAGGTAGCCGGATCCGAAGAGGTTTATGCCAGGAGTCAGATCCGTGAAGGCCCATGAAGGAAGCCGGATCCATTACGACAAGTTAGGAATAGGTGGATCCTTGATGTGCACGGCAATGTAATGTTCCGTAGTTAGGCATCTTGTATTCTGTGTAGGACTCTCCGTAGAAACCCACTATCCGGGCGCCTTTATAAGCTGGATCCTGGGAGCCCTGAGGGCAGATCTCGAAGTAGAGACGAGACAACCACAACTCATTGTAACAACGCGAAAGCGCCCATATAATTCCAGATAAGCAACAATAGGCCCTGTCTTCGAGCAGGTGTTCCGAAGCTGGGTAAATCGCGTACCGCTGTCCCGAGGACTCTCCGCCCAATGGCCCCTACTGCTTCTCCCCTCCATGAGGATCCCTCCTCTGGAGTACCGTCGAATAGGCAACGACAGTTGGCGCCCACCGTGGGAACATAGCCTAACAGCAAGCACAGGTACTTCCGACATGGCTACTCCTCCACGTAAAGCAAAGAACAATTAAACTGCTAGCTGTCGTGATTCCGCTATGGCTGGCTATGCCCCCGTGGTGTGTTTTGATTCCGCCATGGCATGGCATTGGTCTGTTTCCGGCTCTTTCGTAGCTGGCTTTGCCACTGCGGATTGCTTTGATTCTGCTTGAGCTGGCTTTGCCGCCGTGTTTTTTTCCAACCCTGTCTTGACCAGCTTTGCCGCCGCGGTTCCTTTACAATCAGTTGCATAATACACATGGACAGAGGCGGAACGCTTATCCACAGAAACGAAGGCGGAAACGAGCGGGCTTGGTCACCTTTTGCCGGGATACACGTCGCATGAATGAAAAGACAATTACATCGATTCCGCCTAGCGGAGAAGCTATGCATGTAATTTGCATCTTCACGTGAAGTGGTCATTGATTAAATGGTGCTTATGCATGCAATCTGCACGCAGGCAAACAGATCACATTTGATCGATTCCGGTTCCTTGCTCCAGCAACAGCCCACAGTCGACATGTACATGTTTTCTTGAGAAAAAAAAGGGATTGAAGCGGAAAAAATCGAAGCTTCACGTGTGGATCACTGCATGCATGAATTTCACGGCCAGGATGCCATGCTTTCCGATCGATCGAAGATTCAACGTGTGAGGATTCTGCGTAAAGCAGCTCCGGATCATTACATCTACGCCGATTTTTCCGGTTTTACTTCGCGATGAGCTGTCACGGCCAGATTCCAGGACTGTTATGTACGCATATTGTTAACACCCGGATTTTTAAGTTCAGATGCCTATTATGCCATTCCTCGCAATCCCAGGAATATTGATATCACAACACACCATTCATTACAACACATAATAGTCTTACAAATAAAAGGGATCACATGATCCAGTCTCATTACAATAATAGTTGATCTCTTGATCAATTACAAAACACATAGCGGAAGCAAGTAGCGGTTGTGGTCCATCTGTTCCACAGGCAACTGTTGATGTCAGGAGTGGTCCTAGTTGTCGTAGACGTCCTGCTGTCCTTCATCCTGGTACTGGGGCTCATCTTCATAGTCTGGCCATTTGAATAGCCAGGGACACAGCCATGAATACTTTAAAGTACTCGCAAACTAATACTAATGTAAGTACTATCAACTATAGTAAGGGGTGCTAACCCTAGTTTCATTTGCATAAAGCCAGTTTTATTTCATAAGCACTTTAGTAATCAAAGCCTCTTCATTTGCCTAACTTAACTCAAGTGGGAACATTGCCTAACTTAACTCAACTGGGAACATAACTTATTTCACTTTCAATGGAGGCAGCCTCGGCAACCCCTATTGTTGTGGGTAT
This sequence comes from Lolium perenne, assembly GCF_019359855.2. Lineage (NCBI taxonomy): Eukaryota > Viridiplantae > Streptophyta > Magnoliopsida > Poales > Poaceae > Lolium > Lolium perenne. The sequence continues at coordinate 281,711,776 of NC_067250.2, forward strand.
ACTTCATGGGTGTACCATCGACAGCGCCTAGATCCGGCAAGCCCGGGTGGCCCACAGACGGTGGTGAGGCGTGTGGCCCATCGGGCGGCCCAGTTGCTGTTGATCATGAAGGAAGAAGTCCAGCCCAGGATCAGTAAGCCGGATCCGTACTGACGGTAGGAGTAACCCGGATCCACGGAGGCCCATGAGGAACCCGGATCCAGTACGACGTATATGGAAGGCGGATCCGTGACGTGCACGGCAAGATATTGTACCGTAGCTAGGCTGTCTGTAATCCGGCTAGGACTCTCCATGTAAACCCTAGATCCGTGCGCCTTTATAAGCCGGATCCCGGGAGCCCTAGAGGCACAATCTCAACTCATTGTAACAACGCGAAAGCGCCCAGATAATTCCAGACAAGCAGCAGTAGGCCCTGTCATCGCGCAGGTGTTCCGAAGCTGGGTAACTCGCGTACCACCGTCCCGTGTGCACTCCGCCCTATGGCCCCTACTTCTTCTTCCCCTCGTGAGGATCCCTCCTCTGAGGTACCGTCGAATAGGCAACGACAGTTGGCGCCCACCGTGGGGCCTGTGGCGTCTGGAGGCCGGAACCGGGAGGGTTCCGCCATGGGAAGCTACGACGACACCATCGCTGTGGGGCGCGTCCTTTACGCCGGAAATCTGCCGATCGTCCCTCCGGATGAGTGCTGGATTCCGGCTAGGACAAACCCCGTCAAGCTCTCCATCGTCCCAATTGGCGGCATACACATCTTCATCGGGGAAACCGTCGATTCCGACGGAAACCCACTGGTAAGTAACGCAGACGCGACCGCCGCAGAGCTGGACGCTGTCGCGAAGATCCGATCTGAGATGCTGGAGCTTCCCAAGGAAGATTCCGCCTTAGATCTGGAAATTTCAAAACCCACCCAATCCGCCCCTGAGCAGGAAACAACGGTGGAAGACCAATGCAGATCCGCCTGGGTCTCCCAGGTGTTAGAAAAGCAGAGGTGCCACTTCGTACACTTCTTGGCCCATACCGCCGGAACCGCCCCTCAAGAAGTCGGAGCTGGTCCTGAGCAGGTAGAGGCACCGGAAAACGGCGCAGATCCGGATCAGGCAGAGCCTGTCGGAGAAAGCGAAGCTCCGGTTGAAGAGTCGATTTTGGGCAATCTGAGCCCAATTTCCGGAGATACCCCCTCCATGGAATCTGATGACTTCGTCCGCAAGCTAGGGGAGTACGGTTTCGGTGATCAGCCTGAAGTCGACTCCGCCCAGCCTAAGCAGGTTCTCGCAACGGTAGCAGCGCAGGGACAAACTGGATCAGGAGAGGCAACCAACCAATCTGACCCTCAGCCATCCCACCAAGGATCTCCAAGGTCTCAGGAGCGACCCCGCAGAGATTCTTCCTCGGAGGAGCTCCTGTCAGCTGAAGAGATGGCCGCGCGAGCAGTTCTTAACACACCTATAACCCCAGGCGACGCCACAGATCTGGAGGCCCTAGAGGCCACTAGAAAGGAAATGCTGGCCACAGCCAAGAAGCTCGCCGATACCGAAGCTGCGTTAAGGGAAGAGAGGGCAGAAGCTCAAGGATTGGCGGAAAATTTCGACAGACAGGATCGCGAGATTACTGCCACACTCGAGCAGGTCAAGAGCATGAGGGCTGAGTGGGAAGTAAAGATGATCTATGCGCAGGCGGAGGCCGATCGAATTGTTAGAGAAGCAATTCCGCCTCGCAGGATACCCTTCAACACGCCCGCAGAGCACCAGCCGCTGGAAACCCCAAAGGACAACATGCAAAAAGCTGCGGAATTGCTGAAGAAGAAGGACGAAGAGGTTGATCTCAACTATCTCCGCACACTTGTCGCTTCAGCAATGCAGCAGCAAAGCAAGGCGGATACTTCGCGCAGGCTGGAATCCAATCCGGATAACTGTGTATCTACCGCGCAGAAGGACGCCCGCGCTGATCGGCATCCCGACGATGAATCACACACCGGATCCTCGGAGCGCAGAAGGAAAGCCAGGGAACACCCAAATCCGATCCCCGTACCATCAAAGACGCCACCGTCAGATCCAAGAAAGGGAAAGGATGCGATGTACTCTGGACGAGACAAATACCGCAACCCCTCTCCTCCGCCCAACGGTTACCCGCGACCCCCTCGCCGCCGTAGTCCAGCCGGAAACACCAGGCCCCCAGGGCATGGTGGGATTGTTATCCGCGACAACGTGCTGCCAAGAAACAGAAACAGGGAGCGCTCGCCGGAACCTCGCCGGAACCAGAACAATGTTCATGAGCCGGAGCCCAGGAGGAGTCGGAATGAGGACCGCGGCCCAGAACCTCGCCGGAGCCGGGACCCAGAGCCTCACCGGAGCCGTGACCCGGAGCCTCGCCGGAACGACCAGGGCAGCCAGCGCCAAGGCGAAGGCAGCCACAGGAGCCGGAGCCAGCACCAGGAAGGTCGAGGAGATTCAGATGGCGGAAGCAAGAAGTCGAACCGCCCACCTCGCAGGTCTCCCTCACCACCACCTAGCGGCGGCGGCGGAGGTGGAGGCGGAGGCAATGGTCGAAGATCTCGCTCTCGCTCAAAGTCTCCTCGCCACGGCTCGCGCGACGCGCGGGACCGCCTTAACGAGTACAGAACCAACTACATTGGTCCGAAGTGCTTTGGCAGGATGATTCGAGAGGAACCAAAGCCAAGGATGAACCTCAAGCTACCCGGAAACCTGAAGCATTATGATGGCACCGAAAGGCCGGATACCTGGATTGAGGATTACTATAATGCTGTAACCTTCGCCGGAGGAACCCCTAACATCGCCTGCCGCATGCTTCAGTTGTACCTTGTGGGTCCAGCCTGGATCTGGCTCAGCGACCTCGAGAAGAATTCCATCTTTTGCTGGTTCGACCTGAAGAACGCTTTCGAGAAGCACTTCAGGGGCACCTACAAGAGACCTGCCACAACAAGCGACCTGCAGGCATGCATCCAGAAGAAGGGCGAAACATCGAGGAATTTCCTCACCCGATGGTTGGCATGCAGAAACGAGTGCGAGAACGTCGACAACCGCACAGCAATGCACGCCTTCATTGGAGGCTTGCAGCGAGGAGGATTGCTGCGACACAAGTTAACTTGCTTGGTCAATGCAAATAAACTGACGTTGGACGACATGATCACCATCGCCAGCGATCACACAGCCGCCGATGACGACGCAGGCGGTGATCTCGCAGCTACAGCAATCCCCCTGCATCAACAAAAGAAGAACCATGATAACGGTAGCAGCAGCAGCCATAAGCGCAAGAACCCTGATGACCAGAAGAGTGGCGGATCCGAGATGGTCGCCATGGCGTTTCAACGCGGAGGTCCAGGAGGCGGAAGAGGACGCGGACGTGGAGCCGGAGCCGGCAGGGGTCAGCAGCATACCTCCGAGGTCACTGCTGGCGGATCCCGCGCTCCGCAAACCTACGAGGAGTACAGAGACATGCCCTGCCTGGCCCATCTGGATCCGGTTACAGGGAAGTCCACTCACACCAACCGCAACTGCAAGTGGGTCAATGACCTAAAGAACGACCCGGAGGCAGGATACAAGCGCGCCCGGAAGCACCGCCCACGCGGCAAAGGTGGCAAGGGCAAGAACAAGGACAAAGAGGATGATAGTTCCGAGGCGATGGACGAGGATGATAACTCGCCGGATCCCAAGGCAGGATCCGCAGGAAAATCCAACCCATTCGACAAAAAGAGCGTGGGGGCTTACCACACTTTCCTCGGGACTCCAACAGTACGCGCCTCCAAGTCAGCTACCCGGATCCTGAACGCCATAGTTCCGGCTGTGCCGCAGTACGTCAGGTGGTCGGAAATCCCATGCACATTTGATAGGAAGGATCACCCCGCAATTGTGCCAAAAGAATGCTACGCCTTGGTTGTAAGTCCTCGCATAGACGGGTATGACTTCTCCAAGTGCCTCATGGATGGCGGAGCCAGTCTGAACATCATGTACCTGGAGACTCTAGAGCGGATGAACCTCACCAAGGAACAGCTCAAACACAGCAACACTGAGTTTCATGGCGTGGTTCTGGGTAAGAAGGCAAATTCCCTCGGCAGCATCACACTTCCCGTGGCTTTCGGCGATGTTCATAATTTCCGCGAAGAGAAGATCACGTTTGAAGTTGTGCCCTTCAAGAGCTCCTACCACGTCATCTTCGGCAGGCCCACCTACCACAAGTTCCACGCAAGAGCGTGCTACATCTACAACAAGCTCAAGATTCCGGGTCCTAAAGGTATGATTACCGTATCCGGAGACTACAAAAAGGCTCATGAGTGCGAGTTAGGCGAAGCCGCCTTCGCAGAGTCTGTGATATCTGGAGAAGAGCTGAAAGGCTAAAGAGCCGCGGTGGATCCGACTGAGATGCAGACCACCAAGAAGCAGATCTCCGAGCAGAAAACCTCCTTCAAGGCCGTGATAGAAACCAAGAAGCACGACCTCATCAAAGGCGACTCTTCCAAGCAGGTTTCGGTCGGAGCCAACATGGACCCCAAATAGGAAGACGCGCTCGTCGAGTTCCTCCGCGCTAACATGGATATCTTCGCATGGCAACCTTCTGACATGTCCAGAGTACCTAGGGAACTCGCCGAGCACTACCTCAACATAAATCCGGGGGCCAAACCAGTGAAGCAAGCTATGCGACGCTTTGGAGATAAGAAGCGCCGCGCCATAGGAATGGAACTAGCAAAGTTACTAGAAGCAGGTTTTGTAATAGAAGTTATCCACACCGATTGGGTCGCGAATCCCGTCCTTGTACCCAAAAAGAACACTGAAATACTAAGAATGTGCATCGATTACTCTGGCTTGAACAAGCATTGCCCGAAGGATCCGTTCCCCCTGCCGCGCATTGACCAAGTCATTGATTCGACGGCGGGGGCGGAACTTCTGTGTTTTCTTGATGCGTATTCCGGGTATCATCAGATCCGGATGAAGGAATCCGACCAAAAGGCGACTTCATTCATTACCCCGTTTGGTACTTACTGCTATGTTACTATGCCTTTTGGTTTGAAAAATGCAGGTGCCACTTACCAACATACGATGCAGCGGTGCCTGAAGGACCAAATTGGCCGGAACGTGCACGCTTACGTCGACGACATCGCGGTCATGACCCGGAAAGGATCCGACTTGATCAGCGACCTCACAGAAACCTTTGACAACCTCCGCAGGTACAAGATGATGTTGAATCCGCTGAAGTGCGTCTTCGGCGTGCCAGCCGGAAAACTCCTTGGCTTCATAGTCTCTCACAGAGGCATTGAGGTTAACCCGGAAAAGATCAAGGCAATCCTGTGTATCAAACGGCCAACTTGTCTCAAAGATGTGCAACGACTAACTGGTTGCGTCGCAGCAATCAGCAGGTTTGTTAGCCGTCTTGGCGAGAAGGCACTACCTCTGTACAAGCTGCTGAAGAAAACAGACAAATTTGTCTGGGACGATGCAGCTGACGCAGCTCTTCGAGGGTTGAAGGAAATACTCACCTCCCCACCTATCTTGGCAGCTCCAGCAGAGTCAGAGCCAATGCTCCTCTATCTGGCAGCCACCAACAAAGTCATCAGCCTCGTCATCGTGGTGGAACGAAAGGAAGAAGGTCATGAATATGACGTCCAAAGACCTGTCTACTACATTAGCGAGGTGCTGACGGAATCAAAACAGAGATATCCTCACTTCCAGAAGCTAGCTTATGGTGTGTTCCTAGGCAGCCGGAAGCTGAGGCATTACTTCCAAGAGCATCCAGTAACAGTCGTGAGCAAGACTCCGCTGTCAACAATTCTCAACAACGCTGACGCAACAGGACGTACGGCTAAATGGGGCATTGAACTATCCGCCTTCGACATCGCTTACAAGCCCAGGACTGCGGTTAAATCCCAAGTCTTGGCAGATTTCGTCGCAGATTGGACAGAAGCTCCGGATGCAAGTCTGGAGCCGGAACCATAAACATGGGTCATGCACTTCGATGGATCCAAGCAGCATCAAGGCTCAGGAGCCGGAGTCACCCTGAAGTCCCCTACCGGAGAAGAACTGCAGTACGTTCTGCAGATCCACTTCGAAGCTACAAATAACATGGCGGAATACGAGGCTCTACTACACGGTCTACGCATCGCTAAGGAAATTGGGATCAAGCACATCATATGCTGTGGAGATTCCGACTTGGTGGCACAACAAGTAGCCGGAACCTGGAACGCCAGAAATTCCGTCATGGCGGCCTACAGAGACGAAGTTGATGAGATCGCCAAGTGCTTCCTCGGATACGAAGTCAAGTACGTCAGGAGAGACGATAACACAGCGGCAGACATGCTATCCAAGCTCGGATCCGGCAGGAAGCAAATTCCGCCTGGCATTTTCCTGGAGCATCTCCGGATACCCTCGGTGAAGGGCGCTAACCCGGAAAACCCAGAAGTGGCAGTATCTCCGGCTAGAGAAGTGATGGCTATCATTCCGGCTTGGACACAACCTTTCCTGGACTACCTCATCGATCAGAAGTTGCCAGAGGACGAGGTCCTCGCACGACAGATCGTCAGACGAGCTAGAACCTACACAATTGTTGATGGACAGCTCTACAAACGAAGTGCAGCAGGGGTGTTTCTCAAATGCGTCTCCAATCAAGATGGCATTGAAATCCTCAGAGAGATCCACGCAGGGGATTGCGGGCATCATGCCGCTCCCAGATCACTCGTTGCAAAAGCTTTTCGGTTAGGTTTCTATTGGCTTACAGCTAAAGAAGACGCTGATAAAATAGTCAAGACCTGCCGAGGTTGTCAGTATTACGCTACTCAACCAAACGCTCCAGCCCAAGAGCTGAAGACCATACCTATCACCTGGCCATTTGCGGTCTGGGGGCTCGATATGGTTGGTAAGTTAAAAAGATCATCTCCTGGCGGTTTTGAATACCTCCTGGTCGCAGTTGACAAGTTCAGCAAATGGATCGAGGCTAAGCCAGTGAGAAAAGCCGATGGTGCTACGGCACTAAAATTCGTCTGCAGCCTCGTGATGAGATTCGGCATCCCACACAGCATAATCACAGATAATGGCACAAACTTCGCTCAAGGAGAGTTAAGGGATTATTGTGACACAATGGGGATTCGACTGGACCTTGCATCTGTGGCTCATCCACAATCTAACGGTCAGGTTGAAAGGGCTAACGGTCTAATATTATCAGGAATTAAGCCGCGCCTTGAAGAACCATTGCGACGAGCAGCCGGAGCTTGGGCTGACGAGTTGGAAGCTGTTCTGTGGAGTTTACGAACTACCCCTAACAGATCAACAGGGTTTACCCCATTTTTCCTGGTATACGGATCCGAAGCCGTGCTTCCCTCCGACATCATCCACGACTCACCGCGAGTTTCCGCCTACAATGAAGAAACAGCTGACGAGGCCAGACAGCTATCTGTGGACCTGATCGAGGAAGCTCGGAACTTAGCTGACCAGCGCTCCGCCATCTACCAGCAGAAGCTCCGACGCTATCACAGTCGTCGAGTTCGGAAACGCTCCTTTATGGCAGGAGACCTGGTCCTCCGCCTTCGACAGGTGAAAGACCATAAGCTGCAATCTCCATGGGAAGGACCCTTCGTCGTTAGCAAAGTGCTTCATAACGGGTCATACTACCTTGTTGATTTCCGCGAGCTCAGGGATAGACCTGCTAATTGGCACCGGAAACGCAAGCGTGAGGATCCGGATGACATCTACGATGAAACAGATCGCCCCTGGAATATCGCACAGCTACGTCCTTTCTACACTTAGCATATTTTTTCCGAGTTACAAACTCTGTAATAGTTATACATGATCAATGAAATAAAGCTTATGGTTCACTCTTTGAGTCTTTTACCTCCTTTACTTGTTCATTTTTAGATCGTGTATGTTTTCCGACTAAAACCGCAGAGCTGGATCTTTCCGCCTAGGCGTGTATAAAAGTTGTGATTTTCAAAAATCGTCCTATAGGACGTAAGCTTAAGTTTTCTGATTAAGTTGTTTTCTGTTGCGAACTCGTGGATTCCTAGTAGCGATTTCCGGCACCTATGCTTGGGGGCTTGTTTCCGCGGTTATTGACGGATTGCCATTGGGCTTCGTCGCCGCTGGCGAGCGTTTCCGGCTAAGGTCTTCCGGCTCGCGGAAGGTCAAGCGGGCAAGCCGGAAAACAACGAAGTCAGCACTTGCTTTCTGACATAAAACGAAACATGCACATAACATTAACGGATAGCAGGATAAGTGTTTCCGCCCCATGCATAATCGTTTCGTTCCTAGCTACTTAAGAATTTAAGTCTTATTACAAACCCACTCTGGGGCCAAAATGATGCAACTTGTCTCATTGCCTACACAGGAACTCTACTCGGAGTCCTCCTCTTCAGATTGCTGGTAGGTGGAGCCTTCGTCGCTGTCACCAGATCCGGCTTCAGAGTCGTCACCAGAGTTTCCTCCGGAATGCTCGCTGCTTGACCCGGATCCTTCCCCATAATACTCCGGTTCGCCTGCCTCCTCCTCTGCATTGGAAAATCCGGCGGGCAGATCGTGTTTGTTATACCAGAACGAGTGATCCACTCGCCTGACAAACAACTGCTCATAGCCTTCGGTTTCCGCGAGGAGGGCACCCATGTCGGATTCCTTGGGGGCTCCGCGTGCAACATCCGCCAGGTTGAGCGAGGGGAAGTGAGCCTTGCAGGTGGCCAGGACTAAGGAGGCGGCTCCGCGTGCTGAAGATTTTTGCCAGTCCTTGATGAAATCTGGCACCTGCCTCATAAGTTTGGTCATCGTATCGATGATCGTGGTTTGGGCCTTCTTCAGAAACAGAGTCTTGGCGATTCCGCGACAGGCTTCAAATAACGCGTCGATTGAAATCCGCGCTTCATCGTACGCCTCCGTCCTCTTCAGGTTTGACTCTTTGGACCACTCAAAGCCAAGGCTTGCTGTGAAAGGAGGAGGTTCAGTTCCGTTAGAGAGAAAGCATACAAGGTACTCGGAGCAACGACGCGAAAAAAAACGCTTACGGAAGATAAGTTTGTCGATGGCTTCCGCCTCCGCTTCCAGAACTTTGTTCTTGGCAACTGTGGAAATCACGCGGCCCTGGCTTCTCTCCAGTTTTTCATTCAGCTCCGCCAGGTCGCGGGCATGCTTCTCGGAGAGCTCTTTCCTCGCCTCAGTCTCCTTGCTTGAGGATTCTTGGATGAAGGCTTTGAGGGACTCGTTCTCCGCCTCAAGCACCTTGACCTTGGCGGAAAGCTCATCGAACGAGGAGTGCTTAGCAGTCTCTTCTGAAGGCAGCAAGTTAACATATTATGCATTCTAGACAACTGGATATTATGCAAGTAAAAGACCCGGATCTCGTACCTTGAAGGCGGGTCTCAAGCAGCTGGATATCTTTCTTGCTATTTTCCGCATGCTGGCGCAGCCCTTCAATTTCCGCGATCTGCTCCAGCACGTGCACGCGCAGATCTTCGTGCAGTTTCCGCGTGGTCTGCGAAGCAGCAAAGAGTTAGTCGGATATTAAAGTCTGGGGAGCTAGCGAAGAATCCGCCTAAAGGTATATTTTGGGAAAGCATCGGCTAATACATTTTACACGGAACTATATCACCCAATGCTTGGGGGCTAGTATTACCTGCCGCACTTCCTTGTGCTTGGCGAAAAAATCCTTCAGGCTGTCTTCCAGGTCCGCGAGCTCTCGCACCTCCTCGTCCGGCTTTCCCCACACCTTGTTCAGCATGGCGGAAACTTCCGCGTGACGTTGCGCAAGGGTAAGCTTTTGGAGGGACGGAGTTGGTTGGAGGTTGACTCGGGTCGCGTTGGTAACTTGGAGGAGCTTAGCCTTTTGCTCCTGTTCTTCTCCAGTGGGCCCCGCGAAAGCGGAGCTTGGTTGATCTGGTGGAGGAATGGGTGAGGAGGTCCCCTTGGCGGAGTCGCCCTGGTGAGCGGGATCCTCAGGAATGTCATCAAGGTCGATGACGTCTTTCGGATCCGGCTTGGAGGTGGATGAAGCCTTGGGCGGAACTTCAACTTCAGGAGTAATAGGAAAAGAAGCCGGAGATGGCTTGGCTCTCTTCTTCGGGACCCTTGGGGCCTTGGGGGGCTGGCTTCCAGAACTTCAGGAAAAACATAAAAGTATAAGAGCGAGCGTGAAACCAGAACTTGGGTCTCGGAAGTAGACGCTTACCCGGAAGGCTTGAAGAAATGCTGGATGGCAGGCTGCCCCTTGTTGCTGGTATTAATCAGCGAGAGGCGCTTCTTTTCCGCCTCAGCTTTCCGGGTAGCCGCAATGCTGGGCGTTTCGCATAAGGGCTGGAAGGGGCTGGCTTCTTCCTCTTCGCGGGACGAGGGGCTTCAGGAGCTTCCGCCTCCGATGTGGCTTCCGGATCCACGTTACCGGTGGATGGGACTCGGAGGAGAGTTCCGAGTTCATTTTCCTCAAGCGCCTCGAGCTAATGCAAAGTTAAACACTTAGACAAAAAAGCGAAGAAAAACAATAGACCAAAGTCAAAACGACGTACCGCGGTTCCGGATCCATTCGTGTGGATGTCTTTGTTGCATACGTGAACATGGAGTTCACGTGGGATTTTGATGAGGACCCGGATCCTCTTGTCGATGGCGTCGGCGGAGAGATTGTCTTTGGTGGCGCGCATTGGATCGTCGCGCCCTGTGTACTCAAACATCAGGCGGTCCCTGTGTTGCAGCGGCTGGATCCGCTTCGTGAACCAAGAAAGGGTTAAATCCTTCCCCGTTAGCCCCTCCTCTGTAAGCTTGCAGATCCGCCTGACAGCGCGGGTCAGCTGAGGCGAGTCGGAGAAGTGGGGGCAGTGCGTCCATGACGGAAGCTCAATGGCGGGGCAGTTCTTGAAAGGCGGCAGCTTCTTATCACTCGCGGGGTCGGAGACGTCCTTCAAGTAGAAGAAACCCCCAGACCAATATCTCGCGGATTCGTGGCGGTCGGTGGGGGGGTAGACGCGGCCCGGGCGGATTATGAAGGTGACGGATCCGCAAGTCGCCAACTCGGAAGTCTGGCGGATCTTCTCTTTCTTGACAGAAAAATAGTATTGGAAGAGGGGAAGCTCTGGAGTTACCCGGAGGTGGCCTTCGCAGAGAGCGACGTGGTTGCTGATGGCGAGCACGCTATTCGGAGATATGTTGTGGGGTTGGAGCCCATACGTCTTCAGAATCTCCAGGAAGAAGTCCGAAGGCGGAAATGAAAATCCGTGCTCCACCAGTGCCTTCGTCAGCACCATCTCGTCGTCCCTTGGAGCCGGAGCAGGTTCATCTGGAATTGACCTCCAGCTTCCGGGTTGCAGGAAGCCCTCCGCCTCGAGGTTCTTCAGCTCCATCTCGGTGGTGGTACAGGGCCACCATTTTCCCTTAGCTTCGGAGTCTCGCTTGCGAGCTTTCGACTTTTTGGCGACCTCTTCCGCCTGCTGCTCCGTTTGACCCGCCTCGGAGGTTTTTTCTGGGTGAGCAGAGGTCCCCTCAGCTTCTTTGCCGGAATCCTTTGAAGGATCCAGCCTGACTGGAACGAAGGGAGGAGGGGCGGAGGAGATCGGGGTCGCCATGATTGGATCCGAGGTCGGAGGCGGAGTCGTTGAAGACATCTGAAGAAAAAGGTTTGGCGGAAACTTTCTTTAGTCGGATCCCACATCGTCTTCCTCAAAGTTCACCCCTACCAACTACGGCGCGAAAGTGAAGCTCGGAGGCTTACCGTAATGGCGTATGCGGTGGTCGGAGCTGCCGGCGACGAGTTTTCCGCGCGGTGGCTCGCCGAAGTTAAGAACACGAAGAACACTGCGGTGGTGGGCTCGCTCCGGTGATGTTCCGGCGACTGTTCCGGCGGGTTCCGGCACGGCGGAGAGGAGGCTCGCGGCGGCGCTCGGGAGAGAGGTGAGAAGGGGGGTGAATGAGGGTAAGGGGTCTCGACGGCGGATATTTATAGGCTGGAGGGATAAGATTCGTGCTCCGCATCCTGTGGTCGGAACGCAAGCGTCGCGCCGTTGGATGCGTGACACGTGTCCCAAACCCTAGCGGTAAAAATGGCTAGAGATAAGTTACCGCACAAATCGCGCGAAAATGGCGCCAGAATTGGCGGAACCGTTTGAGTCTTTTAAGATTCCGGGTAATTGTGTGAAGATAAGTTGGCTCTCGTTCGCGAGCAGGGAGTAACCCGGAAATGTTCTTTGGAACGTCGATGGATGAAGTCCCGCAGGATGGGAGCATTTTCCGGCTGTAAGTTGGAAAAAGAAGAAAATGCAAAGTTGGAGCTCTTCAAGTTTCTCCGCGTTATCAACGATGCCGGAAACCAAAGGTGCAAGCATGGCGGAAAACTGCAGGTGAAACTCGGAGAACTCTGGGGGCTACTGTTGTGGGTATACTTCATGGGTGTACCATCGACAGCGCCTAGATCCGGCAAGCCCGGGTGGCCCACAGACGGTGGTGAGGCGTGTGGCCCATCGGGCGGCCCAGTTGCTGTTGATCATGAAGGAAGAAGTCCAGCCCAGGATCAGTAAGCCGGATCCGTACTGACGGTAGGAGTAACCCGGATCCACGGAGGCCCATGAGGAACCCGGATCCGGTACGACGTATATGGAAGGCGGATCAGTGACGTGCACGGCAAGATATTGTACCGTAGCTAGGCTGTCTGTAATCCGGCTAGGACTCTCCATGTAAACCCTAGATCCGTGCGCCTTTATAAGCCGGATCCCGGGAGCCCTAGAGGCACAATCTCAACTCATTGTAACAACGCGAAAGCGCCCAGATAATTCCAGACAAGCAGCAGTAGGCCCTGTCATCGTGCAGGTGTTCCGAAGCTGGGTAACTCGCGTACCACCGTCCCGTGTGCACTCCGCCCTATGGCCCCTACTTCTTCTTCCCCTCGTGAGGATCCCTCCTCTGAGGTACCGTCGAATAGGCAACGACACCTATGACGCTTGTTCAGAGGGAACCTATACTAAAATACATAAGTTTCTAGTTAAACCTTACCCAGATTCAGGTATTGTGGGGGTACTTGTAAAATTGGAATGGTACCGCATCCGAACCCAACCATCAGTTTTGTAAAATTCACCAAGTCATTCACAAGTCATATTCACCTTCAAAATCTTTCAATAGAATGACTCATCATTCCAAGGTTTTCAAAGTCATTGGTTTTCACAAGTTCCCATCTAAAGTAGTCACTTTTAGTTTTTAGCACTAGCAACTAGTCATGAGGGGTACTAATTAACTTGTAGCTCTCTAGGCTAAGTGTGATGCTCTTGTACTACTCCATAACTAACCAAGTGAATCATGAATCAAAAATAAACCTTGATAAACCAAAGTCAAAACTTGGGATAGAATCATTAAGCATGAAGTACTATGTAATGGTGCCTTGCTCTTGTAGAGCTTTGCATTAAGGTGGGTGATGTCTACGGGAGCTTCTATTCTTGTAGACAGTGTTGGGCCTCCAAGAGCAGAGGTTTGTAGAACAGCAGCAAGTTTCCCTTAAGTGGATCACCCAAGGTTTATCGATCTCAGGGAGGAAGAGGTCAAAGATATCCCTCTCATGCAACCCTGCAACCACAAAGCAAGAAGTCTCTTGTGTACCCAACACACCTAATAGGTGCACTAGTTTGGCGAAGAGATAGTGAAATACAGGTGGTATGAATAAGTATGAGTAGTAGCAACAGCACCAGAAAAGTGCTTGCTGGCGTGTAGTTGATGGTGGTAATATTGCAGGCAGTAGAAATACAGTAAAACAGTAAACAAGCAGCGATAGCAGTATTTAGGAACAAGGCCTAGGGATTATACTTTCACTAGTGGACACTCTCAACATTGATCACATAACAGAATAAATAAATAGATGCTAGACTCTACACCCTCTTGTTGGATGATGAACACCACTAACTGTGTAGGATTACACGAACCCTCAATGCCGGAGTTAACAAGCTCCACAATATTCGATGTTCATATTTAAATAACCTTAGAGTGCATGACAGATCAACATAACCAAACCAAGTACTAACATAGCATGCACACTGTCACCTTCACGCTACGAAAGGAGGCATAGATCACATCAATACCATCATAGCAATAGTTAACTTCATAATCTACAAGAGATCACAATCATAGCCTACGCCAAGTACTACACGATGCACACACTGTCACCATTACACCGTGCAGGAGGAATAAACTACCTTAATAACATCACTAGAGTAGCACACAGATATATTGTGATACAAAACACATTGCAGTCATAAAGAGATATAAATAAGCACTTCACTATGCTCTTCATAACAGTGAATAAGTATTCTGTGAAATATAGCCTAAGAGACCCACACGGTGCACACACTGTCACCTTTACACACGTGGGACAAGGAGTCTTCGGAGATCACATAAGTAAAATCCACTTGACTAGCATAATGATATCTAGATTACAAGCATCATCATATGAATCTCAATCATGTAAGGAAGCTCATGAGATTATTGTATTGAAGTACATAGGGAGAGAGATTAACCACATAGCTACCGGTACAGCCCCAAGCCTCAATGGAGAACTACTCCCTCCTCATGGGAGACAGCAGCGATGATGAAGATGGCGGTGGTGTCGATGGAGAAGCCTTCCGGGGGCACTTCCCCGTCCCGGCGGCGTGCCGGAACAGAGACTCCTGTCCCCCAGATCTTGGCTTCGCGATGGCGGCGGCTCTGGAAGGTTTCTCGTACCGTGGCTTTTCGTATCGAGGTTTTAGGTCGAGGACCTTTATATAGGCGAAGAGGCGGAGTCGGAGGGTCGAAGAGGCGGTGAGAGGGTAAGGCGGCGCGGCCAGGGCCTGGGCCGCGCCGGCCTACCTCCTGGGCCCACCAGGGCTCCCCTCTGGCGACTCTCGGGTGTTCTGGAAACTTCGTGGAAAAGTAGGATGCTGGGCGTTGATTTCGTCCGATTCCGAGAATATTTCCTTACTAGGATTTCTGAAACCAAAAACAGCAGAAAACAACAACTGGCCCTTCGGCATCTCGTCAATAGGTTAGTTCCGGAAAACGCATAAATATGACATAAAGTATGTATAAAACATGTAGATATCATCAATAATGTGGCATGGAACATAAGAAATTATCGATACGTCGGAGACGTATCAGCATCCCCAAGCTTAGTTTCTGCTCGTCCCGAGCAGGTAAACGATAACAAAGATAATTTCTGGAGTGACATGCCATCATAACCTTGATCATACTATTGTAAGCATATGTAATGAATGCAGCGATTCGAAGCAATGTTAATGCAATGAGTAAACAATTGAATCATATAGCAAAGACTTTTCATGAATAATACTTTCAAGACAAGCATCAATAAGTCTTGCATAAGAGTTAACTCATAAAGCAATAATTCAAAATAAAGGTATTGAAGCAACACAACGGAAGATTAAGTTTCAGCGATTGGTTTCAACTTGTAACATGTATATCTCATGGATAA
Source organism: Lolium perenne (assembly GCF_019359855.2). Lineage (NCBI taxonomy): Eukaryota > Viridiplantae > Streptophyta > Magnoliopsida > Poales > Poaceae > Lolium > Lolium perenne. The sequence continues at coordinate 281,727,184 of NC_067250.2, forward strand.
TTGTCAATGCAAAGTAATATAACAAGTGCAATATGCAAGTATGTAGGAATCAATGCACAGTTCACACAAGTGTTTGCTTCTTGAGGTGGAGAGAGATAGGTGAACTGACTCAATCATAAAAGTAAAAGAAAGGCACTTCAAAGAGGAAAGCATCGATTGCTATATTTGTGCTAGAGCTTTGATTTTGAAAACATAAAGAGAGCATAAAAGTAAAATTTTGAGAGGTGTTTGTTGTTGTCAACGAATGGTAGTGGGTACTCTACCCCCCTTGCCAGACAAACCTTCAAAGAGCGGCTCCCATTTTATTTTATTTTTGGGTGGCACTCCTTCCAACCTTTCTTTCACAAACCATGGCTAACCGAATCCTCGGGTGCCTGCCAACAATCTCATACCATGAAGGAGTGCCTTTTTATTTTAGTTTTATTATGATGACACTCCTCCCCACCTTTGCTTTCTCAAGCCATGGCTAACCGAATCCTTCGGGTGCCGTCCAACAATCACATACCATGGAGGAGTGTCTATTTTTATTAATTAATTTGGGACTGGGAATCCCATTGCCAGCTCTTTTTGCAAAATTATTGGATAAGCGGATGAAGCCACTAGTCCATTGGTGAAAGTTGCCCAACAAGATTGAAAGATAAACACCACATACTTCCTCATGAGCTATAAAACATTGACACAAATCAGAGGTAATAAATTTTGAATTGTTTAAAGGTAGCACTCAAGCAATTTACTTTGGAATGGCGGAGAAATACCATGTAGTAGGTAGGTATGGTGGACACAAATGGCATAGTGGTTGGCTCAAGTATTTTGGATGCATGAGAAGTATTCCCTCTCGATACAAGGTTTAGGATAGCAAGGCTATTTGAAACAAACACAAGGATGAACCGGTGCAGCAAAACTCACATAAAAGACATATTGTAAACATTATAAGACTCTACACCGTCTTCCTTGTTGTTCAAACTCTTTACTAGAAATTATCTAGACCTTAGAGAGACCAATTATGCAAACCAAATTTTAGCAAGCTCTATGTATTTCTTCATTAATAGGTGCAAAGTATATGATGCAAGAGCTTAAACATGAGCACAACAATTGCCAAGTATCAAATTATTCAAGATATTTTACCAATTACTACATGTAGCATTTCCCGTTTCCAACCATATAACAATTAACGAAGCAGTTTCAACCTTCGCCATGAACATTAAAAGCTAAGAACACATGTGTTCATATGAACCAGCGGAGCATGTCTCTCTCCCACACAAGCATGCATTTATTCAAACAAAAACAAAAAAAAAACAAACAGACGCTCCAAGTAAAGTACATAAGATGTGACCGAATAAAAATATAGTTTCAAGAGAGAAGTCACCTGATAATTTTGTCGATGAAGAAGGGGATGCCTTGGGCATCCCCAAGCTTAGATGCTTGAGTCTTCTTGAAATATGCAGGGATGAACCACCGGGGCATCCCCAAGCTTAGAGCTTTCACTCTTCTTGATCACATTGTATCATCCTCCTCTCTTGACCCTTGAAAACTTCCTCCACACCAAACTCGAAACAAACTCATTAGAGGGTTAGTGCATAATCAAAAACTCACATGTTCAGAGGTGACACAATCATTCTTAACACTTCTGGACATTGCCCAAAGCTACTGGAAGTTAATGGAACAAAGAAATCCATCCCACATAGCAAAAGAGGCAATGCGAAATAAAAGGCAGAATCTGTCAAAACAGAACAGTCCGTAAAGACGAATTTTATTGAGGCACCAGACTTGCTCAAATAAAAATTCTCAAATTGAATGAACGTTGCGTACATATCTCAGGATCACTCACGTAAATTGGCATAATTTTCTGAGTTACCTACAGAGAATTTTGCCCAGATTCGTGACAGCAAAGAAATCTGTTTCTGCGCAGTAATCCAAATCTAGTATGAACCTTACTATCAAAGACTTTACTTGGCACAACAATGCAATAAAATAAGATAAGGAGAGGTTGCTACAGTAGTAACAACTTCCAAGACACAAATATAAAACAAAATTACTGTAGCAAAATAAACACATGGGTTATCTCCCAAGAAGTTCTTTCTTTATAGCCATTAAGATGGGCTGAGCAGTTTTAATGATGCACTCGCAAGAAATAGTATTTGAAGCAAAAGAGAGCATCAAGAGGCAAATTCAAAACACATTTAATCCTAACATGCTTCCTATGAAAAGGAATCTTGTAAATAAACAAGTTCATGAAGAGCAAAGTAACAAGCATAGGAAGATAAAACAAGTGTAGCTTCAAAAATTTCAGCACATAGAGAGGTGTTTTAGTAACATGAAAATTTCTACAACCATATTTTCCTCTCTCATAATAACTTTCAGTAGAAACATGAGCAAACTCAACAATATAACTATCACATAAAGCATTCTTATCATGAGTCTCATGCATAAAATTATTACTACTCCCAACATAAGCATAATCAATTTTATTAGTTGTAGTGGGAGCAAATTCGACAAAGTAGCTATCATTATTATTATCATCATCAAATATAGGAGGCATATTGTAATCATAATCAAATTTATCCTCCATAACAGGTGGTACCAAAAGACTACTATCATTATAATCATTATAAATAGGAGGTAAAGTATCATCAAAGTAAATTTTCTCCTCAATGCTTGGGGGACTAAAAAGATCATGCTCATCAAAACCAGCTTCCCCAAGCTTAGAATTTTCCATAGCATTAGCAACAATAGTGTTCAAAGCATTCATATTAATAACATTCCCATTAGCATGCATATAAAGTTCCATGGGTTTTTTAATTCTCTCTTCAAACACATCATGTCCTAATTCAAGATAAAGTTCATAAAGATCTCTCATATTTTTGTTGTTTTCCATTATGCCTAACTAGTGTAAACAAGAAACAAAAAGATGCAATTGCAGGATCTAAAGGAAATAGCTTCGAGCACACACACAATGGCGCCAGAAAAGTACTGTTACCTGGAACCGGAGTATGAGTGCCTTTTACCTTTCCTCCCCGGCAACGGCGCCAGAAAAGTGCTTGATGTCTACGGGAGCTTCTATTCTTGTAGACAGTGTTGGGCCTCCAAGAGCAGAGGTTTGTAGAACAGCAGCAAGTTTCCCTTAAGTGGATCACCCAAGGTTTATCGATCTCAGGGAGGAAGAGGTCAAAGATATCCCTCTCATGCAACCCTGCAACCAAAAAGCAAGAAGTCTCTTGTGTCCCCAACACACCTAATAGGTGCACTAGTTCGTCGAAGAGATAGTGAAATACAGGTGGTATGAATAAGTATGAGCAGTAGCAACAGCACCAGAAAAGTGCTTGCTGGCGTGTAGTTGATGGTGGTAATATTGCAGGCAGTAGAAATACAGTAAAACAGTAAACAAGCAGCGATAGCAGTATTTAGGAACAAGGCCTAGGGATTATACTTTCACTAGTGGACACTCTCAACATTGATCACATAACAGAATAAATAAATAGATGCTAGACTCTACACCCTCTTGTTGGATGATGAACACCACTAACTGTGTAGGATTACACGAACCCTCAATGCCGGAGTTAACAAGCTCCACAATATTCGATGTTCGTATTTAAATAACCTTAGAGTGCATGACAGATCAACATAACCAAACCAAGTACTAACATAGCATGCACACTGTCACCTTCACGCTACGAAAGGAGGCATAGATCACATCAATACCATCATAGCAATAGTTAACTTCATAATCTACAAGAGATCACAATCATAGCCTACGCCAAGTACTACACGATGCACACACTGTCACCATTACACCGTGCAGGAGGAATAAACTACTTTAATAACATCACTAGAGTAGCACACAGATATATTGTGATACAAAACACATTGCAATCATAAAGAGATATAAATAAGCACTTCACTATGCCCTTCATAACAGTGAATAAGTATTCTATGAAATATAGCCTAAGAGACCCATACGGTGCACACACTGTCACCTTTACACACGTGGGACAAGGAGTCTCCGGAGATCACATAAGTAAAATCCACTTGACTAGCATAATGACATCTAGATTACAAGCATCATCATATGAATCTCAATCATGTAAGGCAGCTCATGAGATTATTGTATTGAAGTACATAGGGAGAGAGATTAACCACATAGCTACCGGTACAGCCCCGAGCCTCGATGGAGAACTACTCCCTCCTCATGGGAGACAGCAGCGATGATGAAGATGGCGGTGGTGTCGATGGAGAAGCCTTCCGGGGGCACTTCCCCGTCCCGGCGGCGTGCCGGAACAGAGACTCCTGTCCCCCAGATCTTGGCTTCGCGATGGCGGCGGCTCTGGAAGGTTTCTCGTACCGTGGCTTTTCGTATCGAGGTTTTAGGTCGAGGACCTTTATATAGGCAAAGAGGTGGAGTCGGAGGGTCGAAGAGGCGGTGAGAGGGTAAGGCGGCGCGGCCAGGGCCTGGGCCGCGCCGGCCTACCTCCTGGGCCCACCAGGGCTCCCCTCTGGCGACTCTCGGGTGTTCTGGAAGCTTCGTGGAAAAATAGGATGCTGGGCGTTGATTTCGTCCGATTCCGAGAATATTTCCTTACTAGGATTTCTGAAACCAAAAACAGCAGAAAACAGCAACTGGCCCTTCGGCATCTCGTCAATAGGTTAGTTCCGAAAAACGCATAAATATGACATAAAGTATGTATAAAACATGTAGATATCATCAATAATATGGCATGGAACATAAGAAATTATCGATACGTCGGAGACGTATCAGTGGGTTGCAAGAATATTAGCTTGCAATAGTCTAGCTTTCCTTGATTGGTGAGGTGATCAAAGTTCTCTTCTTCTTCCTCTTGGTAGAATACCTCCTCTTCTTGATAGTCTCCGGTACTAGCGTCTATAAACGAATACGAGGATACAATCATCAAACCACACTTAAGTAGACTTAATGGCTCACACAAATGATCTAGCATCATCACTTAACATTGCTACCCAAAATTATACTAGGGTTTTCTTACTTAGTGTTAGAGAAATCATTTCCTCTTATTGAAATGTGGATTAGGGTTTCTCTTTAGTTTGGGGAAATAATTTCCTCTTATTGAATCTTGTTAAGATTTAATCTCCTCAAATAACAGTGTATGACCACATGTTGACCAAGGTCAACACCTCACACTTATCATTTGAGAAACATGATTCAAATGAGGTTCTATACCTCATGCAATTTAAATCCTATTTGATTTAATATCCTCAAGTGAGCAAGTGTGAGACCATGCAATAGAGGTCATCACATTACTCCATAACACTTGGGAAAATGATTTCAAGGAGGTGCTACACCTCATATATTTGAAATCCTAAATTTGAAATAGTTTAAATGGGCTAGAATTGACTACATAGCCAATATTTTGTTCTAGCCCATGATCATACACAGTACCCATATCATATTTTTGCATAATCAACTAGAGTTTTTGAAATGTGAATTATGAGAAGTGGAATCATCTCAAAATTCATTATGGTTGATTTTCTAAATTTATTTGAATCCTGAAAACTCTCTGACTTGTTATTTTTTACTATTCAAATTCTACAACAGATCTAGGTTTGAATCCAGTGGGTTGGATAGAGCATTTCATGATCTTTCTAACAATATAAACTTCACTAAATTTGTCCAAGTAGATTTGGAGATATTTAAATTTGAAGTTGACATCAGTATGCAATTTAATTGGAACAATTTAATTTTGAATTCAAACGGTGGGCTCAGGCGGGAAACTTAACGGGCCCGAACGAGTGAGAGGGAAATGGGGCAGCCCAGCTACACTCACGATGCTTGCGGGCCGCCTGACAGTGGGGTCTACACGTCAGTGGCGTTTAAACGCCGAACCGGTACGCGGTGATGCGGGCCGTTGGATTAGATGACGATCGAGCGACGCATGGCCGTCGTCGTCTCCGACGAGAAGTGAGGGTACTCGCGGCACGGGCAGGGGGTCGACGGCTTACCGGAGCTCCGGCGAGGATCGAGGAGGGTTGTAGACGAACGAGGAGTCGACGGCGAGGGCAGCGGTGGTCGTGGGAGCGCTTGAGGTGGCCGAAATCGACGGAAGCTTCTGCGGCGGTGCTACGGTACTCCGGCGTGCAATTGGGTGGCTACCGGCGATAATGTGGAGAAGCAAGGGGTTCGAGGATGATCAGAGAGGAGAGGAGGGCGAGCTGGTGTGAAGATTGGAGGCGCGGGAGTCCTCCTTTTATAGGGGCGAGGAGGTCTGCGAGGGTGCGCGTCGGGTCGATCATGGCGACGGCGATTGGAGCGGCGAAGGGGCAAGGTGATGGTGCAGGCGTGTTGGCGACATCATGGCGATGCTCAAGGACGTGCTGGCGCGGCAAAAGGGAGACAGGTCAGCTCGGGATCATGTCGAGTCTGTCACGGTACTGGCGGCGAAAGCTTGAAGAGGACGACGGCGACGGTGCACGCACAGGTGCTCGAGCGTATCTACGCGCTAGCTGGAGAGGTGGTGGTGCTTGATGTAGAGGGAGAGGCGTAGGGGTTGACGTAGGCGACGGCGCACGCGTGCGCTCTGGCGCGTCCAGGGCTGTGCCCGTGCGCGCTCTGGCGTGTGCTGGCGCGTCTGGGCGCGTCAGGGCATGTCTTGTGCTGGGCGTTGGCATGCTCATCTCTGGCCAGGGACGGTACAGGCACGCTTGGTAGAGTGTGGGCGAGCTCGTTGACAAAGTGGAGAGGACTAGAGAGGGAGGAAGAGGATGGGTGGCATGGGAGTGGCAAAGAGGCACGGCATGGTGATCTTTTCATCATGTCTCCACTTTTCTCAGTGTTGTCGTGCCTGGTTGGGTGCAGAGGAGGTACCATGGTGTTGATGATCACAAAGCAAAAGAGGTTTAGGCAAGAATCTGTTGTATAATAGCATGTGTCTACTTTACTGATTTTTGCACACAAGGTGCTCGACCAAATGGCCGCATGAACTTTTTATTTGAATTTTGCAGAGATTTTTGGTGGAGTGGATTTGAATAATATTTGAAGCATAGTGGTGGTGGTGATGTGCAAAATGGTGCTAGTTTGAGAAATTCCAAAATGGGTATGATCTACACTTTGTTTCAAAGTTGCCACTTGTCACTTTTATACTAAGCAATGGGGACAGAGTCAACCATGGTGGTCAACACAAGAAATGTTCATCTTGATATGGTCTTGGATGAGGTGGAAAGAAGTGAGAGTGTTTAGTTTAAGAATCTCCAAAACCAGGGGCTCAAAGTGGGCATGATGTTATAAAAGTGCAATGTGACCATTATCATATGTGATGGAATTTTGATATTTCCTTTGCTTTGATTTGTGTTTCTTTGATGCAAATGGGATTGTTAATGATATATTAGTGTTTCACAAGAAATATTACAAGCAATGGTGGCCTTGGTTGATGATTTGCAAAAATGGCCATTTGTGTATGTGAGTGAGATTTGCATTTTTCTCATCTATTTTATTTCTCTCTATTTGATTTGTTTTTTCTTGATTCAAAAGTGAATCTTATTTGTTTAGTAACATTTACAAACCATTGAAACAATTCCAAAAAGGCCTAGTTCAAAGATTTGCAAAAATGTCCAAACACATAAGAGGTGAAATTCCAATTTTTCTTAATCTTCTATTTTGTTCCCTTTGCTTTACTTGGGCATGGTTTAGGGTCCATTTAGGGTTAGATTAGGTTTAGAGAGGGTTTTACACCATTTTGGTAGGATATGAAGACATAGGGCAAGATTGGGTAATATGGCTAGGTGTCACATATGCCTCTATGCAAAGATTATTTTATTTTTATATCTCACTTGAATTTGTTGGTAAGTACTAGGTTAGGTTTGTTTATGTTTTCAAAACACCTAAACAAGGTAGAAAAGCCTAGGTAAAAGTTTTACCAAAAATACCCATAGGCACATATGCCCTTTTCTTATTTAATTTCTTTTTATTTTGTTTTAACTTGGATGGTGAAAGAGGGGTGAGGTTTAGGGTCTAAGATTATTTCAAAATACTTTAACAAACAATCATGGCAATATCACAACATATAAGCATGATCACTATGTATCAAACTTAATTTAATAAAAGTTTTTGTTGGCTCCAAAATTTGGAAAATAGTGAAATTCATTTTTTTTTGAAATTTTTGGGATGTTACACATATTTGCTGTGACCGGTTTCATTCCACCTTGGCTTCCGACGGCAGCTACATTTAAACAGCTAAGTCCCTATTTATATTTAATGTTTTAAAATTTTGTGATCATGAGATTAAGATTGGTTCACTCATATCCTGAGTCTTTTACCGCTTTCACCGTTGATCATATCTTTTCCACGATTTGCCTCGCGCTCGTGAAAAATTTATACTGTTTTTGCCGCCTAAGGCTCCAGTACGCGACAAAAATTCCGCCTTCGGGCGTTAGCTTAAGTTTTCTGGCCTACACGTTTTCTGTTGTTTATATGTGGATTCCTTAGTAGTGACATTTCGGTACTTAAAGCTGGCCTTTGTTTCTAAGGTTCTTGATTGTTTCGCTATTAAGCGCTATCGCCTCAGCAGATGTTCTGTGCTTAAAATTTGTCGTCTCGCGAAAAGTCAAGCATATAAACCAGAAGAACGGATAAACCAGCACTTGCTTAAAACATATAAATTGCATTAACTGTTCAAGATAGTCGAGTTGTTTCCGCCTTGACAGTTTTATGTTGATCAGCTGCTGCATAGTTTCAGCTTTAAAACATTTGTTCAAAGGCCACTTTTGTTCCGCCTTACATTTGTTCGTTGAACATGATCAAAGAAACAATTTAATACAAATGTGCTTTTATGTTTATGTATCAGGTACATGACACTTGGACGTACAACAGTCCTCGATTTAAGGTGTTTTCAAGCAAGCCTAGCATTCGCGCAAAGCCCAGGGGAAGCTAGCTCGATCCATATGAGAGAAGGTTAGGCGGATCCGTAGCGTGCACAGCTGGAAAAACAACTTGAGTCTTGATTTCGCTATGCTTAGCTGGAACCAACCCTCGGGGGCTGCGATTTAATCTTAGGTGAAAAGTGTATTTTCCTTTCGAGTATCAGTGCTGGAAATTTCCGCCTAGATGCTTGGGATTTACATATTGCTAAGTGACATATAAATATAAAGCTACTCTAAGAGCTCCAAGCTGGATTTTGAAGTAAATTCACCTTGGCGCTCGGGGGCTACATCGATGAAGTTCTCTTTGGAGCAACAGACCGAGAAATTTCCACCTTGACATTTGGGGGCTAAGTTTTTCAGCATTGAGTCTCCTTGGAGCAAGCCAACTCAACGCTCGGGGGCTAAATATGGTTATGTCAAGAAAATTTTCAAAGATGGCGAAAATCTGGCTAACTAGTCGGATCCATATTTGGTAACCGGATCTGCACCTAATTTTTGGTAGCCGGATCCGCACCTATATTTTTGGTAGTCGGATCCGCACCTCAATTTTGGTAGCCGGATCCACACCTAATTTTTGGTAGTCGAATCCGCACCTATATTTTGGTAGTCGGATCCACACCTATATTTTGGTAGTCGGATCCGGACCTATATTTTGGCTAGTCAGATCCAAACCTTGATTTGGCTAGTCGGATCCATACCGAAGATTACGTTGGATGGTATCTCCGAAGAATCTGACCATTGGATCATGAAGTTTCCGACCAATACTTGGTTGGAGATATGAATTTTGGAGTCCTTCAAGATTCTCTATTATTCGTTCCAGCCAAATGATGAAGATACATGTGCAAGCTGAGCTGGACGGAAGAACGGTGAATCTCGAAGAACTCCGGGGGCTACTGTTGTGGATATACTTCATAGGTATACCATCGACATGGTCCGATTCCGGCAAGCCCGGGTGGCCCACAGATGGTGGTGATGACACATGGCCCACCGGGCGGCCCAGTTGCTGTTGATCAAGATGGAAGATGTCCAGCCAGGAACAAGGAGCTGGATCCTAACCGACCTACTGAGGTAGCCGGATCCATGAAGACCCATGAAGGTAGCCGGATCCGAAGAGGTCTATGCCAGGAGTCAGATCCGTGAAGGCCTGATGGCGTGTAACTCACACGTTCGTTGGGAACCCCAAGAGGAAGGTATGATGCGCACAGCAGCAAGTTTTCCCTCAGAAAGAAACCAAGGTTTATCGAACCAGGAGGAGCCAAGAAGCACGTTGAAGGTTGATAGCGGCGGGATGTAGTGCGGCGCAACACCAGGGATTCCGGCGCCAACGTGGAACCTGCACAACACAACCAAAGTACTTTGCCCCAACGAAACAGTGAGGTTGTCAATCTCACCGGCTTGCTGTAGCAAAGGATTAACCGTATTGTGTGGAAGATGATTGTTTGCAGAAAACAGTAGAACAAGTATTGCAGTAGATTGTATTTCAGTATAAAGAATTGGACCGGGGTCCACAGTTCACTAGAGGTGTCTATCCCATAAGACAAACAGCATGTTGGGTGAACAAATTACAGTTGGGCAATTGACAAATAAAGAGGGCATGACCATGCACATACATATTATGATGAGTATAGTGAGATTTAATTGGGCATTACGACAAAGTACATAGACCGCCATCCAACTGCATCTATGCCTAAAAAGTCCACCTTCAGGTTATCATCCGAACCCCCTCCAGTATTAAGTTGCAAAGCAACAAACAATTGCATTAAGTATGGTGCGTAATGTAATCAACAACTACATCCTTAGACATAGCATCAATGTTTTATCCCTAGTGGCAACAGCACAACACAACCTTAGAACTTTCTGTCACTGTCCCAGGTGTCAATGCAGGCATGAACCCACTATCGAGCATAAATACTCCCTCTTGGAGTTACAAGCATCTACTTGGCCAGAGCATCTACTAGTAACGGAGAGCATGCAAGATCATAAACAACACATAGATATAACTTTGATAATCAACATAACAAGTATTCTCTATTCATCGGATCCCAACAAACGCAACATATAGGATTACAGATAGATGATCTTGATCATGTTAGGCAGCTCACAAGATCCGACAATGAAGCACAATGGGGAGAAGACAACCATCTAGCTACTGCTATGGACCCATAGTCCAGGGGTAGACTACTCACACATCACTCCGGAGGCGACCATGGCGGCGTAGAGTCCTCCGGGAGATGATTCCCCTCTCCGGCAGGGTGCCGGAGGCGATCTCCTGGATCCCCCGAGATGGGATTGGCGGCGGCGGCGTCTCTGGAAGGTTTTCCGTATCGTGGCTCTCGGTACAGGGGGTTTCGCAACGGAGGCTTTAAGTAGGCGGAAGGGCAGGTCAGGAGGCGGCACGAGGGTCCCACACCACAGGGCCGCGCGGCCAAGGGGGGGGCGCGCCGCCCTAGGGTGTGGCCCCCTCGTGGCTCCACTTCGTCTCCTCTTCGGACTTCTGGAAGCTTCGTGGCAAAATAGGACCCTGGGCGTTGATTTCGTCCAATTCCGAGAATATTTCGTTACTAGGATTTCTGAAACCAAAAACAGCAGAAAACAAAGAATCGGCACTTCGGCATCTTGTTAATAGGTTAGTTCCAGAAAATGCACGAATATGACATAAAGTGTGCATAAAACATGTAGATAACATCAATAATGTGGCATGGAACATAAGAAATTATCGATACGTCGGAGACGTATCAAGGCCCATGAAGGAAGCCGGATCCATGACGACAAGTTAGGAATAGGTGGATCCTTGACGTGCGCGGCAATGTAATGTTTCGTAGTTAGACATCTTGTATTCCTGGTAGGACTCTCCGTAGAAACCCTAGATCTGGGCGCCTTTATAAGCCGGATCCTGGGAGCCCTGAGGACAGATCTCGAAGTAGATACGAGACAACCACAACTCATTGTAACAACGCGAAAGCGCCCATATAATTTTAGACAAGCAGCAGTAGACCCTGTCTTCGAGCAGGTGTTCCGAAGCTGGGTAAATCGCGTACCACCATCCCGAGGGCTCTCCGCCCAATGGCCCCTACTTCTTCTCCCGTCCATGAGGATCCCTCCTCTGGAGTACCGTCGAATAGGCAACGACACCTTTTATCCACTTAGAACCCTACTTTTTATGGCTTTCTGCTACTCTTAGTAATACATATATGCCCAAGCAATTCTCTGGAGGTCCTGACGCCAGGTCTCGTCAAGCCACGCTAGAGTACTCCACTTCTCAGGTGCTCATTATCCATAGCGTTCTGTTTTGTTTCTCTTCCTTTCTGCTTTCATATTTCATTTCTTTTTTGCTTTCAGATTTCGTCTTGTTTTGCTTCCTTTATGCTTTCATATTTTAATCGAGCTTGTGTTTATTTTAGATCTAACTCCAAAATTATGGTGGGTAGACCCCTACACAAAGGATAGCGGACCAAACCCCTGTATGAAGGACGATCGGCCAAACTCTATACGAACCACGGGGCCTAACCCTTGCATGAAGGACCACCGACCGAAGTCCTGTACGGAGCACAATGCATGGGCCTGTCATCGGCAAGGTCATCACACATGCCTTGTTGAAGATGGAAAGATCTAGATTTGCAATTAGAAGATTAGTCCTAAATTAGATTGTAGTACGGTAAGTTCAATTAGCTGCTCATCTTGCTCAATTTTGTGAAATCAGCAGCTTGACTACATATTGCTCCAATGTAGTGTAATGAGTTTTATGTGCTGATGAAATACATTATCTTATCTTAATGGAATGGACATGGAAATCTAAACATAATCGATAAACTAATCTAGTAATGTTGACTGTGATTAACTTTTTTTACCGTCCAAAAGATATGGAAACATGTCACAAATAATGTGCCACGTCTTATCTATGCCCGGCAACAAAATCTCACACTACAAGAAAATAGCTAATCAGTGGCGCACTCATATTAGCACCTATATTAGCTAACAGTTAGCAGTGGCACACCAGTGGTGCACCATTGCTATCTGGCTTAGCAGTAGTGCGCCACTACTAGCTTTGTGGTACGCCACTGCTAAAATTTGAAATTTCTGGATCTGGATCTGGCACATTTTTCGAATTTTTTTCGCTAGTTATTTTTCTCGTTTTTGTTGCTCGAATTATTTATCCAATGTTCATTCTCATTTTTCATAGCCTAGCCGCTGGTGAGGATTGAGGATCGATGATGGATGAGAGAGGTAGGAGAGGTGAGGATGGAGGATGGAGGAGAGGATGAAGGGGAGGAGAAAGGCTGGAGGAATGGAGGCCGAAGGGTCGCTGGAGAGGAGGAGGGATGTCGGAGGGTCGTTGATATGTCTCAAACGTATCTATAATTTCTTATGTTCCATGATAGTTTTATGACAATACTCACATGTTTTATACACACTTTACATCATTTATACGCATTTTCCGGCACTAACCTATTAACAAGATGTCGAAGTGCCAGTTCCTGTTTTGTGCTGTTTTTTGTTTCAGAAATCCTACAAAGGAAATATTCTCGGAATTGGACGAAACAAACGCCCAGGGTCTTATTTTTCCACGGAGCTTCCAGAAGACCGAAGAGGATACGAAGTGGGGCCACGAGGCGCCCAAACCATAGGGCGGCGCGACCAACATTGGGCCCGCGCCGGCCTATGGTGTGGGGCCCCTGCGCCTCCACCGACCCTGCCCTTCCGCCTACTTAAACTCTCCGTCGCGAAAACCCTATTACCGGGAGCCACGATACGGAAAAAGTTCCAGAGACGCCGCCGCCGTCAATCCCATCTTGGGGGATTCAGGAGATCGCCTCCAGCACCCTGCCGGAGAAGGGAATCATCTCCCGGAGGACTCTACATCACCATGATCGCCTCCGGACTGATGTGCGAGTAGTTCATCCTTGGACTATGGGTCCATAGCAGTAGCTAGATGGTTGTCTCCTCCTCATTATGCTATCATGTTAGATCTTGTGAGCTGCTTATCATGATCAAGATCATCTATTTGTAATGCTACATGTTGTGTTTGTTGGGATCCGATGAATATGGAATACTATGTCAAGTTGATTATCAATCTATCATATATGTGTTGTTTATGATCTTGCATGCTCTCCGTTGCTAGTAGAGGCTCTAGCCAAGTTGATACTTGTGACTCCAAGAGGGAGTATTTATGCTCGATAGTGGGTTCATGCCTCCATTGAATCTGGGACAGTGACAGAAAGTTCTAAGGTTGTGGATGTGCTGTTGCCACTAGGGATAAAACATCAATGCTTTGTCTAAGGATATCTGTGTTGATTACATTATGCACGATACTTAATGCAATTGTCTGTTGTTTGCAACTTAATACTGGAAGGGGTGCGGACTTTTTAGGCATAGATGCATGCTGGATAGCGGTCTATGTACTTTGTCGTAATGCCCTAAGTAAATTTCCATATTAGTCATCATGATATGTATGTGCATTGTTATGCCCTCTCTATTTTTCAATTGCCCAACTGTAATTTGTTCACCCAACATGCTATTTCTTATTGGAGAGACACCACTAGTGAACTGTGGACCCCGGTCCATTCTTTTACATCTGAATACAATCTAATGCAATCATTGTTCTCTGCTGCTCATTGCAAACAAACATCATTTTCCACACCATACATTTAATCATTTGTTTACAGCAAGCCGGTGAGATTGACAACCTCACTGTTAAGTTGGGGCAAAGTATTTTGATTGTGTTGTGCAGGTTCCACGTTGGCGCCGGAATCCCTGGTGTTGCGCCGCACTACACTCCTCCGCCAACAACCTTCACGTGGCCCTTGACTCCTACTGGTTCGAAAACCTTGGTTTCTTACTGAGGGAAACTTGCTGTTGTACGCATCACACCTTCCACTTGGGGTTCCCAACGGGCGTGTGCTTTACGCGTCAACAAGCTAAATTTCTGGCGCCGTTGCCGGGGAGATCAAGACACGTTGCAAGGGGAGTCTCTCAGATCCAATCTCTTTACTTTGTTTTTGTCTTGCTTTACTTTACTCTATTTACTGCTTTGTTTGCTTTCTATATCAAAAATACAAAAAATTAGTTACTTGCTTTACTTTATTTACTGTCTTGTTTGCGTTCTCCATATCAAAAACACAAAAAAATTAGTTACTTGCATTTACTTTACTTAACTTAGTTTTCTTTATTTACTACTGCTAAAATGGGCACTCCTGAGAATACTAAGTTGTGTGACTTCACAAGCACAAATAATAATGATTTCTTATGCACACCTTGACATGGGCATACCCTTCGGGTACCCATTATTAGTATACCTGGCTCGGCCCAATATGGAGAAGGCCCAACAAGGCAACCCGAAGAAGTAGTCGACTAGGACTCTTGTAAAACCCTAGGCTGGTTGCATATATAAAGCTAGCCAGGGCACCCGAAATAAAGAGGACGACATATGGACATAGAGATAGACAACATAGCTCCGCCGATGGCGACACCATGTAAACATACTGTGATCATATAGTGGATTGCTAGCAGCACGTAGGGATCCTCCACCGAGGGGACCCGAAGCTGGGTACGTCGTGTGCCTAATCTCGACCCCGGAATCTCCATCGTCGCTCTCCCGAAACCCTAGTCTACAATACGCAGGCATTGACGAGTTGATACCTTGTCAATTGGCGCTGTCTGTGGGAATCGCGACGACTGGATTTCGTTATCCGGGCGGGATCCGTCGAGTTCATCATCAGCAATATTCAGATCAGATCAGAGAGGAAAATCGTCGAGAGCCTGTTAGCAATCTTATTCGTCTTCATCGCGTCAAAGAAGAAACCTGTAAAAAAAAGAAGCTCGGACCAGATGGCCGAAAGCAGCGTCGCCAGAAGAACAAGTCACGATTGAAAAGCAGGCTCGACCGCGATCGGCAGTACCATATTCTACCGACTCCATGATTATCCATAGATCAAGTTCCAAGAGAGGATAGAAGCAAAAGCAAGGTTCCGTACAAGATTCAGGCAAAAGGCAGCACCAGATCGGATCCAAATTTCACAAGGCAAAAAAAAAAAGGGGCAGCACCAGATCGGATCAGGAAAGGAGTACATGGCGTCTCGCGCGTACACGTTTATCAGGCCAAGTCCCGATGCATCATCTGGTTCTTATCACATGGTCAGATTCATTATTGGTGTTCCTTCCGCAGCATCTGTACTGGCGTTCCCGTGAAGCAAATCCGTAAAAAAAAAGCAGCATCATCGTATTGCGCCGAGTCTCGCGCAAAGTACTACTCATTGATCGGTCCAAGAAAGAAAGCGAAGAAAAAACAGCGAGGAATAAGTGCCAAAAGGAGAAAGAAAAAAAAAAGACTCTTCACATGATTCAATAGGAAAGAGATACAAGAAGAAAAAGGAAAGTTTTTTGCGCCGTAATATAACTGCAGATCGGAACAAGTTTCGACCGCTTCACCGCGCACACTCGCCACACTCGGGGGCTCGCTTGTCGCGTCGCGGACTCGATATATTCAGGTGCTCACCAGCAGTGAATCCGCCACATCGACTGCGTCTCCTTCATCAAGCACTTCCAGCCAGGCGCCGCGCAACTACATCGACTCTGTTCGCTGCACGACCTGTTTTCACGTCGGGTCCGCCGCAGCTGACAACAAAGCTAAGTTTCCCTCCTCCAAGATTCAATTATTTATTTACTTTTGCCACACCCGAATACTCGGAGCTGCACCATTACAATATTACAGCAAATACACCCAACACTGGGAGCAGTGCCATTACTTTGTTACCACAAATACACTCGATTACTTGGTGAATTTCTTTTCATCGCCTCTGGATTCATCTTCTTCGGCTCCGTGGATTTATTTTCGGCTTAGTGAAATTACCTTCTTCGGATCAGAGGATTCATCTTCTTCGGCTTATTGGATTCTTTTTCATCGGATTCATCTTATAAGATTCATTTATATGAATATTACTGGCTTACTCTTATACAACATTACCCGAGGCGTTTCGGGTCACGGGATTTATCATCGAGGATTATTACTGGATTTATTTTCTTCGGCGGGATCATCTTCTATATTACTGAATTCTTCGGTTCAATGGATTAATCTTCTATAATTATTACTGGAACTATTTTCTTCGGATCAATGGATTCATCTTATATGATATCAGCGGATTCATCTTCTATGGTTATTAATGGATTCTTCGGGTCAATGGATTCATCCTCTATAATATCGATGGACTCATTTTCAATATATGCCCTATATGGCGTAATCTTCAATATGGACTCATTTCAAATACTTCATCTTGGATTTATCTTCATGGACTCATATTATATTATTGACAATGGCTTCATCCTAAATGGCTTCACCTTATAGGACGTTGCGACTCTATCAATTTCTTCCGACACCACGGCTAACACTCGGGGGCTCGACCATGACTTCGCCTTGGGTCGCAACTGCGACACAGCACTCGAAGACTTCATCGCGCGTCGACTCCATCGTACCCAATAAAGCTAAGTGTTCCTTTATCTTACACAAAGTTGATTATCATCTACTTTTGCTGCACCCGATGCTCGGGGGCTGCGCGACATATACTCACTTTGCATATCATCGAATCCGAGCATCTGACACCGCATGCGAAAAAGAGAGTCAAGGAAAAGATAGAAATAGTTTGTTCATTTGTGCAGGAGAAAGCAAATTTCAAAGTATATAAAAGAGCACCCGACGAAATCTTCTTCAGGGAGGAACCCGACGAATTCAAAAAAGCACCCGACGAAATCTTCTTCAGGGAGGAACCCGACGAATTCAAAAAAGCACCCGACGAAATCTTCTTCAGGGAGGAACCCGACGAAGTCAAAAAAGCACCCGACGAAATTGTCTTCAAGAGGGAACCCGACGAATTCAAAAGAGTACCCGACAAAATCTTGAGAGAACCCGAAGAAATTTTATTCAAGGAGAACCCGAAGAATTATCTTCATGGAGGTCCCGAAGAATTATCTCCAAGAAGGTCCCGAAGAATTATCTTCATGGAGGTCCCGAAGAATTATCTTCATAGAGGTCCCGAAGAATTATCTTCATGGAGGTCCCGAAGAATTAGAGAGGACCCGAAGAATTAGGGAGGACCCGAAGAATTAGGGAGGACCCGAAGAAATTTTCCTGAGGGAGGAACTCGACGAAATTATCATCAAGGAGAAACCCATGTAAAAAAAAAAAAAAAAAAAAAAAATAAGAGGAGTAAAAAAAAAAGGGGAGAAAAAAAAAGAGGATGGACAAATCTTCGGGTCCATTGACTCGTCATTTGTTCTGAGCAAGAGCATCGGCGATGTGCCTGACAACAATATAGAAGAACCCAATATATTCGGCTGTCTCATCACGCCCGAGAAAAATATAGAAGAACCCGCAAAATGGGTCATTACATTAGCCGAACAAGGCACTCGACAATATATTCTCAGAACGCCAAAGTTGCGAACAATTTCTGAATGCCGCAAAACTCTGCGAAGGTAAGACCCCAGATCCGTTCTGCTGGGCGTGGCATCGCCGAAGACTGCGCCCTGCTACTTTTATCCGTATCAACAGATACGAAGAAAATCCTAACGGACGCGTTAGGTACCCGATAAACATGACTGGGACTCGACAGAATGGTAAGACCTTAAGCGGCACCTGTCGAAGTTTACACCAGTATCCCGAGATCATGTCCAGGGACGTGATCTTGAAGTAGGTTTTTGCGGATTGCCACTAGAGCAGTTAACTAGTACCTGATCCGTCAGATGAACTAGCCCCAACTACCATTATCCCTGTACAATATAGATATGGATGTCAAATACAAATAGCAACGGCCTGGAGTCGATAAAAAGAGGGTCTGCACCAAGTTATTTATCGAGTAGTACAACTTGAGCCTATGCCTAGGTGCAAGTACCTGCTCATAGGCTCGGGGGCTACTCTTATCAAGAATATAGAATGGCGGGAGCCTTTGATCAAACACAAGTTTTTGCCCAAATGCTCGGGGGCTACTTTGAGAAAAAGAAGAATTCAAGTATGACAAAATAGAAATTGCGGGAGCCTATGATCAAACGCAAGCATTTGTTCATAGCCTCGGGGGCTACACCCATCGGGAGCGCTGTTCGCGCGCCCGACAAATATGAAAAGTTCGAGAAAGAATAACAATATAGCGGCATAAGGTGTGGAGCCTACACCCAAGCACAAGTCCTTGGTTGTAGCCTCGGGGGCTACTCCCATCGGGAGCGCTGGTCGCGCACCCGATAGAAAATAATTTCGACAGCATCTACGACAATCAAGGTTTGTAGACTCAACTCGATTCTACGACTCGAGTGGAGCCTACTCCCATCGGGAGCACATGGATTTCATCAAGTCTTCCAGAAATATAATTAAGTTCTTCATTGAGTAGTACAACTTGAGTCTATGCCCAAGTGCAAGCACTTGCCCATAGACTCGGGGGCTACTCCCATCGGGAGCGCTGCCGCGCACCCGATAATTTCAAGAATCGTCGACATCATCTACGCTACACATGATCTACGACATGAACCTCGCCTTGTATTTTCTTCGACTTCGGAGATGGTTATGCTTAGAGTTTCTACGCAAGTCTTCGACTTCCCTATAAACTCGGGGGCTACTGACATGGGCATACCCTTCGGGTACCCATTATTAGTATACCTGGCTTGGCCCAATATGGAGAAGGCCCAACAAGGCAACCCGAAGAAGTAGTCGACTAGGACTCTTGTAAAACCCTAGGCTGGTTGCATATATAAAGCTAGCCAGGGCACCCGAAATAAAGAGGACGACATATGGACATAGAGATAGACAACATAGCTCCGCCGATGGCGAAACCATGTAAACATAATGTGATCATATAGTGGATTGCTAGCAGCACGTAGGGATCCTCCACCGAGGGGACCCGAAGCTGGGTACGTCGTGTGCCTAATCTCGACCCCGGAATCTCCATCGTCGCTCTCCCGAAACCCTAGTCTACAATACGCAGGCATTGACGAGTTGATACCTTGTCACACCTATTGCTCCACCTGCTGCTAAAGCAGAATTTTATGAAATTAAACCTGCTTTCCTAAATCTTGTTATGGGAGAGCAATTTTCTGGTGTTAGTTCTAATGATGCTGCTGCCCATTGATACGTCTCCAACGTATCTATAATTTCTGATGTTCCATGCTTGTTTTATGACAATACCTACATGTTTTGTTCACACTTTATGATGATTTTATGCGTTTTCCGGAACTAACCTATTGACGAGATGCTGAAGTGCCAGTTGCTGTTTTCTGCTGTTTTTGGTTTCAGAAATCCTACAAAGGAAATATTCTCGGAATCGGACGAAATCAATGCCCAACATCTTATTTTCCCCGGAACCTTCCAGAAAGTCAAAGGGGGACCAGAGGGGAGTGATACGTCTCCGACGTATCGATAATTTCTTATGTTCCATGCCACATTATTGATGATATCTACATGTTTTATGCACACTTTATATCGTTTTTATGCGTTTTCCGGAACTAACCTATTGACGAGATGCCGAAGGGCCAGTTGTTGTTTTCTGCTGTTTTTGGTTTCAGAAATCCTAGTAAGGAAATATTCTCGGAATCGGACGAAATCAACGCCGAAGATCTTAGAATCCCCGGAAGCATCCAGAACACACGAGAGGGACCAGAGGGGGGCCACAGGGGGCCCAGATGATAGGCCGGCGCGGCCCAGGCCCTGGCCGTGCCGCCTTATGGTGTCGTCGCCTCGTTGACCTTCTGACGCCGCCTCTTCGCCTATTTAAGCCCCCTCGACCTAAAACTTCGATACGGAAAAAGCCACGGTACGAGAAACCATCCAGAGCCGCCGCCATCGTGAAGCCAAGATCTGGGGGACAGGAGTCTCTGTTCCGGCACGCCCCCGGGATGGGGAAGTGCCCCCGGAAGGCTTCCCCATCGACACCGCTGCCATCTCCACCGCCATCTTCATCACCGCTGTTGTCTCCCATGAGGAGGGAGTAGTTCTCCATCGAGGCTCGGGGCTGTACCGGTAGCTATGTGGTTAATCTCTCTCCTATGTACTTCAATACAATGATCTCATGAGCTGCTTTACATGATTGAGATTCATATGAGTTTTGTATCACAATTCATCTATGTGCTACTCTAGTGATGTTATTAAAGTACTCTATTCCTCCTGCATGATGTAATGTGGACAGTGTGTGCATCATGTAGTACTTGGCGTAGTTTATGATTGTGATCTCTTGTGGATTATGAAGTTAACTATCACTATGATGGTATTGATGTGATCTATTCCTCCTTTCATAGTGTGATGGTAGTAGTGTGCATGCTATGTTAGTACTTGGTTTGGTTGTGTTGATCTATCTTGCACTCTAAGGTTATTTAAATATGAATATCGAATATTGTGGAGCTTGTTAACTCCGGCATTGAGGGTTCGTGTAATCCTACGCAATGGTGTTCATCATCCAACAAGAGAGTGTAGAGTATGCATTTATCTATTCTGTTATGTGATCAAAGTTGATTGTGTCCACTAGTGAAAGTATGATCCCTAGGCCTTGTTCCTAAATACTACTATCGCTGCTTGTTTACTGTATTACTACGTTACTACTGCTGCGTTACTACTGCTTGTTTACTGTCCTGGGCAAAGCACTTTTCTGGTGCCGTTGCTACTGCTCATACTTATTCATACCACTTGTATTTCACTATCTCTTCACCGAACTAGTGCACCTATTAGGTGTGTTGGGGACACAAGAGACTTCTTGCTTTGTGGTTGCAGGGTTGCATGAGAGGGATATCTTTGACCTCTTCCTCCCTGAGTTCGATAAACCTTGGGTGATCCACTTAAGGAAAAACTTGCTGCTGTTCTACAAACCTCTGCTCTTGGAGGCCCAACACTGTCTAAAAGAATAGAAGCTCCCGTAGACATCAAGCTATTTTCTAGCGCCGTTGCCGGGGAGGAAAGGTAAAAGGCACTCATACTCCGGTTCCAGGTAACAGTACTTTTCTGGCGCCATTGTGTGTGTGCTCGAAGCTATTTCCTTTAGATCCTGCAATTGCATCTTTTTGTTTCTTGTTTACACTAGTTAGGCATAATGGAAAACAACAAAAATATGAGAGATCTTTATGAACTTTATCTTGAATTAGGACATGATGTGTTTGAAGAGAGAATTAAAAAACCCATGGAACTTTATATGCATGCAAATGGGAATGTTATTAATATGAATGCTTTAAACACTATTGTTGCTAATGCTATGGAAAATTCTAAGCTTGGGGAAGCTGGTTTTAATGAGCATGATCTTTTTAGTCCCCCGAGCATGGAGGAGAAAATTTACTTTGATGATACTTTGCCTCCTATTTATGATGATTATAATGATAGTAGTCTTTTGGTACCGCCTGTTATGGAGGATAAATTTGATTATGATTACAATATGCCTCCTACATTTGATGATGAGAATAATAATGACAGCTACTTTGTTGAATTTGCTCCCACTACAACTAATAAAATTGACTATGCTTATGTGGAGAGTAATAATTTTATGCATGAGACTCATGATAAGAATGATTTATGTGATAGTTATATTGTTGAGTTTTCTCATGATGCTACTGAAAGTTATTATGAGAGAGGAAAATATGGTTGTAGAAATTTTCATGTTACTAAAACACCTCTCTATGTGCTGGAATTTTTGAAGCTATACTTGTTCTATCTTCCTATGCTTGTTACTTTGCTCTTCATGAACTTGTTTACTTACAAGATTCCTATGCATAGGAAGCATGTTAGGCTTAAATGTGTTTTGAATTTGCCTCTTGATGCTCTCTTTTGCTTCAAATACTATTTCTTGCGAGTGCATCATTAAAACTGCTGAGCCCATCTTAATGGCTATAAAGAAAGAACTTCTTGGGAGATAACCCATGTGTTTATTTTGCTACAGTATTTTGTTTTTTATTTGTGTCTTGGAAGTTGTTTACTACTGTAGCAACCTCTCCTTATCATAGTTTAGTGTTTTGTTGTGCCAAGTAAAGTCGTTGATAGTAAAGTTCATACTAGATTTGGATTACTGCGCAGAAACAGATTTCTTTGATGTTACGAATCTGGGCAAAATTCTCTGTAGGTAACTCAGAAAATTATGCCAATTTACGTGAGTGATCCTCAGATATGTACGCAACTTTCATTCAATTTGAGCATTTTCATTTGAGCAAGTCTGGTGCCTCAATAAAATTCGTCAATACGAACTGTTCTGTTTTGACAGATTCTGCCTTTTATTTCGCATTGCCTGTTTTGTTATGTTCGATGGATATTTCGATTCCATTGACTTTCAGTAGCTTTGGGCAATGTCCAGAAGTGTTAAGAATGATTGTGTCACCTCTGAACATGTGAATTTTAATTATGCACTAACCCTCTAATGAGTTGTTTCGAGTTTGGTGTGGAGGAAGTTTTCAAGGGTCAAGAGAGGAGGATGATACAATATGATCAAGAAGAGTGAAAGCTCTAAGCTTGGGGATGCCCCGGTGGTTCATCTCTGCATATTTCAAGAAGACTCAAGCATCTAAGCTTGGGGATGCCCAAGGCATCCCCTTCTTCATCGACAAATTATCAGGTTCCTTCTCTTGAAACTACATTTTTATTCGGTCACATCTTATGTACTTTACTTGGAGCGTCTGTATGTTTCTTGTTTTTGTTTTTGTTTGAATAAATGCTTGTGTGGGAGAGAGACACGCTCCGCTGGTTCGTATGAACACATGTGTTCTTAGCTTTTAATGTTCATGGCGAAGGTTGAAACTGCTTCGTTAACTGTTATATGGTTGGAAACGGAAAATGCTACATGTAGTAATTTGTAAAATGTCTTGGATAATTTGATACTTGGCAATAGTTGTGCTCTTGTTTAAGCTCTTGCATCATATACTTTGCACCTATTAATGAAGAAATACATAGAGCTTGCTAAAATTTGGTTTGCATAATTGGTCTCTCTAAAGTCTAGATAATTTCTAGTATTGAGTTTGAACAACAAGGAAGACGGTGTAGAGTCTTATAATGTTTACAATATGTCTTTTATGTGAGTTTTGCTGCACCGCTTCATCCTTGTGTTTGTTTCAAATAGCCTTGCTAGCCTAAACTTTGTATCGAGAGGGAATACTTCTCATGCATCCAAAATACTTGAGCCAACCACTATGCCATTTGTGTCCACCATACCTACCTACTACATGGTATTTCTCCGCCATTCCAAAGTAAATTGCCTGAGTGCTACCTTTAAAAAATTCAAAATTTATTACCTCTGATTTGTGTCAATGTTTTATAGCTCATGAGGAAGTATGTGGTGTTTATCTTTCAATCTTGTTGGGCAACTTTCACCAATGGAGTAGTGGCTTCATCCGCTTATCCAATAATTTTGCAAAAAGAGCTGGTAATGGGATTCCCAGTCCCAAATTAATTAACAAAAATAGACACTCCTCCATGGTATGTGATTGTTGGACGGCACCCGAAGGATTCGGTTAGCCATGGCTTGAGAAAGCAAAGGTGGGGAGGAGTGTCATCATAATAAAACTAAAATAAAAAGGCACTCCTTCATGGTATGAGATTGTTGGCAGGCACCCGAGGATTCAGTTAGCCATGGTTTGTGAAAGAAAGGTTGGAAGGAGTGCCACACAAAAATAAAATAAAATGGGAGCCGCTCTTTGAAGGTTTGTCTGGCAAGGGGGTTAGAGTGCCCACTACCATTCGTTGACAACAACAAACACCTCTCAAAATTTTACTTTTATGCTCTCTATATGTGATACGTCTCCGACGTATCGATAATTTCTTATGTTCCATGCCACATTATTGATGTTATCTACATGTTTTATGCACACTTTATGTCATATTCGTGCATTTTCTGGAACTAACCTATTAACAAGATGCCGAAGTGCCAGTTGCTGTTTTTGGTTTCAGAAATCCTAGTAAGGAAATATTCTCGGAATTGGACGAAATCAACGCCCAGGGGCCTATTTTTCCACGAAGCTTCCAGAAGTCCGAAGACGAAACGAAGTGGGGCCACAGGGTGCCCAAACCCTAGGGCGGCGCGGCCCCCCTGGCCGCGCCGGCCTATGGTGTGGGGCCCCTGTGCCCCCTCCTGACTTGCCCTTCCGCCTACTTAAAGCCTCCGTGACGAAACCCCCAGTACCGAGAGCCACGATACGGAAAACCTTCCAGAGACGCCGCCAACGCCGATCCCATCTCGGGGGATCCAGGAGATCGCCTCCGGCACCCTGCCGGAGAGGGGAATCATCTCCCGGAGGACTCTACGCCGCCATGGTCGCCTCCGGAGTGATGTGTGAGTAGTCTACCCCTGGACTATGGGTCCATAGCAGTAGCTAGATGGTTGTCTTCTCCCCATTGTGCTTCATTGTCGGATCTTGTGAGCTGCCTAACATGATCAAGATCATCTATCTGTAATTCTATATGTTGCGTTTGTTGGGATCCGATGAATAGAGAATACTTGTTATGTTGATTATCAAAGTTATATCTATGTGTTGTTTATGATCTTGCATGCTCTCCGTTACTAGTAGATGCTCTGGCCAAGTAGATGCTTGTAACTCCAAGAGGGAGTATTTATGCTCGATAGTGGGTTCATGCCTGCATTGACACCTGGGACAGTGACAGAAAGTTCTAAGGTTGTGTTGTGCTGTTGCCACTAGGGATAAAACATTGATGCTATGTCTAAGGATGTAGTTGTTGATTACATTACGCACCATACTTAATGCAATTGTCTGTTGCTTTGCAACTTAATACTGGAGGGGGTTCGGATGATAACCTGAAGGTGGACTTTTTAGGCATAGATGCAGTTGGATGGCGGTCTATGTACTTTGTCGTAATGCCCAATTAAATCTCACTATACTCATCATGATATGTATGTGCATGGTCATGCCCTCTTTATTTGTCAATTGCCCAACTGTAATTTGTTCACCCAACATGCTGTTTATCTTATGGGAGAGACACCTCTAGTGAACTGTGGACCCCGGTCCAATTCTCTTTACTGAAATACAATCTACTGCAATACTGTTTTACTGTTTTCTGCAAACAATCATCTTCCACACAATACGGTTAATCCTTTGTTACAGCAAGCCGGTGAGATTGACAACCTCACTGTTTCGTTGGGGCAAAGTACTTTGGTTGTGTTGTGCAGGTTCCACGTTGGCGCCGGAATCCCTGGTGTTGCGCCGCACTACATCCCGCCGCCATCAACCTTCAACGTGCTTCTTGGCTCCTCCTGGTTCGATAAACCTTGGTTTCTTTCTGAGGGAAAACTTTCTGCTGTGCGCATCATACCTTCCTCTTGGGGTTCCCAACGAACGTGTGAGTTACACGCCAGCAAGCTAGATTTCTGGCGCCGTTGCCGGGGAGATCAAGACACGCTGCAAGGGGAGTCTCCACTTCTCAATCTCTTTTCTTTGTTTTTGTCTTGCTTAGTTTTATTTACTACTTTGTTTGCTGCACTAAATCAAAATACAAAAAAATTAGTTGCTAGTTTTACTTTATTTGTTATCTTGTTTGCTATATCGAAAACACAAAAAAAATTAGTTACTTGCATTTACTTTATCTAGTTTGCTTTATTTACTACTACTAAAATGAGTAATCCTGAAGTTGAAGTTCGTACGTTTAAGCAACGAGGGGGAGAATGTTTGAGAGATGCTTGGTATAGAATTAGTGATGCCCATAATAGATGCACTAAGAAACACTCCACCATTATTTTACTCAGGAATTTTTATGTTGGTATCTCTAGCTGGAATAGATATGTTCTTGATAGTCTCGCAAAAAGTGACTTCCTAAGTACTCCTGCATTAGAAGCTAGTTGCATTATTGAGAGTTTATTTGGAATACCCCCTGTTGATAAAGTTAAAACTGAAATCTCTCTTGAAGATGTTATGAAAAAATTGGAAACCATAGAGAAAAAATTTCCAAGTATTGAAGCTAAATTGGAAATGTTACTTGATAAAACTGATGAACTTGATAAATCCTTAGGAGGAATTGATGAAAGAATTAGTGTCCTAGAAACTTGTGTTGTCCATGATGATCAAATCAATAGGATTGATGAACTTGAAAAAGCTATGGGAACCTTGGGTTCAACATTTTCTTCTCTTAAATACAAGGAGAAAGCTTATGTGGGTAAAGAGCAAAAGTTTATGTATGTCTCTAAAGTGCCTAAACCAAAGAAGTATTATTATAGGCCTAAAATTGACAAAACCCTTAGTACCACTGCGGATGGGGGAGCTCATAATAATGATACACCACCCTCCGATAATACTTGATACACACTTTCTGCGCCTAGCTGAAAGGCGTTAAAGAAAAGCGCTTATGGGAGACAACCCATGTTTTTACCTACAGTACTTTGTTTTTATTTTGTGTCTTGGAAGTTATTTACTACTGTAGCAACCTCTCCTTATCTTAGTTTTGTGTTTTGTTGTGCCAAGTAAAGCCGTTGATAGAAAAGTAAGTACTAGATTTGGATTACTGCGCAGTTCCAGATTTCTTTGCTGTCACGAATCTGGGTCCACCTCCCTGTAGGTAGCTCGGAAAATTAAGCCAATTTACGTGCATGATCCTCAGATATGTACGCAACTTTCATTAAATTTGAGCATTTTCATTTGAGCAAGTCTGGTGCCATTTTAAAATTCGTCAATACGAACTGTTCTGTTTTGACAGATTCTGCCTTTTATTTCGCATTGCCTCTTTTGCTATGTTGGATGAATTTCTTTGATCCACTAATGTCCAGTAGCATTATGCAGTATCCAGAAGTGTTAAGAATGATTGTGTCACCTCTGAATATGTTAATTTTTATTGAGCACTAACCCTCTAATGAGTTGTTTCGAGTTTGGTGTGGAGGAAGTTTTCAAGGATCAAGAGAGGAGTATGATGCAACATGATCAAGGAGAGTGAAAGCTCTAAGCTTGGGGATGCCCCGGTGGTTCACCCCTGCATATATTAAGAAGACTCAAGCGTCTAAGCTTGGGGATGCCCAAGGCATCCCCTTCTTCATCGACAACATTATCAGGTTCCTCCCCTGAAACTATATTTTTATTCCATCACATCTTATGTGCTTTTTCTTGGAGCGTCGGTTTGTTTTTGTTTTTGTTTTGTTTGAATAAAATGGATCCTAGCATTCACTTTATGGGATAGAGACACGCTCCGCTGTAGCATATGGACAAGTATGTCCTTGGTTTCTACTCATAGTATTCATGGCGAAGTTTCTCCTTCGTTAAATTGTTATATGGTTGGAATCGGAAAATGATAGATGTAGTAATTGCTATTAATGTCTTGGGTAATGTGATACTTGGCAATTGTTGTGCTCATGATTAAGCTCTTGCATCATATGCTTTGCACCCATTAATGAAGAAATACATAGAGCATGCTAAAATTTGGTTTGCATATTTGGTTTCTCTAAGGTCTAGATAATTTCTAGTATTGAGTTTGAACAACAAGGAAGACGGTGTAGAGTCTTATAATGTTTTCAATATGTCTTTTATGTGAGTTTTGCTGCACCGGTTCATCCTTGTGTTTGTTTCAAATAAGCCTTGCTAGCCTAAACCTTGTATCGAGAGGGAATACTTCTCATGCATCCAAAATACTTGAGCCAACCACTATGCCATTTGTGTCCACCATACCTACCTACTACATGGTATTTTCTGCCATTCCAAAGTATATTGCTTGAGTGCTACCTTTAAAATTCCATCATTCACCTTTGCAATATATAGCTCATGGGACAAATAGCTTAAAAACTATTGTGGTATTGAATATGTAATTATGCACTTTATCTCTTATTAAGTTGCTTGTTGTGCGATAACCATGTTCACTGGGGACGCCATCAACTATTCTTTGTTGAATTTCATGTGAGTTGCTATGCATGTCCGTCTTGTCTGAAGTAAGAGCGATCTACCACCTTATGGTTAAGCATGCATATTGTTAGAGAAGAACATTGGGCCGCTAACTAAAGCCATGATCCATGGTGGAAGTTTTAGTTTTGGACATATATCCTCAATCTCAAATGAGAAAATTATTAATTGTTGTTACATGCTTATGCATAAAAGAGGAGTCCATTATCTGTTGTCTATGTTGTCCCGGTATGGATGTCTAAGTTGAAGAATAATCAATAGCGAGAAATCCAATGCGAGCTTTCTCCTTAGACCTTTGTACAAAGCGGCATAGAGGTACCCCTTTGTGACACTTGGTCAAAACATGTGCATTGTGATGATCCGGTAGTCCAAGCTAATTAGGACAAGGTGCGGGCACTATTAGTACACTATGCATGAGGCTTGCAACTTATAAGATATAATTTGCATGATACATATGCTTTATTACTACCGTTGACAAAATTGTTTCATGTTTTCAAAATCAAAGCTCTAGCACAAATATAGCAATCGATGCTTTTCCTCTATGGAGGACAATTCTTTTACTTTCAATGTTGAGTCAGTTCACCTATTTCTCTCCACCTCAAGAAGCAAACACTTGTGTGAACTGTGCATTGATTCCTACATACTTGCTTATTGCACTTATTATATTACTCTATGTTGACAATATCCATGAGATATACATGTTACAAGTTGAAAGCAACCGCTGAAACTTAATCTTCTTTTGTGTTGCTTCAATGCCTTTACTTTGAATTATTGCTTTATGAGTTAACTCTTATGCGAGACTTATTGATGCTTGTCTTGAAGTGCTATTCATGAAAAGTCTTTGCTTTATGATTCACTTGTTTACTCATGTCATATACATTGTTTTGATCGCTGCATTCACTACATATGCTTTACAAATAGTATGATCAAGATTATGATGGCATGTCACTCCGTAAATTATCTGTGTTATCGTTTTACTGCTCGGGACGAGCAGAACTAAGCTTGGGGATGCTGATACGTCTCCGACGTATCGATAATTTCTTATGTTCCATGCCACATTATTGATGTTAGCTCCATGTATTATGCACACTTTCGGTGAGATGCGTGCCTTTTCTAGAACTCACCTAGTAACAAGATGCCGAAGTGCCGATTCTTTGTTTTCTGCTGTTTTTGGTTTCAGAAATCCTAGTAAGGAAATATTCTCGGAATTGGATGAAATCAACGCCCAGGGGCCTATTTTTCCACGAAGCTTCCAGAAGTCCGAAGACGAAACGAAGTGGGGCCACAGGGTGCCCAAACCCTAGGGCGGCGCCCCCCCCCCCTGGCCGCGCCGGCCTATGGTGTGGGGCCCCTGTGCCCCCTCCTGACTTGCCCTTCCGCCTACTTAAAGCCTCCGTGACGAAACCCCCGGTGCGAGAGCCACGATACGGAAAACCTTCCGTAGACGCCGCCAACGCCGATCCCATCTCGGGATCCAGAGATCACCTCCGGCACCCTGCCGGAGAGGGGAATCATCTCCCGGAGGACTCTACGCCGCCATGGTCGCCTCCGGAGTGATGTGTGAGTAGTCTACCCCTGGACTATGGGTCCATAGCAGTAGCTAGATGGTTGTCTTCTCCCCATTGTGCTTCATTGTCGGATCTTGTGAGCTGCCTAACATGATCAAGATCATCTATCTGTAATTCTATATGTTGCGTTTGTTGGGATCCGATGAATAGAGAATACTTGTTATGTTGATTATCAAAGTTATATCTATGTGTTGTTTATGATCTTGCATGCTCTCCGTTACTAGTAGATGCTCTGGCCAAGTAGATGCTTGTAACTCCAAGAGGGAGTATTTATGCTCGATAGTGGGTTCATGCCTGCATTGACACCTGGGACAGTGACAGAAAGTTCTAAGGTTGTGTTGTGCTGTTGCCACTAGGGATAAAACATTGATGCTATGTCTAAGGATGTAGTTGTTGATTACATTACGCACCATACTTAATGCAATTGTCTGTTGCTTTGCAACTTAATACTGGAGGGGGTTCGGATGATAACCTGAAGGTGGACTTTTTAGGCATAGATGCAGTTGGATGGCGGTCTATGTACTTTGTCGTAATGCCCAATTAAATCTCACTATACTCATCATGATATGTATGTGCATGGTCATGCCCTCTTTATTTGTCAATTGCCCAACTGTAATTTGTTCACCCAACATACTGTTTATCTTATGGGAGAGACACCTCTAGTGAACTGTGGACCCCGGTCCAATTCTCTTTACTGAAATACAATCTACTGCAATACTGTTTTACTGTTTTCTGCAAACAATCATCTTCCACACAATACGGTTAATCCTTTGTTACAGCAAGCCGGTGAGATTGACAACCTCACTGTTTCGTTGGGGCAAAGTACTTTGGTTGTGTTGTGCAGGTTCCACGTTGGCGCCGGAATCCCTGGTGTTGCGCCGCACTACATCCCGCCGCCATCAACCTTCAACGTGCTTCTTGGCTCCTCCTGGTTCGATAAACCTTGGTTTCTCTCTGAGGGAAAACTTGCTGCTGTGCGCATCATACCTTCCTCTTGGGGTTCCCAACGAACGTGTGAGTTACACGCCATCAATATGTTTTCAAAACCAAAGCTCTAGCACAAATATAGCAATCGATGCTTTCCTCTTTGAAGGACCTTTCTTTTACTTTTATTGTTGAGTCAGTTCACCTATCTCTCTCCATCTCAAGAAGCAAACACTTGTGTGAACTGTGCATTGATTCCTACATACTTGCATATTGCACCTATTATATTACTATGCATTGACAGCTATCCATGAGATATACATGTTACAAGTTGAAAGCAACCGCTGAAACTTAATCTTCCATTGTGTTGCTTCAATGTCTTTACTATGAATTTATTGCTTTATGAGTCAACTCTTATGCAAGACTTATTGATGCTTGTCTTGAAAGTACTATTCATGAAAAGTCTTTGCTTTATGATTCATTTGTTTACTCATGTCATTTACCATTGTTTTGATCGCTGCATTCATTACATATGCTTACAATAGTATGATCAAGGTTATGATGGCATGTCACTCCAGAAATTATCTTTGTTATCGTTTACCTGCTCGGGACGAGTAGAAACTAGGCTTGGGGATGCTGATACGTCTCCGACGTATCGATAATTTCTTATGTTCCATGCCACATTATTGATGATATCTACATGTTTTATGCACACTTTATATCGTTTTTATGCGTTTTCCGGAACTAACCTATTGACGAGATGCCGAAGGGCCAGTTGCTGTTTTCTGCTATTTTTGGTTTCAGAAATCCTAGTAAGGAAATATTCTCGGAATCGGACGAAATCAACGCCGAAGATCTTAGAATCCCCGGAAGCATCCAGAACACACGAGAGGGACCAGAGGGGGGCCACAGGGGCCCCAGATGATAGGCCCGGCGCGGCCCAGGCACTGGCCGCGCCGCCTTATGGTGTCGTCGCCTCGTTGACCTTCTGACGCCGCCTCTTCGCCTATTTAAGCCCCCTCGACCTAAAACTTCGATACGGAAAAAGCCACGGTACGAGAAACCATCCAGAGCCGCCGCCATCGCGAAGCCAAGATCTGGGGGACAGGAGTCTCTGTTCCGGCACGCCGCCGGGACGGGGAAGTGCCCCCGGAAGGCTTCCCCATCGATACCGCTGCCATCTCCACCGCCATCTTCATCACCGCTGCTGTCTCCCATGAGGAGGGAGTAGTTCTCCATCGAGGCTCGGGGCTGTACCGGTAGCTATGTGGTTAATCTCTCTCCTATGTACTTCAATACAATGATCTCATGAGCTGCTTTACATGATTGAGGTTCATATGAGTTTTGTATCACAATTCATCTATGTGCTACTCTAGTGATGTTATTAAAGTACTCTATTCCTCCTGCATGATGTAATGTGGACAGTGTGTGCATCATGTAGTACTTGGCGTAGTTTATGATTGTGATCTCTTGTGGATTATGAAGTTAACTATCACTATGATGGTATTGATGTGATCTATTCCTCCTTTCATAGTGTGATGGTAGTAGTGCGCATGCTATGTTAGTACTTGGTTTGGTTGTGTTGATCTATCTTGCACTCTAAGGTTATTTAAATATGAATATCGAATATTGTGGAGCTTGTTAACTCCGGCATTGAGGGTTCGTGTAATCCTACGCAATGGTGTTCATCATCCAACAAGAGAGTGTAGAGTATGCATTTATCTATTCTGTTATGTGATCAAAGTTGAGAGTGTCCACTAGTGAAAGTATGATCCCTAGGCCTTGTTCCTAAATACTGCTATCGCTGCTTGTTTACTGTTTTACTACGTTACTACTGCTTGTTTACTGTCCTGGGCAAAGCACTTTTCTGGTGCCGTTGCTACTGCTCATACTTATTCATACCACTTGTATTTCACTATCTCTTCGCCGAACTAGTGCACCTATTAGGTGTGTTGGGGACACAAGAGACTTCTTGCTTTGTGGTTGCAGGGTTGCATGAGAGGGATATCTTTGACCTCTTCCTCCCTGAGTTCGATAAACCTTGGGTGATCCACTTAAGGGAAACTTGCTGCTGTTCTACAAACCTCTACTCTTGGAGGCCCAACACTGTCTACAAGAATAGAAGCTCCCGTAGACATCAGGGAGCCGTGGGGGCCCCACACGTGTGGGCGGCGCGGCCCGGGGGGGCGCGCCCCCCTACTGTGTGGCTGCCCCGCAGCCCCTCCGACTCCGCCTCTTCGCCTATAAGTTGCCTCCTGACCTAAATCTTCGACACCGATTGACGAAACCCGAGAAAACCTTCCAGAGCCACCGCCATCGCGAAGCCAAGATCTGGGGGACAAAAGTCTCTGTTCCGGCACGCCGCCGGGACGGGGAAGTGCCCTCGGAAGGCATCTCCATCAACACCACCGCCATCTTCATCACCGCTGCTGTCTCCCATGAGGAGGGAGTAGTTCTCCCTCGAGGCTAAGGGGCTGTACCGGTAGCTATGTGGTTAATCTCTCTTCCATGTACTTCAATACAATGATCTCATGAGCTGCCTTACATGATTGAGATTCATATGAGCTTTGTATCACTATTACTCTATGTGCTACTCTAGTGATGTTATTAAAGTACTCTATTCCTCCTTCATGATGTAATAGTGACAGTGTGTGCATCATGTAGTACTTGGCGTAGTTTATGATTGTGATCTCTTGTAGATTATGAAGTTAACTATTACTATGATGGTATTGATGTGATCTATTCCTCCTTTCATAGTATGATGGTGACAGTGTGCATGCTATGTTAGTACTTGGTATAGTTGTGTTGATCTATCATGCACTCTAAGGTTATTTAAATATGAATATCGAATGTTGTGGAGCTTGTTAACTCCGGCATTGAGGTGCTCTTGTAGCCCTGCACAATTAGTGGTGTTCATCATCCAACAATAGAGTGTAGAGTGGTTTTATTATGTGATCAATGTTGAGAGTGTCCACTAGTGAAAGTATGATCCCTAGGCCTTGTTTCCAAATACTGAAATCATCGCTTGTTTACTGTTCTACTGCATCTGTACTTCCTGCAATATTACCACCATCAAGTGCACGCCAGTCGTAGCCAGCAAGCTATTTTCTGGCGCCGTTACTACTGCTCATATTCATTCATACCACATGTATTTCACTATCTCTTCGCCGAACTAGTGCACCTATACATTTGACAAGTGTATTGGGTGTGTTGGGGACACACGAGACTTCTTGTATTGTGGTTGCAGGGTTGCTTGAGAGGGATATCTTTGACCTCTTTCTCCCTGAGTTCGATAAACCTTGGGTGATCCACTTACGGGAAAACTTGCTGCTGTTCTACAAACCTCTGCTCTTGGAGGCCGCGTGAGTAGACATCAAGCTATTTTCTGGCGCCGTTGCCGGGGAGGAAAGGTAAAAGGTACTCACACTCCGGATCTCGGCAGCTAAGCTATTTTCTGGGTGAGTGCTCGAAGCTATTTCCTTTAGATCCTGCAATTGCATATTTTTGTTTCTTGTTAAACACTAGTAAGGCATAATGGAAAACAGCTGTGAGCTTTTTAATCTATTTCCTGAGTTAAGACATAAATGGTGTGTTGCAAAAATTGAAAAACCTATGGAACCTTATTTGCATGCTAATGGCAATGTTATTAGTATGAATACTTTGAACACCATTGTTGCTAATGATATTGAAAATTCTAAGCTTGGGGAAGCTGGTTTTGATGAGCATGATATTTTTAGTCCCCCAAGCATTGAGGAGAAAATTTTCTTTGATGATACTTTGCCTCCTATTTATGATGATTATAATGATAGTGGTCTTTTGGTGCCACCTACTATGGAGAGTAAATTTAATTATGATTACAATATGCCTCCTATATTTGATGACGAGAATAATAATGATAGCTACTTTGTTGAGTTTGCTCCCACTACTAATAAAACTGATTATGCTTATGTTGGGAGTAGTAATAATTTTATGCATGAGACGCACGATAAGAATGTTTCATTTGATAGTTATATTGTTGAGTTTGCGCATGACACTATGAAAGTAATTATGAGAGAGGAAAATATGGTTGTAGAAATTTTCATGTTACTAAAACACCTCTCTTTTTGCTGAAAATCTTGAAGTTGCACTTGTCTAGTTTTCCTATGCTTATTGCATTATGCCTACATGACTTGTTTCTTTACAAGATTCCTTTTTATAGGAAGCATGTTAGGCTTAAATTTGTTTTGAATTTGCTTCTTGATGCTCTCTTTTGCTTCAACTCTCATCTTTATGAGTGCATCATTTAAATAGCTGAGCCCATCTTAATGGCTATAAAGAAAGCACTTCCTGGGAGATAACCCATGTGTTTATTTTACTACAGTAATTTTGTTTTATATTTGAGTCTTGGAAGTTGTTACTACTGTAGCAACCTCTCCTTATCTTTATTTTATTGCATTGTTGTGCCAAGTAAAGTCTTTGATGGCAAGGTTCATACTAGATTTGGATTACTGCACAGAAACAGATTTCTGTCTGTCACGAATTTGGGCAGTGTTCTCTGTAGGTAACTCAGAAAAATCTGCCAATTTACGTGAGTGATCCTCAGATATGTACGCAACTTTCATTCAATTTGAGCATTTTCATCTGAGCAAGTACAGTGCCTCTAAAAAATTCGTCTTTACGGACTGTTCTGTTTTGACAGATTCTGCCTTTTATTTCGCATTGCTTTTTTGCTATGTGGGATGGATTTTTTGTTCCATTAACTTCCAGTAGCTTTGTGCAATGTCTAGAAGTGTTAAGAATGATTGTGTCACCTCTGAACATGTGAATTTTTGATTATGCACTAACCCTCTAATGAGTTTGTTTTGAGTTTGGTGTGGAGGAAGTTTTCAAGGGTCAAGAGAGGAGGATGATATAATATGATTAAGAAGAGTGAAAAGTCTAAGCTTGGGGATGCCCCCGTGGTTCATCCCTGCATATTTTAAGAAGACTCAAGCATCTAAGTTTGGGGATGCCCAAGGCATCCCCTTCTTCATCGACAACATTATCAGGTTCCTCTAGTGAAACTATATTTTTTATTTCATCATATCTTATGTACTTTACTTGGAGCGTCTGTGTGCTTTTATTTTCGTTTTGTTATTCTCTGAATAAATGCTTGTGTGGGAGAGAGAAACGCTCCGCTGGTTCATATGAACACATGTGTTCTTAGCTTTTAATGTTCATGGCGAAGGTTGAAACTGCTTCGTTAATTGTTATATGGTTGGAAACAGGAAATGCTACATGTGGTAAATGGTATAATGTCTTGAATAATTTGATACTTGGCAATTGTTGTGCTCATGATTAAGCTCTTGCATCATATACTTTGCACCTATTAGTGAAGAAATACATAGAGCTTGCTAAAATTTGGTTTGCATGATTGGTCTCTCTAAGGTCTAGATATTTTCTAGTAAGGGTTTGAACAACAAGGAAGACAGTGTAGAGTCTTATAATGCTTGTAATATGTTCTTATGTGAGTTTTGCTGTACCGGTTCATACTTGTGTTTGTTTCAATTAACCTTGCTACCCTAAGCCTTGTATTGAGAGGGAATACTTCTCGTGCATCCAAATCCTTGAGCCAAACACTATGCCACTTGTGTCCACCATACCTACCTACTACATGGTATTTCTCCGCCATTCCAAAGTAAATTGCTTGAGTGCTACCTTTAAATTTCCATTCTTTGTCTTTGCAATATATAGCTCATGGGACAAATGGCCTAAAAACTATTGTGGTATTGAATATGTACTTATGTATCTTATTTCTTATTAAGTTGCTTGTTGAGCGATAACCATGTTCCTGGGGACGCCATCAACACTTTGTTGAATATCATGTGAGTTGCTATGCATGTTCGTCTTGTCTGAAGTAAGGGCGATTTACCATGAGTTGAATGGTTAGAGCATGCATATTGTTAGAGAAGAACATTGGGCCGCTAACTAAAGCCATGATCCATGGTGGAAGTTTCAGTTTTGGACAACAATCCTCAATCTCTTATGAGAATATTATTTGTTGCTGAATGCTTATGCATTAAAGAGGAGTCCATTATCTGTTGTCTATGTTGTCCCGGTATGGATGTCTAAGTTGAGAATAATCAAAAGCGAGAAATCCAATGCGAGCTTTCTCCTTAGACCTTTGTACAGGCGGCATAGAGGTACCCCTTTGTGATACTTGGTTAAAACATATGTATTGCAATGATAATCCAGGTAATCCGAGCTAATTAGGACAAGGTGCGGGCACTATTGGTAATCTATGCATGAGGCTTGCAACTTGTAGGATATAATTTACATAATACATATGCTTTATTACTACCGTTGACAAAATTGTTTCTTGTTTTCAAAATAAAAGCTCTAGCACAAACATAGCAATCAATGCTTACCTCTGCGAAGGGCCATTCTTCTACTCTTATGTTGAGTCAGTTTACCCGTTTCTTTCTGTCTTAGAAGCAAACACTTGAGTTAACTGTGCATTGATTCCTACATACTTGCATATTGCACTTATTATATTACTTTGCATTGACAACTATCCATGAGATATACATGTTACAAGTTGAAAGCAACCGCTGAAACTTAATCTTCCTTTGTGTTGCTTCAATGCCTTTATTTAGAATCTATTGCTTTATGAGTTAACTCTTATGAAAGACTTATTGATGCTTGTCTTGAAAGTACTATTCATGAAAAGTCTTTGCTATATGATTCAGTTGTTTAATCATTGTCTTTACCATTGCTTTGAATCGCTGCATTCATCTCATATGCTTTACAATAGTATGATTAAGATTATGTAGGTAGCATGTCACTTCATAAATTATCTTTTATCGTTTACCTACTCGAGGACGAGTAGGAACTAAGCTTGGGGATGCTGATACGTCTCCAACGTATCTATAATTTCTGATGTTCCATGCTTGTTTTATGACAATACCTACATGTTTTGTTCACACTTTATGATGATTTTATGCGTTTTCCGGAACTAACCTATTGACGAGATGCCGAAGTGCCAGTTGCTGTTTTCTGCTGTTTTTGGTTTCAGAAATCCTAGAAAGGAAATATTCTCGGAATCGGACGAAATCAATGCCCAACATCTTATTTTTCCCGGAACCTTCCAGAAAGTCAAAGGGGGACCAGACAGGAGCCCTAGGGGCCCCACACATGTGGGCGGCGCGGCCCAGGGGGGGCGCGCCCCCCTACTGTGTGGCTGCCCCGCTGCCCCTCCGACTCCGCCTCTTCGCCTATAAGTTGCCTCCTGACCTAAATCTTCGACACCGATTGACGAAACCCGAGAAAACCTTCCAGAGCCGCCGCCATTGCGAAGCCAAGATCTGGGGGACAGAAGTCTCTGTTCTGGCACGCCGCCGGGACGGGGAAGTGCCCCCGGAAGGCATCTCCATCAACACCACCGCCATCTTCATCACCGCTGCTGTCTCCCATGAGGAGGGAGTAGTTATCCCTCGAGGCTAAGGGGCTGTACTGGTAGCTATGTGGTTAATCTCTCTTCCATGTACTTCAATACAATGATCTCATGAGCTGCCTTACATGATTGAGATTCATATGAGCTTTGTATCACTATTACTCTATGTGCTACTCTAGTGATGTTATTAAAGTACTCTATTCCTCCTTCATGATGTAATGGTGACAGTGTGTGCATCATGTAGTACTTGGCGTAGTTTATGATTGTGATCTCTTGTAGATTATAAAGTTAACTATTACCATGATGGTATTGATGTGATCTATTCCTCCTTTCATAGTATGATGGTGACAGTGTGCATGCTATGTTAGTACTTGGTATAGTTGTGTTGATCTATCATGCACTCTAAGGTTATTTAAATATGAATATCGAATGTTGTGGAGCTTGTTAACTCCGGCATTGAGGTGCTCTTGTAGCCCTACACAATTAGTGGTGTTCATCATCCAACAATAGAGTGTAGAGTGGTTTTATTATGTGATCAATGTTGAGAGTGTCCACTAGTGAAAGTATGATCCCTAGGCCTTTTTTCCAAATACTGAAATCATCGCTTGTTTACTGTTCTACTGCATCTGTACTTCCTGCAATATTACCACCATCAACTGCACGCCAGTTGTAGCCAGCAAGCTATTTTCTGGCGCCGTTACTACTGCTCATATTCATTCATACCACCTGTATTTCACTATCTCTTCGCCGAACTAGTGCACCTATACATCTGACAAGTGTATTGGGTGTGTTGGGGACACAAGAGAATTCTTGTATTGTGGTTGCAGGGTTGCTTGAGAGGGATATCTTTGACCTCTTTCTCCCTGAGTTCGATAAACCTTGGGTGATCCACTTAAGGGAAAACTTGCTGCTGTTCTACAAACCTCTGCTCTTGGAGGCCCAACACTGTCTACAGGAAAAGAAGCGTGAGTAGACATCAAGCTATTTTCTGGCGCAGTTGCCGGGGAGGAAAGGTAAAAGGTACTCACACTCCGGATCTCGGCAACTAAGCTATTTTCTGGGTGAGTGCTCGAAGCTATTTCCTTTAGATCCTGCAATTGCATATTTTTTGTTTCTTGTTAAACACTAGTAAGGCATAATGGAAAACAGCTGTGAGCTTTTTAATCTATTTCCTGAGTTAAGACATAAATGGTGTGTTGCAAAAATTGAAAAACCTGTGGAACCTTATTTGCATGCTAATGGCAATGTTATTAGTATGAATACTTTGAACACCATTGTTGCTAATGATATGGAAAATTCTAAGCATGCATGACTGAATTTTTCTTTGCGGAACATATTGGATTCAGCTGCTGGAGGTACTTTTATGTCCATCACCTTGGGAGCCGCAACAAAGCTTCTTGATAATATGATGATCAACTACTTTGAATGGCACACGGAAAGGACTCCACAAGGTAAGAAGGTAAATTTCGTTGAAGAAACCTCTTCCTCGAGTGATAAGATTGATGATATTATGTCTATGCTTGTTAATGGTAGATCTAATGTTGATCCTAATAATGTTCATTTAGCTTCATTGGTTGCTCAAGAAGAGCACGTTGATGTGAACTTAATTAAAAATAATAATTTCAACAACAATGCTTATAGGAATAATTCTGGTAACAACTATAGGCCATATCTTGATAGTGGTAATCCTTATGGTAATTCTTATGGTAGATCTGTTTTGCCTAATGAGGAAAAGATGCTAGAAATTGAAAGAGCTATTAAGAGCTTTATGCAATCACAATATGAGCAAAATCAATTGTTTACTAAAACTATGAATGAACAATCTGCCTTGTTGAAAAATATAGGAAATCAACTTGGAAATTTGAATATGGAGATTTCTGGTTTGCAAACTAAGCTTTCAAATGCTGAAAACCGAATCTCATACATGTTTGAGTCACAATATTCTTTAATTAATAAAATGGCTGCTAAACCTGAGGATAATGATAACAAAAATTTTACTACAGCAAACGCTATCCAAGTTTGAATTAATGAAAATATTAGATTGATGGCTGAATTGCATGCTAGGTGGGAAAGAGAAGAAAAATTTGCTAAAGAGAATAATGTAGCTAAAGTTTGGACTATTACCACCACTAGTAATGTTGATGCTTCACATGTTGCTAAACTTCCTACTATCAATGGTAAAATAATTGGTGTTATCAATGTTTGTACTCCTAATGCAAAGCGTGCAAAACTGCCTGAAACTGCTAAAACTGCTGAAACTACTTGTGATAAAACTGCTGAAATTTTTCAGAACATTGGGGACAATGATCCCATTGCTTTAGATCATAATGGTTTAGATTTTGATGATTGTCATATCTCTGAAGTTATTAAGTTCTTACAAAAACTTGCTAGAAGTCCCAATGCTAGTGCTATAAATTTGGCCTTTACAAAACATATTACAAATGTTCTCATTTAAGCTAGAGAAGAGAAACTAAAACTTGAAACTTCTATTCCTAGGAAGTTAGAAGATGGTTGGGAGCCCATCATTAAGATGAAGGTCAATGATTTTGACTGTAATGCTTTATGTGAGCTTGGTGCAAGTATTTCTGTTATGCCTAAGAAACTCTATGATATGCTTGACTTGCCACCATTGAAAAATTGTTATTTGGATGTTAATCTCGCTGATAATTCTACAAAGAAACCTTTGGGGAGGATTGATAATGTTCGCATTACGGTTAACAATAACCTTGCCCCCGTTGATTTTGTTGTCTTGGATATTGAATGCAATGCATCTTGTCCCATTATTTTGGGAAGACCATTTCTTCGAACTGTTGGTGCTATTATTGATATGAAGGAAGGGAATATTAAGTATCAATTTCCTCTCAAGAAAGGTATGGAACACTTCCCTAGGAAGAGAATGAAGTTACCTTATGATTCTATTATTAGAACAAATTATGATGTTGATGCTTCATCTCTTGATAATACTTGATTTACACTTTCTGCGCCTAGCTGAAAGGCGTTAAAGAAAAGCGCTTATGGGAGATAACCCATTATTTTACTTCTGCACTTTTGTTTTATATTTGAGTCTTGGAAGTTGTTACTACTGTAGCAACCTCTCCTTATCTTTATTTTATTACATTGTTGTGCCAAGTAAAATCTTTGATAGTAAGGTTGATACTAGATTTGGATTACTGCGCAGAAACAGATTTCTTTCTGTCACGAATTTGAGTCGCCCCCTCTGTAGGTGACTCAGAAAAATCTGCCAATTTACGTGAGTGATCCTCAAATATGTACGCAACTTTCATTCAATTTGAGCTTTTTCATCTGAGCAAGTTAAGTGCCTCCAAAAAATTCGTCTTTACGCACTGTTCTGTTTTGACAGATTCTGCCTTTTAATTCACATCGCCTGTTTTGCTATGTTGGATGGATTTCTTTGTTCCATTAACTTCCAGTAGCTTTGTGCAATGTACAGAAGTGTTAAGAATGATTATGTCACCTCTGAATATGTGAATTTTTGATTATGCA
Organism: Lolium perenne; assembly: GCF_019359855.2. Taxonomy (NCBI): domain Eukaryota; kingdom Viridiplantae; phylum Streptophyta; class Magnoliopsida; order Poales; family Poaceae; genus Lolium; species Lolium perenne. The sequence continues at coordinate 281,769,292 of NC_067250.2, forward strand.
CTAACCCTCTAATGAGTTTGTTTTGAGTTTGGTGTGGAGGAAGTTTTCAAGGATCAAGAGAGGAGGATTATACAATATGATCAAGAAGAGTGAAAAGTCTAAGCTTGGGGATGCCCCCGTGGTTCATCCCTGCATATTTCAAGAAGACTCAAGCATCTAAGCTTGGGGATGCCCAAGGCATCCCCTTCTTCATCGACAAATTATCAGGTCACCTCTAGTGAAACTATATTTTTATTCCGTCACATCTTATGTGCTTGATGTCTACTCACGCTTCTTTTCCTGTAGACAGTGTTGGGCCTCCAAGAGCAGAGGTTTGTAGAACAGCAGCAAGTTTTCCCTTAAGTGGATCACCCAAGGTTTATCGAACTCAGGGAGGAAGAGGTCAAAGATATCCCTCTCATGCAACCCTGCAACCACAAAGCAAGAAGTCTCTTGTGTCCCCAACACACCTAATAGGTGCACTAGTTCGGCGAAGAGATAGTGAAATACAGGTGGTATGAATAAATATGAGCAGTAGTAACGGCGCCAGAAAATACTTGATGCTACAACTGGCGTGTGGTTGATGGTGGAAATATTGCAGGTAGTAGAGATGCAGTAAAACAGTAAACAAGTGATGATTGCAGTATTTGGAAACAAGGCCTAGGGATAATACTTTCACTACTGGACACTCTCAACATTGATCACATAACAGAATAAATAAATGCTATACTCTACACTCTCTTGTTGGATGATGAACACCACTAATTGCGTAGGATTACACGAACCCTCAATGCCGGAGTTAACAAGCTCCACAATATTCGATATTCATGTTTAAATAACCTTAGAGTGCACGATAGATCAACACAACTAAACCAAGTACTAACATAGCATGCACACTGTCACCTTCACACTATGAAAGGAGGAATAGATCACATCAATACTATCATAGCAATAGTTAACTTCATAATCTACAAGAGATTACAATCATAACCTACGCCAAGTACTACACGATGCACACACTGTCACCATTACACCGTGGAGGAGGAATAGACTACTTTAATAACATCACTAGAGTAACACATAGATGAATAGTGATACAAAACTCATATGAATCTCAATCATGTAAGGCAGCTCATGAGATTATTGTATTGAAGTACATAGGAGAGAGATTAACCACATAGCTACCGGTACAGCCCCTTAGCCTCGATGGAGAACTACTCCCTCCTCATGGGAGACAGCAGCGGTGATGAATATGGCGGTGGTGTCGATGGAGGAGCCTTCCGGGGGCACTTCCCCATCCCGGCGGCGTGCCGGAATAGAGACTCCTGTCCCCCAGATCTTGGCTTCGCGATGGCGGCGGCTCTGGAAGGTTTCTCGTACCGTAGCTTTTCCGTCTCGAAGATTTAGGTCAGGGACCTTTAAATAGGCGAAGAGGCGGAGTCGGAGGGCTGACGAGGCGACGACACAGTAGGGGGCGCGGCCTACCCCCTGGCCGCGCCAGCCTGTCATCTGGGGCCCCCAGGGCTCCCCTCTGGCGGCTCTCGGGTGTTCTGGAAGCTTCGTGGGATTTTAAGATCCTGAGCGTTGATTTCGTCCAATTCCGAGAATATTTCCTTACTAGGATTTCTGAAACCAAAAACAGCAGAAAACAGGAACTGGCACTTCGGCATCTCGTCAATAGGTTAGTTCCGGAAAACACATAAAATCATCATAAAGTGTGAACAAAACATGTAGGTATTGTCATAAAACAAGCATGGAACATAAGAAATTATCGATACGTCGGAGACGTATCAGCATCCCCAAGCTTAGTTCCTACTCGTCCTCGAGTAGGTAAACGATAACAAAGATAATTTCTGAAGTGACATGCTACCAACATGATCTTAATCATACTATTGTAAAGCATATGAGATGAATGCAGCGATTCAAAGCAATGATAAAGACAATGATTAAACAACTGAATCATATAGCAAAGACTTTTCATGAATAGTACTTTCAATACAAGCATCAATAAGTCTTGCATAAGAGTTAACTCATAAAGCAATATTTTCAAAGTAAAGGCATTGAAGCAACACAAAGGAAGATCAAGTTTCAGCGGTTGCTTTCAACTTGTAACATGTACATCTCATGGATATTGTCAATGCAAAGTAATATAATGAATGCAAATACGCAAGTATGTAAGAATCAATGCACAGTTGACACAAGTGTTTGCTTCTAAGATGGAAGAAAGTAGGTAAACTGACTCAACATAAAGTAAAAGAAAGGCCCTTCACAGAGGGAAGCATTGCTATATTTGTGCTAGAGCTTTGGTTTTGAAAACAAGAAACAATTTTGTCAATGGTAGTAATAAAGCATATGTATCATGTAAATTATATCTTACAAGTTGCAAGCCTCATGCATAGTATACCAATAGTGCCCGCACCTTGTCCTAATTAGCTCGGATTACCTGGATTATCATCGCAATACATATGTTTTAACCAAGTATCACAAAGGGGTACCTCTATGCCGCCTGTACAAAGGTCTAAGGAGAAAGCTCGCATTGGATTTCTCGCTTTTGATTATTCTCAACTTAGACATCCATACCGGGACAACATAGACAACAGATAATGGACTCCTCTTTAATGCATAAGCATTTAGCAACAATTAATATTCTCATATGAGATTGAGGATATTTGTCCAAAACTGAAACTTCCACCATGAATCATGGCTTTAGTTAGCGGCCCAATGTTCTTCTCTAACATTATGCATGCTCTAACCATTCAACTCATGGTAAATCGCCCTTACTTCAGACAAGACGGACATGCATAGCAACTCACATGATATTCAACAAAGCGTTGATGGCGTCCCCAGGAACATGGTTATCGCACAACAAGCAACTTAATAAGAGATAAAGTGCATAAGTACATATTCAATACCACAATAGTTTCTAGGCTATTTGTCCCATGAGCTATATATTGCAAAGATAAAGAATAGAAATTTTAAAGGTAGCACTCAAGCAATTTACTTTGGAATGGCGGAGAAATACCATGTAGTAGGTAGGTATGGTGGACACAAATGGCATAGTGTTTGGCTCAAGGATTTTGGATGCATGAGAAGTATTCCCTCTCGATACAAGGTTTAGGCTAGCAAGGTTGTGTAAAGCAAACACAAGTATGAACCGGTGCAGCAAAACTCACATAAAAGACATATTGTAAGCATTATAAAACTCCACACCGTCTTCATTGTTGTTCGACCCTTACTAGAAATTATCTAGACCTTAGAGAGACCAATTATGCAAACCAAATTTTAGCAAGCTCTATGTATTTCTTCACTAATAGGTGCAAAGTATATGATGCAAGAGCTTAATCATGAGCACAACAATTTCCAAGTATCAAGTTATTCAAGACATCATACCAATTACTACATGTAGCATTTTCCGTTTCCAACTATATAACAATGAACGAACCAGTTTCAACCTTCGCCATGAACATTAAAAGCTAAGAACACATGTGTTCATATGAACCAGCGGAGCGTGTCTCTCTCCCACACAAGCATTTATTCAAACAAAAACAAAAATAAAAAAAACAGACGCTCCAAGTAAAGTACATAGGATGTGACCGAATAAAAATATAGTTTCAAGGGAGGAACCTGATAATTTGTTGATGAAGAAGGGGATGCCTGGGGCATTCCCAAGTTTAGATGCTTGAGTCTTCTTGAAATATCCAGGGATGAACCACGGGGGCATCCCCAAGCTTAGAGCTTTCACTCTCCTTGATCATATTGTATCATCCTCCTCTCTTGACCCTTGAAAACTTCCTCCACATAAAACTCAAAACAACTCATTAGAGGGTTAGTGCATAATCAAAAACTCACATGTTCATAGGTGACACAATCATTCCTAACACTTCTGGACATTGCCTAAAGCTACTGGAAGTTTATGGAACAAAGAAATCCATCCCACATAGCAAAAGAGGCAATGCGAAATAAAAGGCAGAATCTGTCAAAACAGAACAGTCCGTAAAGAAGAATTTTAAAGAGGCACCAGACTTGCTCAAATGAAAATGCTCAAATTGAATGAAAGTTGCGTACATATCTGAGGATCACACACAAAAATTGGTAGATTTTTCTGAGTTACCTACAGAGAACACTGCCCAAATTCGTGACAGACAGAAATCTGTTTCTGCGCAGTAATCCAAATCTAGTATCAACCTTGCTATCAAAGACTTTACTTGGCACAACAATGCAATAAAATAAAGATAAGGAGAGGTTGCTACAGTAGTAATAACTTTCAAGACACAAATATAAAACAAAATTACTGTAGTAAAAAACACATGGGTTATCTCCCAAGAAGTTCATTCTTTATAGCTATTAAGATGGGCTCAGCAGTTTTAATGATGCACTCGCAAGAAATAGTATTTGAAGCAAAATTGAGCATCAAGAAGCAAATTCAAAACAACTTTAAGCCTAACATGCTTCCTATGAAAAGGAATCTTGTAAACAAACAAGTCATGTAGGCATAATGCAATAAGCATAGGAAAACTAGACAAGCTCAACTTCAAGATTTTTAGCATATAGAAGGTGTTTTAGTAACATGAAAATTTCTACAACCATATTTTCCTCTCTCATAATAATGTCCAGTTGTCACATCCCAAAATTCTCCAAATTTTGGAATGTGAAATAAAAATAAAATCTAAGCTTGTTTGTTTGTCTTGGTTGAAAAATTGACAAGAAACTAAAACTTTCTAAAAAGTTTTTCCAAAAATGAAGTTTTCAAATACATGCATTGCATCCATAAGCATCATGGCATCTTTGCATTCACTAGGAAATTTTTATTGAACTTTAAATCTATAATGAAACTTTAAACCCGAAGGAATGCAAATAAAACCATATAGGCCGGTGTGCCAAATTCGAAGTTATCAAAATATTTTAAAAGAGGTTCCAAAATATTCTTCACTGAATAAGGAATCCAATAATAGTTTATATGAATTTTTCTGACTTGATTTGATTTAGTTTTGATGAAATATGGTTGTCAAATTAATTCCCAGTTTCTATTTCAGAAAACTAATTAAATAAATAAAATAAAAATAAAAAAAGGGGAACGGGAATCTGGCCAGGCCAACTCTAATGAGCCAGCCCAGCCAGGCCGCACACACGCACGCCCGAGAAAGCAATCGAGGCAACGAACTGGCCAACAGCAGCGTAACGTTTCATTTCTTTTCTTTCCTCACCAGCGGGCCCCACTGCCACATCACCATCGTCTTCAAGTTCCAGCGAAGAGACAATGCACGCACGACGCTACGTTTTCAGTTTCTGTGCATTTCCTCCCCAATTGATTTCGGGCGTTTTAAGCCACCATTTGACGCACCGATTCTTCCTACTTAAGCTCCATTCCCTACTCTTCATTTCCCCCCAAACGGCACACCTAGAGAGCCCCCAGGCTGCTCGAATTTTGCCTCGCAACTCCGCGGTACGGCCGCAGTATATCGTCGAATTCGGTGAGCTCAGTCCACGGTTTGATATCTAATTTCTTCCAAACCTCCTATTTCTTCATTGCGCACGTCTCAGTCTTTGTATCATGAATTTTGGTGCACCACAGCGACGGCGCCATCTTCGTCTGTGAGCACGTCGGCGGGACAGTTTACCGGCGAGCGACTGCGCACTAGTGAGAAAGCCCGGACGTAAAAACTCATCGTCGATTTCAGCTCGTACACTACATCACGGACGCCAAGGACCACGCAGCGACTCCGTTCAGGAACGAGTTCAATCGAGGGACCTCGTCTGTTTCATATACGTGAGCTGCCCCTTCATATTTGTTTTCTCATTTTGTTCCTATTCCTTGCAACCATAGGATCTAGATCCTAAGGCTGATATCTGATCACTTAGATGAAGGGGTATGCACCAATCAGAATCAGCCATCTGACATATGTGTTCTAATTTTCGAATTTTGGACAGAGAAACATAGAAACTTCGGAAAATCATATCTTTAGTTTCGTTTATCCAAATTTAGCAAACTTTATATCCATGAATTCATAAAAACGTGTAGAATACAATAGACACATAATATTGCACTTTTGCATCATATTTTTACACAGTTTTTGCAGAAACTCAAATAGAGTATTTTGGCTATATAAATAGTTCTACAAATTATTTTGAAGTAATTCCTTTTGCATTTAGCAGAGATTTGAACCCCCTGTACAGTAGCATTAGAAAATAAAAATGTTACCTATACATTTCTCTTGTAGTATTTGTTTAGTGTTGTAGATCTTTTCTAATGATAGGAAATGTTTTTAATTATTAATTCAACACTAAAATTTTGCCATGACATCATGCATATAGTTGACAACTAGATAACATGTTAAGTGTGTTGATCATATTTAATCCACATATTGCATACATATTTTATTTGTGGTTGACTATAGGTTGCTATGTGTTTATGGAGTGAAAATCTTGTTTGTAGATTGTGGTTGTGCTGATTGCAACGAGTGTTTCTGCGAAGAGTGTACCAACTCCTCATCTCACCAAGGCAAGTGACACACACCAAAAGTCCCAGTTTTAATTCTTGCACCGTAGTGTTTTTATAGTAGACATGTCTAAGGTTTATGCTTTTTGCTTGCTATTAAATCCTAGTAGTTTAGCTACACCACTCCTAGACTCCCTTAGCCGCCATTAAATTTAGTTGTTACCTGCTATGCCATGAAAAAAGTTTTGATAGAATTTAAGGAAAAACAACTAAGTTTAATGAATTACCTGGGTGAATGGTGGAGTTATGGAGAGGGTGGCTGTATCAGGGGGCAAGACCCTGGTGCTAGTGCACACTTGCGGAAAGTCACCCAGGCTTAAAGAGATTGTAGACAAACCTTGCTCATTAGCTTTCCGTACAACCACATGCTACTATGGCTCTGGCTTGACAAAGTATGTTGTATGAACCCGGATCCTAGGGGCCAGGTGGTGGTAGAGGGATAATGTAGGTGGAACGGGGCCCTTAGGGAATGGTTCGGGTGATTACACACAGAAGGTCTCGGCCACGGTCTGCACCTGTCCTCTGAGCAAAATGTGCATCGAGGTAGAAGGATTGACCTGGCCATGTGGGTAAAGGTGTACAACCTCTCGAGAGTGTAAAATCTAAGTACTTAGCCGTGTCCCCGGTTACGGACAATTTGAGCGAACTGACAAGGCACATGTTCGAAGATCTCCTCATCCCAATTTCTTAAATAAAATTTGAATGGGTGAACAAGGGTAGGAAGGTACATTGGGGCTTTACCAATGCTACTGTTAATTTGGTACATTGGGGTTTTACCAATGTTACTGGTAATTAGATTGAAAGAAAATGTTTTGATAAAAGATAGGGAAAAACTGGCTTTATGCAAATCATACCTGAGCTCTACCAGCCAAATGTACACTTAAGTGTTAGGTTGCCATTTGAGTCCACCATAGTGTCATCTTGCCAATACATTCAAAGTATTGACCATTCGTGGCTGTAACTTTTCATGTTGCAGATGTTTTGAAAGACGAGTGAGTTACGAAGTTTAGGGTTACGAGTCTATCCTCGACATGCTCGCCTGTGGCACATGAAGACGAAGGACTCCATGCTGTCTATGTTTATTCGTTGTGAAACTCTGATGATATGGTAGCCTTGTGCTATGCAATTTGTAATCATTTATGTAAATTCTGGATCATACGATGTAATAAAGACCTTTGTTTCTTGGTATTACATCTTGTACTGTGTGTGCTAGCGATTGATCCAGGGACTAGCTCAGATACGCACAGAGATCGGCACCTTTAAAGGTGAGGTCGCTACACCAGTAGCATCATGAGCAAACTCAACAATATAACTATCACATAAAGCATTCTTATCACGAGTCTCATGCATAAAATAATTATTACTCTCCACATAAGCATAATCAATTTTATTAGTTGTAGTGGGAGCAAATTCAACAAAGTAGCTATCATTATTATTCTCATCATCAAATATAGGAGGCATATTGTAATCATAATCAAATTTATCCTCCATAACAGGCGGCACCAAAAGGCTACTATCATTATAATCATCATAAATAGGAGGCAAAGTATCATCAAAGAAAATTTTCTCCTCAATGCTTGGGGGACTAAAAAGATCATGCTCATCAAAACCAGCTTCCCCAACTTAGAATTTTCCATATCATTAGCAACAAGGGTGTTCAAAGTATTCATACTAATATGTTCCATGGGTTTTTTAATTTTCGCATCAAACCATCCATGTCTTAACTCAGGAAATAATTTTAAAACCTCACTGTTGCTTTCCATTATGCCAAACTAGTGTAAAACAAGAAACAAAAAGATGCAATTGCAGGATCTAAAGGAAATAGCTTCGAGTACTTACAATGGCGCCGGAAAATAGCTTAGTAGCCGAGATCCGGAGTGTGAGTACCTTTTACCTTTCCTCCACGGCAACAGCGCCAGAAAACAGCTTGATGTCTACTCACGCTTCTTTTCCTGTAGACAGTGTTGGGCCTCCAAGAGCATAGGTTTGTAGAACAGCAGCAAGTTTTCCCTTAAGTGGATCACCCAAGGTTTATCGAACTCAGGGAGGAAGAGGTCAAAGATATCCCTCTCATGCAACCCTGCAACCACAAAGTAAGAAGTCTCTTGCGTCCCCAACACACCTAATAGGTGCACTAGTTCGGCGAAGAGATAGTGAAATACAGGTGGCATGAATAAATATGAGCAGTAGTAACGGCGCCAGAAAATACTTGATGCTACAACTGGCGTGTGGTTGATGGTGGAAATATTGCAGGTAGTACAGATGCAGTAAAACAGTAAACAAGTGATGATTGCAGTATTTGGAAACAAGGCCTAGGGATAATACTTTCACTACTGGACACTCTCAACATTGATCACATAACAGAATAAATAAATGCTATACTCTACACTCTCTTGTTGGATGATGAACACCACTAATTGCGTAGGATTACACGAACCCTCAATGCCGGAGTTAACAAGCTCCACAATATTCGATATTCATGTTTAAATAACCTTAGAGTGCACGATAGATCAACACAACTAAACCAAGTACTAACATAGCATGCACACTGTCACCTTCACGCTATGAAAGGAGGAATAGATCACATCAATACTATCATAGCAATAGTTAACTTCATAATCTACAAGAGATTACAATCATAACCTACGCCAAGTACTACACGATGCACACACTGTCACCATTACACCGTGGAGGAGGAATAGACTACTTTAATAACATCACTAGAGTAACACATAGATGAATAGTGATACAAAACTCATATGAATCTCAATCATGTAAGGCAGCTCATGAGATTATTGTATTGAAGTACATAGGAGAGAGATTAACCACATAGCTACCGGTACAGCCCCTTAGCCTCGATGGAGAACTACTCCCTCCTCATGGGAGACAGCAGCGGTGATGAATATGGCGGTGGTGTCGATGGAGGAGCCTTCCGGGGGCACTTCCCCGTCCCGGCGGCGTGCCGGAACAGAGACTCCTGTCCCCCAGATCTTGGCTTCGCGATGGCGGCGGCTCTGGAAGGTTTCTCGTACCGTAGCTTTTCCGTCTCGAAGATTTAGGTCAGGGACCTTTAAATAGGCGAAGAGGCGGAGTCGGAGGGCTGACGAGGCGACGACACAGTAGGGGGGCGCGGCCCACCCCCTGGCCGCACCAGCCTGTCATCTGGGGCCCCCAGGGCTCCCCTCTGGCGGCTCTCGGGTGTTCTGGAAGCTTCGTGGGATTTTAAGATCATGGGCGTTGATTTCGTCCAATTCCGAGAATATTTCCTTACTAGGATTTCTGAAACCAAAAACAGCAGAAAACAGGAACTGGCACTTCGGCATCTCGTCAATAGGTTAGTTCCGGAAAACACATAAAATCATCATAAAGTGTGAACAAAACATGTAGGTATTGTCATAAAACAAGCATGGAACATAAGAAATTATCGATACGTCGGAGACGTATCAGTGCTTTACTTGGAGCGTCTGTATGTTTTTATTTTTGTTTGTGTTTGAATAAAATCGGATCCTAGCATTCTTTGTGTGGGAGAAAGACACGCTCCGCTGTTTCATATGAACACTGGTGTTCTTAGCTTTACTTTTAATGTTCATGGCGAAGGTTGAAAATTCTTCGTTCATTGTTATATGGTTGGAAACAGAAAATGCTTCATGTGGTAATTTGTATATTGTCTTGAATAATTTCATACTTGGTAATTGTTTTGCTCAAATAGATCATGTTTAAGCTCTTGCATCATGTACTTTGCACCTATTATTGAAGAACTACCATAGAGCTTGTTAAAATTTGGTTTGCATGATTGGTCTCTCTAAAGTCTAGATATTTTCTGGTAAGGTGTTTGAACAACAAGGAAGACAGTGTAGAGTCTTATAATGCTTGCAATATGTTCTTATGTAAGTTTTGCTGTACCGGTTCATACTTGTGTTTGCTTCAAACAACCTTGCTAGCCCAAAGCCTTGTATTGAGAGGGAATACTTTTCGTGCATCCAAATCCTTGAGCCAAAACCTATGCCATTTGTGTCCACCATACCTACCTACTACGTGGTATTTCTCTGCCATTCCAAAGTAAATTACTTGAGTGCTACCTTTAAAACTTCATTCCTTGTCTTTGCAATATATAGCTCATGGGAAAATATCCTTAAAAACTATTGTGGTAAAGAATGTAGCTTATGTATCTTATTTCTTATAAGTTGCTTGTTGAGCGGTAACCATGTTTCTGGGGACGCCATCAACTATTTCACCTTTGTTGAATATCATGTGAATTGCTATGCATGTTCGTCTTGTCTGAAGTAAGGGTGATTTATCATGATCAAATGGTTTGAGTATGCATATTGTTAGAGAAGAACATTGGGCCGCTAACTAAAGCCATGTATCATGGTGGAAGTTTCAGTTTGGACATCAATCCTCAATCTCTTATGAGAATATTATCTGTTGTTGAATGCTTATGCATTAAAGAGGAGTCCATTATCTGTTTTCTATGTTGTCCCGGTATGGATGTCCTAAGTTGAGATCTATCAAAAACGAGAAATCAAATGCGATCTATCTCCTTGGACCTTTGTACAGGCGGCATAGAGGTACCCCTTTGTGACACTTGGTTGAAACATATGCTATGCAATGATAATCCATGTAAATCCAAGCTAATTAGGACAAGGTGCGAACACTATTGGTATTCTATGCATGAGGCTTGCAACTTATAGGATGTCTTATGCATAACACATATGAATTATTACTACCGTTGACAAAATTGTTTCTATGTTTTCAAAATGAAAAGCTCTAGCACAAAAATAGTAATCCATGCTTCCCTCTGCGAAGGGCCATTCTTTTACTTTATGTTGAGTCAGTTTACCTACTTCTTTCTATCTTAGAAGCAAACACTTGTGTCAACTGTGTGCATTTATTCCTACATACTTGCTTATTTGCATTCATCATATTACTTTGTGTTGACAATTATCCATGAGATATACATGCTGAAGTTGAAAGCAACTGCTGAAACTTATATCTTCATTTGTGTTGCTTTAAAACTTTCTACTAAGAATTTATTGCTTTATGAGTTAACTCCTATGCAAGTCTTATTGATGCTTGTCTTCAAAGTACTATTCATGAAAGTCTTTGCTATATGATTCAGTTGTTTAGTCATTGTCTTTACCATTACTTCGAATCACTTCATTCATCTCATATGCTTTACAATAGTATTGATCAAGATTATGATAGCATGTCACTTCAGAAATTATCCTTGTTATCATTTACCTACTCGAGGGCGAGTAGGAACTAAGCTTGGGGATGATTGATACGTCTCAAACGTATCTATAATTTCTTATGTTCCATGCTAGTTTTATGACAATACTCACATGTTTTATACACACTTTACATCATTTATACGCATTTTCCGGCACTAACCTATTAACAAGATGCCGAAGCGCCAGTTCCTGTTTTGTGTTGTTTTTGGTTTCAGAAATCCTAAAAAGGAAATATTCTCGGAATTGGACTAAACAAACGCCTAGGGTCTTATTTTTCCACGGAGCTTCCAGGAGACCGAAGAGGATACGAAGTGGGGCCACGAGGCGCCCAAACCATAGGGCGGCGCGACCAGCATTCGGCTTTCTTGCGGGCCGCTTCACTTTGCTCCAGTTTTTGAGCAAGTGCGTTGGCACGTTTGTTGGCCTCTGCAAGTTTCTCTGTCGAAATAAAAAAGAAAAAAGAAAGGTCAAAAAAAGTTGCGACAAATGACAGGAGCAAGAAGTCAAAAACAACGACAGCAAAAAAGTTATTACCTTCGGTTCTGCTGGCATACTCACGGTACCCAATGAATTGGGATCCGATGCGGATCAGCTCTTTGATCATGGGCTAACAAAGAAGAACAAAGAAAGAGAAACATCGGTATGAAGAAAGAGTGAAGGCGTGAAAAAGCAAAATAGAGGAAATATAGATATCGGCAAGAAAATTAAAAACTTACATCATCCAAGAGCAGAGTAGAAGAGCTACCCAATTGAGGGGCAGGCTCAATGATCGTTTCAATCCTTGTCCTTTTTGGTAAAGGAGCAAGGGGGCTTGATGGCGGAGTAGTGGTGACGACGTCTCGTTGAGGAGGCGAGGATTCTTCGCCTTCAATTAGCGTATCCGAGGCAAGTAAAGTATGTGACGTGCTCGTCCGAGAAGCGACGTCAACAGTTGGTATTTCTTCCTCATCATCGCTGTGATTACAATTCGACGGCATAAAAAAGCAAGACAAGACAAGCATTTCGAGTACAGAAAAAAGGAAAAAATAAAAATAACTTACGAGCTGACAAGGGATTCAAGATAAGGATCGTAAGCCGCCTTCTGATGAGAAGGATCAACTTCTTCGGCTTTGGAAGTGCCGGAATCTTCGACTTCATTCCTCTTCCTTTTGCCTTTCGGGGAGACAGCGGGAGGAGGAGATTGTGCCGACGCAGTACCTTCGGAAGAACCCGCAGATTTTCGAGAATCCACGGGTTCATTCACAAAAGATGGCGCTTCCTGATTGTCATCAGTGACAATGGCCCTTTCTTCGACTTCTCCACCTTCAGGGAGAGGAGGAAGCGAGACAAGGTCTGGATGATTCTGTGCAAAATAAAAACAGGGACCGATATCAGAAATAAAGTTACAAAAAATATAGCAAAGCAACACAAGGACAATAGACAAAGATTACCTCGGGAAGTGGATTGGCGGCGCTGAATGGCGTCACTCGACAAGAAGAAGGGACAACATCTTTTTTGCTGAGAGAAGAAATTTTTCGGACAAGTCTTTCTAAATCCTTGACCTCCAAATTCACCGACAGCCGATCTACGTCCTTGTCGCCGGCATATTTCCAGAGAGGATGCTTGCGAGCCTGAAGTGGCTGCACCATAGTCCTAAGAAAGTATGCAGTGATTTGGATACCCGATAACTCCTTGCCGCGAGTATTTTGCAACTCGTGGATGCGAGTCATCAAGGCTTCTGTCGACGCCTTTTCTTCTTCGGTAGCTTCCGCATCCCATGAGCGGCGGCGAAAGATTTTTTCGGCGCCATCAAAAGGAGGGATGTTGTCTTCCGCACATCCGTGGTTCTCCTCCTGAATGTACAACCACTTCTTGCACCATCCTTGAACTGAGTCAGGAAGCTTGACGTCGAAGTAGTCGACAGTGGGTCGAACAGAAATTACAACGCCGCCTATATTATAGGCGACATTGGACGAGCCATTGCGGCGGCAGAAGAAAATGCGCTTCCATAGCGCCCAGTTAGGCTGGACGCCAAGGAAGGCCTCGCACAAAGTGATCAAAATGGAGATGTGGAGGATTGAATTTGGCGTGAGGTGGTGGAGTTGCAAACCATAGACAAAGAGAAGTCCACGAAGAAAAGGATGAATGGGGGCGGAGAGACCGCGGATGAGGTGGTCGACAAAACTTACCCGGTACCCCATTGGAGGGGTTGGGTAGCTCTCCTCACTGGGGAAGCACAATGCCTTGGGTTTCTTGGTGATCCCCAGCTTCTTCAGCATATTGATGTCTTGAGTGGAAATTTTGGATCTTTCCCACTCCGCCACTCCAAGATCCTCGGCGGCCATGGAGGACTCCGGCGTACTGTGCCTGGTCAATCGGCGAGGTGGCATCAACAATGGCGCAGGATTCGCAGCTTGGAGGTGAGGAGCTCAGGAGGTTGTGGATTGCAAGGGGAAATTTGCAGATGAGAGAAAGAGGGCGGCGTGAGCAGAAGTCCTCAAGGAAGAAGAAGATGACCTTATGTAGGGGTGCGGCGAAACGACGAGCCGTTGGATAAGGAAAATGTGTGATAGATGATAGCCATGTGGCATCAAGGGTAAAAAAGTAATTCAACGTCGCGGAAGTTACGGTGCGTGCGCCAGAAAAAGCGGAGGACGTGTGTCCCCCACTTACACGACGTGTCAAGATAGTGGATTAATTGGGCCCGCATGGCGGCGAGAAAAGGCTTGTTGCAAATTTTTGACAGGCAATCGTGGCTATCGTCAGCAACAACGTCATCTTGACAGAAGGAAAAATTCGACTCAACAGCTTCATAAAAGGCGACACAGAAAAATAATGATTGAGCCTTTGATCAAATACAAGTTTCTGATCAAATGCTCGGGGGCTACTTTGGAAAAAAGAAAAAGATCTAGAAAGACAAAATAGAAATGGCGTGAGCCTATGACCAAATACAAATATTTGTTCATAGCCTCGGGGGCTACTCCCATCGGGAGCGCTGTTCGCGCACCCGAGAAATTATAAAACTCCGGGAGAAAAAAGGAAATGTGTCGGCATAAGGCGTGGAGCCTACACCCAAGTACAAGTCCTTGGTTGTAGCCTCGGGGGCTACTCCCATCGGGAACGCTGTTCGCGTGCCCGATGAAATTATAAAAGAAAGAAAGAAAGAGAAAAAAGAAAGATAGAAGAGCAAAAGAGTATATTTCGAGTTATAACTAACTCTACATATACTCCCATCGGGAGAGCAATATAAGTCATCTTTGACTCGATAAAATGTGCCATTCTAACAGCCGAAAAAGCACTCGACAATATATTCTCAGAACGCCAAAGTTGCGATCAATTTCTGAATGCCGCAAATTTGCGAAGGTAAGACCCCAGATCCGTTCTGCTGGGCGTGGCATCACCGAAGACTGCGCTCTGCTACTTTTATCCATATCAACAGATACGAAGAAAAATCCTAACGGACGCGTTAGGTACCCGATAAATTTACTGGGACTCAACAGAATGGTAAGACCTTAAGCGGCGCCTGTCGAAGTTTACACCAGTATCCCGAGGTCATGTCCAGGGACATGATCTTGAAGTAGATTTTTGCGGATTGCCACGAGAGCAGTTAACTAGTACCTGATCCGTCAGATGAACTAGCCCCAACTACCATTATCCCTGTACAATATAGAATTTTATGTGAAGAAATATAGAAAAGTCGAAGCTGTCGAATAAAAATAAACAGTGGAGATTTTCCTTGACTCTACGATTCAAGCAAAATCTCGGGGGCTACTGACATAGGCATCCCAAATGGGCCTGCCGAAGATAGTACCCGGGGTTTATTGAAGGCCCACTACCCGAAGAATAAGAAGATTCGGGAGCCCAAGATGTATTTAAGGAAAGATAGAGTTGTAATAGGAAGTGTTATTTGTAATCTTGCGGGATGAGTTAGAAACCTTCCCGGACTATGTAACTTGTACTACACGAATCCCTCGGCTCCGCCTCCTATATAAGGGGGAGTCGAGGGACACAGAGATCATCGAATCATTGTTTACAAACCCTAGTTTTCATAATCGTCGAGTACTTTTCGGCTGAAACCTTCGAGATCTACTTGCCCTCTACTTCCAACTAAACCCTAGCCTACAATCCATAGGCATTGACAAGTTAATACCTTGTCACCTGCGCCTCCACCGACCCTGCCCTTCCGCCTACTTAAACTCTCCGTCGCGAAAACCCTATTACCGAGAGCCACGATACGGAAAAAGTTCCAGAGACGCCGCCGCCAATCCCATCTCGGGGGATTCAGGAGATCGCCTCCGGCACCCTGCCGGAGAGGGGAATCATCTCCCAGAGGAATCTACATCACCATGATTGCCTCCGGACTGATGTGTGAGTAGTTCATCCTTGGACTATGGGTCCATAGCAGTAGCTAGATGGTTGTCTTCTCCTCATTGTGCTATCATGTTAGATTTTGTGAGCTGCCTATCATGATCAAGATCATCTATTTGTAATGCTACATGTTGTGTTTGTTGGGATCCGATGAATATGGAATACTATGTCAAGTTGATTATCAATCTATCATATATGTGTTGTTTATGATCTTGCATGCTCTCCGTTGCTAGTAGAGGCTCTGGCCAAGTTGATACTTGTGACTCCAAGAGGGAGTATTTATGCTCGATAGTGGGTTCATGCCTCCATTGAATCTGGGACAGTGACCGAAAGTTCTAAGGTTGTGGATGTGTTGTTGCCACTAGGGTTAAAACATCAATGCTTTGTCTAAGGATATTTGTGTTGATTACATTACGCACCATACTTAATGCAATTGTCTGTTGTTTGCAACTCAATACTGGAAGGGGTGCGGATGCTAACCCGAAGGTGGACTTTTTAGGCATATATACATGCTGGATAGCGGTCTATGTACTTTATCGTAATGCCCTAAGTAAATCTCATATTAGTCATCATGATATGTATGTGCATTGTTATGCCCTCTCTATTTGTCAATTGCCCAACTGTAATTTGTTCACCCAACATGCTATTTATTATTGGAGAGACACCACTAGTGAACTGTGGACCCCGGTCCATTCTTTTACATCTGAATACAATCTACTGCAATCATTGTTCTCTGCTGCTCATTGCAAACAAACATCATTTTCCACACCATACATTTAATCCTTTGTTTACAGCAAGCCAGTGAGATTGACAACCTCACTGTTAAGTTGGGGCAAAGTATTTTGATTGTGTTGTGCAGGTTCCACGTTGGCGCCGGAATCCCTTGTGTTGCGCCGCACTACACTCCTCCGCCAACAACCTTCACGTGGCCCTTGACTCCTACTGGTTCGATAAACCTTGGTTTCTTACTGAGGGAAAGTTGCTGCTGTACGCATCACACCTTCCACTTGGGGTTTCCAACGGGCGTGTGCTTTACACGTCAACAATCGTCGGAGAGTAGGGTCACCGGAGGTCGTTGGAGTGGAGGAAGTCGCCGGAGCGGATAAAGTCGTCGGAGTGGATGGAGAAGTAGAAGGAAAGGATGAAAAGAGAGGAGGAGGAGGAGGAGGAGGAGGAGGAGGAGAGGAGTGGATAGGATAGGAGAGGAGGAGGGTAGGAGGAGAGGAGAAGGAGAGCAGGAGAATGTGTGGATGAGGAGGGAGGAGGGGGTCAGTGGCTGGCCCGTCCATTTCAAAATTCATGGGCGGGAAGCTTAGCAGTGGCGCACCAAGGCATGAGTGCGCCACTGCTATTTTTTCTTTTTTGAAATTTCTGCCCAAAATCTAAACCCTGGAAAAGTTCTGTTTCTGTTTTGAACTTTACGAATCCAATTTTTATCTAAACGACTGTAGGTGGTAGAATTCGGATAGGAAATTTCGCGTAGATACATTTTCATATAAAAAAGATTTTCATTGGAGGTCGTATGCAACCAGAAATCCAGTTTTACCGAAACATGACGCCATTTTGCAAAAGAAAACAAAAATTCATGTTTGTTAATTCTCTTTAAAACTAGATGACATAATACATGGGCATCTCGAAGGATTTTACTTTTTGAAATTTTATCTATTTATTTTATTTTTTTCAAAACCGAAAAGGCGTTCCACGGGGGTGTGGCGAGAATTTTGGCCAATAATTACCAGTGGCGCACCACATATAGGTGCGCCCCTGCTATTTAGCAGTGGCGCACCTATATGTGGTGCGCGACTGGTAACTCCTGGCCATTCTATACCTACACCTACACTTAGTAATGGCGCATCCGTTCTTGGTGCGCCAGTGATATCTCACATAGCAGAGGCGCACCTCTAAGGGGTGCGACACTTCTAAGTTTGGAGAGGGGTGGGATCTAGCAGACGCTGAGTGGTGGCGCACCAGAAAGAAGTGCACTACTGCTATTTTTCTATTATTGGAGCACCACTTTTCGGTGCGCCATTGGTAACTAGAAGTGGCGCACCAAAAAGGTGAACGCCACTGATAATTTTTTTACGGCTAGTCCTTTTTCTAGTAGTGTCACAATTTTTGGCACATTTGAAGATACCATAGTATGTGACTTTCACATCTGTTTGGATCCCTTCCAATGCTCTCAACTTAATTGAAAAATCAACTGCATCTTCCTGCTCTATATTTCTTTTATGTCCACAAATCTCTTCATCACTACTACTAAAGCATCTCCACTAGTATTTTTGGGATTTCTCTCGGGCTTCTTAGATATCTTTTTCACTTTATTTTTTGCACAACTGATAACGTTGGAACTCCAAGTGTAGAGCATTGTATCAGCAGAGTATTTATTTCCCACAAGGATGACTCGAGTGTTATATCGAACTCTCGGGGAATATAATAAATATTTATCTCACCCTCTCCTCTTCTAGCAATCCTGCAAAATAAAATAAAGCCTTATGTCCATAGCTTCACTGTGTGGTTTTTAAGCACAAGGTTTTGTGTAAGTAAAAGTAAAATAAAGTAGTAACTTGAGCAAAGTAAATTAAACAAGTAAAGTAAACTAAGTAAAATCGGTAAAGGTTTGTTTGTTTTGGGGTTTTGAGTGCAAATAAGATACCTAAATATCTTGTATTTTCGGATTAAAATAGTGTTGCAAATAAAAAGTAAGATAAATGCAATGGAAAGGTGTTTCTTATGATTAAAATTGGATTGGGTTCATGTGTTCATTTGACTATTCTCTCTTTTACGTTGTAGTGGATAATAGCAATTCATCAATGAGATATAAAGAATATAACTTCAACATGTGTAAGATACACATTCATATGGACATCACGTCGTAACATAGAGATGATGCAACACATCTCTCTTATACTCCACAAGACATGAAAAACTTCAAGCAATCTTGTATTAAGAATTAACAGAGTATATCCATAAGTATTTTGACATGATGTTTGAAAATCAAATATGCTACCTTGATCAAACAAAAACATCACTTTTGTCACGTGACGAACATAGCACATGCATTCACTTTATCCCTAGTGAGATAGCAAAAGAAAAGGCAAAGTCATAATGGATCATGAATTTATTGTCACTATCCAATCACTAAAACCATGATATTCCATCTAAAACACACATCACCCCACACACGTTCTTGCATACAAGTTGGATCAGAACCAATAATTAAGAATGAGATACATAATATGCATCTATCAATATACCTTACACAAAGTAGAGTCAAATCTCATAGCATCATATCATAGAATAAAGATCCACCACATATGTATTACATATATGACCATAATCATGTTGGGCAGCTCATATGGCACTAAGAACTATGAAGAACATAAAAGAAATAGATCAAGCTACTTCCACAAACCCGTACTCCAGAGGTGGACTACTCCCCCTTGATCATGGTGATGATGATGAAAACATTGGAGAAGGTGGAGATCACTCCGATGGCGGCTTCATTCGGCGGAATTTCCCCTCCAATCTTCTCTGCCGCAGCCTCCATTTTCGTGTTTCTGTGTTTTTGCGTCACTCTCATACAGAGAACCATTGGGAGCCCACCTTGCCTCTTTTAGCCCCCAGGCCTCTCCAGGTCTACTCCAAAAGCTTGTCTTGCTTCTTCTGGTGAAAAAATAACGTCCTCAAAATCATAGCTCAAATTGACTTCGTATAGGTCCCTGAAAGTGAAAAAATACACAAAACAGGTTTTCCTGTTCTGTAAAGTTATAAACTAAATAAAGAAGAACATTGGTAAATCCCTATAAATCAATGTAAAACATGGTATTATCATCATATATGTTGCAAATATGCGATAATTAATGTAAATAAAGTACAAAATTCATGTATGCATTTTACATGCGTCAACAACCAACAACACTTGTTCGATTGGGATGTTTATCCTCCCCATCCTTCTTTTCAGCAGTCACAACTTGATCCAACATTTCCAATTCATCATCTATAGCATTTCATCAATTCATTCTTCTCGTTGAAGTTAACAACCATAATCCACTCAGAAAGTTAATGATAATACCTAAATAGCTGAGGTAAGAACAAAAATGATTAACTTCCAAGGTCAATGACTAACTGACAAATGATTAACTTCTAAGGTCAGTGACTGACTAACTAAGAAATGACATGTCAAATTCACTCCAGGCACCAGTGATCGTGCTATTGGTATCAATATTAAATGTTTGGCAAATCTTAGCCCGATGTTCTATTGGTTATCCAAAATCTGGGTGATGTGAACAAACTAAAATTTGTCATCACTTGATTTTCATTTCATTTTAGCATCATGCTACACAAGACAGGTCCCCCATGAGACCAAAAGGATATTTAAATCATAAAGAAAACAGAAGCACTCAAGACTATGAGAGAATAGTTTTCTTGAAAAAAAGAGTCCTCTCGTTAATACAGTAATATGCCACAGAGCAAAACATAGGAAGCCGAGCTAGAATTTATAGCCTAGAAAGGAAACTAGCTATGTCCTCTGGCTGCCTAATCTTCTTTGGCGCTGGAACAAGGAGTCTCATACTAAAAACTATCAGCAAGGACAATACTATGAACTTGGAAGACCTAAAATGTGCATGTAAAAAATGTCATTTTAATGATATCGGCAAACAAAACCAGAAAACAGAATATTCATCTTCTAGTGATCTCCCGATCATCCATAGATATGTAGGTGCAGCGCAAGTAGGTCTGTAGGTGTCGCTTTGTGCGAGGTGATCAGCACATGAGATGAGATGAGAATGAACCGGATGGTTAAGAGGGCAGTGACATGACAGTCCACCAGAGTTTAAATCTCAGGTTTGACACTTTGGTGTCTTATTAAAGACGTAATTTTCTTCAGTGCGAGGCGATGTTTCCGTCAACAACGAGGCGTCGTCAATCTCCAGAGCCGTTGGATCAGTTTCCTGAACTCGGTCTCTCAAAAATGCTCATAAATGTATAGTGTGTGTGTGCATGCATGCATAAGGATAAGTGTATGTACATAAATGTGAGCATGTGCGCCTCTATGGTGTTTCCCAAAAAAAGGAAATGAGATGAGATTACTCATAAGTGCAAGCAAGTGAGGCTCACGCAAAACGAGGAGTCTCACCAGTGGTAGGCGGCACTGAGTGCGAAGCGCCGCCGGCGGCCATGCTGCACCGCCAGATGCATGAAGTAAGAGAGGAGAGGCGGGCGCGTCTAGCAGCAACAAAGGGGATGAACGAGTGAACGGCGACGAGGTAGACCCATCGCGCGACCCAACTGATGACGAGTATATTGCGGTTTATTTTTAGTCCAATCTAGTTCAAGTTTCATTTAAGTTTTTGTACAACAGTCCTAAATTTGAATCAAATTTGGCCTCTTAGTTTATACTTATTTGGTTGTTGAAATTTTTAGTTATTATTCTTATCGAGATCAATGGTGTGTGTAACATCTCCCAAAATTAGAAAGCAGGTGCCAGCGCCCTCAATAGGGCACTGTGTGCGCACCTACCGATGCATGCTCTAACCCGAACTGAATTGTACACTCAACCACACTCTTTCATTATCAACAGAGGTTACATATATACACACGAGTACACATGATCGTGCCGTTGTGTTAGTGCCGCTGTGGGATAACCCACGATGCTATTCTAGCGCTCATGGATCCTATCCATCTGGAGACATGGTCAGACTTTATATATGAGCTATACAGAGTACAATATACGTCAACAGCCCCCCTCAGGCTGAACATCGGATGGCAAGATGTTTAGACTGAACCTGAAGTCATGAAATACAGAGGTTGGCAGCTCTTTGGTGAACACATCAGCAAACTGGGAGGAGGTCGGCACATGAATAACTTTGGCTTCTCCAAGAGAAACTCTTTCGCGGACAAAATGAAGGTCTATTTCAACATGCATTGTGCGTTGATGCTGCACACGATTCGAAGCCAAGTACATTGCAATGACATTATCACAATAGATGACAGTGGCCTGAGTCGGAGGACGATGCAGTTCGTGCAGAAGCTGGCGCAGCCAACATGATTCGGCCACGCAGTTTGCGACAACGCGATACTCCGCTTCGGCACTGGATCTGGACACCGTGGGCTGGCGCTTTGATGACCATGAAATCAAGTTATCGCCAAGGAAAACACAGAAACCTGATGTTGATTTGCGAGTGTCGGGGCACCCGGCCCAATCCGCATCACTGTATGCGCGAAGCTCATGAGCTGGAGTGCGGAAGAGCTGCAGACCAAAGTGTGAGGTGCCTTTGAGGTATCGCAAGATTCTCTTCACGAGCTGAAAATGGGAAGTGGTTGGGGCATGCATGAAGAGACAGACTTGGTGGACAGCGTAGGCAATGTCGGGACGTGTTAGAGTGAGGTATTGCAGGGCACCGGTGAGGCTGCGATAGAGAGATGCATCGGGGAAAGGTGTGCCGTCATGTGCCGAGGGTTTTGAGCGGGTGTCGACAGGGGTGGAGATAGGATTGCAGTGGGTCATGTGGGCTCGCTGAAGGATTTCATAGGTGTACTGTTGTTGTGATAGAAACATGCCGGAGGCATTCCGATGGACAGGAACACCAAGGAAATGATGCAAATCGCCAAGATCTGTCATGGAGAACTTGGAAGACAGAGATGCAATGATGGATCAGAGGAGTGGGGTGGTGTTGGCAGTGAGGATTATGTCGTCCACATATAACAGTAGATATGCAATTTGGGACCCTTGACGAAGAAGGAAAAGAGAGGTGTCACATTTTGAGGAAACAAAGCCAAGAGTGGAGAGAAATGAGGTGAAACGAGTGAACCAAGTCCTAGGTGCTTGTTTCAAACCATAGAGTGATTTGTTGAGGCGACAAACATGCTGAGGCAAATTGGAATCAGCAAAGCCAGAAGGTTGCTGAGAGTAAACAGTTTCTTGAAGGTTACCATGCAAGAAAGCTTTTTGACATCAAGTTGATTGATTGGCCATGCTAGGGAAGTGGTAAGGGAAAGCACCACACGGATCGTTGCCGGTTTGACAACCGGGCTAAATGTCTCCCCATAGTCGACACCAGCTTGTTGGGTAAAGCAACGGACCACCCATCTTGCCTTGTAGCGCGAGAGAGAGCCATCAGCATTCAGTTTGTGCTGAAATATCCACTTCCCCGAAACCACATTTGCACCTGCAGGACATGGAACCAAACACCAAGTGTCATTCTGCAACAAAGCGTAAAATTCACCGAGCATTGCGTTGTGCCAATTAGGATCTTTTAGTGCCTGACGATAAGTAGTGGGATGGGTGAAATGGAGGGAACAGAGGTGGTAATGGACAGGTCAAATAGTTGCCATGGCATCAAATAGCCATTTTTGGCTCTGGTGCACATGGTGTGTGCATTTTGGGGTGGCTCTACCGGAATGGCTCGGGAATGTAGACGTGGCGGCTCGGGAGTGGTGGGAGGTGGGCTCGGCTGGTGGTCCTGGGCGGTAGAGGTGTTGGTGGGCAATGATTGGGGAGTGGGGACGCTGGCGTCGGACTAGCTCGGAGCGGCAGCCGAGGTGGATGCTGTCGGGGGCGATCCCAAGGGTGATCCTGGAGTGTGGGCGATGCGGATCCCGGAGCGGATTCTGGCTGGATTTTCTGTGGCTGGGGAAGGCTCGTGCGGTGGGGCGTGTGCTGTGGCTGCTGTGTATGGAAAAATAGATTCATCGAAGGTGACGTGGCGGGAGACAATGACGCGACGGGAGGCAAGATCAAGGCACTGAAAACCTTTGTGTTCCCGTGGATATCCGAGGAAAACGCAGCGTGTAGAGCGAGGCTGAAGTTTGTTGTGTGTTGTGGCATAGAGATTTGGAAAACACAAACAACCAAAAACTCGGAGATGGGAGTATGTGGGATGCTGGTTAAATAGTCGAAAATGCGGTGTGGCGTGGTTAATGGCTCGGGAGGGACGGATATTAATGAGATGGTTTGCGGTGTGCAATGCTTCGACCCAAAACGTGGGAGGCAGATTGGATTGGATGAGGAGAGTGCGTATGACGTCATTGGTTGTGTGAAACATTCGTTCGGCCTTGCCATTTTGTGGTGATGTATGCGGGCAGGAAAACGGAAAGAGATGCCATTTGTAGAGAAGAAGGAGGGAAGTTCAGAGTTAAGAAACTCACCACCGTTGTCACATTGAACACACTGAATTATTTTGTTGAATTGAGTCTTAACATATACAAAGAATCGCTGGAGAATGGAGGCGGTATCAGATTATTTCGAATAGGGAATGCCCATGAGTAATGAGAGCAATCATCTAAGACAATGAGGTAATATTTATTTCCAGAAAAACTATAAATGGGAGAGGTCCATAGGTCACAATGGATGAGCTGAAAAGGTGAAGTTGTAAAGCTAGTAGAGGTAGAAAAAGAGAGTCTAGGTTGCCGGCCCAGTTGGCAGGCTTCACAGATGCTAGAAGTAGTGCTAGTTTTATTACATGAGGAAGGAAAATCGGAGGAAATCTTAGAGAGACTATCTTCACTAGGGTGCCCAAGTCGCCGATGCCGTAGATCACGGGTGGTAGAAACCGCCAGGGCTGAATTGGTGTGTTGGAGATCGCCAAAGAAGGGGTACAGGTCGCCACTGCTACTGGAGCGGAGGAGGAGGGTCCGAGTTGCTAGGTCCTTCACAGAGAATCCATAGGGATCAAATTCAATGGAGCAGAAATTATCACGCGTGAATTTACGAACAGAAATTAGAGATTTGATTATGGCTGGTGAAACAAGAACATGATTAAGGTGAAAGGGGAGGGGAGGAAGAGAGGCAGATCCAACAGAATAAATAGGCATGGTCGATCCGTTTCCAACAACAATACTGCGAGAATTAACGTTTGTCAGAGAGTGAGACGAGGTGAGATTACCAGTGTTGTTGGTGACGTGTGTGGTAGCGCCGGAGTCCATCACCCAGTCGCCGCCGGGGTGGAAAGTGGTGGTGTTGCTCGGAGCAGCATGGAACATGGCGGAGTAGTCGTAGGAGGAGGCCTGTGGAGGCGTGTACACAGGCTGCATCGGAGGCGGCGTTGGGTTGGTGTAGGCCATGTGGTACACCTGGTTGTGCGCGCCCGGGCGGGAGGCAAGGACGCCAGCGGCGTTTGGTGGCGTCCACATGTGCGGGTGCTGCTGCTGAACGGGAGGATGCTGGTAGCCACCAACGTGCTGGTAGCCGTAGCCTTGGTTGTACGTGCCACGTCCGCCGTGGTCACCGCGCCCACGGCCGCGTCCGCGCCCGCGCCCGTACTGCACGTACTGTTGGCCACCACCGCGGCCGGTGTACTGTGGGCCGTGATACGCGTACAACACGCGACCTTTGGGAACCCAAGATGAAGGTGTGATGCGTACAACGTCAAGTTTTCACTCAGTAAGAAACCAAGGTTTATCGAACCAGTAGGAGCCAAGAAGCACGTTGAAGGTTGATGTCGGCGAGATGTAGTGCGGCGCAACACCAGGGATTCCGGCGCCAACGTGGAACCTGCACAACACAACCAAAATACTTTGCCCCAACGAAACAGTGAGGTTGTCAATCTCACTGACTTGCTGTAACAAAGGATTAGATGTATAGTGTGGATGATGATTGTTTGCAGAGAACAGTAGAACAAGTATTGCAGTAGATTGTATCGATGTAAAAGAATAGGACCGGGGTCCACAGTTCACTAGAGGTGTCTCTCCCATAAGAATAATCATGTTGGTGATCAAATTACAGTTGGGCAGTTGACAAATAGAGAGGGAATGACAATGCACATACATGATATGATGAATATTGTGAGATTTAATTGGGCATTACGACAAAGTACATAGACCGCTATCCAGCATGCATCTATGCCTAAAAAGTCCACCTTCAGGTTATCATCCGAACCCCTTCCAGTATTAAGTTGAAAACAACAGACAATTGCATTAAGTATGGTGCGTAATGTAATCAATAACTATATCCTCGGACATAGCATCAATGTTTTATCCCTAGTGGCAACAGCACATCCACAACCTTAGAACTTTCTGTCACTGTCCCAGATTTAATGGAGGCATGAACCCACTATCAAGCATAAATACTCCCTCTTGGAGTTAAGAGTAAAAACTTGGCCAGAGCCTCTACTAATAACGGAGAGCATGCAAGATCATAAACAACACATAGATAATAAATTGATAATCAACATAACATAGTATTCTCTATCCATCGGATCCCAACAAACACAACATATAGCATTACAGATAGATGATCTTGATCATGTTAGGCAGCTCACAAGACCCGACAATGAAGCATAATGAGGAGAAGACGACCATCTAGCTACTGCTATGGACCCATAGTCCAGGGGTGAACTACTCACTCATCACTCCGGAGGCAACCATGGCGGTGAAGAGTCCTCCGGGGGATGATTCCCCTCTCCGGCAGGGTGCCGGAGGCGATCTCCTGAATCCCCCGAGATGGGATTGGCGGCGGCGGCATCTCTGGATGGTTTTCCGTATCGTGGCTCTCGGTACTGGGGGTTTCGCGACGAAGGCTATAAGTAGGAGGAGGAGATAGGTCAGGGGGCCACACGAGGGCCCCACACGCTAGGTCGGCGCGGCCAAGGGCTGGGCCGCGCCGCCCTATTGTGTCACCAGCTCGTGGCCCCACTTCGTATCATCTTCGGTCTTCTGGAAGCTTCGTGTGAAAATAGGCCCCTGGGCGTTGATTTCGTCCAATTCCGAGAATATTTCCTTACTAGGATTTCTGAAACCAAAAACAGCAGAAAACAGCAACTGGCTCTTCGGCATCTCGTTAATAGGTTAGTGCCGGAAAATGCATAAATATGACATAAAGTATGCATAAAACATGTAGATATCATCAATAATGTGGCATGGAACATAAGAAATTATCGATACGTCGGAGACGTATCAGCATCCCCAAGCTTAGTTTCTGCTCGTCCCGAGCAGGTAAACGATAACAAAGATAATTTCTGGAGTGACATGCCATCATAACCTTGATCATACTATTGTAAGCATATGTAATGAATGCAGCGATCCAAACAATGGTAAATTACATGAGTAAGCAAATGAATCATATAGCAAAGACTTTTCATAAATAGTACTTCAAGACAAGCATCAATAAGTCTTGCATAAGAGTTAACTCATAAAGCAATAATTCAAAGTAAAGGCATTGAAGCAACACAAAGGAAGATTAAGTTTCAGCAGTTGCTTTCAACTTGTAACATGTATATCTCATGGATAGTTGTCAATGTAAAGTAATATAACAAATGAAATATGCAAGTATGTAGGAATCAATGCACAGTTCACACAAGTGTTTGCTTCTTGAGGTGGAGAGAGATAGGTGAACTGAATCAACATAAAAGTAAAAGAAAGGCCCTTCGCAGAGGGAAGCATTGATTGCTATATTTGTGCTAGAGCCTTGGTTTTGAAAACAAGAAACAATTTTGTCAACTGTAGTAATAAAGCATATGTGTAATGTAAATTATATCCTACAAGTTGCAAGCCTCATGCATAGTATACTAATAGTGCCCGCACCTTGTCCTAATTAGCTCGGATTACCTGGATTATCATTACAATGCATATGTTTTAACCAAGTGTCACAAAGGGGTACCTCTATGCCGCCTGTACAAAGGTCTAAGGAGAAAGCTCGCATCGGATTTCTCGCTATTGATTATTCTCAACTTAGACATCCATACCGGGACAACATAGACAACAGATAATGGACTCCTCTTTTATGCATAAGCATTCAACAATTATTAGTTTTCTCATATGAGATTGAGGATACTTGTCCAAAACTGAAACTTCCACCATGGATCATGGCTTTAGTTAGCGGCCCAATGTTCTTCTCTAATATTATGCATGCTCTAACCATTTTAGCGGTAAATCTCCCTTACTTCAGACAAGACGGACATGCATAGCAACTCACATGATATTCAACAAAGAGTAGTTGATGGCGTCCCCAGGAACATGGTTATCGCACAACAAGCAACTTAATAAGAGATAAAGTGCATAAGTACATATTCAATACCACAATAGTTTTTAGGCTATTTGTCCCATGAGCTATATATTGCGAAGGTAAAGGATAGAAATTTAAAGGTAGCACTCAAGCAATTTACTTTGGAATGGCGAAGAAATACCATGTAGTAGGTAGGTATGGTGGACACAAATGGCATGGTGGTGGGCTCAAGGATTTTGGATGCATGAGAAGTATTCCCTCTCGATACAAAGCTTAGGCTAGCAAGGTTATTTGAAACAAACACAAGGATGAACCGGTGCAGCAAAACTCACATAAAAGACATATTGTAAACATTATAAGACTCTACACCGTCTTCCTTGTTGTTCAAACTCAATACTAGAAATTATCTAGACCTTAGAGAGACCAATTATGTAAACCAAATTTTAGCAAGCTCTATGTATTTCTTCATTAATAGGTGCAAAGTATATGATGCAAGAGCTTAATCATGAGCACAACAATTGCCAAGTATCACATTATCCAAGACATTATAGCAATTACTACATGTATCATTTTCTGATTCCAACCATATAACAATTTAACGAAGAAGAAACTTTCGCCATGAATATTATGAGTAAAGCCTAAGGACATATTTGTCCATATGCAACAGCGGAGCGTGTCTCTCTCCCACACAATGAATGCTAGGATCCATTTTATTCAAACAAAACAAAAACAAAAACAAACCGACGCTCCAAGCAAAGTACATAAGATGTGATGGAATAAAAATATAGTTTCACTAGAGGAACCTGATAATGTTGTCGATGAAGAAGGGGATGCCTTGGGCATCCCCAAGCTTAGACGCTTGAGTCTTCTTAAAATATGCAGGCGTGAACCACCGGGGCATCCCCAAGCTTAGAGATTTCACTCTCCTTGATCATGTCGTATCATCTTCCTCTCTTGATCCTTGAAAACTTCCTCCACACCAAACTCAAAACAACTCATTAGAGGGTTAGTGCACAATCAAAATTTACATGTTCAGAGGTGACATAATCATTCTTAACACTTCTGGACATTGCACAAAGCTACTGAAAGTTAATGGAATCGAAAAATCCATCAAGCATAGCAAAACAGGCAATGCGAAATAAAAGGCAGAATCTGTCAAAACAGAACAGTTCGTAAAGATGAATTTCTAAGAGGAACCAGACTTGCTCAAATGAAAATGCTCAAATTGAATGAAAGTTGCGTACATATCTGAGGATCACTCACGTAAATTTGCATAATTTTCTGAGTTACCTACAGAGAATTAGGCCCAGATTCGTGACAGCAAAGAAATCTGTTTCTGCGCAGTAATCCAAATCTAGTATGAACCTTACTATCAACGACTTTACTTGGCACAACAATGCACAAAACTAAGATAAGGAGATGTTGCTACAGTAGTAACAACTTTCAAGACTCAAATATAAAATAAAGGTGCTGTAGCAAAATAAACACATGGGTTATCTCCCAAGAAGTGCTTTCTTTATAGCCATTAAGATGGGCTCAGTGATTTTAATGATGCACTCGCAAGAAATAATATTTGAAGCAAAAGAGAGCATCAAGAGGCAAATTCAAAAAAAAATTAAGCCTAACATGTTTCCTATGAAAAGGAATCTTGTAAATAAACAAATTATGTAGGCATAATGCAATAAACATAAGAAAACTAGACAAGCGCAACTTCAAGATTTTTAGCATATAGAGAGGTGTTTTAGTAACATGAAAATTTCTACAACCATATTTTCCTCTCTCATAATAATATCCAGTAGCATCATGAGTAAACTCAACAATATAACTATCACATAAAGCATTCTTATCATGAGTCTCATGCATAAAATAATTACTACTCCCAACATAAGCATAGTCATTCTTATTAATTGTAGTGGGCGCAAATTCAACAAAGTAGCTATCATTATTATTCTCATCACCATAATCATCAAATATAGGAGGCATAGTATAATCATAATAAACTTTATCCTCCATAGTAGGTGGCACCAAAATACCACTATCATCATAAATGGGAGTCAAAGTATCATCAAAGTAAATTTTCTCCTCCATGCTTGGGGGACTAAAAATATCATGCTCATCAAAACCAGCTTCCCCAAGCTTAAATTCTTCCATAGCATTAGCAATAATAGTGTTCAAAGCATTCATACTAATAACATTGCCATTAGCACCCATATAAAGTTCCATAGGTTTTTTAATTTTCTCTTCAAACACCTCATGTCCTAACTCAAGATAAATACTATAAAGATCTCTAATATTTTTGTTGTTTTCCATTAAGCCTAACTAGTGAAATAAAAACATGCATGGAATTAAATAAAGTAAAACAAGTAACTAATTTTTTTGTGTTTTTGATATAATGCAGCAAACAAAGCAGTAAATAAAATAAAGCAAGACAAAAACAAAGTAAAGAGATTGGAAGTGGAAGACTCCCCTTGCAGCGTGTCTTGATTTCCCCGGCAACGGCGCCAGAAAACAGTCTTGATACGCGTACAACACACGACCGTTGGGAACCCCAAGAGGAAGGTGTGATGCGTACAGCGGCAAGTTTTCCCTCAGTAAGAAACCAAGGTTTATCAAACCAGTAGGAGCCAAGAAGCACGTTGAAGGTTGATGGCGGCGAGATGTAGTACGGCGCAACACCAGGGATTCTGGCGCCAACGTGGAACCTGCACAACACAACCAAAATACTTTGCCCCAACGAAACAGTGAGGTTGTCAATATCACTGGCTTGCTGTAACAAAGGATTAGATGTATAGTGTGGATGATGATGATTGTTTGCAGAGAACAGTAGAACAAGTATTGAAGTAGATTGTATCGATGTAAAAGAATAAGACCGGGGTCCACAGTTCACTAGAGGTGTCTCTCCCATAAGAATAAGCATGTTGGTGAAGAAATTACAGTTGGGCAATTGACAAATAGAGAGGGCATGACAATGCACATACATGATATGATGAATATTGTGAGATTTAATTGGGCATTACGACAAAGTACATAGACCGCTATCCAGCATGCATCTATGCCTAAAAAGTCCACCTTCAGGTTATCATCCGAACCCCTTCCAGTATTAAGTTGAAAATAACAGACAATTGCATTAAGTATGGTGCGTAATGTAATCAATAACTACATCCTCGGACATAGCATCAATGTTTTATCCCTAGTGGCAACAGCACATCCACAAACTTAGAACTTTCTGTCACTGTCCCAGATTTAATGGAGGCATGAACCCACTATCGAGCATAAATACTCCCTCTTGGAGTTAAGAGTAAAAACTTGGCCAGAGCCTCTACTAATAATGGAGAGCATGCAAGATCATAAACAACACATAGATAATAAATTGATAATCAACATAACATAGTATTCTCTATCCATCGGATCCCAACAAACACAACATATAGCATTACAGATAGATGATCTTGATCATGTTAGGCAGCTCACAAGACCCGACAATGAAGCATAATGAGGAGAAAACGACCATCTAGCTACTGCTATGGACCCATAGTCCAGGGGTGAACTACTCACTCATCACTCCGGAGGTGACCATGGCGGTGAAGAGTCCTCCGGTAGATGATTCCCCTCTCCGGCAGGGTGCCGGAGGCGATCTCCTGAATCCCCCGAGATGGGATTGGCGGCGGTGGCGTCTCTGGATGGTTTTCCGTATCGTGGCTCTCGGTACTGGGGGTTTCACGACGAAGGCTATAAGTAGGCGGAGGAGATAGGTCAGGGGGCCACACGAGGGCCCCACACGCTAGGTCGGCGCGGCCAAGGGCTGGGCCGCGCCGCCCTATTATGTCGCCAGCTCGTGGCCCCACTTCGTATCATCTTCGGTCTTCTGGAAGCTTCGTGTGAAAATAGGCCCCTGGGCGTTGATTTCGTCCAATTCCGAGAATATTTCCTTACTAGGATTTCTGAAACCAAAAACAACAGAAAACAACAACTGGCTCTTCGGCATCTCGTTAATAGGTTAGTGCCGGAAAATGCATAAATATGACATAAAGTATGCATAAAACATGTAGATATCATCAATAATGTGGCATGGAATATAAGAAATTATCGAT
This sequence comes from Lolium perenne, assembly GCF_019359855.2. Taxonomy (NCBI): domain Eukaryota; kingdom Viridiplantae; phylum Streptophyta; class Magnoliopsida; order Poales; family Poaceae; genus Lolium; species Lolium perenne. Next base: position 281,801,377 of record NC_067250.2, read on the forward strand.
ACGTCGGAGACGTATCAGGCCGCCGCCTCGACCCTGTTGCCCTCCTTCGCGATCACCGCACGTGCAGTTGCGAGCCATGTGGCCCGGCTCACCGCACGAGTAGCACGTCCCGTTGAAGCGAAAGGTGGGTGCGCTAGACCCGCCATGTCCGTCGGGGCCTCCGTTGTTGCCGTTGGCGTGCAGAAACTGGGGAGTCTCCGTCTCCTCGGCGTTGAGCTTCTGTTCGGCGAGCTGAAGACACGACTGCGCCTGCATGAACGTGGGGAAGGTGATGCCTCCCTCCAGCAGCTCACCTTTAGTACGAAAACGGCGATCAAGACTGTCGATGAGGCGCATGGTGAGCTTTTTGTCGGTGACGGGAGCGCCAACGTCGCCGAGCTGATCGGCCACGCTCTTGAGTTTGCGGCAGTAAGCCACCACACTCATGTCGCCTTGCTTGAGGTTGTGGAATTCCTTGTCGAGGTGGATCTCGCGGCCGGCGGCGTTCTCGGTGAAGAAGGGCTGGCGAGCTTTCCACGCGGTGTAGGCCGTGCTGTCGGCCTGGAGGATGACGTCTTGGAGCTCATCGGAGATGGTAGTGTAGATCCAGAGCACAATGTCGACGTCAGCGGCCCGCCATTCTGCGTCGGCGAGGTGCGGGTCCGTCTCCTCCTCGACATGATCCCGCGCGTTGAACTTGGTGAGAACGAAGAGGAAGAAGTTGCGCCACTTGTTGTAGTTGCCGATCTCCGCGTCGAGTTTGAACTTGATGAAGCGAGTGATGTCGACGCCGTCCGTCGTCGGGGGAGAGGGAAGGAGCTGCACAGAGGTTTTGGTTAGGTGGCGCGAGGGAGACTCATCGTCAGAGTTCACCATCAGAGAGAACTGGAGAGGAAGGGAAGAGCACGAGAGGGGAGAAGTAGCTCTGATACGAAACTGAATTGTACACTCAACCACACTCTTTCATTATCAACAGAGGTTACACATATACACACGAGCACAGATGATCGTGCCGTTGTGTTAGTGCCGTTGTGGGATAACCCACGATGCTATTCTAGCGCTCATGGATCCTATCCATCTGGAGACATGGTCAGACTTTCTATATGAGCTATACAGAGTACAATATACGTCAACAACCCGCCCCCCTTCTAGCACGAAACACGGCATAAAGTGTGCAGATAAAACGTTGGATAACCTTCTTAGTTTAATGAAATCCGCAAACAGAACTACAAAAGCGAATTTCCTCTTATAGTGATGTCCGATCATCCACAGAGAGGCAGAAGAGAGAGACGTACGTCCAGGTGCAGCGCAAGCATGTGACTGTGATTGATGGCCCTCCTGGCGTCTCTTTATGCGAGGTGATCAGGAGATGAGATTACGGTGATTCCATCGTCGTGTTCCACTAGCTACCTATCCACGGTCGTTTCCCTTTCACCCTTTCCATCCTCCATCCCCTCGCTTTAATCCTAAAATCGATCGAGATCACGAGTACGTATACGTGCAGCTCGATCGGATTCCGCAGTGCCGGATATGCGCTGTCGGCGCGTCCTTGGCGCGGTGGCGGTCGGCGTAGCTCTCCGTGTGGTTTACACGCGCGCGCCGGTTGAAGTGACTCGTTTTGATACCCAGAATCAGTCGATATAAGTTACTGCTTCAAAGTGCTGGCTAGCTTATTCGTTTCTATTTTCGGTAGTACATATTATGCTAGCTAAATGCTCACATTTTCAAACCTAAATCTCAGTGTGACTGTGGCAACCGCAAACTCGATCGTGGTTGTCACTAGTTAATAAGTACTCTACACTAAATTCATACCCCCAGCACTCATGTGGGTGGGAATCAGGGGTCTAAGAATTGCAAGAACATATGTGCTCACTTTGTCAGTATCTCGATACGTATAGGGTATCTTACCATATACTAAAATACTATCGCTGTCAACCGATACGTATCATGATGGTATCCTAATGTAGTAGCACTTCACTTGTATGGTGATCAGGCCCGGGCCCACAGGAGTGCAGTCCGTGTTTGGGGCCCAAATTTCTGGTTTTACATTATACAGTATATATTATAGTTCAGGTAATAAACAAAAAAATGCTTCAGCACAAGTGGTGCTCGTCGGCTAGCGTGTGCACCTCGGTATAAACTGAAGGTGCAAAGATCGAGTCCTGTAGTCGCATCCAGTTTTTACTATTTTCGCTATTCCAACTGATGGCTATGCTGTTTTGCATGTACGTGCTATGAAAAAAATAGCTAAATGATAATATCCCCAAAATTATAATTTATATAAATTGTGAGATATGTTTGATATAGTGTTAGCGTAATGGTTTTTTTTCTTATATAAGTACATGTACGTATTGGGATATATTTGCATGCTAAGCCTTCGAGGTTTTGAAGAAAAAAATCCTAGTTTTAAAACCTGAATAGTTTAAATGTATTAAACCCATTACCATTATATGTATGTTTTTCGGTTGGACCGCCGGTCCGATTGGTTTGTTAAACCATACAATTTGTTTCCTATTGAAATTAATTTTAAGCCGATTTTACCACTAATTTCGAATATACAGGCGCAAGTAGTTCTTAGTTCAAAATACCACCTATGGCATATATATGCATTATAGTTTTTCATTAGTCATATTTTTTCTAGTAAGATAGGGCCCCATTTAAAATGTCGCACAGGGCCATCAATTGATGGCCCGGCCCTGATGGTGATATGTGTATCGTGGTATCCTTAGTATCTTGTGATGCAAAGTCAATACCATATGATCCCACTCTTACGCTAGAAGTAAAGGCGGCACAACGGTGTGGCAAGCTAATAAGTAAAAGTTGTTTCAGAGTCGCACAGGGAACTAAGTATTTAAAAAGAAAACATTCACATTCAGTAGTTTGGACGGAATGGATAAGATTGTACGTGAAATAAAGCATTCACCATAGTATATGTACTAGCTTCAAAGTAAATATAAATGAAAAATGAATACCGTCTTTTGTTTCGTTGGTTTGTGAATAGTTATGCTCATATCATGCATTAGACGTAGGCCTGAATTCAATATATAAATGAAACATTAATAAGGCTATGTTTGATAGCAAAGTGTCTTTGAAGTACTTTAGCAATACTACAGTTTCTTAAAATACTACAGTTTCATGTACTTTGATGTGTTTAGCTGTAGCTAAAGACTGATATTAATATTGCATTATCTCTGAAATGTGCAATTTTTTTAAGTGTTGGAAAAACATCTCCAGACCGGGAAATCACCTTTGGCTCATAGATGCAGATGCACTCGTTGTCTAAAAAATCTTTTAGAAAAATCTGGATGTATATCTTGACATTCTATGTTCACACACTAAGTTTGGCAAAGAAATGATATTTTTATGGGCTGTGTAAAAAGACAATTTTCGGTGATCCGAAATAGCTTTTTACGTGACATGTTTTATCTTTTTTACACAGGCCACATAAAATGTATGTTTTCCACAAACTTTTGTGAGTCAACATAGAATTTTCAAATGTACATCCAGGATTTTTCATCTTAATTTTTCAACATTTTAGAATAAAATTAGAATGAATTTTTCATAATAGGTGCATTTAGACCTATAAACCAAAAAACCATGTCCAGGCAGACCTTCTTTTCCAAAACCGAAGTATTGATGTGCTACGCAGTTAAATGCAATGATTTTGTATTACTTCAGTTTTAGCAAAACTTTGTTGACAAACGAGGCCCAAGTGATAAGACTCCGTAAAAGACATATAATATGCTGAAAATTTCCTTAAAATTAAAATACATTTGAGGTATATTTATATATATACACACATTTTTTTATCGAGAATATAAATCTCATAGTATCATGATACTAAGATGCGATTCTACAACACGATACCGCTCACAAGAAAATGATACTATGTAGTACCCTGATACTGAAGACCTTGCACTCAGTCATTCACACACACAAGTGTGATCTTTTACTAAAAACTTGGCTCGGATAGACTTCTGGATTCGAAAAAATGGCTATGTGAAGACCTTGCAGTCACGCACATAAGCCTGATCTTTTACTACAAACCATCCACATGCATGGCAGAAGTGAAGCAGGCCACAAGCACTACAGGAATGGACGCATATGCCGATGGCCAGCTGCCCTCGGCGTAGCCACGCCTGGCCCTCGGCATAGGCTACGCCGACGGCAGCCCTCGGCGTATGGCGTCGGCGTTTAGGTCCCTCGGCATAGATAATATTGCCGTCGGCGTAGCCCGGCCGTCGGCGTAGCACGCTACGCCGACGGCAAAACCGTCGGCATACAAATTTTAAAAATTTGAATTTTCACTTTTCCAAAAAAAGTTCAAAAAAAAATTCGAAAAAAAAATATTTTTTTTATATGCCGAGGGCTTTGCCGTCGGCATAGAGTTTTAAAATTTTTAAAATTTTTATTTTTCTACACCATTTTTTTTAATTTTTTTACTTATTTGTCTTTCACCCATACACTTTTAGCTCTAAGTACACTTAATCCTAGGTCAAATTACAATCATGGTTAAACTTCCCAGCCGGTCACCCATCTTCACACTACTCCAACCTCAGCACGCTTAACTTCTTGGTTCCATTCGGATGAGCTTCCCTTAAAGAATTGACACCTTACTGATAATAATAGTCTATCAACCCTATTAACCCTTGCACCGTGAGGTCACAACTCTTTATTTTTTAATTCCAAAAAATTACTTAAGTAAACAACAATGAATGTATAAGTAACAATGAATAATAATATTTAATTCAAATAACAACAAAATAATTTTATTTTTTGGTTTTTTCTATTTAATATGAAATAATTAATATCTTTAAATCGAAAAACTGAAATTCCACAAATAATATGTCTAAATCGATCAGAAAAATGAGAGGAATCTAAATATAACATCCATATCATCATTTGAACCTAAAAATTAGAGTAATCCAAATATGACGTCCAGCTTGTCATCTGGCCAAAACGGCCCCCTCGGGAGATGCGAAATGGCCGTACCGGACGCGCTGGTGCACCGTTCGCCAACATGCTAAACGGAAAAAAATTAGCACATAAAGTGATGTGTTATAGACCTAAAAAAAATTTCACGAAATTTATTGAGCGATGGAAAGTGTACCCCTAGTTCAAATCCGGTCACTTTCCAGCGGATTCGGCGGGACACAGCAGGACGCCGCAGGGATTTTCAGATAGCTAGCACGCACATATGGCATGTGATATATGGTGCGGAGGCGGTGTCCTACTAGTACACGGAGGTCTCGCGCAATACAAAAATACGCCCCATGTAGCTGGTTCACAAAAAAAAACCCGTTTTGGCACCCCGAAAATGAAAAAACCATCAGCCATGGGTCGGATTGGAAATCCGCTTCCGGGGCATTGCTTCCCATCCCAGGGACCACGCACGTGCCAAATATGGCCTCGTTCCGACAAACTATGCGGTGTCACGGACCGTTTCCTACTCATTTGCCCTAAAAGCTATAGAACTCCGGACGTGATAGCTCTGTTTGTGAAGGGTTTTCCAAAATAATTGTTGTATCCTAATTCCGTCTTTTGGAGTGGTTACTAGGACACATAAAATGACGCCATGCGGCTCCAAGGGATTTTCTAACTTAGTTTAAATTGCCATCCGGCCAAAACGGGCCCCACGGAGATGCGGTATGGCCGTACCGGGCGCGCTGTTGCACCCATTCACCATCGTGCTAAACGGAAAAAATTTAGCACATAAAGTGATGAGTTGTAGACCTAAAAATATTTTTCCCAGAATTTATTGAGCGACGGAAAGTGTACCCCTAGTTCAAATCCGGTCACTTTCCAGCGGATTCAGCGAACACGGCAGGAAGCCGCAGAGATTCCCAGATAGCTAGCACGCACATATGACATGTGATATGTGGTGCAGAGGCGGTGTCCTACTACTACGCGGAGGTCTCGCGCATACAAAAATACGCCTCATGTAGCTGGTTCACAAAAAAACCCGTTTTAGCACCCCGAAAATGAAAAAACCATCGGCCATGGGTCGGATTGGAAATCCGCTTCTGGGGCATTGCTTCCCATCCCAGGGACCACGCACGTGTCAAATATGGTCTCGTTCCGACAAACTATGCGGTGTCACGGACCGTTTCCTTCTCATTTTCCCTAAAAGTCATAGAACTCCGAACTTGATAGCCCTGTTTGTGAAGGGTGTTCCAAAATAAATGTTGTATTCCAATTCCGTCTTTTGGAGTGGTTATTAGGACACATAAAATGACGCCATGCGGCTCCGCGGGATTTTCTAACTTCGTTTAAATCGCCATCTGGCCAAAACGGGAACCCGATGACATATAAGAAAGTGTTTGAATTGTTACTATATTAACATGATATACATGATTCAAATATGCATGATTTTGACATAAACGGATAGAGGATGTTTTTCTGAACATTTTGATACCTTATACGCATTTTTCTGACATCATATGAATTAGTTATGATTTTTACAAAATTAGACAAATTTGACAAATAGTCTACGCCGAGGGTGGCCGTCGGCGTAGCCCTGTCTACGCCTAGGGCCAAACATATGCCGAGGGCTGCCCTCGGCGTAGACTTCGCTACGCCGACGGCAACGATACGCCGGAGGTGAGACTCGCTGGCTGTCCGTGCCGGGCCATACACCGACGGCCCCGACATTTGGCCGTCGGCGTATGCCACGGCCCTCGGCGTACACTGGTGGAAAAAAGGGCTTTGGTCGCGGTTGGCAACTGCCATTAGTCGCGGTGGCGCAACCGCGACCAAAGCTGCGCGACTAAAGGCCCCCCCCTTTAGTCGCGGTTCCTTACGAACCGCGACTAAAGGCCCGTCCACGTGGGCCGCAGGCGAGCGCCAGGGCGGAGGACCTTTAGTCGCGGTTCTTCTGGCCAGCCGCGACTAAAGGCCTCCGCAGGGTTTAGGGTTTTAGCCCCCCTCCCCCTAAATCTGGTTTCTTTTTAATTTGTATTATTTTATTTCTTTTGGGTTTTAATTCTGAAGGAGTTTCACATATTTAGGCCAACCGCGACTAAAGGCCTCCGCAGGGTTTAGGGTTTTAGCCCCCTCCCCTAAATCTGGTTTCTATTTAATTTGTATTATTTTATTTCTTTTGGGTTTTAATTTTGAAGGAGTTTCACATATTCTACGGTACTGTATACATACATGCATATGAATGTACAATTTCAAACAAATTTGAAATTAGAACCAAAAAGAATTCAAGAGGAATATACAATATATATTCAATATCGGATGACCATATACAATATATATTCAATATCGGATGACCATATACAATTTTGAACAAGTTAGTTACAAATTCTGGTGCATATAAAGTTCTACGTCATCGTAATAGTGTTCTCCTTTAGGATCGATGACTTCCTCGCCAACCATCCAGCTAGTTCCTCTTGAAGTGGTCGGAAGCGAGCTTCTGACTAAGCGTCTTCCGGAGGTTATTCCTCAGGATGTTGTTCTCACACGTCTGGTCCCGCTCATTGCAGTATCTCCGGATCCTCTCACAAACATAGTATCCACATAGGTTGGTCCCCGGTGGCTGAGTATCCCCAGTCGTCCGCACTGCCATTTTAAAATGTAGCTCTTTTTTGAATTCACCGACCTTGGTATCTACGAACCGTCTCCAAACCCTACGAGGCAAAGAAAATTAAATAAACAAGAGAGTTATTAATTAGTTACTTGATATTAGGAAATGATGAACGAAATAGGCCGATCGATATAGAGCGCAAATGAATGAAAATAATTACTTTTGCATCATTTTTCTCATGTCGCCCCAAAGCGCCGGATCCATATTCAGAGAGTCGTGGACGAGAACTGAGGAGGTCTGAACTTTAATTACCATAAGAATCCAGTGGAACCTGCGGACACGATACATGCACAGTCATGCATAACTCATCGATTAGCCACATACCATGCATGGAGTAAACAAAAGAGAATGTGCTCAAGACAGAAACACTCACCCAAAATGGTAAGGAAATAGAATATCACTTTTCTGTTGTTTTTCTAATAAACCGCCACAGGTCATCCTCCACGTCGGCGGGGTGGTGTTCTAACACATGTGAATTAACGATGTGTGGGTCAATGAACCCAACATCATGGATGTTCCTTATTCGCATTTCCCGCTTCTTCATTCTCGCATAATAGCGTACACAACAAGATAGTTAGGACGGTGCAGGCAATGAACGAGATGGGGTAGAAATTAATAAATCACTTACAGTAACGTAGCAACCGATGATAGATTTGTCGAGGTCGCGCAGATTGAACAGCTGGAACAATTCACTCGAGAGGAATTTGTACCCAGTAATGTTTGAAGTGATGCTCATATCTAACTTCCGCATAGATATAGTCTTTGGCGTTTTTATGTTTTATGTAACCCTTGTACCAATTTAGCAGACCTAGCATTTGTCGAGGTAGATCCCCTTCCTGCGCAGGCTCGACGAGAGGGCCATTCTTCACATATGTAAATACTACGTCCTTCATTGGCGCCTCATCAAGGCCTAGCAAAGGCACGAAGAGTGATACCTAACTCGGCCGCTTGTTCTCCGGCACTCGTTACGGTCAATCCATGTCTTGCCGCAGCTGCTATGATATCGGGGGCATCCGGATCGGCGGCTTGCACTATGAGCGGGGCGATCGATTGTTTACTTTGTTCCCCGAGCTGGGCAACTTCTTTCCCCTTTCTAATTTTGACTCGGCCTCGTCCTTCACGGCTTTCTTCTCCGCCAACTCTTTCCTGTTCTTGAACGCGAGTGCTTGCCTACGAAGTTCACGTAAATAGTCGTCGAGTGCATTCTTCGCGGCTTGGGACGGTGTGTTCAAAAATGACTTAGCCCACTGCTTTTCCTTGTCGAATATACCGGCTTGGGCTCGCCCTCTATTTTCCTCTTGACGCCGCCTTCCATTTCTCTAAATCAGCAGCCGCGCCCGCCTCGACTTCCTCGGCACTACTTTCCCAAGGCCTCGTGGGGAGAGGCTTCAGTGATACCTCCGGTACCTTTGTTTTCTTAGGTACGTAAGGGTCCGGGTTAATAACCCAGACTGCTTCGCTTCTTCGCCGGAGGTGGATTGGGGGCGGTACCGGTGTCCGATCACCCGCCGGACGAGGATCGGGCGGCGGCGTGGGCTGACGTGGAATGAGGTGTATTAGGTGAAGCACCACCGCCACCGTCACCGCCACCGCCACCGTCACCGCCACCGCCACCGCCACCGCCACCGCCACCGCCACCACCACCACCGTACGGGGGTGGACTTGTTGGCGCCTCGCCCGGAAACTTGATAAATTTCTTCTGCCATAGAATGAACCGGCGCTTGACATCTCCAAGTCTTTTCACCCCTTCAGGTGTAGCAATGTCAATGTCCGTGTCCTCAAACCGTTGGACTATCTCCTCCACCGTCACACGAGCATAGCCATCTTGAATGGGGTTGTTGTGGTGGAGTGCTCCAGTGGTAAAGCACTGCCGATGGCTACCTTCATGGACATGTTCCCGATAGGATAATACAGATGACATGCTTTCATCTCCTTTATATCGTCCACGGGGTAGCGAGGAGGCTCCGGTGCAGTAATTTCGACCACCGCAGGCTCCGGTGCAGTAATTTCTATCGTCGGTGCACCAGCCGGTGAGGCCTCCGTGGAAGCCACGCTGCTTCTTCTCGCTGGCTTCCGAGATCCATTGGATGATCTTCGACATGCTGCGCCCGAGCTGCATCTCTTTCGGCGACTAGTACACTCACGGTTTTCTTCATCACATCCATTTCAGTTACCAACTTCGCCACAACATCTGCATCCCGATCCATCTTTCTCTTACGGCTCTCAGAACCGTACGGGTCATCGTTCCGGGGAACCCTATTTTCCACGGAATGGGCCCCATGCCTCGTATACGTCCTCCGTGTTCAGGATTCCCGAGGGCTTTTGTCAGGGCGTCGTTCTCTCTGTTGAACCTGATCCTCCCCTCTTGAGCCTCCCTCATTGCCTCAATAAGCTTTTGGGTGGGTGTAATTATTTTGCCCTGATAAACACACTCCCCTGTCTCCGGGTTCAGCGATCCCCCATGCCCGTACCACCAGCTTTTTGGCCCTTGGGTCCCATCCCTCCGTACCTGGACGGATTCCTCGCGCCCTCAGCTCGTTCTCCATCTTCTCCCACTTAGGCTGCCAAAGCGATACCCTCCTGGCCCCATTTTATGATTGTACTCCTTCTTGGCCGCATTTTCCTTATTTTTTCTCGATAGTTCAAGGAACTGCTCCGATTTCTTTTGCTTCACAAATTCTGGCCAATCATGTTGCAGTTTCTCATATTGTCCTATGAAATCCGGAGTCTTGCCCTGGTTGACAAAGTCATGGGCTAGATTTTGCTTGTATTTCGGAATGCGTTGGCCATCCTAGAAAGAGCGAACTGTTTGACTAGCTTGCGCCTCTCCTTGTTTTCCGCAATCTTGTTACCCTCCTCATCGTATTTGCGGTATTCCGGAGGTAGAACGAAATGTTCCATAAGCTTGTTGAAGCAATCTTTTTTTTCTCTCTTATCGACAAAAGTGAAACCAACACGTGCCTTCTTTGGCTCATTCCACTCCTGGCGGGTGATCGAGACGTTGTCTCTAACAACGGCTCCGCATTGGCTGACAAACTTGGTGGCGTTCTTGCTGGGCTCCAGCGGCCTGCCGGTTGCTTCATCGACAACATCGATGGTGCATGTTTCTCCTGCTTTCATCGTCTTGGTTGCGCCACGCTTTGACGACGTACTCGATTTTTTCGACGATCCGGCCGAGGGCTAAAATAAGAAAGAGAGTCGCGCGCGTTAGTACACACACATTTATTCAAATCAGACGCTCAATATGTACATATATATATATACCTCGGCGCCGGAGGTGGTTGCTACTTCCAACTGAAGATCGTCGTTTATCGACGTTTCTTCGGCACCATCTTGCTGACCATGCCCTTCATCTTCACCCTCAAGGTTCAGATAAGAAGAGATATCATCTTCTTCTTCTCCGGTCGGCACATATGGAATATCGCCTTTTATGATGCCGAACATATGGTCTTCAGCGTCCGGATCATAGTTGTCCAGAATCGGGTCAGCTCTATCGTCCGCCATATGTCAGTCCTGAAAACATGTAGTAAAAACAAATTAATTAAGTGAAGAAGGGGGGGCGGTGGCGGTGGCGAAAGGGCGGTGGCAAAAGGAGGGGGCGAGGAAAGGGTGGGAGAGGGGGGCGGCGGAAGGTGGGCGCGCGGTGGCGGTGGCGAAAGGGGGGCGGCGGTGGCGGTGGCGGTGGCGAAAGGGCAGAGCCGCTTTTCTTTTCTTTTCTTCTCGGTGGATGCAGCATGACGTGCGGGCGCGGAGGGAAATTAAGAACAACAACAACAACTAAAGCGGAAAGGGAAGCGGCGGAGGAGGGTCGATCGGTGTCTAGCTAGCTACGTGGAACACGCGTGGTAGGGATTAAAGGGGATGTTTGGTAGCTCTTGGTGGAGAGCTGGTGAGCGAGCGGGGGGTGCCGCGGCTTTTGTTAGCAGCCGTCGATCTTCTATGGACGATTTTGTTTCTCATCGAAGAAATTTTGGAGGGTTTGTCACTCCACCATCACAGCACACACAGTGTGGTGGAATATTCTAAATTGGCGTTTGCAACCACTTCCTCCAAACTTAGTGATATTTTAGTTAGTTCATTTTTAAGTTCATTTTTAATTAGTTCATTTTTAAGTTCATTTTTAATTAGTTCATTTTTAATTAGTTCATTTTTAAGTTCATTTTTAGTTAGTTCATTTTTAAGTTCATTTTTAATTAGTTCATTTTTAAGTGATATTTTTAAGTCAAATTTTAATTAGTTCATTTTTAAGTGATATTTTAGTGAAATTTTACAAGAAAAAAAAACGGACGGGCGGCGCCCCCGGCCCCCTTCTCTCTCTCTCTGATCTCCGGATCGACGGCGGCGGCGGCGGCTGTCGGGCACGGCGACGGCGGCGGCGCTGTGCACGGCGACGGCGACGGCGCGCGGCGACGTTCGAGGCGAGGCGCGCGGCGGTTTGTTTAACGCGCGCGCGGCGGCCGGCCGGTTTTGCGCACGGCGGAGACGAGACAAGGCGCGCGGCGGCGACGCATCGCGTGGGCGACGACGAGGGCGCGACGACGTCCGACGAGGGCGACGACGAGGGCGCGGCGACGAGGGCGCGGCGACGAGGGCGACGACGGCGATGGCGCGTGCGCGCGCTGCAGATCGAAGACGTTTCGGCGGAGAAGACGAGTGGCGCGGCCGTTCGCGCGCCGGAGAATTTATAGGGACAGCCCTTTAGTCGCGGTTGGGGTCGCCAACCGCGACTAAGGGGTATTTAGTCGCGGCTGGCGACCCCAACCGCGACTAAAGGGTTTTTCGCCGGTTTTTAATTTCCCGCGCGCAAGGACCTTTAGTCGCGGTTCGCCAGGCCAACCGCGACTAAAGGTCTTTTTTGAAAATACTTTTCATTTTTGAAAATCATATAATACATATAATATATCAAAAAATTCAGAAAAATAAAACTAATTCAATTCAAAATTTTAAAAATACAAATAATATATCAAAAAATCAGAAAAAAAAACTAATGCAATTCAAAATCTTAAAAATACAAATAATATATCAAAAAATTTCAGAAAAATAAAACTAATTCAAATAAAACTAATTCAGTTCAATATGTTAAAAATACAAATAATATATCAAAAAATTAAGAAAAATAAAACTAATTCAATTCAAAATGTTTAAAATACATATAATATATCAAAAAATTCATAAAAATAAAACTAATTCAATTCAAAATCTTAAAAATACAAATAATATATCAAAAAATTCATGAAAATAAAACTAATTCAATTCAAAATCTTAAAAATACAAATAATATATCAAAAAATTCAGAAAAATAAAACTAATTCAATTCAAAAATTTAAAAATACAAATTATCAAAAATTCATAAAAATAAAACTAATTCAATTCAAAAGTTCGTTGGCCCCCCTCTTCCCGCCTCTTTCCGCCGACCCCCTCTTCCCTCCTCGTCTTCCCGCCATTTCTTCCCTGTCTTCCCGCCAATTTTTTCCCGCCAATTTCTTCCCGCCACTTTCTCCCCGCCTCTTTCTTCCCGCCTCCTGTCTTCCCGCTCCCATTTTTCCCGCCATTTGTCACTACATATAGGTAGCCCGGCTTGGCCAGCATCACATCTCTACAATCTCTCATCACTCTCTCATGGCTTCCACCGCACCCACTCTAACCTACCAGCAGGTGGAGGAGCTTTGCGCCTCGAACTACCCTTGCCCTCCGGCTACCGCGTCCTCGCCGGGCTGGAGCCTAAGCGCCGGCGGCGTGCCGGTCCCTCCCGTCCTCGAGTACTGCGCGCCGGGCGGCCATCACGAACCACTACTACCTCGACCTCACGCCGGAGCAGCGGATGAATCCCCGCTGGCATCCCGATAACCAGCATACTTGGGACGCCTTCTTCATCAATCGGCGTGAGAGGGCGCTCGCCAGGTATGAGGAGGGACGGTCTCCGCCTCCGGAAACTTCCACGAGGCCGGCCGTCGGCTATGGTGGTACGGCCGGACTCGCAGAGCGTCATGGACTACATCACGGCCGGCGATATCCCCCGCCTGCGCTACCCTCAGTTCGAGCCACGAGCGCCGCCCGACGACAGCGACGACAGCAGCGACGACGACGCCGGCAACTTAGAAGGCGACGACTACCAGTACAATGGCGGCGGCTATGAAGACTACGAGTATGCATATTATACGCCTAGGCAGGAGTATGACTAAATCACTCCAAATTTCAAGTATGTAGGAGTATGACTTAGTCACTCCAAATTTCCTGTATGCAGGAGTATGACTTAGTCACTCCAAATTTCATGTATGCAGGAGTATGACTTAGTCACTCCAAATTTCATGTATCATCAGTGCTATCTCGAGTCAATTGAATCATTCGAAAATGGACACCAAACACATCACGGGTAATATAATTCACATGATTCATTCAACAAAGTTTGGTACAATAAATTATTACACATCATTTCTTCCCTTGTGTCCCTGCTTGCTTACGATTGTGCCGTATCCATGGAGCATCCTCATCATTTAACTTAATGCTTGGGTCGGTGTTCACTTTGAAGGGCGGAATTTCAGCAAACATATTATAATCTTCTGACATGTCTGTCTTGTCCTCCACTCCCACGATGTTTCTTTTCCCTGAAAGAACAATGTGGCGCTTTGGATCATCGAACGATGTACTGATCATTTTCTTATCTTTCCGTTTCCTCGGTTTGCTACTCATGTCCTTCACATAGAAAACCTGAGCGACATCTTTCGCTAGGACGAATGGTTCGTCAAGATAACCAAGATTGTTGAAATCCACCATTGTCATTCCGTATTGCTGGTCCACCTTTACCCCACCTCCTGTTAGCTTGAACCATTTGCACCGGAACAAAGGGACCCTAAAGGAGGGTCCATAGTCAAGTTCCCATATCTCCTCTATGTAACCATAATATGTGACCTTTTGCCCATTCTCGGTTGCTGCATCAAAGCGGACACCACCGTTTTGGTTGGTGCTCTTTTTATCTTGGGCGATCGTGTAAAATGTATTCCCATTTATCTCGTACCCTTGGAAAGTCGTTATAGTCGAAGATGGTGTCTTGGCCAACATGTACAGCTGATCTACAACCTTATTGTCACTCATTAAATGTTTTCTCAACCAACTGCCGAAAGTCTCCATGTGGGCCTTCCTAATCCAGGATTCAGGCTTCCCAGGGTTGTCCGAGCGTAAAATATTCTTGTGTTTCTCAAAGTACGGAGCAACCAAGCTGGAATTGGTCAGAACTGTGTGGTGTGCTTCAGTCAGAGAATGGCCGTCCATACATATCATTGATTTCCTTCCGATCGTGCCTTTTCCACTTAGTCTCCCCTCGTGCCGCGATTGAGGAAGACCAATCGGCTTAAGGTCAGGAACAAAGTCAACACAAAACTCAATTACCTCCTCATTTCCATAGCCCTTGGCGATGCTTCCTTCTGGCCTAGCACGGTTACGAACATATTTCTTTAATACTCCCATGAACCTCTCGAAGGGGAACATATTGTGTAGAAATACAGGACCGAGAATGGAAATCTCATCGACTAGGTGAACCAGGAGGTGCGTCATAATATTGAAGAAGGATGGCGGGAACACCAACTCGAAACTGACAAGACATTGGATCACATCGTTCGTAACCGTGGTAGAACTTCTGGATTGATTACCTTCGAGAGATTGCATTGAGGAATGCACATAGCTTCACAATGGCTACTCGAACATTTTCCGGCAGAGCCCTCAAAGCAATCGGAAGCAATTGCGTCAGAATCACGTGGCCTTCGTGAGACTTCATGTTTTGGAACTTTTTCTCCGCCATGTTTATTATTCCCTTTATATGGGACGAGAATCCTGACGGGACCTTCATACTGCTCAGGCATTCAAAAAGATGACCTTCTCTTCTTTGGTCGTAGCGTAGCCGGCACGACCTTGAAACCGTTCCGGATGCTGGTCATCGTGGTCTTTCAAACTTTGCTGGTCCCGCCGTGCTTCCTTTGTATCATTTGACTTCCCATACACGCCCAAGAAGCTTAGGATGTTCACGCAAATATTCTTCGTAACGTGCATCACGTCGATTGCAGAGCGGACTTATAGGACTTTACAATATTATAGATACCTTAATATATATTTCTTCTTAAAAATTGCTACGTGCCCGTCAGCTACCTTCTGAACTGTTTGTCCGCCAGTACCCTTTCCAAAGATGACTTTAAAACCCTTGACCATATCAAATACCTCGGTACCGGTGTGTTCCGCAGGCTTCGGCCGGTGATCTGCCTTGCCGTTGTAATGCTTGCCTTTCTTTCTTCTTGGATGACCTTTCGGAAGAAATCGACGATGCCCAAGGTACACGTTCTTCTTACAATTTGGCAAATGTACACTTTCGCCTCATGTAAGCATGCGTGCATGCATTGTATCCCTTATTTGACAGTCCCGAAAGGTTACTAAGAGCAGGCCAATCGTTGATGGTTACGAAAAGCAACGCTCGTAGGTCAAATTCCTCTTCTTTGTGCTCATCCCACACACGGACACCAGGTCTGCCCCACAGCTGTAAAAGTTCATCAACTAATGGCCTTAGGTACACATCGATGTCGTTGCCGGGTTGCTTCGGACCTTGGATGAGCACCGGCATCATAATGAACTTCCGCTTCATGCACAACCAAGGAGGAAGGTTGTAGATGCATAGAGTCACGGGCCAGGTACTATGGCTGGAGCTCGCTCGCCAAAAGGATTCATGCCATCCGTACTTAGACCAAATCTTATGTTCCTTGCGTCAGCTGCAAAATCTTTGAACTCTCTGTCGATCTTTCTCCATTGCGTTCCATCTGCGGGGTGTCTCAACTCCCCGTCCGACTTACGGTCCTCTTTGTGCCATCGCAACAACTTGGCATGCTCTTTGTTCCTGAACAGACGTTTCAACCGTGGTATTATAGGAGCATACCACATCACCTTGGCGGGAACCCTCTTCCTGGGTTTCTCGCCCTCAACATCGTCACCAGGGTCATCGGCTCTGATCTTATAACGCAATGCAAAGGCATACCGGGCATTCATTCAAATTCTCGTATTCACCGCGGTAGAGGATGCAGTCGTTGATGCATGCATGTATCTTCAGAACCTCTAAACCTAGAGGGCAGACAACCTTCTTTGCTTCGTACGTAGTGGCGGGCAACTCGTTATTCTTTGGAAACATATTCTTCAACATTTTCAGCAAGTTTTCAAATGCCGAGTCAGCTACACCTGCCTGTGCCTTCCATCTCAGCAAATCCAGTGTGCAGCCCAGCTTTTTCAGACCATCATCGCATCCGGGTACAGCGCCTGTCCGTGATCCTCTAACATGCGATCCAAATTCTCCCTCTCTTTTTCAGTTTCGCAGCGTCTCCGTGCATCAGCAATGGTCCGACCAAGATCATCAACGGGATCATCACGTGCCTCTTCTTCACCTTCCCCTTCATCGTCCCCTTCACCTTTCAAAAGATCCTCCATGAAAGTATCACCGAAATGAGCAAGATAGCTTTCATCGATGAAATCATCCCCTTCTTCATCTTCTTCCATTATCACCCCTCTTTCTCCCTGCTAGGACCAACAATTATAGCTTGGCATGAATCCGTGCCGAAGCAGGTGCATGTGAACATCTCTTGAGGAAGAGTAACCCTTCTGATTCTTACATTTAACACATGGACAGATAACAAAACCCTCCTGCTTCACTGGTGGAAAAAGGGCCTTTGGTCGCGGTTCGCAACTGCCATTAGTCGCGGTTGCGCAACCGCGACCAAATAAGCGCGACTAAAGGCCCCCCCTTTAGTCGCGGTTGCTTACGAACCGCGACTAAAGGTCCGTCCACGTGGGCGCCAGGCGTCCGTCGGGGCGGAGGACCTTTAGTCGCGGTTCGCCTGGCCAACCGCGACTAAAGGCCTCCGCGGGTTAATTTTTTAATCTATTTGATTTTCTAATTATTTTTCACTCCTTTTTTTTCTTTTTTTTCCACAATTTCTAGTATTTCAGTTATTGGCCAAGTTTAGTCACTAACTACACTTAATCTCTAGTCAAATTCCTTACCTGTGGTCAAACTTCCCGCTCGGTCACCCATCCTCCCACTACTCCAGCACTAGCACGCTTAACTTCCAAGTTCCTTTCCCATCCTCCTTCCAAGTGCTTCGCGCGCATGTTGTTGATACTAGTATCATATCAATCCTATTAACATGTTGGGTCGATGTCACACTTCTTTATTGTTTGAATTTCAAATAATTATTTTAATAAACAAAAGTAATGATGTAATAATAATCTTGAATAAATAAATAAATATTAACTTTTTAAATTTATATTAAAATTAATTTTTTAATTTTATAATTTTTTAAATATTTTTTTTGCCAAACCTAAAACCTGAAAATTTGAAAATCTAAAAATTGGCTAACTTTATGGTTAAGTAATAGTAATCTTTATGCAAGATGCAATTATTAATTTAAAATTTAAATAAAATATAAAATACTGAATTTCTGGCAAAAACTAAAATCTTCCTGCTTTCATATTTTCATTTGGAATTTTGAGAATCTAAAAATTGGCTAACCGGGTAAACCCTGGTGAATTCGGATGTAACTTTTTCCCAGGATTTTTTTGATATATTATACGTTTTTTTCCGACGTCGTATGCAAAAGTTATTGCGGTTTTACCATTTTTTAAACTTTTTTTGCAAAAAAAGTGAAAATTCGAATTTCTTAATTTCTCCGAATAGTAGGTTGCATAACATACAACAATCTGAAAACAATTTTTTTTTTGAATTTTCTATCATTTTCTTTTGTATTTTACAAACCAAAAAAAGGCGATCCACGGGGGGGGGTGCGGGGTGCGTGGGAGTAAAAAAAACTCGGAAAAACCTTTAGTCCCGGTTGGGGACACCAACCGCGACTAAAGGGGTACCCTTTAGTCGCGGTTGGCCTGGCCAATCATGCGACTAAAGGCCTTCGGCCAGGCCTGAGGACCTTTAGTCGCGGTTTGCCTGGGGAACCGCGACTAAAGCCCCTTCCGTCCGCCAGCTGTCGGCCGAGCCCGCTGGGCCCAGACCTTCGGTCGCGGGTCGCCTCCCGAACCGCGACTAAAGACCCCTTTAGTCGCGGTTCGAATATTTCCGCGACTAAAGGGGGCGTCTGGAAGCCTCTTTTTCTACTAGTGCTTGTTCGCATTAGCCACTACGAGGAAATCTTTCAAACCCGCACTGAACTCGCCGGAGAGTCGGTTACCGTACATCCATTGTCGATTCATCTGCATTATTATAATATAAAATATATAATTAACCATCATGCATTTGTTAAACTAACTAGCTACAAACAATATAAATTAAACAATGAACTAATGCACATTTTATCAACGACACATCAAAGGTTCAAGTTGCTAACCGCGATCGAGGAGGAAAAAATAAATGAGAAAGCTCAAGTGTGGCTCCAACACTTCATATCATGTTTGTTTCATGCTCTTGGGGCATTTCATCAAACACCTTATGTGCATAAGAGGAACCAAAAGCAAACCTAACACCCACTTGTGAAGCTTGTGAAGAGAATGGCACCAAATGGCTAAGTGTTGGCTGCTGGATGGGTATATATAGGGGAGGGGCTTTAGTCCCGGTTGGCCTGGCCAACCGCGACTAAAGGCCTTCGGGCACCTTTAGTCCCGGTTGGCCTGGCCAACCGCGACTAAAGACCCCCCACGTGCACCGGCTGGCCACCGAGCGCCTGGGCCCAGGCCTTTGGTCGCGGTTCTCCTCCCGAACCGCGACTAAAGGTACCATTTGTCGCGGATCCTGCAGCATCGCGACTTATGGGGCTCACCCGAAGCCTGTTTTTCCACCAGTGGTACGTCGCCATTCCTGTAGTGAAGATTAATCATCGGACATGGTTTGCCGTATGCATAGAGGTTCCGTTGCTACATTGTCATCTACATTTTTTGAAGGACGTCCGGGATACTATCTCCATGTTGTTCATTAAACCTAGAGTCCAAAGTGTTCCGCGCCTCCACAAGCCGCAGTGAGCACCACATACTGAACAAATCGATAGCCATGGCTCGTTAGAACATTGCTGAAGCCACGAGACCCACCCTTATCATTGTTGAACAGATTTTCATCTTGCCGAGACACGGAAGCATGGATGATTACTATATCTCTCAGACATATAGCTATCTAGCTCATTCGCAAAAAAAAAAAAAAAAAAAAATCTAGCTAGTATGTGGTTGATAAGCAATCGTGGATCTTCCTCTTGTCCTGTTCTTCTCTATTGGATTCTCTACAATATCATCTCAACATGGTACCTTTAACAGCCTCGAGGCTTTCTTGTTTGATTGATCTCCTAAGAGCATCTCCAGTCGCGTCCCCCAAACCGTCCCCCAAAGGGATTTGGGGCGCGCCGGACAGAAAAAGCGTTCCAGCCGCGTCCCCCAAAGCCCTTTTTTGTCCGGCGCGGCCCGATACGGTGTCCGGCGCCCCGAGCCCGTCCCCGTCCCACAGGGGACGCTCCGGGGACGCCGGACACAACGAAATGAGAGGCGAGGAGGCGCGGGGCCGACGCGTCAGCGGCACAGTTAATTTTAACCTAACCGTCGCCTACCTCGCGACGGAAGTTATTCGCGCGCAGCGGCATCTTTGCCTTAATGGCGACGGAGGGGCAGGCGAGACGTCTCGTCGGTGCTGCGCAGCCTCCACGCGTCGCCGGCGTTCGCACGCCACCGCCCGTTCCCGCGCGATCTTCCCGCCTCTTCTCGTCTGTTCCCGCGCTTTCTTCCCGACGCCAGCGTCTATAAAAGGTCTCCCGGCTCATCAATGGTAGCCACCGCACTCCGCCGGCAACAAACACAGCCCTCGTCGCTCCACAGCCGTCTCCTCCATCACCAGTGGCAATGGCGAACCGCCCCGGCGATGGCCACTTCCCTCCACCGCCGTCTCCTCCATTGACGAGCCGGCAGCGGCGTGCGGCACTCGAGGAGGCACTCGAGGAGGAGGCCCGCCAGCGGCGTGAGGCGCAGCAGGCGGCGGATCTAGCGGCGTTCTCCGCCCCTGCCTCCGCAGCTGAGGAGGCCGCGGCGGAAGCAGCGTGGCAGGAGCAGCAGTGCGACACCGTTGCGGCGTTCGACGCCTCGACGGGACAAGAGGCGCGACGGCGCCGGTACCGGGAGGAGATGGAGCAGCGATGGGCTGACGAGCGCCGGCGCGCCGCGATGAGCGGCAGGCGCTGTTCCGTGAACGGCGTGACTCGATCGAGCGCCGGCGGCGTGAGTCGATCGAGCTCCAGCAGCAGGCGACGGCGGAGGAGCGTCGACAGCGGGAGGCGGCGCTTACGGCGCTATGGGGGAGGCGGGCGGAGCAGTTGGCGGCGGCCGACGCGTTTGCGGCGGCGATGATGGAGGCGCCAACAGATGTGGAGGAGGAGGCGCCAATGGAGGAGGAGGAGGCCGAGGCGGAGGAGACCGAGGTGGAGGAGGACGACGACGACGAGTTCGAGTGGTCCGACGACGACGGGCCGCACCCGGACGAGACGGCCGATCAGCAACGCGCCCTCGTCGAGTCCTTCGAGTCGGAGAAGAAGCTCCAGGACGACGCCCGTGCCCTCGAAGAGGCGCATATTCGTCGCGCCATCGAGCTCTCCCTCCAGGCGGCGCAGCAGGGGACGGCGGAGGACGCGCGGCGGGAGCGGCACCGTCTGGCCACCGCCGAACGCAAGGAGAGGAGGCGCGCGCAGGAGGAGCTGCGGCGTAGGGGAGGCGACGACGGGGCGGGGCCGTCGAACGCGCCGCCGGGCGGTCAGTAGTCTAGGTTTAGATGAAATCTAGCCGTTTTCATTCAAACTTTGTAATATATAATCAAAATTGAATGAAAACCTTTATTTTCGTGCACAAATATTCATTTGGGGGCGGCGTTTGGGGGACGCGGCTGGGGAGCGACGTCCCCCAAACGCGGCACGAACAAAACACGTCCCCCAAACGCTCGATCCGGCGCGATTTGGGGGACGGTTTGGGGGACGCGACTGGAGATGCTCTAAAGTGGTGTGGATTGAGCACACAAAATCAACTTTCACCAATGCACTTTTTTCTTTTCCAAACAGGAAATAAAGCAGGGACTAGCCTGTAATATAACGGCGCCGGTTAGATATACCCCATCAAGCAATTTTTATTTTAACTAAGAATCTCAGTACACATGATTTTTTGAGTGGAGAAGCTATCAGACCACTTTTAGTCGTGCAGCATTACTCTAAAGATGTTGATATACTAATTAATTCATTATTTTTTTCGGAAACAAGGGTAAATTCACTCCTTTGTTAAATTAGTACAAAATCATATGATGTTACATTTTAAGGTCAAAAAGTGAGTCATGAGTGCTGAATATGCAAGATGACTGTTCTGGTATTAGCTAGGACCTAATTAATCCATTACCCAAGGCAAGTCATCAGTTAAGTAGATATATACTGCAATATGTTTGCCTGAACATACATAAATAAACAAGATAAAGGTGCACACTCCTTTCAAACGATGAAACGACACATGCCCATGTAGTAGCCATATAAAAAAAACTACTAGAAAGGCTAATGCTCTGTCAATTTCATGAAAGAAGATCAATTAATACTTTATTTACGAAGTAGCAAATCTTATTTCACGATCATCGGCAGGTTTCCCGTCACATATTAAAGGGGAGCGAGTTCATAGACATGATTGGCCTTTGCCAGCAACATGTTAATGGAATGTTATGTAACTAATCGAGGGTGCTCGGTGCAATCTAGTCCAACACACACCCCACTTAATTCATTTCATTATGCTTATATAGTGTAAAAATAAACTATTTACAACATCATGCAGATGCGGTCAATCATGTAATTAATTTTCATTTTTTTACAAGGGTTCTCTTATTTGTACGAACCAATAAGGGTTAAAGGGAAACTATATAGTATAGGAATATTTATACAAGACACTCTGTGTTTGTAGTGGGTCGATTTGATCATGGTCTTGTGCATATATTGAGAAGCATAGATGTAAGTCATGTTCATTGATATGGGTCAGATGCCTGTAACGGTCTATCATTACTGTAGAGTCCTGCTATACATATGCTTCTTAGATATGCAGCTTGACAACATAATTATTTTACTCCATTGTAGGTTTTGTTCTTAATTCTACAAATGTACATTTTCTCCACACTTTGGTACGATTCAGCGGGAGAGACAGATTTGGCTTGATAGCGGTAGCATGTGCGGTTGGAGCAGACAGCATGTGTGGTTTTTTACCCACCAGGGAAGAAACTCTAGTTTCAAAAAGAGGTGCCTCCACAATACTATCTATATTATTTTTCCCTTATTCCTTGTTTCTTATAAATCTTGTGCTGCAACTTTTCTTTTTAACCGTGTGTGTTTGGTTGTGTGAGCTTGTATCCACAAGCTGGGGGTTAAACTGATGTCGGTTGCATCTTCTTGACGGAGAGATGCGATGAATGAAAGTTTTCCGTTATTTGAAATTTTTAGGCGTATGCTAAACTCTACTCTTCATAAAAAATACGTTTTCCACATGATTTGTTTCTTAGAAGACTAGTTGGAGACTTAATGTACTGTAACTTCTCCATCCATCCATAAATATATGCTTTAGATTTGTCTAAATTTAGATGTGTCTATACATTAAATAGTATCTACATACATCCAATTTTTAACAAATCTAACAAATATATTTATAAAGAGGTGGTAGTAGTATTGATATCAAGAATTAAATAGCTTAAAAGTCCAGCTATCCCATCCAGCTAATTCGATGATACTCCACTTGGCAACTGATGCGACACGAATATTCTTCTTTTACTCACCAGAAGATGACATATATTACTCCCTACATTTTATATGTAAGGCCACTTCGTATTTCGAGCCACAACTTTGACCGATAAAATATAATTTATATGACACCAAAATTATATTGTTGGAAACATCTTTGAAATATGAATCAAATGGTATACTTTTTGTGACATACAACTCATATTTTGATGTTCAAATTGTTAGTTAAAGTTCTACCTCGAAATACATGACGGCCTTATATTTTAGGATGGAGGGAGTATTAATGATGTCATATAGAACATTTCTAGTATGACAACAGCGTTAGAAAAAATTACTCCTTTGGAATATAGTTTTCTATGGTGACCGTTGGACATTATGCATGTATCTGGGACTTCATCTGTTTGTGACCATAGGTATTAATATCGACATGTATTTGATGTACTGTACAATTGACCCTGACCTTTTCGGTCTTGTGTTTATTATGATTCAATGAACTCTACGGATCACCGATTTGTAGTAAGTTGCAACTCGATCAGATTCTTTCTTGAGTTGACTCTTGGGAAGTTGTTTCATTATAAATCCATAGGAGCATGCAGAAAATTGTGGCTGAGGAAAGTTTCCCCGTCTTTAAAATAAGACTTTGACCATCAATTTCTATCAAATATATAAAAAAATTCTATCAAAAATAAAAATAATAATAAAAAACAGAAACACGTATAAAATTTGGAAGTACTTTCTTAGACATCACTATGATTCTCAATTGCCCAAATCTAAAATAGTATTCACAAAGATATTAATACCAAAGATTTTGGATGTATGAATATATCATGTCCATTCTAAGCGCGCGGCGGTTCTGACATGGCCGCAAGCGTAACTAGTAATAAGATGAATACATTTTTCAGGTTGCCTGAATGTACATAGTAGATGATCTCACCCTGTTATATGAAATACATTATCGTTGCTTCAACTTGTAGGAGTGTGTCAATATCTTAATTACGGATCTAGCCAAATCTTGCTTTCATTGTATATGTCCTAATCTTTTCCTGAGACGTTATTCGATCTTCTAATCTGGTGAACTGAATACACATATACACCACACGCTACAGCAAGACATATTGCTGCAGCCACCAGTCAACCAAAAAGGGAAACCATAAACTCAAGCACTCGGTTTGTAGGCTTGTATAACTACACCGGTCGACCATGCACTTGCCACTAATGTAGTGTGAGAGTTTGGAAGTAGCGAACAGACGCGTGTTCCAAAATGTGGGCTCCCCCAAAGATTATGTTGTTCACTTGGCTTGTTTTTCAAAATAGAATTTGGACCGCCGATCGTTTGGCAAAACGGGGGTGGCCAAATTGTGGGGATTGCCCCTTGTGTGACCAATGCACGGAGTCTGTCGACCACCTTCTTGTTCATTGTTGTTTCACCTTGCGTCTTTGGGACAAGGCCAAAGAAGGGTTTGACATCCTGGCTTCTCATGTCAATAATTGGGCGGGCCTCTCCTTCCCGGAGTGGTGGACCATGATATCGGCGGGGCAAAACCGCAAGGGTATGGCTTCTCTCTCGCCATGCTCATTATTTGACAGATTTGGAATGAGAGAAATGATAGAGTATTCAAGAACAAGCACGTCCCTACGCAAGTCGTCTTCGAGATGATAAAAAAGAAGCTACTCTTTGGGTCACAGCGGGTGCTAAAGTTTGAGTAATTTGATGCCATGAGAGTAGAACTTGTAATATGTCTAAGACTTTTACTTTCTTGTAAACTCCTTTCTTAATCAACGAATGGGCAAAGTTTTGCCCTCGTTTCAAGAAAAAAATGCTGCGTTGCAGCCTATCGCAGCCGGGGCTTTGGTAAAGGGGATATCGATCAGTCAACACACACTAGTAGAAAACCTCTCATCCATCTAAGCCTTTAGTACCGGTTCCCTTCCGAACCGGTACTAAAGGTGGCATTAATATCGGTTCCGTGCGTGGGACATCAATACCGGTTCGTTATGGACCTTTAATACCGGTTCGTAACACGAACTGGTATTAAAGGGTTTGGGCCCGATTTCCAGGCGGTGGTGGGGCCAGGGTTGCACCTTTAGTACCGGTTCGTGTAAGGAACCGGTACTAAAGGGTCTGTGCCCTATATGACCGCGCGGCAGCGCCCGAGCTGCTGCATATCTCATTCTCACTTCTTCTCTCACATTTCCAAATATTTTGCACCTCTCACACTCCAATAATCTTTATTTTTCTCCACCATTTTAACAAGATTAACGGCATACATCTATCCAAGGGTTAGCAATATCATCCTTCCTTCCGGCGTTCCTAATTTAGCTCAGTTCTTTGGTAGTTTTAACTCGTACTATTTTTGTAGTGCAAGCAAGGTGTTCGATGAAATGCCTAAGTTAGTGATTTTATTTTTTTATATGCAATTTGATCTGAAATTATGGTATGTGAAGATGAAGATGGAGAAAATGTTAGAGGATCACAACAAACTGTTGTACCCAAATTGCGAAAATGGTCAGAAAAAGCTAGGTACCACGCTGGAATTGCTGCAGTGGAAGGCAGAGAATGGTACTTCTGACAAGGGATTTGAAAAGTTGCTGAAAATAATAAAGAAGATGCTTCCAGGGGAGAACGTGTTGCCCTCTAGCACGTACGAAGCAAAGAAGGTTGTCTGCCCTCTAGGATTAGAGGTGCAGAAGATACATGTATGCATCAATGACTGCATCCTCTACCCCGGGGAGTACGAGAATTTGAATGCATGCCCGGTATGTAGTGCATTGAGGTATAAGATCAGGCGAGATGACCCTGGCGATGTTGAGGGTGAGTCCACCCCCAGGAAGAGGGTTCCTACGAAGGTGATGTGGTATGCTCCTATAATACGACGGTTGAAACGTTTGTTCCAGAACAAAGAGCATGCCAAGTTGTTGCGATGGCACAAAGAGGACCGTAAGAAAGATGTGATGCTGAGACACCCCGCTGACGGGTCGCAGTGGAGAAAAATCGACAGAGAGTTCAAGTCATTTTCAGATGACGCAAGGAACTTAAGATTTGGTCTAAGTACAGATGGCTTTAATCCTTTCGGGGAGCAGAGCTCCAGTCATAGCACCTGGCCAGTGACTCTATGTATCTATAACCTTCCTCCTTGGTTGTGCATGAAGCGGAAGTTCATTATGATGCCAGTGCTCATCCAGGGCCCGAAGCAACCCGGCAACGATATTGATGTGTACCTGAGGCCATTGGTTGAAGAACTTTTAGAGTTGTGGCGTGACGAAGGTGTACCTGTGTGGGATGAGCACGAACAAAAGGAATTTAACCTACGAGCGTTGTTATTTGTAACCATCAATGATTGGCCTGCTCTTGGTAACATTTCAGGGCAGTCAAACAAGGGATACAATGCATGCACACACTGTTTAGGTGAGACTGACAATAATTATTTGGAAAACAAGAATGTGTACCTGGGGCATCGTCGATTTCTTCCAAAACAACATCACGTAAGAAAGAGAGGAAAGCATTTCGGAGGTGAGGCAGATAACCGAACGAAGCCTACCCGCCCTACTGGGGAAGTTATATATGATATGGTCAAGGATTTAAAAGTGATATTTGGAAAGGGTCCCGGCGGACAATCTGTTCCGCATGATGTTGACGGACACGTACCCATGTGGAAGAAGAAGTCGATATTTTGGGAGCTACCCTACTGGAAATTCTTAGAGGTTCACTCTGCAATCGACGTGATGCACGTGACGAAAAATCTTTGCGTGAACCTGCTAAACTTCTTGGGCGTGTATGGGAAGACAAAAGATACACCGGATGCACGGCAGGACCAGCAAAGTATCCACGAAGGAAACAACCTGAATCCAGAGAAGTATCAAGGTCCCGCCGCCTACGCTCTTACCAAAGAGGAGAAGGAGATCTTTTTTGAAGTCCTGAGTAGCATCAAGGTCCCGTCTGGCTTCTCGTCGAATATAAAGGGAATAATAAACATGTCGGAGAAAAAGTTTCAAAACCTAAAGTCTCATGACTGCCACGTGATTATGACACAATTACTTCCGGTTGCATTGAGGGGGCTTCTGCCGGAAAATGTTCGAGTACCCATTGTGAAGCTATGTGCGTTCCTCAATGCAATTTCTCAGAAGGTGATCAATCCACTTACTCTACAAAATTTACAGAAGGATGTGGTCCAATGTCTAGTCAGCTTCGAGTTGGTGTTCCCACCATCCTTCTTCAATATTATGACACATCTCCTAGTTCACCTGGTCGAAGAGATTGGCGTTCTCGGTCCTGTATTTCTACACAACATGTTCCCCTTTGAGAGATTCATGGGAGTCTTAAAGAAGTACGTTCATAACCATGCTAGGCCAGAAGGAACCATCTCCAAGGGCTATGGAACAGAGGAGGTCATTGAGTTTTGTGTTGACTTTATTCCTGACCTTAAGCCGATCAGTGTTCCTGAATCGCGCTATGAGGGGATACTGCGTGGAAAAGGCACGCTAGGAAAGAAATCAAGAACGTGTATGGACGGACATTCTTTCACTCAAGCACACTACACAGTTCTACATAATTCCATCTTGGTGGCTCCGTACAAAGAGGAACACAAGGATATCTTATGCTCTAAATACCCGGAGCAACGTGAAGATTGGATTGCTGGAGAACACATGAAAACTTTCGGCGGTTGGTTGCAAACACGTCTCATGAATGTCACTGATGACAAGCAGCTGTACTTGTTGGCCAAGCAACCATCTTCGACTATATCGACTTTTCATGGGAACACATTTTACACGTTCGCCCTAGACAAAAAGAGCACCAACCAAAACAGTGGTGTCCGCTTTGATGCAAAAGATGACAATGGGAACAAGGTCACATATTATGGGTACATAGAGGAGATATGGGAACTTGACTATGGACCTAATTTCAAGGTCCCTTTGTTCCGGTGCAATTGGTTCAACCTGAAAGACGGAGTACAGGTAGACCCGCGGTACGGAATGACTACAGTGGATCTCAAGAATCTAGGGTACGACACCGAACCATTCGTCCTAGCCAGTGAGGTGGCTCAGGTTTTTTATGTGAAGGACATGTCTAGCAAACCGAAAAAAAGAAAAGAAAGGCAAGAGGACACATCATACGTTGAGCCAAAGCGGCACATAGTTCTTTCAGGAAAAAGAAACATCGTGGGAGTAGAGGACAAGACAGACATGTCAGAAGATTATAATAAGTTTGATGATATTCCACCCTTCAAGGTAAAAATTGACCCAAGCATCATCTTAAATAATGAAGATTGTCCATGGTTGCGTCGCAGTCAGAAGAAAGGGAAACAGACGAAGAAAACTCAGAAGACTAGCTAGATATAGGGATCATAACTTGTGTATCTCAATATGGAAATCACTTTTGTGCAATGATGTTACTGTATGTAAGATATTAACAATGGAGATGGTTGGCTTGCAGGAAAAAATTTCCGAGGCTTCCGAGCGGGACTTGCGGGAAGAGTTACTCGGGCGGAGCTTCCGAAGATGTCTAAAACGGCCGTCCATCTAAGACATCTTCGAGAAACTCCGCCGGAGAGGCTCTTTCCTTCGAGGTCGCCGTCGTCAGGTTATATACCAGCTCCCTGGAGCTTCTGTTTGTTGGGTGTATACTAGCAGCTTGCGAGCGGGACTCCTAGCTTGCTTGCGGGAAGAGTTACTCGGGCGGAGCTTCCGAAGATGTCTAAGACGGCCGTCCATCTAAGACATCTTCGAGAAACTCCGCCGGAGAGGCTGTTTCCTTCGAGGTCGCCATCGTCGGGTTATATACCAGCTCCCTGGAGCTTCTGTTTGTTGGGTGTATACTAGCAGCTTGCGAGCGGGACTCCTAACTTGCTTGCGGGAAGAGTTACTCGGGCGGAGCTTCCGAAGATGTCTAAGACGGCCGTCCATCTAAGACATCTTCGAGAAACTCCGCCGGAGAGGCTCTTTCCTTCTTGGTCGTTGCATCTTCTCTCTTTGTTCTCTCTACTCTCGCTGGAGGGGCTATATATAGAGGTGTGTGTCTCCAGATAATCCCCTCCCCCCAGATGAAACCACCCCAGATAAGGCAAACACCAGATAAGCCTCCCCCAGATTTAGCCCCCCCCCCCCATCTTTAGCACCGGTTCGAGCAGGGCGTCCTTATCCTGCCGACAGCTTTAGTACCGGTTGCACCCACCAGCCGGTACTAAATGTTTCCCACGCGTCCTTATCCCACCGACAGGGCGTCGTGCGCTACACACTTTAGCTCATCGAGCAGGGCGTCCTTATCCTGCTGACAGCTTTAGTACCGGTTGCACCCACCAGCCGGTACTAAATGTTTCCCACGCGTCCTTATCCCACCGACAGGGCGTCGTGCGCTACACACTTTAGCTCATCGAGCAGGGCGTCATTATCCTGCCGACAGCTTTAGTACCAGTTGCACCCACCAACCGGTACTAAAGGTTTGCCTCTGTCTTCCGGCCTATTTTCTTCCCGCGCTTTCCACCGGTTCCCGCCTCTGTCTTCCCGCCATTTTTTCACTATATATATGTAGACTTGGCCACCATTTACATATCACATCTAGACTCATATCTGCAAACCTCATCATTCTCTCCCATGGCTTCCATCGTATCTCTAACCCCCCGGGAGGCGGAGGCGCTTTGCGCCTCGAACTACCCCTGCCCGCCGGGCTACCGCGTCCCGACCGGCTGGTTGCTAAGCGTCGGAGGCGTACCGGTCCCTCCAGTCCCTCTAGGTGTGGCGCGCGAGATGGCCATCACGAACCACTACTACTTCGAGCTCACGCCAGAGCAGCGGAGGAATCCCCAGTGGCATCCCGACTACAGCCCGACTTGTGAAAGCTTCTTCATCAATCGGCGTGAGAGGGCGCTTTCCAGGCACGAGGAGGGCGGCCCGCCTCCTCCGAACTTCAACGAGGCCGGCCGTCGGCTGTGGTGGCGCGGCCGGACTCTCCAGGGCGTCATGGCCTACCGTGGCCCCCGCCTACGCTACCCTCAGTCCCAGCCCACGCGTGCTCACCCGCCGACGTTCGAGTACCGCGACCCCGATGCCAGCAACGATGATGATGGCGACTACGACGACTACAGTGCCGACTACTACAGGGCTAGGCACGAGTATGACTGAATGACTCCAACAGTAGAATTTGGCCATGTATCTTTAATTTTCAGTTAAGCTATGTACTTTTAATTCGAGTTCACTCGTAATAAAATTTTATTCCCGCCCTTTCTTTCCCGCTTTTTTTCTCCCACGCGAGGCGCCGTGGCGGGAAAGTTTCCCGCACGGACGGCGTCGTGGCGGAGTAAAGAAAACAAATAGAAAAGAAATATAAAAGAAAAGGAAAGAAAAGAAATAGAAAATAAGAAATAGAAAACAAAAGAAAAAAAGGAGAAATAGAAAATAAGAGATAGAAAATAAAAAGAAACAGAAAAAGAAATAGAAAAAAAGAAATAGAAAAAAAGAAATAGAAAAAAAAACAGAAAAGAAGAAATAGAAAAGAAAAAGAAACAGTAAATAAGAAATAGAATAAGAAATAGAAAAAGAAATAGAAAATAAGAAATAGAAAAAGAAATAGAAAAGATAAATGGAAAAGAAAAGCAATAGAAAAAATAAATAGAAAAGAAAAGCAATAGAAAAAATAAATGGAAAAGAAAAGAAAAAGAAACAGAAACATAAAAGAAAAGGAACAGAAAAGAAAAAGAAACAGCAAAAGAAAAACAAAAGAAAAGAAAACAGCACCAGAAAAAGAAAAACGAAAAAAACCTTTGGTACCGGTTGGTACCACCAACCGGTACGAAAGACCTTTCGTACCGGATGGTGGTACCAACCGGTACCAAAGGCCCCTCCCCTGTGTTAACTTAGGCGCGCGGGAGGGGAAATCCCCAAATCGACACTGTACTGCAACGCGCGCGCCACCGTCCGAGCCACGCCGCCGTCCGCAGCCACGCCGCGCCGCGCCGCCGTCCGAGCCACGCCGTCGCCACGCCATCGTCGTCGCCGTCGTTCGCGTGCAGCAGCTCCCCGCGCCGGCAAGGTAAGCTTCAATTCCCTCCCTCTCCACGCCGGCCGCCGTCGCCATCCCCTCCCCTTTCTCCTTCCCCTCGCCCACACGCCGCTCCCCTCACCGCGCACGCAGCCGCACACCGCAGCCACGCCATCGCCACGTCTACACCGTCGCCGTCGGACGCGCGTCTTCCTCCCTGCCGCGCTGAGCACATCCCGGACGCGCTCCAGGTGCTCGATGAAATGCGGCTGCGCCCGCGGCGGCGCAAGGGCAACGCCCACGGGCGTAGAAGGCGCACTGCTGCGGCATGGGCTGTGCGGGAGGAGGCGCCCATGGCGATGGCCAGCGCGGCTGGCTGGCAGCCGCCGAGGAGCATGGCGAGCGTGTCGTAGCCCTGCTGCGACGGCACGAGGGCCGGGAGGGTGGCGGCGAGGGTGAGGCCCACGAGCAGGGCCGGGAGGGTGCCCGATCGTCGCTCGAAGTTGGGTCCGACTTCCGACGGGCGCTGTTCATCGCTGTCACACGGGTCCTACTTCCGACGGGCGCCATCGCCTCCACAGTGCACCAAATCCATCCTTTCCCCTTCCTTTACAATCTCGGCATGTTCTTCTTGCTCAACTGGTCGAGATACCCTCGTAACTCTGCCCAGATTCGTCGCCATCGTTGCTTTAAATTTCGTGCAGGAATGCATCTACAGGAATCCGCAGCTGTCACGTTTTTCAGATTTCAGTGTCAAATTCAGTTAACTGCGCTGCATCCAACTACAGCACCTTTTTATTTTGATTTAAAAACCAACTTTATGAATTCCAAATCTGACATATGATATATCCAAATTGATCAGATTTTCATGCTCTATCCAACTACGAACTTAGTTTTGGGTTTTGATTAACTAAAATTTGGACAAAATTAAAATCTGAATTAATTTGAGTAATATGGCATAATTCATAACTTCAATTCTACAATTCCAAATTCTACAAAATTTATGTCTATCCTCGCGGGCGACAGCGCCGGCGGCAACATCGTGCGCAACGTCCTGATGAGGGCGTCGTTCGAGCCGGCGCCGAGGGTAGAGGGCGCCATTCTACAAAATTTGAATTGTTTTCTAATTGCTTTCTTAATTTTGCAGTGACATTGAGGTATGGAGGACTGCACCTTCGTCCGAGATGAGGAGGGGGAAGAAGCGGTGCAGAAATTGATCTATGAGAGTGCCCGTGGTCCGGAACCCGACGATGGAGATGACAACGAGTTCCAAGACTTTCTGAATGATTTCGGCGAGGGACTTGAGTCTGAACAAATTAGAAGAGACAACGAAGTGTCCATCACAAACTCCGGCGAGGTGTATATATATGTTTCAATTAGTCTATATGTTCATACCTAGATGCATTCATTTATTTGTATTGCACTTATTAACGAATAATTTTTTCTTTTAGCCTTCTGGATCATCGAGCAAGTCTGTTAGAACAAAACGTGGCCCGACGCGGGTGCTAAAGGGCGAGGGCAGGTTAGCCCTCACGGCATTCAAGGCTAATGGTGAACCAGAGCATCCCAAAGAGTTTTGCCGCAAATTTACAAGTCAAGCCGGAGTTCTTGTTAGGGATCATGTACCGATCAGCATTCAAGAGTGGCATAAGCCGAAGAACGCGGAGAGTGGTGCTAGTTATGTCAACGAGACGATAAAAACATTTCTTTGGGACACGCTACTGACAAAGTTCAGCCTAGCGGAAGACATGACGGAAGGCCAGAAGAAAAAAGTCAAGGAATGGACATTGAAGAAGATGGCCATACAATTCCAGACCTGGAAGAAAAATCTATGGGACAAATATAAGAATGAAGATCCAGTATTCGATGATAATCTAGTGAAGATAAAAGATCACTGGGCCGCATTTAAGGAGTATAAGAAATCGTCTACTTTTGTGTCCCGATCGAAGAAAAATACCGAAAATGCTGCAAAGAAGAAACTTCCGCATCATTTGGGGTCAGGTGGCTACAAGAGTGCCATTCCGAAGTGGACAGCCGTTTGAGAATAAACTGATTGATCATGGAATCACTCCACAGACATGGGACTGGCCCGAACGGTCCAAGTTCTGGTTGTTCGCTCATGGGGCAGGGTTGGACCCAAAGACAGGGCTGATCGTTGCGAAGGGAAAATGGAAGGAAAAATTGAGGCAATTGTACCGAAGCTTGTAGATGCAATTGAAAAGGTCAGAAAGGGAGAGTACATTCCCGCTCGAGAGAATGACGAGCTGACACTCGCTCTGGGGAACCCTGAACATGTTGGACGGGTACGAGCTCGCCCAGGTGTCACCATGAAGGAAGCGTGGCCGGACAGCGCTGACACTTATAGAAGCCGTTCGCGAAAGAAGAAGAAGGACGCCGACATTGTAACGGAATTGTTAACTAGGGTGGAGGCTCTTGAGAGAAATCAGAGGGCACCTGATCAGCCGCTGTTTCTACAGGATCCACAAGCCGATGCTGCCCCATCTCAGTGAAGAAGCAGTGTCGGTTCCTCGCATATTGACGGATGTGGAGGAAGCGACCCCGTGGATTATGTCACGGAGAAGACAGATTGCGAGCTACATATGTTATTCAAGACCGCGCCCGTTAAGGTGGCGGTCGGCTATGTGTACCCAAGTGAAGATGGAGCAATGCACCATCATATGCCCATTCCACCTGGCTGTGTTCGTGTCGGGGTGGATGAAGTTGTTCCGGGTTTAGAAACAGTGGAGCTTGATATTCCTAGAGGTGAAGATGAGAGGACACTGGCCGATGTCAAGCACGGTTTCGCCCTATGGCCGAAGAAGTACGTCGTCCTTTTGCAAAGGCCACCGACTCCTACACATGAGCAGCAAATGCCATCGACTCCTCCTGGTGGCAGTCCTGGTGAGCAGCCAAGTCCACACCTACCTGAGAGGGACCCCAGCGTGAGTCCACCATCTCGAGATCCTTCGCGACGTAAGACAGCGTCCGTTAAGCGGAACGGTACGCCGCCTAGGAAGAAAGCTAGAAAGGAGAAACAACTGCCGCCTACTGAGAAGTTACCTTGGGAAAAAACTCCAGAGGAAAACGCGGAGGCCGTTCAGGCCGAGTTGAAGAAATGGTTTGCACCGAAAGTGCCAGAGATACCTTTCGAGAAGACACTAGATCCGGTGAAAGTTGTGCGTACCGTTGACAATCTATATGACCCTGTACCATCGCCGCCATCTGACTATGCGCGTTCTATTGAAAGGTCGTATGACAAGATGATCGAGGCGACAAAACCCGTTCAATCGGGTATCAGGGAGATAAAAGGGATACACAGTGTCTACCAGCTCAGACAACAACCCGTTCAATCGGTCGCCCCTCTCAAGGTGTTTGACGGGAAGACCGTTCAAAGTTCTCGACAAGATGCAACTGATTACGCCTTCGCTGAACGAGCATATCAGTTTGTTCAAGGGAAAGATTTGGTCGAGAATCTCAGGAAGGTACCAACATGTATGCGTAACTTGCATTCATGGTACCTTAAGGCCTCAAAGGAAGGGATCCAGACTATCATGGTGCAAGTTAGGGAAGAGCACTACTTCCAGGAGTAATGTGTGAACGTTGACTTCAGCGAACTCTTTCAGTTATACAATCTCCGGGCCCTCGACAAATCAATCATCAGTTGCTATTGTCTGTAAGTGATTTATTTATTTAATTTGAGAAGTCTTTAGCTCAGCTCGTTCATTGTCTGCAGATTATAATCTTTTGTGCGCTATATTATGCAGATCGAAGATGCTCGAATGCAAAAGGGACGAAATCACATACATTGGGTTCATTGACCCGCACACAATGCATGTTAAAACCATAGAAGATCCCCTCTATAACAAGGATACACCGGAGAATTTGCTAAGGTTTTTGAAGCGACAACGTGACAAAAAGCTAATAATTTGGCCTTACAACTTCGAGTGAGTCTTACTGTCTTATAACACATTATATTTTGCTCACCGTATGTCAAAATTTTAACTAATGACATATATATATGACACTACATATTGAAACGTGCGTAGGTTTCACTTTATTCTTCTCGTCATCAATTTGGAAATTGGAGAAGTTGAAGTCTATGACTCACTAAGCAAAAAATCGGAACTATACTTGTCTTGTTATTTAATGCTCAGAAGGTAATTTTAATTCTTATCGGTTTGTTTCGTTAATTTCCTGCTATGAACTAATTGATGACTCTTTTATGCATTTTCTTTTGTCGAGCAGCGTATGGGAAACTTTCATCAAGGAAGATACGTCCCGTGAATGGACACCGAAGCTGCGATGGAAGGCGAAAGTAAGTAGTACTACCTAGGTCCACACACCTTTAATTATCATACTTGACTATTGTTTGATTGAATTATATTCTTGTAAAGAAATGCCCGCAACAACCACAAGGGACCGATCTCTGTGGATTCTTCGTTTGCGAGTACATCCGCAGAATTGTCAGCGAGAGAACGAATAATGAAAGAAATAAAGAGGTACAAAAACAATCTTCACAAATTTGTTTTCTTATCATAAGTTGTGCTGAGTTTCGGTAATAGTTGTTTCATGTATTCATTTGTAGCTTATTCTTTTATAGTTGGCAAGAAAGCGGAACAAGCTCTCAATCGATGACCGCTTCATAGCAATAGGCGAGGAATTGGCGGGATTTTTCCTTCGAGACGTCATACCACCATTCGCAGAGTACCACTATGAATGAAGATGTACATGTTACATATATAGTTGACTCGAAGAGTACCACTATGCTACATGTAATAGACATATATAGAGTACGCCTCGGAGAGTACCACTATGCATGAAGATCGATCTTCATGCATAGTGCTACTTAATTTGCGATCTTATGCAATTACATGTGTGTTATATTATATGCACCAACTTGATATGCATCATCTTGATCTTCATGTACTACCTAAACCCAAACGCGTTTCTGGTGCGTCGACGCGATATGAAACAAACCGATATCCCTAAACCCCTCCAAAAACCCTAAAAATCTAATTCTCTGCCGCGGCAGAGATTTGGGCAAATTCCCTGCCGCGGGTGGGAACCTTTGGTACCGGTTCGTATTACCAACCGGTACCAAAGCTCCTTGGCCCTGAGCTCTCCTGGTGGCCCACGTGGAAGCCCCTTTTATACCGGTTCGTAAGCAACCGGTACGAAAGGGGGGGGGGGCTTTAGTGCCGGATAATTTGTACCGGTTGCTCAACCGGTACGAATGCTCCTCTGAAACCGGTACTGATGAGAGATTTTCTACTAGTGACACGCACATACCGAGGACGTAGTGATGCAATCGTGAGGCTCCATTTTTGTTTTGTGTCTCAAGCTTGTAGGATGAATTTCTGTAATTAAACTCTATTTTAATTTATATCTAATGACTTTTCCCCAGTTCCAAACTGCATCAACTCTCCACGTCACAGGATTGGACGAGAGAAGGAAGGAAGAAAGGAGGAGAGATTAGGCAGGTCAGTAACCATATAAATGCAGATATTGCTAGAGATAACATAGCCTAGTGCAACACGTACGTACGTGCGCTGTCTCACATGCAAGTTCTCGTCAAAGTTACTTTCGGAGCTCGATCCTAATTAATATAGATGCTAAGTGAAAAAGTTTCCGTCAAGGATGCTTTTGAAACTCCACCCTAAGCTTCCTGCGCCTTTAGCTAAGTGAGAGTTTGCCACAAGTAAGACGCATCTGTAACTCTAAGCTAGCTTATTACTATCATTTAATATTGGGTGGGGATGTGCTGATGTGCTTGCCTGGCAATGGATCACATTCCCTTCTTCCTGGATAGTGAGAAATCCTGGGACAAGGAGGCGAAAAACGTTTCGTCGTGTGCTCCCCCGAGCCCCACGGCAAGACACTAGATCGCATCGCCAGTGTCCTCCACCTTCCTCCCCTGCCTCGCCGCCGCCAGAGGGCGTCACCGGGAAAAGCCTGGGCGACATCGGCGGCGGCGGGGTATCCTCTCTCCTTCTCGCCGTGATGGCGGCGCGCGGAGTGAGGAGGCGCGACGCTGGACATGGGGCGTGGCGACACGGCTCCTCTGCAGCGACGTGGTAGCCCTGGGGGCTCGAGGTGGTCTTCGGATGCCGAGGCGGCGGCCTCGGGTGGTGATGTGGCACTGGCTTTGCGGCAAGCAAGGCGCTGGTGATGTGGCCTTCTCCTTGGCCGTGTGGAGCTCGGGGTGTGCTCTGCAGCTGCGGCTCCAGATCTAAAGCGGTCACCCTCTCTGGACACGCCCCTCCCGCTGGTGCTGTCTTCCGATGGCCTTTGTTATTGTGTTTGACTCCCATCTAGGTGTTGGAGATGGGGACAAGTACCGGGAGAAATCCCTGGTTGCCACACCAGCCGTGACGGTGGCGACGCCTCTGGGCGTTGTTATCCTCCCTGGAAGCGTTGTGCAGGTACTTCCCCTCCCTCCTGCTCCTCTCATTTACAGGGAAAAATCCCAAATCCTCTAGATTTTGTGGCAACGGTGTCGTGGTCATCGTCACCTTCCTGAAGGTGTCGTTTTGGGTGTGAGGGGTGTGGGCTTGTTCCGGTTCCAGTTGTTCAACACCAAATTTGGGCCTTGGTGTTGGCTAGGGGGCCTTCTTCATCGCAGCTTCTTCATCAACGGGGACACCAGGCAGCTTCTTTCATCGTGAGTGAATCCTTGTTCTTCATATATTTGGTAGTTTAATAGTGTAATCTAGATCTAAGTCTTCTAGTCTTTTTGTCCTCCAAGTCTTTACTATTATATAAACAGTCTTAGATCACGGTTATAATCGATCAATATAATCAATATTTTGCAATCTATCATGGTATCAGAGCAGTTCGTTTCACCTAGAGTATAATCACCCACCGCTTCCGCCACGCCCCCTAAGGAGATCGATCTCCATGATCTCCGCCAGAGCATCCGATCGTAGCTAGATTTTCATTAGATTGGTTTCATAGTTTAAATTTCGTCTTTTTTTTCTTTAGCCAACAAACATTCGATCGGTCTATCACTATATCATCATGACATGCCTCTACGCCAACCTCGGAGTCGACTCATCTCCAGCAAATCCTCACCAACAACCGGGCCAAGGAGTTTCAGCGCGGCTCCCCAAGGGACGCCTTCTACGCAACATCACAAGTTTCTCCGACCGTACATCACCAGCACATCGGATCTTCTTCGCCAACATCAACCGGGGGAACCGTCTCGAGTATACACCTCGCCATCAACAAAGGGCCACATCATCGTCGCTGGTCAACATCGCCGAGGACCATCTACATCGCCACCAACTCCCATTGTCATCGTCAACACCAACAGGGATCTTCTTCGACACCATCCAGATGAACGTGGAATACCCGGGTTAAATCCCCAACATGTACTCCAACAACTACTTCACCGTCTTCATCCACCACGACCTCGTCGCCAGAGTTGCGCTCTATTTTTTTGCATGCGCGTGCTTAATTTTCTTCTTGGAGTTACTTCGACTACTCCGACATATCGGCGCGCAACTTCTCCGCATCGACTGTTCACGGAGACCTTCTCTCTATTACTTCGTCCAACTATGACGTGCATGGATTATGATGGTTCCTATCTTCACATGTCCGGTACTAGCAACACCGGTGCATGCCTTCATCCCCGAAGTGCTTCCAAGTCCGACAAGTTCGGCGGCGTGTCGCCTACTACTTCTACCACAACAACTACAACAATATGATGTCTCTTCCATCTGAGCATCACCCCGAGCTCAACAACGACATCGACCAAAAACCTCAACAACCTCAGTTACTTCATCAATGGCGACAAAATCAAGCACGAAAACAACAATGACTACAGCGGACTCATCGACAATGTCATCAAGAACCCTGAGAGAGCACGAAGTCGGCTTGGCCGACGGACGTCGCTAGTGCTTCACAGCTTTAGGATCACAAGACGTTGGTGCGTATTATCCCTGTTGAGACGCCGATTTGGGGATTTCAGTTCCAGACGTGAGTATCTGGGTTTCCAGACGTGACTATTTATAAAGCAAAGCATGCAGACTGTCGACGCCGCCTCTAGCCAGCCCCTCTCCAGCCTCGCCTGGCCCCTGCCACTGCCCTCGTCAGCGGTGGTGGCGGCGCCCATCCCGCTAAATGGCGGAGGGTAGGAGAAGGCGCGTTTCAGCATCGCATTAGGGCGGTGGGGCGAGGTGACGACGGGCTTTGGGAATCTGCAGCGGAGGGATGAGGTGGGAGGCGCGGATGGATGAGGCGGTCGGCAGTGGTCGATGACGGCGGTGGCAGTTCTGGTGAGTATCGACGGCTCGGGAATCTGGGCCAATTGGGCCAATCTAGGCCTTATTCGGTTGCTTGGCTTGTTGGATCCCATCCCGCGCTTGTTGGCAGAGCAAGTTTCCTACTCCTCGGCCACGGCACTTCATCTTCTCCTCTTCTGCCGGCCGATGGCGTGGGGGCTATTGGCACAACTTTTGAGTAAAGGTGGTGTCCTAGGGTTCCTCTTGTGCGAAGATGAAGATCCGCCAGAAGCATGTCCCTCTTGATCTGGTTTGAGTGTTGAGTTTCAGAAGGCTCCGCTGGCGAATGTAGCAATGCTCTTATGCCTGGAGTTTGCTAGAGTGGGAGGTATTCGGTCACGCGCACCCATGTTTTTATTCCGACCGTTT
Organism: Lolium perenne; assembly: GCF_019359855.2. NCBI lineage: Eukaryota > Viridiplantae > Streptophyta > Magnoliopsida > Poales > Poaceae > Lolium > Lolium perenne. Next base: position 281,841,319 of record NC_067250.2, read on the forward strand.
GGTTCTGGAGGGAGCTGCGCGAAGCTCTACTCTGTGTTTCAACTAGATGAAATTTTGGTCCATGGTGAAGTCAGATGTAATGTCCCAGGTTTAGAGACGATCGTGGGGTAGATTTTAGAAAGGGATGTGCATTGCATCATAAAATCCGGGGAAATTTCACGCTTTTAAAGAAAACTGCATCGAAGGGGGACAAGTTTCTCTCTCGACACCTTACAGGGTTAGGGTTTCGAGAGTGCGATAGACTTGGACCTAAATAACCTAAACTAGGGTTTTCGAGAAGAGAGGGGAACTTTGCATCTGAATTTAAGTTGCATGATTGAATTCAAATAAGATATGTTTGAATTTCAAAATTCAAACATTAAATGATTATAGAATAATTCAAATTCATTAACATAAATAGAAATGCAAACAAATAAAGGAATATCTCAAAGAACTAAAGCTCATTAGACAAAAATTGAATAAATAGAAAAAGAAAAAGGAAATTTACAAGCAAATGAAATGTTCTAAACTACATAAGATATCTTCATGAAATTCTTGTTCCAAATGATCTTGAACTTCTTTTGATCACTTCTTGATCCCTGCACACACACAAATCAAGCATGGTATTATGCCAAGTGGCATTGCCACTTGGCAGGTTAGCAAAAACAAAGGAATGGAAGGAGATATGATCAAAGACCAGCCGAGCTGATCCATTCTAGGGCCAAGTACCAAGCACACACACACAGGCAGCTCACACTGCATGTGTGCATGCTAAACAGCACACCCAGAGTGCTGCATGCACTCCACACACACTCACAGCCAGGGGAGAGGCACCAGCACAGCATTGCTGTCGACCAAAGGAGCTCAAGGAGGGCCAGTATAAAAGCTGTTCACCAGCAAACCCTAGCCATTCCATCGACAGGCTTAAAGGGTAAGAATACCAAGAACAACAAGAACAGGAAGAACAGCAAGAACTGTTCAACCCATTCCATAAACCACCAGAAATCATCCAGAAATAGTTTTCACCAAGAACTGTTGACTGTTGATCAAGCACATGATGAGATAGATCATCACAAGCCACCAGGAGGAGCAGGGCAAGCACAAACCATAAATCCAGAAGCAAAACCTCTACACCAACAACTGTTCTAGGAGCTGGAGTGAGGTATACCAAGAACAACATGAGCAAGCAACTGTTTTGCTCATAAATAAGCATATGCATCAATCACAGAGGCAAGAAAGGGTAGAAACCCTGTTTGTGTCATCATCTGGCTATCTAGCCATTTGGTGCAAGCAAACATAGAGAAAGCCAATAGGAAACTAACCCAAGGGAACACTGGTTATACCAAACCAGTGGTATAACCAAAGAAATCCAGCATGGAGTTGAGCCTATTAAGCTAGCCAAGATCACTGATATCCCACAAGTATAGGGGATCACGGCAGTCTTCGAGGGTAGTATAACCCAAATTTATTGATTCGACACAAGGGGAGGTAAAGAATACTTATAAGCCTTAACAACTGAGTTGTCAATTCAGCTGCACCTGGAAAAGCACTAGTAACAGGGGTGATGTGAAAGTAGCAGTAATATGAGAGCAGTAGTAACAGTAACACAGTAGCAGTAATAGTAACACAGAGGTAATGGCACGAGAAGATAGTTGATACTACTTCTAATGACATGTAGAACGAGTATATGATGATGAAAGATGGACCGGGGTTCCCAGCGATCTACACTAGTGGCAACTCTCCAATAACAAGTGTTGGGTGAACAAATTACAGTTGGGCAATTGATAGGATTGATAAAGCATTAAGAAAGAACATCAGGATTATTAATCATGTAGGCATGTTTTCCGTATATAGTCGTACGTGCTCGCAATGAGAAACTTGCACAACATCTTTTGTCCTACCAGCCGGTGGCAGCCGGGCCTCAAGGGAAACTACTGGATATTAAGGTACTCCTTTTAATAGAGTACCGGAGCAAAGCATTAACACACCGTGAAAACATGTGATCCTCACATCACTACCATCCCCTCCGGTTGTCCCGATTTCTGTCACTTCGGGGCCATTGGTTCCGGACAGTGACATGTGCATACAACTTGTAGATACAATCTAAGCAATAAGTATAGAGCTTGAATCTAAGATCATGCCACTCGGGCCCTAGTGACAAGCATTAAGAATAACAAGATTGCAGCAACAATAACTTCACAAACTTTATAGATAGACTAATCATAATGTATCATCCATCGGATCCCAACAAACACAACACCGATTACATCAGATGGATCTCAATCATGTAAGGCAGCTCATGAGACCATTGTATTGAAGTACATAGGGGAGAGTATACCGACATAGCTACTGCTAGAACCCGTAGTCCATGGGGGAACTACTCACGGAGCATGATGGAGGCGATGGCGTTGATGGAGATGGCTTCCGGGGGCACTTCCCCGTCCCGGCAGGTGCCGACAGAGACTTCTGTCCCCCGAATTGGAGTTTCGCGATGGCGGCGGCGCCTCAGTAACTTTTCTGGAGTTTCGTCAATTGGTGATGCGTTTTTAGGTCGAAAGGGATTATATAGGCGAAGAGGCGGCGCAGGGAGGCACCTGGGGGCGCCACACCCTAGGCCGGCGCGGCCTAGGCCTGGCCCGCGCCGCCATGTGGTGTGGTGGCCCCCTGGCCCCTCTCCGACTCTTCTTCGGTGTTCTGGAGCCTTCCGGAGAAAATAGGAGGTTTGGCGTTGATTTCGTCCAATTCCGAGAATATTGCCCGAACAGCCTTTCTGGAACCAAAAACAGCAGAAAACAGGAACTGGCACTGTGGCATCTTGTTAATAGGTTAGTTCCGGAAAATGCATGAAACCATCATAAAGTGCAAGCAAAACATGTAAGTATTGTCATAAAACGAGCATGGAACATCAGAAATTATGGATACGTCGGAGGCGTATCAGCATCCCCAAGCTTAGTTGCTGCTCGTCCCGAGCAGGTAAACGATAAAAAGAATAATTTCTGTAGTGACATGCTACTTACATAACCTTGATCATACTATTACAAAGCATATGAAATGAATGAAGTGACTCAAGGCAATGATCTATAGTTGCTAACAAGTAGATAATATATAGCAAAACTTTTCATGAAGAGTACTTTCAAGACAAGCATCAAAATTCTTGCATAAGAGTTAACTCATAAGGTAATAAATTCAAAGTAAAGGCATCGAAGCAACACAAAGGAAGATATAAGTTTCAGCGGATGCTTTCAACTTTCAACATGCATATCTCATGGATATTGTCAACACAAAGTAATATGATGAATGCAAATATGCAAGTATGTAAGAATCAATGCACAGTTGATACAAGTGTTTGCTTCTAAGGTGGGAGGAATTAGGTAACTGACTCAACATAAAAGTAAAAGAATGGCCCTTCAGAGAGGAAAGCATCGATTGCTATATTTGTGCTAGAGCTTTGGTTTTGAAAACATAAAGAGAGCATAAAAAAGAGTAAAATTTTGAGAGGTGTTTGTTGTTGTCAACGAATGGTAGTGGGCACTCTAACCCCCTTGCCAGACAAACCTTCAAAGAGCGGCTCCCATTTTATTTTATTTTTGGGTGGCACTCCTTCCAACCTTTCTTTCACAAACCATGGCTAACCGAATCCTCGGGTGCCTGCCAACAATCTCATACCATGAAGGAGTGCCTTTTTATTTTAGTTTTATTATGATGACACTCCTCCCATCCTTTGCTTACACAAGCCATGGCTAACCGAATCTTCGGGTGCCGTCCAACAATCACATACCATGGAGGAGTGTCTATTTTTGTTAATTAATTCGGGACTGGGAATCCCATTGCCAGCTCTTTTTGCAAAATTATTGGATAAGCGGATGAAGCCACTAGTCCATTGGTGAAAGTTGCCCAACAAGATTGAAAGATAAACACCACATACTTCCTCATGAGCTATAAAACATTAACACAAATTGAGAAGCATTTTGAATTGTTTAAAGGTAGCACTCAAGCAATTTACTTTGGAATGGCAGGAAATACCACATAGTAGGTAGGTATGGTGGACGCAATTGGCATAGTGGTTGGCTCAAGGATTTTGGATGCATGAGAAGTATTCCCTCTCGATACAAGGCTTAGGCTAGCAAGGTTGTTTGAAGCAAACACAAGTATGAACCGGTACAGCAAAACTTACATAAGAACATATCGCAAGCATTATAATACTCTACACTGTCTTCCTTGTTGCTCAAACACTTTACCAGAAAATATCTAGACCTTAAGAGAGATCAATTATGCAAACCAATTTCAACAAGCTTTACGGTAGTTCTCCACTAATAGGTTTAAACTACATGAAAAAAAACTTAATCACGATCTACTTGAGAGCTCAAAACAATTGCCAAGTGTCAAATTATCCAAGACATATGAGGCATTTTCTGCTTCCAACCAAATAAAGATAAGTATTGTAGCTTCCAACTTTTATCATTGAACATTAAAAGTAAAACGAAGAACAAGTGTTCATATGAAAAAGCGGAGCGTGTGTCTCTCCCAAACAAGGATTGCTAGGATCCGAATTTATTCAAACACAAACAAAAATAAAACATACAGACGCTCCAAGTAAAGCACATATGATGTGACCGAATAAAAATATAGTTTCAGGGGAAGAACCTGATAAGTTGATGAAGAAGGGGATACCTTGGGCATCCCCAAGCTTAGACGCTTGAGTCTTCTTGAAATATGCAGGGATGAACCACGGGGGCATCCCCAAGCTTAGACTTTTCACTCTTCTTGATCATATATCATCCTCCTCTCTTGACCCTTGAAAACTTCCTTCACACCAAACTTCTCATAAACTTCATTAGAGGGGTTAGTACTCAAAAAATTTGAATCCACCTTGGTCCTGTAGTGGCACATTGCAAGAACTCAATAAAACATTAGCTACAGCCCTCTACGTCTAGAAAACCTCGCTTAAAGTCCACAAGAGACAATGCAAAAAAAACAGAGACAGAATCTGCCAAAACAGAACAGCCAGTAAAGACGAATTTTAATAAAATACTTCCGTTGCTCAAATCAGAAAACTCAAAACTAATGAAAGTTGCGTACATATCTGAGGATCACTCACGTAAATTGGCATAATTTTCTGAGTTACCTACAGAGAATTTTGCCCAGATTCGTGACAGCAAAGAAATCTGTTTCTGCGCAGAAATCCAAATCTAGTATCGACCTTCGATTAGAGGCTTCACTTGGCACAACAAAACACAAAACTAAGATAAGGAGAGGTTGCTACAGTAGTAAACAACTTCCAAGACACAAATATAAAACAAAGTACTGTAGCAAAATAACACATGGGTTATCTCCCAAGAAGTTGCTTTCTTTATAGCCATTAAGATGGGCTCAGCAGTTTTAATGATGCACTCGCAAGAAATAGTATTTGAAGCAAAAGAGAGCATCAAAAAGCAAATCCAAAACACATTTAAGTCTAACATGCTTCCTATGCAAAGGAATCTTGTAAATAAACAAGTTCATGAAAAGCAAAGTAACAAGCATAGGAAGATAAAACAAGTGTAATTTCAACAATTTCAGCATATAGAGAGGTGTATTAGTACCATGAAAATTTATACTACCATATTTTCCTCTCTCATAATAATTTTCAGTAGCTTCATGAACAAACTCAACAATATAACTATCACATGCAGCATACTTTTCATGATTCCCAAACATATAATTTTTATCAAGTTCAAGAATAGTGGAATTAAAACTTTCAAACTTACTTTTATTAATAATATAACAAGGTAGTTGATCAATCTCAAGAGATATGGGACTCATAGAATAAGTCAAGAACTCTCCAATCCCATTTTCATTAGTAGTACAATTAATAGTATCAAGTAACATAGGACCATCATCTAGAGCTTTATCATAAACATTTGCTAAGCAAAATTCTTTAGTACCATGCATTTCGACATCAGGCACAAACAAAGCATTATCATAAGATTTATCAAAGTAGCATGGATTATCATAAATAACAGTAGTATAATTATTCTCACAAGTATTACTCATAGGTACTATTTCAAGAGAATCCACAGGAACATAACATTCAACCTCTTTCGGTAAGCATGGAGGACAATCAAATAGTGTAAGAGATGAAGAGTTACTCTCATTAGAAGGTTGGCATGGGTAGCTAATCCATTCTTCCCCCTTTTGTTCGTCGCTCTCCTCTTCTTTTTCATCCAATGAGCTTTCAAGTTCATCAATTTCCTCCTCTTTTTCATCCAATGCGCTTTCAGGTTCATCAGTTTCTTCTTCCACCGGTTCCTGCAAATTGTGAGTGCATTCTTGTGCATTAATGTGTCTCTCTTTATAATCAAGGATATAAGGATTCCTACTGTAGCATTCTATGCAAGAATTAAGGATAGTAGAGACATAATCTTTAAGGTCCTTACAAATAGCACAAGTTTCATAATTCTCAACCATGAAGGATTCTATCTCGGAGGCTCCCATAAATAAGACAAATTGTTCTACCTCTTCGAACCCATAATGAATATAGCAATTCCGATTATAGCTCTTAATAAAATATTCCTCACTAAAGCCACATTGAAATTTAAGATGTTTATCCTGTTGAGAGCAACAGTTTATATCATGGCGTCTAAGCAAGATTCTAGCAATTGTATTTAATTTTTCTATCATAGCACTCATTATTTTACCAGTTCTTGATTCTCTATAACAATTATAACATTCCATAAGCTCCAAGTAGGTTGTTGGTTCTCCCATAACAACAGTTTTTAATTTTTCGGTTTTTCAAATTTTTATGGATTTTTGGGTATATGAGGAAAATAAAACAAAACTGAAATAAACTAGACAAAAGTAAACTAAGCAAAGTAATACTAGACAGAAATAAACTAAGCACAAATAAACTAGGAAAAAGTAAACTAAGCAAAGCAAAATAAAACAAATTAAAAACAGAGAGAGAGGTAGAGTGTACTCCCCAGGTGAACTTATGAGTAGAGCTATGCCTCCCCGGCAACGGCGCCAGAAAACAGTCTTGATATCCCACAAGTATAGGGGATCGCGGCAGTCTTCGAGGGTAGTATAACCCAAATTTATTGATTCGACACAAGGGGAGGTAAAGAATACTTATAAGCCTTAACAACTGAGTTGTCAATTCAGCTGCACCTGGAAAAGCACTAGTAACAGGGGTGATGTGAAAGTAGCAGTAATATGAGAGCAGTAGTAACAGTAACACAGTAGCAGTAATAGTAACACAGAGGTAATGGCACGAGAAGATAGTTGATACTACTTCTAATGACATGTAGAACGAGTATATGATGATGAAAGATGGACCGGGGTTCCCAGCGATCTACACTAGTGGCAACTCTCCAATAACAAGTGTTGGGTGAACAAATTACAGTTGGGCAATTGATAGGATTGATAAAGCATTAAGAAAGAACATCAGGATTATTAATCATGTAGGCATGTTTTCCGTATATAGTCGTACGTGCTCGCAATGAGAAACTTGCACAACATCTTTTGTCCTACCAGCCGGTGGCAGCCGGGCCTCAAGGGAAACTACTGGATATTAAGGTACTCCTTTTAATAGAGTACCGGAGCAAAGCATTAACACACCGTGAAAACATGTGATCCTCACATCACTACCATCCCCTCCGGTTGTCCCGATTTCTGTCACTTCGGGGCCATTGGTTCCGGACAGTGACATGTGCATACAACTTGTAGATACAATCTAAGCAATAAGTATAGAGCTTGAATCTAAGATCATGCCACTCGGGCCCTAGTGACAAGCATTAAGAATAACAAGATTGCAGCAACAATAACTTCACAAACTTTATAGATAGACTAATCATAATGTATCATCCATCGGATCCCAACAAACACAACACCGATTACATCAGATGGATCTCAATCATGTAAGGCAGCTCATGAGACCATTGTATTGAAGTACATAGGGGAGAGTATACCGACATAGCTACTGCTAGAACCCGTAGTCCATGGGGGAACTACTCACGGAGCATGATGGAGGCGATGGCGTTGATGGAGATGGCTTCCGGGGGCACTTCCCCGTCCCGGCAGGGTGCCGGAACAGAGACTTCTGTCCCCCGAATTGGAGTTTCGCGATGGCGGCGGCGCCTCAGTAACTTTTCTGGAGTTTCGTCAATTGGTGATGCGTTTTTAGGTCGAAAGGGATTATATAGGCGAAGAGGCGGCGCAGGGAGGCACCTGGGGGCACCACACCCTAGGCCGGCGCGGCCTAGGCCTGGCCCGCGCCGCCATGTGGTGTGGTGGCCCCCTGGCCCCTCTCCGACTCTTCTTCGGTGTTCTGGAGCCTTCCGGAGAAAATAGGAGGTTTGGCGTTAATTTCGTCTAATTCCGAGAATATTGCCCGAACAGCCTTTCTGGAACCAAAAACAGCAGAAAACAGGAACTGGCACTGTGGCATCTTGTTAATAGGTTAGTTCCGGAAAATGCATGAAACCATCATAAAGTGCAAGCAAAACATGTAAGTATTGTCATAAAACGAGCATGGAACATCAGAAATTATGGATACGTCGGAGGCGTATCAATCACCTAGCACCTATGACTATTACACCATCAGACAGATAGACAACCTAGTGTCTATTCATGTTTGTCAACAGCAAAAGCCACTATAAATCCAATCATGGATCAAACAGTTAACATGTGAGAGCCACAGCAAAGCCACAGAGGGGGAGCCACCCTTGGACAGCACCAAACAGATGTCAGGGCCACCTCAAACCCACAGCCAACACACTAAGCCACCACATCATCACCCAATAGGGTTCAGTAGTGAGCTAGTGTTCCCAACCAGTGGTTGGCATCCATCTAGCTACAATTATTCAGTTAATAGGATCACCACTGCCGTACAGTTCACCTCATTTATCCATTAAATAAACTAGGACTATACAGATAAATGAGACAGACAATTAAAGCATGCACCAGGAACTTGCATAGGATCCAATGGATTACTGCAAGCATCAGCAGGTGCTGAAACAAGCAAGAGCATGCATAAGCATAAGCTTTGGTACCACACAGACACAAGGAGAAAGCCATGGTGGCAGATATGATGGATTAGAAGCTAGACACCAAGCAACTGGTGATCATATGATCACCAGGGCTTGACAGAACATGCTAGGGCATGCTGAGGCATTCTAGAATCAAGCCTAGCATAAAATCAAGGAACCAATAGCCACAGTTAAGCAACAATTGTATCACAGATAATCATATAAACCATTTTATGATTGTATCCAGAAGCACATCATCAAGGAATTGATGCATATATACAACAGTTAAGCCAAGCAGAGCCTACCATGAGCCAGAGCCCAATGAGCATCACACAAATAGCACTGGTTCTTGCTAACAGCAAGGATTACTCACTGTAATCAGACCAGGGGCAAGAATCATGACTACACATGGTTACCCAGTAACAGGATAGAAACTAGAATATCAAAAAAGAACCAGGAGCAGCACAGCAGTAGCAGCAGCAGTAGAACAATATAACATAAATGAGCATGGCAGTACAGCAGCAGCAACCATGGCAGTAGCAAGGTAGGACTAATCACACATCAACAGCAGCCATGGCAAATGCATAGGATGGCTATGAACACAGCACAGCAGGAGCAAGTGCTGGTGTACTGGCAATGCCAGCACACCAAGGAGATGGATGCCAGGTCATCCGGAGGAAGGAGAAGAGGTAAAGCAGGCAAAAGAGAGAGGGATGCACACATACCTGGAGCAGGAGCACCGCGGCGTGCCCATGGCGGCACGGCGGCACGGCCCAACCATGGCAGCGCCAAGCCGCGGCCAAGCCTGGCGTCGCCGAGCACAAGTGCTCCAGCACCACCACAGCGAGGCACACGGCCGCGTCACCACGATTGGATCGCCGGCGCAAGGCGAATCGCCAGGGATCCGTGCGGCCATGTGTGCAGACGAGTTGGGGGCGAGCAGAGCAGGCGACGAGGGCCAGATCGACGCGGAGGATCTGGTGCGCCGTCGAAAGGCGAAGCGAACGCACTTAATCTCGCCGGCGGGGATGGCCGGAGGCGGCCGGAGAAATTCAGCAAAGGCGACGGCGACGCGAGTCGCCGGAGCTCGGGGAAGTTAGGGTTTCTGCGCGAGAGAGAGAATGGGACGAATGGGTCCGACCGAGCCGGACGTGCGGCTCGGGTTAGACCTAACCCGCTGGGCCGCCCTGATAGGTGGGTCCAGGGGCAAAAAGGACATTTCACATTTTCAAATTTACCAGAAACTTTGAAAATGTGTAGAAAATGATTAAAAGCTCTAAAAAATAAATAAAAATATGAAAACCACTCAGCATAAAATTCTCTATCATAATAAAATATGAAAAGGAATTTTTGGGAACAAATAGGATTAAGTCCTAATTTGATGAATATTATAGTCAAAGTAATAGTACTTTATATTCTTAGTAATTAAAATAAGTCCATAAATTCATTTGGACTTTAAAAACTCCTTGACAGCATTTCAAGGTAGTATTTTACCCTAAACAGAGTATCCCTAAATTATTCTTAGTTTCTACCTCTTACATGAAATGTTAAAACACCGGAAAGGGGGGGATAAACCCTAAAAACTGAATCATGCATAATTGCTTCTTTAACCATTGCCCTTATCGGACAATGATGTTATTTTTCAGCAACAGAGAACAAGGGTCAGTCCACACCTTCCAACTGCAACACTTTGCAGTCTTCAGGCAAGTTCATCACTTGCTCATGTCATTTGAGTATTTTTATCAAATTACTTGCAAAATACTATGTTTATCACTTGTGCATAAAAAGGCAAAACCACTATTTTCATAACTATGAATATGACTATGTGGTTGGCAATGGAACCATGGATTGTGTTGATATGGTGGAGGTTCCATTGCAATGGGTTTATATCCATCTAGGATTAAACAACAAATGTCGTCCAGTGATTCTTGTGCCGTAATACCCGTGTTAACCATAAGATCTGGAGTGGGATGGAATAGTCAATTGTATTTCCACCTCTTGTACATCAACGGATGCGCTTTACCGTAGACACTTGTATTCCAAGGGGACAAGTGGTGGGCTGGGGAAGCCTTAAGTCCCCACGGCATTGTCCGTAGACATTTGTAGCCCGAGGAGCAAGCGGTGGGCTGGGGAAGCCTTAAGTCCCCATGGTATTGCGGTCTATGAGGGGTTGCATCTACCGGCGAAGGAGTTTGGTTCGATCCCAGATTGTTGTCGTGGTCGGGGGCCATCCTTAATTGGTATAAGTACACCGGCGTGGACCCAGGGTCGGGGATGCAACAAAGGGTGGGTGTGCGAGGTAGAGGAGGAATATTATTGGCTAAGACCTTATACCGGGCCTCACACCAAAGGAAGTGTGGACGAGAAAGCTGCCCGGTTGGCACCAAGGTTAAGATCTCTTATGGGTAAAGCAACACACCTCTGCAGAGTGTAATGAATCGTGACCTGCACTCCCTGTTCCGGGATATGGAACTGCGAACGCTGCCGGAAAGGAACTCCATGAAGTTCTAGTAAACCGGCGAAGGCTGACAGACATAGTTCTTCTGAATAAAAACAACCTCTTGAAGAAATGATTATCAAAACCTGCATTGGTATTAGACTTTCTGGTCGGATATCGTAGCTGGTGCATTAAACACCTCTTTTCTATAATGAACTTGTTGAGTACGCTCGTACTCATATACCACTCTTAAATCCCCTGCTTAGATCATCTGAATCAACTTGAGGAGGACAACGACAACCCCGAAGGAGCAGAAGACATCTGCTATGAAGAACCAGACCTCTCCGGAGGTATAGAAGGAGTTGACTACCTCATCGTCTACGGAACCGGGGAGGGTTCCGGAGGAGAACAGGCGTAGACCTATATAATAGTAGTAGTATCCGAGCAGTACAAACACTTAGTACTTAACTGCTCGTTGAGAATAAATGTATAACTTGGTAAGACTTCTATATTGTAAGTTGAGTCGGGTTCACCTCGAACCCAGGAGTATTCCTCTTAGGACCCAAGAGGAACTCCGAGATGACATGTACATTTGGCTTGTAATAACAAATGAATGAGTTATGGACCTGCTATGTTCTGTTGTACTACTCTGAGGGATGTAATATTTGTGGATTGGTACTTCGTGAATGTTATATCAATGATTGGCATACTACAACATGCAGTGGTATGCAGGGTCACCACAGTTGGTATCAGAGCAAAAGCTTTGACCTTAGGTTGGAACCTAGTAAATGGGACGTAACGTTAGGAGTCAAATAGGATTAGTAAAGAATTCTCTAAAAATATGGTATATATTCACTTGAGAATAAAACAATCATATCTTTTAGTGCGATAATTCTTTATTATCACTATTATGATGCGTCATTACTAATATTATACTCTTTCTTATCTACAGCCAACTATGGCAAGTTCACATTCAGGACGTAATGTGAAAGTGAAGAAATCAACCCTGAATGAATATGAAGGAGGACTCGCGGATTTCATCCGTGCGATGTTACTCGAGTTTGGGTGCGATCCCCAAATCCGAGTAAAGAAATACATGTACTACGATGGTACAGTATTGGCGAAGTGTAGGGTAGGGTTACAACTTCGAGAATCCCTAGGAATGAGTGTAGTGATGCCAGCAGGTGAGGCTAGAACTATCCAAACAGCCTACCACACAGCCATAATAAAAGCCATCACAGATATTCGGGAACATAAGACCAAGGAGCTTATTGGTTCCGAATTCGCACATATTCCACATATGGAGGAGGAAGATGACCCTATGCTAAACCACTTTAAGTTCGCGAAGCGCAAACCTGCAGAAGCCGCTAAGTACATGGATAACTGCCGAAACCTACTGACATTGTATTTTCAGTTGAACCGACATCTGTCGGGGGTGATTGACACAATGTTGGAAGAATTCACTGAGCCCAAGGAGGAAACGAAGGGAAAGGAACCAATTGAGGGTGAGGTTCACACACCAATTTATTCAGCTGGTGACTTCATTAGTATTGACCATCCAGAACAACAAACCACACCTATTACACCTAGGTACTTTCCTAGTAGCTCCGAAGGTGGATATGAGGGCGGAGAGGAATCCGGAAACCGTCAGCGTTCCGTGACTCCTATTGAGAACTCTACAGGTTGGCGTTGGGGATCTTATATGGGAACCTATAGTGACCCAGTTAGATGTAACCCTGAGATGGATGAGGACGCCACAACCCAGTTTCAGAACCATCAGTATAGTAGGGTAGATTATGAGGAGTATCCGATACTGATCGAGTCGGATACTGATGGTGGGAATGCCTATGGCGGAGTCATAGGGGAGTACACCCCAGGGGTGGATTATGCTGCATTGAATAATCAGTTCATGAACACAGATTTCTCCCTGGGATCATCCTCTGATTCTGATTACCAGCCGACTGGAAGACCCTATGTTCCAGATTCGTTCAAGAGGACTACACGTTCGACCGGATGGAAGCCTGGGATGTACCGGGAGTGAAGCACGACTAGAGACCACCACGGGAGGCGTGACTACAATACAGTTGTACCACATGTATTGTAGTATGTAATATTTGTATAAATTTGTAAATATACTTCAATAAGTGAGTTTGCATACTCACACTACTATTGAGTATTGTAATAAACCACCTAAGTATGTATATACATGGTATATGTTTTGTATGATTTGGATTTGCTTCTTGATTTCCATTGCGTGACTAGTTCTGTGCACAAAGTTGAGCTCAGAAAACTTGCGCATGGAGTAATTATGAGTACCACTTTGTGTTGCAGAACTAGGGGGGAATGTCGGGAGCGACGGGCGAGGAGAGTGAAGGACAGCGCCTTGAGCGCGAGGCAAAGCAAAAGGAGGAGGCAGATGAAGCCGCCAGAAACCAGTTTCCACCACCACCACCACCCATGACGCAGCAGAATTTCCTCCAATACATGCAAATGTTAGAGGAAAGGCAACGTGTGACCATGGAGCAGCAGAACAAGTTCTTTCGGGAGTTGCTGCAGCAGAACAAGGTGGAGAGGCCAGAAAATCAGGGAGCTACTTTGTCGGATTTCTAGAATACGAAGCCAATATCCTTCACATACGCGCCAGAACCAATGGACGCGGAGGATTGGTTGATGGATACTGAGCGAAAGCTCAATACCGTTGGATGCAACGACCTGGAGAAGATCAGATACGCAACACATCTGTTGTGTGGACCCGCCACATGTTGGTGGGATAACATCGTAGCCGTTTATCCGGCTGAGAAGGTGTTTACTTGGGAGGAGTTCAAAAGGAAGTTCAGGGAATCCAATGTCCCTTAGAGTATTATGGAGTTGAAGCGTCGAGAGTTTGAGAGTCTCGAGCAAAAGGATAAGACTATCCTGACATATGTCAGGGAGTTTTCTGGATTGTCCCGGTATGCCGTGGAGGAGGTAAATACCGAGGACAAGAAGAAGAAGAAGAGGTTTATGAGAGGATTGAATCCTCAGTTCAAGGTACAGCTCCGTATGTTGAGATCTATAGAGTTTCAGGAGTTGGTGGATGCAGCCATCACTCTTGAAGATGACTTTAAACAACTGCAAGAGGAGAAGAGAGAGAAGGCCAAATTTGAGCCTAAGAGATTTGTCAGCAACAAGCCCAATACCAGCTTGAGTTTCAAGCCAAGGTACAACAACAACAACAACAACAACAGAAGGAACCAAGGATTCCAGCCGGCAAACCAGATCATTTGCCATAAATGTGGAATAAAAGGACATCTCTCAAAGGATTGTCGTAAACCCAGAATCATATGTTTTGGGTGTCGTCAGGAGGGGCACATGCTGAAGGACTGCCCCAAGAGAAACAATGAAGGAGGTTGATACGTCTCAAACGTATCTATAATTTCTTATGTTCCATGCTACTTTTATGATGATACTCACATGTTTTATACACATTATATGTCATTATTATGCATTTTCTGGCACTAACCTATTAACGAGATGCCGTAGAGCCAGTTGCTGTTTTCTGTTGCTTTTGGTTCAGAAATCCTAGTAAGAAAATATTCTCGGAATTGGACGAAATCAACGCCCAGGGTCCTATTTTTCAACGAAGCTTCCAGAAGACCTAGGGAGAGACGAAGTGGGGCCACGGGGCGCCGCCACACTAGGGCGGCGCGGCCTAGGGGGGGCCCTCATGGCCCTAGCGTGTGGGGCCCCCGTGAGCCCTCCGACTCCGCCCTTCCGCCTACTTAAGCCTTCGTCGATGATAGTTCCAGTACCGAGAGCCACGATACGGAAAACCTTCCAGAGACGCCGCTGCCGCCAATCCCATCTCGGGGGATTCAGGAGATCGCCTCCGGCACCCTGCCGGAGAGGGTAATCATCTCCCGGAGGACTCTACACTGTCATGGTCGCCTCCGGATTGATGTGTGAGTAGTTCACCCCTGGACTATGGGTCCATAGCAGTAGCTAGATGGTCGTCTTCTCCCCATTGTGTTATCATTGTCAGATCTTGTGAGCTGCCTAACATGATCAAGATCATCTATCTGTAAAGCTACATGTGCGTTTGTTGGGATCCGATGAATAATGAATACTATGATATGTTCATTATCAATCTATCTATGTGTTGTTTATGATCTTGCATGCTCTCCGTTGCTAGTAGAGGCTCTGGCCAAGTCATTGCTTGTAACTCCAAGAGGGGGTACTTATGCTCGATAGTGGGTTCATGCCTCCATTAAATCTGGGGGAGTGACAGCAACCTCTAAGGTTGTGGATGTGCTGTTGCCACTAGGGATAAAACATCAATTCTATATCTAAGGATGTATTTGTTGATTACATTACGCACCATACTTAATGCAATTGTCTGTTGTTTGCAACTTAATACTGGAAGGGGTTCGGATGATAACCTGAAGGTGGACTTTTTAGGCATAGATGCATGCTGGATAGCGGTCTATGTACTTTGTCGTAATGCCCAATTAAATCTCACACTACTCATCATAACATGTATGTGCATTGTTATGCTCTCTTTATTTGTCAATTGCCCAACTGTAATTTGTTCACCCAACATGCTATTTATCTTATGGGAGAGACACCACTAGTGAACTGTGGACCCCGGTCCATTCTTTTACATCGAATACAATCTACTGCAATACTTGTTCTACTGTTTTCTGCAAACAATCATCATCCACACTATACATCTAATCCTTTGTTACAGCAAGCCGGTGAGATTGACAACCTCACTGTCACGTTGGGGCAAAGTAATTTGGTTGTGTTGTGCAGGTTCCACGTTGGCGCCGGAATCCCTGGTGTTGCGCCGCACTACACTCCGTCACCAACAACCTTCAACGTGCTTCTTGGCTCCTACTGGTTCGATAACCTTGGTTTCTTACTGAGGGAAAACTTGCTTCTATACGCATCACACCTTCCTCTTGGGGTTCCCAACGGACGTGTGCATACACGCTATCAAGCTCTTTTTCTGGCGCCGTTGCCGGGGAACGAAGAAAAGTTACACCACAAAGATTTTTAACTCCCACATCAACAACTCTTTCTCTGGCGCCGTTGCCGGGGAGATCAAGACACGCTGCAAGGGGAGTCTCCACCTCCAATCTCTTTACTTTGTTTTTGTCTTGCTTTACTTTTATTTACTACTTTGTTTGCTGCACTAAAACAAAACACAAAAAAATTAGTTGCTAGTTTTACTTTATTTACTATCTTGTTTGCCATATTAAAAACACAAAAAAATTAGTTAGTTGCATTTACCTTATTTTTATTATCATGAATAGTCCTGTAGTTGTTACTCTATCACCTGAAGAATCAATCTTCACTTTTAAACAAGGAGGGGAAGGAATAACTCTCGTTAATAACTCTGTTTTAATTCCCAAGGGAATAGCTGAAGGAGTATTCACAAACCTTCTTGGAAAAATGGTATCCACTGATTATCTCGTTATTGAATGTGTAGGTACAGGACGAATCACACTTGGAAGATCCCTGCTAAAGCTCTTCGGAGCAATCATAGATGTGGAAAAAGACACTCTAAGTTCCTCCATACCTGGATGCCATCATATATTCCCTAAACCAAAGAGTAAGAAGGGTAGCAAAACCCCTGGTAAGAATGTCAATGCTTCATCTCTTGATAACACTTGATGCACACTTTCTGCGCCTAGCTGAAAGGCATTAAAGAAAAGCGCTTATGGGAGACAACCCATGATTTTACTACAGTATTTTTGTTTTATATTTGAGTCTTGGAAGTTGTTACTACTGTAGCAACCTCTCCTTATCTTAGCATTGTTGTGCCAAGTAAAGTCTCTAATCGAAGGATGATACTAGATTTGGATTACTGCGCAGAAACAGATTTTCTTGCTAGCACGAATTTGGGTTGAATTCTCTGTAGGTAACTCAGAAAATTATGCCAATTTACGTGCGTGATCCTCAGATATGTACGCAACTTTCATTAGTTTTGAGTTTTCTCATTTGAGCAAGTCTGGTGCCTCTAAAAAATACGTCTTTACGGACTATTCTGTTTTGACAGATTCTGCCTTTTATTTCACATTGCCTGTTTTGCTATGTTAGATGGATTTCTTTGTTCCATTAACTTTCAGTAGCTTTGTGCAATGTCTAGAAGTGTTAAGAATGATTATGTCACCTCTGAACATGTGAAATTTTTAATTATGCACTAACCCTCTAATGAGTTTGTTTCGAGTTTGGTGTGGAGGAAGTTCTCAAGGGTCAAGAGAGGAGGATGATACAATATGATCAAGGAGAGTGAAAGCTCTAAGCTTGGGGATGCCCCGGTGGTTCACCCCTGCATATTTCAAGAAGACTCAAGCGTCTAAGCTTGGGGATGCCCAAGGCATCCCCTTCTTCATCGAAAACATTATCAGGTTCCTCTAGTGAAACTATATTTTTATTCCATCACATCTTATGTGCTTTACTTGGAGCGTCTGTTTGTTTTTGTTTTTTGTTTTGTTTTGTTTGAATAAAGTTGGATCCTAGCATTCATTGTGTGGGAGAGAGACACGCTCCGCTGTTGCATATGGACACATATGTCCTTAGGCTTTACTCATAATATTCATGGCGAAGGTTGAACTGCTTCGTTAAATTGGTATATGGTTGGAAACGGAAATGCCACATGTGGTAATTGGTTTAATATCTTGAATAATGTGATACTTGGCAATTATTGTGCTCATGTTTAAGCTCTTCATCATATACTTTGCACCTATTAATGAAGAAATACATAGAGCTTGCTAAAATTTGGTTTGCATAATTGGTCTCTCTAAGGTCTAGATTTTTCTAGTAAGAGTCGAACAACAAGGAAGACGGTATAGAGTCTTATAATGCTTTCAATGTGTCTTTTATGTGAGTTTTGCTGTACCGGTTCATACTTGTGTTTGCTTTAAACAACCTTGCTAGCCTAAACCCTGTATCGAGAGGGAATACTTCTCATGCATCCAAAATCCTTGAGCCAAACACTATGCCACTTGTGTCCACCATACCTACCTACTACATGGTATTTCTCCGCCATTCCAAAGTAAATTGCTTGAGTGCTACCTTTAAAATTTCTATTCTTTATCTTTGCAATATATAGCTCATGGGACACATAGCCTAAAAACTATTGTGGTATTGAATATGTACTTATGCATCTTATCTCTTATAAGTTGCTTGTTGAGCGATAACCATGTTCCTGGGGACGCCATCAACTATTTCTTTGTTGAATATCATGTGAGTTGCTATGCATGTTCGTCTTGTCTGAAGTAAGGGTGATTTATCATGATCAAATGGTTTGAGTATACATATTGTTAGAGAAGAACATTGGGCCGCTAACTAAAGCCATGATCCATGGTGGAAGTTTCAGTTTGGACAACAAACCTCAATCTCTTATGGGAATATTATCTGTTGTTGAATGCTTATGCATTAAAGAGGAGTCCATTATCTGTTGTCTATGTTGTCCCGGTATGGATGTCTAAGTTGAGAATAATCAAAAGCGAGAAATCCAATGCGAGCTTTCTCCTTAGACCTTTGTACAGGCGGCATAGAGGTACCCCATTGTGACACTTGGTTAAAACATATGCTATGCTATGATAATCCATGTAAATCCAAGCTAATTAGGACAAGGTGCGGGCACTATTGGTATACTATGCATGAGGCTTGCAACTTGTAGGATATAATTTACATAACTCATATGCTTTATTACTACCGTTGACAAAATTGTTCTTATTTTGAAAATAAAAGCTCTAGCACAAATATAGCAATCAATGCTTCCCTCTGCGAAGGGCCTTTCTTCTACTTTTATTGTTGAGTCAGTTTACCCATTTCCTTCTATCTCAAAAAGCAAACACTTGTGTTAACTGTGCATTGATTCCTACATACTTGCATATTGCACTTGTTATATTACCTTATGTTGACAATATCCATGAGATATACATGTTACAAGTTGAAAGCAACCGCTGAAACTTAATCTTCCTTTGTGTTGCTTCAATACCTTTACTATGAAACTATTGCTTTATGCGTTAACTCTTATGCAAGACTTACTGATGCTTGTCTTGAAAGTACTATTCATGAAAAGTCTTTGCTATATGATTCAATTGTTTACTCATTACATTTACCATTGTTTCGAATCGCTGCATTCATTACATGTGCTTACAATAATATTGATCAAGATTATGTTGGTAGCATTGTCACTTAAGAAATTATCTTTGTTATCGTTTACCTACTCGGGACGAGTAGGAACTAAGCTTGGGGATGCTTGATACGTCTCAAACGTATCTATAATTTCTTATGTTCCATGCTACTTTTATGATGATACTCACATGTTTTATACACATTATATGTCAGTATTATGCATTTTCCGGCACTGACCTATTAACGAGATCCCGAAGAGCCAGTTGCTGTTTTCTGCTATTTTTGGTTTCAGAAATCCTAGTAAGGAAATATTCTCGGAATTGGACGAAATCAACGCCCAGGGTCCTATTTTTCCACGAAGCTTCCAGAAGACCTAGGGAGAGACGAAGTGGGGCCACGGGGCGCCGCCACACTAGGGCGATGCGGCCTAGGGGGGCCCGCGCGGCCCTAGTGTGTGGGGCCCCCGTGATCCCTCCGACTCCGCCCTTCCGCCTACTTAAGCCTTCGTCGATGATAGTTCTAGTACCGAGAGCCACGATACGGAAAACCTTCCAGAGACGCCGCCGCCGCCAATCCCATCTCGGGGGATTCAGGAGATCGCCTCCGGCACCCTGCCGGAGAGGGGAATCATCTCCCGGAGGACTCTACACCGCCATGGTCGCCTCCGGATTGATGTGTGAGTAGTTCACCCCTGGACTATGGGTCCATAGCAGTAGCTAGATGGTCGTCTTCTCCCCATTGTGCTATCATTGTCTGATCTTGTGAGCTGCCTAACATGATCAACATCATCTATCTGTAAAGCTACATGTGCGTTTGTTGGGATCCGATGAATAATGAATACTATGCTATGTTGATTATCAATCTATCTATGTGTTGTTTATGATCTTGCATGCTCTCCGTTGCTAGTAGAGGCTCTGGCCAAGTCATTGCTTGTAACTCCAAGAGGGGGTACTTATGCTCGATAGTGGGTTCATGCCTCCATTAAATCTGGGGGAGTGACAGCAACCTCTAAGGTTGTGGATGTGCTGTTGCCACTAGGGATAAAATATCAATTCTATATCTAAGGATGTATTTGTTGATTACATTACGCACCATACTTAATGCAATTATCTGTTGTTTGCAACTTAATACTGGAAGGGGTTCGGATGATAACCTGAAGGTGGACTTTTTAGGCATAGATGCATGCTGGATAGCGGTCTATGTACTTTGTCGTAATGCCCAATTAAATCTCACACTACTCATCATAACATGTATGTGCATTGTTATGCTCTCTTTATTTGTCAATTGCCCAACTGTAATTTGTTCACCCAACATGCTATTTATCTTATGGGAGAGACACCACTAGTGAACTGTGGACCCCGGTCCATTCTTTTACATCGAATACAATCTACTGCAATACTTGTTCTACTGTTTTCTGCAAACAATCATCATCCACACTATACATCTAATCCTTTGTTACAGCAAGCCGGTGAGATTGACAACCTCACTGTCATGTTGGGGCAAAGTAATTTGGTTGTGTTGTGCAGGTTCCACGTTGGCGCCGGAATCCCTGGTGTTGCGCCGCACTACACTCCGTCACCAACAACCTTCAACGTGCTTCTTGGCTCCTACTGGTTCGATAACCTTGGTTTCTTACTGAGGGAAAACTTGCTTCTATACGCATCACACCTTCCTCTTGGGGTTTTCCCAACGGACGTGTGCATACACGCTATCAGAGGTCAGTCAGGAGGAGGAGGAAACCGAGGCAGGAATTCTGGAGGGAACTGGATGAACAAGAAACCCTTTGGAAAGTCGAACTGCACCAGCTTGGAGGAGGTGGTGAACTCCGATCAAGCAGTGATATGTACACTTCAGATTCTCACTCATCCTGGCAAAGTACTTTTTGATACTGGTGCAACTACATCATTCATTTCCCAGCAATTCATCATCAAACATGGGATTAGTTTCACTAAGTTAGATAAACCTATCACCATACTTTCTGCGGGGGAACGATAGTAGTAACCCACACCAAACTAGGACAGGTCATTATGATCAATAAGTGCGCGTTCGACGCAGACTTGTTCATTCTACCTATGAAGGACATAGATGTCATTCTTGGTATGAATTGGTTAGAGGCAAATGGAGCCTTGATAGATTGTGCAAACAAGACAGTGTCTTTGAAAAGCCCCAATGGAGGCAGAATCATTTACCAAGGAGATAAGCATACCCAGATAGAAGAAGAGTTACAGTTGAATAGCATGAAGGAAGCAAAACTGGAGGAAATACCCGTAGTTAATGAATTCTATGATGTTTTTTGATGTCTACGCTCGCTTCTATTCTTGTAGACAGTGTTGGGCCTCCAAGAGCAGAGGTTTGTAGAACAGCAGCAAGTTTCCCTTAAGTGGATCACCCAAGGTTTATCGAACTCAGGGAGGAAGAGGTCAAAGATATCCCTCTCAAGCAACCCTGCAATCACGATACAAGAAGTCTCTTGTGTCCCCAACACACCTAATACACTTGTCAGATGTATAGGTGTGATGGCGTGTAACACACACGTTCGTTGGGAACCCCAAGAGGAAGGTGTGATGCGCACAGCAGCAAGTTTTCCCTCAGAAAGAAACCAAGGTTATCGAACCAGTAGGAGCCAAGAAGCACGTTGAAGGTTGTTGGTGATGGAGTGTAGTGCGGCGCAACACCAGGGATTTCGGCGCCAACGTGGAACCTGCACAACACAACCAAAGTACTTTGCCCCAATGAAACAGTGAGGTTGTCAATCTCACCGGCTTGCTGTAACAAAGGATTAGATGTATAGTGTGGATGATGATTGTTTGCAGAAAACAGTAGAAACGATGTGCAAGAGATTGTATTCGATGTAAAAGAATGGACCGGGGTCCACAGTTCACTAGAGGTGTCTCTCCCATAAGAAATAGCATATTGGGTAAACAAATTACAGTTGGGCAATTGACAAATAGAGAGGGCATGACAATGCACATACATGACATGATGAGTATTGTGAGATTTAATTGGGCATTACGACAAAGTACATAGACCGCTATCCAGCATGCATCTATGCCTAAAAAGTCCACTTTCAGGTTATCATCCAAACCCCTTCCGGTATTAAGTTGTAAACAATAGACAATTGCATTAAGTATGGTGCGTAATGTAATCAATAACTATATCCTCGAACATAGCATCAATGTTTTATCCCTAGTGGCAACAGCACATCCATAATCTTAGAGGTTGCTGTCACTCCCCCAGATTCACGGAGACATGAACCCACTATCGAGCATAAATACTCCCTCTTGGAGTTACAAGCAATGACTTGGCCAGAGCCTCTACTAGCAACTGAGAGCATGCAAGATCATAAAGAACACATAGATAGATTGATAATCAACATAACATAGTATTCTCTATTCATCGGATCCCAACAAACACACATGTAGCATTACAGATAGATGATCTTGATCATGATAGGCAGCTCACAAGATCAGACAATGAAGCACAATGGGGAGAAGACAACCATCTAGCTACTGCTATGGACCCACAGTCCAGGGGTGAACTACTCACACATCAATCCGGAGGCGACCATGGCGGTGTAGAGTCCTCCGGGAGATGATTCCCCTCTCCGGCAGGGTGCCGGAGGTGTTCTCCAGAATCCCCCGAGATGGGATTGGCGACGGCGGCGTCTCAGTATGTTTTCTCGTATCGTGGCTCTCGGTACTGGGGGTTTCGCGACGAAGGCTTTAAGTAGGCGAAAGAATTAGGTCAAGTGGGCGCCCGAGGGGCCCACACCACAGGCCGGCGCGGCCAGGGCCTGGGCCGCGCCGCCTGGTGGTGTGGCCACCTCGTGGCCCCACTTCCTTTCCCCGCAGGTGTTCTGGAAGCTTCGTGGAAAAATAGGGACCTGGGCGTTGATTTCGTCCAATTCCGAGAATATTTCCTTACTAGGATTTCTGAAACCAAAAACAGCAGAAAACAGCAACTGGCTCTTCGGCATCTCGTTAATAGGTTAGTGGCAGAAAATGCATAATAATGACATATAATGTGTATAAAACATGTGAGTATCATCATAAAAGTAGCATGGAACATAAGAAATTATAGATACGTTTGAGACGTATCAAGCATCCCCAAGCTTAGTTCCTACTCGTCCCGAGTAGGTAAACGATAACAAAGATAATTTCTTAGTGACAATGCTACCAACATAATCTTGATCATACTATTGTAAGCACATGTAATGAATGAAGCGATCGAAACAATGGTAAATGACATGAGTAAACAACTGAATCATAAAGCAAAGACTTTTCATGAATAGTACTTAAAGACAAGCATCAATAAGTCTTGCATAAGAGTTAACTCATAAAGCAATAATTCAAAGTAGAAAGTATTGAAGCAACACAAAGGAAGATAAAGTTTCAGCGGTTGCTTTCAACTTGTAACATGTATATCTCATGGATATTGTCAACATAGAGTAGTATAACAAGTGCAATATGCAAGTATGTAGGAATCAATGCACAGTTCACACAAGTGTTTGCTTCTTAAGGTGGAGAGAAATAGGTGAACTGACTCAACAATAAAAGTAAAAGAATGGTCCTTCAAAGAGGAAAGCATCGATTGCTATATTTGTGCTAGAGCTTTTATTTTGAAAACAAGAAACAATTTTGTCAACGGTAGTAATAAAGCATATGAGTTATGTAAATTATATCCTACAAGTTGCAAGCCTCATGCATAGTATACTAATAGTGCCCGCACCTTGTCCTAATTAGCTTGGACTACCGGATCATCACAATACACATGTTTTAACCAAGTGTCACAATGGGGTACCTCTATGCACTTTGTACAAAGGTCTAAGGAGAAAGCTCGCATTGGATTTCTCGCTTTTGGTTATTCTCAACTTAGACATCCATACCGGGACAACATAGACAACAGATCATGGACTCCTCTTTAATGCATAAGCATGTAGCAACAGTTAATGTTCTCATATGAGATTGAGGATGTATGTCCAAAACTGAAACTTCCACCATGATTCATGGCTTTAGTTAGCGGCCCAATGTTCTACTCTAACAATATGCATGCTTAACCATAAGGTGGTAGATCTCTCTTACTTCAGACAAGACGAACATGTATAGCAACTCACATGATATTCAACAAAGAAATAGTTGATGGCGTCCCCAGAAACATGGTTATCGCACAACAAGCAACGTAATAAGAGATAAAGTGCATAAGTACATATTCAATACCACAATAGTTTTTAAGCTATTTGTCCCATGAGCTATATATTGTAAAGGTAAAGAATGGAAATTTTAAAGGTAGCACTCAAGCAATATACTTTGGAATGGCGGAGAAATACCATGTGGTAGGTAGGTATGGTGGACACAAATGGCATAGTGGTTGGCTCAAGGATTTTGGATGTATGAGAAGTATTCCCTCTCGATACAAGGTTTAGGCTAGCAAGGTTATTTGAAACAAACACAAGGATGAAGCGGTACAGCAAAACTCACATAAAAGACATATTGTAAACATTATAAGACTCTATACCGTCTTCCTTGTTGTTCAAACTCAATACTAGAAATTATCTAGACCTTAGAGAAACCAAACATGCAAATCAGATTTTAGCATGCTCTATGTATTTCTTCATTAATAGGTGCAAAGTATATGATGCAAGAGCTTAAACATGAGCACAACAATTGCCAAGTATCACATTATTCAAGAAGTTATACCAATTACCACATATATCATTTTCCAATTCCAACCATATAACAATTTAACGAAGAAGAAACTTCGCCATGAATACTATGAGTAAAGCCTAAGGACATACTTGTCCATATGCAACAGTGGAGCGTGTCTCTCTCCCATACAATGAATGCTAGGATCCATTTTATTCAAACAAAACAAAAACAAAAACAAACAGACGCTCCAAGCAAAATACATAAGATGTGACGGAATAAAAATATAGTTTCAGGGGAGGAACCTGATAATGTTGTCGATGAAGAAGGGGATGCCTTGGGCATCCCCAAGCTTAGACGCTTGAGTCTTCTTAATATATGCTGGGGTGAACCACCGGGGCATCCCCAAGCTTAGAGCTTTCACTCTCCTTGATCATGGTGTATATCATCCTCCTCTCTTGATCCTTGAAAACTTCCTCCACACCAAACTTAAAGCAACTCATTAGAGGGTTAGTGCACAATTAAAATTCACATATTCAGAGGTGACACAATCATTCTTTATACTTCTGGACATTGCACAAAGCTACTGAAAGTCAATGGAATAAAGAAATCCATCAAGCTTGACAAAACAGGCAATGCAAAATAAAAGGCAGAATCTGTCAAAAACAGAACAGTTCGTAAAGACGAATTTCTAACAGGCACCAGACTTGCTCAAATGAAAAAACTTAAAACTAATGAAAGTTGGGTACATATCTGAGGATCACTCACGTAAATTGGCATAATTTTCTGAGTTACCTACAGAGAATTAGACCCAGATTCGTGACAGCAAAGAAAACTGTTTCTGCGCAGTAATCCAAATCTAGTATCATACTTTTATTAGAGACTTTACTTGGCACAACAATGCAATAAAACTAAGATAAGGAGAGGTTGCTACAGTAGTAAACAACTTCCAAGACTCAAATATAAAACAAAATTACTGTAGTAAAAACATGGGTTGTCTCCCATAAGCGCTTTTCTTTAACGCCTTTCAGCTAGGCGCAGAAAGTGTGTATCAAGTAACATCAAGAGACGAAGCATCAACATCATAATTTGTTCTAATAATAGAATCAAAAGGTAACTTCATTCTCTTTCTAGGGAAGTGTTCCATACCTTTCTTGAGAGGAAATTGATATTTAATATTACCTTCCTTCATATCAATGGTAGCACCAACAGTTCGAAGAAAAGGTCTTCCCAATATAATGGGACAAGATGCATTGCATTCAATATCCAAGACAACAAAATCAACGGGGACAAGGTTATTGTTAACGGTAATGCGAACATTATCAACTTTCCCCAAAGGTTTCTTTGTACAGTTATCAGCAAGATTAACATCCAAATAACAATTTTTCAATGGTGGCAAGTCAAGCATATTATAGATTTTCTTAGGCATAACAGAAATACTTGCACCAAGATCACATAAAGCATTACAACCAAAGTCATTGACCTTCATCTTAATGATGGGCTCCCAACCATCTTCTAGCTTCCTAGGAATAGAAGTTTCACGTTCTAATTTCTCTTCTCTAGCTTTTATGAGAGCATTTGTAATATGTTTCGTGAAAGCCAAATTTATAGCACTAGCATTAGGACTCTTAGCAAGTTTTTGTAAGAACTTTATAACTTCAGAGATATGACAATTATCAAAATCCAAACCATTATGATCTAAAGCAATGGGATCATTGTCCCCAATGTTGGAAAAAATTTCAGCAGCTTTATCACAGGCAGTTTCAGCAGTTTTAGCAGTTTCAGGCAATTTTTCGCGCTTTGCATTAGAAGTGGAACCATTGCTAACACCAATTATTTTACCATTATTAGTAGGAGGTGCAGCAACATGTGTAGCATTAGCATTACTAGTGGTGGTAATAGTCCAAACTTTAGCTACATTATTCTCTTTAGCTAGTTTTTCATTTTCTTCTCTTTCCCACCTAGCATGCAGTTCAGCCATTAATCTTATATTCTCATTAATTCTAACTGTATGGCATTTGCTGTAGTAACAATTTTATTTTCATTGTCCCTATTAGGCATAACTTTCAATTTCAAAAGATCAACATCAGCAGCAAGACTATCAACTTTAGAGGCAAGCATATCAATTTTTCCAAGTTTTTCTTCAACAGACTTATTAAAAGCAGTTTGTGTACTAATAAGTTCTTTAAGCATGGCTTCAAGACCAGAGGGTGTATTCCTATTATTGTTGTAAGAATTCCCATAAGAATTACCATAGCCGTTGCCATTATTATAAGGATATGGCCTATAGTTGTTACTAGAATTGTTCCGGTAAGCATTGTTGTTGAAATTATTATTTTTAATGTAGTTTACATCAACATGTTCTTCTTGTGCAACTAATGAAGCTAACGGAACATTATTAGGATCAACATTTGTCCTATCATTCACAAGCATAGACATAATAGCATCAATCTTATCACTCAAGGAAGAGGTTTCTTCGACAGAATTTACCTTCTTACCTTGTGGAGCTCTTTCCATGTGCCATTCAGAGTAATTAACCATCATATTATCAAGAAGCTTTGTTGCTTCACCAAGAGTGATGGACATAAAGGTACCTACAGCAGCTGAATCCAATAGGTTCCGCGAAGAAAAATTCAGTCCTGCATAAAAGGTTTGGATGATCATCCAAGTAGTCAGTCCATGGGTTGGGCAATTTTTAACCAAAGATTTCATTCTTTCCCATGCTTGTGCAACATGCTCAGTATCTAATTGTTTAAAATTCATTATGCTGCTCCTCAAAGATATAATTTTAGCAGGGGGATAATATCTACCAATAAAATCATCCTTGCATTTAGTCCATGAATCAATACTATTCTTAGGCAGAGATAGCAACCAATCTTTAGCTCTTCCTCTTAATGAGAAAGGGAACAATTTTAATTTTATTATGTCACCATCTACATCTTTATACTTTTGCATTTCACAAAGTTCAACAAAATTATTGAGATGGGCAGCAGCATCATCAGAACTAACACCAGAAAATTGCTCTCGCATAACAAGATTCAGTAAAGCAGGTTTAATTTCAAAGAATTCCGCTGTAGTAGCGGGTGGAGCAATAGGTGTGCATAAGAAATCATTATTATTTGTGGTTGTGAAGTCACACAACTTAGTATTTTCAGGAGTGGCCATTTTAGCAATAGTAAATAAAGTAAACTAGATAAAGTAAATGCAAGTAACTAATTTTTTTGTGTTTTTGATATAGAGTGCAAGACAGTAAATAAAGTAAAACTAGCAACTAATTTTTTTGTATTTTGATATAATGCAGCAAACAAAGTAGTAAATAAAATAAAGCAAGACAAAAACAAAGTAAAGAGATTGCGATGTGGAGACTCCCCTTGCAGCGTGTCTTGATCTCCCCGGCAACAGTGCCAGAAAATATGCTTGATGGCGTGTAACACACACGTTCGTTGGGAACCCCAAGAGGAAGGTGTGATGCGCACAGCAGCAAGTTTTCCCTCAGAAAGAAACCAAGGTTATCGAACCAGTAGGAGCCAAGAAGCACGTTGAAGGTTGTTGGTGATGGAGTGTAGTGCGGCGCAACACCAGGGATTCCGGCGCCAACGTGGAACCTGCACAACACAACCAAAGTACTTTGCCCCAACGAAACAGTGAGGTTGTCAATCTCACCGGCTTGCTGTAACAAAGGATTAGATGTATAGTGTGGATGATGATTGTTTGCAGAAAACAGTAGAAACAGTATTGCAGTAGATTGTATTCGATGTAAAAGAATGGACCGGGGTCCACAGTTCACTAGAGGTGTCTCTCCCATAAGAAATAGCATATTGGGTAAACAAATTACAGTTGGGCAATTGACAAATAGAGAGGGCATGACAATGCACATACATGACATGATGAGTATTGTGAGATTTAATTAGGCATTACGACAAAGTACATAGACCGCTATCCAGCATGCATCTATGCCTAAAAAGTCCACTTTCAGGTTATCATCCGAACCCCTTCCGGTATTAAGTTGTAAACAACAGACAATTACATTAAGTATGGTGCGTAATGTAATCAATAACTATATCCTCGAACATAGCATCAATGTTTTATCCCTAGTGGCAACAGCACATCCATAATCTTAGAGGTTGCTGTCACTCCCCCAGATTCACGGAGACATGAACCCACTATCGAGCATAAATACTCCCTCTTGGAGTTACAAGCAATGACTTGGCCAGAGCCTCTACTAGCAACGTAGAGCATGCAAGATCATAAACAACACATAGATAGATTAATAATCAACATAACATAGTATTCTCTATTCATCGGATCCCAACAAACACACATGTAGCATTACAGATAGATGATCTTGATCATGATAGGCAGCTCACAAGATCAGACAATGAAGCACAATGGGGAGAAGACAACCATCTAGCTACTGCTATGGACCCATAGTCCAGGGGTGAACTACTCACACATCAATCCGGAGGCGACCATGGCGGTGTAGAGTCCTCCGGGAGATGATTCCCCTCTCCGGCAGGGTGCCGGAGGTGTTCTCCAGAATCCCCCGAGATGGGATTGGCGACGGCGGCGTCTCAGTATGTTTTCTCGTATCGTGGCTCTCGGTACTGGGGGTTTCGCGACGAAGGCTTTAAGTAGGCGAAAGAATTAGGTCAAGTGGGCGCCCGAGGGGCCCACACCACAGGCCGGCGCGGCCAGGGCCTGGGCCGCGCCGCCTGGTGGTGTGGCCACCTCGTGGCCCCACTTCCTTTCCCCGCAGGTGTTCTGGAAGCTTCGTGGAAAAATAGGGACCTGGGCGTTGATTTCGTCCAATTCCGAGAATATTTCCTTACTAGGATTTCTGAAACCAAAAACAGCAGAAAACAGCAACTGGCTCTTCGGCGTCTCGTTAATAGGTTAGTGCCGGAAAATGCATAATAATGACATATAATGTGTATAAAACATGTGAGTATCATCATAAAAGTAGCATGGAACATAAGAAATTATAGATACGTTTGAGACGTATCAAGGTGCACTAGTTCGGCGAAGAGATAGTAAAATACAGGTGGTATGAATGAATATGAGCAGTAGTAACGGCGCCAGAAAAGTGCTTGCTGGCGTGTAGTAAGTAAACATGCAGCAGAACAGTAAATAAACGGAGATTGCAGTATTTGGAAACAAGGCCTAGGGATAATACTTTCACTAGTGGACACTCTCAACATTGATCACATAATAAAACCACTCTACACTCTCTTGTTGGATGATGAACACCACTAATTGTGTAGGGCTACAAGAGACCTCAATGCCGGAGTTAACAAGCTCCACAATATTCGATATTCATATTTAAATAACCTTAGAGTGCATGATAGATCATTGCAATTATACCAAGTACTAACATAGCATGCACACTGTCACCTTCATAATATGAAAGGAGGAATAGATCACATCAATACCATCATAGTAATAGTTAACTTCATAATCTACAAGAGATCATAATCATAAACTACGCCAAGTACTACATGATGCATACACTGTCACCATTACATCATGGAGGAGGAATAGAGTACTTTAATAACATCACTAGAGTAGCACATAGATGAATAGTGATACAAAACTCATATGAATCTCAATCATATAAGGCAGCTCATGAGATCATTGTATTGAAGTACATAGGAGAGAGATTAACCACATAGCTACCGGTACAGCCCTTAGCCTCGAGGGAGAACTACTCCCTCCTCATGGGAGACAACAGCGTTGATGAAGATGGCGGTGGTGTCGATGAAGATGCCTTCCGGGGGCACTTCCCTGTCCCGGCGGCGTGCCGGAACAGAGACTCATGTCCCCCAGATCTTGGCTTCGCGATGGCGGCGACTCTGGAAGGTTTCTCGTACCGTGGCTTTTTCGTATCGAAGTTTTAGGTCAGGGACCTTTAAATAGGTGAAGAGGCGGAGTCGGAAGGTCGACAAGGCGACGACACAGTGGGGGGGCGCGGCCCACCCCCTCTGATGGCTCTCGGGTGTTCTAGAAGCTTCGTGGAATTCTAAGATGCTGGGCGTTGATTTCGTCCAATTCCGAGAATATTTCCTTACTAGGATTTCTGAAACCAAAAACAGCAGAAAACAGGAACTGGCACTGCGGCATCTCGTCAATAGGTTAGTTCCGGAAAACGCATAAAATCATCATAAAGTGTGAACAAAACATGTAGGTATTGTCATAAAACAAGCATGGAACATCAGAAATTATAGATACGTTGGAGACGTATCAGCATCCCCAAGCTTAGTTCCTACTCGTCCCGAGTAGGTAAACGATAACAAAGATAATTTCTGAAGTGACATGCTACCAACATGATCTTAATCATACTATTGCAAGGTATATGAGATGAATGCATCGATTCAAAGCAATGGTAAATCTAATGAGTAAACCATTGAATCATATAGCAAAGACTTTTCATGAATAGTACTTTCAAGACAAGCATCAATAAGTCTTGCATAAGAGTTAACTCATAAAGCAATACATTCAAAGTAAAGGCATTGAAGCAACACAAAGGAAGATTAAGTTTCAGCGGTTGCTTTCAACTTGTAACATGTATATCTCATGGATAATTGTCAACATAAAGTAAAATAATAAGTGCAATAAGCAAGTATGTAGGAACCAATGCACAGTTAACACAAGTGTTTGCTTCTTGAGATAGAAGGAAATGGGTAAAGTGACTCAACATAAAAGTAGAAGAATGGCCCTTTGCAGAGGGAAGCATGGATTGCTATATTTGTGCTAGAGCTTTTATTTTGAAAACAAGAAACAATTTTGTCAACGGTAGTAATAAAGCATATGTGTTATGTATATTATATCCTACAAGTTGCAAGCCTCATGCATAGATTACCAATAGTGCCAGCACCTCGTCCTAATTAGCTTGGATTTACATGGATTATCATTGCATAACATATGTTTTAACCAAGTGTCACAAAGGGGTACCTCTATGCCGCCTGTACAAAGGTCTAAGGAGAAAGTTCGCATTGGATTTCTCGCTTTTGATTATTCTCAACTTAGACATCCATACCGGGACAACATAGACAACAGATAATGGACTCCTCTTTAATTCATAAGCATTCAACAACAGATAATATTCTCATAAGAGATTGAGGTTTGTTGTCCAAACTGAAACTTCCACCATGGATCATGGCTTTAGTTAGCGG